>NC_072790.1:193764896-195014896 GCF_028583425.1 Eublepharis macularius
CAACCTTGAGAATTAGTGAAAAAGGTGGGCTATAAAATGAATGAATGAATGAATGAATGAATGAATGAATATGATGATATGGTATCCACAACCTTTTCAGGGCCTCCACCACATACTGGAGAATATGAAACAGCTGAGATGCTCCTTTCCATCTTCTCTGGTTATTGGTATGTGTACTGGTAAAAAGCATTTTGCTGAAATGATAATGTCTTAGTAGGGCAGTGATGGGGATTGGAATGCATCTAAAGTTTGTCACAACTAAAGGGTTCCATTGGCTTTGGTGGAACTTTTATGACTGATTTTAGCTGAATTGGGGTTATTGTCTGCAAAGGCTCTAAATTAGAGTGGTATGCATTTTATTCTTTCTGTGTGGTAGACAACATAGATCTCTGATCAATACAAATGATCTCTGATCATTTGTAAGTACTATTTCTAATGTCCTGACAAGTTTGTCTGGTATTTTTCATGAAGTGCGAAAGTATGTGAGAATAAAATCTCTATTTTAAAAAACCGATCTCCCATTTGTCAGCTCTTGAATAATTCTCTTACTGCCAATTTCCCCTACTTCTCTAAAAAGCAGAAATTAACAAAGCTATTTGTTTGTGTGCCTGCACCAAGAAGAATATCAAGTAGATTTAGCATCAGCAGGGGAAACATAAAGTTTTATTATTTTGTGTGCCTGTTATAGCTATCTTAATATAGATGCCTCGTTGACATCTGGGTGGATATTTATTTGTTTGTTCAGCCTATTTGTTTTTTAAATTAACTTTTATAAAATGAAGGTTATTTCCTACTGGATTACTAGCATTTAATTAGATGATATTATAGTACACTTGTTATCATAACTCCTCTGAGTCATAGAATCATAGAATCGGGGTTTTATAGACCATATAGTCTAACCCCTTGCCCATTGCAGGAACAGCCTAAAGTATCCCCAACATGTATTCATCCAGCCGCTCCTTGAAGACTGCCAATAAGGAGCAACCCAGCACATCTGATTCCACTGATGAATTACTTTTTTTTTTTTTTCATTTTCAGAAGGGTATTTAATAGGCTTCGTGAAGCCAAAGAACTGAATACAGGAATTCCTTAACCACTTTTAGTACAATATTGAGTTACATGTGTGTCTTCCAGTTAAAAAAAAATATAAACAAACGGTTTTTTTCAAGAACGACTTGCAAGTTCTGCAAGCTTCAGTTCTAGGTACATCATACAGTATAAATTCTGATTTCTGAAGATCAAACACACGAGTCTCCCTTTACAATCAAGGGGGTTTGCCTTCCACCATACCCCTTCCTCGCTACACCATAGGACTTTTACAAAACTACAAGGTTTTAATGCATTTATAAAAACAAGGAGGATCTTTTACACCTTGCTCAGACTCTGGGGAATTATAGGCAAAACGTAGGTTGGAGCCCCAATCTTGGCTTGTTAAAAGACATCTGGGGAAGTGGAGGGGGAAAAAATAATAAAAGTTATGTATTAAAAAAATGCTTAAACACACCTGTAGAAAAAAAAGGCAAATTAAAATGTTTTTCCTCCAGAAAGCTCTAACAGGCCATCTTGTAGTAGAAGCTGTTGGGCTGCATGTGATAGACTACAAAAGGGGGAGGAGGGGAAATACAGGTAGAGAACTAAACAAGATTCAGCGAAGCTCCAAAAATCTTTATAAATATGGCCATTGGAAGGACGATCTTGATTCAGGAAGGATTTATGCTCGGTGCAAGCTAGTTATCGTAGTTGTCTCTGTAGGAGCCCCAGAGTAACGGTCTCCGTAGCCTCCCTGATTCCTGCTGCCGTAGTAGTCTCTTGATCCACCATAGCCACCGCTCCTGTTGTCATAACGGCCACCTCCATATCCTCCACCTCCTCTAGAGAATCCACGTCCACGGCCTCTACCTCCAGAAGAGCCACGGGAGGATTTTCCAGCCTTGTCAACCCTGATCTGACGGCCATCCACAGACTCTCCATTCATGGCCCTCATGGCATCCTTGGCATCCTCAGGACGGCAATAGGTTATGAAGCCAAAGCCCCTGGACCTCTGGGTTTCCCTGTCTTTCACGACGACCACTTCTGCAATGTCTCCATAGGGGGAGAACAACTGCTCCAGATTCTGCTCATTGGTGTCAAAACTGAGCCCTCCAATGAAGAGCTTTCCTTCATCCGATGCCATTTTAGAGTAATCAAAAAGGGGCTCTGACAAAGAGACGCGCGCAGAACCGTTAGCGGCTGTGGCAGGCGGCTATCGCGATGGCGGCGAGAGACTGATGAATTACTTTTAACATAAAGAAGTTTTTCCGAACGTCCAGCTGGTACTTTCCATCCTGTCGTTTAAACCCATTGTTTTGAGTTCTATCCTCTGTTGCCAATAGGAACAGCTCCCCTCCTAAGTGACAGCCTTTTAAATACTTAAAGAGGGCAATATTGGCCATTTCCACACATGTTGAATAATGAACTTTCAGTGCACTTTCGCAATCCTTTTGAAATGGATTTTTTTGTTCCACACATGGAAAATCAGTTTCAAATGTTCACTAAAGAGTATTGAAAGTGGATTATCCAACATGTGTGGAAGCAGCCAATGTCTCCCCACAACTCCAAGACTCCAGTAGCACCTATAAGACAAACTTTGTGGTCGGGTATGAGCTTTTGTGAGTCACAGCTCACTTCTGAGCTGTACTCTATGAACTAGGAGACCTGAGTTTGACTCTCTACTCTGCCACGGAAGCTTGCTGGATGACCCTGTGCAAGTCACACCCTCTCAGCCTAACCTACTTGACAGGGTTGTTATAAGTTGGAGCAGGGGAGAAGGATGAAAGCCAGTTTGGGTACCTATTAGGGAGAAAGGCAACCTCTAAATGAAGTAACATAAAATAAATGGATCTTTGATGGCAACTATCCTCTCTGGTTTTATATTAATGTGGCCTAGGAATCTGGGCTCAGATGTATAATGGGAATGAGTAATTCAGGGACTCTGTGAGGATTAGATTGGTGGAGTCAGTATATGACAATTCTTCAGGCTGAATGAGGAGCTTTTATTTCTACTTAATATATGAGTCTCTTTTTTATTAATTAAATATTTAAAGCATTGTACAACTGAAAAAAAATTGTGAAACATCAATTTGTTTTAATAATAAGTGGCACAGCTCTGTGCCCAATGCCTCAGAGTTCTTTAGAATACAGTAGCACTGATTATATCAGAATGAGTGTTTCCATTATGTCCATTCAAATGCAAATCAGAATTTGCATTTACTTGTTAGTTGGTGGTTTACTTATTTTTTTAAAAATGAGCAGAACAGTATTACAAAGGCTTCTTTCTAACCTCACTTGCATATTTCACAATCTTCCCCACTCTGCCCGCTTCCCTGCTTTGTAGTAGAATACCGGTGCTTGGAAAGTTGGCAGAGAGCCAGTTAACTCCCCCAACCTGTTCTGTCTCATTTGGGAAGTATACAAGCCTTCTTGCTGAGGACTGTGTTCAGGGAAGCTGGCAAGAACTCAGTTGCTTTCTGAGAACCTTCTGATAGTTGTATGCTCCCTCTGGGACAACAGGATTTGCAGACTGCTGGTGAGCAGATTTTTATTTGAAAGCAAGTTTACAAATGCTATTTTCTTCCCACATTGACCACGAGACCAAGTTGAGAAATTCCTGAAGATGGGGGGTGGGGTGGGGTGGAGCCTGGAGAGGGTGGGGTTTAAGGAGGGGCGAGACCTCAGTAGGATATAATGCCATAAAGTTCACCTTCCAAAGCAGTGATCTCTTCCAGGGGAACAGATCTCTATGGCCTGTGGCTTGGAGATCAGTTGTAGATCTCCAGCTACTGCCTGGAGGTTGGCAAAATACATATAGGAAGTGGAGTTGGTGGAGATCTAATACCCCAGTCAATAGCACCAGTTTTTCATAGTGGTTATATTATTTTGAGGGCCGTAGTGAACATTCTTCTTTTCCAAACAGTCTTAAAATCCACTTTGAACCAAAATTTAGCCAACTGAGATATTGCAGTTATATTTTCAGAAATTATGAAGTACGAAGGATTTTACCTCTGCTATTGACTCCGGTGAGAAGCTGCTAATCTTTATTGCGATGTTTCTTCTTTGCAGATTGTATTCCGGAAGATCAGTGATGTCAAAAGGGAAGAAGAAGAAAGGATGAAAAGGAAGAATGAGGCACCTTTAGTTCTGCCACCTGATCACCCAGTCCGTCGACTTTTTCAAAGATTCAGACAGCAGAAGGAGGCCCGGTTAGCTGCAGAAAGAGGCAGAGATGACCTAGATGTGGAAAAAGGCAATGTTTTTGGAGATCATCCTTCACGCACTATTGTAAAAGCTAGCATTGTAACTGTCAGGGAGAGTCCTGCAACACCAGTGGCCTATCAGTCTGCTTCTACGTCTGGAGTGTCTGACCAAGCCAAACTACAAGCCCCTCCTTCAGACTATGTGGGTAATAAAGTGACAGGAGATTTTCCAAAGCGTAAAGGCTGGACCAAATTCAAAGATGCCTGTGGAAAGGGAGAAGACTGGAACAAAGTCTCCAAAGCAGAATCCATGGAAACTTTGCCAGAGAGAACAAGAGCTACAGGAGAAGCCACTCTGAAGAAGACAGACTCCTGTGACAGTGGCATCACAAAAAGTGACCTGCGCTTGGACAATGTCGGGGAGACACGGAGTCCTCAGGACCGAAGCCCTGTCCTGGCAGAGGTCAAACACACTTTCTACCCCATTCCTGAACAGTCTCTTCAGGCAACGATGCTGGAAGTGAAGCATGAGCTGAAAGAGGACATCAAAGCTTTAAACACAAAAATGACCAATATAGAAAAACAGCTTGCTGAGATACTAAGGATATTAGCCTCTAGAAGAAGCTCTCAGTCCCCGCAGGAGTTGTATGAAATATCAAGACCCCAGTCTCCAGAATCAGAAAAAGACATTTTTGGAGCAAGCTGAGGTGTTTCTTTAAAACAGGAGCAAACCGAATAGCCCCCCAAACATAAACACAACTTAACATTTTTAAAAAACAAAACGTTTAGTCTTTTCTTGATGATCACCACTGAGGGGCCAGCCTGTTAAGCATGTCCCCCCTCTCTCTAAACACTACAGTAACAGGAATTGCAACCTCATGTCAAGATGGCAGCTGATTCTGAAGTCTTTTTGACAGCAAGGGTACAGTTTATAATGTTTTTCCTAATTCTTCATTAGAGCATACTTTTCCACTTAAAATGATTTTTTTTAAAAAACTGTCTTAGAAAACTGACACACACATTAAGCAAGACTAAGATATTTATCTGTAGAAACTCTTTTTTGAGGGGCTGCTGCAAACGAATGTATGCCCCTGCATATAAGGTAATATCTGATATGAAAGCTCCATGAACCAGGCTGTAAATAAAGACCTGATTTATGAAATCTTTCCCTTTTTATGGATGGAATAATCATATAGATTGGGCCCTTGCATGAATAGTCCTACACATAGATCTAGGGATCCCAGGTCCTCGGTGGGGGCAGGGGATGCCCCAATCCCACCCTCTGGCCCGCACCAACACTCACCTGGCTGGTGGGGAGAGAGCAGGGGAATGCACCTCCTAGGTACACTCTTGGGGCAGTGCTTTGCAGCGGGCTGATTTGGGCCCTAAATGGAACTGTTTAGGGCCTAAATTGGCACACAGCAAAGTGAGGGAGCACTCCAGTGCTCTGCATGATTACATGCACACCAGGACAGGTAAGTGCTCGGTTCCCCTCCCTCTGGGAGGGTAAGGGGACCTGGCAACCTTACACAGATCCCTTATGCCTGATATTGCCTTATATATTGGGGTCAGTGTGCCCACTAGAAAAAGAGGATACTCAGCTCAGGTAATGCTTTGATCCACACTAGTGAGTTCTTCGCAAATTTTTTATTTTACCCTGTGTCTTTCTGTTGCTAAATAAGATCTCATCAGACATGCAACATTGGCAAACAGCCTTACTAGCCTTTATACATCATATAGAATGTAATCATTTCTTATCACATTGCAGTTATAATGAGATGGTCTGGGAGAGGTAACAAAAGCTTACAGAGTTTCCATATCAAAATATACACTTCTTAATTCCACATAGAATTCATAGGAGGTTTAACTACTAGCACCTGGGGAGGGAGGGGGATCAGTCTTGCTGATAGTATCTAATGGTAATAAAACACAAAGCAATTGGGTAGAGCTGCTCAGTTTCTCCAAATATTAGAATTTCTAGGAACAGAGGTCTTCCACACACGTCTATTACTGTCGAGAAAGCCCCCTTCCAGCCTCAACTAGATAATAATATTTTGTGTTGTACCTTTTTAAAAAAAAAATGTTACTTCATCTTTAAGTTTCCTTGAACTATATAAACACCAAAAGATGCTGTGCATTGACATTAATGATGCATTATGGTATACAAACCATTCAAATGGTATTTTCTCATTGTAATGGTGCCCAGTACCTCATGACAATGTGTTTTGGCATCATTCAGTCCCTCCTCTATACTATAGAAGCTGCCAACCCTTCGCATACATTCTCCAGTGAGGAGGATGTTTCTGGAGAATTACAGAGCAAAGCCCCAGCTGGAGCTCTTTGAATCCTGTCCGTGATCTTTGCATAAGGCTTTGATTGCCATTAAACTACAGGGAGGCAGAAAGAGCCAAGTCTGATTTTACTCTCACCTTCATAATTATTTGGAACAAAAATAGAAAGTGTTTCCAATAATATACAGCACATAAAGCTCAGCAGTTTGTAACTGTGCTGCAGTCCTGGGAAGTAGCTTTAGAAAATATGTGTTCCATAAAACTAATTTGTTCTACTAAGAAGCAGTCTTGCACAGAAACCAGTGCCATTTAGTTTTATTCATTTTGCCTGGCATTTATACTTTGCATTAATGCATACATTCCAGGATTGCAACATTTCTAGGGGAATTCTATGCAGAATAACACCAGTTCAAGCCTATTGATTTCAGTAGGCTTGGTGGGGGGTAACTTTGCACGATTGCATTGTTAGTTGATTGTTCAGGAACATTGATTTTTTAAAAAATTCAACCAGTTAAGTGCTTCTAATTAATCAGGCAGCAGAATTGAAAAAAACAACTAATACCTACTTTAAACAGCATATTGATGGATTTTAGAAGAGGCCTTAGAAGATGGGCTTAGAAGAAGACTTCTTTATTCTCCCACAGACCTTGAGATAGTACAGTTTGAAGGCTTCCCCTCTCTGCCCTCCAAACCTGTTGCTTAATTATATGAAAATCTATGCAGGTTTAATTGACTAACTAATCCATTAAAATGAATATCATTAATTGATTAAGATATATTCAATTGGGTGTCGTCCTAATAATAAGTTCACCTGCATTCACACCAAAGAAGCTTTAGCCGAAGAACCAGAAAATAATTTTATTTGTTACTACAAAAAAAAAAAGAGTATTTGTACTCCACTTTGCTTCCTGAAGCTTTTCATGGAACAGAGGTATAAATAATATCATTTAGTAAATGACATTTCATTGAGTCTCTCTTAAAGGGGCAGGACATTTTTTCTCCTGGTTGTCAGCAACCCTATTTAGCCAATAGAGAATGCTAGTTAGCACACACACACACACACACACACACACACACACACACACACAGAGAGTGAGTGAGTGAGTGAGTGAGTGAGTGAGTGAGTGAGTGAGTGAGTGAGTGAGTGAGTGAGTGAGTGAGTGAGTGAGTGAGTGAGTGAGTGAGTGTTCCCCATACCATGCTTCTGATCCAACTGGCCTGTTTCCCCATTTTTGAAAATTAAAAAAAATATATATATACAGATCACCTGAACATAGATCTCCTATACAATGCATTTCGTCCTCCAGTCTATCTGCTAAAACCCCCTCTTATGGCACTGAGATGTATGATGCAAGGGAGGAAGCTGGCATTTGTCTGAGAGGGCTGCTGCAGCCCGAGTACCTCAGCTTGGATTAGGTCTTTGCATGGCAAATCAAGCCATGAGATATATTGTAGAAATGATTATCATTCTTATATTCTCTCAAGCACATAAGCTATTTATCCCAGGACACTTTCCCTTCTCTGCCTACTCAGGGCACATTGCTATTCATAGCCTGGAATTTCTTGACCTTCCTTGGGCAGACCTCCACAACTGTGACTCACCAAGTCACACAGTCCACCTGCCATGTGTTGTGGCTTGGCAGGTCTCCCTTGCCTTGTTTCTTAGCATTCCAGACTGGCAGGAGGATAACTGAACCCCTTGTAGCTGCCGTGTGTGGCTGCTTGGCTGCATTCGATTTGCTTGGCCAGGAGTTGCAGTGTCCCTTCCTTAGGGCCATTGGTGAGAGAGGGGGGTGTTAAATTATTTCTTGTTCTTTTGTCTACCATCTAATGTTGTTTGTGCTTTCACTTACTGTATCTGTAAAAAAAACCCAAGCCATCTACTCAGGGAAGCAGAAAGCTCCTTATAAGTATGTAAGGGTGCCAGTTAGGCCATCCACTGGCCCAGGTTCCTAGTTTTCATTTTAACATCTTTTGATCTACAGATATTAGGTAAAATGTGCAGGAAGTATTTTGCTCAGTCATCTGGTGAGAAACACATCTGCCTCTGCCTTCCAGTATTCTAGCCAGTGAGGGAGTCACAGCTGTGACTGACATGCTTACTTCATCTCTACTTTTGCTGTTGTCTGAGAAGGAAACAGGAGCAAATGGTCAGGAAAAAGGATGTTTCTTTGATTCTGGAAGTTGCCAGAAGCACACACAAAACAATGGATAGACCGTGCAAAGAGGCATAAAAAGCAAAATTAGACTAAGTAATCCTGAAGTTTGGGGTGACTATGGGCATAATCAAAGTAAAGGAAGTTATCAGTGAGAAATATTTCACTGATAATGTAATATAGGGATGGAACAGAAACGAGAGGAAAATCAGCAAAATATTTCAGCGCTAAATGCACCATTGGAGATAAGTTCCATATAGAATTCTGTCTTTTCATAAGGAAGCCATTTCTAAATAGGTCTGGGCCCATTGTGGCAATTCCACCGCTTCTAAAATAATCTTAGTGGAAAGACCCTCAACTGTTTATATTTACTGTGAAGTGGTTCTTTGAACTGATTCTGGAGGTTTTCAGACAAAGTAAATTTAAACTCTGTTTAAAATTGTGAAATTTAAAGCTCAAGTTACTGAAGTGAATTCTTCTCAGATTCACACAATTTAACCCCCTCCCCCTTCCATGTCTTCAGATACATGTATTTCAGTCTGTGATTACATGTGCAATATTAAAAATACCCTTCTTGCTTTAAATTTCATTTACAGCGCTGTCCTGATTTTCCAGAGAACATCCAGTTTAACAGCTAAGAAGGTGATGTTCTACTTCTACAGTTCTTCACTGTAATGAATCGAAAGAGCTATGTGAACATTTTGGTGATTTTTGTTTCCTTGTTTTATCTCAATGTTGAGGTTTGTGTGGAACCATTTTAAATATGATTTTTGTCTATTTATTGACAAATGACTGTATGTGATTATGCAGCTACACAACACACAAACATATGTTTGTATTCGTTCAGTCTATAACTGGTGTACTCAACTATTAACAGCATATTCTTCACTTGGTGATCATAGTATCAAAAAAGTAATGATAATAGGAGTCTTCCCCTGCGGACAATGTATCAATTTGGTCCATTTTTTTTGTTACGCTTACTATTTCTATTGTAAACTTTAGTTGGGTTGTAACTGTGTAGCTGGCATAGCAGATATTGGGACAACCAATGATCATACCAAAAACGTCACAGAGACATAAAAGCATTTACCATAAATAATTCATATTTAACCATTGATGAATACAAATATATCCATATAAGGACAGGACAGTGGGCTATGCATAGGTTTAAATGTCAGTGCATGACACAATCATGCTCCATGGGATCAGACGGCATCTTGTTTCTTCTGGTCACACCACTACCCCAAATCTTAGCAGAGATCCACATGTGCAAACATGCTTTGGGTGACATAGCTGATTAGATAGATGCACATCCCTGTCTGCATTGTGATCCTCACCTGGTTCCCATTGAATTAGCTGGATGCATCTTTTGATGTGGATGGGAATATGCAAGTTTATCCAGGGCTACTACTTGCATGTGACAACAACTGGATCAGGGCGGATGATTTTAACATGTTTAGGCTTCTCCCTTTTGACATCTGAATTTTAAAGATCCTCCAAGCTGGCCAGCATAAGTCTTTTCATGCCAGCTTTGTACCAAGGATTGAAAGCGGAAAGCTGCATCTGTTTTTGCTTGCATGTGCACACAACCAGGCAAGGGAATTCTACAATTCTAATGCTGTTATCCGCCCTGAGCCTGCTTACGGGGAGGGCGGAATATAAATATGATAAAATAAATAAGGGGAGACAAGAGCTTGCTGTGTTGCGAGCTGGTGGGCATGCATTAAACTGACTGTTGCTGTAAAGACAGAGTAATAGAACTGGAGGGTTGGATGTCTCCAGTACTGGTTCCTCTGCTTCAGTGATTTGTCATACAAGAAGTACACAGAATTGAAGTTTCACAGGATTGTGATGACATGTGTTTACACAAGTGCACACTCTTCTAATGCTGCAAATGCCTCCTTCAAGAGCAGGAGCATAGTCATCTTCTGCTTCTTCCTAGAACCTTTTGCTGCTTATGGTTCATTGATGTGGCACAAATAATGGGGTCAAATAGTGAAAACTGAAGGTCAGCACTGGTATATGCCCCACTTCCTATTGCCCTGGCTGAATGCACTAGGAGACTCCATGCTCTTTCACAATATACTTACCTTGGATTTCAGTTGGTGACCTTAATTCTTCACTGAGTAAGTGAAAGAGAAACAGAAGACTGAAGGATCTAGAGGAGCTGGTGCCTGTCTCATTCCAGGATAATCAGAGTCTTGTTATATAACCAAACTGTATTTCTCTCTGGCACCCCTTCCATTCTGAAGCATGCCTAGAGGCAAATAGGAAAAGTCTTTCTTTTCCTAGCCAGTCTGGGGCTGGGACAGGCACGAAATATTAGTAAGGAGGCTTGACCAAGCCAGAACCCCATTAGCAGTGGTCCTTAAATTTGCTAGTGGCCATTGTAAGGTTCATATGTGGATGTTAAATCACCTATGATTTGAGTCTATGTCTTGTCTTTGATGTATTTCAGTGTCTGACAGTTGGCAGAGGGAAATGTAGTTTTCTTTCTGCATTACAAACCAATGGATACATGAACCACTTTGCAGTCTCATAGGGATAAAATGCCAACTTTGATTTATCAGAAGTGTGTGTGCTGCAAAGTAATGGCATTGTTCATTTATTTAATGGTTCATTCCCAGGTTTTGTTACTCTAACATTTACGGGCAGATTGTTATTATGTACTGTATTTCAGTATTGGTTTGTAAACAAAATAGATCTTTTAAAACTAGGACAGAGTAGTTTCCATCTTTTACTGAAGGTCACCTCAAGGTGCTTATTAATATTGTCCTTTTCTCAAAGCCAAACAATTTCTTTGGGTGCAGCTGAGACACCCCTCCCCACTCTCTCCCCACTACATTTCCCCCCCATCTTGGCCTAACTGCATTTTTGCCATGGTGGTTGTTGACTCAGTGGAATCCTGGCATAGAGGCAATAACCAAGTATCTGTACTTCAAATAACAATAAGCATTGCAGAGAAAGAGATCTTTACTGGAATTCAATATGAGTTATATAGTAAATGCTGCCATTACAGTATGTTTGATCTGATTTTTTTAAAGCCACATTCCTGTGGCAACAATTGACTCAAGCTAAGTAAGAATAATGCTTCCTGCAATAAGATATTTAACATTTAGCCTTAAGACCCTTTCCATAATTGATAGAATTCAAACTGTGATGCTACTGTGGACTTTCCTTAGAATGTTCTATATAGTCCTCACTACAGTGTTGCCTCAAGATATAATGCACTTTGATGAGATTTCTTAGGTCTAATGGAAAATGCTCATAAGTAATTAAATTTATTTATCCACATATTGCCTTCTGACAAGTATTCTTCTAGTATTGCTATGGTTTTTTCCCCTTCACCAAACTTAGAAGCTTTGTTATTGTCAAAAAAACATGTATCAGGGAGTTGTCTCATACTGCTAAAAGAGTTTTGTGAACTGATCCAAGATTCCCCATCCACCTCTTGTTTTCTGCCCCTCAGTCATGGTGGTGTGTTTCCTAACCACTGTAGTCTGTTTCCACATGACTCCTGAGTGTCGTGTAAACCTGTCTGATGTGAAAAATCCCGATGTTATTGTAACAGGAATTAGAAATACATAGTTTGTGTTTCTTTTAAATGAAAAATTTCTCAAAGGGCAATGATTCCCCTACCTGTTTCGTCTTACTCAATGACTACTTATTTATGAAAGGAATCATTCGACTACTAGATAGAAAATTTCAATAATCTTGTATCAGGATGAATTACATAAAGTAATATGACTTTTCATAATGAATGTATTATATTATTGTACCTTCATACACTCAGTATTTTTCCAGCTGCTGGGAACATATTGAAATCTTCAGCCACCGCCACTGTATGGACAATTTATTGATAAACAGTTATGCAGTTGTTTGGGCACTTTTAAAAATACATACTGCTTGTTTTCATCCTTTTCAAAATCCACTAAACACTATCTTTTTAAATTATTTCTTTGCATTTGTCACTTTGTCTTATCAAGCATGAATAAAACAAACAAACAAAAAAGAGAATGAGTATATACTATTTTTGTGGTCAGCTGAAAAGCTGCCAATAGAGAGAGCGTGTATCTCCTGTTTTGGAATGTTCTAATAAAGTTGCAGTCACTGACATGAATAAATACTCCCTTGCTGACATTTTTAAACAAGCACAAATAATATTTGTAAAGACAAATTTAATTTTATTTATTATAGTAATAAACTATTTTATACATTACTTTGTCTTGCCTCTGTGGTGTCTGTTTTCTGATTGGAACAAATGGCTGTAATTTAAAGTTTCTTTGCAAATGGCTGCCTGAATTATTCTGAGGGGAAGTCAAATACTTAGTTGTACCACTATCTTTGAAAAAAATTTTGCACTCTATTTTAGATGCAGTGTTGCCATTGCAAGCTGTAAGTTTTATAAATAGCTATATTGCTGAATTTTGGAATTGGGAAAATTCAGAAATGTACATACACACCATATGTGTGGAATTCTTGAATGAACCATGTATGGGTCCATCCAAAGTTTGAATGTGACTTTAATGGGCTGACAGGCCTTCACTCCTTTCTTATGCAAACTTGACTGGCAGTAGCAATGATGGAGCCAATTGGTGCTGGCACATCTGTTGTGCCCCAGAACACTGCTACGGCAATGTCCTAGCAGTTAGGACCTCTGGGCAATGTAGTTTCCAAGAAATACCATTCAACTGAACTCAGGGTGCTGCAAGTGAGTATTATCTGAATTGGTGTATGGAAATTATGGGCAACTAGATGAGGGTGATCAAGTTGAAACTGAACCCTGAAAGGATGGAGTTGACATTTGTTGGAAAGCCAAATGCCCTTAGGGGGCAGCTATAGCTAAAATGGATGGGATCTTAGTGCCTCTGTCTTGGATCCACTAAAACACTTTCTGTGGATGGATTTCTACCTGTGGACTGCAATGTTCTCCATTCCCAGTACAGTCCACACCCTGAAATTTATCGACAGTTTTCTCCGTGCTTTTTCCTCAGCTTTGGAATAAACTGCCAGAGGAGGTAAGAAGTTCCCCTTCCCTGTATACTTTTGAAAGCTATGTAAACTGGCTGTGTTTCAGTAGGCTTTTGGTAGAATTAGGCACAGGAGTTTTGTGTGTGTGTGTGTGTGGTGGTACACACTGGTACTGAGTACCAGCACCTTGGGGTCAGGGAGTTCTCCTAAGTCCTGAAGGGAGAAATTGATACAAACTTATTTCATTTAATTTATACACCACTTTTCTCCCAATAGAGAAGCAAGGTGGCTTACGTAATTCTCCTCTTGTCCGTTTTATCCTTACAACAACCCTGTGAGGCAGGTTAGTCTGGAAGTGTGTGCCTAGTCAAGCAAGCTTCGATGGCAGAGTGGGGATTCAAACCTGGGTCTCCCAGATCCTACTCCAATCTCTAACCACTACACAAAAAACTTATATATGAATAACAGCACCTTTAAAAACAAACAAACAAACAAAAGCACTGATTAGGCATATGTATTATAATTGCTGCTCTATGACTGCTGAGATCCTCAATATATTATTGCTGCTTGTTTGTTTAGGGGCAGTGTTATAAGGAATGGAGGGTGTTTTGGGGGCTGTGTATGAAATTGTTTTGAGGGAAGGAGGCATCTGCGCCTACGAATTTAATGTTTTGTTTTTTAATCTGTAAAGCCATTTTGCTAAAAGAAAGAGTTTAAAATAATAAAATACATAATAATCCCCATTTTACAAATAGGGGGCCAAAGAAAGAATTTAGTAATAATCATAGAATACAGCATCCAAATAATGTCATTTTTAATTTTTGTTAAAAAAGCAAATCTCTGGTCCTTAAGGCTGGAGTTAAGACTCATTCAGGACTGGTCATTGCTTGAATACTCATTTATTTATATGAAACATTTATTAGCTGCCTCTCTGACTTACAGCGCTCAAGGGGCCTTACAACAAACATAAAAATACATTTAAAAACTCAATTTAACATCACAATTGAAAACTATCAAATGCAGTTCTAAATAAAACTGTCTTCAGCTCCTAAAGGTGGAAAGTGAGAGGGGCAGATACACCTCCCGGGGGAGGTGGTTCCATAATCATGGGGCTGTCACTGGAAAGGCCCTCTCCCATGTAGCCACCAAACAAGCTTCTTTGGTTGATGGGAGGATAATGATCCCTCTGGCCTTCATGTTGTTGCCCTTTATGGTAAGCCACCTGAAGCTGCACAGCAGACGGCCTAAGGAGAAGTGCTCTTCATGGTCCATCAAGTCTCCACTCACTGGTTCCTTCTAACCTTGTCTGGTTCTAAATGCTTCAAAATGTGGATGGACTTTTCTCCTCTCCTTTTATTGGTGGTTGAAGGACAGAATGTGAAAGAAAGCAGCAAGCAGTATCTTGGATCCAAAGAACAAGTTTGCCCTTTGCTCAGTGTTTCCCTTCATGTACATATTGCTGTCAACTGCTTTGGAAGGCATTATTTTTGTTAAAAGGGGGGGCAAAGATACATAGACAGATCCTGACTCTCTTCTTTTGGAGAGAGGGCTGCACACAGATTACCAGATTCTAGTACCTCATAAATGAAATTATATACACTAAAACCCCACAGCCAAATAAAGGAAAAAGCATTTTGATAAAGAGAGGCAAGCAAGACAGAGCAGCCACAATATAAAGTATGTTGCAATAATATAGTCGCTCATATAAAAGGAATACAAACCTAGCACATTAGCAAGAGCATAGCAAGAGCATAGCAAGAGCATATCAATTTCTCTATATGGCACCATCTGTGGATATTTAAATCTGGAGATTAGGGCCATGAATAAACAGGACAGATCTTTCTACAAACCTGAGAAAAGCCCTGAGTTTGCATAAAAATCTAAAATCTTGAAAAAAATACATTGGGGTTTATTCTACCACCACCACCAGCAGTCCCAATAACAGAAGCAGCACCTGTGGCTTTAAGATACTCCCTCTCAGTGGCCATTGTTGGGGTTGGTAAGCAACTGCAACAGTATTACCAGTCTTCAAGCCTTGGTTTCTGACAGTAAAAGGCAGGAGGAGGAGGCAGGGCCCTTTCCAGGAAAGGAGTCATCAGGGCCAGGCCTGCCAGCATCCACCAGATGACTTGCTACCATCCAACTTGCATGACTTACCCAGCCCCAGCTGCTTGCTACTGTTCAACCGATGCTACCCCTCCAAAGCCAGTATTGTGTAGTGGCTAGAGTTCTAGAGTAGGATTTGGGGGACCTTAGGATCAAATTTCCACTTGCTGTGAAAGCTTGCCAGTCACACATTTTTAGCCTTCATCACAGGGTTGTTGTAAGGATAAAATGGAGGAAAATGATGTAAGTTGCTTTGGGCAACCATTGTGGAGAAAGGTGGGGTATATGTGGAATAAATAAATAATGCATATATCTGAAAAGGGGGTAGATAAAAGGTAGGTTTGTTAGGGGTAGGAAGGAGAGCAGGCAAAGGTGAGGAAACAGGAGGAGGATACAGGGGAAATTGAGGTACTCCCCCAGAAGTCCTTATGGGTTCCCTAGAGTGTAACTGGCACTGCTGAACTGGCTGGTGCTGGATAACTGGGCTATAGTTTTCCTGGGTAAAGAAGAAGAGGGAAAGTGGAAGATGGGGGGTAGGTAAAGGTAGGTTGCTGGTGGGTGGGAGAGAAGTTCAAAGAAGGGAAATTGTGAGGATACAGGTGAAATTGCCAAATAAAGGGAAACTCAGATAATACATATCATTTTGCAAGGCAAGTCAGGAATTCCATGTCCTTAAACTTCAGTTTCACAAACAATTGATCCCAGTTGAGATCAGGCTCCTTAGGTGGCTTATCATTGGGATCTAGGTCCTTTCCTAACTCCAGTTCTTAAAATCCACTAAACAGTGATTTTCAGACTTTCTACTTTGTATCTTGACTTTTCTGCCACAGAACCTCTGTGTTGCAGAGAATTTTGGGGCATGTTTTAGGTCATATACTCACTCCTGCAGAGTGCTAGTCCAGGCTGTTGGGATCTCATCATTAAGTCATTAGAAAAAGGACTGAGCATGTACTCTACCAATACATCCAAAGGTGCCAATTGGTAGTAATGGGAAAGATGCTCTTTGGGGAAGGCAGACCACCACTGTGAACTTCCATGAAACCTCAAGATTCCCAGGACCATGGCTTGCAAATCACTGCCCTAGACAGTATGTTTGGCTTTTAATGGATAATGCTCATAAAGAAAGATAATTTCAGCACCCTGCAGTCCAGTGGAATAAAAGTCGAAGATTCAGAGACCCAAGTCCTGTTCTTTCCCAGACAGCTGGACTGGGGGAGAACTTGGGTGTACAGTGCCAGTTATGCTTGTACTTGTATCCAGCCAAGTATACATGCATGGAAGGCTGCATCAGTACTGATATACCTTTGCCAGGTTGAGATGACGGTGAGGCCTTCATCAAGTATATATCTACCTCAGTTTCTTATCTGTGAAAAAAGATGGGAATCAATTATGGCTGACCTCTCTGAGGCATTGCAAGGGCAGACATACTGAGGACTGCCAAGTCCCCTTGCAGATTTAAACAATGTTGTATAAATGATAAGTAGCACAAATACATCAGCTATTGTCAACGTGGAAGATAGAAGACTACAGGCTATGTAAAAGTACAGCCACCTATACAAATCAGAGTGACTGAGAAGAGGTGCTTTTTTTTTTGCCTCTCTTCTCCTGGGTCTCAAGGGCTTGAAATGACATCCTTGAGATGCTCTTTTGCTTGGAGCTGTCATGGTCTGCCTCAAGGCAGGGAGCACACCAGCTAGGAGGATCCTTCAGTAATAAGCTGTACTTGTAGGTGAATCACCCGTGTTCAGCTGGCAACTCAGCTTGTCAAATGGCCTGACAGAATCCTGTTCCCACTGACACAATCCACAAGCAAAGGCTTGTGGGAGGCTAATTTATCTGTGGTATTTTTACCACACCAGAAATATAGATGAATGCTTGCATTGTTAGGCAAGTGATGTGTAGCTTTATGAAGGCTGGGCTTAGCCTGAGCAATACTTATCTGAGTAATCCGCTTGTTCCTTACGCATACATATTTTGTATAATGCAAACACCTCACATATTCCCTGGATTTCCCTTACCTCACCCTGGAGACTTAAAAGTGCTGACTAACAACTGGGCAAAAAAACGTTTTTTCAGTCTTGTGTTGTGAACATCTTTTCACCACGGAGGACCATCAGTGGACTGTTTGCCCATTTACTTGCCCTTCTCCAAAGTGAAAACTTGAAGATGTGCTGGCCTGCCTGCAAGCATGAAGCACGACCCTTACCAGGTGCTTAGAGAAAGCCTCCCTAAGGCCTGTTCTGTGTTTGCTATGCAACTGTGATTAAAGAAAAATGAGCATGAGGCTATGCATAGCCATTTCCCTTTCTTATACAAACCTTGATGAATTTAAAGACATGATGAAATCAAGAGGCCTAAAGGGTAAAACAAACATAAATATACAGAGTACATTAAAAGGATGGTAAGGGTAAAAAAGGGGGGGATGATATAAAGCTACTGTTGACTGTTTTTTTTAAGTTAAGCTTTTATTCCCTTTGACCTGTTTTAAAGCAGATTAGTTAAACTAAGCGGCTTTTGATTCTCTGATGTGAAACAGATCTGGGAGCAAAGCTTGGGTACTGTCTGTAATCAAGGCAGAATTAAAGAAAGCCACAATTAGCTTAATTGTAGCAATGGGATTGCTATAAAAATGGTACTTTGCTCATGCTGGCAAATTGCAATAATCCACTTTCCCTTTAGGAGAGACAGTGTGTTGAACTGGATAGAAAGTTGGGCTTTGATCTTGGGGCCCCAAGCCACTGATGGCATTGAACCCCTGTCTACATGCCAGTGCAGCATTCACACGGGTTAAGGAACAAGAAGTTTGTGTATATCCATACAGAAAAACACTTAGCAGCCCTTCCTCTGTTTACATTTCCTCTTATCCCAGCAAGAGAAACAGGTGAGCCAAGAGCTCCTCATCTTTCCAGGAATCACTCTTTTAACTTATTTCACATTCTTGAACAACTCTGTTACTCATCTGTGCCTTAGTACTACACAGTTCACCATTTTCAGGTGAGGATCATATTTGTCTGTTCTATGGCTGTAGCATTCAGATACAATGATAAACTGTTTATAAACTGTGGTTAGTAGTGACATCTGAGTGCAGACAGTCCAACACACTATGGTATTTTGTTGGGCAGCAAACTGAGACTTCAAACAAAGGACAGACTGGGTTGTTCAAATGGTCCAGGAGCAAGCTGAGGCAAATGGTGGCACAAGAAGATGGATGAGCCTACAGCTATTGTCACCTGTGCGGGCAGGGGCTGAGCAGAATGGCCACTGCACAGCAGTGCAGGAGCAGCTTGGCTTGAATCCAGATAGCTGTGGCACAGTAGTGGTGGCGACGGGTGAAACTGCACTAGTCATCATTAATGTTGACTTGAATCTGAGCCAAGCAGCCAGCACCACAGGATCTCAGCTCAGCCTCTACCTGCCTGCCTTCAGTGCTAAAGGACACAGCCTGAATAGAATTTGCTTGCCCGGGTTAAAGAGGCAAACTGTCCCTGTTTCAGTTTTTTTTTAAATGGATTAGTTACATGCTTTGATATGAAACAAAGTGCTTGGTGTACTATCTGTAATCAAGGCAATATTAAAAAATCATGCTACTAGTCTACAAATAGTTTGTAGCTATTTTTTTAAGCACAGGTTTATACCAATTGTGCTTTTTAAACATGTTTATACCAATTGTTTATACCAAACCAGAATTTGGTAAGTAGAAGCTGCCTTACGGCCACCTAGTCAGAAATGGCCGTGAAAAGGACAAGTCTTTCCTCTTGGGAGGCAGGAGAAAGGCAAAAATCAGACAAACTAGGGTTTATATGCAAACTAGGATTTGATACATCTGGAAGAGTAACCAGAATTTGTTGTACAGATTTCTGAATATCACCTGTAAGTTTCCTTGTTTCTCAGGATCAATTTGCAATCTGTTGACAAGATGTACTTGAGACTACAATTATCTGTAAATATCTGTAAAGGGGCAGTACCACTCTAATTCTGAGTTATGTATCTGACAGATAGGGCTTATCTCAATGGTACAATGGACAGAAATAATGGAGGGAGATCTTCGTCATGACTCTTAGCTACATATACACAGGAGGACTCACATTTTAAAAGCACACTGCTTTGGCTCCAAATGTTGCAAGAACAGAAGAGGGGCTTCAAACTTCCCTTGTGCTCCATTTTCACCCATGGAAAACCCATGGTGATCATGTTTTTCGAAGACACGTGGAGCCTAAGAAAGTAGTCCCTCCATGGCTCCTTCTGCTGGTGAAAACAGTAAAGGCTGAAGTCTCTACCCTTGCAGCACTCAAGGCTGCACTGAGTGGTGGAGCACTTGGAAAAGGTGAGTCTCCCTATGCACCTGTGGCTGTGAGTCATGCTGGGAGACTCATGTCAGTTGTATCATTTAGTTAAGCCCATAGTGACATCATGAAGAGGACAGGAGAGCTGACCCATGCCAGACATTCTTCGGCCAAAAGACTCTTCACTCCATCAGGTCCACAACCCAGGCCTGAAAGGACAAGGCTATCACTGAAGGATTGCTAGGCCAGAAGACGAAGCCCAACTAATGAACTATTTTGAATCAAGATTTTATAATTTTGCTGCTTGGCATAAGATCAGTTGGCATATATATATATTTGTGTGTGTGTGTGTGTGCGCGTGTGCGTGTGCGCGCGCTTAAAAGAATGAATGGTCTTGCTTTCATATTGGTCCTCCTATAAGACAATTAAATTTGTATTTTAATTTTGATAACATTTCAGTCAATAACAATGTATGTGAAATCATCTCTCTTAGTTATTACTTCAGTAATCTCTTTCCTCTACTTTTCAATATGATGTTAACATTTTTAACCTTCTATAAAAATTATTCTAAATTAAAACTTTGGATGTCCTTGTTATGCTCTTTATATACAGTCACTCATATGTTCCCATGCATCCACACCTCTATACAGTCAACCAAAGAGAACTGAAAGAAGAGCTTGATAAAGTGGAGGGTGGGAGGGTACCATTAACTCTCTTCATAATTCTCCAAACCAAACGTACCTGTAAGATCTACTTCCTGGGATTTTTCTGGAACAGAGGTGCAGACTTGGCCATTGTACACTGGAGCTATGATTTTTAATTCATGTGATTTAAAATGCTTAACTTTGGGTGGGTTATACCCTTCTGCTGGACACATCCCTATAGTATGTATGAAACTTCAAATACTTGGAGTTGGAGCATATAAATACCATCCTGAAAGAAAAATACATTTGAAAAATGTTTGCATTTCATAGAACACAGAATTTGAATTAGTGTTTGTGAATGCATGTTTGTGAATCCATAAATGTTTATATATAATAAGCTGCATCTTGCATCCGGAAATACTGGAATGTAGCACACTGAAGTAAAGATGCTCGGTCCCTTCTTTAAGATTTCAATGTCATCTCTTTAGACACCTGCTAATCCTTGGAATATATCTGTTGCCATTTGATCCCAACATTAGCATAGCAATACAGGAATCCAAAAACAGAAAGTGTTGTCCATGGCCAGCCTGTGAACAGAGAAACAAGATGGAAATTAGCCAAGTGGAGTCTCATCCCTTCAGTAATGGTTGGGACAAAAGACAGAGCTGGTCAACCTCTCAAGCCATTAAACATTCAAAAAAACATGGAATTTTCCCCTTGCCACCCCAACTCTGTTTCAAATATCCTTAACTCCATTTTCTATCACAAGCTTCTATCACTATTTAATTATAGATTCCACAGTTCCTATGAAAGTAAGTGAATGACATTTTGTATAAATTCTATTTGGAAATACTTTTTTTTAAAAGAGGGAATCTTCATCTCTGTGGCAGCTTCCAAAAACAACAGATGTTTGCTCACTGAGGGGTCGTTGTTTAGTGGCAGAGCAGAAGCTTTGCTTGCAGGAAGTTCCAGATTCAAAAGCTGGCATCTCCAGTTAAAAGATGGCAGGGATGGGAAATACTTCTGCACAAGTCCTTGGAGGGCCACTGTCAGTCCACGCAGCCACCAGTGCGCTTCATGGGCCAATGTTCAGTCTTAGTATATAATATGTTCCCTTCCTTTACAGACATTCCAAATCATCTTCAGTGACTATCATGTTTTCTGTGACATCTGGTGGTGTTTTACTTGCTCTCTTTGCACATATTGGCAACGTAACACAAAGGCTGTCTGAAACCCGTCTGCTAATTACAGCATATTATCTAGACATCTTCATTGTCATGGCACATTTCCCTGATGACCCACTGGTAGAAAAGTCGAAAGGAAAGAAAATCCAGCTGCCATGCACTGCTGCATGATTGCTGTTCCTTTCAGAGGAGTATGTATGCACAAGGGTCACCACTGAAATGAAGAATATTGCATAGCAGCACAGCTTAGCGGACTGGGCCCTTGTTTGGAATAATAACTGCTTGATTCTAATTGTCTTTGAGATGGTTTATGTGCCCCTATCACCCCTTGATCACTTCCATCTGTAAGTGGACCACTCAGATGGCACCCACCCATACTGAAGATTGTCTTGGATTTCAGATGGATGGAGATTCTTGGAACAGATCCAAGGATATCTGGCAGAGCCCATTCAGGGCAGAGGCTTGGGTTTTTAATCCTTTGTAAAATAGTAAAAAGTCCAGTAGCATCTTTAAGACTAACCAAGTCTATTGTAGTATAAGCTTTCAAGAGCTGTTTACTATAGAACTCTTTACTATTTTGCTACTACAGACTAACATGGCTAACCCCTCTGGATCTACAATTCTGTTTGTGTAACTGAACTCATACATAAACCATAATCTATCAGGTACTGCAGTCTCAGAGCCTTGATTCAACATTTCTCCATATCTTTTCTCGGAATGAACCACAACAACAAAAAGGGAAAGTACAGAATGACATTTTTTTCAATTAGATGATTTTCTTTTTGAGGAGACAGGTAATTTAAAAAATAAAGTGCCCTGTCATTAAAAGGTAATTTTTGGAACTGAAAAAGACAGCGAAGGAGGCAAAAGGAACACACGTCTCTATCAGCAAGGTAAAATTTCATTCCATTTAGAATTTACATCCAGTACATCATCACAAGTCTAGTTGCCCATATATGCAAGGACTGAATGTTTTAAGCAAGACCATGGCACCCTTGAAATTACTGCTGCAAATGAGCGGTTTAGGTATTCTTATTATTTGATTACAGAGAATGGTACACAATGACACGCACACAGGTTGTCACCATGAAATTAATCTCTTGGTGACATCATCAGAAATTGATTGCCAAATCTCCCAATTTCTTGTGTTCTTCCCATGAAATAGGAGAAAAAAGCTCTTGGTCCCATCTGGATGATGATGATGATGATGATGATGATGATGATGATGATGATGATGATGATGATGATGATTAATAATAATAATAATAATAATAATAATATGAAACAGTATTTAAAAGGCATTTGCCCTCACATCTGCTGCCTGAGAGGATTGCTCCAGTTGGTTGAGTCAGCTCTGCTTGGCACCTCCCCTTCCGGGCTGAAGTCCACTGCTGGAAAAGTAACTATCACTTCATCCACGAATCAATAGCCCTTCCTCCACAAGCACGCACACAAAATCCAAGTCGTATGAGCAATGACAAGGCCTTTTCACTCGTTCTGTCAAAACAGCACTCTGTATATTGATGCCAATGTCTCTTTATAAGAAGAGAGCACTAGCCACTGTGCATTAACCATGGAGATACATAGAACTGTCAGTGCTGTGTGGGAGAGGCACAGCACTCATTAGAATGCAGAGGGCAGCAGGCAAAGGACTCGTGGCATTCTAATGAGAGCTTTTCCTGCACTGCAGCAGCTGTGGAGCAAACGTGTACAAATGTGTCCTTCTTCAATTGTTTTAACAGAACTTGTTTGGCATTAGAGAGTTCTTCCCTGTTAGCTAGAAGCTAGGAATGAGATGAAAAGCCGTGCTCCTCTGTGTATGCAGAGCTCAACAGCACCATTCAGTGGGATACTTCACCATATGGTCTCTTCCAGTAAAGGCACAGAGTGGCCAAAGGGCTTATCCAGTGGCAAGGCAAGGGGATCCAGATGCAACGTTACAGGCACTGCAGCAGGGCCATGCTGAGTGACAATACTGCACTGCAGCAATATTGTAGGGATCTGAAAAGAATTCCTAAAAAACAATATAGTGTGGATGGGAACACCAGATGCACATAGGCTTGTATACAATGATGTGAAATGCATTTAAGCACAATGTAATAAAAACCCCACTCAGTTTCACAAAACAAAGTTTGCAGAATATCTTCATTTTGTTATCATTAGTGGTATACAAAACTGGCCTGACACTTATGAAACCCTACAACAACAGAGCAGAGACTAATTTTACTACTTCTATTTAGAACTAGAAGCTTTCCCCTCAACTAATCTCTTCCTTGGGAACAGCCACATATTCACAACAAACAATGGTTAGAGTGTCAGATGAGGATCTGAGAGACCCAGATTCAAACCCCTGCTCTGCCAAAGAAGCTTTTAGCTTAGCCTAGCCTACCTCACAAGGTTGTTGTAAAGATAAAATGGAGGCGGAGAGACCAATGTACACAGTCATGAGCTCCTTGGAGCAAGGATGGAATAAAAATGTACTAAAATAAAATAAAATAAAACATTTGGCCATGGTATGCAAGACCAATTACTCATTTCAAACTTCCCTAATTTCACCTTGTTTGTGCATGAATCAGTCCTTATTCTCAAAGCTGACTGCATCATATACAGCAGACAGCTCTTTGCCAAACCCCAAGCATTTATATACAATGTCGAAAGCAAAAGATAGCATTTGACTCCCAAATTTATTTTCTATTTTTAATACTCTGCACAGTACAGATGGCAAGCGTGCATCAAACCGTTCATGTGATCCTAAGGGTGGCTGCCACAGCCAAGGCTAAAAGCAGCCCATTAATTGAAAACAACCATTTCCTGCAGTGAATCAATGTTGCAAAACTTGGAACAAGACCCCCCCCCCCCCCTTCTGTGGCAGGCAATTGATCTTCAGCAGCATCTAAAGCAGCAAACACTTCAAAAATAGGCTGTATGAAACCCAGGACTCAGCTTATCCCCCAAATCAGTTTTGTGCTTTGTCAGATGGTTACGCTGCCAGGAGAAGATTTCTCGAAAGAACAATGCCTTGCTGTCATTCTTTTCCGTCTGTAGCTTTAAAATGATGTGCAGATTAATGCAAAATGGACTGCAGAGCAAGAACAATGAAGACTGCAATGCTCAGATGTTCTCACAAAAATGTCTACAGTTCTCTGATAAAGCTCATGTATTCGGCAGCTGAGTTGTTTAAGAAGAAATGAGCCCAAATCTGAACCAAGTCTGATTGACTGTGGTTCTCCTGCAGCCTCAAAGGGCAGACCATAGGAACCGTGTAGGTTTCTATTGCATATTTGAAAATATTGCTAATTCAAAATGCAGATCTAAATCAAAATGCAGCTGACAGCAATGCTGATTTGTAGCTTGTTTGTTTTCCTGTAGGCAGAAGAAATTACCAGTTTTTATCCGCTGCATTTGCTTCTAACAGTTTAAATCTTAATTTGGTTTTAAACCTAAAGTTGTGGCTAGAGTAGATAAAATTTGGAACATTGCACAGTCAGTAGCTCTAAGTGAAGTACATCATAGAATGATTTAATAAAAAGATAGATAGAAAAAGACACTAGACAATGGGGGAAAAGAATATATATATATATATATATATATATATATATATATATATATATATATATATATATATATATATATATATATATATATATATATATATATATATATATATATATATATATAAATAAAAAAAAATAAAACCCAGTCTTCATCCAGTCTATCTGCAGAGTGTGTGGAGAAACACCATTCTGTTTGTGGAGTTAACTTTCTATGGGCTGCAGAGGGGAGGGGCCATTTCTAGAGTAGAATGTGATAGGAGGGAGAACGAGTCAGTTGGTGGAGGGGAGTTGGAAGTTGACAGTTGGTGGCTGGAGAGTTGAGGGGGAGATGGCTCTAAGGGGAGATGTAGATCTAATGTAACCCCAGGTATCAAAGGATTGGGCCTGCCCTACACAACAACTAATTAGGGCATGAGGGAGGTAGAGTAGGGGTTTCTTTTTAGTTTGTATTATTCCTTCCGTCCACTGTATACTTGCCTGTGTATAGTTAGAAGTTAAATAAATGATTTTTGGAATTTGTGAAGGAAGAAAGCTCTTCTGTTCCACATAGTCCCCCAACCGCTTGGGCCCACTAGCAAAGGAGGGAGGTTAGGAGGCTGTCCCGCCTAAACAGGACCCCATACAGGGACAGTGGTGGCAGCAAATACCTGGAGACAGGGAAGGGAGACAGCCCCTTCAGGTGCCTGGCCAGAGGTAGAAAGGGAGGGGTAGGCAGAGCGGGGTCTACCCGTGAGAGGAAAGGCCCTGTTTCGCCACAGAGCATATCAACTACCATCCATAAAAAAACCCCTAACGTTCAGGTCTGCCCCCCCCCCCCATGAATTCACATTACATTCGTTCCCAGGTTATTGGATAAAGAAAGCCAGCTGGAGACGGATAATCATGAACAGGACCAGGTTTCTAGGTCTGCTCTTCTGAGGGGAGAAGTACAAGAAGCTGCTTTGGTTAAGAGCTTCTATTAAGAGTCTCTTGCAGCAGAAAATGTTCTTGTTAGGAAACATCTTCCCCAGGGCATCATTTCAGATTTCTGTAAGTAGATGGCAAAGAAATCTAAGTGTATATGAGCATGAAATTCACAAGATACAATGGCTAGTCTTTCTTGGCTATTTTCATGACTGTATTACAAAAGAACATTAGTTGTGATAGCTTTTTATTACTTTATAATAACGATGGTAGGGATATCTGCAATGAACAAAGAAGCAATGGAATTTGGGTGTTTGGAATATATATTTAGTCCTTAAACTCACACTGTTGTTTGTATATGTTTTTATTTTAAAAAAATACTAATTTCATTAAAACAATATTCACTCAGTATGTAGAAACAGGGGCTGGCAGAAATAAAGTTTCTCCTGATTATTAAAACACATTTCCTATTTTCTGCTAGCTGTCTGTTTAATCATTTTGTCTTTGATGGAAACCTTGTTATAATTTCGTCAGTATGAGATTAACATTCAGCTCTCTTCCCCAATTCTGTAAAGTTCTGTTCATAAGTTAAGTGAGCGCACATTGTTCTTTGTATGTGTGTTGAGTAATTCTCATGTTACAGTCACTGCATGTACAGCTGAATGTGTGATACAAGTCCCACATTTACCAAGTACTAGTCTCCATTTTTTATTACAAAGTGAATGCATGTTGGCTCTTTCTTACAAACATACAGGAAGTATGTGCATTCACTACAATATGTGAACCAGGCTTTAAGTTAAATCCTGAGTGGTCATCTTCCATCTTGTCTCTGGTATGTATACACCAATATATATGCACATAAACAATAAGGTGACAAGTAGTACCTAATCTGTCACATACTGAGATACAGTTTTGAATGATTGACAATTCTGTTGTTACAGTGAATCTTTAATCTAAAGATAACAGTTAAGGAACTTAAATTAAATAAGTACATAAATAGGCTTTAGCTTTTAAATAAGCAAAAGGAGACCATTAAGCTTGGTCCCAGAGCCTGATTGCAGCCCTGAGACTGGGTTGGGGCAGAGCCCTAGCCCACCACCCCACAATCAAATAAGAATTGAAAGGGGAAAAAATGAAACAGAAGAGTGAGCCCTCAAGGAGCCCAATAAGCTTGCACACAGAGCCTGACTGCAGCTCTGAGACCGAGTTGGGGCAGAGCCCTAGGCTAGCTCACCACCCCACAAGCAAATAAGAATTGAAATTGAAAAATATTAAACAGAAGAATGAGCCCTCAGCTGAGGAAACCCAATAAGCTTGCTCCCAGAGCCTTGCTGCAGCACAAGCCCCAAGCCTTCCTCTCTCACAATCCAAAAACAATCCCGCAACAAGCATTTCCTCCCTTGGTAACCAGCTGGAAAGTGAAACCATGGCTCAGCACTGGGTGTTATATATACTGCTTGCTCTCACAGAGAATAATGGGAGGTCTCTGGATGGCAGCCAGAGGTGCCTATCAAGGTTTTCAGGCTATGACTGGTGTGTTTCAAAGGCAGCAGATGGTCTGCAGGTGACTCCCCTACGTTGCCTAGAAAACTGATTGCTTGGCGCTGGGATGTCTGGTTTCACGGACCAACAGACCAACCCAAAAGTCATCGCGTCCATGAAAAATGCATGTACTATGACCCACCTGTTCGCAAACACCGAACAGCGCTGGTCCATGTCAAATGTTGGTCCATTTTTTAGTCCGCACCCACCTCTACTGTAGACTATACTTCTGTGTACTGTCTGCTGCTGTAAGTATGCTCCTACTGGATAGTTCCATGCTGTTTTATGTTTTGTTTCAGCATTATTTTTTGTTTTTCTGTATTGGATTTCTACTTGTTTTCAAATTTCTGCTATCCTTACCCCATTGTATTGTTTATTAACTGTCTCAGCTAGTGTTCCTATCGATTTATACTATGTAATCTGCCTTGAGCCTCAGTGAGAAAGGCAGGCCATAAATAATGTAAATAAAATATATAAAATAAAAAAATGAATATTATTCAATGTTATTTCATCATCTGCTGCCATCTTTCAGCCACTGAGAACCAAGGTGTCCCGCTACAGCTACACATAAATATTCAGTACAAAACTCATTTGCATTTTAAAAGATCCCAGGAACACCCTTCATTCAGTTAGGAAAGGGAATACTAAATATACCTAATTATTTCACTTATGTGCCCTTGTGTCAGCCGAGACATGCCATCTATCATTCATCATGACTTCTAAGAACATTAAATATAAAAATGCTTTGTACCATGATCAGAATTTTAAAAAACCCGAATCAATGCAATTTTCTCTGATGATTTCTGGATCTCCCCTTTTCAGCAATCAGCACTGTTCATCTGACTGAAGTCCTTATAATTTAATGTAGTATCATGCATGAAACTGGATTGTCATAACAGATTTGGAGAAAATGCTGTGTTTTAGCATTTCATTATTTTGAGTCTAAGCTCTCAAAGTATCTGTTGTGTCTGACAGAAGAGCCGTAGAACAAGCAGGCCTTAATTTTTTTCCTATTATAATAAATTGTGGCAACCAGTAAATCTTAAATAAAAACTGCAATTTGCCAATTTTATGACCAGAATGTCAAATTTCAGAGACCATTCAGTGAAATCATCACATTGAGGAAAATGTATGTTGATTTGACAGGATTATATTGGTATAAAAGAATGGAAACCAGCTGGAACAATTGAAAAGCATTCAAATGAAAAGCAATTGAAAAGGTATGCTGGAAGGAAGCTCTCCCCCCCCCCCCCCCGGACTCAGATTTTGGAAATGCTTTTCTGCCACCTGTGAAAGTGTATCATTAATTGCATGCATTTAAGTACCCAGCCTAAAACCTACCACGCAACTGGTTTTTCTTTCTTTCTTTCTTTCTTTCTTTCTTTCTTTCTTTCTTTCTTTCTTTCTTTCTTTCTTTCTTTCTTTCCTTGAACAGTATAAAATTCCTGAATAGCTTTTATATTATGGATTCCCCAGCATGGAATATCCACACAGTGCAGATGGGAAGCCAGTAGACACACAGACAGGCAGTGTTGATTCGAGAAGAAGGTTCAGGACCCAAGCGCTTCAGAACTCCCCCCCCCCAAACCTGTTTCCTGCCAAGCAATTTCCAAAAGCACTCTCTGCCAAGCAATTTCCAAAAGCACTCTCTATCCAAGTTCAAATTGCATACCATATCTTTTTCAGCTGCCAACCCACAGGTAGGTGTGCATTCAGGCATCTTCCATAATGAATTTTTAGATAAATAAGGGCTATTAGTGGCCACTGGGGAAACACCCGTAGTTCACCACCAATTATCAGGCTAAACAAGAACCAAGAGAGCTCTCTCTTTGCTTGGCACAACAAATCAACATTAGTCTTTTTCATTCCATATTTCTTAAGAGCCAGTGGTAATGACGGACATTTTTCAAACAGTTTGATATACAGGGGATATCATCCGTACCACCACTTTCACCAAGGAGCAGAGCTGGTGTTAGTATATCCCAAGATGGGGCAGCAAAAACCTTTGTAAAGGTGTCACAGTTGATTGTCTGTTTTTGAACCAGGGAAGGTTCAGATTTAGGAGTCAAAAGATGTTGATATACCTTAAATAGTTGCGATGGATGTGACGGAACAGTTGCAGAAAAGTAACATTTCTTTGCTGCTATAACCGCTGCTTCATAAGTCTTCCAACAGACTCCACAGCATGCTCTATCAGATTCAGCACAAGGCAGTTTCCACACATCCTTAAAGAGACAACCCACTCACTGAACACCGGCAGCTTTTCTCCTTCACTCCACACGTCTCTGATTTCAAAGCAGTAGCAGGTTGTTTGGCTTCCATTTTTTGGCTCCTTTTATGAGAACGCAATTCCCGCACTTTCCTGCATCCCCAAAAACGCATCCAAAAATTGAGTGAAGGAGAAAAGGAATGAAGGAGAAAATCTGCCAGCATTCGGTGAGTGAGCTGTCCCTTAAAGGACATGAGGAAATGGTCCAAGTTTTCTGCTAGTGTCTTTCCAGATGTCTTCCAGTCCACTTTAGGTCACCCAGCTCTGTGGTGAAGCACAGGGCTGCTTAAGCACTTGGAAATATTTTCTCTGATAGATGTGGTTACAGAGTAAGAATCTGTATTTAAGTGAGCTCTCTCAACTTTATCAAAAGGTTGTATGTTCCAAGGTTAGTAATACCCTCAATTCAAGATAATCTGCACTTCACAAGTATTCAGGTTTCAAGACATGCTTCCCTGGAATGGAAACTGAAGAACATAGAGCACCCAAATTTTAACATTCATTTCCTAAATTTATATGAGAGAACAACTCACATTTTTAAAGCTGCATACTTGGTATTATGCTCTGATTGGAACATCAGTACCTACAGGACTGCTATTGGAATATTTTTCGGAAGAGAAAATGATCTGCCTGTGCATCTCTTCTTTGAGTTGTGTGGGAATGGTGTCTCAGAGCTGAACTACACAACCAGCAGAATCTCAGAGGAATAACTCTTGCTGGACTGTATCACTTCAGGATGCAGGTGGACTATAGCATGTTTGCATACCTCCACTATGTAAATATTTTTAAAAATCCATGCACATGGAAAACTAGCATCTCAGATCTAGACTATACCATTTCTCCATGCCATGCTAGTTTCCGATGTGCATGTGGGGTTTTTTATACCCACTACTGCTCATAAATACAATCCTGAAGATCTGCCGTCCAAGAAAAGATGCTCCACTAAATTCTGCCTACAATATATTCCTGGGCTCAGAGTCCTTACAGGCCAGGGGGTACATCAGTAAAAGCTGGAAAATTAAATATAAACAGGTGTTCCAAATGGAAATGAAATAAATCAAACATGACTGTTAGTAGCGCCACTGTGAGCCAATAAAATCAGCAAGAAGGGGACTACAAGAGAGGCACAAAAGTCTGGAGGCTTTGGAGGTGCCATCTCATTACATGATATTCTAAGGTAGGATTCTCTACCCAAAGAAGTTTGATGGTTGTTGGTTTTATTATTAAATGTTATCAATATTTGTAATTTGGTTCAGCACTGGAAAGGTAATATAGAATATTTTAAAATAAATAAGAGGAACTTCCCCCAAACACTTTATAAAGATTATAGAAAAGCAGAAATAAGGACAGTGCAAAGACAAAAATTGAGTGGACTGTACCATCCTAAAACACCTGGCTGATGCTAAGCAAGCACATATCACAAAAGTAAAGAGACTGTGAAAGGAAGAAAGGACTACCACTTGCTTCTCCCATGAAAATTCAAGGGATTTTCTCCATTATTTAGCTTTTCTTCTCTACGCTATTTGCCATTATGCAAAAGACAGGTGTTTTGAGTTTTCCAACGTGCAGACCCAAAACGCTGCTTTGGCACTGGGTGTCATGGGGGTATGGTGTAAGTCAGACAGGAGAGGTTATTCTCTGTGCTATTCTAAAAAGCCTTTCAACCTTATACAGAATCTGCTACATCAGCGCAACCACTGGCTCCTGAAAGATTATTCACAACAAGCAGTTATAATTAGATTGTATTAATTCCTCCTGCCTTATTTGTGTAATTTGTCTTGCACTGAATCTCTCTATAATAACATAGCAAAATGACGTGTGTTGGCAGGGTGTGTTGTGTACAAAAATTGTAGAGATTATATTCAGGTTCTCCCTGGCAGCTGGTGAAATATACAAGCAATCCTAAATGCAGAAGACCCAGTTGTCCTGCAGCAGTTATTTTTAAGAGGCCATAATTTGTAATATCACGTACCTTTAAATACCTGATGTGCTTAACACTGGGGCGAAATGCGGAGATGGAACAGCCAAAGACCCATCCACTTCTACTGTGTCATATTAATTACACTGATTATATATTCAAGAAGGCTTTAATATTTGACAAACTGAAAAGAAATAACTTGTAATTACTTTAATTAGTTTCCCCTCAAAACTACTATAAAAATGATAAATGGAAATGATGAAACTACTTTGCATATATTTGCCTCTTGGTGAGTCCCTCCATCCCTTTTTTAAAAAATCTGTGACATGAAGCAGATAGATTGTCCTTCATAATAAAACTTCTATCTTTCTGTGTCACTAGCAGGGATATTATGTTTATGGCGAAGCAATGTGATTCATTTGGGATAGGGCTCTTCTTTTTTCTGAAGCTACTGCTCATAGACATATCCTTGATGGGGAGGGGAATGCCTTTTTTGAGGGGGAATGGGTTTTGATGTGATGATGACCTTGGAGTGTCCCTTCACAGATAAACATCACTTCATCATTTTTATGACAAAATGGTTAAGCTGACTTTGATGAAGTTTGCCAAAGAGAAATCAGATCACTGGGACAGAAGTTACGAGAAGATGTCAGGAAGTGGGCCCGACCCCATTGCCAGAGCTGCCCCTGGACTTACCCTGGAGTAACAGAATATCCACTTGGGAGTGTGTGATGTCAATAACAAGAAGGCCCACCAGGACAGCAGCAACATGGAAAAAGGTTGAAACAGCAACAACGCCTGGTGGGGAGGGTGGACTAAAAATCTAATCTAATCTAATCTAATCTAATCTAATCTAATCTAATCTAATCTAATCTAATCTAATCAATCAATCAATTAATTAATAATAAAAAAATAATGCAGTATAGGCCCTTTAAGGCCCCAACTCAACCACAGCCAACAGCTGCCATGCCATCTAGAACAACAACATCAACAAGGAAGAGTAGCAGTAAGGCAGTTTGGGCTTTTAGGGCCACACTTCACTCACTACTAACAGCTGCTAGCAGTTTAGTCCAGCCGGGACAATTGGAGGGGAAAAGAGGCTCTAGGCGCAGCCCAAGATTCCCTTGAGTTCTCATGAGGCGCTAGTTCTCATGAGACTGCTGGTAGGTGCTTTCCACTGCTGCTCATCTGGCCAGCAGGAGGAAACTGGTGGGATACTGACAGCATTCTGATGTTGATGTCACTCCCTGTGTACCTGGAAATTATGTCTTTACTTTACTTTACTTTATTTGGTATTTAGCCCTCCCTCCCTGCAAGTGGGCTCAGGATGGGGTACAACATGCATAAAACACATAATTATATAAATACAATTAAAACCGTATCATAAAATCGTAACTCAGATGGCCTATTGCACATTCCTGCCCTCAAATCAGTGTGTCACCAGTGAACACAGGAAGTGACATAAGTGCATCACCAGCAATGTCATATCACTGGTGAGTCCCCCCTCCCCCTACCGAAAGGTAAGTCTCCTACAAGTTGCCAGGGGGACCTGGCAACCCTAACTGAAGCTCTAAAATTTTAAGTAATGCTTGGGTTGTTAAAAAGAAAGTAGAAATGAGGATTATTTATTTGACTTGCTACCAGGAAGCATAAATTGTTTGGTAATGTGTTTGTTTATAAGGCAGCAATTGGATTTGGAAACAGTTGTTCTGAAATTGTCTTAGTGGAAAAAACAGGGATAAAGACATTAAAAGTTTACCCAGAATTGGTGGATTTAATGAATGACTTTTAAAAGCCTTAAATTCATGCTCATGTTAGGAATTTGTGACATGTGATGTGGTTGAGTACTGTTATTAGACATCTTTTAATTTTTTTTTATTTTATTCAATAGAATTAAAAGCCCAATAAAAGGGCAGAAAGCAAAAATAAAGAAAAGAAGAAAAAGAAGAAAAAACAGAACTTAAAAATAAAACAATAATACATATTTCATTTCCATTCTTCTCTATAACATTTATCTTTTTTAACAAACATCCTACTTAAAATTTAATCTCTCCAAAATTTTCTTTTCCACTACTGCCTCCCTTCTATTTGTTCTTTCCCAGATTTATCTTCTTAAAAATCAAAGCTAGAAATCATCAAATCATTTTTCCTTGTTTCACGCAGAAAGTCAGTAAGGGGATTCCAGTTAGCCCAAAAAGCAGACAGTGTTTTATCTCTGATCAAAGCTGTAAATTTAGCCATCTCCACTAGCTCCGTCATTTTCATAATCCAATCTTCAACTGAAGACAATTCTGTGCTTTTTCATTTTTGTGCATATAGAAGCCTAGCTGCTGCAGTCGTATAAAAAAATAAAACCCCATGCTGATTTTCCAACCGTTTGTCCATTAATCTCAACAAAAAGGCTTCTGGCTTAGACTGTCTTTAAAAATTTTTGTATTATCATATGGATTTCAATCCAAAATTTTCTAGCCTTACGGCAAGTCCATCAGAAACAATAGAATGTTCCTTCTTGTTTCTCACATTTCTAACATTTATTCAACATACCTTTACTCATTTTAGCTAATGTATCAGGGGACATATACCAGTGATACATCATTTTATAAAAAAAATCTTTGTCTTACACTCTAAGTAAATTTAAGACCCTTTATCCACATATTTTCCCACTGATCCATCATTATATTATACTCAATTTTTTTAGCCAGTTTTACCATACAGTATTTCACAGATTCTTCTTCTGTTTCAAAATTCAGTAACAGCTTATACATTTTAGAAATAATATGTCCATCATTTAAACACAGCTCTTTTCAAATTCAGTCTTGTCATGTTCAAAGCCCCATCATTTTTTATCTAGTTTGAATCTTTCTAAAAGTTGAGCATAGGAAAACCATTGACATTTATAACCTTTAGCTATTAAATCCTCCCTTGTCTTCAATTTGCAATCTCCCTGTGAGAATTCTAGTAAATCTCCATAAATCAACCATCCCTGTTTGAAAATCGTCTCTTCTATAAAACGCTTCCTGTGTTGAAATCCAAAGTGGTGTCTTCTGTGTTAGTCTCAGTTTATATTTGTTCCAAATTCTCAAAACGGCTCTCCTGATAAAATGATTTTTAAAGTCTGCATTGACCTTTACTTTGTCATACCACAAATAGGCATGCCATCCAAATCTCATGTTTTGTGACCTTCTAGTGTCAGGACTCTCTCATTTCTCAAAAGCATCCATTCCTTCATCCACACTAGACATCAGGATGCATAGTACACTTTCAACTCTGGTAAACCAAGTCTACCTCTCTCCGTCGCATCCTGTAGAATTTTATATTTAACCCTTGTTTTTTTCCCTTGCCATATGAATGTTGAAATATCCTTTTGCCACTGCTTAAATGGTACATCTGAAGTTAACACAGGTATTATCTGAAAAAGGAATAACATTCTAGGTAAAACGTTCATCTTAATGATATTCTCCCCAACAAGGACAACTGTATTTCCCATCTTAACATACCTTTTTATTTCGTTCCATGTCTTTCAAAATAATTAGCATACAGTTCATCCCCGTCAGCGTGATACCTAAATATTTTACCTTCTTTTCAACCTTAAAACCTGTTATTTTCATCAATTCTTCCTGAAAAGGAAAAACAGTCCCCCACAGGAAAAGTGTTTTTGCAATATATCAAAGGAATCACTGATCAGATGGGAAAACTTAAGAAAAAGCACAACCTACAAACAGTATTCAGACCCACCAGAAAAATACAACAGATGCTACAATCAGCAAAAGACAGTAGAGACCCTATCACCTCTGCAGGAGTATACTGCATACGCTGCAGCTGTGGACAAGTTTACATCGGGACCACACAGCATAGCATCCAGACAAGAATAAAAGAACATGAAAGACACTGCAGACTTGGCCAACCTGAAAAATCAGCAGTGGCTGAACATAGCCTAACTCAAACAGGACACAGTATCTTATTCCAGGACACTAAAATACTGGACGAAACATCCAACTACTTTGTCAGATTACACAGGGAAGCCACTGAAATTCATAAGCATAAGCACAATTTCAACAGGAAAGAAGAGAGTTTAAAAATGAATAGGGCATGGTTTCCAGTCCTGAAAAACACCAGGCTAACAAAATACTCTACGTCTTACAATAGCCCTGCAGATAAGATTAGCATATCAACCACCAATCCATATGCAAAAGAACCTCCTTAGGATACAGTGAAGCTTCCCCCCATTAGCATTCCACACCCTGGGAAACTCTTACAGGATAAGTCAACCCAAACCCACCTTCCTGAGTAGATATAAATTACCTGCTAACATCTTCTCCACACATTGACACTGAGAGATCTCTGTCTTTCAGTGCTACACCTCTGAAGATGCCAGTCACAGCTGCTGGCAAAACGTCAGGAACTACAATGCCAAGACCACAGCCATACAGCCTGGAAAATCTACAACAACTAATGTTCTTTGGTCGTGAAAGCCTTCGACAATGTAATTCTTCCTGACTTCTAATGTCCATGTTTTTTGTCAACATTTTTGTTTTCTGTTCATTTATTTTAAAACCTGCCAGAGTACCTAACTCTCTCAACTTCTCCATCATCTGCGAAGGCTCTTAATTTATATGACTCTTTTTTTATTTTAACCCCCTTGATCCTTTCCTCTTGTCTAATGTCTCTATTCAGAATCTCTAACACTAAAATAAAAAGGAGCAGTGACAACAGACATCCTTGACATGTTCCTTTCTGTATTTTACGTGGTTTAGTTAGTTCTCCATTAACTATGATTTTGTGAAGTATGATTTCTGTGAAGTATAAATCGATTTCACCCATTTTATAAAGTTCTCCACAAAATCCATCTTTTCTAAGACTTCAAACAAAAAACCCAGTTCAAATTGTCTAAGGCCTTTCCAGCATCCAAGAAAATTAGAGCTGTTTGTTTTTCACAACGTTTAACCAAGTATTCCACTAACACAGTTCTAACATTGTCTTTCAACTGTCTTTTGGGTAAGAAATCACTTTGATCCTTGTGGATAAAGTCTTTAAGAACATACTTAAGCCTTTCTAAAACCGAAGTAAATAATTTATAATCATTATTCAGCAGTGATATAGGTCTGTAGTTCTTTGCTAATGTCAGATCTTGCCCTTCTTTAGGTATCAATGTAATGTTAGCATCTTTCCAAGTCTCTGGCATCTTGCCTCCCGATAAAATTGAGTTAATTGTATTTTGCAAGGGTATTAAAATCTCAACTTCAAAGCATTTACAATACCGACCAGATAATCTGTCTGGGCCTGGTGTCTTCCCCATTTTTGTCCTTTTAATTGCTTCCACCACCTCTTGAATCATTATAGGGCCATTCATCACCTGATGCTGTCCTTTCGTAATTTTAGGTAAATTCTGTTTTATGAGATAATCCTTCATTTTCTTTGAAGAGATATCATGTCTTCTGTACAAGTTTGAATAATATTTAAAAAGAGTCTTCTGGATGGCCCCATTATCTGTTAGCATAGTATTCCCATTTTGCCATTTTAAAATAATTTTCTTCTCTCTCTCTTTTCTCAGTTTGTAAGCCAACCATCTTCCCGGTGTCAGTCCCTGGCAGTTAGGTCCCTTCAAGTTCTCCACAATTAACACAAAAGTGTTCCAGTTGAAGCAACTTTATTAGAGATCCATACAATTGAAAGTGTTCACACAAAGGTAGCAATTGGCAGAGGTGACTATTCAAAAATGGACGCTACTAATTATAGGGTAACTTCCTGCCCTTTGAGTCTGTTGACATTCTGGCGAGAAACTTCAAAGAGTTACAAGGGAACTGATTAGTTTAGGCTAGACAGGGTACAGAATGAAATCGTCACAGTCTCTGAGAAAAGATACATTGCTTGCTGCCCGCAGCTTGCTTCCAAGGACACTTGCTACAGAAGTGAAAGTAAATACTTTCAATAGGTAACAGACAGCCCCACCGGCTCAGTGCATTGTAAGTTAGCAGTTTACACTCTCAGATAATTTATAGAGAATACAACCTTAGCCAACAGTTATGATCAGCACGGAATGCATAACACAATATTGGCAGGTATGCTGGCATACATGACACCAGGTTTATTAGAAATTTTTGATGGCATTCTTTCTAGGATATAACTATTTTTATTTTATATTTTTTTCCAACATTAACAAAATGTAAACTTTTAACACAAAATGAGTGATTTATATAACAACATTTAAGATATTGAGCTAAACAACCTGATATATACTGTATACAATTAATATAAAAGAAAATCCTTTTTTTTTTGTACAGAGTTGTCACTTGTAGCACATTTGGTTACAAATTCAAAAAATGGGGACCATTTTTCTATAAATGAAGACTGATAATTGGAATTATTCATAGATATGATCTGATCAGTTATTTTCTCATTATCAACAGGTCGCAAATGTTCAACAACCACTGTTTGACAGTGGGGATCTTTTCTGTCTTCCAGTTTTGAGCTGATGAAGTCTTAGCTGCTGACAACAATAAAGAAACAAGTTCTTTTCTCAGTTCTGAAACACCATTATCGTTCCATAAGTTGAGTAAGATGGTTTCTGGGCATTTTTCTATTTTGTGTCCTGTGACCTTTTCTATAACTTCTAGAAATTTATTCCAATATTTTTGTACACATGGACAGGACCACCAGCAATGAATAAAGATAATAAAGATACTGTTAAAGCAAGATCTTTACCCTCCTTAGGGATTACAGTAATCTTTGTTTCTCTCCAAGTATTTGGCATTTCCCCATTTAATAGCAATAATTACAAGTTGCTGTTATCTGTTCTATTAACTGTAACTTTTTTTTTTAATATAAAACTATGGTTAAACCATCTCTGCCTGGCATTTTATTGTTCTTAAGATTTTGGATTGCTCTTGTTTCTTCTGTGTTATTCACAGGCTGGCCAAGGAATTCTAGATATTCTGATGTGAGTTGAGTTTTGAAATTTATTTTATTTAGATATTCAGTTATTAAAGTTTCTTTTGGAGTTTCACATCTATATAATTTTTGATAAAAATTATAGAACGATTGGGCTATATCTTTAGATGTAAAGATTTCCCTTGGGGATTTTTAATCAAGAATATAAGATTTGACGTTTTTTTTCTTTTTGACTCTGTGTTTTAGCAATTTCAGAGAGTTTGGATTTTTAACGATGAATTTGTGTTTTAGATGTGCCTTTTTTTGAATTTTAGGGGTTTCCATATAATCCTAGCTTTTTACACTCTAGACCCAATTTATGTAATTTTTTTTACTTCCATGTTTCATATACCCTTTTCCCAATGAGTCTATTTTTGCTTTTATGCCCAAGATAGTTTTTTGCTTTTGTTATCAGTATGCATCTTATTACAGCTTTAAATGCAATTTTATTATAAACCAAAAATTTCAGACCATTAGCTTGGATCCCATCTGCCCCATGTGACAGTGGACAGGCAGAGTGCAGGGATATTTTGCTCTTTTGCTGCCTCTGAAATGATTATTTAATACATATTTAGTTGCATAAAAGGCTTCAAATTTCACACCAGATGTAATGCCTGACGGGCCAGAAATCCACAGGTTCCCATAAGTTCTGAGCAGCAGTATTTCATGTTGCCCATCTCTCCCAACCCAAACAAACCCCAAACTGTAAGACTACAATAATAACTCAGGCAAATCTATATTATATGTGACATCAAATAAAGCAAACTACGTATCACATGAGTGGAGCTCTGTTTCCAATTTCATTGTAATTATGAGAGTAATGATATAACAAACTGATTCATATGACATTTATTAGGGCAGGGCTCTTGAAATGCAGAGGTTATTTCATTCTAGAAGAAGCCATTTTGTGACACCAGTAAAACTGATGCAGCTATGTACTAAAGTTAGTAGGCCCTTCTCTTTTAGCAGTATGCTGTTGGCTGGAAACTAGTAAGAGCAAGGTTGACTCCCTTTTCTTGAGTTTGTTTTAACATAGAGAAGTTTGTCATAGGTAAGAAGTTGTTTTAAAGGTGAGTTCCAGAGCCAAAATTACATGCTTGGTAGCAAAGGCCCTCTCTTGTAATAAATATAACAACAGATCAGGAATTTATAGCACAGTGGTTTCTAGGTTATATTATGCCAGTTGACTGTGAGGGAAAGTAATTAACATTGGATCATAGGGATGAAGGGGAAACCGAAAGCGGCAGATCCCAATTCTGAATTCAATTGAAAATTTATCCTTGAGGTGATTTATGACAGTAATTCCTTTTTTAAAAAATCCTCTTGCTACGTACGCTTATCATTGCCTGAAAGTATGCAAGAAAAAGATGTCTCTTGTAATGACTGCAGGAGACACACTGAAAATACCTCTAATCTTTTGTTTTAATGAAACTGTGAACAATGTGTTAGTGAGATCACAAGATTTAATAAATTTTAAAAGTGTGTGTAGGGGTAGGGTTTGCTATGCTTGAGATGAGGCCTGGAGGTCTCCTGAAATTACAACTGATCTCCAAATTCCAGATCAGTTCTCCTGGAGAAAATGGATGCTTTGAAGGTTGGGCTCTATGACATAATATCCTGTTGAGGTTCCTCCTTTCCTCAAATCCTCCCTGGTGGGGTCAAAGAATCCCCCGCTTTCACCCTCCACCCCCTGCCTCCACTTACCTGGCTGGTGGAGGAGGAAGGCATGGGAGCGGGCTTCCCAGGTGTGTTTTGGGGTGGCGTGACAATATCAGTCCCAGAAGTGACATCATTGTGCCTCCCTGAGAGTGCTCCTCCACTTTGCAGCTGGCCAATTTTGGCTTCAAACCGGCCTGTCTTCGCCTGTTTGAAGCCAAAATGAGCCCACTGTGAAGTGCACACATGTCTCGTGTGATGACATCACTTCCTGGAAGATCATGGGCCTGGCAAAAAGGTAAGTGCCAGGTAAGAGATGCTATTCCATGACAAATCAACAGATTTTTCATTCTGAGATGTACAGATCTTTGACTGTAGTCATGTATTAAATTTCTATTTACTCCATTTGCTCAACTGAGAAGAGACAACTTTAAAATGCACCAAAACCAGCCCCTCATAAGAGAGAGCCAGAGGCACAGAGATACTTCCCATAGCAGCTTCTCTCACAGCCAGCTGCTCAGTGCCTCATCATCTCGGCCAAGACATCTCTCTAGTTCATCAATTAACAGCACCTGCTCCCCTCAGCTTACAGGATCAGAAAGACTGAAGCACCTGGCTCAGCAGTATTACTAGTGACTCAGCACTGCCTCCCACAAACACAATCCACAGCAGCATGTGGGAGCCCATAATAACCTTGTTCGCCTTGGGCAACTAAACAAGCAGACACATGCAAATAAAGATAGTATTGTAACCTTTCCACCACATTTTAAAGCCATGTGCAAGAGCTGCCATAAGACATTCTTGCATTTAAGTGAAACACTGTACTAGGCTGCACTGGTGGTAAAAAACAAATGGATGAAGCTTAAAGTGACCAGGCACAAAGCAGTTTACATTGTTCTCTCTTCCATTTTATTCTTGTCCTGCCATCTGCAGGCAGGCTGGGTCTAGATTCCTCTAGAGTAAGACCTCAGGCTTGGCTAGCTAGGCTTTGGAGTCCAGGGCTTGCACTCAGGACTAGTTGATCCAGCAATGCAGCCTTCTCAAACCTCAGCCTAAATCGGCCGAGAGGTAATCTGGCTCAGCTGCATTTGCTGGCAGGTGTTATGGCTCCTAGGGTTGTCCGCTCCAGGTTGGGAAATTCCTGGAGATTTGGGCGGTGGCAGGAGGGAGGAGCCTGGAGAAGGAGGGGTTTGCAGAAGGGATGGGCTTCAGTGCAGTATAATGCTGCAGAGTCCACTCTCCAAAGCAGCCATTTTCTCCAGGGGAGCTGGTCTCTGTTGTCTGGACTGGAGAGCAGTTGTAATTCCAGGATATCTCAAGCCACCACCTGGAGGTAGGCAATTCTTCTTGAGACTGAGCTGTGCTTTGGTCAGGGTCCTACAAAGAATCACTACTCTCAGAGCTCTGTTCTGGATCCATGCTGGGATCCTTTTGTTCTAGACATTACTTAGCTGAGGTCGAACTATGATTAAACACCCCTAAAGAGTGACTTTTTGGTCTCAAAACCTAGGGATACACTCAGCAATTTCTGTAGCCTTGATTTGTTTTTTAGCTTAGCATGAAGTTGCAACAAATGTTCCTCACCACAAGGCTCAGTATTAAATGTACATTTATTAAGTAAGCACATTAATTAGTGTATATTAATTATTAAATTACATTCATTACCGTGCATTTTAACATTGAGGACAGCGGGAAGGAATTATAGGCTGGGTGAAAAACAACAGAAAATAATATTTCCTGAACATTGAGTAGTGTCTTCTTGAACTTAGACAAAAAGAGTTAAATTAAAAGCAAATTCTTATTTTACATTATAAATCAATTTAGAACTCTTGAAGAAAAAAAAGTTTCCTTTATAATTCACCAATTATGCTTGTAACTGCTGGTCCAATTAAAAACTGAGCTGAGAGGACTTTCATCCATTACTAATCACAGCTTGACTTTCCTGAGGTATAATTTGACTGTCTAATCACATTTTACATATTCCATTCATTTTGTATTACATTTTTTTCCAAATTGTGTTGTAAGTAATCCTAGGGTTCCTTAGATGCTTATTAGGGGTTCCTCAATTAATTATGACAAACAAATATTCCTGAAAGGCAAACTACTCACCTATTCCTGCATTATACATTCCTCCGTAACATCTAGCAAAGTGTTTCCTGCACCCCATGGTGTACTGGCGGTTCATAGAGGCAATTATGCCACTTATAATAAGATCCAAAACATTCCAGTATGCATACAGGTTCCATAGAAGAGGTGACAGTTCTGTATTTAAACCTTTCTGGGACTATTTTAATGATAATTCTCCAACATGCATTGGGTCTTGCATATCAAAAAGTCATCTTTACCCTGATATCTTGTATTAACAGCACTCTGGTAGAAAGAAGGGTGTTTTGCCAGTTTCTTCCTCTCACACCCTCCCCATTGTTCCCTGACACCCCACCCCCACCCCTTGGAAGCAGTACTTCAGCGGGTTGCAGCAGGAGGGGGGTCATGGGGAAATAGCCTTGCCAATCTACAAAGCAGCAATTTTTTCTGGGGAACTGATCTACGCAATTTAATATTGTCTATCATGGTCATTTTGGGAAGGGAAAGAAATGTGATTTTTTTAAAGGCTAAGTGAGCACTAGTGTGAATATCTTTATAAAAACAAAAACACAATGCCCCAAATACTTCACAAGGATTACTGTATATTTGCTAAATCAAAAAGAATCCAGTAGCACTTTTAAGACTAACCAATTTTATTATAGCATAAGCTTTCGAGAATCAAGTTCTCTTCATCAGATGCCTGATCAAAACTGGGCAGATACAGAAGAGGAGGGGGAAAGAGAGAGAAAAGGGAGGGGTCATTTGTCTCTCTTTTCTCTCTCTTTCCCCCTCCTCTTTTGTATCTGCCCAGTTTTGATCAGGCATCTGATGAAGAGAACTTGATTCTCGAAAGCTTATGCTATAATAAAATTGGTTAGTCTTAAAGGTGCTACTGGACTCTTTTTGATTTTGCTACTACAGACTAACACGGCTAACTCCTCAGGATGTATATTTGCTAGGAGACTTCCCCTACCTTGCTTATAACATTCTGTTTTTTTCCCAATAAAAAATACAAGCCCCTCTTTGGTTTGGGAGTTGTGATATGCTTTAAACAGTATGTAACATGTTTCATAAAAATCTCAACAATTGCTCATTCTGGAATTTGGGAGGGTATGTGCGTATGTTAATCATCATGTTCATTGTCTTTACAGGTACCCACAACATCTGCACAAACATGTCAGGGGGTGGCTTATGTATTATGCTTAAGTGGATTTTTAAATCTTTCCCCGGGTTAACTTGGAGGATCATAAAAGCAAAACTAGCTTGATTATGTGGAGGGACTCACAAACAAAACTAAACTACATATTTTGGGCAATGACAGTTCTACAATGCCTACTGCTGAGAAGCTCTTGTCTGTGTACATCCCATATGACTTTCTGTCCCCTTTGTAGAGCTTGAGAAATGCCACTATCAACTGGTAAATACAGAGACTGTGGAATCCCAGAGACTGCCACCCGAGGCACTTAGGACTTCATATATCAAAATCAGTTCCTTGAAGAGCAGCCTGAGGCTACAGAATTCTGGACCAGGGCAGGCACTGGAGTCCAAGATAATAATATAAAGTCAGAAACAGCTGTAGAACTGCATTAGAGATGGCATTAAACCAGGGTTCCCCAATGTGGTACCTGTGGGCACCCACAAATACCTTTCTGGGCACCCACCAAGTTTTTTTAAGAAAGTGGGTGGAGCCAAATGGGGCTTTTGCTCAGCAGGCCTTCTGATTGGCTACTGGAGTTCTGATTGGCTGTGCATTTTTTAAAGAAATTGCTTTGGCAGCAGCTGCCACCACAGTAATAATGTTCTTTACTATATGACTGAAGATAAGCTGCATGTAGGCAAGAAAATATTTCTTAAAAATATGTTAATTGAAAAAGGCATCTTGTTAAAACAAAGTTTGAGCCCCTCCACCTCAACTTTTGCTTCCTTCTCTCTCTCTCTTTTTTCCTACATCAGGGCTCATTTGGAGAGGAAACGCACCGGAACACCATTCCGGCAGTTTCCCCAACAGTCAGGTGGCCCCGCCCACCTGACTGTTGGCCATTTGCGGCCTTTTCAGCTTCAATTGGGGCCGAAACAGCCCAGATCAGGTCGGTGCTGGGTGGGGGAACCCTAACCCTAACCCTGCCCAGCAAAGACCTGATCTCGGCCGTTTGTGCCATGATCCGGGCCGAAACATGCCCAGAATGGCCATTTTTGGCCATTCTGGGGCTGTTTCGGCCTGGATCGGGGCCGAAAAGGCCGGGACTGAGTCAGTGCTGGGCAAGGGAGGGTTCCCCCAACTGGCACCAACCTGATCTGGGCTGTTTCGGCCCAAATCTGGGGCCAAAATGGCAACATTTGACAATTTGGGGGCATTTTTTGCCAGAATTTGGGCAGAAACGGCCTGGATCGGGTTGTTGTTGGGTGGGGGAAGCCATTTTGGCCGGAGTCAGGACCAAAACCACCAGGATTGGGTAGGTGTCAGGCAGGAGACACCTCCCCTGCCCAGGCACCGCCCCAATCTGGGCCATTTTGGGCCCGACCCAGGCCAAAATGTGCCCGAAATGGCAATTTTGAGCCATTTTACACCCGTTTCAGCTTGGATTGGGCCAAAACAGCCCTGATTGGGCCACTGCCAGGTGGGGGAACTCTCCCCCGTCTGGCAGCAGCCGAATCTTGGACATTTTGGCCCAATCAAGGGGCGTGGCATGTGCTAATTATTTATGTTAAAAGAGTTCCTGCAGCTCTTTTTCTACGAAATGACCTCTGCCCCCATACATAATCTTCGTCTAAAATCTGACTGGTTTCTACGATTACCAGGTGCCTGCCAGTGGCAGCCAAACTCCCGGGAACTTGCCCCCTTATCCGCCGATCGCCGAGCAATTGGTAGGAGGGGGCAAACTCACGGAGCATGCCTGTTACTGGCACGCACCTCAGGAGTGTGCACGGTACACATGCTCCCACGCCTCGCACTGGCCGCAGGAGCATCCCTGCGCTCCGATTTGGCCCCAAACCAGCCGAACTGGAGCGCAAGAGCGCTCCTGCATCCGGCACAATGATGCCATTTTCAGAAGTGATGTCATCATGTGCTTGGCGTGGTGATGTCACTTCCGGAAGTGACGTCATGTCACAGCTGGAGCGCACGCATGCATGCGTCAGCACACACGTGAGGGTAAGTTCCAGGCCCCTATCCTCCCGCTGAGAGGATAGAGAGTAGGCATGGGCATGAACAAAAAAACCCAAACAAACCATGAGGTTCGTGGATTTTCTTGAACCAGGAACCACGAACTAGCATGGAACTGGGGCCAGTTATGAACCAGTTTGTGGTTCGTGAGGTTTAAATACCCCTTTCCGGCTGCTTAGCAGTGGCAGGGAAAGGAGCATTTAACAGTTTAAAGGGCCCTTTCCTGCCTTGCAAGCAGCAGGTCCCTTTAAATTATCAACTGTCAGGCAGCGGGGGGGATCCCCCCCTTGATGCCTGCCAGCTGATAATTTAAAGGGACCTGCTGGTGGCAGGGCCCTTTAAACTACCCAAACCCCAGCCCCACCCCCAGCCGCACACTTACCTTCCCCTGCGGCACATGGTATCCTCCCTCTCCTCCCACGAGGTGCAGGAAGGCCATTTTTGGCCTCCTCTGTGGGCCTGTACAGGGGTGGAGGAGGCCCAAAATGGCCTTGTCGCCCCTCGCAGGAGGAGGGGGAGGAGGCCACGGGTCACAGGAGTCATCAAGGTATGTGTGGGGCTGGGGTGAGGGGTGGTGGGCTGGGGTGAGGGGTGGGGAGCTGGGGCTGGGGTTTGTGAGCTGTTTAAAGGGCTCTGCTGATTGCAAGTGGCAGGTCCCTTTAAACTATTAGCTGGCAGGCGGCAAGGGGGGGAATCTTGCAAGCTGCAGGAAACGTTTAAATGGCCATTTCCTCGGGGAAATGGCCATTTAAAACTGTCCCTTTCCCAATATGACCCAATCGAATCTGAACCAGTAACCAATTCATGGAAGTTTGTAGAAAGGCATTTCCATGAACCGTGGTTAGCGAACCACGAGCTGGCCTGGTTCGTGGCTCTTTTTGGGTAGTAATTCTATTTGTGCCCATCTCTAATAAAGGGATCTGGCAACCCTACTGGTTTCCTGTCCCATGACAGACAATATTACAATGCTAATTCTTTTTTTTTTAATGGGATACTTCAAATTACAGTACAGTAGAAAACAGAAAGCTCCGTTAAGAACAGCTCTGTGTTTCTGAGGCCATCATTCCAAGCACCTGGCCTCTAACAATCTCATTTAACACCAAGGATCGAGATAAAGAAATAATACCCTTTTGTTCCACACCACATCATGTCTCTGGAAGCTTCTGTAATTACAAGTGATTTATTCAAATTTGGCTTTGCTTTCATCTACTAAACTGTGATGTTCCCTACCATCCTCTAGTCTTAATAAGAATGTCTGGTAACAAGAAAAAAAAGCCTGAATTAATGAGGGACAGCAGGACTATCATCCGGAAACCAGCAGGCGAAAGTATGTGCATATTTGCAATATTAAGTGATGAAAATGGGTTCACCTCCCTCCCCCTTAATTTGCACAATGAAAGGAAGGGGGGCTCTAATATTTCCATTGTTACAAGAATAGTCCCAGAGTCAGAAATATCTGGATTCAGCACTGCGACTAAAATTTATGCACAAAAATAGTATGTGAACATGTTGGGGAAGCGACATGTTTTACTTATTATTAAAAGCCAACTTCTGGGCATCTTTTCTTCCATTTAGAGAGGAGACTACACAGGAGGTTGCCATTAAACAGGAATACTTGAGTTGGCTAGCAAGCAGTGGAAACAACAGTTAAAGCTCGCTCAGCTTTCATTTTGCAACATGTCAAAACTGCCTGGCAGCCTCTAGTTTGGCAAAAAGAAAAAGGCAGTAAAAGCGAAGAGCAGCACTGATCAAAAGAAGAGGAGGGAGGGAAGGTTTGGTCTCACAAACAGCAATTCAAGAGAAGGTGGCCCTGCTTCCCAAGCAACTCCTCTGCCTTCACAGTAATTTTCTTCATTCTTTTTATTTATTTAAAAAGTTTGTACCCCACCTTTCCTCTTGCCTCAAGGCAGCTGAAAGGTTATTAAAACATTCCACATTAAAACCAAATAAAACAAAAACGTCAAATACCTTCCCCCCTCAAAGATGCCAGCACCTCCTGAAGACATCGAATGAAGGCGTTCCCCTCACCACCCCAGGGAACTTATTCCACAGGGCAGAAGTTGTAATGAAAAACATCCAGGCTCCGGATGCCAAGCTGGTGACCCTAAATGGGAGAACAGCCAGCAGCTGGCAGTCTGAAAACGAGTTGGCAAACAGGAGCTTATGGGAGGAGATGGTCCTTCGGATACACGCGTTCATATTATGAAAGGCTTTACAGGCTATAACCAGCAACTTGAACTCAACTTGAAATCAAACTTGCAGCCAAAGTAGCTGTTTCACAATGGGCAGGGTATTTTCCTATTAGCTACACAATGACAGTAATTAGGGTGCCACATTTTGGAACAACAACAACAACATTCAATTTATACACCACCCTTCAGGACAACTTAACACCCATTCAGAGCAGTTTACAAAGCATGTTATTGTTATCCCCACAACAATCACCCTGTGAGGTGGGTGGAGCTGAGAGAGCTCTAAGAGAGCTGTGACTGACCCAAGGTCACCCAGCTGGCTTCAAGTGGGGTAGGGAATCAAACCCGGTTCTCCAGATTAGAGTCCTACTGCTCTTTTAACTACTACACAAACTGGCTCTCAATTTCTAGTTTGTCTTCAAGGGAAGTCTGGGTAACCCAAACAGTTGAGAAAAATCAAAACCAAAATATCTATATAAAAACAGGCAGATATCTTTAATGGATCAAAAGAATACCCTCCTACATCCCCAAAAGTCAGATATGTGCCCTACAAACACAGGAAGTACAAAAATTAGCACAAAACACTGTGGAAGTTGGATTCAATATATTACATATAAATGCAACACCTATAAAATGGAAAAATATGCAAAATTGCATGACAAATGAGACAAAATTATTATACATAGATATATTATATACACACACAGACACAAAATGATTTTAGCCTTCCTCAGTGGCATATATTATCAAAAGAGGTAAATAAAGTAAGTAAAACCTTTTGTATAGTATGTCTGAGAATATATGTGGCGTTTTGTCCCATTTATGTATACTGCTGCCTCACTGCCTTTCCTTAGTGTTTCCAAAAGGATTTCACTGCCATTATTGATACCACTGGACAATGATACCCTTCTCTCACAGGCACTGGGAGGTAAACCTTTTCTTGTACACAGCCATACCATCTCAGGTTCATTCACTTGCTTTTTCTTCCAGCTTTCTATATGCCATCAAGTGCCAACAATGCCCTTCCATTCTTTATATCAACAAACAGATAAGTCTCTATGCAGAGGATTAAGTGGACATAAATCTGACATTATAAATCATAATGCTCAAACACCAGTGGGAGAACATTTTAATCTTCCAGGACATTGGATTGCTGACCTAAGCATGGCTGTCCTCAAACACAGAAACTTAAAGGGACGATTACAATGCGAGATTACTGAAATTTAGTTCATTCACAAATTCAGAACAATGGACCCTTTGGAGGTTAATAGGGACATAGGATTCTTCTCTCACTACACATGCTAATTTTCTGCATTTCCTCTCCTGCTTTAATCAAGCTAATTAAATTTTGCATTGTACCTCCACATCCTAACTTATTTCTATGCAACACTTGTCCCATCTTCTGACGGGGATATAAAAAGACTCATATCTCCATTCCTATTTTTATCTGATGAAGGGAGCTTGACACTTGAAAGCTTATAAACTGGAAACTCTCTATTGGTCTTTAAGGTGTTACTGGAGATGAACCTTGCTCATCTACTGCCACCAGAGGCTCTCATCCTTGTTGTCTCAGTTTGACTTGTAGGAAGGCTTTGTTATAGTCAGTGTGGAGTAGAATGGTAGAAGAGACAGCAGGGGGTGGAGGTGGCTGTGAGGTAAAGGGAGATCCTTTATTCTAGATAGAACAGAAGCATTACTTGAGTAATTGAGTTTATTTATGTGTAACAGTTTCAGAGTAGTTCATAAACATATTAGTTTCAGAATAGTTCAAAAGCATAATGATTTCAAGATAGGTATAGATCTTCAAACGTTTCTAAACAGATTCAGTCACAAAGACTTATTTTTTCCCAGTTTCTACTTAGGAAAATAATATCCGTGAAGAAAATAATACACACAGTCTTCCCTCAAATAACAGCACTTCACTCCTCCCTCTTCCCCCAGAACAGCTTTGATCAACACTAGAACAACACATTGAACTCTCCCTCAAAACACCTCTCTAAAACTTACAGCTCACTCTGCCCCTTGGTACAGTACAGATACTATCCAATCATAACACAATTCACTCACTCATCCAGCCCCCCTCTTTCTATGCCTAGAGGTCTGCATTTTAAAGCTCAGTAAATATACATTTAAAACCTCAGCAGAAATGAAACACCCACAAAGATTTACATGGCAAAAGATCACAATATATAATACATATCCTATGGAGTAATAGACAGTATATATTAAATGCCAACAATACCATCCTGGAGATCACATGGGAAGTTTCTGGGTGCTAGACTGAATCCCTCAGCTACCTGCCCCTACTACTTACTTCATACCACTAGTTGCAAGCATTCCTCCAACCACCAAATATCAGCAAACCATCAAAAGGAAGTTTCAGGAGGGAAGTCATCTTGGACTACAGTCAAAAAGTAAGATCTAGTTTCGAGAGCACCTTAAAGATCAACTAGGTGATTTTCAGTTTCCAATTACCTTCTTTTTAAAGTGCAAGAGCCATGGTTAATATTGATTTTTTTTGTTCCTTACTAGACATACAAACCGACAGAAACTGACAGAGGAGCCACTGGTAATCCTGTGAAAGTTCCCCAAGTACTGTGGCCTGGAGACTTCAACATCATATTGACAAGAACTTAGAACCTAGGCCTCAAATTTGGGTGGATAGAAGTTAGAATATTTGCTATATCCAGAAAAATGTAACTAGTAACATGGATTGTTCCACATGGAGCTTGCCAAAAATTGTTGAAACCTACCCTGTAGAAGTACAAAGAGAAGAAACAAGAACTGAGTTACTGAGAAAGACAATATAAAGCATCCTCCCCAACATAAAATATGCACACAGAGAACCAAGGTCCCTGTGGAGTCTAATGGTTATAACTTTACATATTTTGCACGTTCTTAAAACAACCCTAGGCTTAGAAAAGGTTGTCTTAATGGTTAATTTATTTTCATGCAAATTACTGTATTAATGTTTTGCAAACAGGAGACCTCTTGAACTGCATCAAAGTTTTTTTTAACTTTGGACAAGTTTTAAAAGCCTCTTGCAAACCACAGGCACTGTTCAGGGAAATATGTAAAAACCTCTCATATGAATGCTGATTTCTCCATCTGCAACTCCACCTTGGGGCTCTGTAAGTATATAAAACTGCCTATAGTAAGTTTGACAACTAGTCAATCTAGCTCAGAAGAACTGATTAGTTTGACTGGAAATTCTTCTCCAGAGTCCCCAGGCACAAAGAGGGGTACTTCCTGCTATCTGAGACCCTTTAACGGGAGATGCCAGGGATTGAACCTGGGACCTTCTGTATGCAAAGCATATGTTCTATTACAGGCCTATGACCAGTAATATTTCTGTCCAGACTGGATCATAAGATCTTTTGCATGTTTAAGCAAATGTGAGAGGTGCTAAAGGAAAGAACCTCTCTTCCCTAATTGGCAAGGGTTTCAGAATTTGAACTGGTGACCACAGTACTTGAGAGGGTAAAGGAACTGCTCAAGCACCACTGAATTGCTAGTTATCTATTTACCTCTAGAATCTGTCTCTCACAGCTAAAACTTTATTTTTCAGAAGAAGGACCAGCAGAGAAACTGGACAATATTTTTTTGTTATCATTATAATTACCCATGACTAGGCTTCCCAGGGAGGGAATACCAGCACCCTGTGTTTCCTGCATGACAGGAAGCCCTGTAGTATACATAGCATAGCATATACATACCCACTCAGACACCATGTGCCAAACGAAATTCTCAGCTATTAACAAATGGGAGATGGGGGGACACAACCTGTTCAAATCAGATTAAATGAAAGGGACAATTTTCATAGCAAAGAAGCCAGCCTTCTAAAGTATGTGGAAGTCAGAACAGGTCAACCTTGAAACCTACCTGTAAAATTAACCAAATTTTTAAAAAGTAGATGTTACAATATTTCAATAGAGCAGAAGAAGGATGTGAATCTACATTAACTACATTTCACTTGAGGAAATACCCAAAAGCTATTTCCCAGATCTCTTCTCAGCTTCCGGACTCAGCTACCCCCTCAGAACCACCCTACCCCCCAATTTCTCTCTCTTATTCATTTAGTTTATGTGTGTCTTATCATACAAAGAACAAACTTGATGATAAAGCTGAAGACTGTGTTTTCATTGGGACTATCTACAATGAGAAAATGATAATTTTTTTAAAAAAACCTGTCAGAATCAAGAAAAGTTGACTTCACAGCTTCGTTTTCATAGAAATGTTGAGGAGATAATAAATGCAAAACAGTACAATTCCATCTCCTAAAGTCCTCGTGCTGGTTTCTCCGCAAGCCACAGGGCAAGAATGTTGTAACAGAACACAGCACACTCACATCTTATATTGCTACAATTCCACCTTCCCTCTTATTAATTTTTTATCAAAAAGAAAATTATTTTAAATGGTTCTGTTATTCCTTTTGTACCAGAAGAAATTCTCTGCTTCTCTTTAAAGTACAGAAGCCTTGAAAGAAAAAAAAGGAATAATACTTGAATGTCTCTCTTGTTTCTGTCCATTATGAATGAAACGCAATGTAATAAAAATGGTGGTTTTAAGTTAAGATATGATGTTGAGACAATGAATACATTTTGAGGGGAAGAGGAAAGACTGTTCTGAAATACTTAAAGAGGATTTATACTGTACACTCTGTCACAAAATTGTATGATTGTGTGCAAACAACTGTGATTCTTACAATAAATCCATGTTTATTGTAACCCAGAAACTCAAGGAAAGAAATTTCTCCTCAGTTATCTCAGTACATTGACAATCCAACAAGCCCATAGTGAGTTTCTTCCATACTTTTAATCTTTTTTTAATAGATGGGGAGTATAATTACTTGTCTCTAGTCTACACACTTAGAATTATACCAGTTTCATTTAACACTGAAACAATTGGGGCCAAAATAGAGCTCTGCCAAGTAGGGTTGCTATTCCCCCAGTGAGGGCGGGAGATCCCTTGCTCCTCTCTCCACTCCTCACCATCAGTCACCTGGGCAACAAGGGGGAAAGACAGGGGAACAGGCATCCAGGGCGTGCTTTCGGGGCGGTGTGACGATGTTACTCCTGGGAGCAACGCCATAGCACCATATTGGGAGCACTCCTGCACTTTGCACAGGGCCAATTTGGGCCCCAAATTGGCCTGGTGAGAAGCACTCACACACTCTCAGGCCCGCACAATGATGTCACTTCTGTGAATTGATATCATTACGTAAGCCCAGGAATGCACATGCTTTGCTTGCATGCAAAGAGGAAAATAAGGTGAGTTCTGGATCCCTTCTGCCACTTGGAAGGGTAAGGGGACCTGGCAAACTATGTTATGCTTCACAACTCAATAGGAATCATGTCTGGGCCAGGCACTTTCCCAGTTTTCATTCTGCCAAGGAGTTTTCCAATTTCCTCAGGCAAAACCTTAGGCCAAGGGGTAATCACTTGAGATTTTCTTCCATATGATTAACAGGTACTGATGACGAACAAAGTTTATAAAAATAAAGTTCCCAATCTTTGGCAGGAATACCAAAGGGAGTTATTTGGGTGCTAAATGCAGGTGTTATCAATGTATTGGGTTGCCAAGAATGTTTTTTTAGAAAGTGGGTGGGGCCAGATGGGACTTTTGTCCAGCTGGTCTTCTGACTGGTCATTGAATATCTGATTGGCTTTGCAGTATTTTAGGAAGTTGCTTCCACAGCAGCTGCCACCACACTACAAGGACCTTCAATGCATGACTGAAGTTAAGCTGTGTTTATGCATGAAAATATATCACATGGTACGTTTATTTTAACATTTAAATTGTTAAACAGTGCTTCTGCCTGAAATGTTGAAGAGTTACCATCAGAGTTATGCATGACCTCACTTCTTGAGATTTTGTAGTTGGCTCCACTTCTGTGGTAACCATTTTGGAGACCCAAGAGGAGGAGGTGCAGCAAGCTCCCTTTTTCTGGCAGCACAGCCAACCTGCCCACTGGCTTCTCAGTTGTTTTCCTGGCCACTAAATCAGTCAAGCAGAAGATGTGGAGACAGGTGAACTTAAAGGCTCAGGACTTGCTGCTGCTGGTACTCATCTCTGGCAGTATGCATGGTTGCCTGACAGGTGACTGACTGACTGATCTGCAGATGCCAGTATGACAAAGGGAGAGAGGAGGCAGGACAAAAAGTCATAAACTTAGGCATGTGAGAGATAAAATGGGGAGAAGATCCTGTTTAGGGGGAGTATGGGACCTCATTCCCTGCTGCCAATTGACAGGGGGAGGGCAATGCGGGCAGGATTGGGGGATTTGGCACTGCATCAATGCATGATGTCATTTCTGGCATGAAACCAGAAGTGACATCATTGTGTCAGCATGCCACTATGGTTTAACCATAGTGTCTTGGATGAATCATTCAGCATTGCTCTTACGTGATTACATCACTTCTGATTTCATACCAGAAGTGATGTCACATGTTGGTGAGACACCAAAGAGCTTGTCTCCACCCATTAAAATTCTCTTGCCAAGTGCCAGCTGGGGTCAGCGATCCTATTCCCATTACAAAAGGGTCTCCACCAGAAAGTTGTAGCTCTCTGTTGTGGGGCATGAGCAGCATCTTTGCAAGACAGTGCCTAATACTTTTCCATTCCTGCCCCGTTACTGGTCACTGAAGGCTGCCTTATGAAGGCTGTAGTTCTCTCTATTGTGTTAACACTGGTTATCATCTATCTGACTTCTGCTCTGGATAAGTGAGCTGGGGCCAAAAAGCTGGACACAGCACAGCCAGAGAGTGTTGGTTCCCAGCCTAGGCTGGGGGCAATTACAGCACCACTAATCCTCTCCTGGGGTGAGTTAGCTTAGAAAAATGCTCCCACTTGCTTGAGACTCAATGCTCAAATCTGCCTGGAAAGTTTAAGTGGTTTGGCTGCAAATCAGCACTCTACTGGTTCAAATACCACTACTGCCATGAGTTCAGGTGGCCTTGAGTAAGCCACTCCTCTCAGCCCTAGCTCCCCAGCTATACTGTGGGGATAATAACAACCAGGGATTTTTTTGAGCCGGAATGCTCTGGTACAGTATTCTGGCAGCTCTTTAAAATACCCACGTAACTAGTGTCACATCGGTATTTTTAAAATGGCCTATTTTGGCCATTTTGGGCCCGGATCGGGCAGCTGCCAGGTGGGGGCCTGGATCGGGCCCCCACCTGGATCAGGCCACTGCCAGGTGGTAGAGGGTCACTGCCTGGATTGGGCCACTGTCAGGAGGGGGAGGGTCCCCCCTCCCAGCAGCGACCCATTCCAGGCCATTTCGGCCCCAATCCATGCTGTTTCAGCCATTTTGGGCCCATTTAGGGCCCAAAACAGCCCTGATTGGGGCCGAAACAGCCAGGATCGGGCCAGTGCCAGGCATGGGAGGGTTCCCTCGCCCAGCAGCAGCCTGATCTAGGCTGTTTTGGCCCTGATCTGGGCCGTTTTGGGCCCAAAACGGCCAGGATCTGGGCTGAAACAGCAAGGATGTGGCCAGTGCCAGGTGGGGGAACACTCTCCCACCTGGTAGTGGCCCAATCCTGGTCATTTGCAGCCTGAAGTGGACCCAAAAGGGCCAAAAGGGGCCCAAAACAGCAAGGATCAGGCCCCGAACGTCCACGATCGGGCCTCTGCTAGGCAGTAGCCTGATCCTGGTCATTTTGGGCCCCTTTGGGCTATTTTGGGACCAATTTGGCCAGGATTGGGCCCCAAATGGCCAGGATCAGGCCCAAAATGGCCAGGATGAGTTTTCTGCTCTCCCGCCCAGCAGCTGCCCAATCCTGGCTATTTTGGGCCCCTTTTGGCCATTTTGGGCCCAATTCAGGCCCAAAATGGCCAAAACAGCCAGGATCAGCCCACTGCCTGGCGGGGGAGTGCTCTCCCGTGTGGCAGCAGCCCGTTCCAGGTCTATCCGGGCCATTTCTGGCCCATTTGGGCCTCATTTGGGCCCAGAACCGCCTAGTTTGGGCCCTAACCAGCCAGATTTGGGCTACTGCCCTGGGGGTGGGGAGTGCTCTCCCATGTGGCAACAGCCTGTTATTGGCTGATTTGGGCCATTTTGGCCCAAATTGGGACCGTAATGGCCCAAATCCGGCCACTGCTGAGTGGGGGAGTGGTTCCCTGAGGCACAGCGGCGCATTCTGGGCTGAATTAAACCCCTCCCCATGGAGCACAGGAGCGCTCCTGGGGCAGCCACGCCTGTGTGATGACATCACTTCTTGGAAGTAACATCATCTTGCAGTCCTAGGCGTGTGCATGTGCATGTATTAGGTGGCGCACCACCTCCTCCCGGGAGTTCCCTCAAGTGAGAGTTCCCCCACCTCTTCCCCCCCCAAAGCCCTGATAATAATACTAACTTGTTCACCGCTCTGGGTGGGGCACTAATCTGTCTAGAATAGTGGTATATAAGTGCAGTTGTTGTTGTTGTTGTTGTTGTACCTTTGTCTTCACTTTTCTCTCTACTGAGTGGGGGGTGCATAGTCATAGATCACCTAGGGCAGCCAGAAACCTTGGGCTGGCCCTGAGTTTAGCTTACTGTGTGTTATCATATCTTCTTTGAACTTTGCACAGCAACGGGAAACTCAGCAACTGAATTACTCTTTCAGATTAAGGGGAACACAAGAAATGTGCTCCATGAAGGGCCATTAATCCTCATGTGTGAGGAGCAGCATTTGTAAGTGATGTAGGAACCTTTTGCAGTAACTTTCCACAGCTGAGCCAGAACACTGAGTCTAGTATTTAATATTTTTGTACTTCTATTTAAACTTTTTTTGTGAAAAGTGTCAAGAGTGCACGGCGGCTGTGTAGATTTCAAAAAGGCAGATAACAAAAAAAAAAAAAAAGGCAGATAACGTTCCCAAGCTGCAGATAGTGTTCCCAAGCTGCAAAACAACCCAGAAAACAAAATAAAACTGACAGTTCATTCCCATTTTACTGGTGCCTAAAATGTGATACCATGAGCAGTTGCCACACACATCCTAGGCAGAGCCACCTCTGCTATAACAAGTCTCTGAGTGATTAGTTCTATCATCATGTTGGTTTGTGAGCTAAAGCTTTATCTTTCTGTGTTCTTCTAAGAAGATGGTAAAATATCTCATTGACTATTTGTTACAAACATTAAGGTTGGAAAGCAATTATTATTGTTTTGTCATTCGTGTTGCTGAAATAGACATTGTAAGCCAACGTCTTATTGGTTTTGTTGATGAAATTTTAAAAGCCCACATTTCTAGAATTTGTAAGTAATACCTCTAGATCTTAAAACTACATGGTCCAATATAGTAGGGCCCCTTTTGCACTTGTCAATGAAGATAACAAGGAAAGCTAAAATACCTGTTTCGAGATGGTTAAACCACAGACTTAATGTTGAACTCAGATCAGTTATCTTTTAACACACTTTTGAATATGCAGGGTAATCATAGTAAGCGTTAAGCACTAAAGATGGGCACGAACCGCATTACGAACTTCAAAAACCCATGAAATTGGTGATTGCGATCCGGTGGTTCGTGATTGTCCATGGCCAACGAACCAGCGTTTGGGAGATGCCTGAATCGGTGCGTTCAGCCGCAGTTTGGGAAGCCAGACAGTCAGGCACCAGCAATCAATTTCCTGGCAACGGAGCCGGGGGAATGCCTGAACTCTGTCTGTGCTCCTTCTGTCGCCCTGGAAACCCGACTGGAAGCCCAGCTTACCTTGATCGGCAGGTCTTCCTTCCAACCACAGAGCTGCAAAGCGGTTACAAGTTGGGAGAAGACACCCAGGGGAGGGAGGGGAGGGGGTGTTCTGTAGCCATGGGCACTCCAATCTCATCCCTGCAAATCCTGATAGACAGCTCTGGCGGCCAAACACAAACCAGTGGCTCTAATTGTGTCGAGTGGGAGTTTCCTGGGGGCCTTGGATTGGAGAGGGTATAACTCCAAGATCTCTTTTGCAATCTTGTCCAAACTTGGGTGATAGCTGTAGGAGAGCCTGCAAAAGACTCCCCGGGAATATGGGCTCTCTAAGTGCCACAGGGGCTGTTCCGCGCCCCACAAACCGTGAACCGGTTCAGCAACGGAAAATGTTCGTTGTGGTTCACGACCTTGGGATCGTCGTCGGCACCGAACCACGAACTGCTGGTTCATTAAATTTTTTTGGTTCATGCCCATGTCTATTAAGCACTATCAGATGCAACTGAAATCATTGCTCGAAACTACCCCCTGAAACGCCTTTTGGGTTTAAAAAAAAAACCAGCAATAAAAATCTTGCCATCAGGAGTCACTCGCATGCATTTGTGAATAACAGAAGTCCCTTTCAAACAATCTAAGGGAGGGATAATATAAAAGTATAGGGCAACAGAGATTGCAGTGGCAAGCTCTACCTCAGTCTCTGTGTGTTCACTGGAACACATGTTGTGCATATGACTATCTCTAAGATGCTGGCAGAAAACCTGCTCTGAAACTGATATAACATGCTACAGAGCCCATTTGAAGATGTATAAAGCAGTGATGAAAGCAGCAAAGAAATATTATTTCTCTGCAATCACTGCATCAGCTAGTCCACAATTATCCCAATTGTTCAAGGTATCTCCATCTTCTAACCCCTAAAACTGAACTTCTACAGTCTCAAGAACAGACAATATGCTGTGATAGCTTTGCAAAGTTTTTTGTTGATAAAATGCTCTGATCTGAATACCAGTTGTAATAAGTAAGGTGGAAGAAATGCTTAATACACCATGTGGTTCACTTTGAACTGGTTACAATGATGGATAACAACTAGATCCTGGCATCTGTGAAGGCCACTACATGTGCACTGAATCCTTGCCTATCTTCACTGTTAAAATCATAAATGAGCCCTTGAGATCTATCAAAAATCAGTCACTAACTCAAGGCACCTTCCCTTGACCACACAAACAGGCAGTTATCAGCTAGTTAGTTTTTTAAAAATACATTCTCAGTCAAAAAAGATGTGGCCAATTACTATACAGTTGTTACTGCTCTCTCAATACAGTGATTGAGAGAGCAGTAGTTGACCAAGTAGTCATCAGGCTATGGATGACAGGATATGGCAGACAGATCCCTGTACCATTGCAACAAGAAGTCCAGACTCTTGGTTAAATGGTTTTATTCAGAAATCAAATCATTTCCATATATATGTTCATAGGATTACTCAGAAGTAAGGTAAGCATCTAAGCCGTAAGAGCAAGAAATTGACAGGAATGGGAACCTGAGGAAAAACCCTTCCTCTTAACACACATGGTTGCTCTTTCCCCCTCCCAACAATAAATATGATTTTGGCGGGCACTTTGTGTGAGAACATTTCACATATTTGTACTATCAAGTTGAGTCACTGGAAGGCAAGACACAGCAATGAACAGGAGTGAGTAGTATACACGGTCACGAGGACTGAAAGTTTCTATAGTTTGTTAAACACCTGCAATCATTCTGTGAAAGAACTGAACAGAAGAAACATTTATGGCACTGGTAATAGGATGTCCAGGTACAGCATGAACTGGCATTAGCATTGGCATGGATGGGGCTTAGACATCACACTCCAGGTCTTTATGGATAACTCTGGTACTTTGGACCCTTTTCAGTCCAGGGGACCAGCTATCTCTAGAATGGGAGGCTGCTGTGTGTGACCAGCTATCTCCAGAGCGGGAAATATCTTGTGGAGTTCCAGAGGGTACAATCTTTTCCACCATGTTATTCAACCTCTATGTAAAACCTTTAGGAGAATTTCATTTGTACCTATAGAATTGGATGCCATCATAGAATCATAGGATTGGAAGGAATCTCGAGGGTCATCTAGTCCAACCCCCTGCACAATTCAGGAAATTCACAAATACTTCCCTCTCACACACACACAGTGACCTTTACTCCATGCCCAGAAGATGGCAAAACACAAACAGGATTCTAGGCAAACTGGCCTGGGGAAAATTGCTACCTGACACCAAGGTGGTGATCGGTCTTACCCTGGGCATGTAAGAAGGGGCCACAAAAGCCTTCCTGTTCTCCTTCTCGTGATCTGCCTAGGTTCACAGAATAAGCATTGCTGTCAGATGGCCATTTAGCCTCTGCTTAAAAACCTCCAAAGAAGAGCCCACCTTCCTCCTGAGGAAGCCTGTTCCACCGAGGGACCGCTCTAACTGACAGGAAATTCTTCCTAATGTTTAGCTGAAAATTCTTTTGATTTAATTTCAACCTGTTGGTTCTAGTCCAACCTTCTGGGGCAGTGGAAAACAACTCTGTGCCATTCTCTATAGACAGCTCTTCAAGTACTTGAGGATGGTTATCATATCATGTCTCAGTCACCTCCTCTCCAAGCTAAACATACCGAGCTCCTTCAATCTTTCCTCATAGGACTTGGTCTCCAGACCGCTCACCATCTTCATTGCCCTCCTCTGGACACCCCAGCTGCATCAATATGCAGATGACACCCAGCTCTGTATCTCACAATCCAAATCACTGTAGGATGCAGTAGAGATCTTGGGTCGCTGCCTGACAGCTGTGGTCAAATGGCTGAAAGCAAACTAAAACTGAACTCAAACAAGACAGAAGAGATGCTGGTTGGGAAGACAGAGATCTTGAAAGACATTTTACTCCCCACTGCTGATAGAGTTTTTCTGACCCTTACAGACTAAATTAAGAGCCTAGTGTTTCTATTGGCTCCAGCAATACTGCTAGAAAAGCAAGTAAAGGCAGCTGCAAAAATGCTTCCTACATTATCGTGAGTTAGGAGGAGCATGCATAATATTCCTATTCTGCAGCCTCTCATATCAGTTTCTGGGCTCAATTCAAGGTATTGGACAGAGCCTTCTGCTGGTGTCACTTGCACATGGGCAAACTCAACAGCTGCCTGTACATGTGCGTTCTCTGTGGTAGCCCCTACCTTATGGAACGGCCTATCTGAAGAGGTCAGGAAAGCTCCCATTCTCCTGGCTTTCTGCAAACTATGAAAAACAGAATTATTCAAGAGGGATTTTTACTCAGATAGGAGGGCTGTACGGTAAGGTGGTGGCCTCAAAGAGAAGCATCAGTAAAACTATAGGGACTATAGACTTTACTACTGTTAGTTGCTGTAAGCATGATTGTACTGGGTCATTTCTACGTTGTTTAATATGTTAGGCTTAGAATTGCTTATGCTCTGTTTCTGCATTTCTTCAAGTCTATATTGGATATCTGCTGATTTTTAATCATAGCAAATTTGCATTTATATACCGTTATACTGTTTATTTAAATGTCTTTGAAATGGACTATACTGACTCACACTGTAATCCGTCTTGAGTCTCAGTGAGAAAGGTGGACTATAAATAACATAAATAAATAAATAATAAACAAAATAAATAACAAGACTCCATGATATATCTGTGGTGATCTCAAATCCCTGTTGAAGAGGCACTATGCATGTCAGCTCTCTTTTCTAGATATGGTGGCCCTGCTGAATTGTAAAAGCTTTTCTGGGTCAGGGTCTTTGGAATACTATCCAAAATGGTAAAATTTATTGTTCCATGTGATCCATTATTCACTCTGTTTGGGTATGCTCCTGAATAATTAAAAACATAAGTATTTATTAAGTAATTGGATTATAGTTAGTTTCAGGTAGGTAGCCGTGTTGGTCTGCAGTAGAACAGCAGGATTTGAGTCTAGTGGCAGCTTAGAGACCAACAAGACCCCACTGTCAAAGGGGCAGGGGCCTTAGAGACTGTTGGACTCAGTTCCTCCTGGATTATAGCTGTGTGCCTTCTAATTTCACAATACTGGAAACAAATCAAAAGACAAAGTTCTGATCTTTGGCTATGTGGGTTGTTTTTTGCTGTTGATAGATAAGATCAGAATGTGAATGTGGCTGTCAGCTATTGTACTCTCTGTGGCTGTCAGACACTGTATAGTTATGTCCACTTAAACCTTTGTACATGTCCATAAATGTACGTGACACTGGGTGCCTTTTCTTTGTACATGAGTACATTAACAACAGCAACAACAACACAAATGCTAGGTGTGTTGCTATATTTTCTCTATATATTAATACTTGGCTTTGGTACATCAAAATCAAAGTAATGCAGCACTGGAAATTTTTTTTAAGGAAAGTAGTCTATCACTGGTAGCCCTGAATGATGAGGCATTTCACAAGCAGCGAAAACATTGTCTCTGTGTGTTATGTGCTGTCAAGTCACCTCCAACTTATAGCGACCCTATGAATGAAAGACCTCCAAAATATCCTATCATTGACAGACTTGCTCACATCCTGCAAACTGGAGGATGTGTGGCTTCTTTTATTGAATCAAGCCATCTCATTTTAGGTCTTCCTTTTTTCTACTGCCTTCTACTTTTCCTAGCATTATTGACTTTTCCAGAGAATCTCGTCTTCTCATAATGTGACCAAAGTACGATAGCCACAACATTATGTACAAAAAAATACGTTCCAACTATTCCCATTTATTCTGGACTATTGTCTTTTACAGACTGACCATGGCAAATCACTGTCCCTCTCTGGAACCTGTGTTTGCCATCTGCAAATACTTTGTCAACATTATGTTGGTATGATTTTCTTCAAAATACAGCTCCCTCCCTCAGGTGTCAAGAAGTTAAATCTCTAGGCAGATTGACAGATCTCTACTGAAAATGAATGTAAATATATACACATGAACATGGTGTGTATATTCTGCCATTTTGCATGCTTATTTTGAATTTATTATTTTGAATTTTATAACTGTATTGACTTACTTTGAATTATATTATTTTATTTCAAAAACTTATATTCCATTTCCTGGTTAACCCAAGGCAACTTACAAACATGGCCACAGGTCAAACAACACAAGTACAACAAATATAGAATTACAATATTAAAAATAATAACAGCTGCCAAAGAAAGCAGCACAACAGGAAATCAATTGCCTGCCTGAGAGAATTAATTCCCTAAAAGTTGCCCCTTAGATGAAAGCCTGCTGAAAAATAATCTTTTTTAAGTCTTACAAAAGTTTGGTGCTTTGAAACGATCTCAACGAATCAGTTCCATAATACTGGATGAGCAACTGAAAAAATCTCGGGAATGGACAGAAGCAGAACATGCCTCATGCGAGGGGGAAGTGAGAAGAAAAAGTACTGCGAGTGGTTAATACAGCGAGTGGTAATAGATCTTCCATTTCCAGAGCGATTTTCACCTAATTTCTAGAACAATTTCTAATATGTCTTTAACATGAACAACAAACACCTACTTAACTTTTAAAATAGTTTTAAGACTGGCTATTACAGAAAAAAAGGAACCTAGCTGATAGAACAAAGCATTTAGCATTGCCTAATAGTGGCAGCATCTTTGGGGTTTTGCAAATGTGTCACTATTTTCATAGCGAAACATTGGAGGATATGCAAAAACACCTTTGGCATGAAACATGATGGCAAGTTTAGTTGATATGGCACTCATGTATAGTCAATGACTCAGATTAAGATAGATCTTGAATTACTACAGGGATATGTTTTGAGGGAATGAATCAGGAGGGGTGTAAGAAGCATCTCTCAGACGAATGAATCATAAAGACTTTAGTTTTGTTCAATACTGCTCCCTTGTATTAATCTTATTCTCTCTAGTAATAGAAATGCTTTCAAAATAAATGCCACAATGTGAGTAATTTTCAGCTACAGAGTAAACAGAAGTCAAAACTCCCCCCAAAAGCCATTTTTACATTTAGGCTGACACCCCAAACAATTTTTGCACACAGTGGGTTAATGCAACAATCTTCTGTTCTCCCCCAGAACCCATTTTCCTACCTAGAGGCTAATCATTGTTATTTACTACAGCAGGGAAACCAACAAAAGTAAATATCACACTCTCTAGCTTCATGAATAATGATACTTACAGTTATGTACTCTGAGGTTGGAGGTATTCTTTCATATGTAATTTACAATAAGAAAAACACTCTCCTAATAATGGATTTGTGTGACAGTGTGGAAGACAGACTTTGTTCAGAAATTATTACATCTGAAACAAGGTTTAGCTGTTGTCTAATAAAATTTACAGTGCAATCCGAAGCAGAGTTACTCCAGTCTAAGCCAATTGAATCAATGAGCTTAGACTGGCGAAACTCTGCTTAGGGTTGTACTGTTAGGCTAGTACAGGGGAAAAGACATCAGCAGACTATTATATAGTTTGGATAACAGCTGTCATTATCTACTACAAAATTTGATTTATTCATTGTTGCTCACATGGACATTCAGAACAGGCAGAAAATGTGGTTATGTAAATAGCAATAGAATCCTTTTATGCAATGCAAAAATGGAAGACCATGCATAATGCTGCTTAAGCAGACTTTCTTTTTCTTTTCACCCTTTCTTTTCATCATAATTGCATTGACGTATACAGGACTGTACATCTTTAGAGGAAGGTGTATGTATCCTAGACTCATATGTGCAGTTGATGCTTCATGTGTGCTTTCACCATCATGATCCAGGGAGGCCAAGATCCAAGCTGATAAAGGGGTATAAGGGGATGGATTTTCCTTTTTCTCCTCTTTACAAACAGCTGATCAGGAAATGGCACATTTATTAAGAAGGGCTACATGATGAAAAACCAAAGTGTTCCTCGCCTACTTGGTTGGATTGGAGCCAACCAAGTAGACACTTTTTTAAGTGATGTGATATATGACTTCTATTTCTGAATTTTGCTTTGAATCACTGCAGCTACTTGTAACCTCTCTAAAATTAAAGAATCTAAAAATAAATTATGAGAAACATAATTTAAGAGAAACATTGGATTAGAGCCAACCAAAAACTTCTGTGGTGTGATTTCCATCAGCAGAGCATGACTTTCTTGCCTCCCACTCCTTGCTGCCAAACATGCACACACACACTCCTCAAATGCTGCTCTGGAGGACCGGGGATTCCCAGGAACAGCATGAGGGGAGAGTTGGAGGTCTGCAGTGGTAGGTGGGAATCAGCAAAAATCCCCCCTTCTGCCAACCAAAATTGGGGTCCAACCTATTGTTTCTGAGTGTTGTGCTTCCATTTTGTTATAATTTTTTTCAACTTATATTGTGCCTTTCTACCCAAACAGACCATTAAAACAGTTTACTATCATGAATCCTAAAAGAAATTAATGTTGTATCCCTGTTTACCAAGGTTCCAGTAAAAGACACTATTGCACTTACTAATCAGATTTTCCCAGAGGATGTAACAGCCTTATTCCATCATTGTCTGACAACCAGTTACTTCCAATGGGATAACGAATTCTATGAACAGATGGATGGGGTGGCCATGGGGAGCCCTCTCAGCCCAGTTATAGCAAACTTCTACATAGAACATTTTGAAAAAACAGCTCTAGAATCAGCACCCCACAAACCTAGTGTATGGTTCCAGTTTGTGGATGACACATTTATCATTTGGAGCCGGGGGGGGGGGAGAATTGATGGGGTTTTTGAATCATCTCAACAACATCCACCTGAACATACAATTCACAATGGAGAAAGAAATCGAGGGAAAACTCCCATTTCTGGATACCTTGGTCATCCGCAAAGCAAACTTTCAGTTAGGTCACAAGGTCTACAGGAAACCAACTCACACTGATCAGTACTTACACAAAAACTCCAATCACCACCCCCGACAGAAAAGAGGCATAATGAAAACATTAGTGGATCGTGCAAGACGGATATGTGAGCCGCACTTTCTCAATGAGGAAATTAATCATCTAAACCACGCACTTCAGGCAAATGGCTACTCCAGAAATGAAATCTGAAGAGCAATCAAACCCAGGATGAATCAAACAACCAAGGAAAAACAGTCTCCTACAGGAAAAGTGTTTTTGCCATATATCAAAGGAATTACTGATCAGATGGGAAAGCTTATGAAAAAGCATAACCTTCAAGCAGTATTCAGACCCACCCGTAAAATACAACAGATGCTACGATCAGCAAAAGACAGTAGAGACCCCCTCACCTCTGCAGGAGTATACCGTATACCCTACAGCTGTGGACAAGTTTACATCGGGACCACAAAGCGTAGCATCCAGACAAGAATAAAAGAACATGAAAGACACTGCAGACTTGGACAACCTGAAAAATCAGCAGTGGCTGAACATAGCCTAACTCAAACAGGGCACAGTATCTTATTCCAGGACACCAAAATACTGGACAACACTTCCAACTACTTTGTCAGACTGCACAGGGAAGCCGTTGAAATTCACAAGCATAAGCAAAACTTCAACAGGAAAGAAGAAACCTTAAGAATGAACAGAGCATGGTTTCCAGTTCTGAAAAACACCAGGCTAACAAAACACTCTACACCCGACAATAGCCCTGCAGAGAAGATTAGCACATCAAGCACCAATCCATATGCAAAAGAACCTCCTCAGGATACAGTGAAGCCTCCCGCCATTAGCATTCCACACCCTGGGAAACTCTTACAGAATGACTCAACTCAACCCCACCCCTCCTGAGTAGATATAAATGACCTGCCAACATCTTTTCCACACTGTGACACTGAGAGATCTCTGTCTTTTGGTGCTACACCTCTGAAGATGCCAGCCACAGCTGCTGGAGAAACGTCAGGAACTACAATGCCAAGACCATGGCAATACAGCCCGGAAAACCCACAACAACCATCGTTCTCCGGCCGTGAAAGCCTTCGACAATACATTGAAATTAAACTCAGTTTAAACAACAGCACCCAATATAGTACAATAGAATATTGTCATTAATTTCATATCAGAATGCAGCAACAGGCATGGAAACTCAATAATTAATTTCCTCAGGTATGTTAGTTCTCTATGCCAGGCCAATGATTTCACACTTAATATTTTTGGATTTTGTTTTTCATTCCTATTTGCACCACCTTGATGAATCTGTCCTTGATGATTTTTATTTTGTTGTTATCAACTCAACCTCTCCTTCCTTGAATCTTTGATACACCTCTCAGCTCCATATTTATTTTATTTTATACTTCTTGTTGAAGTATTGGGACAATGTTTTAAGACTGAATAGGAATGAGGAGAACCACAAAGTATCAGGGTGGGTAAAAACTGAGTAATACTGCAAAGCCAGAGATAAAAATGTGATTTTGGTATCCTAGAAACTTCAGATATTGCCTAGCGACAAACATGATGGTAGGATCAGGGCCTGCGAGTGTAGATTAAGTTGTACATTTACAAATCCATATAGTTCTCCTTGGTTTAAAATTGCAATGTTCCAGTTCAGTTTTAAATACAATGCCTGTCCAAAGTAATTTGATTCAACAGAAGCCTGAGCAGCCAAGACAATCTGATAATCTGGGAGAAAACCATGCTTTCGTCTCTTGCTTCTAAGAATAGTGTGTACATTTTCTTTTTTGCACTGTTCTCACCTCTTCATGGAAATTACTTGTTTTCTAGCTTTATGCAAATAGCCAGAACAAAGAGCAGAATACCGGCGATAACTGGGATAAATGTTTTATTATATTAAGGATCTCTTCAAACAATGCTTCTTTTGTACTTTTAAACAATTGTGACTAAGTTTATTTAGCAATCAAAGAGCTCAAACCCATATGGTCAGATATAATGTGTGAACTTGGCAATTATGGATATGGTCAAAACCCCTCAACAGCACTGGATATCTAAAGCAGGTGAAGGAACTATTCACACAAAATTTAATCTGTGTTCACTTTGGACAGAACTTGGCATAATTATGTGGTGATGTAATTGCATGCAAGCATCAGCGTTATCTTGAGTGACTTTATGTAGTGTCACTCACCACAGAACACTGTCTACTTATTTATCATCTTGGCCACAGAGAGGCTAAATAGCAGCAGGGAATGAAAGTATCTGGACACACTTTTAAAATTGTCCACAGGAAGAAGTGCAATTATCTGATGTTGCACAACAGGGGATGCAGGATGTGATAGAAAGTACTGTACAAAACTGTACATCACACATTTTTAAATGAATGTCAATGGAGACTCATCAGTACTTTTACTAAAACAAAAAAGCAAGCTCCTTTGAAAGGCCAATATTTTATCTGAAATGTGAACAATGCAAAACTTTAGTTCACTGTTTGGTGCATTAGATTCTTAGTATTTGGGGGATGAACAGACTTTTCCTATTGTTTGCTGAATTACATTTGTTACCTTCTTTCTGGAAGCTATTTTATTGCCTCAGCCATCTACCAGCATAATTTTAAAACATTAAAGTATTCCATTGTTTATGGTCTGTGTTCTGGAGAGAGGTATTCTGAATAGTTGTTAATAGAGATGGGCACAAACTGAAATACGAACCAAAATTTGTCATGAACCTGGCCGGTTTGTGGTTTGCGAACCAGCGGTTCGTCAGAGCCCATTTCTGACAAACCGGGACGAACTTTAGGCTGGTTCGTTTGGTTCATTTTCGGTTCATTACTGCAGACAGCCTGGTGCCGATCAATTAGTTTCCTAGGCAACCGAGATGAACTTTCTGCAGTAGAAGTGTGCACCTGGCCGCTTTTCAGCTGATGGGAAGGGGATCCCCCATGAGCTGAAAAAAGTGCCCATGTTTGAAAGGAGCAACAGTTCTCTTGCGTGCAAGAAAAGTGTTGCTGCTTTCAAATGCTGGCTGGAACTTTAAAGCGTTTCTGTACCTGTTCTGCTTCCCATGTTTGCAGAAGTTTGCTTATTCCCTGCTAGCTTTAAAAGCCAGGAAAGGGCTAAAGGCATGTTTCAAGGCATGTTTCAGGCTTTGCAAAGGCATGTTTCAGGCTTTGGAAAGAGAAAAAAAACCAAGCGTTTTGCACAGCCCTTTGGAAACAAAGTGGCAAGCCACTTTATTTCCAAAGGGCTGTGCAAAACGCTTGGTTTTTTTTCTCTTTGCAAAGCCTGAAACATGCCTCAGAGGGAGGGAAAAGCAGCTATTTAATCTTTTCCTGGCTTTTAAATCCAGGAGGAAATTGTAGTAATGTTACAATGCTGCAATGCTACAATGTTACTACATTGCTACACTTTCTTGACTTTGGAGAAAAGAGAGAGAGTGTGTGTGCATACACTAAAGGAGGAAGGGAAAACCAGCCATTTAGCCCTTTCCTGGCTTTTAAAGCTGGCAGGGAATAAGCAAACTTCTGCAAACATGGGAAGCAGAACAGCCAGCAGCTTTTTTCAGCTGATGGGGATTCCCCTCCCATCAGCTGAAAAGCAGCTGGCATTTAAAAGGAGGAAATCTGAAGCTCACAACCCTATTCTCCAGACCTTCTGCTGCCCTGGAAGTAACATTTTCATGAACCACACGAACTGGTTCGGGAACTGGGGCAAATTTGTGAAAGTTCATGATTCGTGAAACTGTACGAACCTTGAACCCCTCGGTTAGTTTTTTTGGGGGTTCGTGCCCATGTCTAGCTGTTAAGCATCTGGATCTCTAGAATTGTTTTACAGTCTGCATTTCCTCAACAGCAGGCACATGGTTGGTCCTTGAAAAACTATAATAACATAATAATAACATTCAATTTATATACTGCCCTTCAGGACAACTTAATGCCCACTCAGAGCGGTTTACAATGTCATTATTATCCCTACAACAAAACACTCTGTGAGGTGGGTGGGGCTGAGAGAGCTCTAAGAGAGCTGTGACTGACCCAAGGTCACCCAGCTGGCTTCAATTGGAGGAGTAGGGAATCAAACCCAGCTCTCCAGAGTAGAGTCCCATGCTCTTAACCACTACTCCAAACTGGCTAATAATAGTTTCTGATGCTGGCAAATACAGGAATCACTCTATTGGATTAAATGGACTTTATGTCTTATCCAGGACCAGAAGCCACCAAGTCTTCTCCTACATTTCCACAATGTTTTTCTGTTTATGTACCACTTAATCCTTTTTCAAGTGTTCTCCAAGATGCATTTTTCACAACAAGTTCTTCATTACAGCTATTTCCAACTTCTTGAAAATGATATACTAAAATTGCTCAAAATTATGTACCGAATTACATAGAAAATGGGATATAAAATGCCTGCTCTATTATACATTAAAATTAAACTACCACTGCAGACATAATGGCAGAACATTCAAAAGAAAACAGAGAGTTCACAACCAGCAGCAAACTCACAATTATGCCAGATTTCAAAACTCCACTTTACATGTTTAAACGGGGAGGGAGAGCATGGCACCAGTTATTGTGGTTTTATTTTTAAAATGCTACAAATGTGTGGGCAACAACATGGCTAGCATCAAAGGGAGAAGGCCAAAAAGCACTTATCTATCTGATAAAAGGCCAATAGATAAGCAGAAAGCCACAATCGTATGGCAGCCTTCCTCCTGCCTGCTTACATTGACTAACTGGTCATGCAAGCACAGGTATCTCTCATGATTTCCACACCATTTAAAGCCAGCATAAGCATTTTGAATTAGTTTTCAATTTGTAAATACCTGTTTTATTGTACATTACAATTAAGCTACCATTGCAAACATATTTGCAGAGCATTCGAAAGAGAAAAAATACCACACGGCACCACAGCAGCTGTGTGTGAGTTTGAGAGAGAGAGAGACAGACAGACAGACAGACATGCAGTGCAATCCTAAGCATAGTTACTCCTGTCTGAGCCCATTGGTTTCAATTGACTTAGACTGGAGTAACTCTTTTTAGGATTTCACTGTTAGGGGCGGTTTGGTTTCACACTGGGTCTATTCTCCATAATCAAATCATTGCTGTTCCAACACTGGGTGCGTTAGGAACTAGAACAGAGAATCCACATATTGGGAGATATTGCACCATTGAAATCATGCACCTCCCATATTTACTATCTACACAAGGGTGATTGCTATACTACTATCATTAATCTAGTAATGATTCATCACAAAATCAACTCTACCAGCGCTGGCAAAGTTGTCTGTTTGATCCAATTAGTGTCATTGCACCACGGCAGCATATCACTACTCCACTATTCCTACTTGCTTTTTCTCCTCAGAAAGTGAATGTTGTAGATTCCCCAGAATGTATACAACTTCTGAGAATATATTTGCAGTTATTGCTGGCTACTTTGGATTCAACCAACAATATTATCAAGCATTACAAGGCTAATGCAGAGTGAAAAAAATGGAGAAGAGCTGTTCCCTTTAATAAGTAGCTGATAGCTTTACTGCTGAATTTTCTCTTCTCTCCAAATATCAAGGATCCAAAAACAATCTTGTGGTTCCAGGACACACTTTGCCCTCATGAGACACCACACAGGAATATCATCTAATTACTAGCAGCAGCGGGCTTCAGGTTTGGGATTAATGGTGATCTGACGTAGCCTAAGGAGTTGGGCTATCCAAGTTACTGTTTTGGGCAAGCGAGGTGCTCGATCACCTGCTACCACCCCCCTTCAGGGAGAAGGGGGTCCAGAACGCTATGTGGCCCCGAGAGCGTGTGATCTCGGTGGCGGGTGGGGGGGTCTGAATCAAGGATTCTCCCCACCACCTTGAGGTCCCCTCGGAGAAGGGCGAGCTACTAACTCTGCAGTATCTTTGGAGTCATTAAATTGGCATAAGATTGTCAGAAACCAAGCTTCAGTACTAATGTTGATTTACTGTAAACGGAGGAAACATCACGGACAACCCAAAAAGACAGCGCAAGGTAAAGATTGCTATCGTATCTTCAGATGTAATTGGGGAAGAGAGACCAAATTTAAAGAACAATGTACAGACTAAACTAAAAAGGAGAAATAACAAGTAAAAGATATTGATTAAAAATTTTTTCAATTGGACAAGTTTAAAGGACAAAAGAAGTGAAAATAAGTATTGTTTATGCATACCTGCGGTTTTGAGGGAGATAATTGGCACGGAAGAGGAGGAGGGAGTGTGGGAATAGTGGAGGAAGATATCGCAAGACGACAAAAGTTTGTGGAGTGGAGATTGTTTGGCTAGAGCGGCTGAGACCAAGCAGGAAGCAGGAAGAGCATCAAAATATCAAAACATTGGAAGACTCGGAAGCAAAACAAATGAAATACTGTGAGAGGGTCAAGGGAAACGGAAGAAGGAAGCGGAAGCACGCCATTTTAACTGAGGGAAAGGAAGACATCGGATACCATAGAGAAATTGCGCCTGACATTTTAGAACCAATTTGTAAGAACTTTTATTTGGGACATTAAAAACGAGTTATATTAATTTAAAAGAGAAAAAAAAGGCAAAAACGGATTTAAGAATGAGAGCAGACACGTGGGGTGGCTCCAAGCCGAGTCCAGGAATGACAAAAAAAAAATAGACAAGGAGTGGCAAGCCTCTATAGATGCAGCGATTGAAGGTTTGGAGAAAAAAGTTACGGATGGAAATAGATTGCTGGGCCAATCAATAAAGAAGATGCAAGAAACCTTGGTAAAGGATATAAAGGAGTTAATTAAAGCGGAAGTGGCCGAATTAGTTAAGAATATTGATGGAGTTAAAAATGAGCTACAAGCAACAAATAAGATGGTTCAAGAAGTGGAACAGAAGATAAATGATTTGGCTTCCAATTTAAAAGCAGAGAACCAAGTTTTACAGGAACGGGTGGCAGTGATGGAGTGCAAGATAACAGAAAGACAGCTGAGATTTAGGGGCGTGCCAGAATCAACTATGCAAAGTGTGGAAGAACAAATGACAGAAATTTTAGCAGATTTTCTAAATAAACAACCAGAAGAAATTATAGTAAATTTGGATCTGGCATACAGGGTCAATTCCGCCTATGCACAACAAAAGAATCTACCAAGAGACATCATTATCCAACTAATAACCAAAAGGATGAGTGAAGAAATTATTAAGAGACATTTTGAAAATCCCCTATCACTGGATGGAAACAGGATCAGAATTATGAAAGAAATACCTAGAAGAATTCTGCAAGAGAGGAAAAAATATAGAGAATTGACACAAAAGTTGAGAGAGAAGAACATCAGATACAGATGGGAATAGCCAGAAGGATTGAGTTTTCAGTTTCAGGCTTTAAGAATTACTATCAAGATAAAAAACGAAATGGATTCGTTTTTGTTGGAGAATGATAAAGACTTTCCCAGAACAGTGAGAAAATAATATGATGAAGTACAAATTAATATCTTGGAATGTAAATGGACTCAACTCACCACAAAAAAGAAGAGCTATTTTTCATTGGCTAAAGAAACAAAATTGTAATATAATATGCTTGCAGGAAACGCATATAAAAGATCAAGATACCAAATTTTAAAAAAATAAACAACTACGGAAGGAATTTGTTGCATCGACAAAACAAAAGAAAAAAGGAGTTGTAATTTATATTAAAGAGAATTTGGATTCTAAATTAATCTTTAAAGATGTAAATGGAAGATATGTAGCAGTGGAAATAAACAGGAATGGGAAAAAGACTTTAGTAGTAGGAATATATGCACCCAATGGAGCTAAAGACCAATTCTATAGGGAAATAACAGAAAAATTAGACCATGACTCATATGAACAAATTATAATGGTGGGGGATTTTAATGGGGTCGTGGACCTCCAAATGGACAGAAAGTTAAAAGGGAGCAAGCAGAAATCAGGCAAACTACCAAAGTCATTTTTTGGATTGATTAAAAACAGTTTGAAAAATGGCAGAGAAAAATATCAGAATTTGTTTGGGCAGGGAAGAAACCAAGAGTAAAAATGAAGGTACTCTGTGATGCTAAAGAAAGGGTGGGTCTGCAATTACCGAACTTACGATTGTATCATGAAGCAATATGTTTAGTATGATTAAGAGAATGGGTGTCATTATCTAATCATAAATTGTTGACATTGGAAGGGTATAACAAGCTCTTTGGATGGCATGCATATCTATGGTACGACAAATATAAAATGGATGCAATGTTCTAACACCATTATTTGAGACGAAACATATTTGCGACCTGGCTGAAATATAAGAAATTTATGAATGAAGAAAAACCTATGTGGATTGTTCCAGCTGAGGTGGCAAATCCGAATTTGGAATATAAAGGAGACGAATGGATTACTTATAAAGACCTATTAAAAACTGAAAAGAATGTATTTAAAATAAAAATGAATGAAGAATTGCCATTTAAATATGGATGGCTACAATAACGGCAAATTAAAGATATATTTGAATCTGACCAAAGAAAGACAGGACTTAGAGTTAAAAATTCTGAACTAGAAGAACTTTTACTGGGGAAGGGAACAAAATAATCTCTAGAGTTTATAAAGTGTTGTTGAAATGGTATACAGAAGATGAGACAGTTAAGGTTCAAATGGTTAAATGGGCAATAAATTGTAATAAAGAGATCACAATGGAGGCATGAGAACATTTATGGAAGAACACTTTAAAGATTTCAACATGTACTATATTAGAGAAAATGGGTATAAAATGATACGTAGATGGTATTTAACGCCGAAAAAATTAGCCATTGCTAATAACCAATTATCGAATAAGTGTTGAAAATGTAAAGAACATGAAGGTTCTTTGTATCATATGTGGTGGACATGTGAAAAGGCTAGGGATTTTTGGTCTAAGATGTGTACTGAAATGTCTTTAATACTCAAAAGAAGTCTTGTAAGAAATCCAGAAATGTTATTGCTATCTCTGCATTTAGAGGATATAAACAGTAAAGATAGAGTGCTGCTTTATTATATGATAACGGCGGCGAGAACTTTATATGCACAATATTGGGAAAAAGAAGAAATTCCAGAAGTTGGAGAATGGATTCAAAAATTGTTGCACATGGCGGAAATGGATAAGCTAACGAGAAAACTGAGAGACAGAGATCCAAAAGAATTTATAGAGGACTGGGGGAAATTGAAAGAGTATTTGGGAAAAAAATGGGATGTTAAAGGGCATTTATGGTCTTTCGAGAATTATTAAATAAGATAAGATGTAGTGTAGTGTAAATCTTTACCTTTAAAATTAATATTAACAAATAAGAATTAGAATTTGGAAAGGAAAAAGCCAGTGCTGTTGGAAGTCAATATAGAAAAAGGGAGGGGAGGGGGATGGGGAACATATGAGGAATCAATGGGGTTATTAATGGTATGTAACAATATATATTGTATGTTATCCCATCTAATAAAATCTTTATATAATTACTAGCAGCAGCAATATTGTAATGATGTAACTTTGGCAGTATTAAAAATATTTTTTTTAAAAAAATGGTGACCACAGAAAGCAGTTTGGAGGTTGACAACCAGAACAATTTTCCAACATGTCAAAACACACATCAGAATATGGGAAAATAGTACCACCAAGACTGTCAATACAGATGACACTTCTATTCAGCCCAAAAGCAGAAACAAAATAATAATACTAATAAAACAGCTCCTAGAAAACATAGGACTATGATGGAGAAAGAACAGGAAAACAGCAGATGAATGACAACATTGCTTTGTTTCAGGTGCTGGTCTGCAGTAGAACAGCAGGATTTGAGTCCACTTACACTTTAGAGACCAACAGGATCTTTTGAGCGTCAAAATCAAAAAGAGTCCAGTAGCACCTTTAAGACTAACCAATTTTATTGTAGCGTCAAAATCAAAAAGAGTCCAGTAGCACCTTTAAGACTAACCAATTTTATTGTAGCATAAGCTTTCGAGAATCACAGTTCTCTTCGTCAGATGCAAGAGAACTGTGATTCTCGAAAGCTTATGCTACAATAAAATTGGTTAGTCTTAAAGGTGCTACTGGACTCTTTTTGATTTTGCTACTACAGACTAACACGGCTAACTCCTCTAGATCTTTGAGGGTCAAAGCTCTCTTTTTCAGATTTGAATTGAAGAAGGGGTTTTGAAGAAGGCAGCTCTGACTTTTGAAAACCTATACCCTGAAGCTCCTATTGGCCTCTAAGGTGTCACTGGACTCAGATCCTAACATTGTTCAAAAACTCCATTAAAATTGTAAATACAAATGATGGTAACAGCACGACATTTCACTAGTGTGGAACGATTCAGAGTCTAAGACAGTAGCAGCTCTCAGCAGAGTATTCTGGCCACTTGAGGTAGGGACTAAGGGCCGGTATAGCCAGCTCTTCAATTTCTGGACTACAAGTACATTGCAATGTTTTTATCTGATGCTTATGAAGTGCTGTTACATTTTGTCTTAAAGAGATATTCATTTCTTAAGTAAGAATTATGCACCGAATGGTATCACGCAGCCATTCTGTTTCTGGAGAGGAAGTACAGGCGTATTTCTGTTGCTGGCTTGAGAGTGTGACAGTATTCTTATTTCTATGGCTGGTTGTGTTAAAGGTAAGGAAAGCAGGTGGTAGGCAAGTGCCCTCTGAATTGTTATTTGGAATGGATACTGTCTCTCTCATAAATGGAGAAAAAGGGAAAGAGCAGGTCATAGATAACTATTTTTAATGGAAGATAATTTAATGTCCTTATATCTTCATAAAGAATACAGTTGCCCTCTACAATTTTAAAAGGAATTTTTACTCTACGGAACAGGTACAGAAACATAATTATCACTGAAGTACGTGACAATCAGTCTGATACAGACTGATCTAAGGAGATCACTTGAAGAGAAACTGTTTCTGGCCTGCCATCCATTCCCTCCATCTGATAAAGTTGGCTCTTGCCTATGATAGTTCCTACTACAGTAAATTTATCAGGTTTTCTAAAGTGCCAGAGGATTCTGTTGTTTTTGTGACAACACAGATAGTCTTTGGGAGCTTTTCTTTTCTTCTCCCACTTGGTTCTGTGTTAAGAGGAATACACATGACGACAACCCAAGAAAGGCAAGACTACTGTAATGCACTCTACATAGGTCTCCCTTCAAAGTCAACTTGAAGACACCAGGTGCTACATAACACTGCAGCTCGATTATTATCAGTAGCTAGATGGAGTATGCATATGACTCTCATTCTACAGTCACTCCACTGGCTGCCCATCAATTACCAGGCTCAATTCAAGGTTCTGGGCTGTGACATGCAAAGCCTTTCATGGCCTTGGCCCCTCATATCTGCAGTACTGTCTCTCCCTACACCCCACCACAATAACTTTGCTCATCTGAACAGGGCCTTTTGTTTTGTTATATGCCACTTCAAATGCTGCTTTTGAAGAAAGTGCAACATACCTGCTATCAAGTCAAATCAAATCAATAAATAAACATTACGGCTGAAGGCCAGCAAGCATTAGAAAAGCCCTGTGTCCATCACAAAAACTATTGTACTACTGTTCTATCCATACCAAGAGCAAAGACGGAAAGCGGACAGTAAAAGTGCAAGTGAAGCTGAGGAAACATTTTTTCAGGCTTCTGGAAAAAGATTCCAGCAGGTATTTCTACTGATAGTTCTAAAAAAACATATTTTCAGGTTGAAATTACTTGCCTTCCTTGAAGATCCTGTTCCAATAGATTCTCCCCACCTGGTTTCCCCCAAGAAAGATAAGGTTGGAAAAAATCAGGAACGTAGTAGAAATGGATGCCAGAGCTGCATGGAGCCGTTGACAACCTCTTGCTGACAAAAAATGGCTCTGCAAAGAAATAAAAAGGAAACTTACAAAGAAGTTAACAATGATTTAAGACTGGAAAAATCAAGATAAATTATTTCTATGGTTGTTGTGGGTTTTCCGGGCTGTATTGCCGTGGTCTTGGCATTGTAGTTCCTGACGTTTCGCCAGCAGCTGTGGCTGGCATCTTCAGAGGTGTAGCACCAAAAGACAGAGATCTCTTACAGGATGACTCAGCTCAACCCCAACCCTCCTGAGTAGATATAAATGACCTGCCAACATCTTTTTCACACTGTGACACTGAGAGATCTCTGTCTTTTGGTGCTACACCTCTGAAGATGCCAGCCACAGCTGCTGGCGAAACGTCAGGAACTACAATGCCAAGACCACGGCAATACAGCCTGGAAAACCCACAACAACCATCGTTCTCCGGCCGTGAAAGCCTTCGACAATACATACATTATTTCAATGTTACATAACTGCTGGTGAAATAGTAAAACTGGAGAAACTATCATTGTCTTCCAATAGCTTTAAAACATTATGTCACTATTCTAGGAAGAATCATGTAGTAACAATTAGAAATGAGCCCGAAATAGGAAAAAATGAAACAAGCATTTCGTGTTTCATCACATTCCACAAATCATGAACTTTCATGAAATTGTCCTGTTTCATGAAACGATTCGTTAGTTTAATGATTTGTCAGAACCCAGGGCACTTCAATGGGCCCCTTCATACCCAGAAATGCCAAACTTACAGGGAGACTTCAGCAGGATCTCCTCCACCCACCCTCACCCAACAAGCCGGTGAGAACAAATGCTCTAAATAAGAAAAGAAGCAAAGAAAATTAAAGAAAAAAAGGTAGGCCTCAGTCAAGGTAGGCTTCAGAGCCAGGCAATGCCCCGAGACTGGGGTTGGATGGAGTGGAGGAAAGAAGGCACTCTCACCGAACGACCTTCTCAGCAAGGCCAAGAGCTGAAAATAAGAGAGAGGCTTTTCAGTCTCTTTTAAAGCAGCAGCAAATCCAGCCAAAAGCTCCCAATTCCACTCTCTCACTCCAAATCCCAGCAACAGGTCCTCCCTCTCCCTCTGTCTACTGGAACTGAAAAGCACAAGGCAGAAAGCAGTGCCTTATATAAGAAATGCTCACATAGAGCAGAACAGGAGGTCTCTGCTTGGCAGACAGACCTGCCTAAAAAGGTTTGGAGGGATGAGATTGGTGTTCCCATGGCTACAGAAAGTCCATCTTCTCAGTTGCCTAGGGGATTAAACCCCCCTCCCTCCTGCTTCTTGCTGTATAGTGCAGAATGGAAGCTCTCCAGTTGGCAAGGAGAGCTGCCTTTCAAGGTTATGTGGGCTAAGATTGGGGTTTCCAAAGGCAACAAAAGGTCTGCAGACATTCTCTAGGGAAATAAAGGATTGGCGCCAGCCTGTCACAAATCATTCATTAATTGAACGAATCGGCCCCAAAAGTCGTGAATTTCATGAAAACCTTGGCCCCACGAAATGCATTTTGCAAAACACAAATCAGCCCAATTCGTCATGAAATTTTATTCACATTTTGATTCATGCCCATGTCTAGTAACAATCACCCTGGGTAGTACATCATATTTGAAGAAGGCTAGAGGAACAGTCAGAAAACTCTAAGAGTTTATTTAGGCAAAATTTACCTGGACCAACTATTGTTTTCCATGGGTGCCATTTTAGGGCGTTTCACTCCAGAGAGTATCTATTTCTACTTGACTCACTGGTCCTATTGTAATCACTATAATAAACAATTAAATGGCTCTACCTACTCAAAAGCCATGGCAGAGGCACAAATCTTTGATGAAGAAACTGCAGGATTTGAGTCCAGTAGCATCTTAGAAACCAAAAAGATTTTAATGGTATAAGCTTTTGAGTGTCAAAGCTCCCTTCTTCAGATACAAGTAGGAAGAGAGATCCCTGATCCTTTTTATACCAGTCAGGAGGTGGGAGGGGTGAAGCAAAGACAGGAGTTGGGATGTAATGGTACAATGCAGCTTGATTAGATGGGAGGGGTGCAGCAAAGGAAGACATCAGGATGTAAAGGTACAGTGGTACAATGCATCTTGATTAGAGCAGGAATTAGCATCTGTAGTGAGGCAAGAATCCTATGTCTCTATTCAGGCTGAGTGGGGGGAGGTAGTCCATAGTTCTGGTTAAGTGAACTGAGTTAAATTGTGCCTTTTAATTTAAAAAATTGCATTGGAAAAATAATATATGCACTACTTGTGAAAGCTTAATACTTGCAAACATTACTGTCCATACTTCTATTAGTTTAGAGACAGCAATCTATTTTATAGTTTATTACACTTACTATGCCCTTTAGCCATGTAGTGTAGCTTTCAATATTCTTTATCTATACAACATTCAAAATTATATGATTGACATTAGACTACTGCCAAACACATTAATATTGACTGCAGTTTGGAAACAAAATTTTTCCTCTTCTTGTTATTTGATTTTTAAAATAAGGCTTGAGCTAGCCATAGTTTACTGTAAACTTCCAGGTTTCCAAAGTTTGGGTAAAGTCATGCATGTGATCAGACCAAGTATTTAGTCAACCACCTATTAGAAACGTTCCATCTTCAACATTGGCTGGTACTGAATATTTTAAGAACTGTCTATCTGGCATAGAGTGAATGTGTACTGGGTTCAGATTTGGAGGCCTGATATAGATGTAAAAATGAACGTACGATACAAGGACTGAAAGTAGATTCCTCTCTATCCACATGTATGTCCCACATTCCGTACCCAAAGTTTGGCATCTTGTGTGACCAAAGTGAGATTTCACAGTAAGATGATGATCAAACTTGTGTTAGTGGCATGCATCAGTGAATCCTGTGCTGAATTTACACATGAAAGGAGGTTAGAGAATGATGCACCATATTCTGTAGCCCATTCCTGATTCCTAAGGTGCAATTAACTTTGGGACCCAATGAGCAGGGACTTACTCCTAGCACAGTATAACCACAGGAATCTAGTCATGCTGTTTAAATCATGATGGCTGCAACCCCAGGAAACTCACTTTTTCATAATTAGTGCAATCCTATGCATGCGTGTGTATTATGTGCCACACTTCCAACTTATGGTGAGTGACTTTATGAATGATTGCCTTCCAAAATGTCCAATCATTGACAGCCTTGCTTAGGTCTTGCAAACTGAGGGCCATTGCTTCCTTTGTTGAGTCAATCAATCTCATGTTGTGCCTTCCTCTTTTCCTACTGCTTTCAACTTTTTCTAGCATTATTGTCTTTTCCAGTGAGTCCTATCTTCTTATGATGTGACCAAAGTATGATAGCCTCATTTTTGTCTGGGGAGAATTCAGGCTTGATTTGATCTAGAACCCATTTATTTGTCTTTTTGACAGCCTGCTGTACCTGTAAAACTATCCCCCAACACCACATTTGGAATAAAATTTCTTCCTGTCAGCTTTCTTCTCTGTCCAGCTTTCCCATCTATACATAGTAATGGGGAATACTATGAGTCACTCTCCTGCTTCATTTTATGATCCTAGTCCAAATTTCCAACAATATTTGGTTCTGCCTTGTTTCCTGCTTTTGTGTTCCAGTCACCTATGATTATCCATGCATCTTGTTTAGGTGTATGATCAATTTCTTCCTCAGCATGTGCATTAAAGCTTTCTGTTTCTCCCTCTTCAGCATTAGTGGTTGGAGTGTAAAATTAACTGATGGTTATGCATATTTATGCAAAATAAAATGAATACAGTGGGCCTTACTTGTAAGTAAACATGAACAGAATTGCACTGCCTGATTACTAAATACAGGCTTAGAAAACAGATTACTAATGTAGAATACACAAAGCCTGTTACAGCAATGCTAATTCAGTTTTCCATCTGGGTGTGACAAATCAGATATCACAGTGCATTACATTTCTAAAAAGTGGGTTACTTTATTCTTGAAAAAAAAGGTCAAATATATAACTGAAGGCAGGAATGATTGAAATTTGTACATACAATTATGTCTTCATGAAAATCTGGACAGCACCTGCGTTCCCAAATCATCCATAAAAGGCTATGAGAAACTAAAAGTAGAAATTAAAGACACTACCAACAGATGTATAGCTGCTTGATAAAATGAAATGGTAATTTTACATGCTGTAGCAATTTATTTCTCCATATCTGGATACAAAGAAATCAATCCATACCCGTCTTTAATGGTTGCATCCAGGAGAGAATTAATTCATATAACTCCACGGGTATTCTAGTATGTGCCCCCAAAAGTACTTACAACGCTACAAGGAAAACAAGTAGTTGGTCACAAAAACCCAAGTGATATTGAAGAAAGATGGAAATAGATGGCTTAAAACTTCACTTGAATGGCCCACACGGGCATAAAAATACCATCATAATTTACTTCCATGCTGGAAATGTATATAAATTGAATGTCTGCCACTCTTGGAAGTCAATCTAGAGTGTGAGTAAGCACAGCTCTGGCAAGAAACAGTGGCAAATATTTTGCTGTAGACTCAACACACTTCACACAAACAAAGAAAAAAATAGAATGCAGCTTAGAATTTACGCACGGAGTGTGACTAACTGTAGAGAAGATATTCCCACATAAATCTCTTAGGTTGAAAAGCTGTAACTTGCAAGAAGGGCTCAATTACACCACCCTTAAAGGTATTTTGTGAAATTCAAATTATTTTAGAAGGTTTTTTTCTGACAGTATAAGTGTACACATAGTATGAGAAAAGATACGGGTGTGTATTTAATTTATTTAAAATATCTTACTATATAATTGTGTAAGCGAGTTTCAGACAACTCACTTTATACCCTGGTGCACCATCAGAGGGCGCTGCCACAGATGAAAGTCCAGGTAACTCAATATGTCGCTCCAGAAAATATGCCATGGTGGGAAACCCAGGCAGGGAACAGGAGTGGAGCAGGTGGCAATGCCCCCCCCTCCGCACCTTAACCCGGCTGGTATTTGGTGATGAAGCAGGTGGCATTGCCAGCTGGTATTTGTTGGGTGGGGTGGGGTCCACCTTCATTTCTAATTGTGTCTATTTTTTCTTTTTAAGTAATTGCATCATCATTCAATAATGAGGAGAGGAAGTAATATTCTCTTCTTTTCTGCCTCGTACTCCAGGGTGTCTCCTTGAATATCTTCTCCTTGTTCCCTTTTGTATTTGCAATTTTATCTCTCATTTCCCTCTATGTTATTTCTCTTATCCTTCTCTTTGTAAATCTCACATGTACCCCTCTTGGCAGTTTAATCTTCGTTTTAGAGTCTGGGTTCACTCTATAGGGAATGTCTGTTTCTTTTGGAAGAATTTCCCCTTTTCAATATTGGTGCAGTCACCTCAAACAGTATGTTCCTCAGTACTCCCTCTTTATTTCCAGTTATATTTTGTTTCATTATGACTTCTTCTAAAGTTCTCCACCTCTCCCACCTTTTGATTTATTGTATCCATTCTTTCATCTACTTTGGGGATTAAACATGCCCAAGTGGGCTTCTCTTGCTTGTTTTCTTTCAATTGTTCCTGGGATTCATCCACTTTTCCCTTTAGCTCTTTAATTTGTTCTGATACTTGTGAAATACTATTCTGCACCTATGCTATATTTACTGCAAACATCTGTTGTAAGTTTTGTTGAAGATCTTTTAATGCTTCTTGTATCAGCATTGTCCCTATAGATTTTGCTTGCCCTGGAAAAGGTTTTGGTTTTGTAATTTTACTCATTTTGAAGCTTCTAGTGGTATATATTATTGTTGTTAACCCTTTAAGTTTTGTCTGTACAACTAATGTACCCTCCTTATTTTTATATGTTCTTGTTGTATTACCTTGTCAAGCTATCTATCACACCTAACCAATAATTATATCATATTAACATTAGTAACACCACAGTATCACACAATTTGGAGGAAACTCATGGAAACAAATACAAGCTTTAGCCTAAACGCTTACACTATATAGAAATTATAAGCCAAACTCTTTTCTTGTTTAACAGAGTTCAACACAGGTAAACAGATTTAATTACCCAAATTTCCCAGACCCCCCTTTTCTTTCACCATTTTTTCTTTCGAAGGTGAAAAGGATGTCCAGTCACTTCTTCCCTTTTTAATCCAGTTGGCAGTTTCTGTTTTTGCTTAACTTCAAGGGGGGGGGGACTTTCCCCAAACTCCCTCTCCAATCTGCCTCGTATACTCAGTTTTTCCTCAGCCACTTTTGTTTTCAGCTCTCAGCCAAGTCTCTTCTGTCGCTTCACGCCGTAAGTACTGTCCTCCACTCCCTTCCCCTTCCTTTATGTCTCTGAGGAACTTTATATCTTTAGTGAACTTTGTTTTCTCTACTCACTCAGTAGGAATTTTCCTTTTGCCTCTGTAACTTTGTAATTCCAAGCAGGTTGTTACTCTTCCTCTTTGCAAGCCTCTCCCATGCTTGAGACTCCCATCAGAAGCTGTTTCTTCAGGAGGGGGGGAATCCACTGCACCGTCCCTCTCTTTAATCCTTTCCGAAGGGCTGAGTCTTTATTTCCTTTCTATTGTCATGCACAGCTCTCTTTTATTTTGGAAACTTACAGCTTGTTTCTCACTGACCTCTCTTGTTTATAAGAATATCGCTCTTTGTAATCTGTCCGTCCTGGTGCTCGCAGCTTGTTGCCTGTAAAATGGTGTCCACCGCGATCTGTGCTATGAGGCGAACTCACAGAATTCCAACTCCAATGCCTGGAGCGAATCCCCAGTTAAGCCTCTTGCTTCAGATATTCCTCTCCACAGGGTCTCCCCAGAACTCAGGAATCCCAAGCCCGCAGACCACTGGGTTTCGGCTCTCCTTCGGAGACGAGCTCCTTAGAGCCACCGACCTCACTGTGCTGTAGCCGGCTCCAATCAAGTTTAGATAACATTTGTTGATACATCAACCATGGAATATTTTCCTCTTGTGCTTGAATTTCCTGCCAAGTTCTCATGTTACCTTGCGTATCTGTCATAGATTCATAGATGATATGGTCAATTATGTTTCTAGTGGTGGCATCATAGTTGGCATTTATTGGTGATATCAGTGGTGAAATTGGTGGATATAATCTATTTCTATATTGAAACCATATTTTAAGTAATCCATCTCTTAGTATATGAACACCATCTTGCTTTTGAATGGATTTTAGTGATTTCTTAAACCATAAATAGTTATGGATTTCCTCTTTGGCGTCAGTCTTCTGCTCGTATTTATGATCCAATCTGTTATCCAAACTAATGCCACAGCCTAACAGTACAATTTAATATTTGATACTGCCATCCTCCTCATTTTTTTCAACCTGTAATACTTTAAATTTTATTATTGGTTTCTTCCCTTTCCATATGAAATCATTTATCACTTTCTGCCATTTAAGATCTTTTCATCTATATGAATTGGCACCATTTGAAACAAAAAGTTCATTTTTGGAAAGATGTTCAATTTAACAGCAGAAATTCTTCCTAACTATGAAATATTCAATTTTTCCCATCTTTGTAAATCTTCGATAATGCTTGTCCACATTTTTTGATAATTATCCTTGTATAAGTTCTCATTTGTACTGTTACATTTATTCCTAAATATTTTACAGGTGTGGTGGTAATAGCACAGTCCGTTATTTTTTTCAATCCCTTCTTGTTCTTCTCTTGTTGCCAACAGTAGCATTATCTTTTTCTTTTTATTCAATTTATATCCAGAATGCTGTCCACATTTTAATATTTGTTCCATTACATAGATTAGAGAATTGTTCGGATTTGTCACTGATATAACCACATCATCTGCATAGCTTTTCATTTTATATATCTCTTTACCTTCTTTTATTCCATCGATTCTGCTGTCTTGCCTGATTCTCACTGCCAAAATTTCCAAAGCAATAATAAACAGTAATGGTGATAGTGTGCACCCCTATTGTGTTCCTTTTGTTATTTCAATTTTCCCCATAAAAGAACCATTAACTAGGATTCTGGCTTGCTGGCTGGTACAGACACTTTACATCTAATTCAAAAACTCACTCCCACAGTTCATTCTTTGTAATGCTTTCATAAGAAATTTCCAAGACACATTGTCGAATGCTTTTTCAGCATCCAGGAACATAAATGCCGTTTTTTTCTCCTTTCCTTCTTGAGTATTCAATTGCATTAAGGAGAGATCTAAAATTGTCTCTCAAGTATGTCTTTGGAACAAATCCTATTTGGTCTTTATGAATTACATCTGAGATACATCTTCTTAACCTTTACACCATTATTGTTGCAAAAATCTTGTAGTCCATATTCAATAAAGAGATTGGTCTATATGATTGTGATAGTAATGGATCGTTCCCTTCTTTATGTATTAGAGTTATATTCACCTCTTGCCACGTTGGTGGTAAATTCTTTTTGTCTTGTGTCTCCTTCATCACTCTTTAATCTTCATCAATCTACTATTCAAAACATTTACAGTAGGCAGCCATTAATCCATCTGGAACCGCACAAGAAGGACAACCCAAAGAGACCATATAATACAACACATGCAATATTTATGTTATTCATAAGTTTTTATATTCTTTCTGTACAGGCACAGGATCCTCACCACCGTAAATTTGTGCGGTGAAAGATATATAGCCAAGGAAACCCCTCCAAGGGAAGGATGGCTCCCGGTGGGAGAATGGCAATGGGTTGCCGGCTTTGTTGGTACCTCGTTTCGCTGCACCTCACTTCTTCACAAGCCTGTTACAATGTGCAAAAAGGATCCTCAATATGTAGAACTGGGTTTCATTTCATAGAGCTTCTTGTAAAATGCCATCCTTCCCTTGGAGGGGGTTCCTTGGAGGGGGGAGCCATCCTTTCCTTGGAGGGGGTTCCTTCGCTATATATCTTTCACAGCACAAATTTATGGTGGTGTGGATCCTGTGCCTGTATAGAAAGAATACAAAAACTTATGAATAACATAAATATTGCATGTGTTGTATTACGCCTGAGAGCGAGCCGCCATTATGCTTTTGATTTGGAATACTTGTGAATTGTGTTTGCAAGAATTGTAACTGCAATTTGAATGGTTTCAGCAGTTAATGATTGAATTTATTGTCTTATGACCTTATTGGCACTGTGATTTACTTTTGCATTAACTGTTGCACATATTTGTATTTGTATTTGGTTGTATTCATTGTTCCAAATCAGGCTTAGTATATAGCCTAATAAGAACTCTAGGGCAGCCTGTGTTACCCCTTCCTCGGACGGGGTGGAGAGGTGTTTACCGGGGCTTCCCTAAAGAGTTGTATTGATTGTGACATAGGAATGTTCATTGTACTTATTGTATAATTCACTCTGATAGAATTGTTTCAAATACACTTTTTGATATTTTCCTAGTCAGTTGGCCACGGCTTTTGCTTTCCCTTTAATTTTTTGATGGCAAAGTTAATATTTTGTATTATTATTACTTGATTTAAAGTATTTCTGTGCTTGGTCATAAATTCTTTAATTGGTGTCTCAAACAAGTATTTCTCATCTCTCCATCATTTGTAATGTCTTCCTTATAAAGGTTTGAGAAGAAAATTCTAATTTGATCCTTCATTTCTTGCTCTATATGGATTACTTGGTTGCCTTTCCAGTATCGTTCTTTTTTCCTTCTCTTTTCTGAGACAGTACGCCAAATACCTTCCAGGTTTATTTGCAGCTTTAAAGGATCTTTGCTTTAAACCTTTTGACAAGGTTCCTCAAGCTTTCTGATGGGTAAACTGGAGGACTATGGACTGGACTCTAGGATGGTTAGATGGATGAGGAATTGACTGAATGACTGCATCCAAAGAGTAGTTGTCAATGGCATGTTTCATTGGAGGGAGGTGTCCAATGGAGGGCCATAGGGCTTGGTTGTGGGCTTTTCAATATTTTTATAAATGATCTGTATGAGGGTGTGGAGGGATTACTCATTAAAATTGCAGATGTCACCAAACTGGGAGGAGTAGCAAATGCCCTTGAAAATAGGGATAGAATTCAATGAGATCTGAACACACTGGAAAAGTGGGTAGATTTGAATAAGATGTAATTTAACATGGGTAACTGTCAGGTTCTTCACTTGGGTAACAAAAATGCAAAGCATGTATACTGGATGAGGGATACACTTCTGGGTAGCAGTGTGTGTGAACAAGATCTTGGGATACAAGTGGATGGGAAGCTAAATATGATCAATCAGTGTGATGCAGCAGTTAAAAAGATGAATGCAATCTTGGGATGGATCAACAAAGGCACAGCATCCAAATCACAGGATGCCACTGACCCACTATATACCACATTGGTCAGGCTCACCTGGAGTATTGTGTGCAGTTCTTGAGGCCTCATTTCAAAAAAGGATGTAGACAAAATGGAACAGGTACAAGGGAGAGCAACCAGGATGATCAGGGGCCTGGAGACCAAGCCCTACAAGGAGAGACAAGGGACCTAGGAATGTTCAGTTTGGAGAAGAGGAAGCTGAAGGGAGACATGATTGCCCTCTTTAAGTATTTAAAAGGATGTCACTTAGAGGAGGGAAGGGAGCTGTTCCTATTGGCAGCAGAGGATAGGACTTGAAACAATGGGTTTACACGACAGGAGGGACATTAGGAAAAATGTTATGTTAATGGTTATACAGCAGTGGAATTGGCTGCCTAGTGATGTGACGGTTCTTCACTGGCAATCTTCAAGGAGTGTATGGGCAAAAACTTGTTGGGGATGTTTTAGGCTGTTCCTGCATTGGAAAGGTGGTTGGTCTGTAAAACCTGTTCCAACTCTATGATTCTATAATCTAGCTATCCAAATGCACATCCAGATGAGGATGATGTCCATCCACACTGCATTACTTTCACTGAATGTGTATGCAGATAGGCATCCAAATCTGCATTCTGCTTCAATTGTGAATGGATTAGGAAGAGGGAGCGCAGCAACATTTCCTCCTTTCCTCCCAACATCAAACACTTTGCCACCAGTTTGTGAAAACTGGGTTGTGAATAACTATAGGAGGGGTTCTTTTTGATGTACAAGATGTTCTTTATCCTTTTATTGAAGAATTTCTTTAAACCATTTTATTATAGCACAGGTGTATTACCTGTGTAAGAAAGACCCCCTGGATAATCTGGTTTTACAATTTGAAGACCGCCAGGAGAGTGGGAGCTTTTCTGACCTCTTTGGGCAGGCTGTTCCATAAGATGGGGTAAGGTAGGTAAAGGTAGTCCCCTGTGCAAGCACCGAGACATTACTGACCCACGGGGGGATGTTGCATCACGTCGTTTTCTTGGCAGACTTTTTACAGGGTGGTTTGCCATTGCCTTCCCCAGTCATCTACACTTTACCCCCAGGAAACTGGGTACTCATTTTACCAACCTTGGAAGGACGGAAGGCTGAGTCAACCTTGAACCGGCTACCTGAACCCGGCTTCTGCCAGGATTGAACTCAGGTCATGAGCAGAGCTTGGACTGTAGTACTGCCACTTACCACTCTGCGCCATGGGGCACTACAGAAAATGTGCATGTGCCGGCAGTTGTTAATTTTGCCCATTTGTGCCTGTAGAAGCCCTGTTCAGATGAGCAAAGCTGTTGTATCCAAGCATAGAGAGAGAAGTGCTCACATAGATATGCATGCTCTGTCTAGTTCCTGATAATAATTGAGCTGCAGTGTTCTGCACCAACTGGAGTATCCAAGCTTACTTTGAAGGAAGACCTATGCAGAGCGTATTATATTAGTCAAGTCTTGATGTTACCATGCTGTAGATTCAGGTGGCCAGATTACCCTTGTCAAGGTAGGGGGCCATCTCTTGGGCTAGACTGAGTTTGTTGAAGGTATTTTTTTGCAACTGCATTAACTTGCTTCTCTAGTGTTGGGGTCCAGTATATCCCATAGGACCTATCAAAAGTGGGGAGCACAATATCCTCCAATATCTCTGCCTTCCCATTCAGCATCATTTCTGTATTTTCTAGGTTCATTTTCAATTTGTTTGTTTTCATCCAACTGACCAGAACTGTCAGGCAATGATTTAAAATCTCTACTGCATCACCAGGGGATGGGGATAGAAAGATATAAAGCTAGGTGTGATTCACATAGTCATGACATCCAATTTCATAACTATGAATTAAATTCTCCTCCAGGCTTTATATAGAAGGTGAATAAAATGGAGGATAAGATTGCACCTGGTGGAACCCCTCAAGATAACTTCCGCTTTGAAGATAGCTGGTCTCCAACAACAACTTTTTTGAATCTGTTCTATGAGGAACAATTTAAACCAGTCCAAGACACATCCCCTGATACCTACTTCTGCCTCTAAACACCTCAGTAGGGTAACATGATCTATTGTATCAAAGGCTGCAGATAGATCACACTATTCACACTGAAGTAGCCAGCGAATTTTGCCTAAAAGGAAAGGGATGTTTAGACTCAACTAGCAACATTTCTCAGGGGAGAGAGTTTCTGCACCTCTCTGATTTACACAGTTCTTGTAGTCATACATTCTGTTCACAATAAGACGGTGATAGCCAACATACCAGACATCCTGGTTTGTCTGCCACCTGCTGACAGGGTTGTAGGCAATGATCTTTGATAAAGAATCCCGTGATAACAAAATGATTTCAAAGTCCACATTTGCAAGCAGTAACAGCAATGGTGAAATGAATAATCCATACAAGAACTTATGCCTGTCTTTAAAAATACAAAACATGAAGTACTACTGAAAATAAAAAGTCATGATAGAATGAAAAAGAATGCAGCTTTACATTTCTGTGGGTTGTTTTATTAATCTGTATACAGAGAAGGAATAATACAGAGTAGGAATTGCAGAAACTGGAACTCACGTTAAGAAATTGGGAAACAATTCAAAGATATGAAACTATTCTGGAATATAATCATGGGACATTTGCTGCACTGTTCTATTAATTTTCTTCTGTTTCCTGTGTTTGGAATCATAACAATACTCTTCTAAGAAGGTCTGGGGTTTGTCTGTTTTCTTTAAACCAGAAATTTTATGCAACAATGTAGATTGAATACATAATACAACAAGAATGTTCAAACCACTGCTTGCTGTAAGTATGAAATGCCCTCTGGAAGTAATAGAACATAGAAAGAATCTGGATATAGTTGCATAGTTGCAAATGGAATTCTATAGCTGTTCTGCAAGGAATAATCTTAATAGATTCATAAAAGAATCAAATATCACATCCGTAGGTGTTGTGGGAGGATGACTGACCTTGTCCTCTAAAGCTGAAATAATAAAGTTTACTACTAGGGGAACTGTTTGGGGTTTTTTTGTCAGTTAGGATGGATTTCAACCAATCTCCTACATGAGTCATCTTCATCTAGATTGCTTGATGTCTGCATTGTACGTTGCTCAATGCAGGAAGGTTGTTGGTATATAAGTGGTGCTTATACAATGTTTTTTGTGTTTTACTGAGAACAGTATCTGCTTAAAAGCAGTGGTAAAAACATATTTTTTCTATTTCTGCTCTATGGAGGCCTGTTTGAGACATAGGTATGACATACATTACTGATAAGGTATGTGAAATTGTATTTATTAAGAATATTTATCACCTTTCCTTAAACCATAATAAACTTTAAATAGGTTTAGAACATTAAGACAAAATTAAAAAGGAAGCCTTAGACATGAGCATGTAGCCCCACGGGTATTTTCTTTATTTGTAGCATTTCTAATCCACAGTTTTCCACAGGACTCAAGGTGGATTACAATACAATTTAGCAAAATGGCAAAGAGTCCAGTAGCACCTTTAATACTAACCGACTTTACTGTAGCATATGCTTTCGAGAACCACAGTTCTCTTCGTCAGATGCATCTGACGAAGAGAACGGTGGTTCTTGAAAGCTTATGCTACAGTAAAGTCGGTTAGTCTTAAAGGTGCTACTGGACTCTTTGCCATTTTGCTTCTACAGACTAACACGGCTAACTCCTCTGGATCTAATACAATTTAGAGTTCTTCACTTTGGACACAAACATGGGGGTGGGTGGGTTAGATTATAATGCAACCTTCCGATGGGCATACCCAGTGAAAAAGACACTCTTGGAGCCATTCATACTTCATAATCAAGTAGTCTGAACCGTGAATATGCTCATGGGGTTCTTTACGCCTCCCGGTTTGGTGTCATCTGCAGATTTAGTGAATAATCCCTTCACACCCTCATCTAGATCACTGACAACTAGTCTTTGGGTGCGGTTATCCAGCCAGTTCACCTTCTCTCAGCCTAACTTATTGGACAGCATTGCTTTTGTGTGGAAAAAATGAAGGAGAAAACATTGCTGGAAGCCAGCAATGGGCCCTGTTTGGGAGAAAAACAGGATATAACCATCTAACTAAATAAGCACAAGATTCAATCCCAGGTTAAGTATCTGACACTGACATTTTAAAAAGGATCTCGGACAGTAGGGCAAGACTCTGTATGAAACCCTGGAGAACCTCTGCCATTCTGTCCATCTGTCTAGATAGACCAATGGCCTATCTCAGTATACAGTAGGTTCAAATTTCTACATTTTACCAGTAGCTATGATGTTTCATCACCAATGTGGCACAATCCATGGCACTAAGCCCTGAAACTCTTTAGCATGTACTATGATGAGCCACATTCTCTATGGACATTTAGCATAAAGCATAATTTATAACACAACAAAATATAATCCGAGCAATTAAATATGTAAATAATTTTTGACTAGTTGAACATTGTACACACCCCACAACACACTGTACTTTTAGACAATGGCTTGATCAATAACTGCAATGTAAATTACCTATGAGATTAAAATCCATTCCTAATTGCAACTGGGAATCTTACGGACAGGCAAAGGAAATATACTTACAATGAAGTCATGAACAACCGGGAGAGAAACCAGCCTCTTCACTCCATTTTCAGCTGTTATTCCAAGCCAATTAAGCACAGCCCAAGACCAAAGGTAGCTTTGGCTACCATGCCAATAGCTTACAAAAGCAAATGTGATTGCTGTGGAAAACCACATCTTAAACAGACTGCAGTGAGATCCTCCCATTGGGATGTAAATATACCTGCCAGGGAAAATTATGAAACAGAAGTAATTAGGACCTTACTGAAAGTTCGGAGAGCCTGCTAGTGCAATATTTATTTGTTTTTATAGTAATGCTAAAGTGTTGCTTTGACTAATTACTTGACATTTTCTGTCTGCCATCCTGTCTAGTATCTCCATACATATTTACTTCATTACTTCATAAAAACTTTTTAAAACACACAATTCAGCAAGAGGACACATCTATTTTGAACAGAAATTGCCATTAACTGAGCCTTTAGGTTAAGCCACATAGTGAAATGAAACAGTTTAACACTGAGAGCTAAGAAACAGCAAAAAAACATATTACACAGGAGGTCCTTCTCTGGAGTTCATGATTTTAGTTTTGTTTTTAATTTAATACACCCGCAGGGAGCTTCAAATTTGATTTGGCCTACTGGGCCCTGGAAAGAAGGGTATTTAGCCCTTTCCCTCATGCCATGTTACTGATCTATACCAATCCTTCTGAAGCTGTTCTTATCTAATAAGATGAGAAAACACAGTGGAGGTAGGGAGGATTCAGATTGGGAAAATCACTTATTTCCTCCCCTGCACCACAGCTCCAGTCAAGTTCACAGCAGTTTGAAGCTGCACTACACAAACTGTAGCGGTAACTTGCGGAAGAGTATACTGATCTCGAGGAGTGAGTGGTGCACCACAGCCCCCTCATCTTGCGCCCACTTGCAGCATGAGCCTAAATATTCCTTTCTGCTGATGTAAAGTGTTTTTCTCTTAAGGATCTTGTTTTTCACTCTAATGCCCATTTGTTTAATCCCAGTGTCGTGCTATTGCATTTAAGAGTGAGGTGTTTAGATTAGCGGTACAAGTGTTTTAGGGAGGATAGGAGCACTCTTCATCTTGGATGCTTGCCAGATGCACTGCTTATCAGTTGGCCTTGAATACATCATCTCTCCCTTTGAAGACAGGAGAAAACAAGTACCAGGTGTAACTTTGTAACTTAGTATCTATATATAAGTCTTAGAAAGCTCCTCCCCTGTTGAACCTCAATACAGGCTGAACTGCAGACAGTGCCATGCAGTTCAGCCCATACTGAGGTTCTTCAAATCCAGCCAGCCCCATTTCACTGCTGTGAGCTTTAACATGTCAGGTTTCTGGTTGGTTTTTAATCTGATTTAACAAATGCTTTGCAATTAGGCAAAGTGGTACAGAAATGCAGCAAATAAAAAAAATAGGAGGAAAATAACATCCCACCCCCAACCCCATGTATACAGCTATTAAAGTTACTTGTCCTTAGAAGAAAGTGAAATATCCTTTTCAGTCCACACTTAGAAGAAAAGGAACAAAATGTACAAGATGAAAGAGACAAATGTAACTGAAGGAAGTAATTAAACTCCCAACATTTATTCTCAAGATGCTTCAGACATCTCAAAGTAGTCACTTTTTTAACTGTATGACATCTAAAACTAGTCTTCAAAGTCTTTCTGTTCAAGAAGCTAATCTGTGACATTTCCCCAAGGAAAGTTTGGTGTCTGATTATTGGATTCTAGGCTCAGGAGCACAACAGTACAAATGATGAATTGTAAGTATAATGTGTGGAGCACTTTACACTTAATCTTTAGATGCTACAGGAGATGTAGAAATATCATAAACTTATACTGGGTATAGTGGCATGAAAGTGCTTTCTAAATGCTACCAACTCATGGGACATATTAGGTTGGATCCAGCTGGCCTCCAATAATTCCCCTCTTTACTCCAACCCATCCCACATGGCTTTGGTCCACACATGCCCCATGATCGCCAAGAATGGTACATTTGAGAATGGATGATAACTATTTACCTCTCCTGAACAGAGAATAGGTTTCTTACATACTGGACACACCAGCACCTGCTTCAAGGCAGAGGCAACCATCCCCTCTCAGAGAGGCATTTACTTTATCCTGGACCTAGTGTTACCCCCCCCCCCCACCCAGCAGATTAAGTAGCCAGGAGGGTAAGAGTTATAGAAGCAGTTGACAGGTCTCACTCTTCTAAAAATCCTATGCACATCTCCTCAGACTGGACAAGATGAAAGGTATCCCATAGAACTGGACAAATCAGCACATTGGGACAATCTGATCCTGTCACTGCTAATGTAGAATCCAAGTTGGAATAGATGTGAGATTTTATCCACAAAGTGTTAAGCAAACAGCAGGCTATAGAACAGTCCACCTCTTCCTGTAGGCCCCTGACCACCAAGAAGAGTTCTGCAGGTCTACACTGTGCAGATGCAATTGTAGCAGAGAAATAGTGTTTCTTTGCCGCCATCTCTGCTACAAAGTAGACTCTAAGTAGAGTTCTAACCCACGTCTTGTCAAATTTGTCTCAAGTCTTTCTCCATTGATGGTCTAGCCATCTCCTTGCCTTTTTATCGTCTGCAGCCCCTCAATAGATCAAGGAGCTGCTTGGGCTCTTGGAACTGAGAAAGGGCACCTGACAGAGATGTCATTTGCCTGTGAAATTTTCTTCCTCAGGCAGGCTTCCAAGTTCTAAATAAACAAAAAAATGACTCAAAGCATCTATGTATTTAGATTGGACTATTCACTTCTCCATTATTTGCTGTGGCCTTTTAAAGAGGGCTAGGGTTGCCAAACAGGAATCTTTTGCTGGAGGAAGTACTGGTTAATTGGTGGCTGTGGAAACTGGCATAGGGCAAATCTCCAGGAATTCATATCTCTATGATAAAAATCATAGAGATCTAGGAAATTTCTAGAGCTGTGTGTGAAGCTGTGATGTAACTTCCAGGAATGAACCCAGAAGTGAGATAATGGGATCACACAACACCATCGATTACCTACGATAGTAGGTTGTCTTCCAAGCCTAAACAAGGCCTATAGTACAAACAGTCTTATGTGTCACCAGTAATTAAATTGGGAGGAACTGGGATCACCAGGCCAGCACTTTCCTTTATGTAGTCCCTGATATGATTTTGGACATGAGATCTAATCCTCCGGCTCTCCTATAGAACAAGTACAGTTGCTGGTCTCTATAGAGATGATCCTCCCGCCCCTCTTCTCATTTCCTGATGCCACTCTGATGGAATGATGTCACTTCTGGGGAAAACCTAGAAGTAACATGAATACTCTTTAGGAATCACCATAGAATTTCCAGAGGTGTGATGTCACTTCTGGATTTTCCTGGGAAGTGACATGCCATCTCTGACAGCTGCCACTCTGTGTCCCTGTATCCACCAGTCTCCCACTGGTCGATAGGCCTAATAGAGACAGAGGGAGTCCACTGTAACTTCAAAAATAATTTCCATGTAGAGCCAAAATAGAAATACCAAACGTTCCCACTAAGAGAACAATAACAGTGCAATCCTAAGTATGGTCTTCAATTGACTTAGAAGGGTATAAGTCTACTTAGGACTGTACTATAAGGTGTTTACTAACTTCTTCCAATTAACAGCAAAAGGATAGTTATTCCAACTAGTTGAAGGCTCACATTCTATCTAACAGAGTTTGGAGGTAATAAAAAGTACCACATGCTTCTCTATCCATAGTATATATTCCTGTGTCAAGGTAAAAAAAAATCTGTTAACACCTTTATCCATGAAAATGAACACCCAGGGCACAATCTGATCCTTACAGAATGATTTAGTATTAATTGTTTTCCATGAAACCTTGGTATAACGAAAGCAAGATTTAGTTGACTCCATGTCAGGGAGCTACACTGCTGTTTGTGCAAATAATCTCTATTTGCACCAATGTGCCTTTCTCTAGGAAAAGGCTTAGAAATGATGGCTTTAATTAAAAACCGTGCTTTCAATTACTGTTCAGTTTACATGGTGTCAATTGGTTCTCTCTAGGTGACTTCTCAGACAGCTATGCGGGGAAAAGGGAATTCAATTTTCTGACTTTTATTATCTAGTGCCAGCAGTTGGTTAATTGAGCAGCGTTAATTTCATTTTTTTCTTTGAAAAATCCTGGAAAGAATCCTTGGGGCAGGCAGGTGTGGTATCGATAGTAGAACTGCCACTGGATTACACAAAAATTCTGTGGCAATTTTTTTCATACACTAGAACAAGAATTTAACTGTGAAATAAGCACAGGATAATTCTTTCAAGAACTAATATATATTATTTTATTTAACATCAGTGGTGTATACCAGAAGAATACGGGTGTGACATGGCTTCTGTTCAGTAGGTCTATATGCTAAGTGTGGATTTCACATACAACTTCAACAAGCCAAACTTTTGAAATTTTTTTCCACACCAGATAGCACAGGAACTTTTTCAGTGATGTAGTTTGACTACAAGTATTATTGGAAACTAACTCTTCAAACATATGTCTGTACTGGGTTGTCTCAAAACTGTTATTTCAAACTGATGTCATGTGCTGGTTTCTGGGGTGCTATGCAAGCCATGGAAGTTATAACCATGAAATGTGATTTACACAGATGCCATTTCTGAGATTTTATACTACACCCTGCCCCCAACAACATCAGACCACGAAGAAGGCAAGTGTTGGCAGGTGCACACTATGGAGGGAAACTGGTTGGCAAAGGGGTAGTGAGGCAACAGCAGCATTAAAAACAATCCTGCTTTATGTTCACTTTTTTCTTTTTCTATAGTGCCCTTAAATTATTATCTTTGCATCTTGCGCGTGCCTATTGGTGTCATGTTTCCTTGTGCTTTTCAGTTTTGTTCCCATGGTGAGGGAATATTCTTGCATTATTATCAATCTCTATCACCCAAGTGCAGGCATAAATTTTCCTTTTGCTGTGGGCAGGCAGGATTGTTTTTGAAATGGCAGAGTAAATGAATGGTCCCTTCTTGGATACATACCTTAATATAGTAAGGAAGTTTGAAAGTGTAAGTGGTGCTGAGAGAATACCATCAGGAGCTCAGACTCGGTTAAGGGTATAAACTTCTAGCTGGGGTGGAATGGTCAAAGCTGAGACACCAGACTAAGATGCATCCACCCACTTCAAGAGGCAATGGTCACATTAGCAGAAGAGAACTGACAGTCCCAATGGTGATGGCAGCAGAGGAATTCTTGAAATTTAGCTGCTATGTAGCAGCAATTATGGAGAGACAATAGCAGTGACACTTTAACTAATCCTGGTTAGCACTGTCCAGAAGAAGGCAGTGATAAACCACTTCTGATCATCTCTTACCGTGAAAACCCTATGATGAGACAATCCAAAATGAAAGAAGAGAGAGTGCCTGAAGAGAGCCCCCCCTCCCTGGTCAGATGGCACTCAACTGGCTCCTGGGGAAGAGCAGAGAACAAGTACAAATATCGCTGTTCTTAAACACACAACCAGATTAAAGTCACAAGGACATTCAGTTGCTGTTGTGAATAGATGCAAAAAAACCCGGTTAAGGTATTAGTGGTCAGAACCACCTCTATTATATATTAGAAGGCTTATGGTTATGCCATAAGCCTCTTCCTGAATGTGCTTCAAGCACTAAAACTACTACCCAAGCATGCAGAAAACATGGAAGCTGCTGCCCAAGCAAGCAAGCAAGCAAGCCAGATCCCGCCCAGGAGATGGAACATGCAAATATGGGGATGACAGGCAAGGCCAGCTCACCTCCTCCCACGCCCTGAGGTGCACTAAGGATCCTGATACAATAGGGCCTTCCCAGAGTTCCTGAATTAATCAACGTAACATACCCTATCTATCTCACCTTAACCACTTTCCTATTCTTAAGAGATCTTCAGAACTGATAGCATCTGTCTGCTTTGTGGGTCGTCAATCACAGATAATAACTTTAATTTCTGCCCGGGAAGACCTAATCAAACCTTCCTAGTTCTTTGTCACACCCCAGAGACAGTTTACCAGCTTATTATCCCACTTTGGAGACAGTTTGCCAGCTCTTTGTCTTACCCCAGAGACAGCTTCTCAATCCTTTGTTCCACCCCGGGAACAACCACTCAGGCCTTTGTTTCTAGGGTAGAAGATGCAATCTTGCCCATAGGTAGGATCCATGGATAGGATCCATCCCCAAAACTGTGTGAATGTTTTGGATTCAGCATCAACCCTCAGACCTCCATTTGAGCCCTTTAGCCTTGAAGCGTTGGCCGCTCAACACTCCTCCTCTCTCCCAGACGTCTGAATGGTAAATATCACCCGACTTTTACTCTCTCTTTCCTAGTTAGCCCTGAACACGTATTGTGAGTGTGTGTGTCTTGTGTGCTGTTGACCCTTGTTATTCTCAAATTAAAAAACCTTTTTTTTGGTTGAAACATCTGTCTGGTTATTGAGAAGAGTTCTCTTGCACACTGCACACATTTCCCCTTCCTGCCAACAGAGTTGATTAACAAAGGCTCTCTCCCCTTGGGATCCAATTGGTGAAGCCATTAAGGAAAAGAAGATGCCGCTGTGAGAGCCCAGTGCCTGACTGTTGCTGTCACTGCTGTGAGGCAAGAACCAAATACACAATTTCCAGGTGTATTTCTGGTTCGTTTGTTTAATTTTGCATACCCCTAATGGTTTTACTGTAAGGTATCCGGTGATTCCTAGAGCTATCTATTGTCACTTCTAGGTTGTACTCAGAACTCAGAAGTGGTGTAGTGATGTTGAAAATGTCACTCTCCTCCATATCCTCACTTCCCAATTCTTCTATGGTTACCAGTTTGAACCTAGCAGCCCTAGAATGGATCCACAGGTATCCTCCATAAATGAAAAGGATCTTCCACTCACAAAAGGAATGTTTTGCAGCACATACAGTAGAGCACAGTGCAAGCAATGACACTTAGCCCTGACACTTTTTTGTTCTAGTGAAACGGCCTGCACCAGAGCTTACATATCCTCTTGCTCAAGTGGAAGCATGAGAACTACTACGGAAGTGTTGTGGCACCAGGTGAATTCTTGCACAAGATTTTACAGAACAGGTAGTTACAGAAGAATGGGTAGTTTCCTTCTATCTGTGATCTTTTGAGGCTATAGAGTACATATCATATCACTGGCTTGATAACCTGCCTTCTAACCAGAATTCAGCATCTCAATTTAGACCAACAGAAAGACCTAGATGCCTAAAAATAACAAATACAACCACATTCATAAGTAGGGATGTGTGTTTCGGCTTTCTGAATGCCGAAAGAAAGCTGAAACAAAAGTGTTTCGGCTTCTTTCGGGTTAGCCGAAACGTTTCGGAGAAAGCCGAAACATTTCGGCTAGCCGAAAGAAAAAAAGCCGAAACGTTTCGGCTCCTTTAGGCTTTCTTTCGGCTTTTCAATGGGAAAATGCCTCCGTCTTCCCGGACGTCTGGGGGAGGCATTTTCCCACCGAATCAGCCCAAAATTGGTGGGGACCTTCCTCTAACCCCTCTCTAAAAACCCCCAAGTTTCAGACCGATTGGACTTTGGGGGGCCATGTTATGGCCCCCCAAAGCAGGTCCCCCTATCCTCCCATAAGAAAGCGACGGAGCAGCATATTGTTAGCATGCTGCTGCTCATCTTCTTCATTATTTCCTAAGGGGAAAAATGAAGAAGCAGGCTTCCTTTGCCAGGGGTGGCATTTTGCATGCAAAATGCCCCCCAGCCCTCAGGGGCCCTTCTCCCACCCCTCCTCCCACCCCCCACCAAGGCTCAGCCTGCTCCCACTTGGGGGGGGCATTTCATGGCCTCCCCAAGTAGGTGCTCTTTTCTCTACCACTGACAGCTGGGGGGGGGCTTGTCTTGCCAGGGGTGGCATTTTGCATGCAAAATGCCCCCCAACCCTCTGGGGCCCTTCTCCCACCCTTCCTTCCACCCCCCACCAAGGCTCAGACTGCTCCCACTTGGGGGGGGCATTTCATGGCCTCCCCAAGTAGGTGCTCTTTTCTCTACCACTGACAGCTGGGGGAGGCTTGTCTTGCCAGGGGTGGCATTTTGCATGCAAAATGCCCCCCAGCCCTCTGGGGCCCTTCTCCCACCCCTCCTCCCACCCCCCACCAAGGCTCAGCCTGCTCCCACTTGGGGAGGGCATTTCATGGCCTCCCCAAGTAGGTCCTTCTCAGCCCCTAAAGTCCACCCCTTACAGCCCCACACAAACCCAATTCCCCCCCAGCTGCCACACACAGACCCAAATCCCCACATTAGCCCCTCACAGACCCAAATCCACCCCCACCTGCCCCACACCCATAACCCCAGGAACAGGCTGGCAAAGGCCAGCCCTCTCCCTTTGTTCCCTATGCTGGGAACTTCTAAACTCTCTTTCCCTGGGCAATTCTGCACAGCCCAGGGGTGCCACAATGGTGGGCACACTTCTGAGTGCCAGCTGGTCCCTGTGAAAGAGCACCTGAACCACAGACACCCTCCCTCAAATTCCCCCACCACCTACAGAGATGGCTGGCCAGCCAGCCCCATTGTTCCCTATGATGGGAACCAACTGCACAACAAAGAATAAAACACGAACAACACAAAATAAAGTTTTTTAAAAATTATTTTCTCCCTTTCAAAGTACAAGTAGGCAAAGCATTATGACACATTACACCAGCAGTCCCCCACACAGAAAAATTAACACAACTCACTTAACATCAGAGAATCACAAAACACGATTCCTGTCAAAAACACTTTATTTCTTGAACAGCTTTAGGTTACACAGCAGGGGGGCACACCAAAGGGCATGGCAGCAGTATCTTACACAAAAATAACACAACTCACTTAACATCAGAGAATCACAAAAGCACAATTCCTGTCAAAAACACTTTATTTCTTGAACAGCTTTAGGTTACACAGCACGGGGGCGCACCAAAGGGCATGGCAGCAGTATCTTACACAAAAATAACACAACTCACTTGACATCAGAGAATCACCCCAAAATATTGCTGTCAAAAGCACTTTATTTCCTTAACTGCTTTAGGTTACACAGTAGGAAGGCACAACAGGGCATGAAAGCAGTGTACTACATAAAAATAACACAACTCACTTCACATCAGAGAATCACACAAACACAACTGCTGTCAAAAACGGTGAAGTGGGTTGTATTATTTTGTGTAGTACACTTCTATCATGCCCTTTGGTGCACCCCCCTGCTGTGTATCCTAAAGCTGTTCAAGAAATAAAGTGTTTTTGACAGGAATTGTGCTTTTGCTGAGCCTTGGTGGGGGGTGGGAGGAAGGGTGGGAGAAGGGCCCCAGAGGGTAAGGGGGCATTTTGCATGCAAAATGCCACCCCTGGCAAAGGAAGCCTGCTTCTTCATTTTTCCCCATAGGAAATAATAAAGAAGATGAGCAGCAGCATGCTAACAATATGCTGCTCCGTCGCTTTCTTATGGGAGGAGAGGGGGACCTGCTTTGGGGGGCCATAACATGGCCCCCCAAAGTCCAATCGGTCTGAAACTTGGGGGTTTTTAGAGAGGGGTTAGAGGAAGGTCCCCACCAATTTTGGGCTGATTCGGTGGGAAAATGCCTCCCCCAGACGTCCGGGAAGACAGAGGCATTTTCCCATTGAAAAAGACGAAAGCCGAAAGCCGAAAGCCGAAAGAAAGCCGAAACAAAGCCGAAAGCCGAAAGCCGAAACGGCTGGCCGTTTCGGCTTTCGGCTTATTCAAAAGAGATTCTTCTTTCGGCTTTCGGCTGGCCGTTTCGGCTTTCGGCTTATTCGAAAGAGATTCTTCTTTCGGCTTTTGGCTTTCGGCTTTAGCCGAAATTTTTTGGCTTGCACACCCCTATTCATAAGACTTGATTTAATGCAAGTTAACAACATTCTTAATTTATTGTCCTCTACCTTCTGGAGTTACACAACAGCAAAAATTTATTCATGCAGGCTGGAAAAAAAAAATTCTTTACACCAAATTTTTAAACTATTCAGATGTCTCCTGTACTCTAAGAAGGGTTTGTATATCTTATCACCCTATATTTTCTTACAGAGTGATTCTGTAAGTAAATAATGCTGCCAGCAATTGAAAAGTTATGACGTTGATACGGTAACTATATTAATGATTGTTATCTAAAAATGCTTCTTTCCTGTTCTGTTTTAACTATGTAAAGAAAAAGATTGACAATTTAAAGCATCTCCTATTAGTATTTGCATTTGTACCAACAGCATACCATGGTATTTTTCACTATATGGGCCTCTTTTTCCAAGGGACTGGACAGCTTTTTAAAGTCAGCTTATCTACTGCAGGCAAGCTGTTCCATTTAAACAGCACATCATAATTTTAACTCACTAAGTTCCTGTTACTGAATTGGATAGATTATGTAAATATTACCCTTCAAATCCCTGCAGTATCACAAACATAATTACTGAAGTAGTTAAGAATGACATTTCTTTATAAAGGAAAACTTTCAAATCTAACAACCATTTCCTTAGTTTATTACAACTCACAATCCAGAAACAATAGAATGATTAAATGCTTTTTGAAGCATTCACTTTTCCTTTAAGGCTTTCTTGCTCAATGGTCTCAGTAAAGATTTCCAAAACCTTCAGTAAAGACACCCGGACTTTTATTTATTTATGAAGTGCATCTTTACTCTGCCCTTTCTCTGAAGACTTCAGGATATATGTGCTTCTCTGCTCCTCCATTTTATCTCCACACTAACCTTGTGAGGTACGTTAGGCTGAGAGAGAATGACTGGCCTGAGGTCACCTAGCAAGTTTTATGACTAGCCTGGAAGATGGTTGCCTATATTGAAGCCAACCTGGCTACCTGGATCCATGGCATGGGAACTTGACTACTGTAATATGCTCTACAAAGGTCTCCCTTCAAAGTTAAGACTCCAGTTGGTGCAGAACACCACAGCTTGATTATTTTCAGAAGCTAGATAAAGCATGCATTCTGCAGAGATTTTCAGTTACCAGGCTCTGTTCAAGGTTTTGGCTATCACATACAAAGCCCTTTGCTTGTTTTCAAATTTCTGCAATCTCTACCTTATTGTATTGTTTATTGAATGCCCCAGCCATTGATCATGTTGATTTAAATTGTGTAATCCGCATTGAGTCTCAGTGAGAAAGGCAAACTATAAATAATATTAATCATATTATTAACATTAATAATTACATTATTCCTGAAGCAACATCGATCGACTTTATTTGCTGTGAAGTAATGGTGGCCATTAAAAAACAAACAAACAATAGTAGAAAAAATAAGGGTGCTGAATGATTACATCAAGTGCAAGAAAAGAAGATGCTGGCCAATATTTACAAAGAAAGAATAATGAAAGTTAAGGGCACAAAAGATTGATGTAAGAAAGAAATGTTTAAAAATGGAATGTAGGCATAACAAAGTAAACCACTGCATGGTCAATACATGAAGAATACTGAGGGTAAAGATGACAAGAATAACAACTTGAAATGGCTAATGCAAGGGATATTGAAAAAAGAGATAGAAGGACACACAAGAAAAGGCATTAAGAATGAACTATATGAATGCAAAAATTGAAAAGACCACAAATTACAGCAAGTATAGATTATGTAACAATGTGGACAAAACAGTTGACTGTCTCATTAGTGGGTGCAGTAAGATCACACAGACTATAAAAAGTGCCATAATAAAGTAGCTACAATGCTGCATTGCCCTGACCTGGACAGCCAAGGCAAGCCCCATCTCAGAATTTAAACAGGGTCAGCCTTCGTTAGTAACTGGATAGGAAACTTCCAAGGAAGGCCATGCAGAGGCTGGCAATGGCAAACTACCTTTGTTAGTGTCTTGACTTGAAAACCCCAGCAGGGGTCACCATAAGTCAGCTATCACGTGACAGCACTTTCAACCACCAACAGTGCTGCATTGGAATTTATGCAAAAAGTATGTGCCACTATCCACAAAATACTACCGGGAACATATACCCAAGAAAGTTGCTGAAAATGAGAAAGTTAAGATCTTTTCGGATTTCAAAATCCAAACAGATAAGAAGCTAGAACATTATTCCATATATTACTGTGGTTGCAAGTAAGAAGGTGATGGCTGAATTGAGGGGGAAGAGATTGAAAAGATAACAAAATATCAAGATCTAATATTTGAAATTCAGTGTCTCTGGAAGAAACATACAGTGGTTATTCCAGCAGTGATAAGAACACTAGGTAAAATTCCAAAAGGACTAACTAAAATCCTAGGCAATAACAGCGTAGACAGGATACCAACTGTCCAGTTGCAAATAGTCGCATTACTTGGAACATGCCACATACTCAGGTAATATCTCACTGACTCCTAGATTCTTGGATAAAATCCAAGTTGGTGAACAACCAATAATTTCAGCTGAAACACCTGGTGGACTGTGATAACATCACATCATAATAATAATAGCAGCAGCAATAGGAGCGGTCTCACCAGTGCTAGTGCAGTACTCTAACAGCTACACTCTACTGGCTGTCATGTAACAATGTATTCTTGTAATATTTCCTTTTACATCAAACTATCTGCATTCTTGCATTTAATTCAGAACCGTGCCATAAAGGATATGATCAATAAGTACACAAAATGGAACTAGGGTCAGATGGGGGATTTTCTGAATGAAGTCTCGGGTTTGCAGAAAAATCTGAAATCTTAAAAAAAAAACACACACACAATAAATTGAGAGATTAAAATCCCCCAAAATAATAGAAACAATGCCTGTAGCTTTAAGAAAAGGATGCCCACGAAGCTCTCAGTGGCCATTTTGAAGGCTGGTAAGAAACCACAATTTTTCTAAGTCTTCCAGCCCTTGGTTTCTGAAACTCAAAGCCATCGGGGGAGTATAGGGGTAGACTTGGAGGGCAAATCAGCCCTGGAAACGTTGTGTTCTCCCTCATGTCATGATACAATAGGACTGGTGGTGACCACTGGAGACTCAATAACCACACAAGAGGGTGGGTCTGGCAACCACCGCAGAACTGAGCCAAGCCCGTTCCAGTGGCCGCTGCACAACAGGTCCAGACTTTTTCTGAGGAGTTTGCTAGGTGAGTGAAGCAGAGAAAACTGAAGGGGGGGCAGAAAGTTTGTTGGTGGTTGGGGAGAAGAAAGCAGGAGAAGGGGAAAGGCTATGGGGGCTCTCAGAGAAGGAAAAAAGGAAATCGTGGGGGGAGAAGCATGAAGGAGGAAACAAGCCCTTGTGAAAGCAGTTTTAAAAACCAAACATATACTTATCTTTCGACCCGCGATTTAACTACAGTGGTCCAAGCAGTGGTCACCTCTAGGTTAGACTACTGTAACACACTCTACGCAGGGCTTCCCCTAAGTCTGATCAGGGGTTACAAATGATCCAAAATGCAGTGGAACATGTTATCATCGGAGTGTCTGGTGGTGCACATATAACACTGGAATTACGCCAGCTGCATTAGTTACCAGTGGAGTGCCGAATCAGATTCAAGGTCTTTGTACTTACCTATAAAGCCCTAGTTGGACTGGGACCTGCATATCTGTGGGACTGCCACTCCCCATATGTGCTCCAGAGGACACTCTGATCAGGAGATAAGCAACTACTAGTGGCCCCTCGTCCCAGGGAGGCCCGCCTGGCCTTGACCAGAGCCAGGGCCTTTTCGATCCTGGCTCCAACCTGGTGGAATGCTCTGTCAAATGAGACCAGGGTCTGGCAGGATCTGCTATCCTTCCACCGGGCCTGTAAGACGGAGCTGTTCTGCCAGGCGTATGGTTGGGGCTGAGTCAGGCCCCCATTGGCTGAATAGAGGACATTGAGTCCCTCTCTGTATAGAACCATCCACCACCTAACAGTTGCTCTGCTGAATGTGAACTACTGATTGATGGATAACAGCGATTGATTGTTTTGGTGCTGCCTTACATAGATTTTTTAAAATACTTAAATATTGTATTATTGTTTTGAGTAATTTTAAATGTATCTAATGTGTGTTTTATATGTATATGATCCGCCCTGAGCCTGCAGGCTGTGGGAAGGGCAGAATCCAAATTAAATTAAATTAAAAAATTAAAAAATCCATGAACAATTAAAACACATAACCAGAAAACAGGGTCAACCAGGCTATGCCAAATGAAACATGTAAGCATTCACTAGCAGAAGAATGTGATCAAGGGGGACAGAAGAATCTCCCTGGGGAGAGAATTCCATAAGTCCCTTGATGGACCAATGTTTGGATTCAGTACAAGGCAGTTTCATGTGTCCATATGACCAGTCCTCAAGAGACACATGTAGAAATGTCAATTTGGCTAGGACAAGTTAGTATCTCTCTGTTCACCAGGCTATAAAACAAGAACAGCAGTTAGGATTGTTGCAAGAATTTAGGGAATAAAAGTCTGTAGCTAAATTAAAGCACTGTATGTAGCAGTGGGAATTGTATGCAGAGTTGCATTTATATACATTCACTCAAAATATGTATATAAATTCTGGTTTGTCCTTTATCTGTTCAAATAACTGTGAGCTGAATCCAAAGATCAACTCAACTCAAGATTTCTTGTTCACAAGTTACAGTGAATATACACACAAATTGTGTAAAAGCATACTTTTCTTCTTTACATGCATGTTTAGTAATTCTCATATTACACTCAACACATGTATAGCTGAACATACAATTGAAACCCATATTTATCTGAGTACTGATCCCCAGTTTCATTTGTAAAGTGAATGTGTTTTGCCTGATTCTTACAGACAAGATGACCATACATGCTGGATGTACATGCTTTTACTGTATCGTGAATAAGGCTAGAGTGTGTTGGAAGAGAATGGCTGTCTATAGAAGGAAGGGGCAATTGTCAAAAATGACCCTCCTTCCATTGCATAAAATGTATTTTGGATTCAACCTCCTACATATCCCCCGCATCTCCAAAAAAACGCCAAGTAATGTGAAAATCTTCTGCCTAAGACCCTGGAGAGCTACTGCCAGTTTGAAAAGACAATACTGACTTTGAGACACCAATGGTCTGATTCAGTACAAGGCAGTTTCATGTGTGTGTTCAATATACATTGAACACATTCAGTGTACATTGTTAGTTATGGAACTACAAAGTTGCAAAGCTACTATTCTTATATGTGGATCCAGAGGAGTTAGCCATGTTACTATTAGTTAGCCATGATAAGGGAAGGAAGTTACAGCCTAGGATCAGCACAGAGGCAGTACCTATACACCTAGTTTTTAAAAATGGAACTAAGTCCTCAGGGCCAGATGAATTGCACCCAAGGGTACTAAAAGAACTCGCAGATGTAATTCCTGAGCCTCTGTCCATTATTTTCGAGAATTCTTGGAAATCAGGCAAGTTGCCAGAAGATTGGAGATGGGCAAATGTTGTCCCTGTCTTCAAGAAGGGGAAAAAGGAGGATCCAGGTAACTACCAACCCATCAGCTTGACATCTATACCTGGAAAAGTCTTAGAATAAATCATCAAATAGTCACTCCTTGAAGCCTGTGATTACTAAGAACCAGCACAGTTTCTCAAGAACAAGTCATGTCAGACTAACCTACTCTCTTTTTTTGAGAAAATTACTTCCTTGCTGGATCTGGGGAATGCTGTAGATATAGTTTATCTCGGTTTCAGTAAGGCTTTTGATAAGGTTCCACATAATATCCTTGTTGACAAGTTGGTAAAATGTGGTTTGGATCCTATTACTATTAGGTGGATCTGTAACTGGTTGACAGATCTCACCCAAAGAGTGCTAGTTAATGGTTCCTCATCCTCTTGGAGAAGAGTGACAAGTGGAGTTCCTCACGGATCAGTCCTGGGAACTGTTCTGTTCAACATTTTTATAAATGATTTGGATGAAAGAACAGAGGGAATGCTTATTAAATTTGCAAGTGATACTAAGTTGGGTGGGGTGGCAAATGTCAGGTCCAGAATGCTGTCTTGTATGCCTTTGCTTAACCGACTCCATTTTTAATCCTCTCAGTGTTTAAGTGCTCTCTTCACAGGTGCCAAGGTTCCCAGGCGGCTATCTCACAGAAAAGGATTGTTTTGGCTACCGATGTTCCACCAAGAACCAGCCTTGGGAAACTCTCGCTCTCCTAACTTCAAAGGGGTTGTTTTGAGAACTGTGGGGGGAGGATGGGCCTGCTGTGACCTGTTACTTTGTACCTCATGCTTTGCCTGTCATTGGTAACAATGCATATGTACCATCCTGAACACTGTATTCAGGCTAGTGGACTATAATGAACTAATTCTTCAGTAAAAGCCTTTTGGAAACAATGGACTGTTGTCTAATTGCAGAAGGTAGTCTGGAGTAAGGACATTATCTAGCCACAGTTCTGACAGCAAATACAGTCGAAGACATAGTAAGGATACAGGATGATCTTGACAGGCTGGGCTAAAACAAATAAAATGAATTTCAACAGAAATAAATGCAAAGTTCTGCATTTAGGAAGGAAAAATCAAAAGTATAATTATATATAGAATAGAGGAGACTTGTCTTGGCAGTAGTATGTGCAAAAAGGATCTAGGGGTCTTAGTAGACCATACACTGAACATGAGTCAGCAGTGTGATGAGGTAGCTAAAAAAGCCAATGTGGTTTGGGGCTGTATCAACAGAAGCATATTGTCCAGATCACAAGAAGTGATGGTATCGCTATACTCTGCTCTGGTTAGACCTCACCTAGAGTATTGTGCTCAGTTTTGGGCACAATTTAAGAAGGATATGGACAAGCTGGAATGTCTAGAGGAGGGCAACGAAGATGGTGAGGGTGTGGAGACCAAGTCCTATGAGGAAAGGTTGAAGAAGCTTGGAATGTTTCACCTGGAGAGGAGACAACTGAGAGGTGATATGATAACTATCTTCAAGTACGTGAAGGGCTACAATATAGAGGATGGCGTGGAGTTGTTTCCACTGCTCCAGAAGCTTGGACCAAAACTAACAGCTTGAAATTAAATCAAAAGAGCTTTCGGCTAAACATTAGAAAGAACTTCCTGACAATTAAAGTGGTCCCTTAGTGGAACAGGCTTCCTTGGGAGGTAGTGGGCTCTCCTTCTTTGGAGGTTTTTAAGCAGAGGCTAGATAGCCATATGACAGCAGTGCTGATTCTGTGAGCCTGGGCAGATTGTGAGGGAGAGGGCAGAAGGGGTTGCATCAGTGCTTGGATTTCATGGCCCTTCTTACATGCCCAGGGTGGTGCCGATTGCCACCTTGGGGTCAGGTGGTGGTTTTCCACAGGCTGGTTTGGCTAGGGATCCTGGAGGAGTTTCACCATCTTCTGGGCATGGAGCAGGGTCACTGGGGCAGTCAGGGGGCTATTTGTGAATTTCCTGAATTGTGCAGGCGGGTGGACTAGATGACCCTAGAGGATCATTCCAACCCTATGATTATAATTCTAAAATTCTAGCATGTAATTGCAAAATAGTACTCTTTACTATTCTTATACACACACTCTAAGTGAGCTCAACACTTTTCTATTCCATGAAGGAATACATCATGTCTTTGTGGTGCACTGAATTACAGCAAGATGCATGTATTTTGAAAGACAAAAAGTAGGAAAGACCTTCTCATTCTCTAGGAATCCAAAGGTGAATGGGAAGTCAGAAAAAGTGAAAGCAGCAGTGAAAATTTCAAAGCAGAAAATTCCAGAGTATAGAAGGCAAGGAGTCTATTCCTTAATATTCTACAATCCACAAAGCATTTAAATTCATAAACATAAACTTTATTAATTTAGCAAACTTGCCTAAAATTCTGGGTATCTTTAATATTTTAGAGGGCATGGAGCTAGAGGAATAAGGAACTAAATGTCAGTTCTAGCTACAAATGCATTGGAGGAAGCAAAGAGTGAAGTGGTCCTTCTTGCTCTCTCCATCCAGAAATTACTTTCTGCTTTGTAATTTCTTTCAGATCAGATGCTTTTAATATATAATGTGTTTATCTGAGAATCACTATAATGATGGTATGTAGGATTTCTATCTCTTTCATTTTCCCCTGGACACAAGGAAAGCTGGTCTTTACTGATATTTTTATAACATTTTAATGCAGATTTATATAATTCAAGTGTGAGTTGAATGTAGACTACCATGAATAGCTCAGAACTTATGAAAAGGCATTTTTTGTTTTTACTATCTTCCTGTAGCTTCCTGTAGCCTCCAAAAATGAGCTCCAGAAAGTCAGAGGACTTCCAGAAACTGTGTACAAAAGGGTATGCAGGGTCGGGGAAGGCAGCAAGGGAAGGGGTTATTGGTAGTAATAGGTTTGCCAACTCGTGGAGTGTGGGAAGGACAGGGTTTGTGGAAGGGAGGGACCTCAACTGGGTATAATGCCACCTTCCAAAAGCAGGCATTTGGAACCCACCTTCCAAAGCAGGCATTTTATCTAGGGGAACTGATCTCTGTTGTCTGCAGTTGTAATTCTGGGGGATCTTCAAGCCTTACCGGGAGGTTGTCAACCCTAAGCAGAAATCATCCCCTCGCTCTTGTACAAACTAAGAACTAATGCAGCACAGAGGTATTTTAAAATATTATTCTAGTGGTTCCCTGACATCATTCATATAAATTCAAATGAAGCACGATTCACTAAAGGTTTGTATTTTAAAGTACTTAGAAATGGAGGGTGGGAGAAAAAAACTGTGATGCTTCTAACAGGGCAGCTGCACCTACATGCAATAAAATGGGTCATAATCTCCTCCAGGGTCTGGAAAGGGTGGAGTCCACCTAGAGATGTACAGATATACTCTAATACTCCAGCATTAAATTGGAAAGGTGCTCATATTTTGTGACCTGAGCATGATGCTACTTCTTTACTCTGAAGATAGCAATAGCCTCAAGCCATGTTCTTCTAAGTCTAAGCACATAACAACATTGTTTCAAAGTTCTTATTTTTCAGGAGATTGAAAGCTTAAAAAAACTTTTATGGTTTAAGATGGATTTGTGATGCAGAAAGTAGATATATAAAATCATCACCTTTTACTCAATTCATCTGTTCCTTGTCTGCATTCAGAACCATAGCCACTTTTTAAGTGTCAAAAATAAGGGGGTTTTAATGCTTTCTTCTCCTGTATGCCCTGCAGAGAAATCACAGCTAGCTTAGAGGGAATGGATTTTCTTCTTCTTAGCAAAGCATCGATTGAATTGTTTACTAAGTTCCAATTGGTTTAAACCAGTGTAAACCCTTGGAAGATGATTTGCAAAGACATTAGGAAATAATTTGAAGGCAATAAGATTGAAAAGTAATTTATCTGAGTGAGCTAGTACTTCCAGCTATCTTTTGCTCTTAATATGTGGCATCTATATTAATCCATTAATATAGCTGGTGGCAAAAGAAAGGATTATTTCTCCGTAATTAAAGATAAAGCTTTTAAAGTTGGTTCTTTACACAGTTAGTTTGCTCATGGTAAGTGAACATTTTCATTCCTTCCTGATTAGGAAGAGAGACAGGGACAGGTATGACTCACTACTACTTTCAGTTCTGTTTGTAGTGTCTGCTCCATACTCACCATACTAAACCTTGATGAACAAGCCCTGTTTCAAATGACAAAAACCAGTCCCCCTATTTGCCATAAGAGGGAGGTGAAGCCACAAAATGAAGCAAAACAAATACTAGAGAAGTGGTCACTAGCCTTAATTCTCCATAGATTTCAATACAGGGCTACTGGGTTCCCCTGCCTCCAGCTCCCACCAGCTGCTGCCCCCTGCTGCTGTTTACGTGACTGGTGGGGGGAGGTACCAGGAAACAGAAGGGCAGCCCTGAGACGCGTGCACTAAGTGTGCATGCTCACCTACATCACCGTAAAATGGCATAATTTCCAGCATGACATGGAAGTGATGGGTTGTGACGAGGACTGATTCTCTAAAAATTGACCTGCCACTCATCACACCCAATGCCTCTCGGCCCCTGGTTTGCTCTCTGGGGGACTTGGCAACCCTGTTTCTACAGCATTCTTCTGCCTTCAGCATTCCACTTACCTTTTTGCTTTTTTCATTAACACACAATTTCTTATTCTTAAGCACTTCAGGTACATCTGTTCAGTCAAATAATCTATGCAATACTGTTCTTTTCATGTATTTCTTTTTCTGTTCTGTCACAGTTTAAGGTACAACCCACTCAGACTATTTGAGTATGCATTCATTTTGTTTCTTGAAATTTCATTCTTCACATTATTTTTTAAAATTATTTTGCCTTCCCTCCAAGAATCACAGGAGAGCATACACAGACTTCCATTTTATCATCAAAATATCCTGTGAGGAAGATTAGTCTTAGAGAAAATAATTAATCCAAGGTCACTGTGACCAATAGTTTCAGGTTCTTTACTCCATGAGCCTCAACCAACCACTTTCAAACAGTGAATTGGAATGTAGAATGTGTAACGGCCTGCCTGAGGAAGACAGGAGAGCCCCCCCCCTCCTGGCTTTCCACAAACGATGCAAACAGAATTATTCAAAAAGGTTTTTTACTCAGATAGGAGGGCTGTATTGTAGGGACGAAGTCTCAGATGCGTCACTAATAAGTTAGGGACTATAGACTTCACCATGTTGCTTTACATTCTATCTGCTGCTTTAAATCTGTACACCTGTGCACTACCGTGCGTCATGTTGTCAAATGTTAGTCCTAGAATTCATTATGTTCTGTTTCAGCATTTCTTCTACTCTGTATTAGATCCTAATGGTATGTCTCTGTAAACTTGTTTATATTTACCCTATGGCACTGTTTAGGGAAATGTCCTTGACACCATATGGAAATGTACTTGATACTGATTGTACTAAGTTCATACTGTGTAATCTGCCTTGAGTCTCAGTGAGAAAGGTGGATGGACGGAAGGAAGAAAGAAAAGTTCAGCAGTTTAATTGCTCGTCAACAGACAGAGATGAGGGCTGTTAGATTTTGGTTGGAAAATCATTAGGAGGTCTGATGGTTGGACAGGGATTCCAATAGGGACTTAAAATAATTTGAAGACAGATTAGGGCCATTTCCTCACGGTCTAAAAATAGCGTGATTGGAGAAAACAAAAACAAAGAAACAACGAAGCCACACATACTACTGAAATAAATTTGTAGGTTTCTTAGTTATTTTCACCAAGCCTACTGTGGTTCCTTCAAGCCCATAATCCCCTCATAATAGGCAAAGTTAATGCCAGGTGGCACCCTGAGTCGAGTCATTGCCCTTATTGAGGAACTAGAAGACTAGAAGGCCAAAAGCCCTTATTATATAAAAAAAGGGAACCACTGAGTGACAAAAGTGGCAAGGCAGGAAGTTTGAAAGCAACACTTTTCTTGCCGCCCATCACTTTCTTCAGTCAATGGCTGGGGGAGGAGGGCCCCCTCCCATCAGGTGAAAAAAGTGGTGGGGCAGGAAGTTTGAAACTTTTCTTGCTGGTTGCAAATGCAAACAGCTAGAAAAGTGCCGCGGCTGCTGTCACTTTGCCCAAAGCTTCCCGAAGCGATACCAATCTCTTCAGGAAGCTTTGTTTCAGGATTCCTGAATTGGCTCAGCAATGCTGGGGCCAATTCAGGGATACTGAATCTTTCCAAATCAGGCTCGATTTGGGTTAAAAACCCGAATCGGAAACTTGAAGCACTAGGTGCCACTCTGCAAATGAGCAAAATCAGTAAGTGTATTCTCTGTAGTGGCCCCACCTTATGGGTTGGCCTGCCTGAAGAGGCCAGGACAGAGCCACTCTCTTGTCTTTCTGCAAACTGCGCAGAATAATTATTCAGGAGGGCTTTCTTACATTGGCAATAGGGCTGTGTGGTACGGAAATGGTTCAAAGAGACGCTTTGATAGAAGGATAGGGACTGTAAACTATACTAGTGGGCATTGTCTGTTACTGCTGTTTATTATGTCATGTTAAGTGGCTTATGTTTTATTTCAACATTGTTTCAGCCCTGTATCATATTTCTGCAATCTCTATCCTACAGTATTGTTTGTTGAATGCCTGGCTGTTGATTGTATTGATCTACACTGTGTAATCCACCTTGAGTCTCAGTGAGAAAGGCGGACTATAAATAATGTAAATAAATTAACTACTATGCTTCATTACATTGACTTTGTAGTGGCTTAGCGATTTAGTATTACTATTTGTTGCATGTTTATGCTTTTCTTACCAATATGATGCGAATCGTAAACAGAATCAGTGGACTAAGAAGTATTTTACACACCAATCAACAGATTTTTTCACATACTTTACAACATACTGTGAATAACAGCATTTCTCCAAAGCACTCTTTTTACTCCAATTGAATGTATCCTACTAAAGAATACAAATGCCATTTTTTAAGTTTGCAATTCAGTATCCTATTACATTCAACAAGTTTCATTTTCCTTTACCGAGGAAGGATGCTAATTGACTTGTAAAGGACAATCTGGATTCAAATCTCTGCTCCGAAGGTCTCAGTGAAGAGTCTGTATCCCAGCCTCACATACTTTATAGGACATTTGTGAGGATCAAATGAAGAGGGGTGCATGTGCACTGCGAAGTCCTTGGAGGAATGGCAGCATATATATGTGATGAACAACAACAGCAATGGTAATACATCCAACAACAATTACCTAGAAACCACACACACACACTTTTTTTACAAGTGTTTGCCTCTTTTAAAAAAACTTTCCGCTGCAACAAGCAGGAAAAGGAATTCTACAGGGGAATAAAATGCAGTGATAGAACATTTAATTAAGATAGTGGCTTTTACTATCTCAGCAAAGTTATAAGGAAGCTACTCAATTATTTAGTACATGAGATTCTATTGCACCTACCAAAGTCACTGGCAAATTTCCACCAATGGAAGTCAATCAGCAAAGTACAGATGTGCTGGTTTCAAAGATGGGTAGTGTTAAGTGGGGGAGGCAGAAATACTGTACTAGAGATCTGCTCTGTTTTATCAACAAGAACTTATTAAAAGTTCTTGTTGATAAAGATTTCTGAATAAACTCAAAGAACGGAACTGAAAAGGCAAGTTGGCAAGTTCTATTTTGCACCACAGGAAGCCTGGACCATCTTTTCCAAAGCAGACCCCCTTCCCTCTCCCATGTGCCCAGACACTCTGACTCCAAAATTTGGGAGACTGTTTAAGCAGTCTCTAATACAGCTCATGTAGCCTGGGGCTTGGGGAGGGGCAGGATTAAAAGGCAATTCCTAGTACACATGCCTGCATTCTGCTTGGCACTCACTGCTAGATTTCCATCCAAAAAACGGAGGCGTTGAAAGCACTGCTGGGGAGCATCGAAAGAGAAACCAATCAGCAAGCCTTATGCCTGTCATCACCTCACATACATGTACAAGGCAAACCTCTGAGATGCTAGAGGCATTACTAGGTCTTGGATTGCTCCAGGCGCAACCCTTGTTCCAAAAAATGTACAAAGAATTTCAATGGGCGAGCCACGTTTGTATTCTACCCTTTTAAAAAGGGAAATCAGGCAACTAGGCAAGGGCTGGTTGCATTTTATCCTCATAATATTTGAGACAGGTTACGTTCAAAAATAGTGATTTAGGTATGCTCATGGATGAATAAAGATCTGAACATGAATATATGGAGCTGCCCAATAACAAGTAAGACAGTTTGTCCATCTTATTTAGTACTGTCTACTCTGATTAGACAGTACTTAAGTCTCTCTAAGACTTAAGGATAAAAAAAGTGTCCTATCACTGAACTGTGACTTCCTTACAACAAAACCTAGCCCTCAAAATGAGAGGCACACATGTTGTGAACAGTGGCATGCTAGGTCATTTTGATTGCCACATAAGGCCATTTTTCTCCTGTGGCATGGCAATGTCATTGGGGCTATGGGAGAACACAATGGGGATGGCTTATGCTTGTCATAATTTTATGGACGTGCGCAGCTAGGTTTAAAATGTGCCTGGCTATATACAGTCCTCATCCCTTCCTCATCAGAAATAGCTCTGCTCTGACTGCCAGATTTCTGGGGACTGAAGACCTCAAACCTCCCTCATCGGCTAAAAGAAGCTGGGTACCTCCTTTCTAACAAGAACACTAACAAAGGAAGATCATCCTAGCCCCAACTAGATGATTGCTAACAACTCATTTCTTCGTTCTGACATTTGTCACATTAATTTCCTCTTCTCCTCTCCCCATCCACTCCTTTCCCTTCTGCACCATGTCTTTTAGTTGTGTCTTACAGTGTCTTACTTTCATTTATGTTCAGTGCCTGCCACCAACATTGTACATTGAATTTTAATTGCTGTGAGCTGCTCTGGAAGTCAATTTTGTTGTCTGAAAAGCCTGACAAGCTGAAGATGAATCCAGACAAGACAGAGGTGAAGCTGGTTGACAAGGACAATGCCCCTAAGGGTATAAAGCTTCCCACTTACAGTCTCTCTACACAAGACTTCTTACATGGGGATGCTCAAGTGCAAGATCTTACACTTGTTCTCCCATTGTGGACACACATGCACTGCTAGGAAGAAAAAGTGCCCTTGAATAGAAGACCACACAGAAAGTAAGTCACTTGAGCGTCCCTAATAAGATTATCTTGTGTAGAGACACTCTTATTGATGGGGTGAGTTATTCCTATCAGGTTCACTCAAGAGCTTAGGAGGTCCAGTTGGACTCTGTTCTTTTTTTTAAAAAAGGAAGAAACAAGTGATTGTGGTAGCAAGTGTGTGTGTGTGTATGTTTCAGCACCATCAACTGACTTCCTTTTTGGACTCATGTGACTTGGTCAGGCTGATTCATGCAGTACAGTCTTTATGGGGCTGCCTTATAATCCTCTGCAAAGCATGAAGTGTTTATAAGAAGACAGAATACAAACCAACAACAAATTCACCATTGTCATAAAAGACCAAGGACAAACAACACACAATCCTTAGAAGTCCCAAATCTGGCTTTGAAATTATAACCTTTGCCACACAACCCAAAAATATAGGATCAACTTCAAAGGATTAGAAGTTTTTATACTCACATTACACCAACTGTCAATATCAGTCATCAACTTAAGTTTCTGATGCCGGTTCTTACCTTTAAAGTTTTTCTTATGACTCATATTCACGTGGCAACTTCTCACCAAGGTCTGCTTACTGTGCCTCCTTGTATGTGAACTTCTGCCCATTTTTTTTTAGCATTTTCTGTATCCTTCCTCTCTGTCAGGAAGGCATCTAATTTGTGAAATTTTAGAACTCTAGCATCTGTGAAGGCCACTACTTGTAATCTGGACCCTTCCCTATCCTGACAACTAAAGTCTTGCAAAGTCTTGTAAAGAAGTCCTTGATGTCCATCATAAATCAGTCACTAACTTAAGACACCTTCCCTCAGCCTCTCAAAGAGGTGGTGAGCCTCCCACAACATAAAAGAAACCACCCTTAGACAAAAAAGTTGTAGCCAATTTTTGCTGAGATTGCCAGTTCCATTACCTTCCCAGTTGGGGGGGGGGAGGGGGAGAACCCTGCAGTTACCTTCTTGTCGCTTCCAGTGTGTCCCTTGTGCAGGAGCACTCTCGGAACAGCATGATGATGTCACTCCCAGGAAGTGATATCATTGTGCAAGTGCAGGGGTGCATGCATGCTTTGTAGCAGGCTGATTTGGGCCCCAAACAGGCCCAATTCGGCCCGTTTGGGGCACAGATAGGCCTGCTGCAAAGTGCAAGAGCACTCTTGGGGTGGTGCAATGATGTCACTCCTGAGAAGTGACATGGTCGCACTGCTCTGGGAGCATGCCTGGGAGGCCTGTTTCTGCACGTTCCCCCCCTCCCCAGCCAGGTAAGTGGTGTAGGAGGTGAAGGGTGGAAACAGGGAATCCCCTGCCCGCACTGGGGGAATGGGATCTCTAATTTTTACCCAGTCTCTAATCTGCCGTTTCTGGACAAAGTGGTGAAAAGAGCCATTCCAGGCTCTCTTGGACAATTCTGATACCTTGGACCCTTTTCAGTCTGGTTTTAGGCCAGGCTATGGGACAGAGATGGCCCTAGTGGCTCTAGTTGATGACCTCTGTCTAAACGTAGATAAAGGTCATGCCTCATTATTGCCCCTCCTACATCTATTTGCATCTTTCAACACAGTAGACAATGCCATTATGATTATTTTAGGAAGCTACTTTTCTGAGTCAAAAAAAGAATTGATAACTGGTAGTCTTGAATTATTTCTTAGACTGAGAGACTGGTGTTTCCATAGTCATGTTCAGAAGTAGTTCATGATAAGGGCACTATAAGTGGACATTCTGTCTCTACAATAAACCAGTATGCTTTCTTGCATTGATGAAGAAATTCATTTGGAGACCATGGGTTGGATCCAGACTAGATTTTCCACCCACACAGTGGAACTTTTCTGCCTGCCCCTCCCACTGCAGTCCACTGATCTCCATAAAAATGCTACTCTAGAGGGATTAATGGGTCCTGAAGAATAGGAGGCCTACAGTGGGAAGGGGGAATCTGTGGAAATTGCCAACCTCCAAGATAGGCACCTTGATTTCAAGTCCCTTTGACATTTTCAATTCCATATTATAAGCTGGAGAAATATAGCTTAAACTGTTGAGTATACAAGTATTTGAAAACTGGACCCAGAGATGAGAAGGTATCTGCACTCATTGTCACTCAAGATTTTCACTGGAGATGGCACAGAAAGTACGCTTGTCATCTGAGAAGAAATGTATGCAATTGTTCACTATAGCAGCAATACCAGTGTCAGTGTTTCCATTGATATCTGCCCAATATCACATGTATTTCAAAGCTAAGTAGCAATTTCCTTTCTTATTTTCTACTTTACCTGTCATTTATCTACAGTGTTACTTGTAAATCTTCAAAGCTGCCCCCTCCTCCATGCTCACAGTTCTCAGTTTTTTTAAAAAATCCTGTGTTTTCTATGTCAGATTTTCTCTTTGGGATGCCACACTTCCCTTTTACTCCTAGAACTGGCCTATATTTCTTTTCTTGTTACTTAGTCCTGTATAGTGAAAATTAAGGGGATGTAGGTTCAGAATGGAGTTTGCTTTGAAAATTTAAGTTACTTGCCTTGTTCTTTTAAAAGACTGCTGTTCTTTTTTGTATCTTTTGTTCTTTTTTGTTTCATTCAACAAAAAAGTCTTATAAGCCATAACAATAAAACAACTTCACAATTAAATCAATAATTAAAACCCAATTTTAAAGAAAAAAATATGAAACTACAAAGTACTAGTTTCAGGTGAGTAGCCATATTGGTCTGCAGTAGAAGAGTAGGATTCAAGTTCATCTTAAAGAACAAGATTTCCAGGGTATAAGCATTTGAAAGCTCTCAAGATATCTGATGAAGACAACTCGACTTTCAATAGTTTATTCCCTGGAAACCTTGTTGGTCTAAAGTGCTACTAGGGTCAAGTATTACAAAGTACTAGCAACCAAAATCATTCCGTGTTTAGTTAGAAACAACCTTCTTTATTTTCCTCATCCTCCCACACCTGCCATATGGTACAGTTGTGCACTTGGTGGGAGTGTCTGTGTAACAGCCTTAGTTGTTTGTGATTGTGGTACTTGTTGTATGATGAATCCTGCCTTCCATTTGTTGGAGCTGACATTGTTCTTCTCCATTGCTCCTCAAGATGACCTTGAGGCCTGAGCATATGCAGCTGATGAGGTTCTCTAGGCTGCAACTTCATCCTCAAAACGCAGGGCTGTATGATACAGGGCTTGGTGGTTTGCGAAAACAGAAGACATGTATGTTGTGTGGCATTTATTTATGACATTTTTAACCCAGGTTTCTTCAGGTCAACTCTAGATGGCTTGCAGAAATTTAAAATAATAATGACATTATGGAACCCTTCAAACAAAGTTATACGCCACCAATTTAAGATCACACAATATCCTTTACACAAATTTAGCTATCAACTAGGAATCATCAGTTTAAATCCTTTATAAACATAAACACGATTGATTGATTGATTGATTCTCTGCCTTTCTCACTGAGATCTAAGGCGAATTACACCAGTGCAAGTAAAAATACGGCAAAATCATTCACTTAGCTAAGTATAATAATGAAGAACAGTTAGGACATTCAGGGAAACATAGTTAGCCATTTTTTTAAAAAAAAACAAGCATAAAGCCAAGCACAGAGATGAAATCTATCTGAAACAAAGCATAACTAACTTCGATGGCATGTTTAGCAGCACGGAAACTCTCTAGTAGGTGCATTTCTACATCAGCAGACAGTACCCAATAGTGAAGCATTCAGTTCTCTCCCTGGCAGGGAGAATTGGCTGCTGGTGGAAAGACCATTTAAAGACAGGATTGAATGGACTCAACTCATAAAGGCCCATGATTTCTTTACTGAAGGAGCTTGTATTCCAAAACCCTTATTTCTAGTCTGACACCTGAAGAGCTAATCAAAATGAGAATATCAATACAGAATATGCAAGGCTTTTATGTGTTACTCAATTCTGTTTCACTACAAACAGCATTGTTATGGAACTGTTCAGCCCTGAAACCCCATTTCTTTTTAATTATAAACCACATCAAAAGACCTGCCACTTGTCAAATGACTTTTTAAAAATGTTCCTTATTAGAATTCTTTCCAGAAGTCTTTCTAGTCATCACATACTAATGCGCATTACATCTAAAGTAAAGTATTCATATTACCATAAACAATATACTTAGCAACAAAATCTCTTTGATTAAATTCTCTCTGATTTGATTTAAAGCTAAAATCCCCATAATACTGCAGATGAAACAGCAGAAACATGCAATTCGATGTAAAGTTGATATGAGAGTACTGACATGGTGGAAACAAAGGCTCATGTGCATTTTTAAATTTTACTATGTCTATACACCGCTGTGACAGCTGTTTTCAGAGATACCTTGAGAGAATCTAAATGGCTGGCTGCCAAAAGGAACTTTCTACTGTGTAGGATCTGATGATTGAGATGGGCAAGGAGAACTACATACATCCAGGGTTTGTTCCCTCTGCGAGTCTGCCTGCCTAGAAGAGTTTAACTGCTGTTAATTATATTTGCTGACCATTCAGACCAAGTTCCTGTGTACCTGAGGTGAGGCAAGAAACTCAGGCAAAGGGGGAGACAGGAAGGGATTGAGTGATGGGGAAATGTGATGTTGCAAAAGAAGGCTACTGATGTAAGTATGTGTGATTGACTGGTAAATGTGACTATGCAAACACATCTGGCTTTCAGTTAGAGATATCTAAATATTTCCTTTGGGTATACTTTGACTGGATAGATCTGTGCATGTGGGGTATGCTTCTTTCCTTTTTCCTGTGTAGAAGGCACTTACGCCTTTTCTTACACGCCTAACAACTTCATGCTGTCTATGATGGCTACTCTTGCAAAAAAGGCCAGGACATCAGGAGGACCGTGACTCGATTCTTATCTTTGCCCCATCTGTATAACGGTATTCTGATATAAGGGTATTCTGATAACGATATTTGGATGAGGCTGAAATCCTATGCTCAGTTATCTGAGAGTAAGTTCCACTGAAGACTTATTTCTGAGTAAATATACATAGGGACCAGTTCGTGTTATACTGTTTCTTGGCAGACTTTCAATTGGAAATGCAACAATGCACACTTTTTCTCATGTTATCAATCACTTAAATGGTATATACCCTGTCCACAAGTACGAATATGCTCTTAAGACTCACAGTTTCCTCTTGCCAAAGTCTGATCTCCAAGAGTAGACTGTTTTTTCTCACAGATTGCAGAGATTGTAGTGTTTTGATATATTTAATAAGGTGAAATTCAGTATTAGATATGTATGTGTAATCTGACAGGAACTAAGCTGCAATTCTTGTTCTGCTGAACATGTAGAAGCCTAATCTATTAAAGAACAAGCTCACAAATCTTTTAACCCTTCCAGGTCTGCAGCACGCCTGTGTAGCCCTTACAATTATTATTGTTTGTCAAACGTTAGTATATTGATTGGAGTCTTTGCAAAGAAAATACTCCAATCAATATACTAATATACTAATTAATATCTATATATAGTAACCAATATACTAACACTAAAAAGCTCCCCCCTAAAAAAAACCTGGTTAATAAGCATTAAAGAATGGTCTCTCAAAGTCTACATTCCCTCCACCTCCATAAGAGTAACCCTACACAATGGAATTTTGAACAAAAATTAAGACGAATTCTTCATGCCAATAAATACTTCAATAGGGGGACAAGCTCAGATACAGAATAAAGAACTTAAGTACTTCTCAGGGAGATCATCCACAGCTACATTTCACAGTCTTGAAAAAATACCACTGCAAGCTCAAGGTGAAAAATATCCTGAGGCGAACAGTTTTTCACTTAGTTTCTCTTCAATGTGTTAAGAATAGAAAATAGAAGTGATCAGAAATATGGAGAACCTCACTTTTGAGATGAGAGGAAAGCACAAGGAAAACTATTATACTCAGGGTAATCAGTCAAATGGCACATTTTGAACTTTACTCCAAAGAAACTCAATGGATTAGATTCAGCCAGCCTTTTCACTCAGTCTTGCCAAATTCCCCACCCTGCTACAGCCCCTGTCCTACATGGATTTTGTTCCTGCAGGTCCCTTGCATAGTTGGTGGTCAGACCTCCTCTTCCCTTTTCACCAGAAGAAAAGCTGGTTGGATCCAATCCATTGCTCTGCACTGAGAAAATCATAATCTGAGTGTGACCCTCTTACCTACAGATTTATGCCACCCACCATAAAAAACACCCTTCACAGGTTTGGGGTGTCCACAGACAGTTCTCAGAAGTCAACATACATTATCCATCTAGTCCCTATATAGCAAATACACACAAGGATCTCCACTCTCCTCTTTCCAGAGATTTCATCAGTCAAGGCAGCCAATTCCCTAAATTCACTACCCCTTGCCCAGCTATTTCCCGGGGCTATTGGAGTAAGGGAACTCAGTGTTGGCTTCCTCTACATGCTGTCACCATTTAGTTTATTAGGCACATTCTGTGTTATTTTGAGAGGAGTGCACTGAGAAAATTCTCATTATAACTTCAGATGTGGGCTTCCGGGAGGAAATTTTTGCCATAATTGCTTATTTCCAGATAAGAAATTAGCCGTTGGGATTCAAATCCATGTGCTTTTCGGGTTCTGAGGTTCCAGGACCATTATTTTCAATGCAGAATGTATTGTGTCTAGGGCAGCTGTTTATAAAGATAATGGCACCAAATTTGCACAGAACACAGTCCTTCCTCTAATCTAATCTAACCCCTCCATCCAAGTTTGAAGCAAATTGAACAAAGGAGTCTCTCTCTCTCTGTGCAGTTACACTAAGTTCTCTCTACTAATTCCTAACATGGCCACCAACTAGCAGCCAGCAGGAGAGTGCCAGCTGGCCATCAGATTTTTAAAAAAACAAAGCAGTTTGTTTTCATTTCATTTTTGTACTCTTACAGTGACTGATAATAAAATTTTGTTTTCCTTTCTGCTAAAAACACTGCATTTGCCATCCTTCCTTACTGTAGTTTGTTTCCTTTCAGAAATTAAAGATTTCCACTGCAGACTCTCATCCCATCCTGTAAATCTGCCATTATTCCCTATGGGGAATTGGCGGTGGGTGGGTGGGATCTCTCGTTTTCAGCCAAATGACACCAAAACTGCAGTGGAGCTTCTCCTGCTTGTCTATCCCCCCACTCCCCAAGTTTCAAGCAAATTGGACAGAGGGGGTTAATTTTAAAGACCTAAGAATTAGGTCCCTACCTACATAGCAGCACTAAGTTCTTTCTACTGGTTCATAAAACAACTATATGCAGCAGACAGCAGGAGAGCTCCAGCCTAGCCTTTCATTTTCATTTTCCTACTTTTACAGTAACTAACAATATTATTTTTTTACATTTCTGCTGAAAACTCTGAATTTACCACCCTTCCTTGTACTGGTCTTCTGTTTGTTTTCTTTCACGCAGTAAGAGAGGCTTCCTTTGCATACCACCACCACCCTTCAGTCTCCCATTATTCCCCATGAGGCTTATTGGGAAAGGAGCTGGAGTCATCATTTTTCAACCAAACGTCACCAAAATTGTAGTGTAGCTTGTATCCATCAAAGAGCCCCTGTGTTTCAAGCAAATTGGACAAATGATTTGAATTCTATGGGCCCCTGAACAAGCCCAGGCTTTCTACTTACAGAGAGATGCGGGGGGGGGGGGGCGGGGGAACCCTCTCTCTACCCCACAAAGGGCAGTGGCAGGAGAATGGCAGCTCTCTGCAGCTTCAGATTGGCTGGGATTGCTCTGTGCTCCTTTGTTGCAAGGGTCTGATGAGTAGGGGGAAACTCCATTGTACAGGAAAACAGAATTGTTGTTGTTGTTGTTGATGATGATGATGATATAATTCCTCATGATGCATGGCTGGCAAGCATTGGAACTTGAAAAAAACCCCAAATATTTTCAGGGACAGGAGCCAATAGGATGATTGTTAGTTCTGCCCATTCCATTCAGCACAGCTGCATGCAACCCTCCAATCCCCCCACCTCTGAAAGAGGTGCTGGCACTTGGAACTGAGAGGGAATGATGTAAGCTGGTTTAGGTCCACTCTGTGAAGAAAGGAAGACAGGTATAAATGTAATAAAAATAATAAATTTAGATAAAGATGGAGGGGAGGAGATGAAACGTAGATTGGTGGATAAGTGGGAAGGAGAGAAGGAAGCAGAAAAAGGGGACAGGCTATGGGAGCTTTCAGGAAAGAAATACAGAAAATAGAGGGGAAGGGGAAAATCCTTGCAGATGCCCGACTTGTCAATAAATCTAATTCTCAACATTTACACAGCAACAGATATCCATCTGTAGATACGTAAATCTGGAGACTGGAGCCATGAACAGACAAGACAAATCCTTCTACAACCCTGAGAAAAGTCCCAGGTTTGCAGAAAAATCTGAATTCTAAAATAAAAATACATATATGGAAGCATTGATTAAATCTTTAAGAAATGAATGCTCCCTGCAGTTGCCATTGTGGGGATTATTAGGCAATCACAACAGTATTGCCAGCCTTCAAACTTTGGTTTCTGTGAGGGGACGTGGCCCTTTCCAGGGCTTTTTTGGCCACTGATGGACGACTCAGCAGAGCCATGCCCTGCAGCAAGCTCTGGCAGACCAGGTTGCTTGCTACTGTTCAGAACCAGACACTGCACAGAAGGCTCTGGTGTAATGGTTAGAGTTTCAGATTAGGAACTGGGGACCCAGGTCCAAATCCCACTGCAATGGTGTTCACTGGGTGAACTTGGGCCAGTCACACACACGCAGATAACCTACCTCACAGGGTTCTTGTGAAGATAAAATAGAGCAGAGAATGATGTAAACTGCTTTGGGTCCCCTTTGTGAAGAAAACTAGGAAATAAATGAAGTATATACATAGTGAATTTAACTGAAAATGGGAGGGCAGATAAATGGTTGATTGGTTGGTGGATGGGAAAAAGAAAAGGAAGCAGGGAAAGGGGAGAGGCTACGGGAGATTTCAGAGAAGGAAGTGTGGGGAAATAGTGGGGATACAGGAGAAAATGAAATGCCTCTTGCAAGTCTTTGCGCGGCCCCTCTTGTATTATATATAACAGATATAAATGCAGCAAACCATATGTTTTTAGTTTTACCTGAAAAATGGTAATGAGATGCATTAACAGGAAAGAAGAAAAGCCACAATATTTTGCAAAGCATACTATTTAAAATATTAACCAGGACAGAAAAACTATTTTGACATTCCTACTTGGGTTGACTGGCAACCTTTGTTGTCTTCCCCCAGAAGAAAAAAAAATTGCTGTTTGTATGGCCTGGCAAACCTAATTCCTACAGACAGATGCAGATGAACAGATCACAGTACACAGACTATATATTTTAACATTAGTGACAATGACATAGTTGCCATTTTTAAAAAAATCACGTTTATTAATTTCTGTTCTTGAAAAAAGGAAAAAATAGAAATTTTTAGAATGATACTGTTTCCACCCCATTATTAGCAATTCACCTCTCTAGCTTCAGCCATGTGGCTTGCTTCCTAAGGAATGAGCCAAAGAAATACATTGGATGTCTCCTGTCAAAGTTAAGCAGAACTGACCCCAGTAAGCCTCCAGGAGAGGTAACCACATGGGACTCAAATGTAAATTGCTCAAACTCCTCAGAGAAAAAGAAGTGTATAAAATATTATTTTCAAGTAGACCCTCCTCCCAAATCTAAGAGCCACCTTTAACTTCAACCTACAACACGAGACCTATATTTAATACATTATTTTTACCTATACCATACCTAGCCATCTATCTATATTTCTACTCTCTTGCTCTCACTGTCTCTGTCTGTCATCCAGTTTGTGCTTGGTCTCTCTCTCTCTCTCTCTCCTCTCTCTGTCTTTTTCCTTCTCTTTACCAAACCTACCCACAATCAGCTGCCATTTTAATGGCACAACCTACCTTGACTCAGGTTATAGCCTTGTTGCCCTTGCTATTTGCAACTGTTATATTTTGACCTGTACAGAGCACAGAACAAAGTAACTGATGATTCAAAGCCATGACAAATCCTGCATGAGAAATTATGCTAGAATTTTCCAAACACCCACTTTCCTGTCACCTTTCAGGTTCTCAAATTCTAAAACAGAATGTATAAATATGAAAGTTAAAGGCTGAGAAATAAGAGTGAAAGGAAGGGGAAATGGCACACAAAGTGTTGCAGTTCTTCCCTTACATTCTCCACCTTCAATGTATTTTGCTTTCTGTAGAACTAATGCAACGTCAAGCTAGCATAGAGCACAACAGGAATCCTGTTACAGAGGCAAAAGGCACACATTCATTCTGCTCTTTGACAGATAAAGCTGACTGGATTTATCATCTTGATGGCAATTAACACTTCATGGATTATTAGCTACAAGTTTGTCAACCATCTGTAAAAGCTGGCTCTGTGCGCAGTAGAAAAAATGTCTTATGAATCAATTAAGACAGATAATTAACACAAGGGAGGGTTGATTGACAGAAGCTTGCACCATCTCTGAAGGTATAAGTCACTATAAGTTCCATATTGTTGTATTAATAATGTGCGGGTGAAGAAAAGAGGTGAGAGCTGGGTCCTCCCCACTCCCACTGGGAGGGTAAGGGGACCTGGCAACCCTAGTCCAATTTATTGTCGAAGGCTTTCACGGCCGGAGAACGATGGTTGTTGTGGGTTTTCCGGGCTGTATTGCCGTGGTCTTGGCATTGTAGTTCCTGACGTTTCGCCAGCAGCTGTGGCTGGCATCTTCAGAGGTGTAGCACCAAAAGACCAAAGCACCAAAAGTCTTTTGGTGCTACACCTCTGAAGATGCCAGCCACAGCTGCTGGCGAAACGTCAGGAACTACAATGCCAAGACCATGGCAATACAGCCCGGAAAACCCACAACAACCTAGTCCAATTTAATTATTGCATAGTAAAATGACCACAATATTGTAAATATTTCATAATGTCACATAAGAAGTTCTTATATGAATATTGCTGCTTACAAATTTGCTGTTGTCCATGGAGAACTGAAGCATTAGGGCACAAAATCCATGCTGAAACTTTAAATAAATACTTATTTGTGGATCTTAATCATTATTCAGCTCCCCACCACCCACACACCCACCCACTTAGGCAAGTATTTGGAACATTCTGGAGATCCTATTCCCACCCCAAACATATAAAGCGCTTTAAGAGGTTTTGTAAGTTAACCAGAGACATTTTTTAGAGTTCCAAACAACAGAGAAGCTTGTAAGTCTTTCATCACACACAAAGTTGTTCTACAGCCAGGCCCTTCCTTCTTGCGCTGAACTCTTCTGTCATCAGCAAAATCAAAAGATGAATTGATGAGCTTTGGCTTTTTGAGCACTCGCTTCATCAGGAGGTCTTTACAATTACTAAGAGCAAAGAGATATATCCAAACATACAGTATACACTGAACGTTGATGTTGAGGGGGGGAGGGGAATGGGCCATCAAGAAAATAGTACCAGTTTAACAACACAGAAGGCCTTTACTCCACAGAAACTGGCTGTTTGCTAGTAGAGGTTTGTTGTGCTCCAAAACGTCCTCTTTTGCAGAATTTTTTTTTTGGAAACTAAATTGGATTGACCCATTACAAATGGGGTCTTTTATATGACAATACCAAAGATGAGTCAAAATCCTGTTTTATAAGACATTAAAATTCTGCCTTCCTTCTTCTTTGTAGACTGCCAACTCCATCTTGGGAAATTCTTGATTTCAGGGCAGTACCTGGGGAAGCAGAACTTGGAGAGGGAACTCAGTGGGATTATGCCATCGAGTCAGTTATTATTTCCTCTAGGAGAACCTCTCTTTGTAGTCTGGAGATCAATTCTGGGAGAACTCCAGGCAGCACCAGGCAGTTGGCACCCTAATCCCTTGTATCTTTATGCTGAGGAGCATAAGACATTGAATCATCAGAAGTTAACTGTGATATTATTTCCTCGTTTCATTTTTAAATTCAAGCACTTCTTTATCCTCTCTCCTCCCCTTTAAAAAGTATCTATTCTTTTCATTGTGTAGGTATACAGGGAAAGATGCAGTCTGCACCTTATATCTCAATAGTGAAAAGAGCTAGAGATTCACTAAAAAAAAAGAAAGCTAGGAACTAGTAGATCATGGTAAAAAATTGTTATAATGTTGTTGTGCTATATAACTATCTAGCAATTTCTGATTTTTTTAAAAAAGCCCTCCAGTGCAGAGGGTGAAATGGCGGGTACAGGAGTCTAAGGCAAGGAAAGACTGGGGAAAGCTGCTATGTGGACACTTCGTTGCCACTGTGACTGCCTCTGAATAACAGCTACATAAAGAATTGTATCCATATGGATACAGCCCAGTACAATATGCAAAAAGATAAAGAGATTTTTACTACTAGAAACCAGAGGAGTGGCTTATCAGGTTTACCAAAATGTTACATGCATAGCATGTCCAGTAATAAACCAATAAATGGTTCGGAGCATTCATCCTCTGATCTGGATGTGACATTTTAGGTTATGATCCTATAAAACCTGTGACTTCTTCCTAGGGAAAGGAAGTAGGGATATGTACTTTGGTATTTCCAGTTAAAAAATATATGAGAACTAGCAACAAAGCCCGTTATGGGAAAAAATAAAACGGGCTCTAGAAAGGCGAGGGTGGACAGATGGGCATTCCCTTCTCCTACATCACTGACAACAGCTGGATGAAGGCAGGGGGGCAGGTGCCTGATTCTGGCCGAATGAAGGGGTGGGCATAGCCACCTGCTCCGTGCCTGATCTCGGCCTGGTGAAGGGGCGGACATTGCTGCCTGCTCTGCGTCTGATCCCAGCCAAAAGAAGAGGGAGTGGGCATTGCCACCTGCTCTGCGCCTGATCCTGACCAGATGAAGGGGCAGACATTGCCACCTGCTTCACACCTGATCTTGGCCAAGTGAAACAGGGGTGGGCATTGCTACCTGCTCCACTCCTGATCACAGCTGGGTGAAGAGGCGGGCATTGCTGCCTGCTCTGAGCCTAATCCTGGCCAGGTGAAGCGGTGGCGGGCATTGCCTCCTGTTCTGCGATTGATTCCAGCTGGGTGCAATGGAGGGGGGCATTGCCGCCTGCTCTGCGCCTGATTCTGGCAAGTTGAACGGGGGGAGGACATTGCCATCTGCTCTGCTCCTGAGCCTGGCTGAGTGAAGAGTAGGCAGACATTACCTCCTGCTCTGTGCCTGATCCAGGCTGGGTGATGGGGGCGGGCATTGCCTCATGCTCTGCTCCTGATCCTAGCCAGGAAAACGGGTGGGCATTGTCACTTGCTCCTTGCCTGATCCCAACAGTGGGAGGGAGGGCAGGCATTGCCTCCTGCTCCATGCCTGATTCTGGTCAAGTGAAGGTAGGAGGCGGGCACTGTTACCTGCTCCACTCTTGATCACAGCTGAGTAAAGAGGGACAGGCATTGCCACCTGTTCCGCTCCTGTTCTTCTTATGTTTCCAGTCTCAGTAAAAGTGTATACCTTTTAGCAATAAAATGGTCATTGTGTTCTGCTTCAAATATGGTCGTTGTTTGATCAAATCCATACAAATTGTTTTGTTAATGGTGCATTAAAAATATAGGCAAGTATTCTCTCAATATCGTTTTAACATTCACCTTGTAAAAACTAACATAACCTGATACATTAACCACATGCGTTTGAATATCATTTCTCGTCTTAAAAAGGCCTCTTGAGGAGAAATCCAGAACGGTGTCTTTGGACACAACCTAAATTTATATTTATACCATACTCTCAAAATGGCAAATCTAATACAGTGATTTTTAAAATCCATGTTAACTTTAACTTTACCATACTACAAATATGCATGCAATCCGAATCTTAAGTCATGGCCCTCCAACTCCAATAGCCTTTTGTTTCTCAACATTAACCATTCTTTCAACCAAACCAAACAACAAGCATAAAAATATATATTCAAACTGGGCAAGCCTAGGCTCCCTCTTTCTTTTGCATCTTGCAGTATGTTATATTTAATACGTGGTTTCTTCCCTTGCCACACACATTTAGATATCTCCTTCAGCCATTGTTTAAACGGTGTATCAGATGTCAATACTGTCTGGAACAGAAATAACATTCTAGGTAGGACATTCATCTTAATTACATATATTCTTCCCAATAATAACTGTAATTTTCCCAATCTTAATAAATCTTTTAAAATTTCTTTTCATGTCTTATCATAATTATTATGAAACAACATGCAGTTCATACTTGTAATACCCAAATATTTTACTTTCTTTTCTATCTTAAAACCTGTTTTATCCATCAAGACAACTTGTTCTTGTGATTTCATGTTTTTGTTAAAATCTTTTTCTGTTTGTTAATTTTAAAATGGGCTAACATCCCAAATTCTTTTAATTTATGCTTCAGAATATCCACTCACTTTATTGGGTCTTCTAATATTAGAACTAAATCATCTGCAAATGCTTCAGTTTATAATTTTCTTTCTTAATCCTTAGAGAATAAGGATTCTAAGGATTAATCCTTAGAGAGAGAGTTTGGTGTAGTGGTTACGAGCATGGGAATCTGGAGAGCCAGGTTTGATTCCCCACTCCTCCACTTGAAGCCAGCTGGGTGACCTTGGGCTAGTCACAGTTCTCTGGAGCGATTTCAGCCCCACTCACCTCACAGGGTGTTTTCTTGTGGGGATAATAATGACATACTTTGTAAACTGCTCTGAGCGGGCATTAAATTGTCCTGAAGGGTGGTATATAAATCAAATGTTGTTGTTGTTGTTGTTGTTACTTCCCCCTATCTTTTCTTCTTGTCTTATATCTCTATTCAAGACTTCAAGAACCAAAATATACAGAAGAGGAGACAAAAGGCAGCCCTGTCTTGTTCTGTTTTTAATTCTACACGGTTTTGTCGAATCACCATTAACAATTATTTTTGCTGATTGTAAGGTATAAATCGATTTTACCCATTTTATAAAATTCTCTCAAAAATTCATATTTTCTAATTCTTTAAACATAACAACCCAGTTCAAATGGTCAAATGCTTTCTCTGCATCCAAGAAATTCAAAGCAGCTTGTTTTTCATTATATTTTTCAAAGTATTCCATAATGTCAAGTACAATTCTAACATTGTCTTTCAACTGCCTCTTTGGTTAAAAAAACCACATTGATCTTCATGGGTAGCCAGTTTGGTGTAGTGGTTAAGAGTGGCAGGACTCTACTCTGGAGAACCAGGTTTGATTCCTCACTCCTCCACTTGAAGCCAGCTGGGTGACCTTGAGTTAGTCACAGCTTTCCGGAGCTCTTTCAGCTTCACCCACCTCACAAGGTGATTGTTGTGGGGATAATAACAACATACTTTGTAAATCGCTTTGAGTGGGTGTTAAATTGTTCTGAAGGGTGGTATATAAATCGAATGTTGTTGTTATGAATAAATTCCTGTAAAAATCCTTTTTAAGTCTTTTGGCTAAAATTGTGGTAAAAATCTTATAATCATAAGATTGGACTATAATTTTTTGTTAAGTCAAGTCTTGTCCTTCTTTGGGTATTTAAGTTATATGTGCCTTTTCCCAATATTTTGGCATCTTACCCCCCTGTAAAATAGAATTCATTATATTTTTAAAATGTATTATTATTTCATCTTCAAAACACTTATAATACAGACCCGATATTCTATGATGACCGCTTTTCCTCCTTATCCTTTTTTGATAATATGAAAATAACAAAATTGAGCCTGATTCAGATGAAGGGGTTAAATGTCTGAAGAAGAAGAATTTTATTTTGTGTGAAACATTCGTCCTGTCATCTACTGCTTTCTTCTTTCAGTGGAAGTGCTGAAACTGCAGTCATTCACCATGTCTGGCACTGAAGAGCATGGAAGTGAAAAAACTGACAAGTGGTCACAAATAAACCTGTCAAAGGACATCACAGAGGCAAGAAGTACATGACACCTGGGATATGTTCCTGACTCTGGCTCCATTTGAACTATTGCCCTTGAGATGAAAAGGCTTGCATCCTATTACCAACTGCTGCATTCCATTCTTAATCAATTTACACCACACACACACTCCCCTTTAATAACATTTCACTAATTTCTGTAGAGGTCATCATCATTAGTAAAACTAATAGAGCTGCCCGACAGCTCAAAAAATCATATTAATTTATGTCCTCATTGTATGATAGTAGTTCAGAGAATTTGGTAGCTGTGTAGCTAACAAGCTGACTGATGTATGGAGTAGGTAAGATAATGGCCACTAACCTGTACCCAGTAGGTGTGTTGTAGAGTTGCTCTAACTCCTCCCCCCCATTAAGCTTCTGGTACACTCCAGCATGATCTGGCAATTAATATTAATAGTCTACCAAGGAGCATCTGTGGTGAAGGCTCCTCAGCCATGGAATGCCCTCCCTCAAATGCTCATTTGACACTATGGACATATGCACACAAAGCTGCCTTATAGGCAGAGGTCTTTCATACCACCTACTCCCTGTTCCATTTAACTAGGGGTGCCAGGGATTGAACTCTGGGCCTATTGCATGCAAAGCAAATGCTCTACCACTGAGCCATAGCCCATTCCCAAAAAGTTGGCCTGTCCAAGGTCCTTGTGCTCACCTTCCAAGAGAAATCAGTGGAGTCCAAGAAAGGATCAGTTGCTGCATAGATATTGCTGCATAGGTTGCTACATATTGCTTCATCAATTATGAATTTCCTGGCTGTATTAGGGAACATCTGGCATGGTAATGCTGTGTCCTGTATAGTGGTAATAGCTTGAGAAGGAAGCAGAGAATCATAACAGTTATGTCATCAAGACCATCTCTAATATGCCTCATGTTCACCCAAGACTTCTCTTACTTTCTTACTTGACAAAGTTCCCTCTGCAAAGCTTCTTGCTGACTGGGATTTCCTCAAGAGTTCACCTGGATTTTCCTTCCCTTTCAAAGCCTAGGAAAAAAACCCTTCTCTTGCGTTTATTATTTTACTCTTTTATTTTGGAATCCTTGAACTGGTTTTATTTTGTTACCCACTTTCCAGTTCCAATAGCCTGAGAGAAGGCCTTAAACATTGTAAGTCCTATAATGGAAGCCAGACTCTACCCCAAAATGTGTATTTCTATGACAACCATACTAAAGGCAGAAAATGCCCTGAGAAAATCACAAGTCCTGAATAATTCAAGATCCATGAAGAGGAAGAGGGAAGAAAGATCTTCCTCCCTCCTCTCCAAAACAAAGCCGCTGTCACCATTGAAGCAGCAGCCATTAACGCTGATGGTACAGCTGCTAAGAAAGGGTTTAGAAGTTCATGGGTGGGCCCTGACTCACAACTAGATTTAGACTTCTCATGAGGAACTCATTGTTGGTTGGTTGGTTGGCACATTTTTATTCCACTTTTGGTCTCCCTTCCTTCCTCCCTTCCTTCATTTTATCCTCACATCAACCATGTGAGGCAGGTTAGGCAGAGAGAGAGAGTGACTGGCCCAAGGTTACCCAACAAGATTCAAGTCACAGAAAAGATCTGAACCTGTCTCTTAGTTTGACACTTTGACCACTACACCAAGTCTGAAGGTTCTCCAATTTTGCTCAAGCCTATCAATCTAAGCAACAATGAACAAGGCTGAAAATAGGAAGAAGGAATACTCATTTTTAATGTTCAGTTTCAGCACTCCAGCTACATATACAAGGAACATGCACTACATAAGACCCACCCAATACATGTCAGAATGGGGCGACATGCATTTTCCACGTGCATAGAACTTTAGGATGAATCCTAAAGATGAACCCTAAAGACCCTCAAAAATCTGGGCTTCTATTCACATGTAGCATATGCCTGTTATGGGCAGTTTAAATATCAATGTTACTATACAATAATTACAATTAGATAAAATGTTACTCTATTTAGCAGAGTCCTGAAGCCATATAAGGACAGGAAAAATAAATATGAACTGCTCCACAGGAATCATGTATAGGAGGAATCCCTGGTTTTGCCCACTAACACCTTTCTTGGACCCCAACAAATGTTTTTAGAAAATGGGTGGGGCTAGGTGGGGCTTTTGCCGAGCAAGCAAAGAGATTGGCAAATTTTTAAAAAGTTGCCTCAGCAGCAGCTGCCGCTATACCACAAGGATTTTCACTGCATTACTCTAGGTAACCTATGTGTATAAAGAAAATATTTTAAAACAGTATGTTTATGTTAAAAGGCATCCTATTAAAGAGAACTTCTTCCATTACATAGAAAATTCTGGAATACAATCTTGCACCAAATCTTTTTGTTAACTGGCTACAAAATACCAAAGAAACCTGAGCTGATATTTCTGAATTAATGGGATGATATGGAGATCCCACCAATTAGATGAGACCTCATCAATATCTTCTTAATGGCAACAAAAAATTCAATTGCTCTAAAATGGAAATCACATATGGTACCGACAATTACCAGTTGGCACTCTAAAATATGGGACCATTTTTTATTTGAAAAAATCAACTATGGAATCTATCAAGCTGAAAATTTCCCCCAAACAACAAATTTTATGGAAAAATGGTTCCCCTTTTTTGAATACATTTCTAAAGAAAATCTATATCCTCCCAATAAAATATACCAAACAATCCCAAATCTATAATCCAAAATATATCAGATCATTCAACTTGAATTTGTCTTTCCATGTTTTACCTTTCTCTGCTATGTTCAACGATTTACCCATGTTGTATTTAATACTGTAAAACAGTTTTGTTAATAATTGAAATAAAAATAATTTTTTTAAAAAAGAGAACTTCTTCCAGAAATGCTAAATAGTTACTATTAGAGTTATACATGACTTCACTCCCTGACATTTTATAGTTTGTTCCACCTCCAGTGGCAGCCATTTTGTAGTTGCCTCCACCCCTGCAGCAGTCATTTTGTAGTTGCGTACACCACCTTGTGTCAGAAGTCCGAAAGAGCTCACAGGCTCAAAAAAGTTGGGGACCCTGACCTATAGAGTTGCATTCTTACCAATGAATGCCCATTGAAACATACAGGGCTCACTGAAGCTTAGTAGCCCTTTGGACAACAGTTAAGCATCTCCAAGTCTAAATGTTGAAAGTGATATATTCTTCTCTAGCCTCAGCAGTTCCTGTTACTGTAAAGTCCTAAGGATATGAAACTCAAAAGCATACAGCATTTTAAACCATTTGCTGGCCCAATAGCACATCCTGTTCCACCTACTCCAGCCATCTCTCATTTGCACACCAGTGTCTACTGTTTGCCAAGACCACTGAAGTCTAAGCCAAGCTGAAGAGAGTCCAAAGCCAATAATGGGCAAAGGCCAAGCAATAGTTCTCTTGGCCTGTCAAATTAACAATTTGTGAACTAAAAATGATGATAAGAACACAAGAATTAACTTGTTGGACCAGAAAACGGTTCATCTCATCCAGAATTCTGTTTCTAACAGTGGACACTTATTTGCCTGTGGAAGTTCTCAAGCAGCACTCCCTCCCTGAATAGGTTTTCTCAGAGAAATCTTGATAAAGTGGCACAATTATTTTTAAATATGTGAAGGGAGATCTTTCAAATACAATAACTGGTTGTCCCAGCCTAAATCCAAATTTCCTCCAAATTTTCCATTTTTCCCCAAGCCGTCCTATCTCTAGTGCCATCTCAAGTTTAAGGATCTCAGGGCTGGAAGCTTCCCTGCAGGAGACCCTGGAGAGCTACAGTCATAGGATGACTACTTAAGGCTGGTTTGATTCAGTAAAATGCTGTTTCAAATGCTCGTTTTTTAACTTTCACAGAGAGGCAGCATAAAAATTTGCTAAACAGGTCAAAAATAAAATTAAACAGATAAATGTGTGCAGCTGAGACAGCAGCTACCTTAAAATGGTCAGATAAATTAAAAATATGTTTAAATAATTGCTATAGCCCAAAGCAAGTTTTCATTAATACAATACTGAGCGCGCACACATCTGTTTTGTAGTAATTCTTTTTTCAAGCGAGTCTGTGACAAAGCTCAAGAGTGGTTGTTGGGGGTTTTCCGGGCTGTATTGCCGTGGTCTTGGCATTGTAGTTCCTGACGTTTCGCCAGCAGCTGTGGCTGGCATCTTCAGAGGTGTAGCACCAAAAGACAGAGATCTCTCAGTGTCACAGTGTGGAAAAGATGTAGGTCATTTGTATCTACTCAGGAGGGGTGGGGTTGAGCTGAGTCATTCTGTAAGAGTTTCCCAGGGTGTGGAATGCTAATGGCGGGAGGCTTCACTGTAACCTGAGGAGGTTCTTTTGCATATGGATTGGTGCTTGATGTGCTAATCTTCTCTGCAGGGCTATTGTCGGGTGTGGAGTGTTTTGTTGGCCTGGTGTTTTTCAGAACTGGAGCCCATGCTCTGTTCATTCTTAAGGTTTCTTCTTTCCTGTTGAAGTTTTGCTTATGCTTGTGAATTTCAATGGCTTCCCTGTGCAGTCTGACAAAGTAGTTGGAAGTGTTGTCCAGTATTTTGGTGTCCTGGAATAAGATACTGTGCCCTGTTTGAGTTAGGCTATGTTCAGCCACTGCTGATTTTTCAGGCTGTCCAAGTCTGCAGTGTCTTTCATGTTCTTTTATTCTTGTCTGGATGCTACGCTTTGTGGTCCCGATGTAAACTTGTCCACAGCTGCAGGGTATACGGTATACTCCTGCAGAGGTGAGAGGGTCTCTGCTGTCTTTTGCTGATCGTAGCATCTGTTGTATTTTTCGGGTGGGTCTGAATACTGCTTGAAGGTTATGCTTTTCCATAAGCTTTCCCATCTGATCAGTAATTCCTTTGATATATGGCAAAAACACTTTTCCTGTAGGTGACTGTTTTTCCTTGGTTGTTTGATTCATCCTGGGTTTGATTGCTCTTCGGATTTCATTTCTGGAGTAGCCATTTGCCTGAAGTGCGTGGTTTAGATGATTAATTTCCTCATTGAGAAAGCGCGGCTCACATATCCGTCTTGCACGATCCACTAATGTTTTCATTATGCCTCTTTTCTGTCGGGGGTGGTGATTGGAGTTTTTGTGTAAGTACCGATCAGTGTGAGTTGGTTTCCTGTAGACCTTGTGACCTAACTGAAAGTTTGCTTTGCGGATGACCAAGGTATCCAGGAATGAGAGTTTTCCCTCACTTTCTTTCTCCATTGTGAATTGTATGTTCAGGTGGATGTTGTTGAGATGATTCAAAAACTCCCTCAATTCTTCCTCCCCATGGCTCCAAATGATGAATGTATCATCCACAAACCGGAACCATACACTGGGTTTGTGGGGTGCTGATTCTAGAGCTGTTTTTTCAAAATGTTCCATGTAGAAGTTTGCTATAACTGGGCTGAGTGGGCTCCCCATGGCCACCCCATCCATCTGTTCATAGAATTCGTTGTCCCATTGGAAGTAACTGGTTGTCAGACAATGATGGAATAAGGCTGTTACATCCTCTGGGAAAATCTGATTAATCAGTGCAATAGTGTCTTTTACTGGAACCTTGGTAAACAGGGATACAACATCAAAACTGACAAGTATGTCTTGTGGATTGAGTTTCAGAGAACTGATTTTGTTGATGAAATCTGCTGAATCTTTGATGTAAGACGAGGTTTTCCCGATGTGGTCCTGCAGGAGATCTGCCAGATGTCTAGCTAATTCATATGTCGGTGAACCAATGGCACTCACAATGGGTCGGAGTGGGACTGAATCTTTATGTATTTTGGGGAGTCCATATAGTCTAGGTGGCTGTGCTTCAGTCTTGCATAGTTTTCTGTGTGTGTCGGGATGTAGTGAGGAATTCTTGATCAGCGCATTTGTTAGCCTGGTGATTTTGCAAGTGGGATCTCGTTTTAGTTTTTTGTAGGTGGAGGGGTCCAGGAGTTCCTTAATCTTCTTTTTGTATTCCTCCGTTTTCATGATCACTGTAGCATTGCCTTTATCAGCTGGTAGAATGATGATGTCTGGATCTGCATTGAGGGTCTTGATGGCATTTCTCTCCTTGCGTGTTATATTGCTGGTGGGAAGCTTTGCCTTTCGTAGAATCCTGGCTGTCTCTCCTCTTATTTCCTCAGCTTCCTCTTCAGGTAGATGACGGATGGCAGCTTCTACATTTGCAATGATGTCTTCCACAGGAATTCTGGTGGGGGTGACTGCAAAGTTTCCTCCCTTTGCCAAGATGGAGGTTTCTTCTGGTGAGAGTTGACGGTCTGTCAGATTGATGACAATGCGTGCATTGTCGAGCATTGGGCTTGTCTGTCTTTTTTCCTGTAGTTTGTTAAACTTCTGCTTCTGTCTGGATGTGTGGTTGGTAAACACTTGTTCCATCTTCCTGTAGGTGAGATTATCGACCTTGTCCCAATCCTGACTTCTCATTTTATGGCTGGTGTTGATATGCAAGCAAAATAGCTCCTTGTCTGTGGCAGCAAGTTCTCTGCGGGTAGTGTGGATTCTCTCACGTAAGAGGGCCATTGTGAGTGCCATTGGTTCACCGACATATGAATTAGCTAGACATCTGGCAGATCTCCTGCAGGACCACATCGGGAAAACCTCGTCTTACATCAAAGATTCAGCAGATTTCATCAACAAAATCAGTTCTCTGAAACTCAATCCACAAGACATACTTGTCAGTTTTGATGTTGTATCCCTGTTTACCAAGGTTCCAGTAAAAGACACTATTGCACTGATTAATCAGATTTTCCCAGAGGATGTAACAGCCTTATTCCATCATTGTCTGACAACCAGTTACTTCCAATGGGACAACGAATTCTATGAACAGATGGATGGGGTGGCCATGGGGAGCCCACTCAGCCCAGTTATAGCAAACTTCTACATGGAACATTTTGAAAAAACAGCTCTAGAATCAGCACCCCACAAACCCAGTGTATGGTTCCGGTTTGTGGATGATACATTCATCATTTGGAGCCATGGGGAGGAAGAATTGAGGGAGTTTTTGAATCATCTCAACAACATCCACCTGAACATACAATTCACAATGGAGAAAGAAAGTGAGGGAAAACTCTCATTCCTGGATACCTTGGTCATCCGCAAAGCAAACTTTCAGTTAGGTCACAAGGTCTACAGGAAACCAACTCACACTGATCGGTACTTACACAAAAACTCCAATCACCACCCCCGACAGAAAAGAGGCATAATGAAAACATTAGTGGATCGTGCAAGACGGATATGTGAGCCGCGCTTTCTCAATGAGGAAATTAATCATCTAAACCACGCACTTCAGGCAAATGGCTACTCCAGAAATGAAATCCGAAGAGCAATCAAACCCAGGATGAATCAAACAACCAAGGAAAAACAGTCACCTACAGGAAAAGTGTTTTTGCCATATATCAAAGGAATTTCTGATCAGATGGGAAAGCTTATGGAAAAGCATAACCTTCAAGCAGTATTCAGACCCACCCGAAAAATACAACAGATGCTACGATCAGCAAAAGACAGCAGAGACCCTCTCACCTCTGCAGGAGTATACCGTATACCCTGCAGCTGTGGACAAGTTTACATCGGGACCACAAAGCGTAGCATCCAGACAAGAATAAAAGAACATGAAAGACACTGCAGACTTGGACAGCCTGAAAAATCAGCAGTGGCTGAACATAGCCTAACTCAAACAGGGCACAGTATCTTATTCCAGGACACCAAAATACTGGACAACACTTCCAACTACTTTGTCAGACTGCACAGGGAAGCCATTGAAATTCACAAGCATAAGCAAAACTTCAACAGGAAAGAAGAAACCTTAAGAATGAACAGAGCATGGGCTCCAGTTCTGAAAAACACCAGGCCAACAAAACACTCCACACCCGACAATAGCCCTGCAGAGAAGATTAGCACATCAAGCACCAATCCATATGCAAAAGAACCTCCTCAGGTTACAGTGAAGCCTCCCGCCATTAGCATTCCACACCCTGGGAAACTCTTACAGAATGACTCAGCTCAACCCCACCCCTCCTGAGTAGATACAAATGACCTACATCTTTTCCACACTGTGACACTGAGAGATCTCTGTCTTTTGGTGCTACACCTCTGAAGATGCCAGCCACAGCTGCTGGCGAAACGTCAGGAACTACAATGCCAAGACCACGGCAATACAGCCCGGAAAACCCCCAACAACCATCGTTCTCCGGCCGTGAAAGCCTTCGACAATACAAAGCTCAAGAGCTTCTTCTATGGAAAAAAAACTCCACACATTTTCTCATTATTCTGCACCAGAACAAGTATCTTCATTGCCATATCAATAAAGAAAATGTGAAGAAATCTGTATTGAACCTGACCATACCAGACCTTAATACCACTCCAGGAATGCTACCATATCAGGAGCCACCTGATATGAACCTCCCTAAAAACCTGTTTTCTATAAATAACCTTTCTCTCTTTCAATGGAGCAGTTTTGCAACATTCCCATTCCTGCCCCAACATGCATATTTTAACTTTGACATTTTAATGCCATCTGCCACTTAAAAGCCCAATCTGCTAAACTGTCAACATTTATTCCAAATCCTAGATACATCAGCCAAGTCACTTGATTATCCTGCCATGAATAAGGCCCTAATTTCGTTTCTGCCTCAGACCCTATGTAATAGCTCACACCTGTCTGATGTGGGTGTGAATCCCTCCTAATTAGAATGGCACCCTTTCATACCTACTTTGTTCACATGGTAATGATTACAAACGGTTAACCCCATAAAATAACCGGAATGTGGGTCATGAATTTTTTTACATTGTTTGTTTACAAGGCTGTGTCCTGATATCTGCAAACAGGAGTGCATGATGCATTCACGCTTTAAGAAGTGAAGGCATCTGTTATACATGCATCCATGGAACAACCCACAGCATAAAATATGAAGCAGAAATATGCATTTAGCCACAGCTCTCCACATGTCTGCTTCACTGCCTACAATCTGGGTTTCCCAGAATGTCCGTGTGCTTGCTGTGACAATATCAATATTGGTGTAGTAAAACACCCTTGACATAAAACACATGAACCAGCAAAAGGTCCTTTCTTTGTCGCTTCCATGAACTGGGAAAAGAGCTTCTAATGAGCAGAAAAGAAAATCTGATTTAAGAGCAAGTTCCAATTATTGCCGGTCAACATACTCACACTACAAGGCATTTAGCACTTGAAGTTAATTTTCTACAGGTTACAGCACTTTTATAAATATACACTAACAAATGTTATTTTTGAACATTATCTCCAGGTACACTGGACTCAAAATTAAATCTTCAGTGTCTCCATGCTGCAACAAGATAACGTTATGAAGCCATCAGTGTTGGGAACAGCCACCTGAAAAATTAAGACTGGAACTATAGGTGGCTTTCTTGAAGCAAGCGCAGGAGATTTAGGGAAAGAAAAAAAAAGTTGAACTATATGCTGGCCTGACAACCTGCTGCTTACAGTTGATAAAATGTATATACGGATATGTGAAAAGACTCCCGATCCACCCGATTTAGCTTGGTACGAAAAACAGGAGCTGTGACAGTTTAGAAAAGCTCTGGAAGTGCAATCCAAGGAAAGAAGCAAGTAGTAGGAAAAGTTGCACTAACTATTTTTTTCAGCTGTGTTTCACATTGGGGACTTACCTAGCAGACACCTCTGCTAAGTGCATATTGGCTCTCCAAATCTGTCTGTGATATATTATAGTGTGCATTATGAGAAATAACGTGCTAGTACATGAATGAGTGTGCTTCAGTGTGCACGTGTGTGTACACACACATACACACACACAAAAACTCTGAGGCAAGCATTTCAGATGGCAACTCATAAACCTTTGCTCTAGCTTGGAACACTGGCATAAAGTGGTTGCAGTGCTAGCACAGGTTCACATTTTATGGCACTTCACTGACATAGCATAATATCTTCACTTAGTAAGTTATTTTAAAGCATATGTCCTGCCTTATTCCAAGACAAAGGAAACTTTACAATCAATTTCATATGAAAAACACAGAAAAATACAAACAATCTATAAATCTAAATGCCCGGTGAAAACTAGTAAATTAGTGCCCCTCAAAAGTATTCATAAAAGTAAAAACAAAACAAAACATCCAATGTGTCCTCTTTTAAAGAGACAGGACATTTTTCTCCAGGCTGGTTGAAAACCCTAGCCACAACAAGAAAAATAATCCTTTATTAAGTATTTGGCAGTTAAAGGTATAAAAGAGGAGCAAAGATGATAGGGAGAAAACGTAATTTTGTCAATTTCATCGTATGTGATCATTTGAGTTTCACTTTGTGTGAAATGACCCCAACTTAAAAATGAGGAGGCATGAAATATCACAGGCTAAGTGCCCTAATTAACGTTCAGGAATACACAACATATGTAATCACAGAAGAAATAAACCTTAATTTTTTTTCTCGTTCTCTGGGATCTATTTGACACCATTTTTTTGGTTAAGGGGTAATTAGGTAAAAATTGTAAGAAAAAGCTCTGCAAAATAGCATGGTTTTGTGCTCACATGAAATACCAACAATGGTAAGATTTGAGTGCAGTAGCACCTTAAAGATCAACAAGATTTTCAGGAAATAAGCATCTCAAAGTCTAGGATTCCTTCTGACCAACAGTTACGCACCTTAAACTACCAACAATGGTGTCTTCTGCACATCTTCTGATAAACAATTCTGTAAGACTGGAGCTGCTACTGCAAAACTCCATCTAATAACTGATCAATGATTATTAAATATCTCCAGTCTTTGCAGTCCTGCAATTCAGACACTTATTTGGATGGTGAGAGTCTTTATGTAGTAGAGTGCACCCCGTTCCCATTACCTTTCATGCATGGCATGTGTATGTTCAGTTGGCAAAATTCTTCCCCCGCAAAAAGAGCGGAATTGTACAAACCTGACATCTGAATGGAATGCACAATTAACACATTATGCTATCCCTGTGTTGAAGGGGAGAGAGACATATTCACTGCACAACCTGTAAAGACTCTCATTATTTAGGTAATAATGAGCTCGCTTGATCTGAGCTTATGTTGGCTGCAGCACTAAAAATTCAAGCACTAAGGGACATCTGAACAATGAGCATTGAAAATATAAGTTATTTATTTAGTCAATTTATATGTTGCCTGTTGCCCAATAAAAGCAAAGATGATCACCTGGATTATTTTTCCGTTAAAGTATAGAAATGTCTTGTTGTGAACACTTAAGTGCACCACCGCTTTTGTATACCGGGAACAATATCTGCCCACTACTGATCCATTCCTTACCCATTAAAGCATTATGGAAAATTTCTTCCTCCACCCCGTAATGGCAATGACTGACAAACAGTATTATTCATTCCCAACAGGGCAGTGAAGCTGTTCCAAAGTGCCCCACTAACTTCCTGCCATCAGCTACAGCTGCTAAAGCACAAACTCCCTTATAAAGTTGGCAAAATTTGGCACAACTGCGCAGTTCCAAGATGCCAGGTGCTTGCATATAAATATTTAATTGGTACCTTTTTGTTTTGCAGCAACAGCCCAAAAAGGCACAGATGGAGTGAACTGAAACTCAATTATAAATAAATGTTTTATGGAAAGAAAGAGAGAGATGGCACATGCAAGACTTTGCTCACATTTCTAACAAATATAAGCATGCAACACCAACTCTGCAGCTCCATTTCCAGTCCCCTTTTTGTTTGTTTAAAGGCTTCATATCTGAACGTATGTGGCAATTAAATAGGACAGTTTTTCCAAAATTGTATTGCTTGACAAATATTGTGAATGAGATAGTTCACCTGTAGATTTTTGTTCCAACAACTGAGTTACTTCCATCATAAAACAGAATTGTTTACACAGATGTTTTTTGTCGACAAAAGTTTTCCACTTGCCTGAAGTTGTTTTAATCTGTGTGATATGTAGGTTTTGTTTATTTTATTCTGGCATGGTTTTTTTTAAAAAGACGTTGTTACCCATCTAGAGTCCTTCTCAGGAGAAAAGTGGGCTAAAATGTCTTTAATTAACTTATGTCTTAATTTCTGCCATACCCTCTAAAACTAGCTTACAGTGAAATCCTAAGCAGAGTTACTCCAGTGTAAGCCCACTGAAATCAATGGGCTTAGAATGGAGTAACTCTACTCCATTCTGTTAGTCTAAGGTACAAAGGCTGCTTTACTGTTCAGGTTGTTATTCAGCATCTGGGAAGTCAAGGTGGTGTTGGTGTGGTCAATTGGTCTGTCTTCTCATCTTTATTAAGGAATAAAAGAAAACTTAACAGAATAATTATGCAGCTTAAAAAGGCTCAACATTTTAAAAATAGGAGTCAAATTCAAAGATAGGTTAAGAATGTGGAGTAAATATGGGGACAGAGTTGGCATCTTACAGGTAAACTAGTTTTCAACTTCAAAATAAACATTTCAGAACTACAGATCTTCAAATGAACATACTAATTTCAAATAATGTATGAGCATTTAATATTCAAATTTCCAATGCAAAAGATGTGATTCAAACCAAGTTTACATTATAAAGAAATCTAATACTTATGTTCAGGGCTTTTTTTCTGGGAAAAGAGGTGGTGGAACTCAAGACCGCACAATGATGTTACTTTGGATCAGCTGGAACAAGTGGGGAGTTTTTTAAAGTTTGAATTGCCCTAGGTGAAAATGGTCACATGGCCGGTGGCCCTGCCCCCTGATCTCCAGACAGAGGGGAGTTTAGATTGCCCTCCACGCCACGGAGGGCAATCTAAACTCCCCTCTGTCTAGAGATCAGGGGGCGGGGCCACCGGCCATGTGACCATTTTTAAGAGGTGCCAGAACTCCGTTCCACCGCGTTCCCGCTGAAAAAAAGCCCTGCTTATGTTCCACAAAAGTATTTTTATTTAATTATTTAGCCATTTATACCATGCTTTCCCCTCAATGAGGATCCAAATCAGCTGACATCATGCTCCACTTTTCCATTTTTATCTTCACAACAATCCACAGCAGCACCTCCAGAGAATTCATAACCTCTTTCCTGAGGCTACCAGAAAGCAAATATCTGTATTCCCCTGACCAAGCAACCTGGGATGCCAAAAACTTCTCTGGGTCCCCTTCTGTAATGCTCGCTGCCCTCTCTTTATTTTATTGATTAATTTTATTTGTCTTATACCCCGCCTTTTCCGCTAGTGGGCTCTTGAGATACCAAATGCAAGTTATTATGCATGGCAAAAAATCTGCTCTAGCCGTCTCAGCTCCTGCTTCTTCCTTCGTAGCTCCTCTGTATAACAAGGAGCTAGTTTGGTACGGGGCGGAGAGGGCGATGGGGGATGATTTAATCGATGGCTTTGGAAAGATGGACTTGCCAGTCTTCCACTAGCTCATCCAACGAACCGCCAGAGTGCATTGGATCCCACAGAGCATTCTGGAAACCATTTGGATCCATAAGTCTCCATGGGCGAGCATAAATAAGCTCTCCGCCCTTGCAGGGGGTGGGTGGGATATCCAGCCAAGCCTTCAGGACCACGTGGTCTGACCATGGCGCCAACTCAGTTGTTTCCAGTACCACTCCCATCCCCATCCCAAAGATCAAATCCAGCATGTGGCCTGCTTGATGTGTAGGGGCCAAAACAATCTAGGAGAGTCCAAGTGTGGCCATGGAGGACATTAGGTCCACAGCCTGACTAGAGGCGTCATGCCCTCAAAGTAATGATTCTGGAGGTCATCGACAGAAGTAGTGGTGACTCATTACAAACTTGGCTTCTCTGCCGAGAAGCTTTCTGGATTCACAAACTCGATACTGTCAGGCCAAAGGGACTGAATAATGAATTGTCTTTAAACTGTTTTTTGTGAGTGGTTCACGTGAAATGATGATTGCTCAATGTGGCGTGAGAATTATGTGCTGTATTTTTAAGAAGGAGTGTTCCCAATCAATTAGTTCAGAATTTAAAGACCCAGTTTGTAGTGGTCAATACGCAAGAGAACGCATGTCCATTCATTATCCAGGACGAGAGAGAAATGAAGTGGTGATGTTTCCTCGTAGGGTGAAAGTGAGTACAAGATGATAACTATAAGGGTGGGAGATGTATTAAAGTTGAAAGTAGACTCATAGGTCCGTGTTAACAACAGGTGACACGCTCCTGAAGAAGGTGGCACAAAATCTGTGTTCGTAGCCAGCCCCAGATCGAGCGTGATGGCCCCTCATTCCCCTTCACATTGAGAATGGTATCACCTACCTGGAGGAACCTGAGATTGAAAGAATTAGATGAGAAGAAAGAATAAACAAACGAAAGAAAGAAAGAAAGTACTCAAAGGACTATAGCTGGACTGAGTTTCTATCAAACCTAGCAGTTTATTTGTGTACTGCGCCGACTGTATATACTTGTATATTTGTGTGTTGAGGAATTCTGTGCATGAATGAATTTGTAACACTGCTTAAAGTAGTAAGAGGCACTTGCACTTTGTAAATCAAGTATTTATTAATAAGATAGGCTTTGCACGTTGAGTGTTGTGGTTTCCTGCAGGGAACTTTCCCTTCTTAGCTTCAACCGGTATTATTGCAGGAATGGCCATTTTTTGTTTTTTCTATCTATTCATTATGGCATCATACAAAGAGGTATTGGCTTTCTCCATGGAGGAGCAGGAACAAATTTTAGCAGGCGTGTCGTCCATTATGAATGAATCAAATAGTACTCCTAAACTTGATTGGGACACTTTGAATTTTCTAAAATGCAAGCAAGTGAAATATGACTTGCACGCGGCCACTTTATCTGACTATCACAAAGCTCAGCGCATCCCACGTGGTTTGCGAATTCAAAAACCACCTAGTATGTTTGGTTTTGACGAAGAGTTCAAGTCAGACTGGGCTGCGATTTTAAACAAATGCAGCCTAGATCTGATGTTATTAATCATCAGGAGATGCAAGAAAGAAAGTGATGAATTAATCAAGGATATAGAGAAAACAGGGAAGACGATCAAAGATTCAATCCCAGTGACGGATTTCGAATCACGTTTGAAAGAAATAGAACAGGAGGTACGAGCATTTGAGATCCGGACGAAGGAGATCAAGGTTAAGAAATATAAGAGAGATTCTCTAGATTACACAAACAATAGAGTATACCTTTGGTGGGAAACTCCCAATATTAATAAAGACACACACCGCAGGGTCACTTGGGCAGAACCGAGTCAATCCTTTTCTGACTTAGAGACCTCCGGTCTCTCCGACAGCTCTGGGGAAGAAGGACCTAGTAATCGCCAACTTCGGAGTAGAACGGTATTTTCCAACAATAGGGAACCTTTTTTAGGCAAAGGCAAGAAAAGACCGTTTCCCAAATCAAGACAGAAACCCTAGTGGTTAATCTCTCCAAGCGTATTTTAGAACCGGCAGAGTATTCAGTTCTCAACAAAGGGTTGGGCTATGTGCCCACACCTAGATATCAGTCCCTCCAAACAAGAATAGATGTTTTCAAAGTGATCCGTCAGATAAAATTAAAAGCATTCTTCAGTGGCACAGCCGGAAGCAATAACAACTCGGAGGTAGAGATACCAAAACGCCTTAAACAAAAGTCTACCTTTATGCCCCCCACTTTCGACCATAGGATTGATACGTTTGAATATATGGTCATGCGGGACATCGAGCGACTTGAAAGTGAACCAATGAGGATATGGCATAACTTATCCAGGGCAGAAAAAAGAGCAGTTAATACCTTAAAGAACGACAGGAACATAATAATAAAACAGGCAGACAAAGGAGGAGGAGTGGTAATAATGGACCGAGATATGTACATAGGGGAAGTTATGAGGCAATTAGGAGACACCTCCAGCTATTTGAGGATTCCCTCTGACCCAACAGACCACATTAAAGACATCATCAAGGTGGTCATTGATGAGGCAAGGGAAATGGGGGAAATTGATGACCAACTGCATAAGCTATTACAGGCAAGGACACCACGGGTCCCGGTTTTCTACATACTACCGAAAATACATAAAAAGACCTTTCCCCCCCCGGGCCGTCCTATCGTCTCGGGATGTGGTTCCATTTTGGAACCATTAGCAATATTGATTGATTCGGCCCTGAGACCAGCAGTAGCAGCAATACGCCCTCTTCTACAAGACACTAGAGATTTCATTAAAAGGATAGAAGGCACTTACATGGAGGAGGATGCTTGTTTCCTCACCATGGACGTAGCATCTTTATACACCATTATTGTGCATGACCTAGCCAGAATAGTAGTGGAAGAGGCACTAGAGTTTGAGGCAGGGAAACGATTATCAACTATTGGACCTTGTGTTAGAAAAAAATTACTTCCGCTTCCAGGACCAGTTCTTTTTCCAACGTAGGGGAGTAGCCATGGGATGCTCGGCAGCACCAAATATAGCAAACTTATTTATGAGCAGATGGGAGAATCAACACATCCTACACCCATCTAACCCATTTGGAACACAAATTATTCAGTATTTTCGATACATTGACGATCTTTATTTTGTGTACAAGGGAATAGACACAGTGGAGAGGTTTTGTGGGTGGCTTAACAACAGGGACCCCAATGTGAAATTTACCTGGCAATACAACAAAAACGAAATTAATTACTTGGATGTGATCACATTTAGAGAGATAGGAAATGAGGTTAAGGTAAGAACTTACAACAAAGAAACAGACAAGAACTCATACTTGCACTTTAAGTCGTTCCATCCTCGACACCTATGCGAGAATATTCCCTTTAGCCAATTATTACGAATCAAGCGCAACTCCTCTTCCGTAACTGATTTTGACACAGATGGGAGGAAGTGATGCGAACAGTTCAGCAGAAGGAGCTATCCGCAAAAGGTTATACAGACAGCCTGGGAGAGGGCAAACAGCGTAGGAAGGGAGTCGCCTTTTGAACCAGCAGAAAAGGACCAGGAAAACAGGATGGTGTGGGCTTTGGATTTCACCCCGAGAGCCAATCAGATCAAAAGGATAGTGTACCAGCATTGGAAGCTGATAGAAGGCATAGGAGGCTGTGAATTCAAACCTAGAATTGGCTTCCACAAAACTAAAAGCTTGAGAGATGATCTGATACGGGCTGACATTAAAGACAAAGACAGGTTACACAACTTACCACGGGGTAATTTCAGATGTGGTCACTGTCAAGTATGCAATGTATTCTGGGAAGGTAAGGAGATTAGTGTAGGAGGCAATAGGGTTGTCATTGACCATTTTGCCAACTGCCAGACTAAAGGGGTCATCTATGCTTTGGAGTGCCCCTGTAGATTGCTGTATGTGGGGTGCACCTCAAGACCTGTTAAAGTGAGAGTATTAGAACACATGTCACGCATCCGCAACAACATTCAGGAGGCTCCCCTTACACAACATTACAAGGAGTATGGCCATCCGGAGAATGCCCTCAAGGTAATGATTCTGGAGGTCATAGACAGAAGTAGTGGTGACTCATTACAAACTTGGCTTCTCTGCCGAGAAGCTTTCTGGATTCACAAACTCGATACCGTCAGGCCAAAGGGACTGAATAATGAATTGTCTTTAAACTGTTTTTTGTGAGTGGTTCACGTGAAATGATGATTGCTCAATGTGGCGTGAGAATTATGTGCTGTATTTTTAAGAAGGAGTGTTCCCAATCAATTAGTTCAGAATTTAAAGGCGCAGTTTGTAGTGGTCAGTACGCAAGAGAACGCATGTCCATTCATTATCCAGGACGAGAGAGAAATGAAGTGGTGATGTTTCCTCGTAGGGTGAAAGTGAGTACAAGATGATAACTATAAGGGTGGGAGATGTATTAAAGTTGAAAGTAGACTCATAGGTCCGTGTTAACAAAAGGTGACACGCTCCTGAAGAAGGTGGCACAAAATCTGTGTTCGTAGCCGGCCCCAGATCGAGTGTAACGGCCCCTCATTCCCCTTCACATTGAGAATGGTATCACCTACCTGGAGGAACCTGAGATTGAAAGAACTAGATGAGAAGAAAGAATAAACAAACGAACGAAAGAAAGTACTCAAAGGACTATAGCTGGACTGAGTTTCCATCAAACCTAGCAGTTTATTTGTGTACTGCGCCAACTGTATATACTTGTATATTTGTGTGTTGAGGAATTCTGTGCATGAATGAATTTGTAACACTGCTTAAAGTAGTAAGAGGCACTTGCACTTTGTAAATCAAGTATTTATTAATAAGATAGGCTTTGCACGTTGAGTGTTGTGGTTTCCTGCAGGGAACTTTCCCTTCTTAGCTTCAACCGGTATTATTGCAGGAACGGCCATTTTTTGTTTTTTCTAAAAAATCTGCCTCTGCAGCTTTTTGTAAATGAGAATTTAAATTGCATATAATAAAACTGGCATCTTTTTGTCCTGCATTTCTGCTTGAAGTGTGTCAGGGAGGATTCCTTGAGTGAACAGTACAACTCCTGAAAATCTCAACTAAACTGGAGAGAAAACAAAGAAGTTAGAGCCTAAACGTATGTTTCACTTACTGAAACGTGATACCTCATTGAAACATCTAGAAAAGCACTAATCCATGCATGCAGTAATGAACATAACTAGATTTATACCATTTTTTAAAAACAAAAGTGAAATTAAAAAAGCAATACACACAGCCTTTAAAAGATATGCATACTTTATAAGAAATACAGAGGTCATATGTGAACCAAAGTCTCCTCCTGCCCCATTCTCTGTGCCAAAGCAACACTATTTTTGCTGTAAGAAAGATCAGTATAAACTGAGCAAAACAGTTTACTTTGCACAGCTTGCAATTTCAGGATGACGGTAGATTTCAAAATATTTCAACATGGCCAGTGAAAAAGCAAGGAAGAATATAGGTCAATTGTGATAGCAGGGAAGACAGACAAAAAGATCAAGTCAAAAATATTAGCAAACTTAGTTTAGCAATGTAACACTACATTGCACATGATCAGACACACTGAATAGCCGCAGCCTTGGAATACGGCTGCTATGAAACCATAATAGAGCATAAAGTGACCCAGATAGCACACATACCTGTAAATAATCTCAGCAATGACTGTATTTGGACTTTTAAATAACTTACTTGGAACACAATGTACTAAAACACTGCTATCAGGAAGGTGGCACAAATCTTTTTTGATAAGGCTATCCTGTCTTCCACAATTAGCAGTTCTAACAATTATCTACTGTGCATGTAATAAAAATCTCTCATAAATATGCACTGTACTCAGAAGCAAAGACTGAACAAATTAAATCTAGGTAAGACACCTAGGTGAGCTTCATATTCACAAATTCAACCAGTTATTTAAATTTTGTTAAAGACTGATATTAGATTGGATTCAACTCACTTTTCTGCTGATGAAATAGGAAGACACTTGCCCTTTATATACCCACCAAGGTTATACTGGAGATCATGCAGAGTTCATGCACATGATTGGCGTTGGATGGGACCGTAGAAAGCAGGAGAAACAGATGAGTGCAAAAACAAACCGGATCTAATCCACTGCCCATTAATTTCTTTTTTAAAAAACCCTCTAGATTTACTAAATTTTTCTAATGGAAAAATATGGCTGGTAGTCTGGGATAAGTATAATACCTGCTTAGACTAACTGATGGACCACAATAACTTGAATACATTCTAGTTATGAAGCCACTTAGTACAAGCTTTTTACTTCTAGGAGCCAAAGGACCATGGCATGAAAAACCACCTATGGTATATGTTTGTCATTGAAAGGTCTAAATGTACAGTCTTCGATATCATGTCATCACATGAATAAACTACACACTAATCAAAGGCTACTAACAATCTAACTTAGAGCCACACATTACATGCTAATAGATGCGAGTGTTAATTTGGGCACAACTGCTATTAAGTAAATCCTAAAATTGTTAATAAAATTCACAAATAAAAATAGCAGGAGGGCATTTGATGAAGCTACAAAGCTGAGAAGGTTCTGAAGATGAGGGTACAACAGACACTGTGACTCCGCATTAGACATGGGCACGAACCAAAAAAAAAACACGAACCCGCGGTTCGTGGTTCGTTGCTGCTGCTGAACCCGAACTCACGAACTGTGATGAACATTTCCCGCTGACAAACCTGTTCAAGGTTCGTGGGGGTCAGAACGTCCCCCGTTTGACTTAGAGAGCCCATATTCACAGGTAGTATTTAGCAGGCTCTCCTCCAGCCAGCACCCAAGTTTGGTCAAGATTGCAATAGGGATCTTGGAGTTATACCCTCTCCGAGCCAAAGCCCCCAGGAAACTCCCACTCGATACAATTAGAGTCACCAGTTGATGTTGGCCCAGTGTACAAGGGTGTACTCGAAGGCAGGCAGCCTCTCCTCTAGGGGGTGGAGGGGTATGGCCACTCGCTGGTGGCACCCCCATGTGCCCGTCCGCCAGGCCTCAGAGGAGCACGCTTGGCCACAGGGCCTGGCAGCAGCCCTGGAACCAGAGGGAGGGAGGGGCTAGAGCCCTAGCCCACCACTCCCACAGACCTGACCAGATCAGCCCTCAGCCGAGGTGCCCTCTGAGCTTGGCCCCAGGGCTTGGCAGCAACCCTGGAACCAGAGGAGATAGATCCCTATCCCAAAAATCCAAGCTCAATTATACTCTCTCTGTCTCTCTCCCCAAAGGCTAGCAAGTAGCAAGCAACAGCTCTGTCACACTCCACTGCTCGCTGAAAGTGAAACCCAGCCTGGGAGCTCAGTGCTTTTTATAAGCACAGATCCCATAAAGCAACACAGGAGGTCTGTGGTTGGCCGTCAGAGCTGCCTATCAGGGTTTGCAGGGATGAGATTGGAGTGCCCATGGCTACAGAACACCACCCTCCCCTTCCTTCCCCCCGGGTGTCTTCTCCCAACTTGTAACCGCTTTGCAGCTCCATGGTTGGAAGGAAGACCTGCCCATCAAGGTAAGCTGGGCTTCGATTTGGGTTTCCAGGGAAACAGAAGGAGTGCAGCAGACAGAGTTCAGGCATTCCCCCGGCTCCAAGGGGATTGATTGATGGTGCCTGACTGTCTGGCTTCACGAACCGCGGACGAACGTAACGAACTGGGCTTGTTACGAACGCTCGTTCGTTCGCCATGGACCCTCACGAACTGCCAGATCGCGAACAGACCATCAGGCAGTTCATGGTTTTTTTGCGTTCATAATGCGGTTCGTGCCCATGTCTACTCAGCACTATTGCAAAAGATCAAACATCCTTTTGAAGACAGACATATTTTATAAGTGTGGCAGAAGTGGCCTGAACACAAATACCTCAGAATGCAGAGTCCACACCATTTAAAAGACTAGTCATCAAATCAGTTTAAGATTGAAAACTCCATGATCAGAAGCACTTTACCACTAATTACCAGATTCTGGAAGCAAACAACCTGAAAATGAATACTTTCACACCATGAACTTCCCAAGGTCTTCTGGTTAGACAATGCTGGTGATAAAGTGCTGAATTAATTGGATTTTTGGGCTGACCAAACAATTAGGGCGTTTTTATTAGAGTCCCTGATCTTAAATGAGTCATGCAGAGAGAGATTTTAACTATCATCTGGAACAGAAGGAAACTGGTAAGCATTGTAACTGGTGTAGAACAACACTGCATCTCTCTTCTCCTGTCCTGACAGGAGCCATGCAGTTGCATCCTACATCAGTTGAAGCTTTCAAATACCTTCACGGGCCTCTCTATATAAATAAATTGCAGTACACAAGCCTGGGTTTTACAGAAGCAAGATCCTACAAACGATGAGAACCTACATGATATAAATGAAGAAAGCACTATTAATAGCTCCAACCTGTTCCAGTCTAGAAAAAAAATAGGATGGAATGGGCTGCCATAAAGGGGGGTGGGGAGAGGGATCTGCAAAAATAATTAGAATTATAGAATCTCACTAGAAGTTTTTATTTAGCAGAGTGGATCAACATACGGGATGATATCCCAATAAACATCATGGTTGAATGGAGCTTTGAACGTAATGCTTCATAAGGCAACATTCTACTTTCTACACCATGTTAACATATATTTATTATGAATAGGAAAATCACTATCCACTACGGGAGAATTTTAAATATTCAATACATTTTTCAAAATATTACTAACACTGTTCTTATAAATCAAAGACTAATATTAAGGGCTATGCTGTGATCTCTCAATGGTGTTAAGTACAAATTTAAGGGTCACTGTTGCAGTATCTTCAGCAACATTACAAAGGCAGTAAGTAATTTCAGGAAAAATTGTGGCAAGTTAAATACCCAAGATATTTAGATTAAATTCTATTTTCCTCTAACCAACATGTTGGTTTTACATAAGCCAGCCGTTATCCATTTTTTCACAGAAACCATGAATATTATTTCACATTTTATAGCATAAAATCATGCTAAAACAAAAAGAACCACTAATTTCCCACTTGCTTTACTTCTCCTCTCTTTCAAATAGGTTCCTGTGACTTAGAAGCACAGCAAATGGCCGCACCACTGAGAACAGTCACAGCACGAAAAAGTGGCCTAACTGCTTTTGTCTGCCACATTGCTCCTAATTTTTCTTGCTGGAATTCATGAGGGAAAAAACAACAACAACAAAATATCGCCATCAATTTCTGTCATGCCAGCGAAAGTGCAAAGAAAGATTAATAATCTCAAGTGATGCAAAAAGGGTAACACCTGAGAGAAGAATAGCCACGAGCCATTTTGCCGTAAAGACTTAGGAGTTCTCTGTTCCCCTCCTCTATCTGTGGGGACAGTTCACACATGCATGTACATCATGTGTCTTCTCATTGGTCTATTTCTTAGCTGTTGTAGCTGGCTGTATGAACGGACTCAGTCAAAAATCATTGTGATTGAGATGATGTGAGTTCATCTGCAAATTTTCTCTCCGGTGTTTGATCAATGATGGGAAAGAGGAAGCCCACACTTTTGTATGTATATTGCCAAGTTTTTATATAATTATATATTTATATAATTATTTTTATAAAGTGGTGTATTTTGTGTATGATACTCACTTATGTTTTTTACAAGTCTGTGCTGGTTTTTAACTGTAAATAAATCTGACTGACTGATGGGAAAGGGAAGGGACGAGATCAAACAGCTATGACACAAAGTAATCTGCAATAAGTAAACAAAAAGAGGGCTTACACATTGGCTAGAAACCAAAAAGAGGGACCAGTACACTGCATCCTTTACTAAGAAAACCAAAATTAAATATATCAACACAGAAAATAAATATAAAGTCTCATTTACAGAATATGCACCCTTCTTCAACCTTTACAAACAAGGAAAGTAACAATGATACATTTAAGAAGAGTCCCTAAGTGAGTAGGAGGGAGAATGGCTGGCTATCCTAGCCCTCAGCATTCTTACATATCTGGTGTCCACAGGCTAGGAAAAAATGGCTGATAAAAGCCCAAGCTAACTCTGATGTGTGCTTGAGTATTCCAACAGGAAAGGGGCTTGGAAAAATTAAGCATTGAGCTAGGAAGGCACCCTTCTGTATCAACAGTGTTCAGTGCAGCCAAGAGTTTTGTTTAATATTATCATGCGTAAGGCATAGGATTAAGTTATCTCTAAAATGTTAATACAAGGTTTCCCTCTGCTGGTAGCAATGTTATTTCACAGGCAGTTCTAACAGTGCATGAAGCCAACAATATGGCACCCTCCCCAACCTACCACCCTTTTATCCACGTTTTACAATAAACTGCTGGACAAGGCAGTACTATTACTCAGCTCTAATTCCCTGGCCAGATATCATTGTATCTGTGACAGATGGCACTTTTTAAAAGCCTGAAAGTGCCGTACAAACAGCTGAAGGACTGTTAAGGGTTAATTCCTAACAGGCACAGAGAGCTTTGAGTGACAGCCTACTTCAAGGCATCTAATTGGGTAGCATGAGCTGGAAAGGGGAGGGTCTGTGTTCAGCCCTAGCTGAGAGAAACTGAATGTTAACAGTTGGGACACTGCGTCCTAAGGGAGAGCAGTTTTAAAAACTGATAGGAAAACCAGGGAAAGGTTGGCAAGGCCGTTTAGGAAGTAGATGCAGTGTCCCATTCCGACCAAAGAAAGGGGATAGATCTTCTATGGAGAGGAGACCTTCCCATCTCAATTAAACAGGGAGGTAGCTCTGGAAAGTGAAGAGATCCCTGGTTGGAAACTGCCCACGGAGACCTTTAGATTCAGTTAAAAACTGAAGAGAAGCGTTGGTGTTTGAAGAGAAGGGGTTTGGGGTACTAGAAAGTGGGTACCAGCCTTCTTAAACCTGAAAGAGAAAGAGAATACTAAAAGAAAGTGTACTAGAATGTTTGGGGAAAACACGGCAACAAAAGCCTCAAAACATAAGGATAAGTGTATTGAAAGTGCATTATTCAATGTGTGTGGAAATGGCCATAATTACCTCAGAAATTTTCAATCCCTACTTTTAACTAACCTTTCCCCTCTAGAATAAATAAAATAGTTATTTTTGAATTTTGAAAGTGCCTCTGGCACCATTTCTGCTGTTTAACCACAAAGAAAAGAGGATGGAACGTCATATATTCCCATTTCAGTTTTCCCTTTCTGAATAAGGTTGTAGTGCAGGTTACCACTTTGCATATTCCTCAAAAATAAAGGGCTTGGGATTCTTGTGGTATGGTTTCTGATCTAGAAATGGTCACAAGTCTCCATTTGTAACCATGCTTGACAAATATAAACCTGGGGGATTCACAAGGTTAATTGCATTCTGTTGACCTTTCAACAGTAGTTGAAGTAGTTAAGACTTACTACTGTTGATAGCAGAGGGCAAAAATCATTCAGCTTGGAAATATAGAAACAGAACCAAAGATATGATTGCATTTTCAGAAAAGACACATATATGGCAGCCCCAGAATCTATACTAGCCGCCTATATTAACTTATTATTAACTTTATTTATACCACACCTTTCTCTGCCTTTCTGGTCCAAGGTCGCCCATTTAGCTTCCATGGCAGAGTAAAGATTCAAACCTGGATCTCAACAGTTTCTAGTCTGATGGTCTAACCACTACACTACACTGGCTCATATATTTTAAAATTTCATGTTATCACTAAAGGAAGCTTCTGCAATAAGGTATTTCTGTCAAGAGATGGAAACAAGCACTGCCCTGGCAAGAAGGCTGTGACATGGCGTACATGAGCCACTATAGAGCAGTGGGGCTGAGGCTCACTAGCAGAGCATCAAGTTTTTCATGCAGAAGGTCCTAGGTTCAATCTTTGACATCTCCAATTAAGAGAATTAACAGCTGATTCAAAAGACTTTACAGACCTGATTCGAAAGACCTTTTCCTGAGATCTTACAGAGCAGCTGCCAGTAAGAGTAGACTATACAGCGCTCTATCTGTGCTTGCATGTGTGTGTGCACATGTGCGTGTGTTCAAGGGCAGATTAAATGGAACGTAACTCCAAGAGCTGGATAGGTCAGAGTGTGGTGTCTTATTGTCATGGCCCACACCTGTCATATTGAGTCACACATGAATCTTGCTGCGCTTTCCTTGGGGACTAAGAACCATAACTTACTGTTGTTGACCATACTATGTTTGCAGAAGTCCCTCATACCTCTATTTAATAAGACCTGAGGCAGCAGGGCAGGGAAGGACCTTGCCTAAACCCTTGGAGACTATCACTTCTGATAATAGATGGGTCAGAACCCTGAACACATGGAGCTGCCTTATAGTGGGTCTGATTGTCTGCCAAGGTCAGTATAGTCTACTTTAATTGGCAGTGCTTCCCCAGGTTGTCAGGAAGAGGTCTTTCACATCATCTACCACTTGATCCTTTTCACTGCCAGGGATTGAACTAGGGGCCTTTTGCATGCAAAACAAATGCTCTACCACTGAGCTATGGTCCCACTTTATGTAGCACAGCATGAAATAACCAAAAAAGAGTTATGACATGAAGGATATAATGGAAATGGAAAAAATCTTCAACACTCCTGTCCCATCTTCCTATGCCGATATATAACAATGATATTCTAGACAACCATTATCTCACAATAAGGTTTTGTAAAGTGTCAGTGCTGTAAAGGTCTAAATGCACAATATAAAGGCTATTTAGCAAAAACCGATTGTCATGGTCTTTTTTCCCACTATGCACATTTTCTTTCTCCTCATGTCCACATCAAACCCTCACCAACAGATGATTGTGCAAATCTGACAAGCTTCTTTTTAAAGTGCGCTGAAAATGTACAAGCCCATGCTTATGAAATAATTGTGAAACCAATTGCCTGGCTTGACGGCATAGTAATGAGCTCTATGCCAATTGAATCCTAATCATTTGGAAGCATAAGCTGTCTTGCAGTCTGCCAAAGTCCAAATAAGAGACAAAAGAATATGAAACAAAATGAGACAGACAAAAGGCGCTAGGCAGACAAGCAATTGCAAATAATTTCTTTGGGAACTGATACAAATTTTGTATGGCACCCATTTAATTGCACCCACAAGGGGCCATAAACTTTAAAGTAACTAACTCTCTAAATTCATTGGTCTGGAATACAGGCAAATTTATGAAGTCTCAAACATCATACAAGTTTCAAATTCTGCGGCCAGAAAATTCAAAAGTCTACTATTGTAAGTTTTGTAAATTAAAATACATTTCCAAATCACTTGAAACATCGTTTTCACTGTGACATTTGAGTTCATTTTCTTTTGCAAAATATAAAACGCTGAGAGATGGTGAGATAAGTCCCTTAATGTACTGAAGACTATAAGCATGTAAGGATGGCAGCACCACCCAGGAATAATACATGAGGATTTAAGAACGAACTCTTGAAAGGGGCAGACAAGCCTGAGCGTTTGAAGCACCAGTTCTTCTCTGAGGCCTGAACCTTTACACACACTGTTCCCCACACTTTCAAGGGTTTTTTTTAAATGAAGAATTTAAAAGTATCATAAATCAATGAAAACTAGGACATTCAGGAGACTGAAAACACCATTGCTTTTTAAAATGGCATTGTGCACTTTGAAATCAAAGTGTAGAGGAACAGGCTTGAGTGAACTGGCTCCACTCCTATCTATGTGTGATCATTACCATAGTATCAACACATATGTATGTATGTATGTATGTATGTATGTATGTATGTATGTATGTATGTATGTATGTATGTATGTATGTCATTTATAGTCTGCCTTTCTCATCGAGACTCAAGGTGGATTACACAGTGTGAAATTAGTACAATCAGTATCAAGGACATTTCCATACAGTGTCAAGGGCATTTCCATAAACAATACCATAGGGTAAATAAATACAAGTTTACAAAGACATAACATTAGCAAGGATCCAATACAGAGTTGAAAAAATTCTGAAACAGAACATAATTTCTAGGACTGACATTAGACAATATGAAGGGCAGGTAGGTATAGGAGTACATATTTAAAGCAACAGATAATATGTAAGGCAACATAGTGGTGAAGTCGATGGTCCCTAAATCATTAGCAAAACATCTGAGAACCCTTCCCTACAATACCGTCCTCCTATCTCAGTAAAAAGCCTTTTTGAATAATTCGGTTTTGAATCGTTTGCAGAAAGCCAGGAGAGTATACTGACCCTCTTTCTTGATTTTTTTTAAATTGTTGGTTTTATATATCTGTACTTTATATGTTTTTATAGCTTATTTTTTATGTCTTTTTAATTGTTCTTGCCTTTAGGGAAGTAACTGGGCAGACAGGCAAGATACAAATGTTTTAAATAAATAAAACAAATAAATATACAAAGTGAACACATGAAGACTAAGACTCTATCCCCCTGGTTGGGAATATTTAAAAAGCAAAGTTTCCTATCATGGGAAGAGAGCCTTTGCACATTGTATGTGCAGTGCACAGACACGACGCTCACAAACTGGCTGTCATGTGTAGGTGGAGGATGACACCAGCCAGATTGTGCCCATTCTTCCTCTACACACATTAATTGCTACGTGCTTAATGTTGTTTGAAGAAAGTTCATGGAATTCCATAATAACACACCAAATTTTGTAAGGTGTGATTACAGCCAAAGAGCATTCAAAGACAACTTCAGAACTGCAAATTTAGAGTAACAGATAAGAGATCAATGTATTTTGCAGATGTCAGATCTCCCTTAGCTCTCGGGAATCATGAAACTAAAAAAAGGAGCCCTTATAAACAGGCACCAATTACTTGCTCACTAACACAAGAATGATGGCCAGCAAAACTGAGAAATGTAGCCCACAAGGCAACAGCAGAACATTCTTGGTGAAAAATCTATCCAGTAAATCGAGGAGAAAAAATCTGTCCAGTAAATTGAAAGGAACCATTAACTCCCCCCTTCCATATTTACATTCCACTTTTCAAAATGTATTAACTGAAGTGCTTTATATTAATAAAATAATACTACACAATACAAACCCCAGTGCTTGTTATTACTGTCCAATCGAGCATCTGCATCTGGGACCTGCATACCTGCGGGACCACCTCTTCCTTTATGTCCCCTGCAGAGTGTCGCGCTCTGCAGACAAGCAAGTCCTAGTGGTCCCCGGCCCGAAGGACATCCGTCTGGCCTCAACCAGGGCCAGGGCTTTTTCTGCCCTGGCCCCGGCCTAGTGGAACACTCTCCTGTTGGAGATCCGGGCCCTGTGGGACCTGTTACAGTTTTGCGGGGCCTGTAAAATGGAGATGTTCCACCAGTCCTTCGGCTGAATGCCAGTGGATGTCCTCCTTCTTCCATCTAAGACGTCTCCTGGGGCTGCCCTCAGCCATCTGCTATGCCTGTATACGGACTCCCAATATTTGTCTAAAAAGCCTGCTCCTAGACTATTTTAATGATTTTTTAAAAATTATTGTTGATTTTATGTTTTTGTGATTTTAATGTATTTTTTAATGTTGTTAGCCGCCCTGAGCCCATTTGTGGGGAGGGTGGGGTATAAATTGAATAAAATAAATAAATCAAGCCACCTGACAAAATCATCTGGTCATTCCTTGGTGCATGTCATACTCCATATCCATACCCAACCAGAGAGATCTCTTGCACAGAAATAGGTGTGCGTGTGTTTGTACACAGGATGTGTGTGGATGTATGCATACTTAAGCATGTATTCATTTAAGAATAGGAAAAGCTTGTACCACAAGCATTCTTTGAAAATTCAGCACAAAATGAAGTGGATTTTACACTATAAATTCAGCTGCTGGACAGGAGGTTGATCCACTAACCCTTTCCATGCAAAAAATTAATTATGAGTATTCAGTTTCTGATATGATTATATCATTTCTGATAATGCCTCACAACTGACAGTGTAGTGGCCATTTCACATCTTCTCTCTAATAGGTGTTGACATCTATGCTGAATGATAGTTCTAAAGTCCTGACAAAAATCAACTGCTGGGGTGCTTAAAATGCTAAACCACTGTCACACAAACAAAGACCCCTTAATGTTGAGACTGCACTGAGACTGTCTTTGTAAATTCAGGCCGCACAACAGCATTCAATTATTCTGCCTGCTTACTCTTACTGCCTTTAATAATTTTTGTTGTTTTAGCTTACTGAGACCATCAAACTTCTCCACTTGAGTAACCTGCATAAAAGAGATGTCACTCTATTGTATAGATCCATGAATATGAAATGATGGTCATGCCCTTGCTGGTACAGCACAGTTTTGCTATTTTCTCATAGCTCAATCCATTTTTTTAAAAAATGCCTCAGATCAGTGTGCTTAACAGATCAATCATATGTATGCCTACACTTACTCCCAGGTAGATGTGCACAGGATTGTGATCTAAGCCACATAACTTTCAATGGAACTTAAAGTACCTTCTGTAGAGAACCTCCTTGAGTGAGTGCCAGTGATGACATCACTTTATGGAAGTGATGTCACCACACTGGAGTTGGGAGCATGTGCATGAGCAAAGGGTAACAGTTCGGTGTCGTGGTCCCTGTCTGGTTTTTTGAGAGAAAGACCATCTGACAATCCTACCAGGTACAGGCAAATTACCAGTGGTTTGCCTCTGTGTCCACCAATCATTGGGAGGTGGCAAGCCACTCAATTATTGCCCACTACCAGCAGGCAACCTGAGCAAATGCATGGAGAACCCCCATGGCCAGCGTGATGATGTCACTTCTGGAAGTGTCTTCATCATGCCTGGCTGGGAGCACATGCAAAGAAAGAAAGAAAACTGGTGGTAAGTACTGCCTCCTTGACCAATTGCCAGGGAGACCTAGCAACCTACACACACACTGCATTCAGGCCAGGAATCCACTGTATACTGATCTACTGCAAGACCCTAGCAGCCATTTGCACTAACAGTAAAAAAGAAAGAAAAATAGTACCCCGTATTATGTGGATTTTGGAGGGACTGAAATTCAGTCCCAAAGACCAACTATAGGTGCCATGACAGCAGAGGGAACTTAACAATGGCTTTTGGATTTTTACTGAAATCCAAAGTATCCCATAAGAATTTCTGCAAGCTACTAGGGCTTCTGTGTTAACTCGTGCTGAAACTGAGACTACTCCAGAAGACCCTGTGACTTCTTGCAGGGCACAGAAAGACTAAGCATTATGGGAACCCTTAAAAGCCACACTGGATTCATAGAAGTCCCACAGAGCCCTTTTGACCTCAGCCACTGTTATTACAAAATTACTGGAAAGGTCCCAAGTAGAGATGGGCATGAATCGAATTACGACCCATGGTTCGCGAACCAGTGGTTCGTGGAAGCTCGTTGCCATGAACTTCTACGAACTGGTCTACTTGTTCATTTGGGTCATATTAAAGGGGCAGTTTAAATGGCCATTTTCCCAGGGAAATGGCCATATAAACTTTTCCTGCTGCTTGCAAGTGGCAGGGCCCTTTAAACTATCAGCTGGCAGGCGGCAGGGGGGATCCCCCCTCATTGCCTCCCAGCTGATAGTTTAAAGGGCCCTGCCGCTCGCAAGCAGCAGGGCCCTTTAAACAGCCCAAACCCCAGCCCGCACCCCCCCAAGCCCCAGCCCCACACTTACCTTGCTGAGCCACCCTGCGGGCCAGTGGCATCCTCCTCCTCCTCCTCTCACGAGGGGTGGGAAGGCCGTTTTTGGCCTCTTCTGCTGCTGCGTGGGCCTGCAGGGCAGCGGAGGAGGCTGAAAAGGCACGTGCGGCAACAGAGGAAGTCAAAAATGGCCTTCCCACCCCTCAAATGGCCGCTCCTTCACCATTCTGCAGGCCTGCACAGCGGTGGACTTGTGTAGGGCTGGGGCTGGGGTTTGGGCCATTTAAAGGGCCCTGCCGCTTGCAAGTGGCAGGTACCTTTAAACTATCAGCTGATAGTTTAGAGGGACATGCCACTTGCCTGCTGATAGTTTAAAGGAACCTGCCCCTTGCAAGGCAGGAAAAGGCCCTTTAAACTGTCAAATGCTCCTTTCCCTGCCGCTGCTAAGCAGCCAGAAAGGAGCATTTAAAGCCACGAACCACAAACCTCATGGTTCAGGTTTTTTGTGGTTCATGTCCAATGTTCCCTCTAAGCTGTGCAGTGCTGTGAGCAAAAAATCTACTTCATGAGCTGAAACAATAACATGTATTAAAGTTGTGAGCGCCCCCCCCCTTTTAATGTATTTCAGTCAACAAATATACAAACAACCCTGAGGTTACTTCCCTCTCACACCTTGTTCTTTCTCTAGGTGCTCCTTTCTCAAGATTTCATTGCCTTCTCATATCAGCATTTTCCCTTTCTTGGAGGTCTTTAAAAAGCTCCTGAAAATCATATCTCCTGTTCTGGGAAGTTGAGGCCTAACCTTTCCCTTTTCTTTGCACTCTTGTGTTTTTTTTAGCACATAAGCACGAATATAAAGGCCATGCTTCATTATTGCTTTTCCTGGATCTACCTGCACATTTGACATAGTAGACCATGCCATCCTACTGAGGCATGTGGAGGAAGAAGTGGGTATCAAGATTAGTTTAAATTGTTTCTCATGGAATGAACTTGTCAGTGTCAGAGACCAGCTATCTGCAGAATGGAAATTATCTTGTGGGTTCCACAGGGTGCAATATTATCCCCCGTGTTATTCAACCTCTATGTAAAGCTTTTGGGAGAACTCATTCATAGCTATGGAACTGGATGCCATCAATATGCAGATGACTCTCAAATCTATATCTTGCAATTCAAATCACCACACGATATGGTAGAAATCTTGGGTCACTGTCTGACAGCTTTGGTCAAATGGATGAAAGCAAACAAACTGAAATTGAATCCAGAAAAGGCAAAAATGATGCTAACTGAGAAGGCAGAGACCTTGAAGGACATTATACTCCCCACTTTTGGTGGAATTTATCTGACCATTGCATAGAGCTCAGAACTCAGGCAATAGTTATTGCTTCAATCAGCTTAAGGATTTAGGAGTGAGCTAGCTAGGTCCTTAAAAGTTCAGCTGATATAAGACTTATAATGATTGTCAAAGTCATTTTTCTTTCCTTCACACAGAATTTCTGTTAATTTGTGTGCCAACTTTCAAATTGCTTTCCTCTGCTCTATGCTAGCCAGAACTCTCCAGGAGTCTTGTGTTCAGTTCAGTTCTGGCTGTGACACACTGCAAGAGTTGAGCAAATTGGCGCTGGGACAGAGAGATCGTGCGAGTGTCTGCTCAACTCTGCAGCCTCCTCCTGCACCCAGTGCCAGGATGGGGAAATCGCATGGTTGCCCACCCCACTCGCCGCGGCGGCCTCCTCCTGCACCCGGCGCTGGGAAGGGAAGACTGCGCGGTTGCCTGTCCCACTCACTGCAGCGGCCTCCTCCTGCACCTGGCGCCGGGAAGGGAAGATTGCGTGGTTCCCCGTCCCAATCGCCGCCGTGGCCTCCTCCTGAACCCGGCGCCGGGAAGGGAAGACCGTGCAGTTACCCGCCCTGCTTGCTGCCGCGGCCTCCTCCTGCACCCGGCGCTGGGAAGGGAAGACCGCGTGGTTGCCCGCCCTGCTTGCTGCAGAAACCTCCTCCTGCACCCAGCGCCGGGAAGGGAAGACCGCGCAGTTGCCCGCCCCGCTTGCCGCTGCAGCCTCCTCCTGCACCCAGCACCAGGAAGAGAAGACCGCGCGGTTGCCCGCCCCGCTCGCCGCTGCAGCCTCCTCCTGCACCCAGCGCCGGGAAAGGAAGATCACGCAGGTTCCCACCCCCTAACCCACCTATTGCTGCGTCCACTGCGGCTGTGATCATCTTCGTCTCCTCCAGCTCCTGGTGCCAGAGAGGCTGTTGGGTGGGACCGGAGGAGGGGCAGCTCAGCCATCCACCCACCATTGCCTCCTTCTCTGGATCCCAGCACCAGGGCTGAGAGGCTGCTCGGTGGACATGGAGGAGAGGAAATTCTTTGGCACCAGGGCTGGAGCTACACCAAGCCCTCCAGGTGGGCCTGCTGTGCGCTGAGCTTCTCAGCTGTGCGCTGAGCAGTAAAAATTCATGCGCAATTGCGCACGAGCGCACGTTAGCGGGAACGCTGTTCATGTCCATCTCTAGTCCCAAGTAGGCTTCTGTTATCATTTACAGTAGCTTTAAAAAGCCTTTGCCCCAAAAGAAATGATTATAATTCACAAACCAGGGAAACACTCAAACAGGATATCTGCACCTTGTTTAATCTTGGCTTTGCCACTCCAGCAGTTTTCAAAAAGTTAAATGTTGTATTTACATAAAATTTACATAAAGATGTGCATGTGTTGATACAAGAGCCTTGCATTTATTTTTGCAACATGTTCACCAGCTAATTCACTATAGAGCAAACAGATTGCACTCAGCTTCTCTAAAACTGTGATTTAGATTTCACTTGCTGGAGACTATAAAGGGAAACTGGTGACAGAAGAGAATTTACAACATCCATTGTTGTTTTCTGAATACAAAAATCAGTTGAATCTAAACTCCATGTGTCTGCAATAAATAAGCTATTGTAATGTATTAGGGGATCTGGATTACAGTGATAATTTAAATAGCTACAGAACTGAAAAGATCAAAGTTCTTTTAGATCAACATAGAGTCAGGATGTTTCATAACTCAGATAGTTTTATCACAATTGTCAAGATGAACCTGCATTTAATAATCCACAGATGTAGGAACAGGAGGAACACATCATACTTGTGGTAGTTCAACAATCTTTACAACTCATTCATTTATTTTATTCTTTTGTTTAGAATTCAGACTGGCATGCTACTGGGCAAGTTGAAAGGCCTACTCCCGCATCCTTTGTTTCCACTGATGCAGGTATACATTCTGCTGAGACACCTTTGGTACCTTGAACCCAACAGACTAGCTCCCAAGCCTAGACAAGTAACGGCATTATAGCCATGAAAGCTTTGCTTGGGAAAAAAGACGTATTTCTGATATTTCTTTCCAATAGAATGTTACGCTTTTAAAAACAATGTTCCTTTCTTCTCTTTCTAAATTTTATTTATTTACTTCATTTATACCCCACCTTTCTCCCCCAATGGGGGTCCAAGGCAGCTTAAATCATTTTCCTCTCTTCCATTTTATCCTCACAACAACCCTGTGAGGTAGATTAGGCTGAGAGTGTGTGACTGGATCAAGGTTATCCAGCAAGCTTCCACAACAGACTGGGGATTCTCCCAAATCCTAATCTAACAACCTAACCAATACACCACACTGGTTCTCACAATGCTTTATATTACATATTGTAAATCATAAGCTAAAGGGAAAAGGTGTAATATATGTTCAGGTTAGTTGCCACCTACTGGCCAAGTGGCACACACTTTTGATAAGAAATCGAACTTGATATGCTCCTGGGGAATGTGGAACTGACTTAGAGGTTACCGAAGGGATGCCTGCCTGGGGTCTTCTGTACTGTGACTCAAATAAAGTAGTTATAGCATTCCTTTGCTAGTGTGCACTCCCAATATTACATTTAGTATAAACACAAAGGCTGCATTCAAATGTCACAAACGAACTTTAATTTGCTCCAAAGCTGTAAAGCCTCTGGTTGGGGCAGGGTATCCCCCACCATTAGTTCCTGTTGCCAATCATTGCTTGGAGCAGTTGAAGGGGTATTAAAAAAAAATAACCCACTGGTGCCCAAAACATGTTGATGTCACTTCCAGGAAAAAATCAGAAGCGATGGTGGTAGTTCTAGGAATTGACAGAAGCTCTATGGTTTTACCACACTCGAACCCTCCTGCCAGTTGCCAGGTTTGGCCTAACAACCCTAGTTTCTTCATGAAGAGAATGAAATAGAAAGTCATCTGGACTGTACATACTTTCTTCTCTGCATGTATTCCTGGGATATTGAAGACTTCCTGATTCTGAAGTAAGTGCCACTTGTGATGCCTGGGCTAAATAACAAGTGGTGATTTGTTCTCCTATCTATAAACCAAGATGTGGCTGGAATCTAGGTTTACCAACTTCCAAGTGGGGCCTGGAGTTCTCCAAATATTACATTTGCTTTCCAAACTACAGAGATCAATTCCCCTGGAGAAATAGCACCTTCTGAGAACAAAGTCTATGGTATCACATACCCACTGAGCTCTTTCCATTCCCCAAACATCACCCTCCCCAGTCACTGCCCCCAAATCTCCAGGATTTCCCCTAGATGGAGCTGGCAACCCTAATCCAACCAGAATGTGCAAACCACTTCCAAACAAATGAAAATACACGCAAACATGTTATGGAAGAGGAGAGGAAGCATGATATACATGCTCTTTTTAAAATCTTACATGGCTACAAATTGGTTTTTCAGTATGCTGTATTTCTCTCTAGATAGCACTGACTTACCAGAAGCCACTCCTGCCCCATTTTTGCCAGTTCTAGACACAAAGCACTTAGCAAGTCAACAGATGGTTCATTATCCAAATTCTGTTAGTCTTTGAGTAATACTGGAATAGGCAGAGCCCTGTGGGAGTGCCAATCACAAACACAGAGAATGATAACAAAGGATAACCAGGCTGGAGCACCCCTCCTCCTTTGTATCTTTTGGCTCTAAAGGAGGAGGGGGGGGGGAACCCTTTATTTAGCTTCTTTTTTTGTAAGCCAAAATCTGCTTTTATACACAGGTGCCTTATTCTTGTGAAACAAACAGGAAGCTGAGTCAAAATTGCTTTTTGTGTTATTCTTTTCTTTTTTATGCTAAATTAGATGAAAACAAATATATATAAAAGCACAATCTCCTACCACCTCATCCTTAAAACAACAGTAGATACACAAACACAACAGGGAACACCTGGACCACCTGAACAACTTAGGAACACCTAATGCGGCAGCATTATTGAAGCTTTATGGACTCTATCAATAATCTAAACAGGATACCACAGGGACTCTTACTGTCAGACAGGGGTTAACCTGTCTGGCATAGAAGGCAGAAGTTACGTAGTTGCAGTTTAATGTCTGACAGGAGTTAGCCTGTCAGTTATAGTAGGGATGTTACATAGTTGCAGTTTAGTTTTCTAGCGTTGAAAGGCTGTCAAAGCCAAGAGTTCCGTTCCATAGGAAAAGGGACAGGCAAGGAGTATATAGTCAGCGTTGTTACAGTTAAACAGTCATTCTCCCTCTGAGGCGGAGGACATCTTGGGTGATTCCCACCATCCAATCAGGGAGGCAGGAACTAACTTTCTTCCTCTTCCTGTCTAGCCTGTGGGACCACCCTCTCTTCAGTCCAGTTCTTTTCTGCCTCCAGGGAGCGCAGTAGCTCTGGCAGATTGCTCTGCCATTTGACTTCACTTTCTTAACTAGATTTTTCTATTCAGACTTCCTCTTTCCACTTTTGATTCTTCAGACTATTCTTCCCTCCATTTTCGCTATCCTGTTCTTTTACTTTTGCCTTTCTTCTGAGCGCCACGAATTTCAAGCCTATAGGCAATAGAGCTGACTGACTCCTATGGGAGCTTTATGGACAGCGAGGAGCGGAGCCTAATTACAGCAGCAATTACAGCGGGAAACGCCATGTCATCCGGTACCGTCCTGCTTGCACAGCAGGAACAGAATCCCAGCACCTTTCTGGCATCTGAGCCATGTATAGTTTCTAAACGCTAAAAGAAGCAGTCGGGCTCTAAATTGATGGCGCAATCCTGCTCTGAAGCAGAGAAAAGCGCAAGGAAATGGCCTTGGAAGAGATGCAGGCCTCTCAACAGATCCATCTTCCACAGAGGGAGCTTGTTAAAACAGCGTGCCTCAGCCAGCCAGCTGAGAACAGCGCCACCTGGTGGAGCTCAATTTTGGCGGGAAACATCGCAAGGCGTTTGCCAATCTCCTGGCAGGAGAGACTCGGCTGAAACATAATCCAGACACCCAGAGCTCCAGCCGACAAGCCCAGGAGGGCCACGTAAGTGTTCCCCTGAGTGTGTTATACCTTCAGAATTCCTGTCAGCAATTAGACTGACTATGAGGGAGGAAATCCTGTGACTTTGCCAGTCAGAAGCACCTTGGCCCTATAAAGATTCCAGGAATCTCCTCAGCCCTGGCACCATGTGAATGTGCCCATGCCAATCTCATGGCTGGAGATTTTACAGCAGGCCTTTCCCCTTTGGATTTAGCCCTGCTTTTACTACAGGATCTAGCCCTGCCTTTCCCTGTCAGATGGGTAATGTATAAAGGGCGCAATTTTGCCTGTGTCTTTGAACCTTTTAACTCTTAAGACTAACCAGGAGGGAGAAAATAGTGGTGCAGTGTCTACCTCCTCCTCCCTCCATGAGTAAGGCTGTAGCTCTGTGGAAGAGCTTCTGCTTTGTATGCAAAGGATCCAGGTTTGTTCCCCATTAACTCCAGTTTAAAAGATTAGGTAGATGAGGGGGAAAACCTCTTCCTGAGACCCTGGTGTTCTGCTGCCATTCTGAGGAGATAACACTGACCGATGGTCTGAGTTGGAATAAGGCCATTTGTAATGTTTATTAGTCAGGGATCCCCACGGAGCAGGGGGATCACCCTCAGATAGAGTCTGTAATGAGAAAGAGAAGGATGAATTTCTTCAGATGTAGAAGAGGAGGAAATATCCCTACCAGAACAGTCAGCCCAGCTGTCTGAATCTGAGGTCTACCAGTATTTATTATCTAAGACATTCTCAGCCTTAGAGCGGTAGAAATTACCCTTGGGGGAGTAGGACCCTTAGACAGGGAATATCAAATCCAACCCAGGGAAACAAGAGTCTCTTCCTAGTGAAGGTTCCTCAGAAAAGGTCCTCCCATTTCCAGAATATTTGGGGAGAAGGTTCAAGGCTGAGTGGTCTAAACCATAAGCCAATTAATAATCCCCAAACTTGGCCCCAAAACAAACTGTACTCACTACCTTTCTTTGCTATGAGTTGTTGCAGGTACCTGTGATAGAAACTCCAGTGGCTACACTTCAGTCATCTGGGCTCGGGTCAGAAGATGGGTAAGGATCAGTCAGATACCAAGAGGAGAGAGGCCATGCTAACAAGAGCTCATGAGGCCGGGACCATGGCTATTAAGGCTACAGCTATTGTTTCAATTGCCTCAAGAGTGTCAGGAGTATGGATCTGGAAACTGATCCAACTCCTCCTGTACAACAATAGCTGCCCACATTGAAGGGGCAAACAGAAATGTAAAGGCCAATACCTTCAAGACAGACATCATCCTGGATACATTTACCTTTTTCTTCCAGGATTATGGTCCTGACAGCAGTAACAAGCCGGCATGCTTGATTAAGAGCATGGCCAGCAGATTCACACTCTAAAAATATCGTCCTGACTTACCTCTTTCAGAGAGACAAGCTATTTGGGGATGCCCTGGGAAAGATTTAGATTGAGACCTAGGACAGAAGAATGTGTTGCCAAAAAACACTCAATCTGAGAGGCGATCCATTGGCCCTCAGCCTTTTATTCACAACACACACTACTAAGGTCCAGACAAGATTCCAAATGGCCATGCTGGGGTTAATCTAGGCAGTACTTTAATAAGGGGGAGGGGTCCTTTCAAGACCCCACTTGTAGTATAATGGTTAAGTAACTGAACAGTGATGCAGTACTCTGCAGGTTCAAATCTCACTGCTGCCATGAACTTGCCACATGGCCTTGGATAAACCAGTCCTCTCAGTCCCAACTCTCCAGCTGTATTGTGGGGATAATGCTTACCTTGTCCCAAGATCAAACAGACAGTTTTCCACACGTGGAAAGAGATCCAACCTTAACACCCAGATCTCTAAGAAAGGACCTTCTAGCTGTCCCTGTGAGAGGCCAACTACTCTTTACCATCAAGCCTAGGTTGACAAGCAGGCAGGCCTTGCAAATAGTCTCACAAGGCTATTCCATACAATTTGAAAGCTGCCCACCAGAAAGGGATTTACTCAATCATCTTCTTCTCAGTCCCTAAAAAGAATAGGGACTGAAGGGTGTTATTAGACCTCATTTTTTTTGAACAAGTGTATCAAATTGTATCACTTCTGAATGGGGACTCTGCACTCAGTCTCAGTGACCAGTCAATGAGAAGAACACATAACATCTACAGATCTCACAGAAACATACCTCCATGTACCAATTCTGACAGCCCTTGAACAATACCTAAGATTTTATGTTAAAAACAAACGCTGCAGTTCTGAGCCATCCTGTTTTGGCCTGTCCATCACACCAAGAGTATTCACAAAATTCTTGATCAACCTCATCATACGTTTCAGAGACAGGGGGTATTCATGTTCACTTGCACCCAGACGATCTCCTGATTGGTTCAAGTTCACGAGAAAATCTCACCACAACGTTCAATTCACCATTCAGTTCCTGCAAGCTTGAACACCTGGGTTAGATCACAGTCACCAAAAGGGCTTTTTTCTATCCCTCACCAAAGAAAAGGTCAGGAAGACCAAACAGCTGACTGAGACTGTCATCAGAGTGTAAAATCACTTCTCATGACACTACTGAAACTGATGGGTTGGCTAGTTGCTACCTACAATGCAATACCCTTGGGGTCATCTATAGGCAAGACCACTTCAGACCTTTCTTAGATCTCATTAACAACAGATCATGGAGAAGACAGATCTTCCCATTCAGATACCACTTCAGATCAAAACCCATTGGAGGCAAGGTCACCAACCCAATGCAAAGCAAAAGATTCATGATCCCTCAAGAACAACATATATTTACAGGTGTAAGAATCAGGTTAGGCATGTCTCCCTATCAATGACTTAGAAAGGTGAGCAATTTTTCTGGCCCTGCTCCAGTTCAGAGCTCTGTATGGACAAGATTGCAGACAAAACATATATAAACAAGCAGGGGGGATTTAAGATCTCGAGGCGAAACAAGGTGGCAGCAAGGATACTTACCTGGGAGGATGGTCACCTAGCTGGATGGTCACACATCAAAGGCATATCCAATGCCTAGGCAGACTGGCTGAGGGGACAACAGGGGAATGGTCCCTTAAGAAACATAACATTGCACTTCGCAACACCTCATGGAACTGTGTGCGTCCCAACACAGCTATCAACTACCGGGGTACATGACAAGATTTGTTCTACCCACAAGCAGATGCCCTGACATTGCAGTGGCCATTAGGCCTCCTCTATGTATTACTACCCTTACCAATAACAGACCATGCCTTTCTACCCTCCAACAGATGGTGATATTTCCACCTCTCATCCTACTGACCTCTCCGGTCAAGTTACAGCAGGGACCAATTTGGCTCTCTCATTTAAACTTACTTTGCTTAACCGTGTGGAAATAGAAAGGAACACCTTCCTGAGATGAGGATATTCCCGAGAGGTGGCCAACACTCTCCTAGCATTCAGAAAATAGTTTATGCTCAGAATTTACAACTCTTATTGGGAAGCCCTCACTCAGTAGACATTTTACATAGCCCTGATCAAACATCCATTTGAACCGGTCAAGGATGTTCCCCTGGGAAGGCTGAGAAGGAAGACTATCTTCCTTATTATGTTCGCGTCTGCCAAAAGATTTAGTCAGACCTGAACTCTGTATCTTTCCCAATAGTAAGGTGATGCCTCAGACTGTCTTCCAAAAGCGTATTCCAAACTGCATAGTTTACAAGAGATAATGCTACCATATTTCTACCTCTACCCTAAATAGACTAGGGAGAGACTCTTACACAGAAGGATGTCAGAAGGAGGCTCAAGGCCTATCTGCTCCGAACAGTGCAAATTCGAATGTCAGTCTTACTGTTCTTAAATATATTTCCCCTCAATTTGGGGAAGAAAATGTCTTCAGCAGTGGTAGGTGCCAACAGCAAAACATACACTATCGAAACTCCTAAAAAACAAAACAAAAAATCCTCTCTTCGTAGAGGTTCCTTGTGGAATACCACCTCACTCTTTGAGGAGTGCTACTACCAGTGCAGCATTACACAGGAACATTCTGTAGAAGAAGTCTGCAAGGCAGCAACAAGGTTGTCAGTCTTGACCTTATTAAGATGCTACTAATCGAATCTATATGATTCAGCTGACACTGACTGTAGTAGAAAAGTACTGCAGTGTATGATCATGGACGAAGACCATATCCCACCCAGAAACTGGAAACTGCTTTGGGAGCACCCAAGATGTCCTCCGCCTCAGAGGGAGAACGGACCTTTGGACACTTACCATGAAGGGTCCTTCTCCTATGAGGAAAGGAGGACATCTTGCCCTCCCCGGGTCTCCATCCTTCTCTACCCTGCTGCCTCATTCTTATACCTCCTCCGGATTATGCTTTATTTACAGTACATATTAATGCAACAGGTGTTTTTTCTCTCAGTATTGACAGTTGCTGAATGATAAATTCAATGTTGCTGCTTTGTGGAGTCACCTGAACTGAAGAGAGGGTGGTCCCACAGGCTAGACAGGAAGAGGAAGAAAGTTAGTTCCTGCCTCCCTGATTGGATGGTGGGAATCACCCAAGATGTCCTCCTTTCCTCAGAGGAGAAGGACCCTTCACGGTAAGTGTCCAAAGGTCCGTTCTCGGCAATTGCCTTATGTTAGCTGGTTATACTGTGAGTCCTGAATTTAAAAAATCCGTTTACTGAATCTGTCTCTGTCTGATCTGATCGGTACAGATATTTTTGGGAAGATCCATGGAACAGAAACTGACACGTACATAAGAGGAGGACAAATCATAACAACTGGATTAAATGTATGTAAAACATGCATTAATGTTTCATTATTACTGCTGTATGCCATGAAATAATTTACACTTGAGTATGTAGCAGCTGTACAACTCCAGGTTTTATTAGATTACCCACATCCAATTCAATCCACATTCTAACCTGGACTGCATACAAACATGCTTCAATCAGAAATCTTCAGTAATTGAACGTAAGAAAAGTCAGTGATCCATCTAGTCCAGCACCCTGTTTCATATAACCAGTTGCCCTGGAGGGCCAACAAACAGAGGTCAAGGCCTGCCCTAAGGGTGCCCCCAGCACTGGTATTCAAAGGTTTGCTTGCCTATGGAGGTTCTCTTTAATCACCATAGCAAACATGCTTTTAAAGCCATCCATGTATGTGGCCATCACTACATCCACTGGCAATGAGTTCCACAATTTAATTATTTGTTGAGTAAGGAAGTATTTCCTTTGGACTGTCCTAAATCTACTGCCATCAACTTCATTGGGTGCCCTGAGTTCAAGTATTATGAGAGCACTTTCTCTACCCCAGATGGTTTGTCTTGTTCTCACATGATAATCCATTTGCAAATGGAAAGTCAGGTATCATATGATAAATATTTTATCATGATAAAATATTTTGCATGAGTTTTTAAAGGATGTGGAAAAGGCTTTTGACAGAATTCTATAACAGATTTTAAATTATTTTCGTTTATGATTTATACAAAAGACTTTAAACAAGACTATAATAATTTCAGGCTAGAGTGAATATTAATAGATACATTATGGAAGAATTTAATTTAGCAACAGGTATTAGTTCAAGGATGTCCACTCCCCCCATTGCTTTTTATTTTATGTATAAAATGTATTTTATGTAGAACTGCTGTTTTTTAAAATTATTGTTGAAAGTTTGTCTTTGATAATTTAAATCTGATAATTTATTGATAATTATTTATTATTGCTAATTTATTTAGAAGCTGGCTCTCTATTTCATTATTGAGATCTTTGTTACTGATATTTTATTTTGGAAGTCTGAGAGACAGAGTATATGATTTTAAATAAATCAATAAAGTATATGAGTTGGTACCTCCTGAACCCCTGAACCCCAGCAACCCCTGAAAAGGATAATTGTCATGTAAATACAGCCAATAGCAAAACCCCTAGGAAGTCAGCAGAAACTGCTGTTTCCATCACAGGAAAAAGTTTGCACTGCAAACTCCCAACATTTTGTAACTGGCCCCAGCAATCCCATAGCAGCCAATCTGTGGTGGTTCCAGTTTGGTGTAGTGGTTAAGAGCACGGGACTCTAATCTGGAGAGCCGGGTTTGATTCCCCACTCCTCCACTTGAAGCCAGCTGGGTGACCTTGGGCTAGTCACAGTTCTCTGGAGTTCTCTCAGCCCCACCCACCTCACAGGGTGTTTTGTTGTGCAGATAATAATGACAAACTTTGTAACCCACTCTGAGTGGGCATTAAGTTGTCCTGAAGGGCAATATATAAATCCAACGTTATTATTATAAATTGAATGTTATTATTTGTTCTCAAAATTCCTAAAATGATAATAGGCTCAACATGATTGAAGACTCTCAATCTACAGTATTCCAAGGTGGCATAATTCTGAATTAATGAGTAAACCATGGCCGAATCCACACGTCTCAAGTTTGCCGCTTTCCCCCCGCCATTGATGTGCTTCTCAGAGGACTGTTCACATACTCTTACCTCAATCCCACCATTCTTTCGCATCTGTTGCATTGTGCCTCAGATGAGTTTGGTGCACTTTCTAATGCTTCTCTTGCACAGTCCTAACCATGAATGTGAACAAATAGAAGCAGTTCACAAACCACCACCACTTCCTTGTTTATAGCTTTTCCGGAATATCATCCCTCTTTGCTGTGCAATTATTATGGTTTCTAACTCTGTCCGCAGCATGCCCGCCCCCCCCCTCCTTTTTTAAAAAAAAGTGGGCTATTGCACAATCCCGTCCATCAATATCATCCTGAAGTGGGGCATTCAAAAATGCCTGTGGAGACATTGGGGGGGGGGGGGGGCGTCATTTTCATTTGTGTCATGTTTTACTGCCAAAGGACTGCTTGGGTAATATCTGTGGCTGCCAAAGTTGACTCTCCTTTATCTTTTTAAAGAAATGTTGAAATTACCATTATAGTGAAAATCCGCTATTCTACAATAACATTTTTGCGTTAAATAAGTAGTCTGTGCTAAGTGGCCAGCATCAACCTCCCGCAATCTTTCCCAGTGACCCATTGTTCTCTCCTGGAGCTCTATGACTATCAGAAAACACTGCTTCTCTTGGCCTGAGTGTGCGATGCTTCATGGTGTGGTTTATCACTGAAAGGGGTATGTGACCTTGCCATAGCAATTTAGCAAAAAATTGCTATAGCGGAAATCTAGTATAAAATTTTAAAAAACGTGATGTCGTCATTGGCTACAGCGGATCTAAACAACACCCCCTAATGTGTGATTCTCCAAGGGATGTGGACAACGTACAGCGCAATGCTGCCGCAGTAAGAGACGGGATGTGAACACAGACTGGGACAGTGCGGGATAGAATCCAGCGCAATTATTGCGTATGAAAAGCGGAAGGTGTGGATTTGGCCCATTTCACATAATTCCATGAACTAATTTCTAGTTCTTGCCAATTTCTTTCAGGTATACATGCTTATGAATCTCTAAAAGAGCAGTTGTGCTGACTTCACAAACTGGTTTCACAACACAGGAAACGAATAAAGTAGGCTCTCTTTCTAGATATATTTCCACAAATCTCATTCTCATGCATGTCTGGTCATAATAACACACAAAGCAGCAAAGACCGCAAGACAGTTATCTATCTAAGGTTTATAACTTCCCATTAGCAGAAAGGAAATATATGCCCTCAACAGTGATCAAACTGCACGATCGCTTCCAAAAACAGCATAGTAATAGGCTGAGATATACTTCTGTCAAATACCTGCCATTTTCTTTTTAATTACTATTTTAATTAATTGACTTTTTATTTAAATTTGAACACTTCATGCTTTTAAATATTTTATTGTCATGGATAAAGGCAAGAGCATCCGGGAAAGACAGCGTTTGACTAATATGGTGATGAAGAACTCAAAGGGAGTTCCTCTGTTCCTACCAAGAGTGGCAACCAGCCTGCATCTCCAGATGGCTTCTTTTTACAAACAAGTGTGAAAACATCACCATCTCTTTGATTTGTTAATGCCTTTCTATTGGACCAATGGTGGGCTCTGAAGGTCTAGAACCATAACCTCTGATTGGTTAATCTACCTTGGGGTTCAGGTGGGTGAATACCTGAAGAAACTCTGTCCCTGTGTGTGTTGAGTGTGTGTTGCATGGGATGTAAAACCTGGTGGATGTGTCCCACACCAGGAGCTGCACACTCACTCTTCTAGTTCAGCTGGAGGCAGAAGCCATGGAACATGTAAGATTCTTTTCACTAGCAACCTTTTCTGTTTCCTTTTATTTTCTTAGACTGCATGCTTCACTGTATCCTTGTACTTGCATTAGAGTTTGTGCCTGTTCTATAACAAAGTTAATTAGTTTGAAAAGCCACGACTTGATTCCTGCTACAACATGCCCTACTACGCTACTGTGTAACTGTTTTCTGCAGTGCAGTTACAAAAAACGGGAGCATATGAGCTCAGGGGACCGAATTGCTAAATGGCCTGAGGGTAGTGGTGGCGATTCTACTGAGGAAACTGTGCAGGAAGTACATCTATAGTTCCCAAAATTAAAATTAAAAAAAATCATTCCAAAATCCTATTACTAACGTTTTCCTTTATCAAAACACCTCACAAGGTGTTTTGTTATAGGGATAATAATGACATAGTTTATAAACTGCTCTGAGTGGGCATTAAGTTGTCCTGAAGGGCGGTATATAAATCAGATGTTGTTGTTGTTATTTATTCCAAATGTGATAGCGCTTGCATATTTTTGATATACTTGTTATTGATATAATTTGTTATTTTTCCCTTCTTTCTTTAAAATTAACATTATGTTTAGAGAACAATAGCTTTTTTACATTGTAACCTTTCTCCTACTGAAATTATCTTTTTTGTCTCCAGTTCTCAGCAGTAAGTACTTCTTGGGAGCATTAAATAAATAAATATTGCTGCGACAGTCAGATTAGAGACTTTAAAATTTAATTTGCTGTCCAGTGTAGCCAATGTTTTAATGCTACGTACATATACATTACAATAAGGCCCAGTGAATAACATGGAACTTGCTATCGACAGATTTGCACTGTGAGTTATATGTGGGTTCCATTTTATAAAGACTTTGCAAAATCAGGAATGCACACACATTCCAGATGTTTTGTGATATATCCAAAAGAGGACACCTATACCTCAGCCAACATTCCCATGTTTATAATTATAAAACAAGCCGTCTGAGGTACAGCAATAAAACTGTAATATTTTCCCATACCAATCCATGTTATCCACTGGAACTAAGCTACTGAACTCCTTGTTTGTCCAACCTTTGGCTTCAATAAACACAGAATGATGTAACGCTGCTTAGAATGGCACTGTGAGTTAGGGAAAGAATGCCAAAATGAACCTGAAATCCATCTGAAACTATCCAAGAGTTCCACAAAATCCAATGGTAAATAATAAAGCATTGACTTACCTGATAAGAAATCTATGTAGTCCAACATCAAAACTTCTGCAAAAAAAACAAACAGAAAATATATCTTAAGACGTATGCATTCGAGACTAGAAAACATAATAAAATGCTTTTAAGGTTATTAGCTAGCAAAAAACTTATTCTGATGAATAGCATAAGGAAACAACGAAAGCAGTAAAGTTGTACATTCAGACAGATGAGATGGGAAGCCTATACTTCCCATTTTTATTAACATTTGGCTATTGGTATAAGCACATGGTACTTTGGTTGTTGTGGATTTTCCGGGCTGTGAAAGCCTTTGACAATACATCACACAGTACTTTGGTTGCTTCTGGACACCCTTGCTCAGAACAAGAGAATTCAAGCTGAAATACATACATGTGCACCTGGGTGTGCAAGCACCAAGTCATTACTGACCCATGGGGGATGTTGCATCACAATGTTTTCTTAGCAGACTTTTACGGGGTGGTTTGCCATTGCCTTCCCCAGTCATATACACTTTACCCACAGGAAACTGGGTACCCATTTTACCAACCTCGGAAGGATGGAAGGCTGAGTCAACCTTGAGCTAGCTACCTCAACCCAGCTTCCACCAGAATCTTTACCTTTATTCTTTATGGAAGGATTTTTCAGGAGGCTGGAGTGTTTATCCCCAAGCAAATGACACCAAAAGTGCAGGGAACCTAGTTCTGCCTATCCACTAAAGACCTCCCAAGTTTCAAGAGAACTGGATCAAGGGGTCCAATTCTACAGGCCCCTGAATAAACTGCCCCCAGTCATCTTACTTGTCTCCATTGTTTCGTCTAGGGAAAATTTTCTATACTTTCTTGAGGGAAGAGAAGAAAATAGTCAAACACACAAGAGCAACCACTGACCAAAAGCCTCCAGATACAAGCAGGACCAACAAGCTCAACACAAACAATGTCAAACCAAAGAATCCAAGCCATGACAAGTTAAGCGAGGGACACTGTTACAACAGTGTCCCAACAGAACCAGTATCAAGTCACAGAAGCAAAGCAGAATGTAGGACTAACTTACAACCCCAAATAGAATCAATGTCAAACCAAAGAATCCAAGCCAACATAGCTAGCCAGGAGGCTTCATTTTAGGTGCTTCTGTGGATTCTGCTTTTCACTTCCTATACTTGCATGATTTACTAACATCTCTTGTTCCAATGACATTTCTAGATTTTTTTTATTTATTAAAGTGACAAGAATAACATTTTCAGCACCATATTTATTTATTTATTTTCTGCACTGAATGGTACTAACAGGTGCTGTGCCCTGTGCAAAGTGCCCTGCCTGAAGTGCCCTGTGTGATGTGCTTCTAGACTGTGGAAGAACGGGGATCTATACTCACTAGCAGCTGTGGGTACTGCCAGAGCTGCCTCCTGTGAGGGGCTCAGGGTGAATACTGTGTCAGGAGGCAGAAGGCAATGGCCCAGAGAGAAGATGGCAGCAGCTTTTGTGCCATCTTCCACCTCTCCTCCTTCTTTGGAAGGCCTGCTGGACTCTGGAGGAACTGGAGATTGGGCATCCACTCTCTCCTCTAGTTCCTCCAGCAAGCTTAAGGTCTCCAAAGTAAATTCACTACCCCAGGTTCAACCCAAAAGACAGCTCAGGCTCTTCCTCCCACTGCTGCTGCAACTGCTGCTGAGTCATACTAGCCAAAGGAGGAAGAACCTGAGTCACACCAGCCAGAGGAGGGGAAGACTGAGCAGCAGACCCTTGTGCAGTGCCAGCACCTATGTTAGGCACCTCCGCTAGCGGCATTCCAACCACAGCCGCTATAAAGAGGGCCTTGAGGGCCTCTTCATTGCATCACCCGAGCCAGAGAAGGCGTGGTGGGAGAATGCTATAGGGCAGCCCTCCACACAGGTGGAGGGGAAGGCCCAGCCATCCCCTCCACCCTACTACTCTTCTGCTTAGCCTTTCCCCCAGGGCCCCACTTTATTCCCTTTCTATCTCCCATTCTGTCCCCCTGGACTACTTCATCAAAGTAAGCTAGCTGCTAAGCTAGGCTACACTGCACTGTGAGCCTCTGAGCACTAACTAACCTGCTTTTGAACCTGTTCTCCTGAGCACTAACCTGCACTTGCCTTGCTTTTCAAACGCACACAACACAACGCTTAGGCTTGCTTCAATAGAATTTTTTTCTTTAAAAAACTGCTTCTTACATTCTAGTCTAAAAACTGATTAATTTTTTTTTGTAAACACCACCTGTGATGCAAGTATAGAATTCTTGTTTTTTAATGTAGGGTTCCCCTCCCCCAAATTTACAAGTGAAACCTAATTACCCCCACTCCCACCCAGATTAAGCTAATCTTAGTCTTTCTGAAAACTGGACTTCAATTTTTTTGGAAGACTAAAACATCAGCCTAAACTCTATTTTTTAAAAAAACTACCTGGCTTCAATAGTTTTGAGGTCAAGGTCATTCTAATAATTGTTTTAGAAATAAACCCTCGGTGCCAATTAATGTACAAAAACAAAACAAAGCACCTGGCTTTTTTTTTGAAGCCTAACCAAAGCCTACTTATTTTTCTGACAACACCGAATCCTAAATTGAAAATTTAGGTTTTTTTTAAAAAAAAATACGTTAACTGTTATTAAAACCTAATCAGAAATTTCCTTCAGAACTTTCTGCAGCAATTAAAATTAAAAAAAAAAAACAAGAAGAGCACGCAAAAACTCCATGAAACCACTTCCCCAAAACACAGAAAGATCTATAAAACTACAGAACAACTGTAAATTCAGAACCAGAAGAATGGAAAAAGATAACAACTTGGAAAATCCCCTCCCCTGCAAAGCACAAACTCTTTCAAAACCAAAATGCAAAGCAGTTAAACATTCTAAAACAAGCCAAGAGAAGAGAACTTCCCAAAACAGCACAAGCCTCATAAACCTTTTTAAAACAGCGCACTGCAGAACAAAACCAAGGAAAAGCATTTTCCCTCTGTGTTCGTAAGATGAACAGAGGTTTTCTGTTCTAGAATTAAGTTTTAACCTCCCAGCCAGGTAGGGGTGGAAAATGGGAATCGGGGGGGGGGGGGAGCAAACAGAGGTGGGGGGAGAGAGGAATGAAGGCATGCTGGTTTGGTTATTGTTTGTTTCAGCTTCATTGTAGTTTGCAGCAATTCTAAAAGAGCATTCTCAAAAAAAATGCTGCTAAAAAGTGGGGCAAACAGTACCAAGAAGTCAGACCTGCTGCTTACTCTAGTCTGCCTTCTCTGCACCTCTAGTGGCTGCAGTACAGAACTGCACTAACAATAAAATCAACTGAAATGCATTTTCATGATTCCAGCTTCAAAGGCCATCCAAAGACTTGGAATTTTGTACCCCCAGTCACCCCTACTCTTGGCAGCCCTGCTCCTTCTAGCTTAAGGATGTTAAGATAGGATGCTGGATGTTTTCTTAAGCTCTTTTTATGCCCCTTCTTTTTCTAGCTTGTTTTATTTTGGTAATTCTTACATTGTTGTTTTTATTTTTTTATAGTACTGTTTTTTCCTTCTTGAGCTGCCTCGGGCAGATCTCTGGAGAGCTGGCATACCCATCTTCTACACAATAATTAAATATATCAGTGCAAATGCACTGCACCTGCAGAAAAACTTGTGTGCACGCAAATGTTCTAAGATCTTTGTCCTAGAAGATGGTCCTACCTTCAGAATACATGTTAGAAGTTATTACAAAGACCTGTCACTTCTGCTTTGAAATCCAAAGCATCTGCCTCCACATTGGTATTCAACACACAAACAAATACAAATCTTCATATACACAAAGCCTAGGAAAGGCTGGAATGCAGTCATGCAAAAGGCTAAAGCTCAAATGGTAGCAATAACACATTTGATGAAAAAGCCACACTGCCAAATTGCAAATAAAAAAGACACAATGCTTTTTTCCTTTCCCTGAGATAGCAATAATGTACACATCTGAAAGCCAAACATGTGCAAAACTGTGATTAGTTTCCATTTACATTATAGGCTGAAGAAATGATGAGTCAGCCCTTGTTGTGTTGCAGAGGCCTGAGGTTATTTTTTCATCACTTCTGTTTCATTGGCAGAATTCCTTTATCACCATATGGTAACCCTTGTTTGATTGTGTTTTCTGCATCTCGTTGAATAAAAGGTATGACTATATTATGTTTAGTATAGGCTAGGTCCTTGCCTGATTTTTTTAAAAAAACTAGTTCATCACATCAAATTCCTTGCTGAGGCTTACTTTCTCTCTAAAAAATGTTCTCTAGAGAAACTTGGGTTGAAAAATAAAAGACTGCGCTGCTAATGCAGCATTCTAATTGCAGAGGGAAGAAAAAAGAAATCTTACTAGAGAGAAACTTTTGTAAGTAATGGCAACACTGAATAAAATTATGTGACCAGTAAGTCCTGTAGGGATTTCTCATTAGTTTAGTCCATTAACCACATAGTTTAGATCTTGAGAAAAAGAGATACTTGCAATTCACAGTGACTTTCAACACTGATTCCACTGTTTACTCTCTCTGGATGAGTTCAGACACTGTGACAAATCATATGTAAGAAAATGTAGAAATCATGGTTTGAAACAGGTTTGCAAAAAATGATTGGTATCAACTATGGTTTGGCATATCTGAAGTGACATATATGATCAATATTCTGCCTCTGGAGGCCACTGCTCTTTAGAAATGGAAGCACTAAGTAGACTGAAAACAAAACTACATAAGCAGTTCTTTATTATTGTTTGTTGTTTATCTGGTAGTCAAACTGAGGTTTGGCATGATGTCTGACTTGAGCAAAATTCTTTACATCAGGGCGCTACAGGCAGTCCTAAGGTTCCCTGAACTCACTTCAGCATCTGAGACCCAAACAGAAGGTAAGGCTGTAGATACAAGGCAGGGTTGTGACTCCATTGCAGAAGATCTACCTTGTATGCAGAAGGCCACAGGTTCAATCCCCAGCATCTCAAGTTAAAAGGATTACGTAGTTGACAATGTGAAAAGACTTCCATCTGAGGCCCTGGAAAGTAGCTGATACTCAGGGTTGACAATACTGACCTTGACAGACCAATGGTCTAGTTCAGTATTGAGAGCTCCATGTGTTCATCCGCATGTGTCTATCAGTCATACAAGATGAGTCTTAGCTACAGATGTAAAATATCTAGAAATTTTCAAGGCACAATAAAAAACCAATTTACCCACTTTTTCTCCCTGGAAAAAATGGAAATTTAGGGGAAAACTTATTGTGCTATCAAACCTAAACTAATGGTACTTCTTTAACAACATAAAATGCATCCTTTATAACTTGCTTAGCATATAAAATTGCAATATTTGACTTATTTCTGGAACTTAAAAGTTATAAACGCCTTACAGTGAAATCCTAAGCAGAGTTACTCTAGCCTAAGCCCATTGATTTGACACACCCACAATAAAACTAATGGCATATTTTGATATGCAGTAGTGAATTATCAACATAAAAATTATAGTATGTTATTTACGTACAAAACTAGTCACATTTAAAAATAAAAATATCACCACCTAAAGTTTCAAAATCAAGGCTAATTTTGCACGCGCACACACACACACACAGAGACACACACACACACAAACACCAGCCTTCACATCTTTAGTCTTAATGCAAACTAAGCCTAGTCACTGTCATTCCAGGCTGCAGGAGGGGGTTATATATTCAAATCTCACAAATAATTTTTTTGTTTTAATCTTGTTCCATCCTACACGAAAGTCTTGCACAACGGCTGTCCAGATAAGATCCACATGGAATCAAAATTAAAACATGAAGACAAACATTATGCAACCAATGTATTGTCAAAGGCTTTCATGGCCGGAGAACGATGGTTGTTGTGGATTTTCCGGGCTGTATAGCCGTGGTCTTGGCATTGTAGTTCCTGACGTTTCGCCAGCAGCTGTGACTGGCATCTTCAGAGGTGTAGCACCAAAAGACAGAGATCTCTCAGTGTCACAGTGTGTAAAAGAAGTTGGCAGGTAATTTATATCTACTCAGGAAGGTAGGGTTGGGCTGAGTCATCCTGTAAGAGTTTCCCAGGGTGTGGAATGCTAATGGAGGGAGGCTTCACTGTATCCTGAGGAGGTTCTTTTGCATATGGATTGGTGCTTGATGTGCTAATCTTCTCTGCAGGGCTATTGTCGGGTATAGAGTATTTTGTTAGCCTGGTGTTTTTCAGGACTGGAAACCATGCTCTATTCATTCTTAAGGTCTCTTCTTTCCTATTGAAATTGTGCTTATGCTTATGAATTTCAATGGCCTCCCTGTGCAATCTGACGACGTAGTTGGAAGTGTTGTCAAGTAATTTAGTGTCCTGGAATAGGATACTGTGTCCTGCTTGAGTTAGGCTATGTTCAGCCACTGCTGACTTTTCCAGATGGCCAAGTCTGCAGTGTCTTTCATGTTCTTTTATTCTTGTCTGGATGCTACGCTGTGTGGTCCCGATGTAAACTTGTGCACAGCTGCAGGGTATGTGGTATACTCCTGCAGAGGTGAGGGGGTCTCTCCTGTCTTTTGCTGATCGTAACATCTGTTGAATTTTTCTGGTGGGTCTGAATACTGCTTGAAGGTTGTGCTTTTTCATAAGCTTTCCCATCTGATCAGTGATTCCTTTGATATATGGCAAAAACACTTTTCCTGTGGGAGACTGTTTTTCCTTGGTTGTTTGATTTATCCTTGGTTTAATTGCTCTTCTGATTTCTGAAGATGCCAGTCACAGCTGCTGGCGAAACGTCAGGAACTACAATGCCAAGACTACGGCTATACAGCCTGGAAAATCCACAACAACCTTTATGCAACCAAAATCAATGACCAGCATACAACATCAACAAAATAGGAGTCATCATAACCTGCACTTTGAATACTGCCCAGAAACACATAAAACAATCACAAAAAGGTCTTGTAAATGGGTAACAGTACAGTAATTCATAGCAGTTAGCAGCCTTGCATTTCAAACTTTTTGCACTAAGTGAAGATTCCAAACCCTTTTTGATGGCAACCCCACATAAAGCACATTGCAATAATGCAATCTGGATGTATTAGAGCATGGATAACTGCAGCCAGATTCTGCCTTAAATAAAGGTGCATCTATTGCACCAACTGAATTTGGACAAAAACAATAAATACAACAGCAGAGAACTGGGCCTCCATTTGTAGATCATACATATATAAAACGTCCTTTCCTTAACAGCTATTTACATGTTCTGGTTCCTATGGAAGACAAAAGCACTCTGAAGAGGTGGCATAGAAATATTCTAAATAAAAAGGCATCCATATGATATTAAACATATTAAATATAATATATACATTAATTACATAAGTACTTGATACCTTCTCTCATTTAAAAACGATTGCTTGTTATGCTAAAGTTAACACATGTTTGCTCACAACCTTAAGAGAAAGCAGCCATTCTTAAGTAGCATAAGCCTCACACCAATATATTTACATTCAGGAGACCAAATTTCATTGAATGGCACTTAATTCATACAAACTACCAATATATATGTTCCCAGGAAATGATCTTTGTGAACCAGTTCAGCTGAGCTGCCTTGTGTCTCCTTGGGACCTGTTGTGTTGAAACTAAACTAGAACTTGGGGGCATTCAATGAAGCTGATGAGCCATAGATGCAGCCAAGAGGATTGGCTGGTCATTCTTGCTTCTTTTTTACATTCCAAAGTGATAAATACAAGATAACAGTTTCCCCCCTAAAAAATTAAATTGCTGTGCAGTCAGAAGCATGTTTATGCAGTGCAGTACAGTTATGCAGTATAGATGGTATACAATGTCAGCTCCAATTATAAGTTTTAGAATATGGGTGAAACTGATTATAAAGACTGCTTTCCTACCTCTCTCCCCAAAATTTTTGAGTAGAGATTCTCATTTTCCAAGCATATACTTGCAGTATATAAGGATCTTTCAAAAAAGATCCAATTCCTACAAAGAGCCTTGCAAGAAATAACAGTTTCTATCAAGGAGCGCTGAATAAAAAAATCAAGGGGTTAGATTTGATGCCTCTGGACCCCTTCAAACTTGATGATTCTGTGACTCTCAAAAGATCATACCCTGGAAATCTTGGTCTTTAACGTGCTATTGGTCCTGAAAGTTTCTCAAAATTATTTCAAAGTGAGATGCAAATCAAAACTGCAATGGTTAAAGGGAAGAGCTGTGGTTCAGTGGTAAAGCATATTTCTGCTATCTCCAGGTAAAGAATTTCAGGGAGCAGATGCTAGGAAAGACCTTTCTCTGTCTGAGACCCAGTCACAATAGATAATACCGAGCCAGATGAACCATCTTCCTATAAAGCATATATGGCATAAGTAAGCTTGAAGGAAACATAACAGAATACGCATCTGTTTTGAACAGAACAGAGATTAACAGTGATTTAGAAAAACTCTTTTCATAATGGTTCCTGCAAGGCTTCCATCATTCATCCTTAATGGTTAAATAATCGTTACAGGCTTAGAGTGAAATTCTGGCAAACGAGAAGACAATGGGATATGAGCCACTCACTCTACAAGGGCCAGGAACTCACTTCCAGATATTATTTGTTTTGGAAGAAGCAACTCTTCCTCCTACTGTTCAAATAGCAGGCAGATGAAACTACACAGCTGAAAGTCTAGATAAGTCTTAAATGTAACAGTTTTCTTATCAAGTCTGTGTTCTAACCAATCTGTAACAGAACAATAGGACAGAGAGATTTCCATGCATCACAACAACCTCAAACTTCCTTCAGACTTTTAAAAAAAGTCCATCTTAGCTGAAATTCCACTGGTGGAATTGGAGACCATCAGAGGCAGTGATATATTGGGATATGAGAACAGACAGAAGGGCATTTTTGCAAAGGCAATAAAGTTCCGTTTATAACAGAATGGCTCAGGAAAATGCATTGTATTTCTATTTATGTAATACTATGCTCTGCATTGCTTAACATGTCATGTTTAATATTCATACTTTGTTCAGATGATGGCTCTGTTTAATTTCTACCATTCCTGGTCCTGTTACGATGATGACTGGTGCTCTGCAGAACGAGCTGGGCCACCCCACAAGACCCTTTCTGGCTCACAGACACAGCAAAGGACGTCCACTGACGTTACACAACTGCGGTTCCGAACTCCCGACCTCAAGCGATCCGCCGGCCTCAGCCTCCCGTGTTCAGGCTGGGATTACAGGCGCGCGCCACGTCTCATCCTGTGGGTTGCATTGGTTTACAATGTTCAATTTTCCTTGAGTTTTGGTGAGAAAGGCAGATTATAAATAACTTAAATAAAATAAATTGGGATAAACTGATATAAATAGTGTAGTTCTCATCATCAGGGATGTGTATGTGTACACATTAGTGATTCCTGTGCAACACAGAGCTTAAAGAGCATCCAAATTGGAATCTTGTTATATAAGGAAAATAAGTTACTGGGTTTGGAAGTAAGAATGGACTACAGCTGTACAACTGGAGTAAAGGCAAAGTGTTTGAGGGGAACTGATTAATATTGGGCAGTGATATGTTTTATGTAGGTAAGGAAGATTATTCATGCTATTTGCAAGGTTGCTAGATCAACCAGTTCCTCAAACAGATAACGTCTGCATCTTTTAACTTTGGATTTCATAAGCAGCCATCTTTTTATTGAAGGACTGAGCTGCTAAAAACAGAAAATATCAGCACCACAGGGGTGTCTTTCAAATATGATACTGCTTGACAAGGATCCCTTTGCAACACCCTTCAGGAATCATCTCCTTTTTGAAGGAAAGATGCCTTGAACAGTTTGGCAAAAATGTCTGCGATATTTCAAACATCCTTAATGAAAAACTCATACCTATGGGAAAGTGTTCTTGATGTTAATGCACTTAATTATTATAAAACAGTCACTTCATTTGGGCTGCTTGGATATTTTAAAAGAAGACGGGAATTGTTGCCTGGAGCCCCCTCCCAGAATCTGAACACAGAGCCAGTTTGGTGTAGTGGTTAAGAGCACGGGACTCTAATCTGGAGAGCCGGGTTTGATTCCCCACTCCTCCACAAAGCCAGCTGGGTGACCTTGGGCGAGTCACAGTTCTCTTGAGCTCTCTTAGCCCCACCCACCTCACAGGGTGATTGTTGTGGGGTAATAATAACACTTTGTAAACCGCTCTGAGTGGGCATTAAGTTGTCCTGAAGGGCGGTATATAAATCGAATGTTATTATTATTATTTATATATATACGGCCTGTGCATAACTTGGTACTGAGGCCAATATGATAAATGAAGAAGGGAATGTCATGAGACTGGCAGGGCAACCCCCTGATCAGGGCCCACAAGCCACCCTCTCTGCAAAGACTTTGGAGTGGCCACACTGCACTCAGATGGGCTTGCGTGCCAAGATGCCAGCCACTGCTGATGTGCCCGTAGGAAACAAGGCTAGCAGTGGGAGAGAGAGAGAGAAGCCATGATTCCAGAGCAGTTTCAAAAGGACAACAACTTTTCCTGTGGACGCCATAGCCAGCCAGGCCTGCTGGCACGAACTGTTTACATGTTGCACCTTTGATGTGCAGATACCCAAAGTGAAGACCAGGAAACGAGGCATCTCTGACTCTGGGAATCACCCACTGAAGCTATCACCTCCAACTATCAAAACAACGGAGCGCAGTAAAATGCAAATGACGCCCCATTTGTATCTTTTCTTCTGCATAGAGGTAACACAAAGCACCATCAATAAACTCAATCGCTTCCTCCCCTCTCCTTCCCCTCCCTCCTTCCCTCTATCGAGGTGTCACAACAGAAAACATTAGATCCCAAATGATCCTTTTTGGATATGAAGTGTCTTGCTAAATTGACACATTTATTGCTATTGGTAAATTTCCTGAGAACCATCAACAGGACACAGCCCATTCCAATCGTAGTACCCCCCCCCCCCCGTGCGCACACCATTTCCTCCATCCTAACTAGCATAGTGCAGGCACTATGTTAGACTCCCCCCCCTTTGCTGCTAAGATCTCTGCTTTTCAACGGACAAGTGAGTATTGCCCAACGACACTCCGCTAATGCACTGTCTCTATATGCTTTCCACCCCTTTTATTTCCTAGTCTTGTAATGAATGTGTGTGTGATTCCTGTATTTTGCATAAGAAAAATCATTAAGTAAAAGATGTGATTCATCAAAATATTAGTCTCCTCACTTATTGAAGGTGGTCCGGATTACTGACCCTGGTATCCATTTGGTCAAGATCCCTGATATTAGCCTACTGTACATTAATTCCCCATTTTTAGAGCAGTTTGGCTAACAGAAGAATCTCCCTACAACCCCACAGGAAACAAAAGACAGAAATTGTCACAAGTAATGCCTTTCAGCAACTGACACACAGCTTGGTCTTGGCTTCTCATTGCTTTCCAGTTTCAGCAGCTGAATAATTCCTGACATGAGAAGGAATCATTATTTAACTAGATATCAGGGAACGAAGACATTGCAGTAAATATGCTAGCCAGAATTAGAAGCAAAGTATGAACTTTGCAGACCAGGTTATAAAACTTGTCGATCAGACATTATATTTTCTGCCTTTACCCAAATATAACTACACAATCTTAAATCAGTGCATGACCTGTAAATGATGCAATAAAACATACCCCTTTACTATAGAATGGTGGCATCAGTAGATTCGTATTCTGTCTGGTTTCCTCTCATCAGATCTCAGAAGCTAAGCAGGGTCAGCCTTGATTAGTACTTGGTTGGGAGACCTCCAAGGAAATCCAGGGTTGCTACACAGAGGCAGGCAATGGCAAACCATCTCTAAATGTCTCTAGCCTTGAAAACCCCACAGGGTCACCATGAATCGCCTGTGACTTGGCTGCACTTTCCATTACCACCTGCCTTCCTATAACCATCATTCTATCTTCCTCAAACTGTAATACTGCACAAGTACAATGAATATGATTCATAAATTGTGGATTCAAGCCAGCATTTGGTGTTGTGGTTAAGAGCAGCGGGACTTTAGGGAGAACTGGGCTTGATTCCCCACCCCTCCGCTTGAAGCCAGCTGGGTGACCTTGGGTCAGTCACAGCTCTCTGGAGCTCTCTCAGCCCCACCCACCTCACAGGGTGATTGTTGTGGGGATAATAATAGCATACTTTGTAAACCGCTTGAGTGGGCATTAAGTTGTCCCATTAATATAAATCAAATGTTGTTATTATTATTTTTTTAAAAATTAGGGCTTTAGCTCTAGAACAATGTTTCTCAAACTGGGATCAAGGGCCCCTCGAGGTATACAAGAATACACTTGGAGATCTGAAAGTTCTTTTTAAGGACAGAGAATGGGTCATTCTTATACTCCTACAGCTAATGTGAAAACAGAACTCTGTAGCTCAGTACATGTGTCCCCTCTGAGCACTGACTAAATGCACTGCCCGATCACTAGCTCATGAGCATTGTGCTTAAATGTAGAGGCAGTATCCACTCATACACACACTCCCTCTGTGATTGGGAAAATTGCTTTCTGAATGTTGCTGATCATGGGGAGGAAGTGTATGCACGGACACAGCCTCTGTACCTAGGCATCCTATTTATTATTTATTTATTTTTATTTATATCATATTTGTACTCCACCCTCCCTGCGAGCAGGCTCAGGGCGGATAACAACATTAAGAACATTTAAAACGTTCCATATTAAAACATTTAAAGCCAAAAGAGGTGCCGATACTTCAGTAATCATATGGAGACAGGACCAGATACGCATGCTCACTCTCCCTGAGTGTTCAGTCAACATGCAGAAAAGTTCTGTGTAATGGCTTCTGTTTTGTACGCCCCCTGGTGTTAGGGAAGAAAATGGCCACCATGAAAGTAAAGCCTGAGGGGAGACCAGGAGCCTGGCAACTCGCCCATAATTTTGTGGCTGTGGAGGCAGGCTCTGCTGCCTCCAATGCCAATAGTGGAGAGAAGCCTCCCAAGGGGATGATGCCAGTATTGTAAGTCTGGGGCTAGTTCAGTTCATTTTAAAATGCAAAAGTATATATATTCTTTTTGCATTTTAGTAGATGCTTATTTTAAAGGGAAGAGAGACAGCAACTAGCAGCTGTTTCTGGGGTCAGCTTCCTCTCTTTCCTTCCCCACTCCTGTGCCTCCCTGACACCCCAACACACTCCCAAAATTTCAGAAGATACGTTTTTGTATCTCCTGGAATTTCTGGAGTGTTTAGTGTCATTTTGAGTATCACGCTGAACTGAAACAGCTAATTTTGGCTCAGGTATATGCACAGTTCAGAGACAGAACAATAATATAATTTCTCCCAGTTATATAAAACACTTTTCCTTAAGCCTGATAATCTCATAAATCAACACTAGTCTGGAGTAGCTTTCTTTAGAAATTTCTAAAACTATAACAATACCAAGATTAATAACTCATGTTCTGATGCATTGGGGGGAGTTTTGGTACAGAACATAACTTTTGTTCCTCTAAGTAAAAGCTTGTGAATATTATGAGATGGGAGAGAGGAACAGAAAGAAAGATACTAAGGCTCAAACTACACATTATGGGGTACATTTTGTTGTTTGTTCCCCCCTCCCCCGCTCCTTTTTTCCAGAAAAAGCAAGTTCAATCTGAACACAATACAAGTCTGGAGCAGAGGCAGAGCTGGCAGACAGATTGTTCTAGTTAACCTCCAAAGCTGACCAGGAAAAAAATGTGGGGAAGAGATCTTGTATCCTTTCTCCTGTATCATTCTCCTACGGGAGGATGGCAGAGGAAAAAAGATCCAAAGACACTGGCAAAAACAAAAGTATTTCCTCACTTACTTAAATTAAGCTTAGAATGCAATCTAAGCAGAGTTACTCCAGTCTAAGTACATTGATTTCAATGGTCTTAGATTGGAGTTACTCTGCTTAGGATTGCACTCTTATTTCCCTAATGCAGACTGACATGTTCCTTGATCCTGCCCTCATATCCCAACTGGCACAGCTCATGCAATTTTGTTTTCAAGACTACACACACACACACGAATACAAATGAAATGGCCTTATACTAAATCAGACCATTGGTTCATCAAGGTCAATATTGTCTACTCAGACTGGCAGTGGCTCTTCAGGTAGCGGTCTTTCACATCACTACCACCTGATCCTTTTAGCTGGAGATAGCAGGGATAATACCAGGTACTTTTTGCATGCCAAGCAAATGCCCTACCACTGAACCACAGCTCCTCAAACTCTACCTTCTGCATTTCATAGCCTATTGTGTGCAATTTTTTTTCAAAGCCCCATATATATGTCTAGTTAGGAGGACTCGTTACATGTCTAGTCCACAGTAGTGTATGCTAAAGCTAGATCAACAAGTTTTCACAATTCAAGGTGCCATAAGACTTTATTTTATGTAGGGCTAATGTTTTAAAAAACTAAGAGGGGTGACACTTGTGTAGGGAAGAATCCACTCTTCCTCTGTAGCATGGGCTTCTCACGTTACCCAGTGGCACAGACAAAGAGGCAGTGCAATAGTTGCTATACCAAAATAATGTGAGAAGTGGCCAAGAAGTCCCTGCTCCTTTCACTATTTTGAGCAATGTGGCAGCTGTTGTCTTTCAATTCCTTTGCCACTCAGCAGCAGTAAGTTGTGCACTAACTTCAGTGGTATTTTGTCTTCTACTCTTGGCTCTCTGGGTTGTGACCCAGGATAATATGATCATGGTACAATAATCATTCCTTCGCAGATTCCAAATGCTCCTGATGCAGAAAAGACGCAATGATTGCTTAAATTCCTTATGGAATGACCTCCTTCATCCACAATAACCACACCGACCTGGATTCTCAATGTGAACATTCTGTCTCTGCCTTTCACCATGGATGGCAATATTCCTATAGAAGAAACTGAACAAATAAAAAATATCTCATGGGCATCTATGATTCATTCTTTGAACTGTAAGGGCATGAAGGAGCCATAACTCAAGGGAAGCAGAGGGCAAGCTCTGTAAGATTTCTCAGATAATTGAAATTGACCCATAACTCACTGGTAGCCATAGGAGATTCTCCTCCTTGCCTAGCTTTCATAATACGGTTGTACATGATCTGATTTTTAACACCCAAATCCCAATTGTGCTAGATCATATTTCATCAAAGTATTTTTTTCACTATGAATATATGTAAATAGACAAAATGGCAATGAAAATAGCTCCTATTTTTCTCTCAGAAAAAGAAATCTAAATACTAGGCAGTGGAAAGCAGTAATGTGTAATTACAGCCACAGTCCAAAGAACTACATGACTCGTTCTGTGCATCACACAGTGCTTCAGATTTGTGTTTCACAGAATGTCACCATATCTGTCACATGGCAAACAGTTCTTCAAACTCAGACTCGAGGAAGATGATAAAACTTGGGTGCGGGGTGTGCATCTCCAGAGATGTGAAAGCCCTTCGGAAAAAAAGATTGCTCCATGTGTTGTGTAAATTCTTTCTCACTTTTGCCTCTAGTGAACAGGTTCTGCAAGTTTTTCTATCAATGCCACCAGACTGATCAGAAGAATTATTAGAATAAAAAGTAATATGCATGTACAACCAGGAGAAGTCCCTCTCTCTCATTAATGTTTATCTCTACCTTCAAAAGAGTTTGACACAGCATCAGGGCTGCTATTCTAAGGGGGATAAGTCTCCTTTGAATGCTGAGAATCCATTTGGATGCTCTCTGAGTCATGGCGAAAACATATTAATTTCTGTGCCTCTAAGTGCTTCTTTAGACATTTCAGACTCTATACCTGCTCCCACATTCCGAACGCATTTTTCATGCTCTAACTCTGCCAGCCGAGCTAGTTACAGACCATCTATACTTGTGCTGCTTTCAATTTAATGTATAATATCAGAGTGATGTGGAAAATTTATAGATTAATAACTGGCATACACATCTACTTTATAGGTATTGAAAAAGCCAGTTCCCTATGATTGTCAACAAAAAATAATTCACTGTGCAGTGGACCTTCACACGGAATTAGTAATACCTGGAAGTTACCATGGGCACCTTCTAAGTGAGTGACCTGTCCTCATGCCAGCAACACATGGAAGCATAGTGCTAACACGTGCATGTATGTTGATGAATGATGCACATGGTAACAAGCTTTTAGGCATTAATTCTTGGAGTGCCATGATGGGAATGACCATTGCTCATGTGGAGGTGGCAGCAATCCAACTTGTTCAAAGAATAAGGTAAAACGAAAAAAGGGAAACCAAGAGAAAGATTGGCAACAAAATGCTTCGCATTTGCAATAATAAAAGAAGTACACTTCAAATGAGAACTTAATTTACATTTGCCCACTCTCTGACACTAAAATGAGCCCAACTATTCCACTGTTCATGTTAATGGTTTTACTTACCTTGGTTTTTTTCCAAGAAGATCTAAACTGCTGGGCTGGACACATAGGAGGTAGCCCTTCTAGTACAATATAACAATTATAAATTGTTTTTCAATGCTAGCAAAGGGGACCTATTGAAAAAAAAGTATAATTTCCGGTTTCCTATAGCCAAAATTCAACACCCATCTACCAGAGAATGTATCCACCTGCACAGAAGCCTGCATCATGCAACAGGCTCCCAGTGTCTAGCAGGAGCTGTGTGCGTATGTGCGTATGAATAAGCTTTGAAAGTTTCCTACAAACTTGCACATTTACTTTGGACTGGGTTATTCAAAAGCCCACTAATGGTAAATCCTTAATTATATCCTTTAAATTGTAAGTTATTCCTAAAATCACAATCTCATCATACATACCAAAAATTCACATTATTTCCTCCTCTTCCTCCTCCTCCTCCTCCATCATCATCATCATCATCATCACCATCATCATCATCACCATCATCATCATCTCTAATTCTCAAGAAGGCCAAATCTATGGATATTAAATCCAGAGACTGCAGCCATGAACAGACAAGACAGTTTTTTTATACAAACCTGAACAAAGTCCCAGGTTTGCAGAAAAATCACACACACACATGAACGCACGCACACATGCACAAACACACTGAAGGGGTTAAAAAACCTCAAAATAATAGAAGTGGTACCTGTGGCTTTAAGAAACATATGCCCCTTCAGTGGCCATTGCTAGGCAACCACAACAGGGAGGGGCAAGATCCTTTTACAGGGTTGTTTTACCTTTAAGTAAGGACACATCAGGGCCAGGCATGGCAGCAACCTTGGGGTTACTTGATACCAAACAACTTGCCTGACTCACTCAGGCCTGGCTGCTTGCTGTTGTTCAACAGCAGCTATTCCACAAAAGCCAGTATGGTGTAGTGGTTAGATTTTCAGACTACGATCTGGTGCTCAATGATCTTGGGCGAGTCACACACTCAGACTAGCCTACCTCACAGTGTTGTTGTGAAAATAAAATGGAGGATAAGCTGTAAACTTTAGGTCCCTTAAGGGAGAAAGACAGGATATAAATGAAGCAAATAAACATAGATGAAGATAGGGGAGCATATAATAGATAGATTGATTGGTGGGTAGAAAGAGGAGAAGGAAGCTGAGGAATGATATGGAGCCTGTTAGGAGGAAGAAAACAGCAAATAGTGCGGAGAGAAGTATACAGGGGAAAGTGAGGTGTCCCCTGCAAGTCTTTGCAGATTCCCCACCATGAAATTGGGCCCAGTGGTCAGGAGTTTAAGATGCCCCCTGTAAGTCATTGTGGGTCCCCCCCACTTGTATTTTTATATTTTCTACTTCACCTTAGTGTCATGTACCCACTTATGATGGTAGCATTCACCTAATACAAAAATGTGTATATTGCTATATATAATTTTATTTAACATTTTAGTTCTTTATTATTTTACTCAGGCAGATGCTCTTGATACTAATCCTTTTTATTTTATGTCTCAGTCTTTTTTTCCTGTCTGAGTTGACTTTGTCAAATTTATATGCTCATTAAACTTCTAGATTTTTTTAAAGCTTAATTTGCAAGGCTGGAGGAACTGCAGGTCTCTGAATTTGCATCCTACCCCTTCATTGAATCACTGATAATCTGTCTCAGCCATGGCCACCATCCAGTTAGTCGCATGCAGCTGCAAACTTCGTGCATGCTTCTGCACATAAAGATCCATCTCCACCCTCAGATTTCACAGCCCCAGTCATTTGTATGTGAGAGAAGGATCCGATCTTCAATTTTTCAAACACGTGTCTGACACTCTCAAAACTGGAAGTGACTGACATCTCTTTGATGGGTGCATACTTGATTCCTGATCCAGAAAAGCAAACTACATACAATGCTAGAAATGAGCTTTTTTTTTAAAAAAAAAAAAAACCTTCCTTCACCCTTTTGCACGCACAAACCTGCAGCAGGAAGCACAGTAATCTTCAATATGGTGTTTTGGGGGTGAAAATGACAATAATGGAAATAAATGTACATTTAATTTATTTTTAAATGTATAATTCTTTTCCACCTTCAAAGGTGGATTAAAAAGCAGAAATAAAGCGATGAACCCTATAATCACCTGAAAGAGTAAATCCTGCACTTAAATCTTAGCACATACCCAAAACGTCTTTAAAGTCTACATAACCAAATTGCAAGATGTAGATGTTTTTTCCAAGGCCTATTAAAATAAGTTTTTAATATGTTTTTTAAAACCAAAAGGTTTAGGGAGAAAGTTACAGAAAAGCAGTAGGAAGAACTGAGTTGGCCTTGGTCTGCATAACCTCAGAGAAAACCACCAAGTGACAGAATTCAGAACCAAAAGTTGGAGCCCCTGCAAGAACTGCAGGAGGGGATTCCTCCACCCCACAGACCAGGCGATCCCAGCCTTGCCACCTCAATGGTGGCACTTTTTTCCCACCACCCCAGTCCAGCCAATTCCAGCTTTCGCACCACAATGGCAATGCCCCCTCCACCTGGTTACCTCCATGTTCACCCTATCAACGAAGGTGGAAGCAGCATTTCCTTCACTGCTTCCTGATGTCAGGGTCTGTTTGTATAGTGCCTGAAAGGAAGCAACCTGAGTAACGCCATGTTAAATTCTGTAGTTGTTTAGTCTTCTTTTCCCTCTAGGCCCCACCGCTTGCGAGGAGCCGATTCCATGGGAGAGGATACTGTCTTATCTTTTCTTCGAGCCGATTCAACCTTGGCTAGTGTTCCCACAGAGAACTCTCCTGCTATGTGAACTCTGGGGGGAGGCTGGGCTCTGAGAGTGTGAAATGTAACAACTTTAGTTCTGTGCCTCATTCCTAACAATGCTTTGTTCAGCCAGGATCTCTATTCCTGAAATATGGACGTCTGGGCCTGAATGCTGTCTTTCAAAATAAAACCTTTTGAAATCAAAAGACCTTGTCTTCTTGCAGAAGGGAGTAAGACAGACTCTCGTGTCTGGAATGCCATAGTCTGACACCTGACTGATCTTAGCTTCACTGCCATGGTTCCCTCCCCCATGCCAAGCCACCTTGGTGAGCTAGGGAGCTGTACTGGGCCCAGCAGCAGAGACAGGGACCCACAATGGGGCCAACGGCAGATCCTGCGCCAGGCCCAGATTCTGGGGTCTGCTGGTGCCAGGCCCAGTGTGTGTCCCTGGCTCTGCCACTGCCAGGCCCATTAAGTCAGAGCAGGGAGGCACCAGCGACAAGGGAAATGGGAGGACAGTTGGCTTTTCCTATCATCCCCAGCCACCTCCTCCTTGCTTCCCTATCCTAGTCTTGGTCCAGTGGGCATTTAGGGCCTGTCCTCGCTCCATTGCCGCTTCTGCTAGGTCCTCCCAGCCTGTGCTGCCATTAGAGGGAAAGGTGTGTTTTCTATGCATGAGCAGAAAATGCTTTCGTTTGGGGGGGATTTAACCCCCCCCCCCCCCGCGCGGTGTAATTCATACAACTTTCCAGATTTTTTGCAACCCTGGGCAGTCCTCCAAAGTTGCAGAAGCATCAGGTTTGTAGCCAAGTGGTCTCAACCCATGGATCTGCACAGAGCGGCCACTTGGCTATTAAATATATAATGCTTCCTCTGTAGACTTCACCTTGACCGAAACAGAGCTCATATAGGAGAAGCTGGGGAGATGGGAGTCTGATTTCAGCCCTAACTGAGAGGAGCAGAGTACTGACAGTTTCATGATTCAGCCCTGACAGAGAGCAGTTTAACTCAGTATGGAGAACTGGGGGAAAGTTGACAAGGAAGTTTGGGGAATAGGTGCAGATTCCCATTCAGGCCAAAGCAAAGGGATAGATCTTCTATTGAGAGGAGAATTTCCCTACCCAGTCAAACAGGGAGTTAGCTCTGAAGAGAGAAAAGATCCCTGGTCTGGTGTGGTTAGAAACTGCCTTTGGAGACCTTAACGATCAGTTAAAAACTCAAGACAAATAGTGGTGTTTCAAGAGAAGGGGTTGGGGTACTAGAAAGAGGGTACCAGCCTTCTGGAAACCAAAAAGAGTAGGAGAATACTCAAAGAACGTGTACTAGAGTATCTGGGAAAGCACTGGAACAAAAACATAAAGATTTAAATAACTGTGAAGAGCTTAAGAAACTCTCATTAGTCAGAAACATTAGACCTTAAGTCTATATTGCATTACCTCAGAATTTTCAGCCCCTGATTTCACCTGACCTTTCCCTTCTATGTTAAATAAAATATTTTGTTATTTTTGAATTTTAAAAACACCTCTAGTGCCACTTAAGTTATTTAAGTAAACGGAGGTGGAGGGGCGTCATACCCTTGTTTAAGGAGCAGATTCCCATCCATAAAAGATTTGAAAGGTTACTTTTAAGGCATCTGACTTGAACCATGCTAATAAGCAGCATTTTGCACCAGCTGTAGCTTCTGAACAATTTTTAAGATCAACTGTCCATAAAACATGTTACCAGGAGATTACCATGGCATAAATGATGGTGGCAAGTTTGCTGTCCCCAAGGAGGGGGACAGCTGGCAAATCAGATGTAACAGATAAAAAGGAGACAACAGCCACCTGAGCAAAAGGATATCTAAACTGCACTCAAAAGATTGTGATCCTATCCATAACTCACATTCCCTAGAAGACAATGGCCAACTACCATAACTCCATCATTGTACAGTGCATGTAAACCCAACCAGACAAATTCATATAACAGGTCACTCAAATTGATGCAAGTTGGAGACCTCTAAAGTATCTGTTTTTTCTGAACTAAGCCCATTGCCTATGAAAAGTATTATATTTAACACCTTCCCTGTAGGGTTACCTAAACAAATATGACTTCTTTTATGAATTTCTACACAAAGTACCTTTTTCAGGTGGGAAAAGAATGAAAAATGAATCATATTTCTTGAAGATGTGGGAAGAAAATAACTATCAGATCAGTGGAACTAAGTGATTTTGATTCAGCTGTAATCATTAAGCTGATGAACATTCCAAAGGCAGGCTTCATTTCTCCTCTGTAGCAGGAGAAAGTAATTATTACCTGGAAGGACATTTTAAAAAGATTATATTTATGAATGAAAATACCATGTTGCTTGTCAATCTGCAGACTTTGCAGTAACTTATGGTATACAACCACAATGCCACTGCACTGTGCATTTTGGTGCTATTTCATGAAAATGAATCCACAATAAACATAAAAAATAAAATAAGCTAACCTCCACATTCCAGAAAAACTGTACATAGTGCTTACACAGCGAGGTAAAGCAGGAGGCTTGAGTCCATCCATTCGAATGATGAGGGCAGGAACACCAAAGAGAACAAGGTATTTCACATAAAAAAATAGGACTTGAGCCAATGCTAGGCCACCTGAAAGAATGCACAACAAAAAGATTCATTTCAGTATACTTTCATATTTATACGCCTTCCAGCTCACCTCTGTAACATCACTATAACATGCAAATTAGTATAGTATAGTATAGTATAGTATAGTATAGTATAGTATAGTATAGTATAGTATAGTATAGTATAGTATAGTATAGTATAACATGTACATAAGTATAATTATTTTTTCTGATAGAACCAGTTGCAGGTATGCTCAGGTATGGAACCTAATTCAATAGTGCTTCTATAAGCTGTGCCTATTAATTAGGAAGTGAAAGGTACAATGATGCGAACACAAACTCGAACTGAAGGGATGGTTCACAAGTAACCTAAATATATAGTTTATTCATAGAAGTGATAGCTTTGGGCTCATCCAAGGGAAGAGTTTGAAGCATGTTACCACACCTCTGTTATGAAAGCTAAGCAGATCGTGATCTGAACAAATGCCTTGATAGGAGACTGCCTCAGAATCCTACATATGCTGAGGTTTCTTTCCTACTTTTCCCTCAAACACTAAGGTATGGAACTATTTCCTTAATAATATGCCAGAAATTCCAATTTTTGTCTGCTAAATGCAGAAACCAGGACAATGCTGATAATGTTGGGATTTTTTTCTGTATTGTGAATCTCTAGTATCGAGCCCTTTGTCTGGCAAATTTAGCATTCTTCTATAGCTTTTGAGAAATTTGTTTTCCTTGTCCTGAGGCTACACAGGACTTTCTCTGGTAGTACTTTCATTTTCCAAATAAAATATGACACAGTGTCATACAAAAATGATCTCAAAGATCACTCAGACTATGTGTAGGTTGCCTGAAAGTACGGTGGGATACTTATAATTATATGTGGGACCAAACACTTGGATAAATGATAAGTTCATCCAGAAATACTACCTTATTTTGGAATCAGAACAATCCAATAAATGGGGTTAAGCAAGAAGCTTTGAATTAGAAGATTAGGGTTGTGTGTCGTATCCCAATTTAAACATGGTCAGAAATACCATCTTCCACTTCTGTATAGTTGGATTAATTAAAATTTCTGAAATATTCAAACATAGTTATCATTCAAATGTTATCACATTTTGTAATTGGTTTATTGATTGACTGGATAGCTCTGTCATCCTTGTAATCCACCTTGAGTTCCAGTGAGACAGGCAGACTATAAATGAAAATAAATTAAATAAATTAAAATAAATACTATGGATTACAAGTATTTTATTATTATTCATTTACTTCATTTATACCCCACCATTCTGCCCAATAGGGTTCCAAAGCAGCTTACATCATTCTCCACTCCTCCATTTTAACAACCCTTTATCGTAGTTTGGACTGAGTATATCTAACAGGCCCAAGATCACCCAGCAAGTTTCCATAGCAGAGTGGGGATTCAAACCCAGATCCTCGTCCAACACTCTGACCATATGTTTGGATAAAGGTGTCTACAATTTTTACCTTTTGCATTAAAATTCAATAAAAACAGTAGTATGCTACATATGTAATAAGGATAAAATACTTATAGCACCTATTTTTCAGACAATTCTTCCCTCTGACATTAATTGGGTGTGGTGATACAGCAGCATCACCTAATGAATACTGGAAGAAAAAGGTGAAGAAATTTAATGAGCAGTAGGGGTGGGGAGCTTCCCATTCTCAAAGAGAGGATAAAATGCCATTTCTCAAGTAGGGCATATTGACTAGACAATTGTAGAATACTCTGACCAGTTTTCAACTACTTCCAGCAGTTCTGTTCTGAGAGGTGCAGATCATGAAGCACCCCGTATCAAGGATGGCTTACAACCACCAAGATCTGCAATACAGCCACACAGATTCCCCCCCCCCCACCAGTGCAAACCTAAGAACATTTTCCTGGGACTAAGCCTCACTGAACAGACCTGAGTAAGATTCTTAGTACACCTGCTTAGGACTGCTCTCTTAAAAAGATATTCTCCTTTTCTTTCAACTAAAAGCGTCCCAGCAGTGCTTAAGATTTTTCAAGCAACAGTTATTTCTCGACTGTTGTATGGAATCCCTATTTGGATACAGTCCTTTACTAAAAGAATCGAGCGTATCTACTCTGTCTTCCTGCGTAGGATCCTTGGTTTATCCAATTCAGTGTCGTTGTTTACCCTCTGTAAGGAATTGGATCTGCACCTGATAGAATCTCGGGCCTGGATCACTACGATTAAATTTTGGCTCCGTCTTCATTTTCGATCTTCCCCTACCAGCCTAATGGCTCAACTTCTAACTGATCCCTTTATTTCGGATTGGTCACAGGCTGTAGTGGAAAAGATTGGTTCCTTAGGAATCGACTTGGAGCCTTTATATAATAGTGGTGAGGTGGCAATTCTGCAGGTGGTCAAGAGGAGAATTTGGGATATTGAGGCGCAGACTATTAATGCCGGCAGCTCCGGAGTCTGCTCCCCTCATTCACTGTCCCTCTATTCCTCGCATACCACCATGGCGGCATATATTGCTGATCTGATAAACCCAGTGTTCAGGAGGGCTTTTATGCTAGCGAGGTTCAATCTCTTTCCCTCAGCAGTGGTCACAGGCAGATACGGGGGTATCCCGTATAGGGATAGACTGTGTGACTGTACTCTGAGGGAACCCGATTCAATCTCACATATTCTTTTTCGCTGCCCCAAATATTCTGTTATGCGCAGCTTATTGATTCGTCCTCTTTTTCCTGTGCAGAGGGATTTTTTGGATAAGGATCTAAAATTTTTCTTAGCAGACAAGAGTCCAGCAATAACTCTATCCGTTGCTGAATTCCTGGCTTATGTGTGGAAGTCAAGGGTAACATTTTATAAAGCCCCCTATGACTGTGCTGTATCCTGAGATAATTTTGCTGTCTGGGGACCCGATTGTGCTGCCCTATGAATTTATTCCATAACATTTCTTCTGTTTCGCCTGTATTATTTATGCCAATAAAGGTTGCTGCTGTGCTGCTGTGCTAGAACTAAAAGTGTCCCTTATAAGTTTTGCTATCTTGATTCAAGTATATGAACTTGATAGACTTTGATACCCTCAATATGGTGCTGCTGATTGATTGGGTCCGAGAGGTGGTAAATGCCTCTTGGAGGGAGGGGGTGGTTGCTTCACTCTTGAAACGTGCTGTGATATGCCCACTACCCCATGTTTTAACTGTTATTATCTTTGCATATTGTTTAAGTTCTGTTTTTAAACTGTTTTAATGATGTATTTATGGGCTGGTTTAATGGCTTTTAAGATGGTGTCTTAATTTGTATATTTTAATTTGTTAGCTGCCTTGGTGGACTTGTGAGAGCAGAAAGGTGGGGTTAAAATCCTGTAAATAATAAATAATATTCTTGAAATTTTCCTTTTTTAAATTCAATAAACTGGCCCATGTATTTTTATACATCTGCTTTAAGTAGCTTAATCTCTGCTGCATTCATAGTAATCTTGTTTTTATTATATGAATAAGCATTAGAACCTCAGCGTTTCTACACAGATGCTCTCACATATTCTAGAGATGGCAGCCTTTTGTGTACCTGTATCTGACATCTGATGATAATCATGTTCATTTTAATTAGAATTTGTATTTGATTTTACTGAACATATGAAGCTATGCTGTAGAAAACTTGTGCATACATCTTAGAACATATACCACAACTCTAGTTTGTTGGTTTTCAGCTATAAAATCAATTGACACCAGAGCAAGCCTAATTCATCTCTTTCATACCTACCAGTTTCATGCCTAAAAGTTCTGTTGAGGCAGATGCATGGACCATGTTTTATCATTCCCTTCAAATGCAAATTTGTACAGTATATGCAGCCAAGTCTTTCTGCTTTGCAGTCTATTTCCTATAGATTTGCTATTGGAAATTTTTCAAGTAGGTAGCCATGTTATCCTGCAGAAGAACAGCAGGATTTGAGTCAAGTAGCACCTTAGAGACCAACAAGATTTTCAGAGTGTAAGTTTACAAGAGTCAGAACTCCCTTCTTCAGATACTACAGGTATCAGAAAAATCAAGATGGTGTCTGAAGAAGGGAACTTTGACCCTCAAAAGCTTATATTTCTTGTTGGTCCCTAAGGTGCCACAGGACAAAAATCCTGCTGTATTTTCAAGGAGATTTATCACACAGCTGTTACACTTTATCTTTTTCCTGACTGACTGTTCCAAATGTATTCACTTCCTCGGCTGGCTCACTGTCTGCTGTCTCATACAACACTTTCAGCAGAAACTATAGAAACAAAATGAAGTATTTCTGCTCACCACAAGACAACTTCTGGGCACACCACAGGGCCAAACTTGGAACTTAGCTTTTTGAGAGCTCATCCTGACAGCAGCTTGCTGTTGATGAGCATGACTTAACATAAAACAATAACTTAGATCCAAATCTGCCCTTGCGTAAGCAAGAAAGCACTTACACTAGTGTTTTCACGAATTCCCCCTTCCCAGCTCAGCCCCTCCCCCACATCGCACATCATTGCCAACTGTTTTCCTACCCTCAGTAGTCTTTTTAAACAAGAAGAGAAGAGAAAAGCAGAAAATCCACCTTCCACAAGTGAAGCACCATTCAGTTCTTTGGCTCTAAGCCAACTTTCCCATTTAAAGTTATTATTTAAACAGTCAAATGCGCACTTGAAATTTCCACTATGAAAATCACAATAGGCAGCAATGTTTTTAAAAACTCTGTCTCTTCACTCAAAGTAGGTTTTGTAAGCACAGTAGGTATAGAAAAAAATCAGACATGTCTTACTCCCTGAAGCTCAGCTTGGGCCTCCAGGTTTGGATTGGTATAATAAGCAAATATTGATTTTCAGCTCAGTGCAAATCAAGACTTATTGATCTTAGAGATAAATATTTATCCCCAAAGGACTGTAAATCTTCATGTGTCCTAAATACAAAGTCAATACATGGTATGTTCAGTATTATTACAGACATTGCTTTGCTTGCCCGCCCAAAATTCTTGTGGCCTTTTATATTGTGCGCTCCAAGAGTTGCACATAACCTCAGAGAAAGAAACAGAGAGGGCAAAAACCTGAGAATGAGGATTGCTGCCTTTGAAGGCAATATCATCTTAACATTTGTTTTATTTGCTTATTTTGTTGAGTTGCAGCTGTTTGACAGAAATGCCTAAATTAGCTTCCCAGCCAAATTCAACATATCTTTACTAAAGCATTAATCTGAATTGTTTCACTGCAATCCCTCATACACTTAAAGCTGTTTTAAACTAGTGAAATTAGAAAGGCATTTAGGTTTTTAAGATTTCATTAAGACTCATGGAATCATAGACTCATAGGGTTGGAAGGGACCTCTAGGCCATTTAATCCAACCCCCTGCACAATGCAGGAAATTCACAACTACCACCCCTCCCCCCACACCCCAGTTGTTGTTTTTTATGTGTTGTTGTTAATTGTTTTATGTGTTTACTAACATTTGGAAGAGTACCTTTTAAGACTTTGAAATTGCAGCCTATTTACACTGTTGTATTCCATGCTATATAGTTCATCATTTGCTTTTACAGATTGCAAACTGTACCAAGCTTTGCCAGATGTAAGGGTGAGTCAAAGACAATATACAGGCATAACACTCCCACAGTGCCGGTATAAGCAGAAGTACTTCTAAGAACACTGACTTCAATGGACTTAGAAGGGTGTTAAATCTGCCTATTACTGCTCTGCAGGCTCTTTACAGGATGAGTTGATCAGGGCAGTATTGATATAGCCTTAGCCATGGTTAAGACCAGCAAAGAAAATTAATGAGTGGGAGAAATGAGCAAGCACACAAAGGATCCTGCAGCCTGCTCCTTACCCCTTAGCCCAAGGTGGTAAATAGAAACAAATGAAACTGTTGAGTAAACAGGCATTGCCACTACAGCAATAAAGTACGTTTAAGGATAAACCACAAGTTCTCTGCTTTCTAATTTACAAGAATAATTCTGCTGTTGCTAAGCTGTATATAAGAGCAGCACTCTGTTGTTGTTCAACAGAAGAAGAGCTCTATGTAGGGTTGCCACTTACCAGGCAACCTCCCACCATTGCTTCCCATCCTGCACCCTTACTCAATGGAGTAGCAGGGAAAGAAGAAGGCAGTATCCATCGATGATGGGATTTTACCACAGAAATCTGAAATTCTTATGAAGTCATGTCTTGTTTCGAAACTGAAAGTCACATTCCAGCAGCCCCCAGCCCCCATGTTCGTGGGGGGTTTCAGTCAAGGCGGTCAATCCTAGCTGTATTATATAATTTTGAAGTTTGCACATTCTTTCCAACAATTACCCCAAGCTCTGATGAATGTAGCAAGAAAGAATTACTAAGATATGGGAATCTTATGGGCATGGGCCTGGGGGCCTGGAAAAAAGAGACTCTCGTTCCATTGCTTTGGCCTTGTGGCATTTTCCAGTATGCTGAAACACTAGTAGTAAACTCCTGTAGTCATAAGCATGCAAGCAGCATTTTCAAGACAGGACAGCACCAGCCCATTTCCATCTTTCCCAAATGGGCTGGACAGCAGCAGCCCATTTCTGTTTTAGGGCCACCACAGCAATTCCAATCTCACCACACCCCACACAAACCTTGCACATCTGGGGCTTAATGCCAATTGGAGACACAGCTGTCAACTGTACTTCACTTGCCTTGCAGCAGATATCATTGCAGTGGTTGTGGAGTACCACCAGCTGTAACAGGAGATAGTAGGAGCCAAACAATAGTTTTTCAAAGAATCCAAAAGATTACTTGAAGGTCCAAAAGAGTGTGCTATAATGATTAAAGTGTCAGACTAACATCTGGGAAACCCAGGTTTAAATTCCCACTCTGCCATGGAAGCATACTGGGAGACACTGGGTCAGTCACATATTCTCAGCCTAACCTGCTTCACAAGGTTTGTATGAGGATAAAATGGAGGATAGGAGAATAACATAAGCCACTCTGTTCTCCATTGGGGAGGAAAGCAAGGTATAAATGAAGTATATATAAGTAAAATAAAATGAAGACAACCAGAGAACTCTTCTTCAGATACAGAACAGAAATGCATAGATCTTTGTATGAAGATCTTCATTAAATTTCTTCTAAAAAGGCTAGACAATATTCCCTTGGAAAGTGTGATTGGGTTGGAAAATTCAGAGAATAAGACAGAGATTTGTACTATCTGCAATCAGCTAGAAGATTCTGCTATGAATGTTCTCTGATATTCTGATGAACACAGGAAGCTGCCCATACTTCTTCCACTCTTCCATCTCATACCACTCTTCCATCTTGCCCAGTATTCTCTGCTCTAACTGGCAGCAGTTTTCCAGGATCTCAGGCAGAGGTCTTTCATGTTACCTGCTACCTGACCCTTCTAATGGAGGTGGCAGAGACTGAACCTGGAACCATCCACTTGCAGAAAAGAAACTCTACCAATTATCTATGGCCCCTTCACAACCATCAAAAGCATACACGCTGTCAGTGATTTTTTAAAAACCCTGCACCATAGGAGATTAGCAGGCTAATTATTTTGTATAACTTACTTTCTGGAAACAAAACACGTGTAAAAATTAAACCATAATTGTAGTTTAGCCAGGGCTAGCTAATATGAAGCAGTGAGGCAAGCAATGTAGTATGAAACTGTAAATTATTTGACAATAATGATTATATTTTATTATGAAAGCATCCATGGCCATTTTCACACACACCCGGTACCCTCTGGAAAATCATGCAAAACTCATGGCAAGAAGCGTCTTCCTAGTGTGGTTTCCTGTTTAATGGCACAATGACATCAGAAATCGCGCCATTAAACGGGATCATGATGGAAAATCGCGCTAGGAAGATGCTTCATTCTGTGAGTTTTGCACGATTTTCTGGAGGCTACAGGCATGTGAAAATGGTCCATTTGGATTTTCGGTTTCCCATTTGGATTTGCAGTTGTCTTGGAATTGTAGCATCAAAAAGAATGATCAAGTTAGCTTGAAAACAGGCTGTTTCTGTACTGCAACATATACAACTAGTTTGACAGATTTAACTTTTAAACCTTTCAGCAACATATTTAGTAGGAGCCACAAATAATGCGGTAAGTAGCCTTTAAATAATGCTCAAAGTAGCCTTTAAATTCCTTACCTACAATTTCAAACACAGTTATTTGGTACACAGCTGCTGATGCTGCCTAAGAACAGTATGCTCACCTGTTTGAACCATTCTGAAAAGTCAGTACCAGAAATCTTACCTGCTTCAAAAGTGAATATTCCACTTTCTGTGTCATTAATCAGCAGGAACAAATTAAAGATCATGAGCAAAGGTTTAGCTGGATGCTTCATTTATAGAAGAACATGAGCAGAGGACATGCCCCTTTCCTCCCTGCAGCGCTGCCAGATGAAAAAAGCTGCCCCTGCCACTAAAATAGTACAAGTAAAACTAGGAAGACATAAGAAACAGGCATCTGCTATGCGCCATGCTTGTTGTCTCATTTGTTTCTACAGATTTAATTTTCTGACCACAATCACTAACACATCTCTTTGTTTACTAATTTTGAAATGCATATTGTGGATTGGGTCCAAGAAAGAATTTCCTCAGAGAGAAAGATTTCCATCTATCACATGTGACTTTGCCTCACCTCCATGATATATATATATATATATATATATATATATATATATATATGTAAGTGTAGATACCTTTGTGTGAAGTTATTAAGATAATTAGTTAACCAAGAGCTTGTGCACCCTTATTAAATGGAACAGCTAGCTACTGTTGAAAGGAAGATGATTTTGAAAACCTATAAACATGGTAGTCTGAACTGAACAGACTCCTTACTTGTGACCAGCTTATCTTTAAGTAAGATAGTTTAATGGCCTTGAGTAACTGCTCTCTTTTAAATATCTATGTAGAATCAGTGTATAGAAATCCTAAGTACAATAGAGAAAAGAGCCCTGCTTGTGCTACTACATTGTTCTCCTCTTCCCAGTCCCCTAAATTTCCTCCATTAAGTGCTTGACTGGAAGGGGGTGTGTGTGCCACAGCTTGCCTGCACGTCCTCCAATGAGGGGATGCTTTTTGAAATTGACCACAGAAGAATATTATTTACAGAAGATTCTAGAAGATTCACAGAAAATGTTTTGAACCAGTTCAAATACACAACGTCCAAAAACACAGAGGGCTGCAAAGTTCTACTTGACATATACAGCACTTTGCCAAACACAGCTACATTTTTATTAAAAAAAATCAGTAAAGCCTAAATTTTGGGAAGGTTTGTCTTTCAGTCTGCAGAGAAAAAAACCTGTTTCCTGCCCCCTCAGCAAACCAAAGACCAGCTGTTAGGTTATAGACTCCTGCATTTTTAGAATCCTGCTTATACAATTCACACAACAAACAAGTTAAAGAATAAAATTTGTACAGAGTAAATTTGCCTCAAAACTTGAAGATCTTAAAATGTACAAGCTCTCTCTAGAGATATAATCTGCCACCCTTTCTCCATTATCCCCTACAGCTTCAGTACTCCTTTACATCATCACCAGTATACAAAACAAACCTCCGCTTATCTGCAGGATACAGATAGAACAAAAGGGTAAAAACATAGCTCCTAGCTGCATTAGCCATCTGGATTTCAGTCCTGAAATCTGTTGTATCACTACAGAACATAACATTTTCTGTGTATGTTGGTGTTCCCATCATCTGCCTCCAGGACTTATCTACTGAGAATGAAAACAGACTTACTATTTTCAAGACATTACTATTCCATATTAAAAATCAATATAGTGAATATTCAATACATTATTAATTGTAATTTTAGTATATCAATGGCATTAAGCTGATGGAGGAGTTGTGCTTTTAAAATATAAAACTGAATAACCTCCTTTCAAATAGTTTCTCACAGACTCCCTTGACGCTCTCCCCGCTTACCCACATCCTTCTCAGTTTGAGGAAGTCTCCACAGACACCAACAGTATTTCAAAAGAACAGTCCTTCACTTAGGGTTGCCAGGTCCCCTTGCCCTTCTTGGTGGGAGAGGCAGAGACTTGGCTCTTTCCTCCTTTTTGCCTTCTTTATCTTTCACTTCAGCATGTGGTCCCACAACTACATGGTGACATCACTTCCAGTAACAGTGATGGCACTTCCAGTGACGGCATCATGCAGGTGCAGGGGATACACCAGCTTCACAGCAGACCAATTGGGGGCTCAAACAGGTCCAATTCAGCCCGTTTGGGGCCCAAAATCAGCCCACAACGAAATGCAGGAGTGCTCCTAGGGTGGTTGGATGATGTCAGTGACATCATCACACTGCCCCAGGAGCACACCTGGGAGGCCTGTTCCCATGCCTTTCTTCCTTGCCACCCAGGTAAGTGGAGGCGGGGAACAGAGGGTGAAAGTGGTGGGTCCCCCGCCCCCACCAGGGAAACGGGATCCCTAACTTCACTTGTGTTTACTCTTTTTCATAATATCTGTAGGCCTCTACATTTTCTTGGGAAAATGCTACATGGTATTATTCTGAGGGATTGATCACTTAATGGGTTCTGAGTAGGAGTTTGGTGTTGGGTGTGTGATACAGATGGATCAAAACCAGGGTACAGTGCATGGCAGCAGGGAATCAAAAATGGAAAGACCTGGATGATTATTAATGGTTCTTTAATAGAATGGGTCAACTCGGGAGATTATGCTTATTTGTTTTATGATCTTACTGATGAATCTCATGACTGTAAATCACATCCTATTGAAAGTTGTATGCTTTTTTATGTTGTTCACCCCAGGAATTTCAATATTAGTCCCCTCCTTTGTTTTCTGGTTGGTATAGGTGTTACACAACATTTAACTGTGCTTGGGCTACTCACCCATGTTCTTCCCCTATGGCAGCATTTACAAGGCACTATTGGGTATGGGGAGGTAAAACTTACAAAATTTTACCCCCCACAATGGAAGAAATCCTGTTGTCTTCGCTTTACCCTCCTAGGAGGGTCCTGCAAAAATTGCCAGAGGGTAGTATTAGAAATCACAGAGATGTTTATGAGGATGCAGATTCCTGCATTAACTTGGAAAAAAGTGTATGTCTGGACCCTGGCGTGTGGATTGTTTATCCCCTATGCAAGCACCACTAAGGTGCTGGGAACAGCAATATTAAGGCTTCAAGCAGTTCTTGAAATCACTGTGAATGAAGCCGCCCACACCATCAAAAGCTTAATGATGGAGCAGTCTGCAATGAGAACTGTTCTTCAAAACAGATTTGCCCCAGATTTCAGGCTAGCTTCAAAGGTGTGTGTGTGGGGGGGGGGGGGTGTCTGTGCCCTACTAGGTTCTGAATGCTGTGTATACATTCCTGACTATAATCAATCTATTTTGATTATACTAAGCATATAATGAAGATTTCTCAATCAGACAATAGTGTAAAATCTACAGGGGAGGACTGGCTGTGGGGGCTGGCTGCCCGACTTTGGTGGTTGGCTTTGCCCCCTCCTCCACTGTATCCTCATAATCAGAAGGGGTTTTGCTGTGTACCTTTTGGGGAATTTGCTGTTTTACCAATTGTGCCCCCTTTTTGTGTGATGCTCTTGGAAACATGTTTAATAAATAATAATAACAACAACATTCTATTTATACACTGCCCTTCAGGACAATATCCACTCAGGGCAGTTTACCAAGTGTGTTATTATTCTCACAGCAATCACCCTGTGAAGTGAGTGAGGCTGAGAGCTCTGAGAGAGCTGTGACTGACCCAAGGTCACCTAGCTGGCTTCAAGTGGAGGAGTGGGGAATCAATCCCAGCTCTCCAGATTAGATTAGATTCCTGTCACTCTTAACCACTACACCACCTACCCCAAATTGTGGGAAGAGTTACTCAATACTATTTTGACACTGATAGTTTGTATGATCTATAAGTGAGACAGCCATAGACTGAAAGGGGATATTTTAAAGGAATTTTCTTTTCACTGTGTACAATTTAATCAAACTCTTTTATTTATAAATTTATAAGTTTAATCAAACTCTGGTTCTGCAGAAAGGCATGCTGGGATGAGTCTTGGCTGAGTCCCTTCCCTTGCTTCTCTTTTCACCTACATACAATGGTCTTGCAATATTAGCCATTCAGCTGAAGATAGTGGGACATGGGGGTGTTCCAGAGAGTCATGTTTTACAACAGGAGATGGCCTCGAGGTGTCTGGATGTTGTGGCTTTGATTCCACAGTACTCCAATTACTGTCTCCTGAATGTACTCCTCCTGGTACGTAAAAAGATGACAAGAGGTGCCAAAAAGTTGGCAAGAGGTGCCAAAAAGGGTGACAAGTAGTAGACCATAGCGCCTGTCAATCTTTTGAAACTTTTGAACAGTTGTGTTTACATTTTTGTAAAAGTAATTTGATCTATTCAATAACTTTTCTAATGGCTTGTCTGTAAGAAGATACATAAGCTAGTCGGCATGCCCTGAATGGTCAGAGACATTTGCTGTGCATCAGCTTATTTGGTTCTTTTTACTCTAATAAACCTTTTTTACTTTGCCAATATTTCTGTCTTGGTTAACTGGGGTGCTGTATCCTGTTTAGGGACCTCCATGGGGATACTGGTGAGTCCGCTCTCACAACAAATAGGACATACGACAACAGATAGGACATAGTTGCACATAGTAGTGAAAGCTATGGTCCCTATCTCTTTAGTGAAGTATCTCTTTGAGACTACTTTAAATCCTTAAAACCAGCCCGATATTGTTGCCCTAAGGTATCAGGCATAATCATGACACAAGAACATACCTTTACACTCCATTACTAAATAATATTCATGTGAATGTCCCATTGTTCCCTCATCTATTTCATTTATTTTTACATTTTCCTCCTGCCTTTCATTCACAAACTGGACCAACATTTTTCAATTTCTGCCTAACCAAACATTACAAGTTCTATATACTAGAAACCATTTTTTCCTGCCAAATATCATGGGCTTTGACAATTCCGGATAAAAGAATATAAATAGTAGCAGAAAGCCATAGAAATCACAGTAGTCTAAAGAAGAAAAATTGCCTTGCTGGACTTTTTAAAAGCATACTGAGCTCTAAACATTGCATTTTATTACATGTTTTAAAGTGGGTTTTGGGGGAGGAGGGGAGAACATCTGAAGCTGCCTTATACTGAATCAGACTATCAGTCTACCAAGGTCAGTACTGTTTACTCAGACTGGCAGTTGCTCACCAAGGTCTCAGATAGAAGTCTTTCATATCACATGCTATCTGATCTTTTTAATTCAAGATGCTGGGGATTGAACCTAAGTCCACCTCCTTTGCAGAGCAGGTGCTTTTCTGCTGAGTCACAGCATCCAGCTGAACTGGGCCAGATGTAGTAGTAGACAACCTGCTTGGAAGCGTGTAGCCCAGTACATCTAGATTCAACCCTTGCCCCTGGCTGTTGGTATCAAGCTGGGATAAGCTGGTCAAGTGGCTCTGGGAGGTTTGTTTTTTTTAATTTATATTACTAGTTGACTGCCTTTGTCACTTAGACTCAAAACAGATTACGCAGTGTGAGATTGTACAGTCAACTTCCAAGACATTTCAATATAGGGGAGATGCTATGGAGGCTTTCACAGATGGAAAAAAGCAAATAGTGAGGGGGGGATATGAAACACCTCTCACAAGTCCTTGCAAGCGTTCCATTTGTATCTAGAGACCAACAAGATTTTTAGGGTATAAGCTTTCAAGCGTCAAAGTTCCCTTCTTCAGATACGAGTAGGAAGGGAGATCCTTGAGCCTTTATATCCCAGCCAAAAGGTGGAAGGGGTGTTACGAGGAAGGACATCAGAATACAAAGGAACAATGCAGCTTGATTAGATGGAAGGGGTATCGTGAAGGAAGATGTCAAGATATAAATGTACAATGGTACGATGCAGTTTGATTAGAGCAGAAATTAGCATCTGTAGTGAGACAAGAATCCTAAATCTGTTCAGTCCGAGGGGTTTCTTTGTTCTGAATTTGTAAATGAACTGGAGTTCAAATCTCACATTGTAATCTGACCTTGAAGCTTCTTTGTTTGAGGACTGCCACTTTTAGGTTAGCAATGGAATGTACTGGAAGATTAAAATGTTCTCCCGTTTGTTTTTGAGCATTGTGATTTTTAATGTCAGATTTATATCCATTTATTCATTTGCATAGGGACTGACCTTGTTTGTCCAACGTAGAGAATACAAAGGCATTGCTGACACTTGATAGCATATATAATACTGGAAAATGAACAAGTGAATGATCCTGAGAGGGTATAACTGGTGTTCTTTGGCCCAGTGACACATCTCCATTTGTGTGTGTGTGCCATCTGGCCCAATTAATTGATATAATGCAGGGAATCTGTTACTCTGCCAGTTTTTTTCAGATATAAGGTCTACCCTCTTACTTACTTTAAACCCCAACTGAATCAATGTCAGCTTGGCATGTGGCTGGTGATTATTTTTTCAATCATCTTTTGTTTCATAAAGATCATCAGCAAGAAAATATGAATGATCCATGTTTTAGAGAGGAACATCTCATTAAGAACCCTAAATTATGTTTTGTGTTCCCAGTTTTCAAGTGCCAGATGCCAAAAATTACTTCACTTTCTTCTTATTTTACAGGATTAAAAAAACAAACAAACCAACAGCAGTGAACAGATTCCTTTGTTAACATTCCATTAATATGCAGATATATGCACAGACAATAATATCTTCAACAGCAAAAACACTGGAAGCTTTAAGGATGAACACACAAATTATCATTATCTTCTGGGTTATTAGACAGTGAATGCATAAGACACAGTATTTCACCAATCTGCCAAAAAGAGGGGTTTAAACTCCACTTTTTTATTGAGCAATGATAAATTTAATAAAAGTAGCCTGCATCCAAGCTCATTCCAAAGACCAAAGTAAGTTTTCTTAATAGGAAAAGACCATCTCCACCAATTTCTCTCTCCCACTTTAGACCTCCACTATATCTTGTGCCTAAGCAACAACTGACATCCAGAAACAAAATTTAAGGGGCACCATGGGCCATAGTGGAAACTGGCAGAACTCAGAGCTCCCTCTCAAGAAAACATATGTCCTTCAGTTTTCAGACCAGCATTTATATAGTATTCTGAATTGTCCAAGGCTTTCACATACATTATCTCAGTAATCCTTACAGCAACTCTACAATACAAGTCTGAGTATTATTATTTCTGTTGCAGATGCTGAGAAACTGTGGCTTACCTAAGGCTGTAGCAAACAGGAGCTGTACATAGCCATAAAAATTACACAGGAAAAGAACAAACACCTATATAGAAAAAGAAAGCAATCACAATGCCTTTTGCAATATAGACTCTCTCAAGGGCTGTGATCTTTACATTTCCTCTCAATATTGGTAAGAGCAAATGTTTTCTGGCCAGTGCGCTTCTGTACTTGAGGGATCTGCTCAGACCCACTGCAAAATGATAAAAATGGATGGGCTTCCTTGAGTTCATCTGAGATTAGATCACGATCTCCTTTAGGTATGTTGGGCTTCATACTGTAACGAGCTTTTGCCCGTGTCTGAAACTAAGCTTCTACTAGCCAAGAGAAAGATGTATCTCTCTCCTGGAAAGCTTACAGCAATTAGTTCTCAGACCTGTCAAATAGATAAGTTCTTTGAACCAGCTGTTTATCAGTACATTTATATAGGGTTCAATATTGCTTTGCAACTCTTTATCAAACACACAGACACCTGTCTAGAGTTTATTTCACTTTATTGAAAATACACCCTAGTTTTTTAATGAAGCAAGTAATCAAAATATAAATGGCTATTAATATAAATCCTATAAAAACAGAACACAGAAAGGCAATAAGAAATAAGTTTGCTAACATTTCTTAATAAATTCCAAGTTTAACATAATCAAAGTTTCTATGAAATAAATAGGTAAAAATAAGTTCTCACCTAAATTCTCTCAAGAGATTTCTTCCATCAGACCTCTACCATTCTATCTGTGTTTGCAATTTTATACCTCATCATATGCAAATATTTAAGGTCTATTCACATGATAGCACAAACAAACAATGATTGGTTTGACACTTCACTGAATATTCGTAATTTCTATAGTACAACCTTCCAATTAGTAAAAAATTACGCCATACTCAGATCTGCAAAACAAAACTACAAATCTCTGAGAAGTGTCAGGAAAAGTTAAGTTGAGTGATCACCATTGGTTGAATCTCTGATAGAGGAACATTAATCTCGATAGAGTCCACTATTTTAATTAACTGTCAAAGGATGAAAGCACACCTGTTAGAATTACCTAACACATAGAAAAAACACACAGACAGTTCATGCAAAGTTTAAAAGTTCATCTAGAGAATACAAGAGCTTGGCCTAGTATTACTCAGTATTGATTATTGTCATGTGCTTTAATCTATATTGGTATAACAATACTTCAATGCCACATCAATGCATCTGTACAAGTGAGACCCACAACAAAACTTCATGGAGTGTTTTTAGCTTGCTCTTTACACTATCCTTAAATTCTGCTCGATAAGTAAATTGCAGCATAGCATGTGAATCATGGGGCTTGCTTTAGGATTCTGTTTGGCCAATCTCTTTTTTTCTCTCTCTCTCTATTCCTTTCTTCCCTCTCTGTTTGCCCTTCCCCTATCTTTAACTCTGCCTCCTCCTCCTGCCTCATACACCATGCCGGCTGCATTTTCCTAGTCACCCCATAGCCTGCTCATCACTCCATATCATTCTTCTCCATGCCCTCTACATCAGGTCCTCAGTCACACCTTTCCTGTTTCTCTCCTTACCACACCTCACTATAAGTTCCCTACAACCATCATATTATCCTTTATTCCTTTTCCCCACATAATTCTCTTCTCCTTCCTTGGTGTTCTTTCACACTCATCTTTCCATACTCCTTTGGGTACATTTAACATTATCCCCCTTTCCTACCCCTACCACAGCACCCCTTCTTCCCTCCCCCTCTACTAGGTCTACCTTTTTTACTTCCAATAATCCATCAATTTCAGTAGGATTTTGTCTGTTTCATAAAATTAATATGTTGTATAGGATTTCAGCTTGTTATAAAAATTACATATTTGGTGTTAAAGGGCCAGTTCAGTGCTTAGTAGTAAATTATTTGGGACAGGAACTTAAGCTAAAGAGAGCAGGAACAACCAGTTTCCCAAGAACAAAGAGTTCTGAGCCATTTTAAAGACTAATAGGTTTTTGGTACAAGAGTTCATAGTCCAATTTTGCTTATTGGGTATTTTCAGATAAGAGGATTATGTGGCCACAGGTTAGCATACCTGGTTTGCAGGCAGAAATTCCCCAGGTTCAGACACTGACGTCTTCAAGCAAAAGGATCTTAGATAGTAGGGCTGGGGCTTATATATGGTTAAGGTTCCAAGATCCACTGCTAGTCCGAGTAGATAACATGGGCTAAACAGACTAGTGGTCTGACTCAAGACTGCTTCATATGTTTAAGGATGCAATCCTGTGTACGGTTACATGGGAAAACCCATCTGAATTACTTCTGAGTAAACATACATAGGATCAGACTGCACATCACTGAATCTCTCTGGCTACTGGACTTGGGGAAATGATTTCATAGGAATTTGGCAACAAAACTGATTCTACTTTTTAAAAAGAACCACCCCAACCTGAACAGAAGTAGGAGTTAAAGAGGGTGCTGTTACAGAGGCTGTTTTCACACTCTTTAACATCATACAAAACTCACGGAACAAGGGTGTCTTCGTGGTGCAATTTCTTTTTTTTATTTCTTTTTTATTAACTACATTAACTAACAATACAAAGGAAAGGAAGGGGAACAAGGGAAGGAAAGAAAAAAAAACCCAACAACAACATATAACAACTACACTACACAGAATGCTTTCCCTTCATACTGCCATTATTAAAAAAAATTAAAGCTTTGTATAATATTGATGGAGTGGTTGACCTTACAAAATGCAAATTACAATTCAAATTCAAATTAAGTTTTCCTCCCCCTCCTGGGTCCCGGACGCAATTCTCTCTGAGCAACTGCAGCCGCAGTGCTCGTTTCCTCCCCCCCCCCTTCAGACTTCTCCTTTTCTTCTTGCTTGGTGTCTCGCTGAAATTCCGGGTTTTTGTCCTCAAAATCCCTTAGTTGATCTTCTGATAATATCTTGTAAGCTTGATCTTTGTAACTGAACCAGATTCCTTCCGGAAATAGCCATTTGTACTTTATTCCACGTTCCCTCAGAAGAGCTGCGAGCTTTTTATACTTAAATCGTCTTTTCCGAACTAAAAATGGGACATCTTTCAGTATCTTGACTTTGTTACCCAAAAAGTCCAGATCCGCGTTGTATGAGTTGTATAGGATAGTGTCTCGGATCCTTTTAGATGAAAAATCGATGATGATCTCGCGAGGCAGCTGACGCTTTGTTGCATATTTTGAAGAAGCCCGGCGGACTTCCAAAATGGCACTTTTAACCTCTTCTCTAATTGCCTTCGCGGGTGTCGCCAATAGTTCTGAGACCAGACCCCATAAATCCTCATTTTCCTCCTCTTTCACGTTCTGGAGGCGCAAAATTGTCTGTGTTCGTTCCACTTGTAGCCCGATCAGCTGGTTCTCCACCAGCTTTAACTCTTTATTCGTAGCCTTCACGAGTGACGCACTTTCCCGAGCAGACTTCTCTGCCCCCCGCTGCTTCCTTAATGGTTTTCACTTCGCTCTCAATTAAGCCCACCCTTTGATCTGTTTCATTCAGCTTGTCAACAAAGGGTTTTATGGCTTCGATAACTGCCCTCCGCACCAATTCCTCGAGCGACTCTCCTTTCCCCTGCAGGGCAGCCAAAATTGACTTGCCCAGAGCGGGACTTTGTTTTTCCGCTGCCATTTTAGGGGGGGGGACCGCCAGCCGGATTCTGAAACTCAGCGAGGGGGAAGAACTAGCCTTCTTAGCTTCAGATCCCACCACTCCTTCACGTGCGTTTGTAATAACAGAAGGGATTCGCTTACTTACAGGCTTCCGCCTAGTTCTGCTCTTTGCCGTTTTCCATGGCCCGGCAGCACTCGAGGCGCCGTGCACGTCTGCCGGCCTCCATAGGGACAAACGGGCAATTTACCCCCCACATTGATTTTCGGGGGGCTCTTCCCGCAGCGTCCCGGACCCTGCCTCCCTCACTGGGAGTCCTGGGGGCTAATCTTCGCAGATCAGCCTCCCGGTCAGGCTGCTCGGGCGCTTCCTCCCGGACCTGTGGAGAGGAGCGTCTGACATGGCCGAGAAAACGAAAACGAATCTTCGTGGTGCAATTTCTGAGGTCATCGCACCACGAAATCATGACAGGGTGATGTCAGAAACCACACCATGAAGATGCCCTTGTTCCATGAGTTTTGTGTGATGCTAAAGAGTAGACATGGGCACGAACCAAAAAAAATTAACGAACCAGCGGATCGTGGTTTGGTGCAGACGACGATCCCGAATTAGCGAACCGCAATGAACATCTCCCGTTACGGAACCGGTTCATGGTTCGTGGAGGCCAAAGCGGAGCGCACCGGTATCCCCAGCGATACAGGAATGGTGGGTGATAGCGGCGGCCTCCAGGCCTGGTGGGCACGGGGAGGCAGTAACGAGCAACCTCCCCTTTAGGGGGTGGGGGGTCTGGCCATTCGCCGGCGGCACCCCCCATATGCCCACCCACCAGGCCAAAGTGGAATGCGCTGGTGTTCCTGGCAGGGGGGGGAGGATGCAACATTCGCATGGGTGCAACCTGATCCCCCCGCTACTGGGTGTCCTCACCTGAGGCTCCAGCTTAGGAGATACCTGACAGCAGCCGACAGCACCCACCCTGCCTTTCCAGAAAGGATGGGAGGGGGGAAAGTGGGGAGGTCCCCCTGCAACCACCCAGCAAAAGTGGAGCACGCTGGTATTCCCGGCAGGGGGGGAGAGGACGTGACATTCGCCAGGGGGCAGCCCAATCCCCCAGCTACTGGGTGTCCTTGCCTGAGGCTCCAGCTTAGACAGCAGCTGACAGCATGCACCTTCCTGCCTCGTCAGAAAGGATGGGAGGGAGAGGACGTGTCACGTGGGGGGAAAGTAGGGAGGTCCCCCTGCAACCATCCAGCCAAAGTGGAGTACGCTGGTATTCCCCGCGGGGGGGGGGGGGAGGACGCGACATTCACCCGGGGGCAGCCTGATCCCCCAGCTACTGGGTGTTCTCGCCTGAGGCTCCAGCTTAGGAGATACCCGACAGCTGCCAACAGCACCCACCTTCCTGCCTTGCCAGAAAGGACCAGAGTTGCAGGACATATTCCCACCCAGCTGAAAGAGGTCCCGTCAGTCCCGTTGACAGGGGAGCCGCTACGTTGTCAACCGACTGTATTCCTATACAATACAATTGGCTGCACAAGCGCAACCGAGCTGTGTAACCAAGGAGAGCAGTAACAGGATAGTCCCTCATGTTGAAGCAGGGGCAGATCTGATCCACCGTCCTGCCTTTGCGGAATGTAGGTGATGGGCAGGACAGGAGACGTTGCTTGGACAGGTCAGAATGGTTCCTGAGAGGAGGAGACAGAAACATGACAGCAACAGTAGCAACAGACATCGGCCACCTTCCTGCCTTTGTGGGACGGACATGAGTCAGGGGACCCCTTCCCCCCGCTCAGAGGGCTCTGTGTTGGCGAAGGATAGGGGGACCGTGCAGCTTAACTATATGTGAAACAGTTCCTGAGCTGCTGCACAAGCGCCCAAAGGAGGCTGCCATCATCATCACCCACCTTCCTGCCTTGCCAGAAAGGACGGGAGGGAGAGGGCATGTCATTAGGAGGGGGAGTGTGAAGGTCCACCCACAGCCACGAGGCCTCCTCCAAGCATCCCACCGAGGAACTCTTCGGCAGCAGCCAGCATCAACCACCTTCTTGCCTTTGCGGAGAGGACGTGACTGGTCATGGCGGCATTACCCATTCCCCCCTACCCAGAGGGGGCAGCAGGTGCCCATGCAAAGGGGGGGTACCATGCAGCTCAAACCTGTCAAGCTCAGCGCGAGCTGCTGAGCAGCCCCTGATGGTCCACAGCGGCGGCAGCAGACAACACCCACCTTGTTGCCCTCATGGAAAGGGTGGGAGAGACACACTCCCTCCTGCTCAGCGGCTGAGCTGTTCCTCATGGCCAGAAGCAGCATGAGCTGGCAGCACGGCACCTTCCTGCCCTCGCGAAAAGGACAGGATGGAAAGAGAGGTTGGGAGGCATCTGAGCAGATCTGGAGAGGGAGAGGTGTGAAGAGGGAACGGGAACTTGACAGGGAGAGGAGGGCAAAGGGTCACCATCCATGGAAGCAGCTCTGAGAACTGAGGGAGGCTTGAGCCCGCTGTGGACGAGCTGGGCCAGCTATCACCCCAGGGTGGCTCAGACCCCAGGTAGGTCCAGGTCCATGGGAGGATGCCCCAGTAGGTTGAGGTTCACCTTGATGAATGTCAACATGTCCACCAGATCCGGGTGCAGACGTGCGCAGCGGGGACGGAGGAGGTCTCCCAGGTGGGAAAACACCCGCTCGCTCTGCACGCTGGTGGGAGGGCAGGAAAGGATGTTGGTGGTGACAATTGACAGTTCCGGCCATCGGTCCGATTTCCTCGCCCAATACTGCAACGGGTTGGCATGGGGGGGGGCTCGGTGCGCTCCAAAAGGTACTTGCGCACCATGGCCCCCGCAGAGTCCTCCACTGAGTGGGACGCGCCCGCTGTGCAGCGGCCAACCATGCTGCCCCCTGATGAGGCCCAGAGATCGAATGTGTCCGTTGGGGTGACTCTTCCCTGGCGTGGCTCTCTTCCCATCTCCAGCCCCTCCTCCTCCACCGCCTGCCCCTCGCCACTGCCCGGTTCGTTCTCTCCTGCCCTCTGTCTCTGGAAATGGAGCACTGCTCTGCGGAGCTCCTTTTTCCAGTGCTGCATCTGACCTGCCTGCATGGCGATGCTGCCCTTGATGCGGGTCACAGAGGGAGGCAAGTTGGTAGGATGCCTCATGGTGGAGAGGATGCAGGCATTTGGCAACGCAGGCCTGGATCCTCCAGACAAAGTCCCGGACCCTGGGGAGCAGCTCTTGCCCTTGCTGGAGCTCCTGGGCCAGGAACTGGTCAAGGCCATGGATCAGAGAGAGAACCTGACCCAGGCTGGCCTGGTAGGAGCACAAGAGCTCAGTGGCATCCTTGAACGGTTTCAGGATCCGGGACATCTGTGCAAGGACTCTCCAGTCCACGGAGCTAAGGCTCAACTCTTCTCCCCTCCTCAGCACATCCGAATAGGACAGGATGTCTTGCACCACGCACCTCTGCTCCACCAGACAACATATGTCGTAGGTGGAGTTCCAGCCGGTGGGCAGGTCCTGGAACAGTTGGTGCTCGGGGTCTCCTTGCTCCCCATGCCTCTGGAGCAGCTCGCGGGATGAGTTGATGCTGCGTGAGAAGTGGGAAGCAATGTGACAACAGCTGTCCAGCAGATTGCACGTTCGCAAGGTTCCCTCGTCCCAGCTGTCCCTCGGCTTGCTCCCCAGCCCGAGCACATCCTGCATCATGAGGTGCAGCTTGTGCGCCATGCACACCAGGCCCAGGAGGAATGCCTCTTTCAGGGCTGCCAACATGTTGGCTCCCGCATCCGTGACCATGAAGCCACGGACAAACCCTTCCACCCCGGACATCCACTCCCTCAGAGCCGCCTTGACGGTGGAGGCGATGTTCTTCCCAGTGTGGACCTCGTCCATCTCCCGGGCCTGAAGGAGAACCCCCCCTGTAGCCCAGGCTCAAGCTGGGCACCTTTTTGCGGCTGCCAGATGTTGGCCTGGGGAGGCGGAAGTCCTCTGGTTGCCACCAGTGGGCGGTGATGGCAAGGTACCCGTGATGGCAGCCGCTCCATAGGTCGGCCTGAAGTGCACTGTTCTGCCTTGGGTGGCTGAAAGGTCTCTGCGCACCATGTCTCGCACTGCCTCGTACAGGGCAGGCAAGACTCAACACCCAATGGTGCGCCGTGACGGCATGGTGAACCATGGGGCAAAGTGCTGGAGCAGCAGTGGAAGCCCACGCCCTCCACGACCGATAGGGGGAAGCCTTGCAAGGCGATCGCCTGCACCACCACACGAATGCCCGCCTCCTGAGCTCCTGGCCTCACCCTTTTAAGCGGCACCACCCCAACCCCGATGGAACAACTTCCCCCAGGGAGGCCTGCCTAACCCTTCCGCTCCCACCAGCCGCACCCTCGTGGCAAGGCTTCTTGCTCGGGATGCATTCCAGAGACCCTCCCACCGATCCCGGATCAGACGAGCTGGCGGCCCTCGGTCTCCCCCCAACAGATGTTTTGCTGCCCGAGGATGGAGAACAAAGGCTCAGGTGGTGCCTCTTCGGGTGCCTCTTCAGGGCCAAAGATGACAGGTGCTGCGGGTCATTGCCCCTGCGCACCAGGCCCTCACACACACAGCACCGCACCACGCGGGGGTCATTAGCAAGGGCTCGAAAGTGCCTCCAAACATTGAGGTTGAACCATGGCCCACTTATGTTTCCAGGGGAGAGAGGACGAAGGGTTGCTGCTGGCTGTGCCATGGTGCTGGCAATGGAAGACGGAGTGGTGGGTGGACTGCAGGCAAGGACAGTACCACCGGTAGTTTGGGATGGGGATGGGCTGGAGGTTTCCTCGAACCTCAACTATTCCTCCAAGGATCCCTCGGCCTCCTCCTCCCCAAAATTTTTTAGCAGTTCCTCTTCCGCCACCGGCAAGAGCTCTTCGGCCTCCTCCACAGCCTCAACTGGTGATTTTGGGGGAGCAGGAGTCTCTGCTGCTCCAGAGCCCTGTACAGCACTGCTTCCCGTGCTGCAACCGGGACAATCTCTGCACTTCCCTCCACAACCACTCTTGTCCCCCACCCGGAGCCTCATAGTGCCAGAAAACAACAACTGAGGAGAAGGAGATGACACTGAGAGCCCTCAGCCGATGTGCCCACAAAGCTTGGCCCCAGGGCCTGGCAGCAGCCCTGGCACCAGAGGGAAGGAGGGACTAGAGCCCTAGCCCACTGCTCCCACAGACCTAAACAGATCAGGCACTGATTAATAATAATGTGAGCCCTCAGCCGAGGTACCCACCGAGCTTGGCAACAGGGCCTGGCAGCAGCCCTGGCACCAGAGGGAGGGGGGACTAGAGCCCTAGTCCACCACTCCCACAGACCTGAACAGATCAGGCACTGATTAATAATAATGTGAGCCCTCAGCCGAGGTGCCCACCGAGCTTGGCAACAGGGCCTGGCAGCAGCCCTGGCACCAGAAGGAGGGAGGGACTAGAGCCCTAGCCCACCGCTCCTATAGACCTGAACAGATCAGGCACTAATGTGAGCCCTCAGCCGAGGTGCCCACTGAGCTTGGCCCCAGAGCCAGGCAGCAGCCCTGGAACCAGAGGAGATAGATCCCTATCCCCCAAAGCCAAGCTCAATTGTACTCTCAGTATCTCTCCCCAAAGGCTAGCAAGTGGCAAGCAAGAGCTCTGTCCCACTCCACTGATCGCAGAAAGTGAAACCCAGCCTGGGAGACCACAGCTATTTATAAGCATGGGTCCTATTCAGCAACACAGGAGGTCTGTGTTTGGCCGTCAGAGCTGCCTATCAGGGTTTGCAGGGATGAGATGGGAGTGCCCGTGGCTACAGAACACCTCCTTCCCCCTCCATCCCTTGAGTGTCTTCTCCCAACTTGTGACTGCTTTGCTGCTCCGTGGTTGGAAAGAAGCCCTGCTGATCAAGGAAAGCTGGGCTTCCATTCGGGTTTCCAGGGCAACAGAAGGAGGGCAAACAGAGCTCAGGCATTCCCCTGGCTCCGTTGCCAGGGGAATAGACTGCTGGCGCCTGAGTGTCTGGCTTCCCGAACCACGCCCAAATGCAACGAACCAGGCCTCTCCTGACCACTGGTTCGTTTGCCGTGGACAAGCACGAAACGCCGGGTCACATTCGCCATTTTCGTGGGTTTTTTACGTTCGTAATGCGGTTCGTGCCCATCTCTACTAAAGAATATGAAAACGGCCACTGGCTAGAGAAGTACTGGGACCACTGGGAGCTGTCTGGGACTGAAAGAAATAGATCAGTGTAGCTTTCTTGGTCAATCTGGCTGTGACTAGAACTGGTTACAGGCACCTACCAGAGCCAGCACTGTGCATATGAAACATAAACAAATGAGACATTTACCCAAGCACAGATACCAACACATTATCCGCTGCTGCCAGAAGCATGAGTGCTTCTATAAGATTTGCAGTGCACCCCTATGTATAATTACTCGAAAGTAAACTGCTACTGAGTTCAGTAGGTCTTACTCCCTAGTCAATGCGGCAGAGGATTGCAGTCACAGACACTCTAACCTGATAGTAAGCCACACTAAACTACAGAGCAAACATGCATCAGGTTAGGCTATCAGAGGAGGAGAGCTGGCTCCCCTTTCCTGCTGTGCTTCCTCTTTTACATGGTGCATCAGTGAATCCCAAATGCTGCAAAATGCCCATTTCGGGGTTCATTCTCCTACCACAGGAAAACTAAAAGTAAGAAAACTAAAAGTTAACAATGCAGTGTAGTGGCTAGAGTGTGACTAGAACCTGGGTGCCTCAGGTTCAATTCCCCGCTCTGCCATGGAGACTTGCTAGGTTGGCCTGCCATATCGTACTCACAATAGGTCTTAGTTCTGAGTAGACCTGCTTAGGATTGCTCCTTCTGTCACTACTCATGTGTAGGCAACTGCTGCATAATGATTACCATCTCATAACATTGCCATGGTTTTAACTTTACACTGGTAAAACACCAACTTTCATGTGTATTTAAAGCAATCGGGCTTTGCCACACACAGTGGGTCGTATTACAAGGGTTGCCGTCCACAGTTTTAAAAGTTGCCTACCCTGTCCTAAATAACTAATAATTGGATATTGAGGCTAAAAGGAAAGTTGTCACCTTTTAGGGGCTATTTCTACACTCATTTATCACATCATCAGTTCCTTGCTGATGCATATTACCAGCATGAGTGTAGCGCTGCACTGCCAAGAATGGTTTTAACAACTAAATATCAGCATGATGCAAAACTGCATAAAGCAAGCCACATTTTGTAATACTTTCAACAAGCCTTTGCATTCTGCGTTTACATACTGTTACATACAGAGTAGGTCTGTTGTTGTAAACTGCATGCTTTCTTAGCAGGGTAAGCTCTGGGATTTAGAGTGCCCTCAGGCAAGGCAACCAAAGCCGTCAACAGACTGAAAACTCTCGCACACTGCCTTGTAGGTACTCCATGTAGAGTACTGGGAATGTCACAGCCAAGAGCTCTTTGCCAACCATGGGACCCAACCGTACTGCCCCTGAGCTGGAGGACTGCATTTTCAATTCTAGACACAGAAGGTCTGCACTTTAAAAATACCTGGACTCTGCAACTACCATCCAAATTCTGCAGCCAGCAGAAATGCGTCTGCATCACATTAAAGCAACTGACATATCCTTTTAAAGTCTCATATATTATACTTAGCACTAACTCCCCTACCCCATTTTAAAACTTTTCAGTGGTAAGTCTGAGGGAAAATCCATGATGCTTACTACCACCTTCTGGCTTTTCTAATTATTTCTACCACACAAAACAAATGCTATCTTTTTTTATTCTGCCTTACATTTACAAGCTAGTGTAGTGCCATTAAAGTTAATAAGGTTACTTTTCTCAAGACATCAAATGTGCATTTAAGTCACATCAGCATCATCATGCCACTCTTGTCTTCTGCTAAGTTCTCCATGAAAGCAGGTACTAATCCCACTAGACACAAACCCTCGAGAATTGAGCTGAATGTTTTCAAATAATGAATCTGAGTGGAAGCTATAGTTTCATTATATGCAGCTGTACTTCCCCAATGTTAACCGGTTATGTATAAGTCCAGCATTTTCCCTTCACCCATATCCCCATAATTGTCTCACAAGTGTAACCCTAGAAATATTTTTTTACCTAATAAGATTAACTGTATTCTCTGCAGGTTTCCACGGTTAATTGGTCATTATTCCATTCCATACAAGGTAAAGTTGAACACTTTTCCTCATTATTGCTGCCTGGCAGATGTTCTGTAAAACAAGTCCAATCAGCTTTCTGTTTGTTTTACTTGTAACAATCCTCGGCCACTATTATTTAGTGGCAAATAAAGTCATTCTGTGTGGCTTCAAGGATACAGGGCTTTATTGGCTGTCATGATTTTCCCTGTTTTGCAGTTCAGTGAATTCAGTTTGGCTTGTGTTCAGTCTACAATTCCAGTGCAGTATTGAATCACTGGGATAGCCCAGGTGTTTATAGCATGAATTATATTTCCACCAATTAATTTCAACTTAAATGTTTTTCTGACCCTTTTTATGTATACAATGTAAGTCTTCTTTTTCACCATCATAAGCTGACTATCATTAGCTTACAAGATACCCAAATGTTTGTAGTTTTCTTCATAGTTTAAACTTTAAACTAGTAGTAGTAGTAGTAGTAGTAGTAGTAGTAGTAGCAGCAGCAGCAGTAAAACACCTAACAACTAACATGATACAAAAAAGACAAGGAAAAAAACAGGTTCTGAATGCAGAGTTGCAATCTAAGAAGACATCAAAAGCAAATGGGAAAATGGAAATGGGAAAGGAGGAGAAAGATCAAAAGATGTTTGAGTTTGGCTCAGTTCACTTAAACTTATTTTGAGATTTTAGGCATTTTTTTGGCAGTTTGCTGAATTTTCCAATCACTGGCCACAACCCGACACAGACTGCTTATGTCCACTGAAACCAGCAATCTCAGTGCTCCTAAATGTGCACTAGAAGATATGGCCACTGCAGCTTTGAGAAGTTTGTTTTCTTCATGAATCTTGTTCCAAGTTTTTCCACTGTCTTTATCTTGCCCCCCCCCCCACACACACACATACACTGGTAGAAAGGTTTTTTTGCAAACATTGGGAGTTCAATCAGTTTTTTAGGACCTAATTTGGAATGAGGGGAAAATGTAGATGAGAGATCCTGATCTTACTATTTATTTATTATTTTCAAAATGTATACCCCACCTTTCTGCCCTGATCAGGGCTACCAAGGCAGCTAGCAAATTAAAAGCATACAAAATAAGAATACATCTTAAATCCACCAAAACTAAAGAACACCACATCATTAAAACACTTAAAACCAAGCTAAAATACACATACAGTACAGATATCTATCTATCTACAGTACAATACAATACATATACATAAAAATAACAATTAAAACATTGGGCAGAAAGGAGGGAACACCAAGGGAATGCCAAATAGGTACCACGAAGAAGACCCTTTCCTGGGATGCCACCAGCCTAATCTCAGAAGGCAGGGGTATCCGACGCAGGACCTCTGAAGGTGATCCTTCATGTCAGGTATGTTCATAAGGGAGTAGTCAGTCCTTCAGGTATGCTGGTCCCAAGACATACAAAGCTTTAAAGGTCAACACTAGCACACTGAATTATGTAGAAGGGCCAAAAGTGGAGTGATATGGTTCCTACAACATCCTGACTACAGCATTCTGCACCAATTGAAGCTTCTGAACACTTTTCAAGGGCAGGTCTACACAGACTGCATTACAGTGATCTAATCTAGATGTAACCAGGGCAGACTACAGACCCATTACTTCAAGGGGAGTGCAACTTCATCCAAAATGGGTAATCATCTTAAGTTCTGGGTCAAACCTTCTGCTCACCAGTAGCACTTCCTTCTTGTCAGAATTAAGCTTCAGCTTTCATACAGTCTTCACGGGCAACCCCATGTACAGTGGATTACAGTAACCTAATATTATCAAGACATGCACCACAGAGGCAAAATCTTTCCTGCCCAGGAACAGCCATAGCAGGCTCACTAGCCAAAGTTGGTGAAAGAGGCCCTTGACCATCATGGTCACTTGTTTATCCAACAGGCAGCTCATGTTCAGCAGCATCCCCAAGTTATGAACCTGCTCTTTTAGGGAGACTGCAACAGCACCAGTTCCTGAGTCAAACCTTTCCCCCATCAGTAGCACAAGCATTTTGACTGGATTAATTTTCAGCTTCATAGCCTTCATTCATCCCGAAACTACCTCCAGACATATGTTCACAGTTTCCACAATTTCTATGGGATCTGCTGGAAGTGCAAAATAGGGCTAAGCAATCTGGATATTGGTGGCAACTCAGCCTAAATCTCCAGATGACCTCACCCAGTGGTTTCATGAAGACGTTACAAATCATGAGAGACAGGATGGAACCTTGTGGGAACCCACAGGCCAAAGGCCAGGTAGCTGAGCAGCAATCTCCCAGCACCACCATCTGAAACCTTCCTTCCAAGTAGAATGAAATCACCACAAAAGGGTACCTCCCAGTCCCAATCTGGAAAGGTGATCTAAAAGGGTACCATGATCAGGAGAATTAAAAGAGTTGCGCTCCTAATAATAATAATAATACTAATAACAACAACATTTGATTTATATAACAACAACATTTGATTTATATACTGCCCTTCAGGACAACTTAACACCAACTCAGAGCGGTTTACAAAGTATATTATTATTATCCCCACAACAAACACCCTGTGAGGTGGGTGAATCTGAGAGAGTTCCAGAGAGCTGTGACTGACCCAAGGTCACCCAGCTGGCTTCAAGTGGAGGAGTGGGGAATCAAATCCAGTTCTCCAGAGTCCTGCGCTCTTAACCACTATACCAAACTGGCTCTGTCCCTCTCCAGGTGCAGGTCATCTAACTGTGTGTCCAAGGCTTTCAGTCCCATAACCAGGTGTGAAACCAGAATGGAAAGCATTCAAACAATTCACTTCATCCAGGAATATCTGAAATTGTCTTCCACCACCCATTCGATCACCTTGCCCAAGAATGGAACATTTGAGATTGGTTGATAGTTCTTGAAATCTCCTGGAACCGGTGTATGTTTCTTTAGTAGTGGCTGCACCACAGCCTGTTTCAAGTCTATCAAGGAGTTATTAACCACCTCTCAGACCCAGTCAGCCAACTTTCCCCCCCTCAGCAGATTTAAGTATCAAGGAAGGGCAAGATCAAATAAGCAGGTGGTAGAACTCAAATCTCCAAGAACCCTGTCCATATCCTCGAAATAAATAAACTAAAAAAGTATCCCAACCAGCTGGACAAACTAGCACCCTGGAACCATCTGACCCAGCCACTGCTAATACAGAATCCAAGTCAATAAGGATGAAAGAGATTTTATTTGCAAAGTATTGAGCAAAACGGTCACAAAGACACAACAAGCAGTCCATCTTCTCCTGAAGACCAGGTAAGTCTAAACTCAAGCAAACAGTGATGTCTCCATTACAAAGAAACTGTTATAAAATCTTCCACTTCTAGATCACATATATCCCATCCTGAACAAAATACCTGATCAACAGTGTGACCTGCACAATGTATAGGACCAGTTATTATCTGAGACAGGTCCATGGTTGTCATGGAGGCCATGAAATCCCAAGTCACTCCTGACAAGACAACCTCAGTATCAGTGCTGAAGTTCCCCAGAACACTTCTTTCAGCTCAGAAAGGAAGACTGTTGGGCAGTGGTGTGGGAGGTACACACACAGAAATCCCAGTTCTTCCTCTCAGTCCTTACGTAAGGTACACAGCCTCAAAACCCAAAGTGTCCTGGATGTGGCACTGTGCTGGAGCATATTATGGTCTATTCCCTCATTCTCTCTTAACTAAGAAGCACCAGGGCTCATTTAGGAATACATCATTCATTGTGTGGCTGACTGCCATGAGGGATTAAGACAGTAAAAGCAGAAAGCAGCCCCATAGCCAGCTGCATAAATGAGAAGATGTGAAACCTGTTTCCGGCCATTTTCTGCAACCCAGAGTCCACAATGAATTTTGTAGTTTCTGGTGACAACAAGATTCCTGGACTTTCCAAGTGTGAGGAAAATTGAATCCTAAGAAGTCTAATAAAATAAAGTCACTAGGATAGAAAAAATATTAAGTATATATTCCGATTTAAAACCAAGGGGGGCGGCAATAATTCTTGTCAACATAAAACAGCATTTTAGCCTATTTGGTGCTGTGAGGCATGCAGCAATTCTGATGGGCCAAGAAGCCAGGAAAATAGTGCAGGAGGAAAGTGTTAATCTATTCATGACGCTATGGCTCTGATCTGAATTGGGGTCCTCCCCACAAAAAAATCAAGGCTGCAGCATCTAGTTTGATCCCGAGAGACATACACAACGCTTGTTACTTTGCAACTAATGATAGATTACTAATGTTATATAGTCTGCCTTTCTCACTGAGACTCACAGTGCAATCCTAAACTGAGTTACTCCAGTCTAAACCCATTCAAACCAATGGGCTTAGACTGGAGTAACTCTGTTTAGGATTGCGCTGTCAAGGCGGGTTACACAGTGTAAATCAATAAAATCAACACAATGGGACTGTCCGGGGTCTGAGACACAGCCCCTGGCCTCGCCGGGAGAAAGCAAGGGGAGGCAGCCAGGAGGGGGCTGCCCTGCCACCCCAGCCAGCAGCCAGGGACAGAGCCTGCCCACCCCAGGGGAAAGGGGCAAACGGCCAAAGCCCCAGAGGGCTAGAGGGGGCAAGGAGAGGCCAGCTAGTCCCAACCCTCCAGGGGGACAGGGAGCTGAGCAGAACAGAGGGAGAAGGCAAAGGCAGGAAGAATAGGGACCCAGCAGTAGCCCAAACAGAGCCCTTACCAGCCAAGGAGGAGAAGCAGCCACAGCAGCTCAGAACCACGCCCCAGCCTCCACCTCAGCTTGAAGACAGCAACCTGGCTCAGGAGATGCTCAGAACCAAGCCCCTCCAGGTGGAGCTGCTGAAGGCATTCTGTGGGAAGAGCTGGGCAGCCAGCCAAGGGGCCACAGCTGGGCCTACCTTCAGTAATCAGCTCAGCCAGAGAGGCCTGGCAGCCAGCCAACATGACACAGCTGTTGCTGATCCAGGCAGCCCAGCCAGCTACCCCGGCTGCAGCAGCTTGAGATGGCTCAGGCCAATGCTGGGAGGCCAAGGAGGGGTGTGGCCTGGCAGGCAGGACCTGCAAGGAGGGTGGGGCGGTGAGAGAAGGCCGTATAAAGGCTGGCTGGGAAGAGCTCTGGGGTGGTGGATGTGAGTAAGGAGTGATGGTGTGGAGTGAGAGCGGAGCAGTGTGAGAGTGGAGGCTTGGAGGAGAGTTCTGGGAGGAGGAGATGACTGAGGGTGAAGGGGACAAGCAGGCCAGGCTGAGCAGGCCAGCGAGTGGACTGAGAGGGAGTCTGGGTGTTGTATACCGCCCCTCCTTCCACGGAGCAGGGTCCTGCAGCATCCCTGGCAGCCCTCTGATGTCAGGGCCGGCCCAGCCGGTGCCCCGCCCAGCGGCAGTGGCGGCAAGCCCTCACAGGGACATCCAATAAACAAATTGCAGAAGTCTGGAACCAAGCAGAAATCTAATGCTATGTAAAGAAAACTATGGAAAAGATTGCTTCCTATTTTCACCAGCCTTGGAAAGTTTCAAGATTCTAATGCTGCATCTTTTACAACTACAACATTTTCCAGCCTTAGTGCAAAGTAAAAGCTGCCCTTCTTCTCATTAAAGACTTGGCAAAATGGAACTAATTTGTTCCATTTTCAGAAAGGTTGCTGACCAGGCGACTGCTAGAGCTCATTGATCCAGACTGGCTGTGTTCCTGCTTGGAGGTACAATTTTCTGAATGTCTGCTCTGGGAGTGTGGCTACTGGCCATAATGTAAGCAGTAAAAGAAATGCAAATACAGAGAATTACATTATTTACTTTTCAGCACCAGATCAAGACATTTTAGCATCAAACATTTAAAAATAACTAAATATAATCTCAAGCAGACTGTCGTACAAGATACACCGACACTAAAAGGAGGAAGCAACTTAGAGATGCGGCAAAGAAATATGCACATCATACTCCTGCAGTGCACAGAGCAGCAGTGGCCAAGTACCAGCAAGATGACCCCGAGGTGCACAGAGCGGCAGAGTCTCTCTATGAGCAAAGCAATCCTGGAAGACAAGTAGAGAGGCGCTCACTTCCATGGAAGGTCAAGGCTCACTCAGGCATCACATATGATCCTTCACTGCCTTCAAGATGCCTCTTAACCTCATCCATGCAGAAACACCCCTGTTCAGCATCTCAAAACAAAGCAACAAGGCCCAAGTGCTGCGGAACTGTAAGCTCTTTGTTAGGGATGAGAGCACCATGGCACACAAAGGGTGTTTTGAGGCAATGAGCATAACCCTCAAAGATGTCAGGGGCAATGAGAGAGTGATGGGGGGGGGGGAGTCACCGTGTTGCTGTCTGGAGACTAAGGGTGTGCACTCTGAAAAAATTGGGATTTCCTGCTTCGGGTTTACTCGAAGCAGGAAAAAAATCGGAAATACCCAAAACCCAAAGCGGCAAGCTGCTTCAGATTAGGGCATTTGAATCACTTCGGAATGCTCTGTAAAGATTTGGAGCATTCCAAAGTGATTCAGGGGGCTGGGTTTTCTCCCAGCACCCACACCCACACCCACCGCAAATCCCACACTAGCACTAACCCACTTACCTGGCCCTTTAACCCTTTAAACTATCAGCTGGCAGGCGGCAGGGGGGATTCCCCCCTGCCGCCTGCCAGCTGATAGTTTAAAGTGTGGGCGCTGGGGGGGGGGCTCCTCCTTCTGACACCCAGCATAGGAAGCCTGGCGGTGACTCTCCCGGTGCTGAGAGGGAGGGAAGATTTCCCCCTCTCCCCCACCGGGTTAGCGAGCGGGCCGGGCAGGTTCTCCCCAGTGTCAAAGAGATGGGGAAAATCTCCCTGTCTCTTTGACATCGGGGAGAAATGCCTGGTGGCGCCAACTTTCCCACTGCAAAAGGGAGGGGAGATTCCCCCCACCCACTGGAAGAGCAAGCATGCTGGGCTGTTTCTCCCTGGTGTCAAAGAGACAGGGAAAATCTCCCTGTCTCTTTGACATTGGGAAGAAAGAGCCTGGTGGAGTCGACTTTCCCAGTGCGAAACCCTGCTCTCCCACCGGAAGAGTGAGCGCGCTGGGCTGTTTCTCCCCGGTGTCAAAGAGACGGGGAAAATCTCCCTGTCTCTTTGGCATCGGGGAGAAAAAGCCTGGTGTTGCTGACTCTCATGGTGCAAAAGGGAGGGGAGATTTTCCGCCTCTCTCCCACCGGGAGAGTGAGTGCACTGGGCTGTTTCTCCCAGGGATCAAAGAGATGGGGAAAATCTCCATCTCTTTGACATCGGGGAGAAAAAGCCTGGCGGCGGGAGAATGGAGCACCCGGCAGAGACTTGAAGGCATAAGCCTGCATCCCCACCGCCCCTTTCACCTGCCACTGACATGACCAGGGAGTTCTCTGACCCCGTCTGTGGCGGGTGAACAGAGCACCCAGCGGGGAGGTGCAGGCTTATGCCTGCTTCCTTGCCACCCCTTTCACCTGCCGGTGATGGGACCGGGGAAGTTCCTGGCCCCGTCAGCAGTGGGTGAATGGAGCATCCGGTGGGGACTTGCAGGCTTATGCCTGCTTCCTCTCCACCCCTTTCACCTGCCGGTGATGGGACCAGGGAAATCCCTGGCCCCAACAGCAGCAGGTGAATAGAGTGCCTGGCGGGGAGGTGCAGACTTAAGCCTACTTCCCCGCCCGCCGTTCTCTTCCCTTGATGCAAGAGGGGCGGGGAGAATATCCCCGTCCCTCTCGCATCGGGAGGGGCCGCCGAGCTGCTGCACCTAGTGTGAGAGAGGCGGGGAGATTCTCTCGACTCTCGCACTGGGCAGCAGCACGGAAAGAGGCATTTTAAGCCCCGCAGCCCAGCACTCAGCCACTCATTGGAGAAGCCCCCAACGAGCAGCTGATTCAGGGGTTTAAATGCCCCTTTCCCTGCCGCTGTGCAGCAGCAGGGAAACGGGCATTTAAACTCCTTGACCCAAAGCTTCCCGAAGCTATACAAATAGCTTCAAGAAACTTTGGTTCAGGATTTCCAAGACGGACCTATCATGCTGGGGCTGTTTCGGAAATCCCAAATCTTTGCGAATTGGGTCCAATTCAGGTATTTTTTCTGAATTAGAAACCCGAATCGCACATCCCTACTGGAGACTTCTGGCAGACTCTGCCAGTAGTTCTAAGGGGAACTCTAGCTGATGAGGTTACTGTGTGTGTCAAGGCATCGTATCTGTGGCCCCTCATCAGGAAACTCTCACTAAGAAAGAACATGAGGGTCCACTTGAGAGGCAAGGTGTCCACTGGGGCATTCTCTGAACTCCTACTAAAAATAGGGGATGGAGAGTATCCCGAGTCCAAGGGAAAGGTGACTATCCCTGCAGGCCTGGGTACAGTAGTGACAACCCTAGCAGACCTAACAGCCATGATATACCCTGCTCAACCCTCCTGGGTTCCCAGCCTACAAGCTTCTCTTCAAAGTGGGGGCTCCAGTGATGCTGCTCCAAAACCTCAGCCCACCCAAACGCTGCAATGGCACAAGATTACGTGTGAAAGCCCTCCACAGGAATATCATCGAGGTCACATTGTTCACCAGCAGTGCTCGGGGGGAGTCAGTGTTAATACAACGCATACCATTTATACCATCAGAGAACTTCTTCGAATTCAAGAGACTGCATTTCCCCCTCAAGGTCTGCTTTGCTATGACAATCAACAAGTCCCAGGGGCAGACACTGAAGGTGGCAATAATTGACTTGAGGGAGGACTGCTTCTCACATGGGCAGTTCTACGTGGCCTGCTCCAGAGTGAGCTCAGCCAGCAGCCTGGTGATCCTAGCACCTGAGGGGAAAACCACCAATGAGGTCTGCAAAGAGGTCCTTCAGTAGAAAAAAAAGGTTGTATGTATTTTTCACTTTATTTATTGCACTACAATCTTTTCCTTTTAAAATCTCTTCAATAAATGTTACATTTCAAAATTCAGTTCATCAGTTTTTTGCATCAACACGCTTCACTTTATTCAAACACCTTTGTGAAGCTCAGGTACTATACTATTATACTACAAAACCAACTAAAAAAAAACCCCTACAAACCAAAAATGTTACATACCCATAAGTATTATAACTGGATTTAAAGTAGTTAAATACCAAAGCGAAGCATAGGCATCAAACTAGTTGTTAATCAACCTCAAAAAAGAGAACAAAATTGTGCAAAGTTCTATGACATGGTAATCTCAACAAAGATACAGCATGAACTAGAATAACATCTGCTTACATCATCAGAGTTTGAACAGTAGTCCCAAAAGCTTTCATCTTGAGCAGATTTTCTAGCAAGATTACAATGGCCCCAATCACATTCGTTAAGAGCCCATACAGTTTGTGTTCTCAGTAGCAGTAAGCAACATCACTGACATACAGCCCAATTTGTGTGAGTTTTCCTTCTAACTCTAAAGAATATAGTCTAAAATGGAGATAATCATTAGATAAGAAATTAGGGCTTACCTAAAGCTATACACAATTCCATATTTTCTCAATATAAATACGGAGCTTGAGACAAGAAGAGACTGAAGAAAATAAAATAAGATGCTCAGAATACTATGTCCTTATCACAGCCACAATTTGTTGCTGGACTGGGACAATCTAACAGTATAATCTAATGAGTATAAATTCAAGATGAAAATAATGAAATTGTAATAATTTGCACTTCACCTGAAAAACTGTTTAAAAGAATCACCAGATAGGTTTCTCTGAAGGGAACTTTTGATGTTACCTTTCCTTACTCACGTTTTTAATTAGCATAAAGAGAAGCAGCTACTTTTTTGTGAATAATATATTTAATGTGTCAGATACAACTTGGCATATCTGAAAGCTGTTTGCAAGTTACAGAGACTGAATCTTCTGACTATTTCTGCAACAGAATAAGAAAGCACATAGAGGAAGTCATGCGAAAAGCACTTGTGGAATATTAAAATGTGTAAATAAACAATAGTAATCAAAACCATTCCTTGTTTACTTATTTGACCTGACCAATATGTTTACTTGGTGTCTCTCAGTAAAATAAGGCTGACAAACTTAAATGGTGGGAGGCCAAATTCCCCATCCACCACAGGCCAAGGAGTCACCACCCATACCTTTTTACCAACCAACAGTAGGACTGAGGGTCAGCTTCTAAAGTATTCTTGTATCCTTCTGAACCAGCCCTTCCAAAATCCCTTCTCCAGAACCTTCCCTGCTTCCACCTGCTGTCCCGTGCACCCTCTATGGTTCCCAAATACCAAACATCTAGACCTACTGCCCAAGTGCCACCCCCCCGCTTGCTTTTCACAGGGCTAAAATCTTATCACAGCTACCCACCCTCATTCTTTCAGTCTAAATTTCCTTATGCAGTCCTCCTTTTCAACCAAGCAAAAGTTGCTGCCACCTATTTAACTCTCTTGCCCTTTTCAAAAGGTAGCAAGAGAGGAGGGGCAATGGCTCAATGGTAGAGCATCTATTTTGCATACGTAAGGTCCCAAGTTCAATCTCTGGCATCTCCACTTGAAAGGACCAAGTAGTAGGTGATATGAAAGGTCTCTAACCTAAAACTCTAGAGAGCTGCTGCCAGTCAGAGTAAACAATACTGACCTTTACAGACCAACCGTCAGATGATATAAAGCAGTTTTATGAGCTAATGTTCTTGTGTTTTCCTTAACTAATAGCAAAATGCAAATTTCCAAGCACTTTGACAACTGTCCTGCTAGTTAAAATGGAACAGGGGAGAGAGTGATATTGAAACATAGCTAACCAACAGCTACTAACTGAAATACTAGCTCTGTGGTAGGTCAAAGGGTTTCTTTAACTCATTCTGATGTAATAATTTGAGTGCAATGTGATATGGATGCTGTGAGGATCCTAAAGGACCAGATATTTGATAGTTGCTGTAGATCATCCATACTTTACAGAGCAGAAAATGATAATTAAGAATTCAATACATAATGACAAACTCATACACAGACACTTACCTAAGGTCCAGTAGCTTACTGCTTCCAAATGTGAAGGGCTACTGTAAATTGCATGTATATACATAAAATGGATCATCAGTTCTGCTAGCCACCACCAAAACAATATACGAAGGGTGCCACAGATGAAAATGCCAAGATTAGACTTCAAGCCACCTAAATCTTGATTAGTCATCTGTAATAGGAATAAATTATGGGGTTTTTTAATACTGTGCAGAAATAACGGAACATTTACATTATGAAAGGATGGAATAGTGCTTAAAACACACACACACACACAGCCTTCTTTCTAACCTTCTGATCCCTGGAAAGTAAATTCACTAAAAATGCTGACTACAAGAACCAGTGTGGTATAGTGGCTAAAGTGATGGACTAGGATCAGGGAGACCCGGCTTTGATTCCCTGTTCTGCCACTGAAGCTCACTGAATGACCCTGGACCAGTCACACCCTCTCAGACTAATCTACCTTACAGGGCTTGTTGTAAGGAAAAAATGGAGGAAAGGAGAATGATGTAGCCACTTTGGGTCTCCACTGGGGAGAAGGAGAGATATAAATGAAGTAAAAATTTAGAGAGAGAAAGAGAGAAACCACTGATTTGACTAGTGCTATTGATTTCTTAAGTTTCATGCCTAATAAATTCTATTATATGCCTTTAAAATAGAAAACATGTTCATATTACATAAACTGAGGAATGCTTAAAACAGATAGAATTCATATATAGAAATCCCTTCAACTTATTATGTAGCTTATTTGTAGAATGTCACACATAACGATTGCACATGCATGTCTGTTCACATATTTAACTGACACATCAAACGCTGTATATGTATGCTGCAAGGAATTTCCTGCATAGAAGTAATTGCTGGGTATGAATTTTGTCATACTCAAAAAGATACAGAAAAGTTTCTGATCCTAAAACATGATAATCCAAATTTTAACTTAATTAACTTAAATTTAAGGATCACCATCATTAGCAGGGGTGTGTGTCCCGAAAAGATTCTGGTTTCCGGAAAAAAATCAGAAATACTAAAATTCTGGTATTTACTCACTTCGGTATGCTCCGTAAAGATTCGGAGCATACTGAAGTGACAGGGAGCATACCCCCCACCCCCATCTCCCCCCCGGGGCAACCCCTCCAACCCCCCAACCCCACCCACTTACCTGGCCAGCAGGGGGAGGGGGAGGAGGATCAGCTGGGTGGCAGCCATTTGAGGGGCAGGAAGGGCTTTCTCTGCCTCCTCCGCCACCCCGAATTCCGAACCTTTACAGATCAGGTCCAATTTGGGTATTTTACCCGAATCGGAAACCCAAAGCGCACATCCCTAATCATTAGTATATAGAATCATAGGGTTAGAAGAGACCTCTGGGTCATCTAGTCCAATCCCCTGCACAATGCAGGAAATTCACAACTACCCTCCCCCAACACACACACAGTGACCCTTGCTCCATGCCAAGAAGATGGCAAAACACCATCAGGATCCCTAGCCAATTCTTCCAACAAAATCTGCTGGAAGAATTCCATTTTAGAGCTCTGTTCCATCCTGATTTCAACAAGCAGATATCTGCTAAGAATTCAATTGCTATTATAAACATCGATGAGTTCCAGATGATATGACTGTTCAGATGACAACTTACATTGTCAGTTTCTAGCTTGAAACAAAACCATTTTACCTCGTGTGTTTTTCATTCACACTCAACACTATGTCATGGGATTTGTATCTTCCAGATGGAGGAAACTGTTGTTTATTCTAAAAAATAAGTGCCCATTTGTTCAAGATGAAAATATCATGAGTGCAGATCATTTTATGTGGGTAGGGGATATATTTCATTAATTGTTTATGTTATTTATAACCCACCTTTCTCACTGAGAGTCTAGGCAGATTACACAGTGTTAAGTCAATACAATCAACAGCTAGGACATTCAATAAACAATGCAATAGGGTGGGGATTGTAGAAATTTGAAAACAAGCAGAAATCCAAATGCAGAGCTGAAACAATGAGATTGAGCCAAGCCTCACCCACATTTAAAGTTCCTAATACCTTCTAGCAGTTGCCAGATAATGTGGCAGTGAATTCCATATACTACAGATGAACTCTTTCATATCCAGAGGAGTTAGCTGTGTTAGCCTGTAGTTGCAAAATAGTAAAAAGTCCAGTAGCACCTTTAAGACTAACCAACTTTATTGAGGCATAAACTTTTGAGAACCACATGCATAAGTGGGTGTCATCAACATACTGATGGCACCCAATAACAATGCCTCAGACAATCTAATTCAAGTCTTTTAATCAAATGGATCATGGTTTTGGAAAATAAAGCTAGATTTAAATGTTTGGTTCTTGATCTATACCATTTCTATATTGTTTCCGAAGAAAAAACACATATTCGTGTATGGGGCTATTAAAAACAACATGGAAGAAATATTTTGTTAGTTGTCAGGAAAAGGGAATGAGAAAACACCTCATTCTGCTTACTTCCAATTTTTTGTATTTTTCTTCTCTTTTTTTTCTGTTCGTTACTTGGAAATGATTACACAGATGATTGGCGTATTCTCCGTAAAGAATGGAAGATTACTTAATAACTCTTATTACATCTTTCACTGAGCTTTCCGGATGCTTTCACTATTCTGACTCATCTTTAATGATATCTCAGTATCAGTGAGTAGTTTGAAGAAACTACGATTCTTCAAAGTGCTGGAGGGCAGCAGTGGGGAGGGAGAGGAACTGAACATTTCTAGCTGGTGCTACTTCAGTTATGATGCATGCCTATCAGACTTCAATAGGCATGTTGACACATCTGCTTCCTGTTCTGCACCCAGTAATAAAATAAAACATTCATTTTGGAAAATCAGCTGAGATGTTAAGAGGTAGATAATTTTAACGGAAAATGAGTATCTAACTTGCTTTGGAAAACCTAGGTACTTTTTCTTTTCTGGACTGGAACTGTCTCAGTGGCAGGAACAGACTGACCATTTAACTTACAGAGAACACTACTGGAAGAACACTGGCTCTGCAGGGATTACATGGCTCATACCTAATCAGGAGTGGCAATCAGGGCCAGATCTAGGGTTGCCAGCGCCCAGGGCAACCCATGTCTGGTATCCCCCCCCCAACATGCGCTCCCAGCACTGCGTGATGATGTCACTTCCGTGATGGCGTCATGCAGGGGCCTGGAGGCGTGTCGCCCGTGTGGCAAGCCAGCTGCCCCAGGCACAGTGCACCGTGGAGCTGGCAGTAGCAGCACGGGCGGCTGAGCAGAAGGCTGGGAGGCCACCCACACCGTTCACCTACCCCGCTGACGGGGCGGCCGGCTTGCCACGCACTCCTTGTCCTGAGGGGCTCTCAGTGCAAGAGGGAGGGCGCTTTCCTCTAGACGGCTTAAGGAGCATATGTAACTAGGAGCGAGAACCCTTGAAGCAGATGAACCCAGGCTTGCGCTGTTGGGAGTCCAACAGGAGAGAGCAGTGCCAGCAAGCCTAAGACCTCCCCCTCCTCCGCAACTGAATGTCCCTTTCTCTGCTTCTGCGGGGCTGTCCAAATGCCAGTGCACGTCCTGCCCCTTGCTCAGCAGGCTCTCCTCTAGCCGCCCTCCAAGTTTGGTGAAGATTGAAATATGTTGACCGGAAGACCACCTCCCTTCTGTCCCCCCGAGTGCCATGGGCTCGGGGGTGGGGGTGGCCTTTGACAAGCCAGGCCCCAGAGCCAGGCAATGCCCTGAGACCAGGGTGGGGTGGGGTAGAGGAAAAAAGGCACCCTAACCCAACAACCTTCCCAGCAAGGACAAGAGCAGAAAATAAGAAAGAGACTTTTCAGTCTCTTTTGAAGAAGCTGCAAATCCAGCCAAAAGCTCCCAAATCCACTATTTTTCACTCCAAATCCCAGCAACAGCTCCTCTCTCCCCCTCTGTCTACTGGAACTGAAAGCAGGAGGCACAGAGCTGTGCCTTATGTAAGAAACGGGCATGTAGAGCAGAACAGGAGCTCTTTGGTTGGCAGACAGACATGCCTAACAGGGTTTGGAGGGATGAGATTGGTGTTCCCATGGCTACAGAAGGCCCATCTTCCCCCCTGCTCATTGCTCTCATAGAACAGAATGGGAGCTCTCAGGTTGGCAGGAAGAGCTGCCTATCAAGGTTATGTGGGCTAAGATTGGGGTTTCCACAGCAACAAAAGGTCTGACATTCCGGGCCTATGTTGCCTAGGGAATCAATGGATCAGCACCAGCCTGTCTGGCATCACGAAGCATTCACGAATCGAATGAATCGGCCCCAAAAGTCATTGATTTCATGAAAAATGCGGCCCTACGATATACAAATTGGCCCGATTTGTCATGAAATTTGATTCGTGTTTCAATCTGCGCCCATGTCTAGAATTAACCCTACATAAAGTATGTTTACAGGTCCTAAGCCTACCAGCCAAGCACTTGCTCAGTGATGTCCAGATACAGCTTGAATTCTTGGGTGTAAGTACCAAGATTCTGGGGTTGATGACACCATGGGCCCATGTTGTTTTAGAGATTGGGACAGGAACTATTTTGATGTTATGTTTTGTTACTGCAGAACTAGAGTGGTTGCAGGGCCCTTTTCTCACATGCCACAGGCATCCAGAATTCTCGCTGTATGGCTTTTTGCTTCATTTTTAGGTTCTTCCTGGCCTAGGAAGTTGATGTCACTTACATTAAAATCATTAACAATCAATGCATTTATATTGACAATCAATGTGCACACATGCAATTTTTAAAATACTTTTCTCCTAAATATTTCCTGCAAAGTTTGCATATATTATATGATGACACACAAACCCTATAATTCTCCTAACTTGTATCATACCCAGTATGCATCCTATTATACAGTAGTCCTAGACCACTAGATCCTTTGAATTCAGATGAAGATCTAAACACGTCTAAGAAAATGAGTTACATGGTTCTGGATTTTTCAAGGAGGATTTGAAGTAGCAGTAAAGCCGGTAGCCCAGGAAATCCTCTTAGACAGTTAATCTGTGAGCAGCAAACAACAATCTTGCACAAACTGAAGGCCCTCACATCAAAGTAAACCAAATGCCAGAGGATTTGTTCATCGTTTATACAGTACTGTGGTGGGCACTTTAGAAATACAGGGCCGTTGAATGCATTATGCAATCCCTTCCTCCCAAAATGTATGACACAAGCAGTGGACTTCATATGCATCACTTGCATGGTTATGCTATAGATGCCATCAGAGCAACCACGTAGTCAACAGTGTTCCCAGATTGATACAGGAAAACCATACAGGAGAAAGTAACAAGTACACAGGTGAAGTTTTATCTAAAGGAGCATTAAGAATGATATAGAAATCTCTCATAAACCAAACCAAGGCAATATTTAAGAAGTGCTGTCACCTGTTCATAAAATTCATCAAAGGTGATAATTGGCCCATTGTGAAGCACAGGATAATAGAACACATATGCCAACATCCAAAGGAATGAATAATGCATCTTCTCTTTAGCCCAGCAGTACTCCAGACTGAAGCTTGTGTAGTAGAGGCAGCGGACCATTAAGGTAAAAAGGAGCAAGTAGTACTCATTTTCACTGGCATACCAGCCTCTCTATAAAATAAAACCAGAGAAAATTACAATATAGAGTCTCACCCATGAGCCTGTGAAGATGCAAAATATTTTTAGAGCATTTAAATGTCATCTCATTACAACTACAATTCTTGTAACATTTATTATTTATATAGCTGTTGCTACTGACACATTATTTTAGTACCATTGTTGTTTTTAGCTGTTTATATTTTCACTTGTAAGTAGAAGGAGATGCTCCTTCTAGTAGAAAGATGGGAATTCCTAAACAAAAACTCAAATAAATAAAACGAATCACGTTAAGCACCTCCAAAGCATCCATAATTCCATAGGTAGGATTTACAAAGAACATGCATCAGTGGCAGCTTAAAGATTTGGGGCATCTTAAGGATTTGCACTAAAAGTATGCACTGAGAAAAATTTTATTACAGTTTTGAATCTGGAGTTTCTGAACTCTGTCCTGTTCCATTATTAGTTTGTTTTAGGTGGGCCATTGCCATTTCAGCCCCATTGCGTGGGCATGGCGAGTGTTGGCTGCACATATGCAGATGCACACTGTTCTTTCCAAGGGAGGTTAAGGAAACAAGGCAATTCTCAGCAAATTCTGATTGTATTTTCGGATCATTTGTTTCATTTTGCACACCCCTTTACATCCCCTTAAAATCTGCTTGTTTCAGTTCATAACTCTGCACTCTAGTCCAAGGTTTATTTGCACTATCTTACATCATTTGATTTACTGCAATGCAATAAACATATTTTTGTGTTTGTATTCACATGGGCATCCCAAATGCAAACTTTGCAAATGTGGTTTTGTGTGACCAATGGGCTTTGCATCAAAATGTAACCCATTCAGAGTTACAGCTCTTCAGCAAAAAAGGATCCAAAAGAAAAAGAAGAGTAGAAAGAAAATAAAGGTTGCTAGGGCTTGACCATCTAGATCTAGTTTGAGTTAGGAGCTTGAGCATCATATGAAACAGTAGATACTGCTTTGTTGACCAGGCAAAGGCAGAGAGAGGCCAGGCAAGCCAACATTTATACTAGGCAACAAGGAGAAAGTGGGAAACCCACCCGGGATGGATCCTGAAATGACTTACGTTTACACTAGGCCTGACCAGAAGTTTTATATTACCTGCCAAGTCCTTTTACCCTCCCAGTGGGAGGGGGGGACCTGGCACTTACCTTTCTCTTCTTCTCAGCAGCCTTCTTGCATGCGCACAAAGCATGTGTGGCCCCACAGCAGCACAATGATGTCACTTCCAGGAAGTGATGTCATTGTACAATGCGGGGGAGGGTGCGCAATGACAAAACTTCCAGGAAGTGACTTTGCCACTTTGAATAATATGTTTGAATAACATATTCAAAGCGGTGATTTGCATGTCAGGCTAGGACGCAGGAGGCTTCCTTTATTTACTTAGAAAATTTCTGTGCTGCCTCTCCAGAAAACCTGCCTGAGGTGGTTTACAAAGGAGTTCTAATCCCACTCAGCCATGAAGCTCACTGGGTGGCTTTGGTCCAAAGACTCTCTTTCAGCCTAACCTACTGGAAAGAGTTATTGTGAAAATGAAATGAGTGCTAACTTGGAGAAATGGCAAGATAAAAACTGGTAAGATTCCCATGCAGGATATTTGTCTAGTCCTGGTTTAGTTAAAGTATCTGTATGTACGTTGGTTATTTCCTAGTATTTTCCCACAGCATGTTATACCCACAGTCCACTGTTTAGAGCAAGTGCAGTGTTTAGAGCAAGACTAAACCAGCACAATAGATGACCTCAGTGGGAGAATAATACATGTTTTGCACGTGTCAGATTCACAGTTCTGTCTCTGACATCTCCAGTTAAAGGATCTCAGGCTAGAGTAATCCTAAAGAGCTCCTGTCAGTCAGGGTAGACAATTAGGCTAGGCTTCCCATAAGTCTAACCATATAAAGCAGCTCCTTACAAGACTTTATACCTACATTTGCATACCATACGCAACATCTATATTTACAGAATGTACAGACAAGCTGTGCCTGTAAGTATGAAAGAGAACACAGGAAGTACAGAAGAGCTTTTCAAAGGAGCAGTTATTCTTCATGCATCCTCAGGCACAGAGGAGAAAATGAGCAAACATCAGGAAAAATACAGGAATCCTGGCAGAATTTCAGTATGAAACATGACATGCAAATTATGACTTAAATAGCTATTATTTTTGGTTCAGAAATTCAGTCGCAAAAAACAAACTGCCAAGCTACACTAAGCAGCTCAGGAACAGAAGAAACAAAAATCAAGATTTTGAATTGTCAGTTCTGTTTCCGTGTTAAGATTACAGTGCTTTATTAAAGCTGCAGCAAAAAAAAAATCTGAATGTCCTTTATGCTCCACTGACAAACGTCACACACATTAAGACATACACATTTTTAAAAACCTCAGCCCTCATTTCAAAACTTAGTCTACCTTCTGCCCTGATTACTGCAATGCAACACAAATCATCAGTTCCACAGGGATGTATAAAGAGATCTTTGCATGCAAGCAAGCATGCACAGCTTAATGCTGAGTATAAAGATCTGTAGATTGGGTTTCTGATCCTAACTGTGGTTCCAGAAAAGGAACTGAACAGGAAATGTGAGCATTGAAACAATGTAAGAACAAAGGAGCAATCCCTTCTAAGCCCTTCTCTACCCATCTCACTTTGCAATGATTGGGCTGTCACCAGACCAAATCCAACATGCATCAGTGGTGACCCTTTGCCATTTAATCCACCCATGTTCTCACTGGTAAGGGGGGCATACTACTATGCTGAAACTTTACCCACTCTCCATGTACCCCAGAACTTGAGAACCACTGCATTAAGATAAAAACCCATAAAAGTATATTCCCCTCCTCCAAAAGAGATGGGAAAACGACTAGGCATGGGCACGAACGAAAAAAACCCCAAACAAGCTGTTCATTGTTCATTGCCATCCACGAACAATCAACAACGAACAGTAACAAACATGACCCTTTTCACAAACATGTTTGTTGTTAGTGGCCCCTTAAAGATCCCTTTAAACTATCATCTGGCAGGTGGCAGGGGGAATTCCCCCCTGCTGCCTGCCAGCTGATAGTTTAAAGGGCCCTTTCCTGCTACGTGCAAGGGACAGGGCCCTTTAAACACCTCACAAACTGACTTTCCCAATGTCCAATACCCATCAAATTTGCAGAGGACATAGTCCTCACTGTCCTCCGAAGACCCCCCAAGTTTCAGAGAGATTGCACCCCGGAAAAGGCATGATCCATGTGCCCCCCCTTTGCTGTCATTTTCTCTTCACCGTGGCCAAAATGGAACTGCCTGTTGGAAGGCAGCTACTTTGAGGGGTTACAAACTGACCTTCCCAATGTCCAATACCCACCATATTTGCAGGGGACATAGTCCTCACTGTCCTCCAAAGACCCCCCAGGTTTCAGAGAGATTGCACCCTGGGAAAGGCATAATGCATGGATCTCCCCCTTTGTTGTCATTTTCTCTTCACAGTGGCAAAAACGGGACTCAGTTCCTGCCATTGCCAGGGGAATTGATTGAAAGGCCCCAGACTGTCTGGCTTGACCAACAGCTGACGAAGGCAACGAACGAGGCTTGCAATGACCACATGTTCGTTTAGAATGGAGCCTCAGGAACGGCTTGTTCGCAAACAGACGAACGGGCTGTTTGTGGGGGGGGGGGGGTTCATTCGTAATGCTGTTCGTGCCCATGTCTAAAAAGGACTTTGGCTTAATTTCTTTGGCTTAATTTCTTATGCATGGCATTGCAATATGGTGAGATGAAACAAAAATCATTTTTAAAAAGCATAGGCATGATCATCAGTATAATGTGGAGTCGAGAATGTCAACTTCAAATCCTAGAACGGAATGGGACTGGTTGTATATGAGCAGCACCCATGTACAACCTCACATGTCTGTATCCTCATCTTTATTCAAATGGATGGAACAAATAAATATGTTCCAAAGGGATCAGCAGCAGGTAACGTATGCAAACAATTAATATCTGCAATTCTAACAACTTAGAAAAGTGCTTTTTAATAGTAGATTATTAAGAAATTTGTTTAGATAAAATAATTACATTTTAAGACAGAAGTCTATTTAAATCTGTTCCATATATGTTTAACAAAGTATTTGCGAAATGGCATGGATCCTCTTTAGTAAAGGACAAAGGGAAAGTCATGAGCTACATGAAAGTTAATATTATTAAATATCAAGAGTTTCTGGCTATTGGCATATACAAGTACTAAAAGCCAGATTTTAATTCCTGGAATGGGGGATGGGTAATCAGGGAATCCTCCTTATAAACCTACTATGTAATGTCTGGGAGTTCAGTATAGTCTTAAGAGCAAATAAAGCAAGCAGAAGCCATATTAATGATGGGCTAAACCTTTGCAACCTGCAAACAGCATGGCAAAATTGGGGGAAAGTGTACAGGGGGGTGTACACGCTTCTGAGAACAAGTTGGACAATATCTGACCCATTTACTAGCAGCCTACTGTTCAGCATCTTTTTTTCAAATTTTTTAACCTCAAACATATCATTATAACACTAAATAAGGACGCTAGTAACTAATAAGATCAGTCTATTTTACAACTAAATACCACATAAGTCCACTGGCACCTTCAAGATGTAATAAGATTTATTCTGCCATAAGCTTTCATGAGCAGGGGTGTGCAAAGAGAAAAAAATTGTTATGGTTTTAGATCTGGGCTGGGAGGGGGTAGATTTTTACCATTATTGCTTATTTCCAGTTCAGGATTCAAATCTGTTTTTTTTGCATTCTGGAGTCCAGAACTATTATTTTCAATGGGAAATGTATATGAGAATCTGGAGCAGCTGTTTATAAAGATAATGGCACCACATTTACATAGAACACATCCCTCCCTCTAGTCTAAAGACCCACCCCCCAAGTTTCAATCAAACTGAACAAAGAGATTTGATTTTACAGACCCCTGCAAAAGTAGGTGCCTCTAGGTGTAGCCATACTTCTCTCTACTGATTCCTAAAATGATGGTTAAGCAGCAGCTTAACAGAACAGCTTCAGCCATCCACCAACATAAAAAACCGTCTACATTGATTGCATTTTCCTACTCTTATAGTGAATGACTCTTCCTACTCTTATAGTGAAAAAAAAATACTTTTCTGCTGAAAATTCTGTGTTTGCCATCCTCAGGGCTTTTTTTCTGGGAAAAGAGGTGGTGGAACTCAGTGGGTTGCCCTCAGAGAAGATGGTCACATGGCTGGTGGCCCCGCCCCCTGATCTCCAGACAGAGGGGAGTTTAGATTGCCCTCCGCGCTGTTGGGAGCGGCGCAGAGGGCAATCTAAACTCCCCTCTGTCTGGAGATCAGGGGGCGGGGCCACCAGCCATGTGACCATTTTCAAGAGGTTCCGGAATTCCGTTCCACTGCGTTCCAGCTGAAAAAAAGCCCTGGTCATCCTTCCTTGTTTGGTCTGTTGTTTATTTCCTTTCATAAAGTAAGGAAGGTTTCATTTGCAGAAAACCTCCCTATCCTGTCCCACTACAGCTCTACCATTATTCCTGATAGTGAATTTTGAGGTAGCCCCCTTATTTCCAATTAAAACTCACTGATCTGGACTGCTCAAAGCTTGTGAGAAAATCCTTCTACACCCTATGTTTTGCATTTCTGTTCCTGCAATTATTATTGTAACATTATAACAAGGAGGCCATGAAAAAAGCACAGTGACTTTACTTCCACTATACACTGAAGGTTAAGAATTGTTTACATCTGCAGATATTCAGCCCTGGCTTTAGGGCATTCTCTCCCAGTTAGAACACACATTTTTGGGAGGGATTTTTGTAATTCCCAAGAATCCCAGATGTGTACTGTTTCAGAAAAGCACATTAATGACCCGAACTAGCAATTTTCATATATATTTTTGGCTTGGTAATTTCATAATGTAAACTCCTATTCACAGGGCCGGCGCATCAATGGAGGCAAGTCCGGCAACTGCCTCGAGCGCGGAGGCGATGGAGGGGGTGCCAGGGGTGAGGGCACGTGTTGCAGAGCAATTGAGCAGGAAGACTGGGAGGATGCAAATCCTTCATCCAGGTGCACCCAAAGACCGTCCTGGGGTGGGCTGCTGCTGCTCTCTCCCAGGGCGCCCTCACATCGGAGGGGGAGGGGGGCTTGTGCCTGGAAGAAGGATTTTCATCTTCGGCAGCTCACTCAAAGCGCACACCCTGAGGCGCAGCTGTTTCTCTAGGTCCTTCCCGCTTTCTCCTTTCCCTTCCCCTTTGCTTTCTTCTGTCATTATTCTGTCCCATCCCCCCCAGTCCCCCAAAAGAAACGTATCACTTTTCCTCCGCTCCTTTCCAGTTTGTGAGGCGACAGGCAGGAGATGGGGGGAAATGCTTTGCGGCTCCACCCCCCCCCACACACAAACACGCACATTCAGAGAGGGCAGTGAGCAGTGGCAGAGAGGGGAAGGCGTCTCCTACATTTCCCAAGAAAACTTGCGCAACCCTCGTCTCGTTTGGTGCGGCTCTAAGTTGCTCCGTGCTGCTGCCGCTAGCTACAGGCCAGGCATGGCAGGTGGCCGGGGCGGATCCGGGGCAACTGAGCAGTCTGGGTGTGCGCACGCAGGGGCAGCAACAGCCCTGAAGCTGCCCCCAGCCTCAGGTGCCAGAAACTCTGGCACCAGCCCTGCCTATTCATGAGTCAGAGCTCACTTTAAATTTTGTTAGTCTTTAAGGTGCCAGTGTTTTGCTGCAACAGATTAACATGGCTACCACTCTGGGGCTGTTATTACACCTGGCACCAAAACAGAGAGAAGGAAAAGCTTCTACTTTCACCTTGGGATTTATAAGAAAAAATTCAAAAGCAACTGCCACCCAGATACAACAAGCTGCGTGTGCATGGCTGCTGCAAGGACCGCCAAGAGGGGATTTTCATCGGAAGCTTCATTTTGAGCCAAAAAAGAATCCTGTGAGAACTTTCAGCTCAGTCCCAGGCAAAATTCAAAAGGCAGGATCAAAATGTTTTAGAGCACAGATATTAATAGATGAACCACTTACAGTTTTAAGATGGAGGGAGGAGAATTGAAATATTCTGTGATATTGGAAGACTTTGAACCATAACTCACATTAATTGAAGCAGCAGACGTTTTAAAAAATTGCAGATAAGCAAAACTCCAACACCACATTAGCTGCTGCCCTTCCTTACTAGATAGGTAAGGAGAGAGAAAAACTCAAGTCAGTGCCTTCATGACTCAAGCTGATAGTCATGCTGCAGCAGTTGCTTTTAAATTTGCAAGCAATAATCTTACCTTTCACAGAAAAAAAGGAAGAAAAGGGGAATAGGTGCCAAGCACCAATCATGCCAAAGTTCCATGAGATCAAAGCCTAGTCACTATTAGCCTTTTTATCTGTCCCAGAACAGGAGGCAAAAAGATGAAGGGGTCCAACCTCAAATAAGATCAGCTCATCCAGAGATTTTTAAAAAAATGTATATGCCACTTCTCCAAAAAGAAGGCAACAACAAAGAAGCAGCAAAAGCTGCAGTGTACAACATACACAGTCCTTCAAATAAACAATCAAAGCATCTTTTAACTAGCAAATAAACAAGCAATAAAAATACCACAGGTGAAAAGAGGCTTGATTACCTTTCCTGAAAGAAAACAAAGAAGAACAAGTGCTCAAAATTACTGGGATGTTATTCCTAAGCCCTTGGTCTGTATCTGTTAAGACCCAGCCTCAAGAAATATAAAGCACACACTGTTGGAATTCAGATGCAAAATCAAGGCTAGCCTGTTACTGTGTGAATAAGCACAGAAAACGCTTTGGACTCACTTCTCTTCCTTTTCTTTGCATACCTTGAATTAATTAATTAATTTCTATTTAATGCAATGTTATTAAATCTGAGATTACAGTTTGTGCTACAAAGCTGCACAGTTCCCACTGAGCAATGAGACATATTGTTATTTGCTGCATCAGGCTAACAGGGATACCCCACTGGATCTCTAAATAAGAATGGCCACTTCGTTTATCAGATTAGTTGCTCAGGATATTCCTTAAATATAAAAATCTTATAAAACTGTAAGTTCAAATCCACCACCAATAACCCTAGGACCTGCACTAATGCCAAGTCATTTGTGAGATATGTGCATTTTGACATATGCACCTTCTCCTAACAGACAGACGTTGCCACAAGTACTGACTATAGTTAAATTTATTAAATTAGTATTTTCAAAGGCAATTTTTTTTAGCAACCTATTTTGGTCCATCTTTTTCCAAGTCTAGTAACAGGGGAAGGAGCGGTTTCAGTCAACAAAACCACACCTGGTGAAAGGTTAAAACCCTTCTTCCCAAAGGTTGTCATTCTACTTTAAAAACCTGAGAAGATGTATTCACAAATTTTCCATTGTCTTATCTAGTTTGGTATAGTGGTTAAGAGTGCTGGACTCTCTGGAGCTCTCTCAGCCCCACCCACCTCACAGGGTGTTTGTTGTGGGGATAATAATGACATACTTTGTAAACCGCTCTCAGTGGGCATTAAGTTGTCCTGAAGGGCGGTATATAAATCAAATGTTATTATTATTATAGTTAGGCCCTTGGCAAAGTCCATTCTGTATATGAACCCCAGAGGACTCTTCATTCCAGTGATGAACATCTGTTAAAGATCCCTGGCCCCAGGGAGGCCCGCCTGGCATCGACCTTTTCAGTCCTGGCCCCAGCCTGGTGGAACGCTCTGTCCAATGAGACCAGGGCCCAGCAAGACTTGTTAGCTTTTTGCAGGGCCTGCAAGACAGAGCTGTTCCACCAGGCATATGGTTGATGCGAGGTGGTGCTTGCTAGCCGGGGGAGTACATCACATGCCCTCCCTATTAGTGACACCCTCCATCTCTCACATATTTCCCTGCCAAATTGCTCTGGAGATGACTAAAAAGGTGGTCGGCTAGATCACTGTGCCACTGTGTTTATATATACGTATTTTAACTATGGTATTTAAATGTTTTATGGTTTTAAATCATATAAATTGTGATATGTAATTTAAATTTTAGTTGTAATCCGCCCTGAGCCTGCTGATGTGGGGAGGGCGGAATATAAATCAAATATTAAATAAATAAATAAATAAATAAATAAATAAATAAATAAATAAATAAATAAATAAATAAATAAATAAATGTTTCTGTGTGTATTACTGTTCTGGACTTGCCTCCATTACAGATACACCTCATGCAGAGGCACAACATACCTACCCACTGTGAGCAGATGCTGTTTGAAAAGATTGCAAAGCCAGAAGATGGAATCATGTAGAGAAATACTAGGCAAGTCTATAATGCATCTTCAACTTTATAATGAATTTGCAATAAAAGGGTAATTACCAAGATGTCAGGAATAACTAAGTTGTCCTTGCACTTGAGGTATTTTTATAAATATGATTCTTCAAAATGCATTTCCTCAAAAATGAAAGTTTATTTCTTGCAATAGAATCCTTTATTTAATAGCAAAAAAATTACCTTTATGTCTTCCAGGGCAGGTATGTGTAAAGTCAATAGCAGAAGCAAGGAGCTCAGCCAAATCAGAACTGGGTTTTTAAACTGAGCCACAAAGTATGAAACACTTGTATGTAGCAAGATCATTATGAAACCATTGGTGCCCAACAGAAACCAACAGGCTGTCATCCCATAGGCCATCAAAACCCAAGGCTTATACTGAAAAGGCAAACAGAATAATCATTTATTAAAATTTTCAATTTAAATTCTGTGCATGAAATCTTATTTATAATAACAACTACAACAATGTGCTTATATACTGCCCTTCTGGACAGATTAGTTTCACACTTGGAACGGTAAACAAAGTCAGTGTTATTATTATTCCCACAATACAGCTGGGGAACTGGGGCTAAGAGGAGTGCCTTAACCAAGGCCATCTTCAGAGTTCATGGCAGTTGTGGGAATCAAACCCAACAGATCGTTGACTCAGAGCCCAGCCACTTAACCACTATGTACCCAAGACTCCTGCCAGTTGCTAGGAGGGATCTGGCAACCCTATAAATGAAATGAAATAAATGAAATGTTACTTTTAAGAATGGCAAAAGCTCTTATTTATAATGCCAATTGTTAAAATGGTTCTTCTATTAGATATATATTTGGTCTTCCCCTAAGGAGTGCACTGTATATTTTAGCCTGAAAATGAAACATGAAGTCTATGAAACATGTATCGAGGCTTCCCCAGGCCTCATAAAAAGCTGCAACAAAGTGATATGGTAAGCATGTGGCTGCCAAGAATTGTTTTGTGTCTTCTTCCTGATAATGTCTAGTAAAACAAAGCTTGAATAACCACAATGTGAGTTTTGAAACTAATGAAGCAGAAGAAAGATGAGGAAATGCTCATTGTGATGTTTCCCCATGTTTTGTACTACTGGTTATTCTAGGGAAGGAGGCGATATGAAGCTGATGGTTTTGGTGACAGCCATATGTTCATGTTTACTATGTGGTCTGCCCTGGGTTTCTGAGCTGTGTGGGGATTTGAACCCGGGCTCCCCCCACCAGGCCCTACACTGTAGCCACTATGCTATGAATTGTATGAATTATTGTCATTTATGTTACTGAAAAGGGAACCGTGACAAACTTGTGCCTTCTCTCCCCCCCCACCCCGACTTCTTGTGACATACAAGAAAATCCTGTTAGACAGCATTTAGCTTGTAAGGGCTATTGTAGCTAGGTACTGCCTTTCAACTCATCTGCCACAGCTAGCATTTCTTTTGTGCTCAGCAGTGTTCCTAAAGTCCACTTTACAGTGCTATTCAAGCTAAATTTTGAAAGTTGTTCCCAAACTCACAATTCATGGAATTGTGTATCTAAGTTACAACATGTTCATACAGCATGTGAAATGTTTCTTTATATATTGTATTGATAAGTGTGTTATAGCTATCTGAAAATGAAGTAATCAGTTCATAGAAATTTCAGTAGTTCTGGAGTTTGACAAAATGTGTACCTCGAAGAAAAATGAATCGCTTTAAAAAAAAAAACATGTATTTCATTAGTTAGGTGGTTGTTATATAAGCATCTAGGTATAGTGGTATCTATCCAACTATGCTTATGCTCCAAAAGTGCAAATATTCAGAAGAGGGGGTGGCAATTTCTGGCATATCCTTCTCCCACTGCAGACCCCGCTTTTCCCCACATGCTGATACTAAAGGGTCTTCTGACCACCAGGAACAAAAATTCAGAAAGGGAAAGGACATAAGCCCAGCTATGCAAGGTCCATTGATTGCTGGACAAGCACCCATAATTTGTATTCATCTGCATAATTAAGCAAACTGTGTGACCCGTTTGCTGGAGGAATCCTGCAGACAAATTACTTTTTTCTGCTTCTTTTTTACATGTGAGGTGCTTTCACGGCAATGAAAAATACTGAATACCTGGTATTTCAGCAGTTTCAGCTGAGAGGTTTTATAAAGCTATCTCAAATCCCTAAACGAATTACCTCAGCTGGAACAGAGATGTGGCTGCCAGTGGTGATGGTTCATAGGGTCTGTACTGGAAACAGAAGAAAAAACAAGGCAGTCCCTCCAGTGCTCTTGCTGCTGTCTGCAACATCACACTGCATTTTATTATGACCTTTGATGCAACTTTTTTGGGAAGATATTCTGAGATATCTGTATGATAAGCATGGTGTGGTAGAGTATGAGATTTAAGACACAAAAGAACTGGTACAGAATCTCAGTTCTGGTATGAAATGATAGGCTCCTTATGGAGATATGGTTTGGCCTGGAGAATTAGTGGTGACTACCTAAGAAAAGGACCTGATAGACCAAGGATCAATCTACTTCTATGTCATGTTTTCTACAGCGATCAGCCTCCAGGGTTCACAAGTGGGGCATAAAGGCAACTGGCAGAATTCCCCATTCATTTCCAGCATTTAGTATCCATTCAGTGTAATCTTAAGAACCCTTTCCTGGGAGTTCACCATTGATTAGTTCTAAACAGAATTCTGAGTAGACCTGCTCAGGGTTGCTCTCGGAGACTCTAAGGTTTACATTTAGGTATCATGGCTGATGGTAAATTTGTATAATTCTTTTTTAAAAGCTCTCTCAAGACCAGTAGCCATCACCAAATCTTGTGGCAATGAATGCTTTGTGAAACGAAGTACTTTTCTCTTGCCTGTCTGAACCTGCCAATGAATAAGTATTACAAGAGAGCAAGCAAACAAACCACTTTAAAAAAAAATATCTCTGCATTCAGTACACTATTCATACTTTGATCAGTCTCTATCATGCTGCTGTCTTTTTTCTAAGTGAAATCAGCCCAAACACATCAGCCTTTCTCTATATGGAAAGTGCTGCAACTCCTTGGTAGCTTTTGGTTAAACTGTTCTGTATCTTTCCTAGCTCCATAATTAGATGGAGTACCTGGATAACCACTTCATAGATTTATATGAACACATTATCATCCTGATCATGCTTTGAACTCGGAATGCCTTGAGTCCCCCTGCTAAGCTCCTAAGTAGTTGCTTGGTCAGTAAAATGGCCCTGACAGAAAGTCTATTCAACTATCAGTAAGCTCTGTTTTCCTAATGTTCCCTCGGGGCTGGTGATGAGCTTACATCAGGGCCGAGAAAAGGATCCCTCAGTCTGGGAAAGGAAGAGGTGTGTACTGGGAAAGCTGTTCCTGCTATTTTGTTAACCGCTTAAAATGGCTCAAAGGTCTGTGAAATGAAGATGAAAATTGCAATTACAGCCCTCATTAAGTATCAACCTGTAGAGTGTAACTGAGACATTTGTGAGGAAGTGTGATATTTAATTGCAAACACTAATGTGCTTCCCAAATATTTAAGGTAAGAGAAATTCCTGAAAGAATGGTTGAAAATAAAAATAATCTGCTAATGAGCTCCATGCTCAGCATTGTAACATACTTTCTGTGAACAGCAATATTAAAACTATTTATTTTAATTTTAATTTTTCTTCATTTATATCCTGCCTTTCTCCTCTGGAGACCCAAAGCAGATTACAATATTGTACTCTCTTCCATTTTTCCTTACAACAATTCTGTGAGGTAGGTTAGGTTGTGTTTTTGTTTTGTTTTGTCTTGTTTTTATCCTGTCTTTGCAAGTGTGGTTCATGTTGAACGGTCAACAGGCTCCCCACCACCACGGAAGAATTGCACTGAGTAATGACATATTTATGCGCATTGTTTGGATATGTTTTCAAGTCATCTTAAGCAGCAGCAGCAAAGGGTATTTTTTTCACAGTTGGAATCACTTCAGTGGTTACTTCTTAGAATCAAAGAAAGGCAAAGGGACCGACAGGTAACTAGACAGGCCCCTTGACAAGCTTCAAGGAACAGGCTCTGCACATTGAACAGTGGCTGAGTGCTGTTCTCATTGGGTGCATCTCATAATCTCCCTTGACCCCCTACTTGGAACAGCATAAGAAAATTTGTGCAAGACTCTTTATCGTGTTGTCAGAGTTTCAGCCATGGAGTTTGCTTTAAAATTACTTTTATCTTTTAGCATTGTATAGCAGATCAGAATATATTACTATTGTAGCACTTGGCATGTTTAAAACTGTTGAAGCATAAAATGGGGTCCAGATGAGTATTTCTGTTATAAACAGTGCTTTTTCTATGTGAAAAAGAACAAAGTGCCAGTATTCACATATAAGCTTGCACCAATTTCCCCCAATCCTCCCCCACCCCCTGCAGATCCCCTCTAGACTGTTCCCGAGGGCCTACTAACCTGCAGGAACAAGATTTGGGAGGGCTAAACAGGTTGCGGCAAATAAAGGGGGGAGTGTACTGCTGCCTCCCTTAAGAAAAGTGTACTTAATTTTATGTGGTTGGATTCACATCATTATCTGGTGATCCTTACAACAGCCCTGTAAAATAGATCAATATTGTTATCTCCAGGGTTTAAACCATGGTCTGAGGTTCAGAAGCTATGGCTTGCCTAACCTAAGGCCACCTGTGAGTTCAAAGTTGTAGTAAGATAGGAACTGGGGACGTTCTGATTTTATTTCCACTTGCTTTTCAAATCTGCATGAAACTTCATCTGCTGGCAGAGTTGCCAACTGATGAGGAAGAATCTTGACCAAAGAAGAGGTTAATATGCAGAAAGCAGGCAATTCCTTTTTACAATGTGAAAATCAGCATAATATTTGCAGAGCAAGCTGCTCTTAAAGACCTTGGGGAAGGGGCTGGTTAAAAGGTTAGAAATCCTATATGTGAATGGTACCTTGAGAAGGAGCTTAAAAATTTAACTCAGATATTAATCTTTTGCTTTAGGATGAAGAGATGGCTTCTCCAACCCCTGCAAGGGAAGAGAGAGCAGGTAACCCATTGCTACTTCCTCCTTCTCCACTGTTGGACTGTTCCCCTGCCACCTTCCCCTGCCCAGCTTCTTCCCCTATGAGCTTCTCCACTGCCACTGCTGGGCTCTATGCCCACCTGGCTCACGGGGCATTTGCCTGCCTGGGGCCACTGTGACTTGCCCTGTCATCTGGCCTTCCCACCATTGCCCTATAATTAAAATAAGGAAGAAAGCAAGCAGTTCTTCCCACCTAGCTCACAGGGCCCTTCTTCCCACCAGCTTGAGCCATGGCAGCTCAGGGCATGCCTGGATTAATGTGCAGCCAGGTCCTTGTCTGCCACACATGCCGCCTTGACTCTCGGTCTGTGTACCCACTCCTGCTGTGGTAGCTCAGCGTGCCTGTACTGGTGGCTCTGTGCATGCTTGCCTCAAGCTACCTCCTCTTCTCTCTTTCTCTGGCTCAGTAGGGTGGGCTGTCGTATGATGACTGGAACTTGGAACATAGCTTTCTCTATCCCCTTCACATGATCACCATTTTGTGCGCACAGCATCACCACAAGCAGAAAAGTTATGCATGGAGCTTCCTTCACCATGGATGGGAATGTTAGAAAAGCAGCATTCCTAGTCATAGGATGGGAGCCTCCATGTGTACATTTCCTCCACACTCAAAGCCGTGGTGCTAAAGGACAGGGACAGTTTGCTTGTGCGTGCTCCCATTCTACACACATCGGTTGAACATCTACATGGATTGTGGTAGAGGCCTAGTGTGTGCGCCTGGGTATTGTGAATTTTACATGATGAGAGAGTGACACTTTATTTCCAACATATTTAATTCCTTGACCATATCATGCACGTGTGACTTGAGAGGTAGTCTGTGGCTTGGCTCTTGAACTACCTGATTGGAATGTATGATATATGACAACACTTGGAGTGATGGTGGATCTTGAGTGAGAAAACGTGCAGAATTTGCCTCAGTGGATAAAATGTTGGATGTAGGCTGGGGTGACTAGGGAGACGTGGGTTTCTTGTGTGGATAAATGAGATAATCCTCAAACATGCTTTGTTGAGCTCCTTTAAGAGCAGAATACAAATGTGTTATAACTTAGTTTCTCTCCTCATATGCATCTGTTAGCACTCCTGCCTCCCTTAAGAAGCTGCCTCAAACATAGTGAAAATGCCATGCCATCACACAGGGCACTGGAGCACATACAAAGCTATTTGCCCAGGTTGATGGTGAGCAATCTCTAGGCAGTCTGCCTCCTCCTGCCAATCACTGACAATCGATTAGTAGAGGTAAATCACTGGGAGTCTGCTTGCCACTGGGGAGAACCTGGCAACTGGGAACCCAAAGCAAATCACAGAAGCACACACACACACACACACACACACACACACAGTGGAAACAATTATGGGGAAACAGAAGTGTCCCAAATTACGTACCTTTTTCATGTACAGATTGGACAACTGTGATACTATTAAATGACAAAAAAGAAGCCATAGTATATATCGTTGTCCCCATTCCATCCAAAACGTCCATTCAAAATCCATGGGATCCTAGACATAGATTGAATCCATTCATAAAATTTGTATGCAACTTGAGAACATACTGGGAGAAAAGTCTGTAAATAAAATATCATTGTAATATTTACTTCTAGTTCCTGAGCTAAAAAGAAAGCCAGAATGACTATAAAATAAATGTAATTATAAATTACAGTTGGTTTCAATCAAGCCAGCAGACAACAATCTCAGATTTAAGCCTCTAAGCCTTAAGGCAATCTTAACAATATAATGGTTAAGATACAATATTTTGTTGAAATTATCATGCACAAGACTGAGCTATATACATTACTCAAAGAAAGGCAGCCCAATTTTCAGCTATTATTTGACTTTTCATGTTAGCAGTATATTACTCAGGGTTTCCATCTAGCACCTTCCTTAACTTTTACAGAGCTTAATGACCATGCCTCTGATAAAATGTACCTGATCAACATATTTTCTAGGCCTCTTTCTCATAGCCTTCTAATCCACTATGTAATTTTTTTCAGGTTTTCACATTTATTTTTAGTGGTTCCACAACAGCTTCGTACCTTTACAACTTTTCAGTATCATACAAATATACAAACAGTACAAAAAACATACATAGGTGGAGTGAGAGCTCCTCAGCTTAGCTGAAAATGTATACATAAAAAAAAAGGTTGATACATTGTAGGGTACGGCATTGCCCACTTTGGAGGGCATAAGTCTTGCTTTGATGGATTTCATTAAAGGTCTGAAAGTTACAGAAAAACAGGCATCTATAGTGGCAAAAGAGCTCTATTCTGACTGCATTTTACAAGTTCTCCCCCTTTTCAGAGTCAGCCAATCATACCTGATCCATACCATGGTAACCTTGAGCCTGGACTATTGTGACACGCTTAATGTGGGGCTGCCCTTGAAGATCATCCAGAAATGTCAATTGATCCAGAGATGCGTCTGTTTGATTATTGTCTGGGGCTAGCTGCATTGCACGTGACCCTACCTTAAGATCACTGGACTTGTTATCTTGTGTTTCCAAATTCAGTTTTAAGGTGCTGTTTGCTACCTTTAAAGCCCTTGAAGGACTGCCTCTCCTGGTATGAACCTATGTGGCAAGTCCAGTCCTCTCAGTAATTCCCTTGGTCAGTACTTCCTGTTGGGCAAGTAAAATATCCCAAAGTCCTGTCTTGGACCGAAGCTTGTCCCCCCTCCACCCCCACTCACCTGGCTGGGAGGGGGAAAGGCACTGGGGGCACATACATGCACATCTGTGCTCCCCTGTTGTGCTGGTGATGGAGGATTCGCAAGGCATGCTGAAGACTAGTAGAATAAAAATCGCCTATAAACAGGCAATTTTTACTAAACTGGACTTCAATGCAACCCATGGCTCCCCTTGTCACACTAGAAAATGATGTCATGGATCATGCTGAAGCCCAGTTCAGTAAAAATGGCTCACTTGTAGGCAATTTTTCCTCAAGTGGGGTTCAGTGCACCCCACAGCTTTTCTGACATGCTAATTTTCCAGCATAATGGAGAAGCCATGGGTTGCATTGAAGCCCTGGTGAGTAAAAATTGCCCATTTGCAGGAGACTTTTATTCAACTGCACTTCAGTGCGCCCTGCAGTTCCTTTTTCAGGTTGGAAAAGGACATCATTTTCTGTTGCAACAGAGGAGAGCAGGAGCACAGGTAGGAGCATAAGTACCCTGCTGTTCCCCTGCACTTCTGCTTTGGCTCCTACGGCCTCTGGTAACCCTACCTGGGCCTTTTCTGTGGTAAGTACAGGGTTCCAGAGAAAGTTATGTGGTACAGGCTACCCATCCAATTTTTAGGAAGTTCTGCAAACCTGAACTGTTAAGGAGAGTTTTTACTGTGGGACAATTATTAGTATATTGAGATAAGCCAATATTTAGATGTTAACTTGTTCATATTGTGATTTTATTCTTCAGAATGTATTGTTTTAATTTGTTGTACCCAAGTTTAGGTCCCATTTTTTCAAGAGAAAAAACTGCTAAAAACTTCCACCCGTGGCATGAGGCCCGCATTCAGGGAGGCTAGCCACTTATCTGTTCCTCTAGCAGTGGCTGTTTGAAGATGGAATCCATCTGCCAAACCAAGCTCCACCAGACAAGGGCATTGTGCACTTTCTTGAAACATGGGGCTGGTGCCACACTGGGGATAGGGTGGCCAGGGCACTTCTTGCTGGAGCAGCAGTAGTAGCAAAAATAAAGCAAAATTTATTTATTTATTTATAGTCCACCTTTCTCACTGAGACTCAAGGTAGATTACATAGTATAAGATTAGTATAGTTAATATCTAGGACATTTCAATAAACAATGCCATAGGGTAAATAAATGCAACAAAGATATAACAATAGCAAAAATCCAATACATAGTGGAAGAAATGTTGAAACAGAGCATAAGGAATTCTAGGACTGACATTTGACAACACAAAACTTACCAGTAGGATCGTACTTAAAGCACAAGTAGTAGGGATGTGCAATTCAGGTTCAAAATTCAGCAAAAATATTAAATTCTACCTGATTCAGTAAAATTCAGTATTACCGAACTTAAATCTATATTACCAAATAAATTCAGTTAAATTTGAGTTTATTCAGTAAAATTCGATAAACTTTGGAAAGCACAGCAGCACTGTTCCTTGCTCTTCATTTGCTAAGGAACAGCAAAGAAACACTGCTTCCCACCTTTTTTTTACCAGATGGGAGGGGGGGAAGGGAGGGGAAGGGAGGGGGAGTGTGGGTGGTGACTCATTGTGGCAGCTCTCCTTCTCTAGCCAATGGGATTTTCAAGAAGGAGAGTGCCTTTTTTAAACAGCTGCAAGGAGTTAAATTAGGAGGCTTGCCTCAGTCAACCTCCATTTTGCTCAGGATTGGAGATTTAGAGACACTGTCTGCTTGCTGCTGCTGGCTGTTGGCTTTCTCTCCTGGCCTGCTTTGGACTGCGACTAGACACTGCTTCCCAGTGAGTGGAGTGGATTCCTGGCTGCTGCCTGGTTTGAGAGCTGTAGACTCATTGGATTTTTTTTCTTTTTGTGGGGAGGGGGTTGGCCTGGTGTTTAGGAGGGATAGGGGGGGGAGGGGAAAGGGTTTTTTTAGTTTGTATTTTAAAAACTTTTTTTTGCTGTGTGGGGGGGCTTTGGTTGAGTTTTTGTATAGGGGGATTCATTTCTGGCTTTTGAAGCTGGTTATATATACTGTTCATTTTGCTGCTTGTTCTTCTGGAGGTGTTGTTTTATCCTGCTGTGGGTAATTTGTTTGGAGTTTTATAGTTCCTGTTAAATTCACTTGTTCTTCTGGGAGAGGCCTGTTTTCCCCTGTTGTTGAGCTTTCTTTAAAGAAGTTTGGTTGGTGTTTTTTGCTGGGTTCTGTTTTTTGTTGGCATAGAAGTTTGGTTTGGTCAGGTGTTCAGTTGTTGGTTGTTCTTCTGGCTGCGGGAGGGTGTTTGTTGGGGTGCTAGGTTCAGTTTGTTAACCTAGTGGGGTTTGTGTGTACTTTTTGGGATTCTGAGAGTTGTGAAGTGTGAACTTTTAAAAAGTGTTTTTAAGATAGGCTAATTGTAGGCCTTCTCCATAGGGAATAATGGAAATTGGTGGTGGCTTGGGTCCAATCTTTATGAAACATAGGGGGCTTTAGAGGACAGCTAGGAGTAGGTCCCCTGCAAATTTGAAATTTGGTCAAAAAATGACCACCACCACCCCCAGGTCACCAGAAATTTCCGAATTGAGTTTCTCATAGGAAACAATGGCTGAATTTGTTCTGCATTACCTAACTGAACTGGAGAATAAATTCGGTATTTCTCAAATTCCAATTTTTTTTTCCAGTTCAGTATTACTGATCCAAATCAACTGAATTTTGTCCTGTGCAAACCCCTAACATATAGTGCATAGGAGCACCTACTTAAAGCAATAGTGGTGAAATCTATGGTCCTTAACTCATTAGTGAAACTACTCTTTGAGACCCCCCCCCCCCACACACAATACAGCCCTCCTCTCTAAAAAAGCCCCTTTGAATAATTCAGTTTCATATTATTTGCAGAAAGGCAGGCCATTCCACAGGGCAGGAGCCACCAGAGAATGCACATGAACAGGCAACTGTTGATTTTGTCCATGGCACCTGTAGGAGACCCTGTTCAGATGAGCAAAGCTGCCATAGAGGAATATAGGGAGAGACATGGTCCAATAAGTATGCTGGACCGAGGCTGTGAACAGCTTTGTATGTGAGAACCAATGCCTTGAACGGAGCACGGTAACTGATAGGTACCAGTGGAGTGACTGCAGGATGGAAGTGATATTCATGCTCCTGATAACAGCCAAGCTGCAGCATTTTGCACCAACTGGAGTCTCCTAATTAACTTAGACAGGAGACCTATGTATAGTGCATTATAATAGTCAAGTCTTGATGTTACCATAGAATGGATCACGTGGCCAGTTCAGTCATGTCAAGGTAGGAAGCCATCTTCCAGGTTATAGAAAGCTTTTTTGCAGCTGCTTTAACATGCTTTTCTAGCAGTAATGCTGGATCCAGTATAACCCCTAGGCTTTTAAACTGAGTCTGCAAGGGTAAGATGAACTCCACTGAAAGTGGGGAGTACAATGTCCTTCAAGATCTCTGCCTTCCGCCCCGCCCCCCAAACAACATTTTTACACAGAGATTCAGAAATTGCTCGAGTGCCACTGCGATGTAACAAGAAGGGACATCATTGCATCATATGCTGAAACATCACTTCTGCCACATCCCTAAAAACTCCCAGGGATCAGTGCTCAGAAGAGCCATAAGTGGCATGTCAAAGAGTCACATATGGCTCCTGCACCACTGAGCAAGTATCATTTATGCAATGTACTGAGTTATTAATAGAAGGGCAATATATAAAAGTAGTAAATAAATGTTATTGATAATCTCTCCCGCAACAGTTTTTCTGTCACTGTCTGCTTGGCAGCATTAGCTTGCAGGAGATATTTTCAGGAAGTCTGCCAAGAACAATATATCCTTTGCACAATGTTGATCAAAAAGGATTTCCAAATTAGAACAGAAAGCAGATGGCTATAACTGTCTGTGTATGAATTCATACTGTGAGAAGCATGGAATAGATTTCAAATAAGCACAAAGAGGTTCATTTTTGTTGTACCTTAAAGCATGTTAAAGTTACCACACAAGTTTTAATACAATGACACAGCTTCCTACTTTTTCCCCACAAAAGAGAAGGAACATTTCTTAAAGATATTTAAGTATCTTTATCATAATGTGCTAAAGGATTGGAGGCAGTGGAGGAGGTGAAGAAGGTGATGATAAATTCTAACTACCACTATCTATCTCTCTAGGTAATAAGAACAACCAATGGATGCTCTATTGCTAAGGGTCACTGCTTACTACTGGCTGAATTGCTCTTATATTAAGTCGTTGTCTGGTATTGGCCAAGATACTCAGAGCCAAACACGATATTACTGCTAACTCCATTTTATAGAAGAATTTGGCCATTTAAACATGCTATGAGCGCCCAATACAGATCAGGCCAACAGCACAGCTGGACCAGCAGATCTTGTTTCCCCTTGTGCGCCTTTTCAAATGCCAAAACAACCCACCCACCCCACACGCCTGTTTCAGTACTTGAAAAGGTATGGAGGGAATAAGATCACCTGGTCCAGGTGTGCTATGGGGGCCCTCGCAGCACTTTTAAATGACCAAATTCTTTTCTAAAATGGCATCTATAACATCTAGTTTGGCCCTGAGAGGAGGGGACTGGAAGACACCAGTCTGGCTCAGCCTTCATCAGCTGCTCAGTGGCCAGACTGCTCATCAGCTGCTCACCATGGCACCAGATTGATGTTAGGCATAGTGATTAAAACTACTATTAAATTTAAAAAACAAAGAAAACATAAGATCAAATGATGGAAAAATAACTAGATTTGCAAGTTAACAAAAGGTACAGAACAATAAATATATCTTTACTCTCCTCTAAAAAAGAGGGAGTGTGCCAACCTGAGTGAAAATGAATAGCTGTAGAATATGCAGAAAGCAGCCTATTAGACTGGAGAAGGAAGCAAAGATTCATTCATTAATTGCTGAGTTTTCATAGCAATGAGCAATAAAAAGAAGAAGAAAAACCATTGGCACATCCAATCACGTCAACCTGATAAGCCAACATAACACTGGACAGACTCAGGCTTGATCACACTTTCTTCACCTTATACACCAGTCATCAAAGCCTATTACACTTCACTGAATGATTATTTAAAATTAATCAGCATAGATATTTCAACTACAAATAAAATCACAGTGATATTCTTTACTGTACCTTTTTAAATCCCCCAAACAGTGTATCAGTTTCCAGTTCAAATGCTTTGTCAAGTTCCTCTTCATATTCTGCCAAAATAGACAATATTCAGTATCAGGAGGAGTTAACAGAACTCATTTGTTTTGTTTAAATTACATGATGTTTTATCATTTTTTTTTATACAGCAAGAGACAGACAACTAATATACTTAATTTCTAGTAAGACTGAAAATGAAATTATTATAAAATATATTCCTAATGGTCTGGGCCCAGGATGGTTAACTACTTGCCTACGGAACAGATTAGATCCTTAAGGCAACTTTATCCTGGCCTCTACCAGTAATAATTTTATGCAAAGAGAAGTAATGAAATTGTGCATTTTTCACATAAATGTTTCTGGATTGCTATCTTGCATTAAATTTTATTTTATTTCATTTACTCAAATATCTCACAGAAGTCAGCAGCGTGGAGATACTGGTAATATGCTATTATAATTGGCAGATTATTAATCAACTACAATTGTTTGATTGGTTGAATGGCTTAGTAAACATTAATCAGTATAAATACTGGACATTTGTAGAATATGACCACTTATGAAGACAAAGAAATGAAACAAGTGTTTTGCAAAATTCTCTCATGTATAATCCATTAGATAGCACATGTACTCTTGCCAACAATTTACTCCTAACAAAGACTTGTCAAATCTCATTTTAGAGTCACACTGAGGAAAGACTGCCTCTGAGGTTCACGATTTTAACTGTGTTTAGCTGAGGGGAAAGGCTTGTAGAGTGAAGAGTCAAACTCATGATTTATCACCTTTGGTTTTCTGAGGGGATTCTTAATATCTACCTGAAGAAATTCATTTCTCAACAAAATGAGTTTTTCTTTTCACTTTGTGACACCCAAGATAAATCTCCAGGAAAAGCATTGTCTCATCTGACGATTTTTCCTTTTTACCTGGTAACCTGACAGACCCTCTTGATACAGTACCCCTGCCCTCACAGAATCAACCAGAAATGTTGGGATAGAAATATTTTATTTAATAAACACATGATTATACTCACACTGCCTCAGTAACATCAACAGATACTTTTATACAGCTTTCCAGCCATAGAAAGTCCAATCACAGTTCTGTACATATGTTATTGCATATAGTTAATGCAAAATAAGGATTCTAACTTGTTGAGTTGTTGGGTATTATTGCGGCAGGGTTTGTGAGTATCACTAAATCACTCTAGGTGGGTAGGCAGCCCCACAACTGAGAGCTGAATCACGCCCGGTGGGTAGGCAGCCCTGTGGTGCCCAGCTGAATCACTTACTGGTGAGGAAGTGTCATCTCAGAGCAACTGTTAGTATGGCCACCAAGGGCCAGTTTGAGCCATTTGATGCTGTTGTGGAGGACTACGACTCCTACCTCTCACGATTCCAATTTTACCTCACGGCAAATGAAATCACTGGCACTGTGTGGAAGAAAGCTGCCTTCCTCAGTGCCTGGACCGCCCAACATTCGAAACCACCCATGTTCTTGTGGCACCGGAAGTGCTAGAGGAGGTGCCACTCGAGTCCATCAAGGCAAAGCTTTTCACCATGGCTTTTGAAAATTGCATGCCGCCATGCCTTCTACAAGCATGACCAGGCACCGGGAAAGTCCATCGCAGCACGGCTCTGTGAATTTGCCGATCTCAAAGAAGCCCTCTGTGACTGGCTGGTATGCGGCCTATGAGACGAAAAGCTACAGCAACAGCTCTTCGCAAGGAAGAACCTCGATTTTAAAGCAGCGTACAAGGAGATGACAGCAGCAGAAGCAGCAGACCAGTCCATCAAGGAAGTGCGGCAGTCGCAGACCCAGCACTTCTTGTGAAGGCAGAACAGGTCCACCACAAGATCCTCGAGAGTGAGTCCAAAGAAGAGGACAAGATTCATCAGACGCAAGGAGCAAGGATCAAGCGTTCTGAGCAGCCATATAGCAGTCCCCCATCTGCAAGCTGTGGGGGAACCCACAAAGAAGATATTGCAGATTCCGCGACACTAAATGCCAGGCATGCAGAAAGAAGGGGCACATCGCACTCTATCATCTCCATGGACACCTTCAACCGTGTGTGCGCCAGCCAAAAGAACCATCGCCTCGAGCCTTGTGACCTGATCCTGACAGACTTCTAAGATCGTCACGTTCCAGTGGTAGGAACTGGCTGAGTCATGGTCAGCTACAAGGACTTTCACGGCCCCCTCCACCTGGCTGTAGTCAAGGGGTGCCTCACTAGTTTACTGGGACTTGATTGGTTCAAGATGTTAGGCTCCACATCACCAGAGTCCAACAAGTCAACCAATCCAAAACTGAAGCTGTGCATGCTGAGTTTCCCGCCATGTTCAATGGCTCATTAGGGTACTACAAAAGGCCACCCGTCTACTTTGCCCGCAATCCAGCAGTGAAGCCAATCCATCGGAAGGCACGTTGTGTCCACTCCGCAGTCAAACCGACCAGCTTCAATAGCACTGGCCACCATGGGAGCAGGGGCAGGACAGGGACTTTTCCTCTTGCTCCGTGGTCTCAGACACTGTACCAGCCAAGGCAGCTGAGGGCTGCAGAGACCCACCAACCGGGAACAACAGCAGTCTACTCGCAGGCTCAAGCAGCTCGGAAGCTCCCGCAAGAGACTCCTTTACCTCTAAAGCAGAGGCAGCAATGGACGCTTGGACGTCCGCCTCATAGCACTCTGGTGCGACAGCACCGCGCAGGTTCTGGAAGATTTGCTATCCCCCCAGCCTATTTTGGTGACTTTGAGTGGCACGGGGTGCCCCAAGCTTAGGGGGGAGGGGTGTTATGTATTGGGTTGAGTTAGGGCTTTGCAAGGCCCTTAATGTCAGTTCATTGAGTGTTTGCACTGTGTAGACCTTCAATATTAGCCTAGGCTCCTAAAGCTCTCATTGCTATTGGCTGTTTTTCTGCTGGTTGCATCCAATCCATTATGTACAATAAAGTCCAGTCACAGTTCTGTAAATATGTTACTTTGTATATAGTTAATGCAAAATAAGGAGTCTAATTTCAAGTGCCTATTGGTTGTTGGGTATTATCGGGGCGGGGTTTGTGTATATATATTTGGCTCATGTTGAGCTTGTGTAGTCTGTCTGTCATTTTTGGCCTTCAATAAACATGTTGTTCTGAGCTGAACTTATCACTGGCTGAAATCACTATGGGCAAAAAGCACAATACTTGATACTCAACACTAATTTTTTTAAAAGCTCTTACTCATTCCCAAAGCACATCTCTAGTGGACTGATTAGAGAAAATTTGAGAAGTTAAAAAGAAATTAAAACAGCTTCATTTTACAAAGCAGAGGTGTCTTGTATACATTGGCAAGACTGGAGTAAGATGGGAGACTTGAGCATCTTAAAGAGTTATGTTTATTTATGTCATTTGCAGTCTGCCTTTCTCGCTGAGACTCAAGGTAGATTACATAGTGTAAGATTAGTACAGTCAATATCAAGGACATTTCAATAAACCATGCCATAGGATAAACAAATGCAAGTTCACAAAGACATAACATTAGCAAAAATTGAATACAGAGTTGAAGAAATGCTGAGAAAGAACATAAGCAAATCTAGGACTGACATTAGGCAACATAGAACTGCACAGTTGGATCATACTTAAAGCAACAGGTAATACCTAGGAGCACGTACTTAAAGCAACAGATAGGACATAAGGCAATATAGTGGTGAAGTCTATGGTCCCTAACTCATTAGATGTTCCCAATCAATCAGTCTCCTTCTACGTTACTGATATAGTGGTGGTACTTATTTTTTCATGTAGAGAATTGACGGTGTGGGGAAAATATAATAGAGACTGAGAATGGCTCATTCACTTCCAGGAAACTTGACCAAGGGAGGTTACTAACCAGGGAAGCCTGTCAGTTCCTTATACACATGACCCCTCCATGTGTTATGACATTAACAATACTAGAACCAAAGTATTCATTTTAAATCATTTATATAAAATATTTCTATCCCATCTTATCACCTTGGACTCAATGTGAAAAAATGTTGCTTTGGTTCAGTTATCTAATCACAGTAAGTTACACACCTGTTAGGTTTCCAATATTTCTAAAAGCTGCTTTGCTATCTCCCTCTTGTGGAAAAAATAAGATACAGCAATTTATTTCAATAGCATACTGACAACAGAAGTGCAAAATGAAATCTCCAAGCAATATTAGGTAAAGGTGACAGGTAAAGATTATATTTTAATATACAATGCAAAGCTGAAATAACTCTAGGCTCATCTGATTCAACCATCACATTTTACCTTTTAATTGGCTCAAAAAAAAGGAGGGTCAAGGTTCACAAATTGGGCTTATGCACAAATGGTTTCTTCATGGAATGTTCCATCTAAGTCATTGGTTCCCATTCTTTTGGTATGGTGACCCACAATTTCAGATTTACCTGATATGGTGACTCATTGATTTATTGTCACATTAATTTTGGACTATAGGTTTTTGGTAGCCATTGTTTTCATGCATTGTAACCGCAAGTTTATCTATTTTATAACCATTATTTAAGTGACGCAAGCAAGTTTACTTAACGCACCTATTAATGTGAAATTTGTTGAAATATATATTGCACGTACAAAGTTATTCAGTTTTTTATGTGAATGTGAGAATGCAACTATTTGATTGCAGGTCATAGCTTCATAAGCTATAAAAATTAACCTAAAAATACAGTTACACAAGCAGTGTTAGATATAATCTTCTAAAAACCTTTTAATGATTTTACGATAAAGTCCATTTTGGCTAGTATCAGTGGGTAAGTGGGCATAGAATTGCCTTGCAAGTAAACCCCATTGAATTAAATGAGATTTACTTCAGAGAAAACACACAGAAGCAAAGGAGAGAGGGTTGACCAGTTCTCACCTGGGTATACAGAGCCAGGGTCCTAGCCCCGTGACCTCACTTCTTTTCTAAAGTATAGATTGAGAAAGCAAAACGTTGAAAAGAGGTTGGGGTTTCTTTGAGTTGCTCCCTATTTAGTTGAAAGCCTCAGATTCCAAACCTGAAGTTCCTCTGTCTTACAATACTCTTTTAGAATTAAAAGACCCCACCACCATGTTCCACTTAACTTCAGTGACATACGTTTGTTTGTTTTGCTGCAGTAGAAATGGGATGTACTAAAATGAATGACAAGAATGCTCACTGGAAACAATAGAAGATACCTGACGGCCCATTGGATTTAATGGAAGCCAGGAGTGCCAATTGACTTGCAAGGGCTTTGTGATTACAGCAAATGCTGCAAAGAAAATGCAGAATAGGTTTTGAGAAACCTGCTCTGGGCCTGGAATGACAGCCCCCCTGAGTGGAATGACAGTCCCTGGGAGTAGCATAAGTGTTCTGTAATTGGAATGACAGCCCCCACAGAGGAATGACGACTGATTGATACCACTGCTCTGGAACTGGAACTCTAAAGTTTGTGATTCCAGTTGCAGAGAACTGATTATAATCCCAGGGACCATCATTCCATGCTAAGGGTTGTCATTCCAGTCCCAGAGCACTGTTTCCACTCCCAGGGGCTGTCATTTCACTCTTGGGACTGTCATTCTAGTCCCAGAACATATATGGTACTTCAGATACTATCATTCCAGACCCAGAGCAGGTTTCTCAAAATCTGTTCCTCATTTTTATTGCAACCTTTGTGTGCTGTAATTATGAATTTCAATGGAGCTCATGCAAGTCAACTGGCATTCCTAGCTCCCATTATATCCAATGGGCTTTCAGGCATTTCTCATTGTGTCCAGTTGGCATTCTTGTCATTTGTTTTAGAACATCCCTTAGAAACTGCTGTTTAAGAGAAGGATGACAGAGCCATGAGCCATGAATTAGTCCATATCAGTATCAAGTAGGGTTGCAAAACTTACATTTTTTCTGAAAGTTGTATGTCTGTGTTATGTTTTAATCTGATAACCTGTTCTGATTGGTAGCTTCAGTTTTTTATGATGTCATCAAGATGGCTGAAGCCAGTTTTTCCTACTCTTTCTAAAAATTTGAGTTACAGCTCATGAACTAAGTGGCCAATTTCAAATTTTGAAACATTGTTGGAAAGCTAAGAAAGTCTCCTATAAATAACTAATACTCACAATTAGAGATGGGCACAAAATGAACCACGGAACAAAATTCCATACAGAATGGCTGGTTCGTTTGCACCGAAACACGCGTTTCATGGGAACACGTGATTACAGAACAAACGAATTTTTTCCAGCCATTCCGTGGCCAGGTTTGGAGTTTCACAGACCCTGCAACAGTTTCAGCCCATCGGCTAAACCCAGCATCGGGGTCTGTGAAACTGACAGCCCATGTGCAGGAGAAAGGGGCTGTCAGTTTCACAGACCCTGTGTGGGGTTCAGCTGATGGGCTGAAACCTGCGCACCGTCTGTGAAACTGACAGCCTCTTTCTCCTGCTGCCCAGGCAGTCAGCTTGTCAGTTTCACAGACACTGCACTGGAATAGTGCAGAGTCTGTAAAACTGACAGCCCCGGCATCAGGAGAAATGGGCTGTCATTTCGGCTAAACCCAGCATCAGGGTCTGTGAAACTGACAGCCCATGTGCAGGAGAAAGGGGCTGTCAGTTTCACAGACCCTGTGTGGGGTTCAGCTGATGGGCTGAAACCTGCGCACCGTCTGTGAAACTGACAGCCTCTTTCTCCTGCTGCCCAGGCAGTCAGCTTGTCAGTTTCACAGACACTGCACTGAAATAGTGCAGAGTCTGTAAAACTGACAGCCCCGGCATCAGGAGAAATGGGCTGTCATTTCACAGCCCCCGCACTGGAACCGGCACGGGGTCTGTAAAATGACAGCTTCTTTCTCCCGTTGCTCTGGCAGCAGAAGAAAGAAGCTGTCATTTCACAGACCCTGTGCTAGAACCGGCACAGGGGCTGTGAAATAACAGCCTCTTTCTTCCGCTGCCAGAGCAGCGGGAGAAAGCTGTCATTTCACAGCCCCCATACCGGCTCCAGCGCAGGGACTGTAAAACTGACAGCCCGTTTCTCCTCCTGCCCGGGCTGTCCATTTTACAGACCCACCGCGCGGGTTCTGCGAAACAGACAGCCCAGGCAGCAGGAGAAATGGGCTGTCTGTTTCACAGACCCCGCACTGGGGTCTGTGAAACTGACAGCCCCTTTCTCCTGCTGCCTGGGCTATCAGTTTGTCAGTTTCACAGACCCTGCACTGGAACAGTGCGGGAAATGACAGCTTCTTTCTTCTGCTGCCAGGCAGCAGAAGAATGGGGCTGTCTGTTTCAAATGCCCTGCACTAGCTTCAGCAGCCGGTACAGGGCGACTGAAATGCCACAGAACAACGAACCACAAACTGGGAAAAGGTCAGTTCGTGGTTCGATGTTTCGTGGAATGCTACAAACCACGAAACACATGGTTCGGGGGGGGGGGGGTGTTCCGTGCCCAGCTCTACTCACAATGCCTCTATCCATTTCCATTTTTGTGATATAAGCCATAGTCATTTTTTCCCCACATTTTTGTAAGGTTTGCAGCACATGGAGCTCAACTTAATCCTGATAGTCACCTAAAGTATATTAGACAATTGTAGCTTATTCTTTTGCCTTATCTTATCCTATTCTTCCTTAAAATAAATTTATTGCCATAATTAATAAACAATAAAACATTAAAATAAGTCATAAGAGCCAAAACCAAAACACATGTGGATTTAACTTAGAGCTACACCGATGAGTTCCCCCTGCAGGTTAATCAACCTCAGGTAGCAATCCTCAGGTTGCCACCTGCTAGTTGTTCTCCCACTTCCGGTAGCCCTCCAGGTATTAACTAGAGCCCATGCCTTTTCCATCATAGCTCCCTCCCTATGGAACAGTCACTGGAGGTAGTGGTATTCAGGAAGTGTTGCAAGGCTATTTGCTAGGAATTTTAATGGGGTGTTAGCATTTGAAGGCAGGAGGAGTTACATAGGGTTTTATAGTATTTTTATTTAAATTTTAAGGACCTTGAGCTATGGGAAAGGCAGCGTAAAAATATTTTAATAACTAAAGATTTGGTTGATTTATCTAATTGAATCTATCAAAGCTGACATGGTTTCTAGCAATTTAAAATACAAAATATAGAGCCTAGTCTTAAAAACAATTACGTTTAAACCTTTGACTTTAATGATGCTATGCCAAATTAAACAAACATGTTAAATCATGAATATTCAGAGATTTTTCATCAGACAAGAAAAGTATTCTACAGTATTATAAATAATAAAATTATGTGCATTTATTCCTTTGAAAACTTATTAGCAAGCTGACCTTCAAATCTGTTTAGTCTGCTTCTATTAAAAGGTAAATGTCAAGTTATGCTTCTAGTCATTCCTTACTTACTAAACTACAAGCCTTGAATTACACTTTCATTAAAGAATATGAGCACAGCTTGTACCTTTCACATGCCTTCTTTGCAGCTCCCATTCACACAATGAAAGGGTACCCAAAAGCTTCAAGCAAAAAGCCCCAGTGGGATGCCCTGCTGGAGACTGTTAGAAAGTACTCCATTGAGTCATACTATTTAAGTTAATACACTACAAACTACAAAAGCAAAAAACAATCAGTACAAAAGTGAATGAGCCTGCAACAGAGACTTACCTCGAGAGACTAGGAACACTTCATAGAAAGAATAAAAATGGAAGCCAAAAGAAAGAACTAGGTAAAGATACAATTCCCATTGTGGCAGCAATTCTAATTGTAGTGTCATTTCTCAGCCTCTGTGTCTCCTATGAGGATGACATCTTAGTAAACAACACCTGAAAACAACGAGATAATGTGCATTTTATAGCTGGACCAATACTGAGGTTGCAGGGTGAGGCAGGATAACAAACCTAAGCAAAAATATAATACTCAAGGATAATGGTGCTATTATACAAAGGCGCAGCAATCCAGTTAGGGGCTATATATGCATCCGAGCAAGATTCTGTGCATATAATCCTTTGCTGAATAGAGAGTTTGGCTTGCAAATAGATGCTACTCGCTCAGTTTCCAAGTCTGATCCACAGTTGTATATACACAGCCCTGTAGAATGCAGTAGAAAAGAGCAAGGGTCCAGTAGCACTTATAAGACTAACAAAACCTATCATTATATTATAATGATGGACCAATGGGAAAATATGTGAGTAAAGGGGCTTAAATTTACATTGTTAGACTTAAAGAAAATTTTTATAAAATGATGCATCGGTGGTATATGTCTCCTGACAGATTAGCCAAAATGAGCAAAGGTATGTCAAATAAGTGGAAATGTGAGAAACAAAGAAGGAACATTTTATCATCTCTGATGGACCTGCTGTAAAACTATAAAATTTTGGACCCAGATTCATATGGTCATGCTGTACAGTTTAAGCCAGAAGCCTTTTTGTTGGGATTAATGGACAAACAGTTGGAAAATCGGCATCGGTTTTTATCTCTATATGATTGCTGCAGCTAGGCTGCTGAACACACAGAAATGGAAAAATACAGAATTACCTTCACTAGAGGACTGGACTATGAAAATGACAGAGTAAGTTTTGCGGAGATGGCGAAACTTACAGCTTTGATCAGAGAGAAAACATGGTCTATCTTTTTGGCTAACTAGAAACCCTTTATTGACTTTCTGCACGAAATGAGGAATAATGACTTGATGATTTGTGGGTTTGATCATTAAGAAGATAATGGGGGAATATAAAACAAGTAGAAGGGAGGCAGGAGTGGAAAAGAAAATTTTGGAGAGACTGTAATTTTGCTTAAAAAATAAAGATAAGTGTTGTAGAGAAGAATGGAAATATGTATTATTGTTCTTTTTCCTTTCTAAGTTCCAAGTTCTGTTACTGTCTACTTTTTCTTTATTCTTGTTTTCTGCCCTTTCTATGGGCTTTTATTTCTATTAATAAAATAAAAATAACTTTTTAAAAAGACTAAAAAAATCTGTGGTAGGGTAAGAGCTTTCGTGAGTCACAGCTTTCGTGAGTCACGTGAGCTGTAGCTCACGAAAGCTCATACCCTACCACAAATTTTGTTAGTCTTATAGGTGCTACTGGACTCTCATTCCTTTCTACTGATACAGACAAACACAGCTACCCATTTTGTTCTATCTCCATCAGTAAAATGCAGCAATTATACTAATTCAAAAGAGGACCCTCTCTCTCCCCATCAAAAAGATCATTTTAGAGGGCTACATGTGTACAGCTCTGGTAACTGCACACAATGCTGGATTGGAACCAGTATACGTGCATCTCACAATTCAGCAAACAGCTCTTATCAGCAGCAAACTTTGATCCATACAAACCACTTTAAAGATGTGTGGAGTTTAAACAAGCAGCTTAGAAGGTGTTGGATGTAAAATCTCTTTGGAAAACATGAAAAAAATCGTCATATTTTGCACTACCAGAGTATTTTTAAAATGTCATCATGCTGTATTGTCGAAGGCTTTCACGGCCGGAGAACGATGGTTGTTGTGGGTTTTCCGGGCTGTATTGCCGTGGTCTTGGCATCGTCAGGAACCACAATGCCAAGACCACGGCAATACAGCCTGGAAAACCCACAACAACCATTGTCATCATGCTATTTTAGTAATCTTTAGTGATCCTGTAAGGTAGGTCTGGATTATTTTGGGGGAAAGGTGATGGAAGGTACTGTGGTTATGAAATACTGGTAAATGTATATAACCCTCCAAGTTGCATAGGAACATATCCTTCTTCCCTGAACCCAAATAAAAATTCTTGCCACATAACTTAACCCAAGTGAAACCCTGCATCAGTAGCAATATTAACAGCAGTTAACATCAACCAGGATTACCACATAACCAGAACTTGAATCCAAGCCCATGCCACACCCTGGATAAGCAGTAGTCCTAGTACAACACCAAACTGTGATTAAGGCAATACAATAGAAAAAAGGGGAATTAGTCTACAATTAAAAAGCAAGAGGCTGGGAGGGGAAGCAGTGTGTGACTCCACAGCTAAACATCAGGAAGGATCACATTTGCACTAAGTCCCAGGAAGAGGTGAGATCTGAACTCGGGGCCTTGTGGACTGGACACTAAACTGCCCCAACTCTTCTATTACTCACACACACAAATACTGTTTACTAGTGTTGATGATCTGAAAGAGAACAGATTATGTTCCAAAAATGAATTCAACAGTAACATCTAAACTGCAGCATCTTTACTTACACAATGCACAAATTTGTTCTATGTGCCCACCAAGAACTAAGAACAATTTTTGTATCTTCATATTTATCTCTCAGGAGTGTTGCAGTTCGAAGAGCAATTTTTTTGAAGAAGTCATCTGAAATATCTGTAAAACATTCCAGACTCAGATACTTATATATCACATTCAAAGAAGTATTTGGATTAATTCTGATCTAGTCTGAACAAAATGCGATTGTTTATGCTCTTGGTTACCAAAATAAATATTAAAAGCACAATCCTATGCAGAGTTCTTCCAATCTCAACCCACTGATTTTAACAGGCTTAGACTAGAGAAACACAGCATAGGATTGCACTCTAAATGTTTCCTTCCACAAATCTGCCTTCTACTTGCTTCTCAATGCCTTTAATTTAAAGTAGTATTTCTTATACTGAAGCCGGCAGCTGATTTCTCTGCCCTTGGTTACTGTACATTGTCCCCCTAATATAATCACATGAGGGCACCATGCATAAAAGCATAGAGAGCAGGACCATATTTGATGGCTCGACATATTTGATGGCTCGACATATATGTCAGCACAGAGCCTAGAAATGTGCTTGGACCATGCAGTCAGAAACTGTGGGGAAACAAACATGTGGAAAAGCAGTGTTCTCCAATTACAAGAATGCAGTCTACGAACATACAGTTTGTATTTACACAAAGAATGCACAAAGACAGGGCTAGTGGGTGTTTTCCAACTCACCACTCCCCCCCCTCCCCATATATGCATTGCCTTACATGCTTTAAGATCTGTTTACTGGGCTTTGACGATTGAGCATCAATGACTGAATGTGTGAACTGGTTCCACTGAAAAGCATAGTATCTGAGGTGACAGAAATCCATGCAAGTCCATGTGTAGAATCATTCTATCAGCTCTATCCTAGGCATCATGTTTTCCCAAAATAAGCCTCACTAAAGATGCACACTGGCACATGTTGAAGTATTGCTCTGTGTTAGTGGTGTAGTGATTGAGTGGTTAAGAGCACGGGACTCTAATCTGGAGCCAGCTGGGTGACCGTCGATCAATCACAGCTCCCTGGAGCTCTCTCAGCCCCACCCACCTCACAGGGTGTTTTGTTGTGGGGATCATAATAGCATACTTTGTAAACCACTCTGAGTGGGTGTTAAGTCATCCTGAAGGGCGGTATATAAATCAAATGTTATTATCATGATTAAATTATAATTTGTAAGACGGGTTGATTTTCTTAGATGTGTCAGAGTGACTTCAGCCAATCCTGATTGGGCTCACAGTTTGTGGTGCCACCTCCTCATCCGTAATGATGAGTATTAGCTTGAGACAAGAGCACAGTTTTTTCTCCCACATTAACCCTTTAGTCAATTCTCTACTTCACAGTAGGCTGCAGTTTTAAACCAGAGAGTCTGTCAAGACTGGGCAGAGTGCATGAAAGACCAGTGATTACTGTGAGACTAGAGTTATACCCTCCTAAGCCTGCAGGTTTAGAAGGGTATACGTAGGACAGCAGTGAGGATGGCCTCCACAGTACTGAGGAATAGCAGAGAAATAAACTGCTGCATCCTCTCACATGAGCAAACAAGGCATCTAGGATTGTCAGATTGTGTTTGTGAATGTGAGTTATGTGCCATCAAGATGCTTCCAAATTATGACAACCCTATGAATTAACCACCTCCCAAATCCTGTCATTGACAGCTTTGCTCAGGTCTTGCAAACCAGAGGCTGTAGCTTCCTTTATTACGCCAAACCATCTCATTTAGGGTCTTCCTCTTTCCTGCTGCCTTCCACCTTTCCTAGCCTTCTTGTCTGTTCCATTGAGCCTTGTTAGATCACCAACGTTTGCAAAAACTGGATCATACTCATGTGTATGATCACTGATGGACATGATAAATACTGATCAACCAGTGATGGACAATAACTGATGGACATGATAAATACTGATCAACCTCCCAGGTGGTAAAGTTTGGCACCCTGAATTCAATGACTTGCTCCTAGACTGCATAGGAATCAATGAAGTCTAAGAATGCAGTGAGGTACAGTTATTGGCGAATTTTTGCACAAAGCCCGACAAGGGCTTGTGGGTGGCATCTCGTTTCCCCCTGCATCCCCTCCCCCACTATTTCCCTTTTCCTTTCCTAGTAGCCCCTACAGCCTGTTCCATTTCCCTGTTTCTTTTTCCTCTTACTCTATCTTCTCTTCTCCCCTCCCCCCCCCAGCTTTCCCTCTTCCTTCACACCTTTTCTGAGAAGGAACTAGCATCTCCTTTTAAAACCAGGCAGCAGGGCCTCTGAGACTGTGCACAGTACAGCTCCTCCCACAGGCTACATTTTGCTTTCCAAAGCTATATAAGAAGTGCTATAACAAAAAACACCCAACACAGGCTGTACATTTCTTCTGGCGGGATCTCGTTTTCTGGCCACCAGCCAGGAGGATGAAATTGTGTGTAGAGGATGAACCTAATCCCTGAAGGCACCCTCTGTACGTTCCCCAGGCAAGCAGCGGCGGCGAGGTCCTGTGGCACTTTAGAAACTAACAGGTGCATTAAAACCTTCAGCTCCAAGGCCAAGTTAAATGGCACAACTAATATACAATCTTGGCAGAGGGCTCTTTTTTTCGTTTCTGCACATGCTCAGAGGCAATGTATTCTCTAAGATGTATTTGAGATTGTAGATCTGAACCGCTAATAGGTCCCGAGGCTAAACTCCGGCTTTAAATACGTCCTCCAAGTCACTGTGAGGCTCTTCTTATATAGCCACCTACAAAGTTTCCTGGAGCTGCCTGGGGACTTTCCCTCTCCAGCATTGCTGCCGCAACAAGGACGGTCCTCCTCTTCCCTACTCCGCTCTTATTCTGGGCACAATTTGGCCGCCGCCGCCCTCCCTTTCCTCTGCGGGGCGGTTCTCCATTCGCAGTCTTTGGACCGACGCAAGGCTCTGCAGAACAAACAAAAGCACCAACCTGGAAGGAAGCGTGCGCCACTCGGCTCCTTACGCAGCCCAGCAGACTCGCCACGTTTCCGGCTCCGGCCCGGCGGGCTGTTGCTCCGCCCTTTCTCCGGAATGCGTCTTTTGTCGGGCGCTGCCTTCCAAGGAGCCTCTGGCGTCAGCGCTATAATCCTACGTGCATTTGCTGGAGCTTAAGCCCCACTGAACAGAGTGGGACCTCCATCCAAGTAAAGATATGGAGGAGGGCGGTCTGACCGCTGCGCTTACTTTAGAGTAATAGCAAAGGGTCCAGTAGCACCTTTAAGACTAACCAACTTTATTGTAGCAGTAGCTTTCGATAGGCGCTGCTCTCGTCGTCAGATGCATGTGTTACTCTTACTTTAGAGTAAGGCTCCTTGACCATGTCTTGGGTAAATGTGCATTGGATGGACCTGCAGCAACGTTCAGGGCCGCAGCTGCAGCTAGGTTCAGAATCCAGGAGCGGTTGAGAGCAAGTGGCTACGATAGATACATATCGTAGTGTATAAGAGGAGATGAGGTCGAAAAGCAATATAAAATAAGCAGTGTAAAAGTAATTGACACACCCCTAAACCCCTCCAATATCTGTAATTGGGCAGTAACTGAGTGGTAAAGTTCCTTCTCTGAATGTAGAATTTGAGTCCAATGAGATTTGGACTCAGTGTATAAGCTTTTGAGAGTCAACACGCCGTTCCTCAGACCTTTGACTCTCAAAATCTTATAGTATAAAAATCTTGTTGGTCTCTTAAGATACCACTGAACTCAAATCCTGCTGTTCTACTCAGCTGCCAAGCTGAAACTTCTCTGAATATTAAAGATCTCAGGTTCAAACAAGGGACACTCAAAAGGATTTCGGTTCTGGGGAAGGGTTGCCAGTCTGGGTAGGCATTTCTAACCTAGACAGGAGAACATGTTATTAGGCATTGGTGTATTTATCTCTTAATTTCTTTCTAAAATCTGAGGTTCATCTTCAGTGGATCTAACATCCCTGCAGCTTGAGCAGAACACATGCCTTCTCTAGACCTGTTCACATGTTACAGTATGCTTCATATATATGTATTTATGTAAGAAAGACCCAAAATGCATTCACTTTGCAATTGAAACCAGGGACCAGTACCTAACTAAATGTGGGGGGTTTCCAACTTGTCTTCCCATCCTACTTGCTCAGAGGTGGTAGGAGCACAAGACATACATACCCTCCAACATCCTTGGCAAGGAGGTGAGAGAGCCTTTCCTTTTTTTTCTTTCAGAACTAGCAAAAAGAAGCTCTTCTTCACTAAGTTAAGAAATAAATGGTGAAATTCACTGCCAGCAGTTGTAGTTAGATGGCTTTAAAACAGGATTTGAAGGATTCATGGAGGAGAGATCCACCAGTGGCTGCTAACCATGGTGACTAAAGGGAGTCTACATCTGGGAGAATTAAGCTTCTGAATACCTGTGCTAAGAAGCAGAATCAGGGGAAGATCTTGGCCTTTGTCTCCTGTTTGCTGACCCCCCATGGTAACTATGGCCGTGGTACTCACTCCATAGCTTGCAGAGAGCCAAATTTACAATTACCATGAACCAAAAGAGCCATAGAACCACTGTGTGTCCTGTGTACCATGCCAAACACACACACACACACACACACACACACACACACACACACACACACACACAAAATAATGTGAGATGTAACTATAATATTTTAAACTAGCAACAGAGCCCATTATGTGGAAAAATACAATGGGCTCTAGAAAACTGATTTGGCAGGCCCCCACTGTGGGGCCTTGGGAGGGCCGTGCTGCCAAGCTGGGCCTTCCTGCCACCTCCACGGCCCCTCGAAGGCCTGGTGCAGGCATAGAGTTGCCAGGTCCCCTCACCCTCTAGGCGGAAGACCTGGCACTCACCTTTGGGTTGTCCTTGCGTGTGCACAAAGCATGTGTGCTCCTGGGCTACACAATGATGTCACTTCTTAGACGTGATGTCATTGCACAGGCTACGTGACACCTCAGGGAGTGCTCCTGCACTACACAGCAGCCTGATTCGGCCCGAAATGAACCCAATTTGACCCAAACCAGGCCACTGCAGAACATGGCAGCACTGCTGGGGAAGCGTGAGGGGCCTTGGAGTGCTGCTGCACTCTGCAACAGGACAAATCGGGGCCGTTTCTGGCTGAATCCAGGCACTGCAGTGCACGAAAGCGCTGCCAGGGAGGCATGATGGGTCCTGGACCGCTCCTGCTCTCCACAGCAGCCTGATTTGGCCCAAAATGGACCTAATTTGACCCTAATTGGGCTGCTGTGGTGCACGGGAGCACTGCTGGGGCAGCACAACAGGCCCCATAGCCCTTCTGCGCTCTGCAGCAGGCCAAATTGGGCCACTGTGTTGCGCAGGAGTGCTCTTGGGGTGGCATGACAAGCCCTACAGTGCTCCTGCACTCCACAGCAACCCAATTTGGGCCTGTTTCAAGCCGAAATTGGTCTAGTGCAGCATGTGGGAGCTCGCCACACCACCTGGGAGCTCGGCCCGGGAGGTGTGCTCCCCCGCCTTTTCTCTTGCCAGCCAGGTGAGCAGGGAGTGGAGGGTGCGAACGGGTGAGCATGGCAGGGAGGCTGTGTTGCCGATGATTCACCTTTTATCCCTGCGGAGTGGAATATGGAGCAGGTGCCACACTGGGGAATGGTGCTCAAAGAGCCAGAGAAGGCTCCCGGACTACTATCAGTAATTTGCTAGCAGAAAAGGTTTTTAGTAATTAAACCTAGTGACCACTAGATGGCTGCACAATACAAGGAATGTTTGCAAGCAAAGGTTCCAAGCTTAGACAGGGCAGCTGATAATGTTTGGAAAGGAATTGCTAAGGGGAGAAATCATGCATATTTATTAGTCGGATGTCAGCTACCATTCTGCTATAGGTAAAAAGGCGCTGTCAAGTTAAGTAGGTCAGTACATTGATCAACCTTGACAGTGATCTCATCTGGAAGCGCTTACTGTCTTGGCCTCTCAAGGTAGAAGAACGCTTTCCCCACCTCTGCTCAGCCTGTTGTTTTCTTTCCCCTCAAGGAAGAAAGAGAAAACAAGTGACAAGTTTCGTGGAGCCTCAGTTTATTAGGCTACCTCTAAACAAATCAGTTTGCATACAGCCTGCCATACCTGTCACATACCCCCTACACACACATTTTCCAAAGCACTCAAAAGTGTAATATTTTTAATTTGGGCGAATTCAGTGCTCCCCCTGCATAATACACATTGACTGCTTTTAGAGTCCTGCAGCCAGCAGTTTCGTAGGCTATTTTAAATCAATATGAGAACTTAGCTGCTCTCACCTGGCCATATGTGTTTTCCCAGTCTCTGCTCATGCTCCCATTTATTTGTTTATTTACCACATTCTTCCCATCGTACTTTTTGGTTTTCATTTTCCATTTCTTGTGCCTTTTTTTTCTTGTTTAAGCCTACCCCTGCCACTCACATCATCTTACTGAGCTGAAATGTCCCCATGGAATTGCTGCTTGCCCTGTTGGAGCAAATATACAAGTACCACTCAAGACAGAGCAAATTGCAGCTCTGAGAGCCTGTTTGAAGTTAAGAAATGGAAAGGGGAGCATAAATCTGCCTTCTTGTGGCACCAAATCCTGATCCAAATCTGGGGTCCACATACCTGCCTTTTGAAAGGGAAAAAAAGTTAGAGAGCTCATTCATAGATCTCCCAGCTTCACTTTGAATTTGTCCTTCAGTTGTAAAGACGAACCAGCTCCAGAAACCCTCTTGCAGTGCATTTGTATTGACAGCCAACATAATTGTTCAATGGTTAGAATGTCAGTCTAATATCTGGGTGACCCAAATTTCAGAGTGGAACCATCGGGCTACACATGATAAACAGCAGCAAAGCTATCCCATGTCATTTGCTGATTGTTCTGCTAATTTGTGGGCTTAATTCTTCACTGGTTGTACACTCCGTCTTTACCTGCTATGCTTATGTAGCTAAGTTTTAATTACCCTGCCAACCAGTTGTCTATCAGCTGCAGATTGAGGATCATATAGGTCGAATCCACATTACTCATTCTAAGTCGCATGTTCCCTGCATTCCCCACGCAATCCCGAGTGCCGGTCACATTACCTCATTAAACAGACGCATTTCATTCGCATTTCTCCCGAATATGTGGTCACAGGTTTTCAACGGGAGTTTCATGGTGGCCGTGAACGGGCCAATGCACAATTTATGCGGTTTTTTTAAAAACCACCCCCCTTCCTGTCTCTCCGGCCGTTCCGAGAGTTCCTATTGGCTGATTCAACTTGCAAGTGCTCCGTAGTCTGCAAAAGACTGTTTTTGACTTCGTAGCATTGGATTTATTGATTATGCTGTTTCTGAATCAAATCTGGTAGTTTGAAAAATCATTTTGGGGTGAATCCATCCTCAGAACGGACTCGCGAAACTTCCTTTTTAACTGTTTTTTTATATATATATTACTGTAATATCAAAATTACGAAATATCGAAATAATGACACTTCAAGGAAGTGAAACTTCAGTAAAATTCAGGCACTGAACTGTCCTGCATAGGAAATGCCCACGAAAGCTTCCCACATGCTTCCAAATTTCCAAAAAAGAAATGGGAGAGAGCCATCAGTGCTGTCAGTGGGGGAAAGAGAGGCATCATTATCTTCAATGATGTTTCTTTATAAGGCAAGATCGAAATAACGGAAAAGTGCGCTCAAAAAAATTAAAAAAAATGGGCAGGAAAAAAGGTCCCGCCCAAAAAAGCAGTTTTCGAGCGGCCGTGTGACCGGAGGGACACGCGAGAAAGACGGATTGGAAGCAGGAATGTGAACGAAGAGGAAAAAATCGCGGATTGGAGGCAAACGGAAGATATCTGATAAACATGCGGGTAATGGGTGAATGTGGATTCGACCATAGTTGCAGTTGTACATAGCAATATATAAGCAGGTAGCCATTAGCAAAAGTCTGGGAGAATTACTTCTCCTGGTTTTCCTTGAAGCTCAGTAGATTCCATGCAAGGTGTACAACTATTTTCTCCATTCTTGTTCTTGTTCTTGAGTACGCAAGCTGTGGCCAATTCAAGGATTAAAATAATCTTTAAAGTTAAAGTGTACTGATCGCATGAGGCTGTGTTATACTGAGTCAGCCCACTGGTCTATCAAACAGAGAGCAATCCTAGGCAGGCCTACTCAGAAGTAAGTTGAATTTATTAAATGGGGCTTACTGCCAGGAATGTGTTCTTGTGATTGAAGCACTCGTGTTCTGTGCTGTCACTGGCCGTGGCTCTTTAAAATCTTGGGTAGAACTCTTTTACATCACTTACTACCTGATCCTTTAATGAAAGATGCTGAGGATTGAACCTGGAATTGTTTGTATGCAATAAATATGTGCTGCTATTGAGCCATTGCTCCTCATATTATCTCAGTAGTTCTTAAATAATACTGTAAGGTAGGTCATTATCTTCACATAACATGAGGGCTGAAGTTGAAGGACAGTTTATGGCAGAGGCAAAATTTGAACAAGGGACTTCATAAGGGTGGGGGCAGTGACCCAATTTTCTGCCTGTTTGCACAGCTAGTGAGGCTATACAAATCGTGCCAGAAAAAGGTAACAACTCTGAAGCAGAACTGTGTGTGTATGCAAAAAAATCCCCAGTACTTGAAAGGTTTGTTCTATTAATATTAGCCAGCACATTGTACATTTTTTTACTACTTATGTCAATTGTTAGCCTAAGCTTGTGGAAATGAGTAAGGTAAAATAAAAAACTAAAAACTGTTCTGGTGAGAATCTTGAAAACACCAAAAGCACAAGTTAAAGATGGGAAAAAGGAATATAAAAGGTGTGGTATTTACTGAGCGAGCCAAGTGAGCTATTTCAGCGGCCAAGTTAAATATGATGCAGTTGAGGTTAACATGCACTTCCCTTTGGAGCTCCCAAGTGGAAGGTTCTGAATTCCAAGAGGAAAATATTCAACTTCATACCATTCCACACCTCACATCCCACTTCTTGTTTGATTTGGCTTTTTCTGCAGCTAATGTTTAACTAACTTGTCTGGGCTTGAGGATCATCTTTGCACCGGCTATCCTTTTCCTCCGCTTAGTCCAATTGCAAATCCTTGTGCTCACTGACTACCAGTCTAGTGGATGCCGATAATATTTTTAAAGAGCTACTGAAAATGAGAAAGTGCACAGCTTTATAGGGCATGCTCATTGCTCTCCCCCCCCCCAGTTGTATTGCCCTTTGTATCAGAGCAAATGTGAACCTGAAGATATGGGGGAAGGGTGTTACTGAATCTTATTACTGGTATGGTTGTTGAGGATTTAGATACTTAACGAAAGACAAAAGCCAAACATATGGTTAGCATTATTGTGTAGCTGAGCAGCTGATTTTTGGATGCCTACTTAAAACTGTGGCTGTTTCATCTTAAACATGCCATCTAATCATGCTGTACAAAAGGTTCTGAAAAACATAGATCTGAACATCTGGGATTATTTTCCTTACAAGGCTCCTTTCTCTAAAACAATCCATTCCAAGTTTTTATTTGGAAGAGTCTGCCTGGGTTTTTTTGGAAGTATATGAGTGGAAAACATCGATGAGTCAAAAACTAAATGCACACACAGGATTGGTTCAGGTATAACAGTAAGCCATTGCTTGCTATCACATGAATGAAGCTTTGGTGTGCACATTTAATTTAATGAGCCTCAGGCTCATGAGATTGCTTCTTCCTTCACTCACCCCTCATGTATTGCATTTCCTCCCCCCCTTTGTTTTACAGCAAATCATAGTGTGCTGTTTCATCAGTTTCCACAAACAATGGTTTGAGCTTGTCCTCCAAAAAAAGAAAATTGGAAACCATGGTTTGATCATGGTTTACATTTGTGATTTTGAGGAGAGTTACAAGACATAGTTTGCCAGTGCAGATGTAACACCAAACTATGGCTTGTGAAGAAAGGGAGATAATGAGAGTGCATGAGGGTAAGAGGGAAGGGGGAAGAGGTGAGGAAAAAGGATGTAAGCCTGAGGCTGGCTCAAGTAAAGCAAAAACCACGGTCTGGCAGTAAATGTGAACTGAGTTTTAGCCTCATCAATACCTGTCTTTCCCTCTGTCCCCTCCCTCTCTTCTTACCTGTCAAGGCTTTACAGGACAGCCTGAAGCACTGGGAGTCACATTGTGAGAGGAGATGTAGTATATAACCCATGAGGAACATATACAACGTGATGAATCTTCGTGTCCTATTGATGACACTGTATTGGAGATGTCTGTGACCTGTTCATTTACCCTCCAGGTTGGCTGCTGTGTAAAACAGAATGGTGGACTAGATAGACCACTGGTTTGATCCAGCAGGCCTCTTTTTATGTTCATATATGCAATATATCCCAAAGGCTGGTGTACACGCACATAAAAAAACAAATACAAGGATCAGCATTATCTATGACTACATAATGCAGGTAAGAGATAAGAGTTTTTGCTTTTCCTGAATCAAAGACTACTACCTGTGGAAAACTATGAAGTACAGGAGAAAGAGTCTAGACTAGTCTTGTGTACCTGATGTACTAATTTTTCATATGTTTAGAGTTTACCTGTGAGAAAGCAGTTGATCATGAGATTCGTCCTCCCTACATTATGAAAAGGTACAGTGAATCTTACATACATATTAGGAGTGTGCACTTTTTTAAAAAATGGTATTTTTCAGATTTGGATTTTGGGAAGGGCGTAAATCCTGGTATTCAGGGGTATTCAGGTCACCAAATAATGTTTCCGGGATTCCTATTTTGGAGGGATTCCAGAATGATTCTGATTCATTTATTCCCTATGGTGCACTGTTTTCAGGGCAGCTTTTTCCAAGCAAATTACACCAACACTACAAGGGGGCTAGTGCTGCCTGTCCACTGAAGAATTCCTAAGTTTCAAGTAAATTGGACCACCAGCTCCAAGTCTATGGTTCCCTGAAAAAAAGTGTCCCCTATCCTATGTGTCTCCATTATTTTCTGTGGGGGGGGTGGGGCAGGATTAGAAGAAGCCAATAGTCAAATACACAAGAGCAACCACTGGCCCAAGCTTCCAAATAGAAATGGAACCAACAAGCCCAACAGAACCAATTTCAAACCAAAGACTCCCAACAGAAACATGGGCCAATGTGGCAAGCCCAACAGAACCTATGTCAAACCCCAGAATCCAAGCCAAACCCGCCTTGTGTTTTTTAAAATACATAAACCCTCAACTACAGTTAACAGATATTAAAACGTAGCCTAAAATTTTCTATGGAATCTGCTGCAACAATTAATATTTTAAAAACATGAACACCCCAAAACTCCATAAAACTACTCCCTCAAAAACACGACACAGAAAGATCTTTAAAATAACTATAGAAGAACAACTGTTAAGCCAGAACCAGAAGAATGCAAAAAGATAAATGTTTTAAAACTATAAAAATTGAAAATCTTTTAGAAACAGAAAATGCAAAAGAATTCTAAAACAAACCAAGATAACAGCATAAAAAACAATGCAAAATTAGAAGGAAAACTATTTTCAAAAGAACTAGAAACAAAAAAAAGCCTTCCCTCAGCTACACGCCCCAAAAAACCAAAAACATAGAAAAACATGAAATAATATTCTAAACAAATTAGAAAACCAGTCCTGAAGATGTCCACCAGTCACGCACAGAACAAGAAGGTCTTCTCCGGCAGGTAGTGCTCCAAGGCAGAGAGCAGAGCAGCTGCCGCAAAACCAGCTGCAGAGCTCCAAAGGATCTAGTCATGAAATGGAGTCCAGCTGCGTGCCTTTTATTCTATTTGCCCATGCTCAGACACCCATGGAGGGATGAAAGGATCATCATGATTGGGCAGTTCATGGTCCCCTTGAGGTCAGATCCCATTGCCAGACAGATCTGCATCCCTGTCCCCTCCATTCTGTTTCTCAGGAGTCCTGTAAACAAGTTGAAATATAAGAAAAAAACCCTTAAAATGGTGACCCAGAATATTTCTTGATATCCCTGAATATTTCTGGATTATTCAGGACCCACTGAATACATATCCTGAAAAATCCCAAATACCATCCAGATACCCAAAATACCACTTAGGTATTTGGGGGGTATCTATTCAGAATGGATACGAGTGCACATCCATAATTCAGATGCTTAGTATTGCAGGTTTAATTGTATCTGGTTAAGATGGAGTCAGTAGACAGGGTATCAGAATTCCCAACTAAAGGAAGCTGGAAGCAATCTAACCAATCTTTTCATTTTTCTAATGTTGGCAACTATATAGACTTAGGATTTTTCATAATTTAGTTAGAACGACAGGGCCACTAGAAACACAAAGCTAACACCATGATTCTATATATTTTTTCAGGCAAAAGTATGGGAGCCCCGTCTGCACACATGTGTATGAAATCCATATACAAACTCCTGAAAATATTTCACTATTTGGAGCCTTCTAGATTCCAACCCTATCTTACATCATTTATTATTTCTTATAACAACAACAACAACATTCGATTTATATACCGCCCTTCAGGACAATTTAATGCCCACTCAGAGCGGTTTACAAAGTATGTCATTATTATCCCCACAACAAACACCCTGTGAGGTGGGTGGGGCTGAGAGAGCTCCAGAGAACTGTGACTGACCCAAGGTCACCCAGCTAGCTTCAAGTGGAGGAGTGGGGAATCAAACCCAGATTAGAGTCCCGTGTAGAGATGGGCACGATCGGACTCACAATGTGAAAAAAAACCCGATAATGGCGTTTGCACCATCATGACTCAGCTAATCGGTTCCATCCACGGTGACCGATCACGCATTCGGGGGGGGAGGGACTTGATCAGGGGGGCCATCGTGATCTATTCGGAGAGCCAGACACTCAGGCGCCAATAATCTATTCCCCTAGCAACGGAGCCAGGGTAATGCCTGAGCTATGTTTGCCCTCCTTCTGTCACCCTAGAAAACTGAATGGAAGCCCAGCTTTCCTTGATTAGCAGGCTTCCTTCCAACCATGGAGCAGCAACCCAGGGGAGGGAGGGGGAAGGGGGTGTTCTGAAGCCATGGGCACAACGGGGCTTTGTAGGAGGAATGGGTGTTTTTCTGTCTATCACTCTCTGTTTTTAACCTGCTTTTAAAACACTATTTTGTGGGAAAACCTCATTCACGGTTCTGTGTGTGTGTTTAAAATATGCTTTTTGAAGACTGGCTGCTTGCTTTTAAAATTGGGTGGGGAGGAACGGAGGATTCTGTCCCTGCTTTTTTTTAAAAGCTGGCTGAAACATGTTGACGGGGTGTCTCTCTCTATTTGGAGAGGCAGGGATAGATTCCCCCCTCTGCTCTAAGTGTGTGTGTGTGTGTGTGTGTGTGAATCAGGGCCAGATCGACGGGGGGGGGGGGTAGTCTGCCCCCAGCACCGCCAAAGAGGGGGCGCTGGGCGCAGTTGCCAGCCCCAGGAGCATGCCTCGGGAAAGTTGAATGGCGCAGGTGGCCTCCTAGCCACCCGCAGGACAAGGGGTGGCCGGCTTGTGGGAAAAGCAAAAGGCAGCGCAGGTGGCTGGGAGGCCGCCTGCGCCGTTTATCTTTCCCCAGGACAAGGGGCGCACGGGCAAGCCAGCTGCCCCTTGTCCTGGGGAAAGGCAAAGGCAGCGCGGTTGGCTGAGAGGCCACCCGCGCCGTTCGTCTTTCCCTGGGACAAGGGCCGTGCGGGCAAGCCAGCCGCCCCTTGTCCTGGGGAAAGGCAAAAGGCAGCATGGGTGGCTGGGAGGTGGCTTTCTGTTTTTGGGGGTGGCGACCCAGGAGCATGCGCACACAAGAGCCTGACTACGGTTGCCCTGGGTGCTGGCAACCGTAGATCCGGCCCTGGTGTGAATGTCTCCTCCCTGAGGGGAGGCGGCTTGTTGCCAGGTTAAAAACTCCCCCCCCGCTCTAAATGTGTGTGTGTGTGTGTGTGTGTGTGTGAACGTCCCCTCCCTCCCTAAGGGGAGGCGGCTCATCGCCGCCTCCCCGTGCCCACCGGACCTGGCGGCCGCTGCTGAAAACAGCAGGGCACCTCCCGCTTTGGCCTCCCCGATTCCCGATTCCGGATCAGAAACGGGACTTGATCGGTTAGAATCGGTGACCTGGGTTCGGCGGCGGCCCGAATCCACGAATGGCTTGATCGGTATTTTTTTTTTTGATCATGCCCACCTCTAGTCCTGTGCTCTTAACCACTACACCAAACTGGCTATGATCCAGCTGTCCTATTTACCAGGGATAGTCCCTGTTTTGTAGCAAAACATTTTCTGGCTGGAATCTGTGTTATTTCCGTTTAATTCTAAGTACTGTTTGTGCTGTTACATATGTTATATTTAGCATTACACATACCCATGATGTTTTCACACTTGTATATAATGTTCACAGTTGCACTGTGGTCTGCAGACATGAACCAGTGTTAGTCGTGGCAGAAATCATTAGCACACTGGAAACTTTGTTTTCTTGCAATTCCCAAGAGCTTAGAAATTCTGAGACCCTAAGGCAAGAAGTATCACCCATGCCAAATTGATAATTTGGTTTTATGTTAAACACTGAATTTTTCCATTATTCTTTTCGATTGCACCTCAGCATTATTCAAATTTTTGGTACTGTTGAAATGCACACAGACTTCAGTGCAAGAAGGAGTATCAAGTTTACCGAGACTATCCAAGTGCTGTTCATTTTTCCTGTGCTTTCTAGAAAAAAATAGCAAAAGGCAACATAGTTCATTCAAAATCCTGTATGTGTGATTAACAACATCCATTCTGATCCAGTAAGGGCGTTCCATAAGAAGGCATCCTCATGTGCAACCAATGTGAAAGTGGATGTATATCCTCAACCTCAGTGAAATACGTTGGGATTTAGCAAGTTTAGTAAATTACTAACCAAGTTTACTTGGTTGGTAAATTTATTTGCATGTAACCACTTAGGCCTCAAGTAAGGATTCCCACCAGAGAAAGGGGAGTCTCTAAGCTCAGTGAAGTAGAATTGGGATTCTCTATTGGGCAACCTGTTTATTGGGGGGGGGGGCAATTAAGTGAAGATATATACTGAAGTTTTATTGCTCTTTGTTCAGTGTTTAAGATCTGCCTAAGGATATAACAGTTCAGACAATGTTTTCAGTCTTAAGTTTACCTTCTGCTAGCAAAGATGTAGTCACCTAGCAATTTCTTATTTTCTATCAATGTAACCCTATTTTTATCCTTTATGTAGTAAAGTAATTTTACTGAGCTAAACTGGAGTGTGTGTCTGTTCTCATTAAATTCAATTTCTGCTAAACTCTGCTAATTTAAGTATTAAGTATTTATCTCCCTATCTCCATTGCACAGTGTAGTGGTTAAAGGGTTAATCTAGGAGACCCAAGTTCAAATTCCTACTCATCAATGGAGCTCACTGGATAACCTTGAGCCAGTCAGCCGAATACCTCATAGAGCTGGGATAAAATGGAGAAGTAAGGAATGATAGTGTAAGCCACTTTGGATCCCCATTGAGGAAATAAGTGGGGTACAAATATCTAAATAACTGGGTGCATCTTTTGATGGTTGTTGTGTGTGACAAAAGCCAGTTTAGAATGGAACTGCTGGAAGAGGTTCTTAGAGCCTAACTACTCATTGCTTTTTCTTAGACAAAAGAGAAGGCATGATTGGGAGACACAGCTTAACCTTTTCTCCGCTTATCCATTCCAAATTGTTCCTTTTTGACTTACAAGTAGGGGTGTGCAAGGAAAAAACTTTCGGCTTTCTTGTTTCGGGATTACCCGAAACAAGATTCTCTACCGTTAAAGCCGAAAGCCGAAACAAGAATCTCTTTCGGGATTCGGGATTCTTTCGGCATTCTTTCGGCATTCTTTCGGCATTCTTTCGGGGTTTTTTTTTGGGAAAATGCCTCCGTCTTTCAGGACGCCTGGAGGAGGCATTTTCCCACCTAATAAGCCCAAAATTGGTGGGGACCTTCCTCTAACCCTTCTCTAACAACCACCCAAGTTTCAGACAGATTGGACTTTGGGGGGCCATGTTATGGCCCCCCAAAGCAGGTCCCCCCATCCTCCCATAAGAAAGCGAAGGAGCAGCATATTGTTAGCATGCTGCTGCTGATCTTTCTTCATTATTTCCTATGGGGAAAAAATGAAGAGGCAGGCTTCCTTTGCCAGGGGTGGCATTTTGCATGCAAAATGCCCCCCTACCCTCAGGGGCCCTTCTCCCACCCCTCCTCCCACCCCCCACCAAGGCTCAGCCTGCTCCCACTTGGGGGGGCCATTTCATGGCCTCCCCAAGTAGGTGCTCTAATCTCTACCACTGACAGCTGGGGGAGGCTTGTGTTGCCAGGGGTGGCATTTTGCATGCAAAATGCCCCCCAACCCTCTGGGGCCCTTCTCCCACCCCTCCTCCCACCCCCCACCAAGGCTCAACCTGCTCCCACTTGGGGGGGCATTTCATGGCCTCCCCAAGTAGATGCTCTGCTCTCATCTCTACCACTGACAGCTGGGGGAGGCTTGTGTTGCCAGGGGTGGCATTTTGCATGCAAAATGCCCCCCAGCCCTCTGGGGCCCTTCTCCCACCCTTCCTCCCACCCCCCACCAAGGCTCAGACTGCTCCCACTTGGGGGGGCCATTTCATGGCCTCCCCAAGTAGGTCCTCTCAGCCCCTAAAGTCCACCCCTTACAGCCCCACACAAACCCAATTCCCCCCCCAGCTGCCACACACAGACCCAAATCCCCACATTAGCCCCTCACAGACCCAAATCCACCCCCACCTGCCCTACACCCATAACCCCAGGAACAGGCTGGCAAAGGCCAGCCCTCTCCCTTTGTTCCCTATGCTGGGAACTTCTAAACTCTCTTTCCCTGGGCAATTCTGCACAGCCCAGGGGTGCCACAATGGTGGGCACACTTCTGAGTGCCAGCTGGTCCCTGTGAAAGAGCACCTGAACCACAGACACCCTCCCTCAAATTCCCCCACCACCTACAGAGATGGCTGGCCAGCCAGCCCCATTGTTCCCTATGATGGGAACCAACTGCACAACAAAGAATAAAACAAGAACAACACAAAATAAAGTTTTAAAAAAAATATATTCTCCCTTCCAAAGTACAAGTAGGCAAAGCATTATGACACATTACACCAGCAGTCCCCCACACAGAAAAATTAAAACAAAACTCACTTAACATCAGAGAATCACAAAGCATGATTCCTGTCAAAAACACTTTATTTCTTGAACAGCTTTAGGTTACACAGCAGGGGGGAACACCAAAGGGCATGGCAGCACTATCTTACACAAAAATAACACAACTCGCTTCACATTAAAGAATCACCCCCAAAAATTGCTGTCAAAAGCACTTTATTTCTGTAACTGCTTTAGGAAGGCACCACAGAGCAGGAAAGCAGTGTACTACACAAAAATAACACAACTCACTTCACATCAGAGAATCACACAAACACAATTGCTGTCAAAAACGGTGAAGTGGGTTGTATTATTTTTTGCAGTACATTGCTATCATGCCCTGTTGTGCCCTCCTACTGTGTAACCTAAAGCTGTTCAAGAAATAAAGTGTTTTTGCCAGGAATTGTGTTTTTGTGATTCTCTGATGTTAAGTGAGTTGTGTTATTTTTGTGTAAGATAGTGCTGCCATGCCCTTTGGTGTTCCCCCCTGCTGTGTAACCTAAAGCTGTTCAAGAAATAAAGTGTTTTTAACAGGAATTGTGCTTTGTGATTCTCTGATGTGAAGTGAGTTGTGTTATTTTTGTGTAAGATAGTGCTGCCATGCCCTTTGGTGTTCCCCCCTGCTGTGTAACCTAAAGCTGTTCAAGAAATAAAGTGTTTTTGACAGGAATCATGCTTTGTGATTCTCTGATGTTAAGTGAGTTTTGTTTTAATTTTTCTGTGTGGGGGACTGCTGGTGTAATGTGTCATAATGCTTTGCCTACTTGTACTTTGGAAGGGAGAATATAATTTTTTTTAAACTTTATTTTGTGTTGTTCTTGTTTTATTCTTTGTTGTGCAGTTGGTTCCCATCATAGGGAACAATGGGGCTGGCTGGCCAGCCATCTCTGTAGGTGGTGGGGGAATTTGAGGGAGGGTGTCTGTGGTTCAGGTGCTCTTTCACAGGGACCAGCTGGCACTCAGAAGTGTGCCCACCATTGTGGCACCCCTGGGCTGTGCAGAATTGCCTAGGGAAAGAGAGTTTAGAAGTTCCCAGCATAGGGAACAAAGGGAGAGGGCTGGCCTTTGCCAGCCTGTTCCTGGGGTTATGGGTGTGGGGCAGGTGGGGGTGGATTTGGGTCTGTGAGGGGCTAATGTGGGGATTTGGGTCTGTGTGTGGCAGCTGGGGGGCAAATTGGGTTTGTGTGGGGCTGTAAGGGGTGGACTTTAGGGGCTGAGAGGACCTACTTGGGGAGGCCATGAAATGGCCCCCCCAAGTGGGAGCAGTCTGAGCCTTGGTGGGGGGTGGGAGGAAGGGTGGGAGAAGGGCCCCAGAGGGCTGGGGGGCATTTTGCATGCAAAATGCCACCCCTGGCAACACAAGCCTCCCCCAGCTGTCAGTGGTAGAGATGAGAGCAGAGCACCTACTTGGGGAGGCCATGAAATGCCCCCCCAAGTGGGAGCAGGCTGAGCCTTGGTGGGGGGTGGGAGGAGGGGTGGGAGAAGGGCCCCAGAGGGTTGGGGGGCATTTTGCATGCAAAATGCCACCCCTGGCAACACAAGCCTCCCCCAGCTGTCAGTGGTAGAGATTAGAGCACCTACTTGGGGAGGCCATGAAATGGCCCCCCCAAGTGGGAGCAGGCTGAGCCTTGGTGGGGGGTGGGAGGAGGGGTGGGAGAAGGGCCCCTGAGGGCTGGGGGGCATTTTGCATGCAAAATGCCACCCCTGGCAAAGGAAGCCTGCCTCTTCATTTTTTCCCCATAGGAAATAATGAAGAAAGATCAGCAGCAGCATGCTAACAATATGCTGCTCCTTCGCTTTCTTATGGGAGGATGGGGGGACCTGCTTTGGGGGGCCATAACATGGCCCCCCAAAGTCCAATCTGTCTGAAACTTGGGTGGTTGTTAGAGAAGGGTTAGAGGAAGGTCCCCACCAATTTTGGGCTTATTCGGTGGGAAAATGCCTCCTCCAGACGTCCTGGAAGACGGAGGCATTTTCCCATAGAAAAGCCGAAAGAAAGCCGAAAGAATCCCGAAACGTTTCGGCTTTTTTCTTTCGGCTACCCGAAACGTTTCGGCATTCCCCGAAACGTTTCGGCATTCCCCGAAAGAAGCCGAAACACTTTTGTTTCGGCATTCTTTCGGCATTCTGAATGCCGAAACGCACATCCCTACTTACAAGTTCCAAATGTCACATGCAGCTAGGCCCCCAAACTTAAGAATTATATGTCACCTCTTACTTTGTATGTAACAAAATACTTTGTATATATCTTCTTCATAGCTAATAGAATGATTTATGAAATTACATTTTTATTACAGAATCACAGAGTTGGAAGGGGCCATACAGACCTTCTAGTCCAAACCCCTGCCCAATGCAGGAGCATCCCTGACAAATATTCATCCAGCCTCTTCTTGAAAACTGATAGTGAAGGGGAGCTCACCACCTCCCCAGGCGGCTGATTCCACCTTTGAACTACTCTGACCATGAGTAATATCCAGCTGGTGCCTTTCTACATGTAATTTAAGCCCATTGTTTCAGGTCCTATCCTCTGCTGCCAACTGGAACAGCTCCTTGCCTTCCTCCAAATGACAGCCTTTCAAATATTTAAAGAGGGCAATCATGTCCCCCCTCAGTCTCCTCTTCTCCAAACTAAACATTCCCAAGGCCCTCAGCCTTTCTTTGTAGGGCTCAGTCTCTAGACCCCTGTTCATCCTCGTCACTCTCTTCTGCACCCTCTCAATTTTGTCCACATCCTTTTTGAAGTGAGGCCTACAGAACTGCACACAGTAGTCCAGGTGTGGCCTGACCAGGGCGGTATAGAGAGAGACTATGACCTCCTGCAATTTTGATGCAATGGCCCTTTTGATACAACCCAAGACTGAGTTTGCCTTTTTTTGCCACCGCATCACACTGACTGCTCATATTTAGTTTACAGTCCACTCTTACCCCAAGATCTCTTTCGCATACATTACTGCCCAGAAGTGTATCCCCCATCCAGTATTTGTGCTTCACATTTTTGTGGTCCAGATGTAATACTGTGCACTTATCTATGTTGAACTGCATCCTGTTCACAACCTACTTCTCCAGAGTATTCAGGTCTTGTTGAATTTTAACTCTATCTTCTTGGGTGTTTACCACTCCTCCCAATTTGGTATCATCAGCAAATTTAATGAGTAGCCCATTTACCCCTTCATCCAGATCATTGATAAAAATATTGAAAAGTGCCAGGTCCAAAACCGAGCCCTGCGGCACCCCACTGGACACCTCCCTCCAATCTGAAGAAACGCCGTTGACCACCACTCTTTGGGTGCAGTCCTCTAACCAGTTCCCTATCCACTGAACTGTCCTATAGTCCAGTCCACTGTCTTCCATTTTACCTATTAGAATGCCGTGGGGAACCTTATCAAAGGCTTTACTGAAATCCAGGTAAATCACGTTGACAGAGTTCCCATGATCCAGTAAACTCATCACTCGATCAAAGAAGGAAACCAGGTTGGTCTGAAAAGATCTGTTGGGGACATAACCATGTTGACTTCCCTGGATCACTAAGTGGTCCTTCAGATGCTTACAGATTGATCCCTTTAAAATCTGCTCTATTATCTTCCCAGCAACAGAAGTCAGACTGACCAGCCTGTAGTTTCCCGGGTCAACCTTCTTCCCTTTCTTAAAGACTGGGATAACATTTGCTCTTCTCAAATCTTTTTTTTTTTTAATAAAATTTTTATTGGAATTAGAATCATTTGATTTCACATTACAATCAATTCCCGTTTCCCAATTTCTAACCCCCTCCCTTTCCCCCCTTTTTTGTAGACTTCCAACAGTTTTCCAACCCTTTGTCCCTTTTCCCTTACTCATTTTAAATTCATCTATCTAACAAACATATACTTTCCCTTTAATCTAAGCAATAATTCTTTAACTATTTTTAACACTCTGTATCCTATCTTTAAGTCCCTTCTTCCATATTAGACAAACAATTTGTCCCTGTTTCCATAATTTCATAATTTCCTGGTTTCAAATATTTCTATAAACCATATACCATATAAACCATATAATCCATGTGTTCATATAAGTCAACCAATTTAACTTATATTCTGTATATTACTTTTTCTACATATCTTGTCTTCATTCTACTTTAGTTATATTTAATTATATTATTAATTTCCTCTTTCTTTAATTATACATCTATATAACTATTGTCAAAAGTTATCAATCAATTTGATCCATATGTTTCTTCCGGTAGACTTATTCAGTTTAACATGTTACACGTTTATACCAGAAACAGTATTAATTAGTCGGTCCTTATAATTAGTTATTTTCTATCCATATTTTATATATTTTTCTATATATAACAATCTAACAAGATAACTGCTTAGACATTTTCATTTCTCTCTCTACCCTCCGGTAAAGTCACCCCCCTCTACATTTTGTCATGTTTCAATAGTTCTCAAACTGCCACAGTTCTCCTCCCACCTCCCATTTCTTCAACACATATTGCTTCAGCTTCTCCCAGTCTGTGTTGAACTGTCCTGGGTCCAGATTTCTCAATTTTCTTGTCATTTTGTCCATTTCAGCCATATACAGCAATTTGTAAGTCCAGTCCTCAATAGTTGGCACTTCTTGTACTTTCCATTTTTGCGCATACAAAAGTCTGGCCGCTGCTGTCATGTAAAATATCAATGTTCTATATTGGGCTGGAATGTTCTCCATTCCCAAGTTCAGTAGCAGGAGTTCTGGGTTCTTATTGATTTGAAATTGTAGAATCTCACTTATTACTTTTATTATTTCTCCCCAGTACTGCCTAGCTACCTCACACGTCCACCACATATGGTACAGAGAGCCCTCATGTTTTTTACATTTCCAGCATTTATTAGAAGTGTTCAAATTCCCTAGCGCAATCTTCTTTGGTGTCATGTACCAACGATAGATCATTTTGTAAATGTTCTCTTTAATATTAGTACACGTTGTAGTCTTCATTGTGTTTTTCCACAGGTGTTCCCATGCCTCCATTGTTATTTCTTTGTTAAAATTTATGGCCCACTTCACCATTTGTACTTTAACTATTTCATCTTCAGTATACCATTTCAACAGTACTTGGTATACCTTGGAAATTTCCTTCTTATCCTCTTTTAAAAGTGTCTGCTCTAGTTCCGAATTCTCTGTTCTTATGCCTCCCTTTGCACAGTCCGAGTTGTAGAGATCTCTGATCTGCCTATACTGAAACCAGTCATAGTTGGGTGATAACTCGTCCTGTGTCTTTATTTTAAGTTTGGAAGATTCTATTCGGGTTATCTCCTTATATGTTAAACACTGTTGCTCAGTATCGACAGCTCTCGGATCTATTACTTCATATGGAACCACCCACATGGGGGTTCCTTCTTGTAGAAAGTCTCTGTACTTCTTCCAAGTTGCAAATAGGCTTTTCCGTATGTAATGATGTAAGAACATAGAGTTCACTTTCACTTTATCATACCATAGGTATGCATGCCATCCGAATATTTTTTTATATCCCTCTAGGGCCAATAATTTCTTATTCTTCAGCGTCATCCAATCTTTCAGCCACACTAGGCAGATTGCATCATAGTAAAGTCTTAGATTGGGCAGTTGCATTCCGCCTCTTTCCTTTGCATCTTGTAAAACTTTCATTTTCACTCGAGGCTTCTTGCCTGCCCAAACAAAGTCTGATATTTTCCTCTGCCATTTTTCAAACTGCTTAGAGTCTCGGATAATTGGTATTGTCTGTAACAAAAACATTACTCTTGGTAACACGTTCATCTTAACTGCTGCAATCCTTCCCAACCATGACAAATTCAATCTATTCCATTTGATCAAATCTTGCTCAATCTGAGTCCATAATTTTTCGTAGTTATTTTTGAATAGATCTATATTCTTTGCAGTCAGTTCAACTCCCAAATATTTCACCTTAATTGTTACTTCACAGTCCGTTATTTCCATTAACAGTTGTTGTTTTTGCTTAGTCATATTTTTGCATAGTATCTTTGACTTCTTTTTGTTAATATAAAACCCTGCCAAATCTCCGAACTCCTTGATCTTCTCTATCACTTTTGGCATATTCTCCATTGGGTCTTCCACAATTAACATTATATCGTCCGCAAATGCTCTGACCTTATAAGAAAAGTCTTTTATTTTTATTCCGCGGATTTCTTCATCTTGTCGTATTTGTATCATCAGTATCTCCAATACCAAAATGAATAACAGCGGAGACAACGGGCAACCTTGTCTTGTTCCTTTACTTATAGTCAATTTCTTAGTAGTCTCATCATTCACCACAATTGCTGCATTCTGGTCTCTGTAGATTTCTTTAACTGCTCTTATGAATCTTTCTCCCATTTGTAGCTTTTCCATAGTGGCAAACATAAAGTCCCAGTTCAAATTGTCAAACGCTTTTTCAGCATCAACAAAGAAGAAACCAACCTCTTTGTCACAACGCTTATCATAATACTCAATAGCATTGATCACTGTCCTTAAATTGTCTCTGATTTGTCTACCAGGTAAAAAACCTGCTTGTTCCTCCTCAATAACTTCCGAAAGCCATCCCTTCACTCTCTCTGCCAGTATCTTCACAAAGATTTTATAGTCATTATTAAGTAAGGATATGGGTCTGTAATTTTTCACATTAGTCAGATCTTGGCCCTCTTTGGGGATCAATGAGATGTTAGCTTCCTTCCAGGTATCTGGAATCCGTTGATCCTTTAATACTCCATTGATCACTTCTTTTAGGAATGGTACCAGTTCGTTGGCCATTGTCTTATAAAATTTGGCTGTAAGTCCATCTGGCCCTGGCGCCTTTCCCAAATTTGTTGATTGTATTGCCATTTTTATTTCCTCATCCGTTACTTCGTTGTTCAGTCTGTCTCTCCACGCTTCCGAGATTACTGGGAGCTTCATTTTCTCCAAATATGTCGCTATTGATTCTTTATTCACCTCTTTCTTATTATACAATTTAGCATAAAATTTATAGAAGGCTCTACTAATGGATGTCTGTTCCAAATACGTTTTGTTATCTTCACATATTTTGTTTATTATTTTCTTTTCCTTTCTCTTTTTCAGTTGCCATGCCAAATATTTCCCAGGTTTGTTTGCACCTTCAAACCCTTTTTGATTCAGTCTTTTAAGATTCCACTCCAATTCTTTATTATTCATTGCTGTCAGCTGTTCTTGTAATATTTTAATGTCCTGATAAATTTTCTTTTTCCCTGGTCTCTTCTTTAACTGTATTTCTTTGGCTTTTATTTTCTCCATAATCTCCTGTCTCTTCTCCTCTTTCTTTTTTCTGGCTCTTCCATTTAAGTCCATTAGTATGCCCCTAATTACCGCCTTGTAAGTGTCCCAAACCTTGTTGGTTGGTACTTCTTTATTCATGTTGTATTGTATGAAGAACTTTGTCTCTCTTCTCAGCATCTCCATATTCTCTCCCTCTTGAAGTAAGTCCTCATTTATTCTCCATCCTCTCCTTTTGCTCCTTCTCCCCAATTTCCACATAATTGGATTATGATCCGAGCCTACCATTGGCATTATTTCCACTTCCTTAGTCCATAACGCTAAGTCTTTTGAGGCCCAGATCATATCAATTCTCGATAGTGTAAAGTGTCTTGTGGAGTAGAACGTAAATTGTCTGCTTTTCGGGTTTTGTCTTCTCCATACATCTTCTAAGGTTTCCTGTTGTATCAATTCAAAAAACAACTTTGGTAGCAATCCTCTCTTCTTTTGTGCAGTTGATGATTTTTTGTCTAAATCCAAATTTGTCACTCCATTGAAGTCTCCAGCAAGTATTATCTGGTCATATGAAAGTTCATCTAGTTGCTTCCTTAAATCCTCAAAGAAGCTTTCTTTTGCTCCATTAGGTGCATAAATTCCAACTACCAGCACTCTCTTTGAATTCCATACGCATTCCACTACTATAAATCTGGCTTCCACATCTTTCATTACAAACTTTGGCTGCAGCTCTTCTTTAATATAAAGCACTACTCCTCTTTTTTTCTTATTAGAGGCCGCTGCAAAATCATTGCCCAATTTTTTTGATTTTAGATACTTTACATCTTGTTTTCGAATATGGGTCTCTTGCAAACATACAATATCACATTTTTGTTTTAATAGCCAGTGAAAAATGCTTTTTCTCTTATTCGGTGAATTAAGTCCATTTACATTCCAAGATAAAACTTTACACTCCATAATCATAATCTTGTTGCTGGTAAGTCCTTTTCATTGTCTCTTATAAATCGCTCCATCTCTCGTTCAGATCTGATGCGTTTTTTGGCCCCTCCAAATTCAAAGGACACTCCTTCTAGTAATTCCCATCTGTACCTGATTTTCATGTCCTTCAAAATCTGAATTAGCGCCTTATATTTTTTCCGGTCCAATAACACCGATCTGGGTAACTCCTTCATAATGATAATCGTCTTGCCGTCAATCTCCAATGGATCTTGAAACTGTTTAGTCACAATCTTCTCTTTCATATTTCGGATCGTGAATTGCACAATCACATCTCTTGGTAATTTCCTCTGGGTTGCAATTCTTGAATTTACACGGTATACCACGTCCAGGATAGCCACAACTTCCTCCTCCTCCTTCCCCAGGTATTCAGCTAACACCTCAGTCATCTGTTCTTGCGCTGTCTTTCCTTCCACTTCCGGCAAGCCGCGAAATCTTAGCTGCTTCTCCATGTGTTTACTTTCCGCAACCGCCATTCTCCCCCTCATCAGTCTCATCTCTGTTTGTTGCGTGTCAGCTAGATTCTCCACCGCGCCTTCTACTACTTTAACTCTCTGCTGTGTTCCTTGCAGTTCATTTTGCATTGTTTCCATACCTTTCTTTACTTCTGACAGCTCACTTTTCACTGTCTGTTTAACCTCTTTGATCAGCTCCGGTTTCATGTCCTTAAGTTCTTCAATCACTTCTAAGAGTTTTTTGTCTAGGTTCTCTATTGCCGATTGCCACTCTTTTTTCGACATCGTGGGGCTTGCCTTAGCTCGCTCCCACGAGTCCGCCCTCTTCCTTAACTCCGTGGCTTAAAATTTAGTGTCTTTTTAATTTTTAATTTAAATGTCCCGGTCTTTTTGCAAAGAAAAAACTTTTAGAAAATCCAAAATGTCGGGCGTCTTTTCTCTATGGTTCTTCTATGGTTTTTGTAATCCAAAATGGCTTACTTCCTCTTCCGCTGAAGCCGCGGCTTTTCCCCTTTCAAAGATGGCGATTCCCTTCTTCCTGCCCTCCGGCAGGGGCCGCTTCTCTCCAGCAACTCTATTGTTATTACGTACTTCCTGTCTCCCGACTTCCCGCAGTAGCTCTCGCGATGGTAAAATTTTCTCACAGCTCCATAACCGCAAGTATTCAAAACAATAGTCCAAATTCTTTAATAACTTCTTTAAACTTAGTCTTTTTTCTATTTCGACTCTTGCCGAGTCTTTTCCTCCTTATAGTTAGCCTGTTGCAGTTTTAAAATCTACTTTTAATCTTCTTTACTTTTAACAATCTGTCCCGTATCAGAAGATAGTGATCTTTACCTTCCCATTCACTTTCCGTGGGTTGTAATAACTGTTTCAATCTTCGTTTCTCCTCTACTCCTCTTTCCCCTGTTGAAGCTTGGGTACGTAGGTCTTATGCCAACCGCATTGGCCCTGAAACTGCCGCAGAGATCATAGCCGACCTGTCACAGGGTGGGACCTCAAGGGTCGTGAGGGGGCCCATCGCGTAGAGCCCCCCCTCGCCCGAGATCAACGCGCCCTGAGGTCTTGAGCGTTCTTTGCCTGCTCTCCGCCTGAGAGCAGTCGGCCGCGGGCTATTTTGCCCCCGCCAGCCGCTTAAAACGGCAGTCCGGTCAGCTCCACAGTTGGAGCTGCGTCAGACCTCCATGAATCCCAAACCGGAAGTCTGCTCTTCTCAAATCTTGTGGCACATCCTCAGTCCTCCAAAAGGCCTTGAAGATGATAGACAGAGGCTCTGCAAGTTCTCTAGAAAGTTCTTTGAGCACTCTTGGGTGCATACCATCCTGCCCAGGGGATTTGTAGTCATCCAGGTGCCTCTCCACAACCTCTCTGTCAATGTCAACTAGCGACCCAGGCGTCCTGTCATGTCTTCTATCTTCTCTAGATGGGCCCGAGTTCTTCAGGGAGAAAACAGAGGCAAAAAAGTCTGTCTGCTTTTTCTCTGTCCTCCATCAGAGTTTCTCCTTCTACTCCCAACAACAGTCCAATTGCCTCTTTTACCTTGCATTTGCTTCTCACATATTTGTAAAAGTTTTTCTTATTGTAGCGAGGCCCCCTGGCCAGACCCAGCTTATACTGAGCTTTGGCTTCTCTGATGGCTGATCTGCATCCACATCGGTTTCTTGGAGCCCTTATCATGTTTCTGTCTTGCTGGAATATTGAGGGCTTGAGCTTGCAAACACTCATGTTTGAGAAGAGCCCACCCTTCACTTGGTCCTTTCTGTTCCAGCACTCTCCCCCACAGAATAACTCATCAAGCCTCTGAGTTCATTGAAGTCAGCCCTACGAAGATCTAACCTACGAATCTGGTTATGAACTTCCTTGGCCCCCCCACAGCAACTGGAATTCAAGAAGGACATGGTCACTTCCCTTTAAGGTCCCCACCACCTTCACCCCATCTACCAATTCTTCCCTGTTGTTAATATTAAGTCTAGTATGGCCGAGCCCCTTGTAGCTTCCTCCACCATTTGAAAAAGGAAGTAATCAGCCAGGCAGGTCAGGAAGTTGCGCGAGTCTTGTCGCTTTGCTGAGTTTCTTTCCCAGCATACGTTGGGGAAGTTGAAGTCACTCATAATGATAAGGTTCTGATGTCTGGATACTCTACCAATCTGTTCAAGGCGGGCAGCATCCATTTCCTCTCCTTGGTCAGGCCGTCTGTAGCAGACTCTAGCAACAATACCCTTTGTCCTTCCTCCCCTTATTTCCACCCATATACTTTCCACCGGGCTGTCAACCACATTCTCCAGAACTTGCTGACAATCAAGCCCTCTCCTCACATACAATGCCACTCCGCCTCCTCTTCTACCCTTGCGGTTTTTCTTGAACAACTTGTACCCATCCACTACCACATTCCAGTCATGGGAATCATCCCACCAAGTCTCAGTAATCCCTACTGTATCGTAGCCCTCTGTTTGCAAGAGAAACGCAAGCTCTTCCTTCTTATTACCCATACTTTGGGCATTGGTATATAGGCACTTCTAGCCTTGTAACTTTGTTTGATCTGTCCTACTCAGGTGGCCCCCCACACTTCTTCATTGAAATCCCCATGTTGATCATCCCCTTCCCCTTGCAGCATCAGTTTAAAGCTCTCCTGATGAAGCTCTCCACATTCTTTCCAAACATTTTCTTCCCTGACCTTCAGAAGTGAAGCCCATCGTGTGCCAGAAGGCCGCCTCTGAGAAAACTTATCTCATGGTCCCAGAACCCAAAGCGCTCCTGCCGGCACCACCACCTCAGCCTACAATTCACCTCGAGTATGCTCTGCTCCCTTCGCATTCCTCTTCCTTTGACAGAAAGGATAGAAGAAAATACCACCTGTGCCTTCAATGTCTTCAACTGCCTCCCAAGAGCTTCATAGTCCTCTTAAATTCTTGCAATGGTATTCGCAGCCATGTCATTCGTTCCCACATGAACCAGCACAAACGGGTACTGATCAGTTGGTCTGATCAGTTTTGGCAGTCAGTCTGTAATATCCCGAATTCTGGCCCCCAGCAAGCAACACATCTCTCAGAGTAGGGGGTCTGACCTGGACACATGACGTTCTATACCCCTGAGCAGAGAATCCCCGATGACCACCACTTTCTGTTTTCTTCTACTTCCGTGTTGCTCCACGCTCTCTTCACTCCTTCCTCCAGGTCTTTGTGGTTCTCCTGCCACTCTCATCTCCATCACCATCTCAAGCACCTCAAAATGATTCTTGAGCTCCAGTGGACCAAAACGTTGTCTTAGTCGACATCTTCCGGTTTGCACTGCAGAACTGAGAGGAGGCTCAGAAGGGAGATCTACTCTTCCTTCGTCTCCTTGACTTACTTATTCATACTTGTGCAGAGCCCCCAGGCTCTTGACAATAAAATTCTCCCCTTCCTTGATATCCTGAAGGGTGGTGATCCTCTCCTCCAGGCTCTGACTCTTCTCCTCCAAAAGCCTGATCAGCTTACACTTCTGACAAGTGAAGTCCGTCTTCTCTTCTGGGTAACTGGAAAGGGGCCTTCTGTCGACATCATCACCTTCCAAGTATATTCCAAGAGTACACTGAGCAGAGTTTCAGGGCCCAAAGGCAGAAAGGCAGAAAGATTAAAAAAAAACTTTACCTTCTAGCAGCAGCTCACCACGTGGTCTCCACTTCTTACCTCAGCCCAGCTGTCTCAGCTCTGCCTCGGTTGAGGAGGAGCCTTTTGTTTCAAAAGGCTGCCAAGCACCACAGAGCTCAGCACAGTATTCTTTCTATTCATTCATCTAATCAGAGTGTGTTAAATGAAGGAGACATTCATTTTGTTTCATTCAGGTAAAGTAGCCAACTATTTGACGGCAATATTTTTGAAAGTCAGGAGACTGTGACCTTCCTTCAGATACCCTGTTAGCCTGCAGTCAAGGCAGGATATCTATTCCAGTTCCAACTCCTTGATCTAGCCACTGGATGGTCCACTTTCCAAATGATACAATAAAGGCTGAAAGTTATGAACGTATCTGCTTTCTGCAAAGCAAGGTTTTGTGTGTATAAAAATGGCAGTCTGCTTATTTTATCTGGTAACATTCCTGTCAGGGCAGCTTTGACGTGTCCATCATTTTTCAATGCTTCCAGTTTCTTCCTGCTGCTTCAGATAGCAATGAGGGACTTTTCTACTTAGCCAACAAACTTCTATGAACATGTGACACATGCCACCTCTCTATTATTTATCTTTGAGCTTTGTCCACATTTCATTTTGAATTTGCCCTTCTGGCAAATACTGGAATTATTCATCAATTGGTTTAAAGATTAGACATGTAATTGCCCCATGGACAATGTGTCCTTTCTTGATTTTTTAATCTGTAAAGCTTTCAAAACAACATGAGGAAAATGACTGGAAAAAAGTCTTTCATGCACTGGCTATGACTGAAGATATCTTTTCACAGGGGAGGACAGAGTTCAGGACCAGTTTGGCCAGCAACAGACAAAGGGGCAACAGGAAGGGGAATGTTGCTAGCTCCAGTGGGGCCAGGAAGGAGAGCACCCCAGGGCTAGTGGGACAGGTGTGGCCTGACACGTCATTGGGCAGGCCTAGCAGCTTCAGTGTCGGCCATAGGATATGAGGGCATGCTCTTAGGGCTACAAGGGGAGATGTGGGTGAAGGGTGGTGAGAGGAGCTATGGGTTTCTGGGTTAGGCCACACCTTAAAAGCAGCAATTAGGAGACCTGGGCCTGGGGTGGCCAGTGGAGGATTTGACAGGAACTGTTAGGGATGCAAAGAGAGAAGGGTGCTGTTAATCACTTCCCCGCCTCCAGAAGGGTACTGTAACCCGAAATAGAATAAAGGCCACAATAAGTATCTGTATTCAGCATAGGGTTGCCAGGTCTCTTTACCCTCCTAGCTGGAGCAGGGAGGGACATGGAACTTACCTGTATCTACTTTGCACGCACGAAGCACGCACACCCTCCTAGCCCAGCACAATGATGTCACTTCTGGGAATGATGTCATCATGCAAGCTCCAGAAGCACTCCAAGGCTTCACACAGGGAGCACTCCTGAGGCCTGTGTGATGATGTCATTCCTGAGTGCAATGTGATCACACCACACAAGGAGCATCCTTTGGAGACCCGTTCCTGCACCTTTCCCCTTGCTGGCCAGGTGAGTGGTGGCAGAGGAAGGAGGCTAGGAGCAGAGGATCCCCTGCCCCCACTGGCGGAACGGCAATCCTAATTTCCTTGGGGCCTGTTGGAGGATGGAAAGTCGATCACTCCTAAAACTGCTGCAAGCACCAGTGTTGCATCTGCCTAGGGAGATGCCCAACCCATTACATATCTGCATATCTTTCTGTTTGCTCTTCTTGTTCCTCTAGAATGCAACTTCAGATATATCTGGCAGTAAAATGAACACAAAACTGGGAGTATTAAAAATGAGCAATTGCAAGTGGGTTTAATGTTTGTATAAAGCTGCCCTATTTCCCCAAAATTGTGTTGACAGGTGAACCTTACTGACCCCCATTGCTGTCTGTATTTCATCTAGCAGCCTGTCTCAACCATTCTTTTCCTCTGGTCAGCCTAGATGCAGGTAATGTTTACAAACTCTATATGGCTTTGCATTGCCCCCATATCCCTCATTTTGTAACCAGCAGCTTAGTATAAGATCCTACAGCCGATCCTTCTCCTGGCTCCCCATTTTGATCTTTTTATATAGACAACCCCATGCTAGCTTTTATATAGACAACCCCATGCTAGCTTTCAGTCATGGGACAGACATTCAGTGTCCTTGCATTAGAGATCCATGTTCTTCCCCTGTCTGAATGTTTAATTATGCAATAATGCAAATGTATGCAAAGTTATATCATTTGCATGTCAGTTTTTCTATGTATAGAATTTGTTACAGGTTTTTTTTCTGCACAGAGTACACACCAAAGCACAAGCCGAAGCAGGTTTACTCAGAAGTAAGAGAAAGTGTCTTTAGGATTGCAGCTACAGTATACAAGGTGTTAATGGCCAGGTTACAGCTCAAGAGTTGTAAACTGAATGAAAGATGGCCAGTGTCTTGCCAACTGCAAAGAAGTGATTTGTTGCTCACAAACTGTGCATCTTGCTGTACAGATGAGTGACAGTGGTTTGGACGCAATGATCATAATGCATGTCTTTTTCTCTAATCTTAATATCAGTGTAAGTAAAGAAATCCTTGGGAGGATTCTTTTGCATAACAATAGCATTCTTTCTTTTTCCTTTTCCCCAACCAAAATAAACCCATACTTTGTCTTTTGGTGCACAGGGTAATAAGTACTGGGAATTTGAGGCATTATCCCTTGAAAAATAATTGCCTCCGGCATTTGATCTTTAGACATGATTACATAATATGATGCAGAATGCGAGTGTTCGGAACAACTATTAATATTAATCTTAGCGCCTACACAGTGTTTTTCTCACATCTTCAAAGTGCTTTCCTTCCATTAGCTATAAGCCTTACAATACTTCAGGGACATTCACTAGTAAGTAAGTAAATATTATTGCCATTATATTGATGAAGAAACAAAATCAGGAGGGCTGTATGCTTTCCCAAAACCAGAAAAAAGGTTCTTGGCAGATCTAAAACAGACATTTTCTTGCACTCAGAGTAATATGGAAGTGAGCCACCACTTTTCTCCCTAGTCAACAAGACCCAAGGCAACAAATGGAGATAGTCCAAATACACCCGCAAGATACTGGGGACATTTTATATTTATGAAACTCTGAGATCAGTTCTCAGCATTGTGTATCCCCCGCAATTCAGTTTCTTCATACAAGAGCCAGGGAGGAGCAGTGTGTGACTGTTTTGTTTTTAAATAGAGTGCACCAACAAATGGGGCTAAATACTGCTGCCGCCTCTGACTTACCTCAATGTATACGCCATTGCTTTTAACATTCTTTTTCTAGCCAACTCCAATACATCAGAAGTGGGTCGATCTGGAAGAAAAGTGTTGAATGCAGTAGAGAGCAGTAAGATAAGTTGGGGGAAGGGGCCAAGTTTAGTACCCATCACTCTGTGCTCGGTTTTGTTTTTGTTTCTGTTTTACTTTTTTTTAAAAAGATTCCCATTTTGAACATTACTAGATAGTATATCCATGTGGATTCCTCTTCCTGTCATTTCAAGGTTGGGCGCAATTGATGACATTCACTTCTTAAGGAGGAAATAAAAGAGGGGCACTTCAGGACACTGTTGAGGTGAAGGTAAAACTTTACAGGCTGCAGAAATCAGCATTTCTGTATATTTTGTTGCTGAAAGTCGCAAGGTTTGCTACTCAAGGTTTGCTACTCAAGTCAAAGCTCAGAGTTTTGCTGACATTTTTTGCAAATCCAGGGAAATAACAGCTCAGTGCTTCTGTAGTGTAGAGTAGATACAGATTCAAGTCAGTCATTGGCATCAAACAGAGATCTCTGAGCTCTCCAAATGAAAGTACAGATGGTGGACATTTGAGGGGGGAAATTAGTTTCCAGTTTTATGAAAGGGGTCCCCCCCAAAAGGAAAGTGCAGAGCACTAGCTGTCTGGCATGCAAATGTAATGGCACAGGCATATCTTGTGTGTAGGAAAACATTTTAATGAACAGGGTGCAGCATAATAAAATGCCTATAAAATCACAACAATAAAGCATTTAAAAATGCGAATGACTGCAATTAAAACTCACACATAAAAAACATCCATTAAAGCATGTGGAACACCATCAGCAGAAGGAACCCAATCCCATCCTCTTCAGCCAGCACTAAACGTCCTCCTGAAGAGCCAAGTTTTAACCAGCTGAGGACATAGTGGGAGAGGCGGTCCTGCAGGTATGCAGGTCCCAGTCCATAAAGGGCTTTGAACTGTAAAACCAACACTTTGAGGAGTGTAAGTCCATCTAGAAAAAGTAGGACTGATGCAGAAAGATGCAATGGTATTGAAAGCTTCTGAGAGGTCCAGAAGAATAAAGCCGGTACACTTTTTATCCATCTTCAGAGACAGATCATCAACCAATGCAACAAAACCAGTTTCAGTCCCACAGACTCTTCTGACAGATATGATTTATGAATGTAAATGATTGCACAGGAGATCATACATACATGGAAGAGTCAGCCTGTGGCCACTTCACCATTAGCACCTCCTATCAAGAGGTGAGAAAGGGGAAGAGGTATTAGTGGAGACAAGTCCCTCAGTGCTTGGATGCCAGAATGGTGGATGCTGCAGGTACACACGCATACAAAACTGCTATATACTGAGTCAAGCAGTTGGTTTATCAAGGTTAGTGTTGTCTACTCTGATCAGCAGTAGCTCTCCAGAATCTCAGGCTGAGGTCTTTCATATCACCCACTACCTTACCCTCATAGCTGTAGGTGCTGGGGATTGAAACTACGACTTCCTGCATACCAAACCAATGATCTATCACAGAGCTACAGCCCTTTTCTAGGAGGCTGCTGAGGGTAAAGAACTGGTATAGCCATTTGGTCCCAGTGAATATTTGGTCCTGTTTGGTCCCAGTGAATGTTTTTGAAATAGATCAGGAGCTGATAGATGAAAGGCATGCTTTCCTCCCCTAGAATTTCAGACTAAATAGGAATCATCGCCTTGACATTAGCTGGCCTCTCATTTTGGTCTAAGAAAAAGACTGGGCAATCAACAAACAAGAGATAAACAATACACATGTCAGAAGTGAGCAGGGAAAAAGAGAGAAACTTACTGTAACTTGAAAGCCTGTAATTTTAAATGACATTTTTGTGAAAAAGCAAGTAAAATAGACACAAAAGTGAAACATTATTGTTAAAATTGCCTTAGAAAGGGTACTTATGTAATTTTGGAAGAGACACTAGTAACTTACTGCACCTTAACAATTTTGATCTGAAGAGAAACAACCTTCAGCACTACTTCAGGAGATTTCTGAAATTCTTTGAAGTGTTTCCTGAGTGGAAACTACCTTGTACGAGGTGAGCGTACTTTACTGTAATAACTTTCAATAGACTGAGATGCTCTTAAAATTAACTTATATTCTTTGCCTCATCTTTATTAAAGGAGCAGCCTGTCTTTTTGACTGGAGCATATAAATATTCATATACAGGGTAAAATCTAGGAATAGCTGTGCTGGAGAACTTCACAGTACACACACAAAACTGCCTTATTCAGACTCAGACTATTGGCCTATTAAGGGCAGTGTGATAAGGTCATACGCTGACTGACAGCAGGTCTCCAGGGCCTCAGATGGAGGTTTTTCACATTACCTGCTACCTGATCCTTTTAACTGGAGATTCCGGGGACCTTCTGCATACGAAGTAGAGGTTCTGTAGCTGAACTTCCTCCCAGTAGATTGAACTCTAGCAAATCTGGTCTCTCTTTGCTTGTGCTTTACCTGGGACATCTGAGCAGACCCCTGCTTCAGAACCTGGAAAGCTACTGCCTGTCATAGTACTAGTGTAGATTAGAGGTGGGCACAGACCAGGAAAAAACCATGGACCATTGGTCCGTGATCTGTCATGTTTCACAGACCACGGACCATGAACTTTTCACAGACCTACCCTGGTTCGCAGACCAGTTCATTGGTCTGTGTTCTGTCACTTCCAGGGGCCCTAGGACAGCCCCCTTCAAACTCAGAGATGCCAAACTCACAGGGAGTCTTCCACAGGCTCTCCTCCAGCTACCTTCCAAGTTTGATGAAGATTGGATTTCAGATGTCCAAGTTATAGACACCCAAAGCAGCTACCCCCAGGAAAGTTCCATTAGATATAATAGGAGCTGCAAATGCCAATTGACTTGCATTGGCTCTATTGAGATACATTGCAGCACCAAAAAGTTGCAATGAAAACGTGGAATGGAGTTAGAGAATCTTCCTCTGAGAACGGAAAGTGCTCTGCAGAGGTTCTGTTCTCTGTTATTTTTGCACAAGCTTAGATGCACTGCTCTGTTCTGGGCCTAGGGTTGCCAGCCTCCAGGTGGTGGCTGGAGATCTCCCTGAACTGATCTCCAGGCCACAGAGATGAGTTCATCTGGAGAAAACAGCTGCTTTGGAGGGAGGTCTCTATGGCATTATACCCTGCTGAGGTTCCTCCCCTCCCCAAACCCTGCCTTCTTCAGGCTCCACCCACAAATTCTCTAGGAATTTCCAAACATGGAGTTGGCAACCCTATATAGGCCAGGAATGAAGGCCCCGTGGAATGACAGTCCCTGGGAGCAGCTAAACTGCTCTGGGGCTGGAATGACAGCTACCAGAGTGGAATGATGGTCTCTGGGAACAGATCAAAGGGAGCTGGTAAAAGTTGGATCCAGATGATTTTAAATGGATCCTCATGAATTCATATGATTTTTATATTGAAACAAAACAAAAAGGCCATCATATTATAGATCATGTCCTAGTCTACAGACAGCACCAAAACAATCACACACACACCAATCCGTGGCACTGCCATGGCACAAAAACATGCTTCAAAAGCACGGATCCTCATGGATCCTCTTGATTTTTACATGGGGCCACCCAATATCCACCACACAATCCCATATCATGTCTATTGCCACAAATTGCACACAAAAAACATGCACTCACCGCTTTGTTGCACCACCACAGCTCAAAAACATGCTTCAAAACCACAGATCCTAATGGTCTAGTGGCAAGGAATTCCCAAAGAGGGGGGTTCAGATCCTCCTGGAACAAACCCAGCTATGGACAATGAGTTCGTCTCCTGGGATGCAGCCAGAAGGTGACAGGCGGTGGTGGACCAGGGGATGGGAGGACCCATGGGGTTAAAATTCCCCATTCACACTGGCAAAATTCCCCATTCACAGTGGCAAGGACAAGGGGTGGTCCGGAGCCCTGACCCATACAGGCACCTTCCCAGCTGGGACAAGTGCTCTAAATAATAATGATACTGTTATAAGTATAATAGATAAAAGTATTCCGTGAGTCACCACAGGCTTAACCCCTGAGCCTTGCTGTGGAACAGAAGCAGTCAGAATCTCAAGCAAAAGCTTCAAATACCTCCCTCTGTGACCCTATAAAGTCTAACTGCCTGCTGGAAACAGAAACCACTTGCCTGAGAGGTGGGGGCGAATTTATTCCTCCTGCTCTCGTAGAGAAGAATGGGAGCTCTCTGTTTGACAACCAGAGAAGGTCTGTGGACGTCCCCTCCATTGCCTAGGGAACTGATTGCTTGGCACCATCATGTCTGGTTTCAAAAACTAACAAACCAACGGACCAGACCAAAAATAGTCACATCCATGAAAAATGCCCGTCCCATGACCCACCGGTTCATGAACGCCAAACTGGGCCAGTCTGTGTCAAATTTTGGTCCGTTTTTCAGTCCGTGCCCACCTCTACTCTAGATACCTGTGGTCTGAAAAGAACAAATACACTTTCCACACATAACTATGGATGTGGCTCCCAATTTATATAGAAAAGGATTTTATTTTTCAGGAAGCCAGTAGGGTGTTTTGAACAATTGCAGAGAGACTGGTTCAGATCTCCATTCTGCCATGGAAGTTTTTTGGGTGACCTTGGGCCTATTACACCCTTTCAGCCATTCAAGCCATCATGAGGATAAAATGGGAAGAAGGTACTATATTTGCTACCTTGTACAATATAGCTAAAACTTGACTTGAGCCTGCTGATGAAATAAACTGGACCAAGACTGGAATTCTATAACAAGATACAAATTCCTAAACTTTTCCTGGTTATACTAACATGAAAAGGGATGTTTTTAGGGCAGAGTTGTTGGACACGAAAGGGAAATTTCATCCTTCTGCTGTCTGCTACTTTTCCTTTCCACACACTGGTTTTCTCAGCCAAGTTCCAAGACTAAATAAGCCCAAGAGAAAAGGTGTGTGTGTGTGGGGGGGGGGTAGTTGTAGGGGGAAAGTGGGAGTTGGAGGAGAATTAAGCACTAACCTCTTCTCATTCCCTATTACCATTGTCCAGCAAATATGGTATGAAAACATGTATTTGCAAGAGCAGCATCTAACCTCACTGTGCATAAACTGGGTTAGATGCAAATCTTATGCCTGAGATATTTGTAGGTCATGCTGATATCCACAAGCTACTTACATCAATGAATATAGAAATCAGCTTAGCTGTATGCAAATGAAAGGAATTAACATCCCAGTCCACAAAGTTTGTAAAAACAAAATACTTGGTGGGATGCTAGAATTACCAGTATATGAAGGAAATGATGGACAACAATTTTTATGGGAACAGAAAAGGAAATAATAGAGATACTTATTTATTTACTGTATTTATAGTCCACCTTTCTTACCAAGGCTCAAGCCGGATTACACAGTATAATTTCATACGATCAACAGCTGAGACAGTCGATAAACAATACAATAGTGTGTAGATTTTGCAGAAATTTGAAAACAAGCAGAAATCTGACACAGAGCTAAAACAATGTTGAAACAAGCAATTTGACATAACATATTAAATGATGTGGAAACAACTAAATAGAAACATACTTACAGACGATGCCCAGAAGTATAGTTTATAGTCCCTATAGTGTCTGCTTGAACTATTTCCTTTATAGCACGGCCCCATTAACTGTGTAAGAAAGTCCTCCTGAATAATTTGGTCTTGAACTGTTTTCAAAAAGCTAGGAGAGAGGGAACTTTCCTGGCCTCTTTAGTCATCCCGTTCCTCTACAGAGAATACACGTGTACAGACAGCTGTTGGTTTCACCCATTTGCAGGGTAGGACTTGCAGAAGCCTCTGCTCAGATGAAAGAGGCGGTCCTATAGATATGAGGGACCGAGGACATGAAAGGCTTTGTATGTCAAAACCTTGGACTGAGCCCAGCAGTAACTGATGGGTAGCCAATGGAGCGACTGCAGAAGACAAGTAATATGCATTCTCTGCCTAACTCCTGATAATAACTGGGCTGTGGTGTTTGGCATCAGCTGGAGTCTCTGAGTCTCTTCTGCATCACCAGGAGATTTGAATAAAGAGATGTAGAGATGGGTATCAACTGCGTATTTATGACATCCAGTTCTATAGCTATGAATTATTTCTCCTGAAGGCTATACATAAAGGTTAAATAATATGGGAGATAACATTGAAGTTACCATGCTACTGTCTGTCAAATACTTCACACAGAAAGGGGAGATTAGCGACTGGGTGATAAGGGGTCACATCATTATTGTCTAGAGATGGTTTTTTAAGTACAAGCAGATATTTGCCACTTTGAGTGGCCAGGAGAAGGCGGCTTGAGTTAGTGACTGATTTATGATAGAAATCAAGGGCTCATTTATTTGGTGTCTATATTTATGTGGTATTTAGCAACCAAGATGGGCAACGATCCTGAATACAAATAGTGGCCTTCGCAGATGCCAGGATCCTGTCAATATTCATCACTGGAGAAGATGGTGCACAAAAGCAGACTGATTGAATTAGGCACATTGTAAGACATCTAATAATACACAGACTGGAAGAAAAAAAATCAACAACACATACTCGGTGGGAAGACTACAAATCTAGTCCTCCCATATGGCATGCCCCAGAACTGGATTTTATCTTATTCATGAAAATTTTAATTTCAGGTTGGGTAGCCATGTTAGCCGTGGTCCATAGTAGAAGAGCAAAATTCGAGTCCAATAGCACCTTAAAGACTAACAAGATTTCTAGGATATAAGATTTCAAAAATTATAGCTAGATAGTGTCCTAATCAGTCAAGATGCCAGATTAAGCTCCAGTCAAAAGCTGAGAAATCTCTGAAGGAAGTTAGACCAGCATAAAAATACTATTGCTTACATGGACTTATATGCTATTGGAATAGCATAGAAGCCTCCAACTCACCCTAAAGGACCCACATTCTGGTCCTGTGTGATCTCGAATTACTACATTTGCTTTGTAATGCCCCTTTTGTCTATTGAACAGCAAAGAAATGTATATAGGTACAAAAAGCCAATATCTGCATCTGTATATGAACCTGTATCCCTGTGCAGTGAAGAAGGGTCAATATTTTGAGGGGAGTTACTTTCTGCATCATGTAAACATCACAGACTTTCTAGTTATGCATAAGGATGAGATTGTCTAACAAAAAAGCAATAGTATTCGAAAGTATAGGCTGCTTCAATGAAAAATTACTTTGCCAAAGTTTGTGATCTGAATCTGATATATTCTTACTTACTGAGATAGTAATTTCCAGGAATAAGCTTTCGTATACTGTACCTTTTATTCACTTTATGAATGCTGTAAGAAATTACTGGAAGCATGCTTCTTGAAAGTATGGTTTGTGGCAAAGATACACAACAATGAGCAAACCCACAGGATTTGGCAAAAGTAAACACATGCCAAAACTATCCGTGATGACAGTAGTGATGTTGACATGAATGCAATCAGGCAATTTCAAATATGCTTTCTTGTATATAACAGAAATCATTCCTTGTTATTGTAACCTGTGTCTATTTTATGGACCATAAGCTGTACCATTGCCCTAAGTAGATATACTAAAAAGTAGAGCAAACAAATCCTAACCCTATTTTTTTGTTGATTTAATTGTTATATTAGTTCCTCCAAGGAGCACAGGGAATACATGGTCCTTCATTATCATTTTATCTTCCTGTGTATTAGCCTTGGATGAGAGGTACTGAGCCCACTTGCAGGGAGGGCGGACTAGAAATCCAACAACAACAACAACAACAACAACAACAACAACAACAACAACAACAACAACAACAACATATCCAAAAGCCAGTAAGCTTCTTGGTGCCATTGGGATGTGAACCCAGTTCTACATCAGCATCATACTGGCTGACCACTACAATTAAAAAAATATATTAATGCAAAAACATAAACAAAATAAAAAACAGGAGAAAAAGAAAAAGAAAACAGTGCTGGCTACAAAAATACTATTGGTAAATACATTGGCATCTATAAAAGATTTCCAAATATCTGAAAATAAGTCCATGCACAGTTGCCTTCAATACACGATATGTTCAAATGTTGATAGGATTATAAGATCTTCAATCCAGTGATATACAGGAGGTGGGCTTTTGTCTTTCCGATGTTGAAGTTTAAGTCTTTTAGCAACTGTAAGGCCACAGAGAGTCCATTTCTGTAGACCATCGGTTAGATTCCAAGAGACAGGCAAGTAGTTCAACAGTGTGTTAACTTCCTAAAAAAATTAATGCGTTTTCTAAAAAAAAAATTAATATGACTAATAACTTCCTCCTGAACAGAGAAGGAAAAAAATAGCGGGGGGGGGGGGGAACCAAAATAAAAATCTCTGTCCCTGGATAAGATGCCAGAGATCTTCATCAGTGGCCACCCCTCTTTACAGTTATATAGATAGATATAATTATTTATGGACCATATATCTGTCTAAAGCTTAGAGATATTTAGGAAAAGAAAAAAACAGATCGATGTACACACACACACACACACAGCAAAAAGCTAAGTCATTATCTCTAGGTTGGCATTATGCCCGAATCCCATAGTTATAACATGAAGAAAAAAACTTTTTTAAAAAGGGAGGATTGAGGAGACTACTGGTTTTCAGATTCAATTGTATATGAATAATTGCTTTTATATTTCTTTTATATATAAGGTCAGCACAAACAATTTTTTTAGACTGATGAGGTATGCTTCTGTCTTCTTAGAGTTGTGAAACTTCTTAATTTTATCTTGATACTGGACACAAAATATGGCAGGGTACTCGATGTAGTATTGCAGCTTCAGCTCTCTTGCAAGAGCCTTTGCTTTTGTAAATTGATGAATTGACACTTCTTTAGTATAATTTGAGTAAAGCATGGTCCGCTCCTTATTAGGACCCCAACACAAGTCCTGTTTCTCTCTTGTCAAATGTAAAAGGTGATCTCGTAGAAAACGAGCAATTATAGGAGCTGGTTTGTTTACACTGTCTGGTGCCCAAGGAATCCTATAGGCTTGCACAATCTGCAACTGATAATCAGTAGGAAGCTGCAGAACCTCATGAAGTAATGTCTCCATGAGTTCAATCAGCCTATTCTGACTTGTTGTTTCAGTCTCTTCTGATAATCCAAAAACACAAATATTTAAATGCTGGACATACATCTCTAGATGAGAGATTCGGTTAAAGAGAACATTATGTGAAGCTGGGAGTTGGGACTGCCATCTCATGAGCAATGGTTCGGTCTTCCAAGGCCAGAATTTTAGTCTCCATCTGTGGAACTCATATACTGATAGCCTCAGTCAACTGCTGAAGTTGTTGAATTGACTTATCCTTAGCGGAAAGTTGTTTTAATTGCTCAGATTGTTGTTTTAGTTGCTCAGATTGTTTTTCCAGTCAAGCCTCCATATTTTACAACAGAGAAATTACTTCTCCCTGAGTTGCGTCACCAGCTCCAGGGGAGGAAAAAGGGGCTGTCTTTGTATCTTCTTATGGCTCATAGTTGGAAGTTATAAGCTCAGTTATCTCAAGTTGAAAGCAAGATAAAATATAAAACAGTAAATAAGGTAAATTACCACTGCACCAAAGAACACAGGTCCAAATCAATGTTTAACACACAAAAGAGATAGGAGCAGCATAGAATTGCTTCTGATTACTCCGTCATATTCTCCAGAAGACAACTACTACATCATACTGGCTAACTACTACATATCTTGCCTTCTTTTGCACATAAATATTTTGTTCAATATGGATCTGAATTTTGATGGCAGCATTGTGAGATCAAAGAATATATTTGTGGAAATTCTACCCATGTAATATTACACTATGATATATCTGACCATGGAACAACCAGGGGAAATAGGGAGCTGCTGGAACACATTTAGGAATGGTTTGTATGTTCATGGCTACTTCACAATGAGCAGCCCAACCAATCTGGAAGAATTAACACCCAGTGTTAATTCTTCCAGATTGGGCCCAGTGATTCATGTGTGGGGGTTCTTGAGGGCTCATATTTCCAATGTACCAAGAAGCTTCCTGACTGATTGGGGCCAGTAACTACCTTATGGCTAAAAAGTGTAATGTGACACACTCACGAATATCACCTCTGGAAAGCAGCAGCTGTAGCTGGTAACCTGTTATCTATCCACATGGCTACAACCCTGGGATCACCGAGCATGCTCTCCAGGGAAGCAACAAGCTGTTGAAACAGCCCCTAGACATACTGTAATAGTAATCCTGGCTGGTGGCTTTGCAGGCCAATTTTCAACACTTCTTCCCCTCTGATAAAAACATTTCATATATCACAAAAGTAGATTCTTCAGGTATGCACCGTAAAAAATACAACAACTGCCAGCAAGAAGGGAAATGAGTATTTATTTATCCAAGCCATCCAGCATGAACATGTCCGGGCTCATTAAAGTGTGAGAATTAGGCAGATTTTGTTAGTTCCTTTTCTTTGAACTGGCATAGCCCATCATTATTAGGCATTTAGAATATATAAAAGAGCAGATTAAATTACTTGTAAAATGTGATTGCATGAATAAAACTATTGTGACAGACCTCCGCAGGAATGGGTGTTTCTCCACCCCCACCTTTTATTTGTATAGGTCTGTAAAGGATTCTTGGCAGAATAATAAAATACCTATTGAGGGTTTATTCATCAAACATTTGACAGGAAGCCTAGGTGCAAATCAAATGGCTAAATGAAAAAGGGAGAAAACATCCCCCCACCCTTGAGTTCTGTCTCATGGCCTGCCAGCGCTACACTTTCTCTGTGTACGTCTCTTAAATTAACATGAATGCAGACCTGTAGAATCTATAGAATGCAAAGATGAAAATCAGTGTAGGCCTTCATGGCGTTGCATTACACTTAAAAGGGGTCAGATGATGTTGCTTCAATTTTTAGCAGAGCAAGATATGAAATGGAGGGGATATTTTGCTTTTCTCTGGGACTCTGGATTGCTATAAGCAGAATCAATGTTGTGCTTTGGACTCACCATCATCTTAACTATTAATAACTTCTTTTGTTTCTTGCTTGATTGTTCTGTTGCCTCCTCATGCTGCTCCATTATCAAGCAAGTGCACACTAGAACAAGTCAAAATTTTGATAGAAGTTTGATCTCCTAGATGATGATCCTGTATATTTGCAAGGCATGAAACTTGCAAAAGGAATCTTAGTCATAACAGACCGAGACTCAGCCCAACTAACTCAGCCAACATCTAATATATGTAGACAAGACCCAGAGTGTGTGTGCAATGTAGGAGATGGAAGGGAGCCCATGCAACATACAAGGATTGTACAATAAATGGGTTCTAGATCAAATCAAGCCTGAATTCTCTCTAGAAGCTAACATGACAAAACTGAGACTATCATACTTTGGTCACATCATAAGAAGACAAGATTCCCTGGAAAAGTCAATAATGCTAGGAAAAGTGGAAGAAGTAGGAAAAGAGGAAGACCTAAAATGAGATGGGTTGACTCAATAAAAGAAGCCACGTCCTCCAGTTTGCAGGATCTGAGCAAGTCTGTTAATGATAGGACATTTTGGAGATCTTTCATTTATAGGGTCACCATAGGTCAGCGGCAACTTGATGGCACATAACACAGAGATACAGAAGACCATGGATTCATTTCTGTCCTATTCCTTCCAAGACTGGAATTTATTCTGCCTTGAAATGGACTACCTCAAGGGACAAGTATAGATTATATTCAAATACATGAAATACCCACTTTGGGGGATTAACCCTTTTCCTGCAATTCAAATGTCTGCAGAAATGCCAAGGGCGTGGCTTTGGACTGTCAAAATGAAGGTTGAAAAAAGGGTTAAACAACTAATAATACACAAAGAAGACTCCCTCTTGCCTTCATTAGTCATTTAGTTGGTTATCACAACGTTCAAGCTAGATTAGGAGAAATTGTTCTGAAAACATATTCCAGTGTTACACCTGGGTTCACCAACATAAAGGTGAAAATGTAAAGTGGCCCTAAAATGTTCAGGCTAAAGCTGTTACAATACTCAATTTAGATACATTTTTGGTGTAATCAAGGAACTTGAAATAATACAAATCCCTCTAACAAAAAGCTGTGCTTAAGCATCACTGGGAGTCTACTGCAGATATCTCCACAGACAAAAATAGAAAAGAAAAACCAGAGGGACAAAGACATTTCTTATCATTGCTTTCTTGTTTCAAGGATTTGGGGCAAGCTACATAAATTTCATCATAATTTTTTCTATAGTTTTAAGCAGTTCACGTTCAAATGATCATGCAGAATTTTTTCTTTGTATGGAGATTGTCAGTGAGAACATTTTCTGTGAAATTCTCCAGAGAGGGTTCCCTTTGGAAATTAGACTTTTTGCTCTTTGCCTTGAGCTACTGAAACATTATTCATAGCACACACAAGATGGCTTTTTATTGCCTCCGTAATGGCTTTTGTTCCAAGGCGGGAAGAAAGGACAACATTCTACTTGGCAGCAAATATGGACATACAGACAAATACAGAAAATGAAAGGCATTTTTTACAGTATGTAGACTCTGACTGAAGACAATAAAAGAAGAAGAATGTAAAATTGTTTATAGCAAGGGAGTAGTCTGCTAAATTAGCATGTAATTATATTATCTTCCGGAGAAAACTCTGAAAACATGTTATACTCTGCAGAGTATAAGATCTTTCCTTAACTTTTCACTATAAATATATGGGGGGTGGGGGGAGATTTAAAACAGATGTATGATGCTGGCAGGCATTTTTAGAACAGCTTGACTTGAACAGATTCCTTGTATTAATAATATACAGTTGAGTCAGGAAACATGGTTTTAATTCCTGGAAAAATATGAAACTTAATTCAGCAGCTTCTTTTCAGTACCTATTTGTTCCCAAATGTTAAGCTAGCTAATTACAGTGGCACCCAACAGTTAGAATAACCTGATGATGCCGTAGTTGTGTACATTTACTTCTACATGATGCTGCCTTTTGGTTTATGATTTGAAGCTGGGTATCTCTCTATTTGTGAACAAGCATAACATTGTTTTTAGGCAGTCTAAAAACCATAGTAGTTTTCCAAAGGCTAAGATACCTGAAATGGACAGTGAAAATCATGGAAATATATCATGTGAAGGATTTTCACATTTTTTTCTTTAAAAAATTATAGGCGGGACAAAAAAGAACAACCAAGTAAACAATAAAAAAATTAAAAAGGAATGCAAAGCTCATGTTGCTCCTCATAGATAACACATTCAAAACTATTATGTTGGCTACTTAATTTCTTGTATATATGTATAAACCTGCCATAGTCATATATATAAGAGCATTGGTATGCAATATCCATTTCTTAATTAGTCTGAACTTAAATGGTGATCTTATAAATTATGTTATTTTTACTAGTTTGATCATTTCTCATTATGTACTTTTTTGCATTCGCCAGTATTTTTATGATTGATTGATGGATGGATGGATGGATGGATTAGATTAGATTTTTAGTCCGCCCTCCCCACAAGCAGGCTCAGGGTGGGTTACAATCATAAATAAATTACAATGGAGTTCAATGGATAAAAACAATAAAATAACATCTCAGTACAAATATAAATTTCAGTATTCCAGAAGGGGCACCCTTCCCCGTGCCCACCATATACCAAGGTAGAAAAGGGTTGGAGGTGTGGGTTGGTGAAACTCTTAACTTCCCAAGCATAGCATGGGGGGATAGATGAACCATATGCCCCCCTCATTGGTAGGAGACCGGCAGGGAGGCTAATTATATGGATCTTGTGCTGGCCTCAACCATATGCCTGGTGGAACATCTCTGTCTTACAGGCCTGCCGAAAAGATATAGGATCTTGGTGGGCCCAAGTGTCTTCTGACAGAGAGTTCCACCAGGTTAGGGCCAGGATAGAAAATACTCTGGCTCTGGTCAAGGCCAGCCGAGCCTCCCTGGGGCCAGGGACCACCAGTAGGTGTTTACCTGCAGACCTAAGAGCTCTCCGAGGTACATACAGGGAAAGGCAGTCCCTCAGGTATGCTGGTCCCGGTCCACTTAGGGCTTTATAGGTCAGAACCAAAACCTTGAACCTGATCCGGAACTCCACGGGGAGCCAATTCAGCTGCTGCAGAGTTGGAGACACATGTGCCCTGAATGGAATTCCTGTCAGGACACGAGCAGCAACATTTTGGACCTGCTGCAGTTTCTGGATCAGACCCAAGGGAAGCCCTGCATAGATCGAGTTACATTAATCTATTCTTGAGGTGACCGTTGCATGGATCACTGTTGTTAGGTCATGGGCTGAGAGATAGGGGGCAAGCTGCCTGGCCTGCCAAAGATGGAAAAAGGCAGTTCGGGCAGCTGCCTTGACCTGGGCCTCCATTGACAAGGAGGAATCCAGTGTCACACTAAGGCTCCTGACTGATGGAACGGGCACAAGTGGAGCCCCCTCAAAGGCTGGGAGCTGGATCCCCATATCTACTCCCCCATGACCCAAGTACAGGACCTCCATCTTCATGGGGTTCAGCTTCCATCTCCTCTGCTTTACCCATCCAGACATGGTCCCCAATACTCTAATTAGGGCCTCAGGAGCAGAGCCAGGCTGGCCGTCCACCAACAGGTACAACTAGGTGTCATCCGCATATTGATGGCAACCCAGTCCAAAACTCCGTGCCCGCTAGGTGAAAGGGCGCATGTAGAGATTAAACAACAATGGGGAGAGTAATGCCCCCTGCAGGATGTCACACACCAAAGATTGGTATGCTGATAAGCTCTCCCTCAGCGCCACTCTCTGTCCCCGACTGTGGAGAAAAGAGACAAGCCACTGCAAGGCAGTCCCTCGGATCCCCACGTCAGCAAGACGGTGGGTCAACAATTCACGGTCGACCATGTTGAAAGCTGCTGAGAGGTCTAGCAACACCAGCAGCACTGACCCACCTCAATCCAGATGCCTACGAAGATTGTCTGTAAGGACGACCAACACTGTCTCAGTCCTGTGGCCCGGGCAGAAACCGGACTGGAATGGGTCCAGGACTGATGCATCTTCCAGGAAACCCTGCACCTGCTCCATCACTGCTTGCTTATGATTTCTTTTTTCTAAGTAGAATCAAGTAAATTAAATTGAATCTTCAAAACACCAAGGGTCGTATACATATGCAAAATTAGCATGGATACACCATAGCTCAAAATGAGCATATATGGGCCAAAGTTTAAAAGTATATTTTGAATTTAGAGCCTACGTTTGCTGCTGTGTACTTTCAATTTTGGGTAGAGGTCTGTGGATTATTAGTAGAGTACATTCTTTGCATTAAGGGCAAAGAGGAGGATTTCAAGTAATAGGTGATGTGAAAAATCTTCTCCACCTAACACTGATAACCATTGCCAAAGAATACTGATCTGTATGGACCAATGGTCTTGCTCAATATAAGGCACTTTAATATAAAGTCACCAGTTATCAATACCCATACTTTCATGAATCATTCCCAAATGTCTATTTTCCAAACATTAATCAAAATTAAGAAGTTAAAGAAATATATCTTTTCCCTCTTCAGCATCAAGCTGATCCAAAGATCTTGTCCTTTTGTTAATAAGCTATGTGTAATGTGCTGTCAGGTCACAACTGACTTATGGCGAGCTTGATCATGTTTTCCCAGAACATGCTGTATTAATTTTTAAACTATTATCATAAGCTTGACCAATATATAATGAAAACATTTGTCCACACCACAATGTAATACTTTTAAATAAAAAGTAGCTAACAGCATTTTATTTGCTCCATTAAAAAAAAAATTATGTAGCTTTCTACAAAAGACAATTGTTTATCTTCAGCACCTTCAAGCATTCTCTACAACACCAGATTGCACTTCTTGGCAACATTGTCTAACGTCTCCACTATCTAACTTATAAATGTGGGTTCACTTATAATTTCTAAATCCAACTGTTTATTGTGCTGTTCTTTTAGGTCTTTTCATTATTACTAATTTCTTAACAAATTAAGGTTTTATTCTCAGCTTTATTCATTCTTCTTTTTTAAAAAAATCAGAAGTCTATTTCTTTATCAGTTTACTGAAGATGTTGTCTAGGTCTTAAACTCAGAAAAGAACAGTAAAAATTGAAGAGAAGATGGAACTGATTACTATCTTACAATTAGGTTGTAAACCCTAATTGGAGCCCAATTTGGGGAACAAATGAGTGCGGGGGGGGGACTTACCCCTGGAACTCTGGAGGTCTTTCTTGTCGTGCTGGGAATGAAGAAATTCCTGGAATTACAAGGAAGATCTCTGTACCCCATTCCCCGTGTTTTCCCTCGCACCAGCCAGTTGAGTGATGGCAGGGCTGAGAGAGGGGGATCCCCCACTCCCACCGGGGGACTGATACCCTACTTACAGTTACGCTATTCTAAATTCATTGATCAATGGAGTATCTTTGTTTTGCATTGCACTGTTGTCTGATTGCACTGTTGTCTGATTTATTTGACAGTTAATCTATGTATATAGTTTTCAATGTTTAGCATATTTCGATAGTGCTGCTACTAGTAAGTATATCCTAAATTCATAATATTCTGCAAAGACTCCATATTTTATATTTTTAACAAAAGTTTATTTAGAGATATATAGACTTCATTAATATTCATAAGACTTAATCTGTAATATTATATTTTAAATATATACATTGTCCCAATTGATGTCATGTAATTTATAGATAAATGACATACTTCTGATCTATAGTTTGCTTTCAGTTTAACAAACTTTTTTTTAAATTGAAAATTTACAGATTAAATTGTATCAGCAAGATAAATCCTGGTAATTGATCTCCAAAGAGAGTTTATTAAAAAGCCAAAATACAATGCTTTTCAGCTCCTTGTTGTAATAAGCCTGACTGTATACAAATTTAAAGCGAGCTATCTGCATTTCATCACTTGATACTTTCTGACAACTGGCTTGATAATGGCTTTAATCCAGAAGGAGAGAAAAGCATCCTAGTGGATTACTAAAATAGCTGTAAGGAATTCATTGCAATGTTCAACAAAGAAACCCTTCTTTGCCAGAAGACAGAGAGATTTTACCTGTCATTGACAATAAACAGAAGAATGGGAAATATTCAACTACTACAAATGAGCATTTGGTTTTAAAAGATTTGTATGTATGCATGTCTATGCTTTCTTTCACCTGGAAGCTACACCAATATTTATGTCTGGATTCAAGAGATTTAATAAATTCACGGCCCAATCCACAATTCAGTTAAATTGAAATCTTTAGAATTATGCTGATTGGAGTTCATTTAAGACTACTACGCTAAATTGACAGCTTCCATTACTGACTGTCATAAGAATTCCATGCCATGATTGGTATGTTGTGGAGGAATTGCTACAAACTGCAGTGCAACTGATGTTCTCCACACCTTGGAGGGGGTTTTGGTGCATATTTCCCCTTTGCTGAGAGAGCACAGGATACCAGTTAATGGTGCTAGTGCCATGCCAGCAGAGCGATGTACTATGTATGAGGTTTAGGATTGTGCTGTCCTTGTACTTCTTCTTACTATGTACTACTTTAAATAATTTAATAAGCAAGCTAGAAGAACATTTGGAATGGACCTTAGCACTGTTACAATTTCCCCCAACTATTCCTCCAAATTTATATAGCTTTGTTCTATTTCCAGCACAGAAGTATAAAGTTTCTTTTCATTGTTTTATAATAGCAATGTAAGTCCATGATTATATCATAAATCTTGTATTGTTTTCACAGGCTAAACTGCTACTGTGACACTATCTTAAAGTAGCTCTGCAGAATATTTTAAGCAGTCTCAAGTATCTTCTAATAATCTCACTTGTATAGTCTTGATGGGAATTTTCAAAATAATTGTTCTATTGGCACAAAATATTTGTTCATCCTTCATCTAGCCTAGCAACCAATTTAACTTACGTGTATAATATTATTTTTATTTATCATTTAAAAATTTGCATCATACGTCCCCTGACCAAAGAAAGTGCTTAAAGCTGCTCACAAAAAGAGGGAATACTGAGAAACTAATTAATCAAAGAATTAAATCAATAAATCAGAAATTATCCAAAGCAATCAACAGAAATAGCCCATTAATCCAAAACAAGGGACCAAATTAATGATGTTTATCCATTCTTAAATGTCCTTCTAAACAATGCAGATAACTTTATGAAATATTTCACAGCTTTCTAAAAGATGTTAGATGTTTTCTTTTCATTTTCAGGCAAGCTGTTCCACAGAGCAGGCTACTGTGGCAATAGAAGTTCTCTCAAACCTGCAGGTGCTAACAGTCAAAAGAACCAGGTGAGATTAATGAAATTGTTGCACAGGTTCATATAGGGAGAGAGGGTCCTTTAAGTATGCTGGCCTCAGATGATGAAGGATTTTAAAGGTAAGAACTAGGACCTTGAACTGAACCAGAAATAAATAGATAACAAATATAAGGATTCCAAGACAGCAGCCATATGTACAGAGCAGCTACCTTTGGTCAGTAACTGAGCAGCTGCATTCTCTTCCAGTTGAACTTCATGAGTAGTTTCACGGGCAACACCATATATAGCATGTTCCAGCAGTCTAGCCTTAAAGTTATGGTAGCATGGCTAGGTCAGGTGAATCTAAGAGAAAAGAGAACTACACTGTACAGTTGAGCAAAAGCCCTTTTAGTCACCATATTAACATCTTACATCTAATTCCCAAGTAACCTCAATGTGTAGATACTTAAATCCATACATTGGGGCCACTTGGCTACAAACCAGATGGTTCTGCAAACATAGGGGACCTTCCAGGTTTGCCAAAAAATCTGAAACCTTGAAAAAAATACATTGGGAGATTTAAATCACCCCAAACAAAATCAAGCATAGCCTATCTGCTAGGCTTCTTCCCTCAGTAGCGCTGACAATAGGGAAGAGGTAGCCCAAACCCAAGCAGCCCTTTTGCGGTTGCTGACTCCAGGAGGCCCTCTGAGCCAGTGGGGCTGCCAAAGTTGGCTGTCTTTTCACAGCTGCTGCCAGTGTTGGGTTCGGCTTTCTCCAAGTCGGGACTGCAGAAGCTAAAGCTGATGGATCCTCCCTTCCCCACAAGTTCCCTGCCCTTCCACCATCGCCATCACCCTCCTTGCTGTCAGACTGTGGCTTATTAAAAGTTGCAATCCAGACTATCTCTTGCAATTAGACATGAGTCCATTGGTTTCAAAAGATTTTACTGAATATAAACAATCATTATAGTCCACTGGCCAAGATGCAATATCTTGGCTGGTACACGTTTATTGTTACGAATGAAGGAAAAGGTTAAGGTACAGAGTAGCATAGCCCATCATATCCCATCCTCCCCCCACAGTTCTCAAAACAAACAGCTTGAAGCTGAGAGAGTGAAACTTTCCCAAGGTTGGAAAGACTGTAGTCAAAACATTCCTCTTCTTTGAGATAACTGTTACTGGACTGCTTGTCACCTGCAAAAGAAGAGCTTAAAACACTGACAGGATTAAAATGGAGTCTCTCTGGTTAGATCGCACAAGGAACTTATGTCAGACCTGACATTTCTGCCCCCTCTAAAATGTCCTTCTCCCTGGTTTGAGAGGGTAGAGATTGTGAAAAGATTTAACCAATCTAGGAGCATGAACATGAATATCCTCCACCCACTCATCAAACCCAGAATCAAAGTCCTTCCACCTGATGAGGTAAAACAACTTATTACGTCTGATTTTAGAGTCCAAAATTTGTTGTACTTCATAATGGACTTGATCATCAATCAGAGTTGGTCTGGGAGGAGCACGGGTATGCCACTGATTTGCTGGAGGGACCCTTTTCAGCAAGCTGATGTGGAAAGTCGGATGGACGTGACGGAGGTTCTTTGGCAAATCGAGTGCTACACTCACTTTGTTGATGATTTTTCGAATTGGAAATGGTCCCAAATATTTTAGCGCCAATTTATGGCTGGTTTGGGCGATTTTCAAATTTTTTGTAGATAGATACACAAGGTCTCCTGGATGCAATTCCCAGTCAGCCGCACGATGGCGATCAGCGTATTTTTTATAGTCCTGTTTAACTTTGGTAAGATGTTGTTGAATAAGAGTCCATTGCTGAGCTGCCTCCCCCCACCATTCTGAAACGTTATTGGAGGTGGTTGCAGGGGGAAGAGCTTCAAAAGGAAACGGTTTAAAATGGTAGCCATAAACGACTTTGAATGGGGTTTCTCCTGTAGATGCATGTACACTATTGTTGTAAGAAAATTCTGCTAAGGGCAATAAATCAATCCAATTATCTTGTTGGAAGTTAATGTAACAATGGAGAAACTGTTCTAATAATTGATTAGTTTTTTCGGACTGTCCTTCGGTTTGCAGATGGTGTGCGGAACTTAAACCTTGCTCAATTCCCATTAGTTGCATAAGCTCCCGCCAGAAGTTGGCAACGAATTGTCAGCCACGGTCGGATATTACCTTTGATGGAAAAGAATGGAGTTTTACAATGTATTTCAGAAAAATATCCGCCAATCTTTTTGCCGAGGGCATAGTAGTGCAAGGAATGAAATGGGCTTGCTTGGAAAACAGATCCACCACTACTAAAATACAGGTGTGGTTTTTTGAGGGGGGAAGATCTATGATGAAATCCATAGAAATAACTTCCCACGGTCTACTTGGAGTTTCAAGGGGCTGCAAAAGTCCAGGAGGTTTACCCTTTCCCGTTTTGGCGCTGAGGCAAATGGGACATGAAGCTACATATTGTGAAATGTCTTTGCGCATGCCCGGCCACCAAAATTGCCTCTGGACTAGATGAAGTGTTTTTAAATATCCGTAATGGCCAGCTGTTGGGGCATCATGACAGCGTTGCAGCACTTCTTTCCTTAGGCTCTTTGGTACATAAAATTGATTACCCCAAAGCCATTCCCCTTGTTCGGATTGAAATAATTTCTCTTTGGGCATACTGTCCCCCTCCTTTTCGATTTCGCTTTTCAGTTTTTGTCTCCACCCATTGTCTGTCTGAGAAGGTTGTGCTGCGCGACTGCGCATAGTAACCACACACCCCAGTTGGGTAGGTGAAAATACTGTGTCTATTGTCTCCTCCCGCTTGCTTTTGTGTTGGGGCATGTGTGAAAGGGCATCCGCCAGGAAGTTAGTTTTACCAAGCAAGAATTGGAGAGTGAAATTGAATTTTGAAAAGTATTCCGCCCATCTTAGCTGTTTGGCGTTGAGTCGCCGAGGACTGCGTAACGCTTCCAAATTTTTGTGATCTGTCCAAACCTCGAACGGATGGCGCACCCCTTCTAGCCAATGTCTCCAAGTGGAGAGCGCCGCTTTTACATCAAATGCCTCCTTCTCCCAAACATTCCAATTTCTTTCTGCTTCAGAAAATTTACGTGAAAGGTATGCACAAGGCTTGAGGATATTATCTGTCCCCCGCTGGAGAAGGACTCCCCCAATCGCCGTATCGCTGGCGTCTACCTGCACTATGAATGGGCGATTTTCATCAGGGTGCTGCAGCACTGGTTCGGATATGATTTGCTGCTTTAATTGATTAAAGGCTGATTGGCATTGTGGTGTCCAATTCAATTTAGCTTTTGGTTTTTTAGCTTGCTCCCCTTTGTCTTTAGTCTTTAGGAGTTCAGTGAGGGGGAGAGTTATTTGGGCAAAGTTTTGTATAAATTCTCTATAGAAGTTGGCAAACCCCAGGAATGATTGCAGTTCTTTACGATTTGTGGGGGTTTGCCAGTCTTGAACGGCTTTTACTTTGCCTGGATCCATTCTTAATCCATCTTTTGAGATGCAATATCCCAAGTAAGTAAGTTCAGTTTTGTGAAATTCACATTTAGATAATTTGATGGGCAAATTATTACACATGAGAGTAGTTAATACTTGTTGCACTAGGCGAACATGTTCTTCTTCAGATTCACAGTAAATTAACACATCATCTAGGTAAACAACTACTCCCTTATACAAAAACTTGTGCAGTACTTCATTGATCATGGACATAAAAACCGAAGGGACCCCAGCCAAGCCAAAAGGCATGACTAAATATTCATATTGTCCCAATGGCGTATTGAATGTGGTTTTCCACTCATCCCCCTCTCGTATACGAATGTGGAAATAAGCATCTTTTAAGTCCAATTTTGTGAAGATCTTACCTTGGGCCACGACGTTGAGTAGATCCCTGATGAGAGGTATGGGATAGGCGTTTGTGGAGGAGACTGCATTAAGTCCTCTGAAGTCAGTGCACCATTGCAATCCTCCATCTTTCTTTTTAACAAACAATACTGGTGCAGCATGGGGGCTGTTTGCTGGTCGGATGAATCCCCTTTGCAGTTTAGTGTCAATGAATTTTCGGAGCTCCTCTCTTTCATTTGGGCTCATGGGATAAAGTCTACCTTTGGGTAATGTGGCTCCCGGGATGAGTTCCACTGCGCAATTGGTTCTCCTATGGGGAGGTAAGGCGCTGGCCTCTTCTTCAGTGAAAGCTTGTAAATAGGCTCTGTACTGTTTAGGTATTTGGTTAATTTCCTCCTGGGTCAGGAGTGCTTGTTCCATGAGGGTAGGATTATTACCCCAATTCTGGTCCCAATGATGGGTTTTGCAGCTATCTATCTTGAAGGTGATGCTTCCAGCTGCCCAATTCATGTCTGGGTTGTGGTCCCACAACCATCTGCTTCCCAAAATTAACGGGTATTTTGCTGTCGAGCTAATTACAAATGATCTTGTCTCCCAATGTTGACCAATGCCTGTAATGACAGGTGCTGTTTCGGTAGTGACTGGATTCATATTAGTGCCATCCATCTGTTCAAAAATGACTGGATTCTCAAGTTCTTTTATTGGGAGCACTAATCCGTTCACTAGAGCGGGCGCAATTATATCTCTGGAGCACCCAGAGTCAATAAGCGCTTGCACCCGAATATGAGTCTTTCGTTCAGGATTAACTAATGTAACAGGCATGAATAGTATGGACCCTTGAGGTCTATCCACTATGGGAACCGACTGAGGTTTGATCTGCCGTTTGGGTCCGTTTACGACAGATCCATCTCGTTTCCCGAATTAGGACTTTCGGGTGCTTCTTCACCGATTAGAGCGGTTGGGTCAAAGTCCATAACTTCCTCTAGCTCTAATCCCTTTTCAGGAGGATTTCTTCTGAACGTACCTCTCCCTTGCGAAGTTCGCGGAGCGGGTGTTGGGCGGGAAGGTTGAGGAAGGGTAGCAGGGGTTGGACGCCTTGGTGGGAACGGAGTTCTCTGCACAGGCCGGAGTGGACATTGCGCTGCGAAGTGACCACTTTGGCCACAATGTAGACACAGTCCTTGTTGCCATCTAGCATCTCTTGCTCCTCTAGCTGCATATCCTGCCCCTCTGCCCCCTCTGACAATTATGGAGGTTCGCCGGTGGCCGGCCGATTGCTGTTGCTCAACCAGACGCACTTCTTGCATTTGGTTCTCTACTTCACAAGCTAATTGAATCCAACCCAAGAGCGTGGGGGGATTATCTTGCATAAGGGCTCGATCCAACAGTCTGGGATTCATGCCTTGCTTGAACATAATTATTTTGGTGGATTCCTCACACCTTGGGCATTTGGCAGCTAGCTGTCGGAATTTTGTAACATAGTCTCTAGCCAACATGCTACCTTGCCTAATCAATTGTAATTCCGTTCGGGCTCTGCTCTCTTCTAGTGGGTCTTCGTATTGTGCTCGGAGCGCATCAACCAAGCCCTGTAGGGAATCTAATTCTGGAGCCCCCAAATAGTACAAGACTACATACCATTCCGCTGCTTTTCCTTGCAGACGTGATGCCAAATGCTCGATTTGACTAGCTTCGTCTTCGAACAAGTGTCCCCAACGATTGAAAAATTGTAGTGCTTGTACTAGAAAAAATCCCAACTTTGAGGGATCTCCATCGAAAGTAGCTTCCAATTTTACCCATCCCATCGGGAACTCTTGAGGTCTGGCAACCGGTGCTGGGAGTGGGTAATATGGTACAGGTACCAGTTCTTGCCTTGGCTGCCAGTCAGGTTGGCGCGGTCGCGGTTGCATCAGAGGATACTGGGGCCTTGGTTGTGGGATCCCTTGGGGTCTCGGTATTGGAGGACCTTGCGGTCTCAGCTGTGGTCTCAGCGGTCGCAGACCTGGAGGGCCTTGTGGAGGTGGACCTCTCGGTCCTAGTGGCGGGGGAAGCCTAGGCGCTGGAAGCCGTGGGAGAATTGGCTGTCCCCGCGGCGGCGGTGGGAGTACCGGATCCTCATCTTGCGGCTGTAACAGTAATCCTCCTGGGAGGATCGGAAGCTCTTGCGGCTGTTCTTGTGGCTGCCCCGGCGGCTGTTCTTGGGGCTGCTCTTGCAGCTGATCCTGCGGTTGTTCTTGAGGCTGCTCTAACGGTGCCTCTTCCTCTCCTTCCAGAGGTCCTCCCGGTTCATCAAGGGGAAGTTCCCCTGGTCTCTCATCTGCTGGCCCCTGAGGTTGTTCCGGTGGTTGTACCGGTTGTTGCTGATCATCAACGGGTATTAGCGGTTGCTCCCTCGGGATCATAGCCTGCAGGGCAGCCAGACTTTGCCCGACAACTCGGCTGGAGACACCCTCTCCTTGTGAGGGGCCTTCCTCTGATCCTCCTACAAGTACGGAGAGCAGGTGAACAGCATGTGCTAAACTCTCCTCCATACTACAAAGTCTCTCTTCTAATATTTGTACACGTCCTGGGGCCGCCGTGGCCCCCGCCGATTCAGCATACTCTTGAGGAGTTTCTTTGGGAAGTTGTGTAGTTTCCATATATTCCGTATAGGACGCCATCGCCCGAGGCCAAGGCCAAATTTCTCCCATGCCCTGAGCCCCGTTACCTTGTTCTGTTTCTGTTCTCCCCGCCAATATTCCTTTGGCCAATCCAGTCACCGCCGAAATTCCACCATCAACCGCCAAAGTTTGGCTCTGTAGTTGTATCCAACTCTGTTCGGTCGGCTCGCGTTGCCCCGTCCACGGGGTACTTTCCACATAGTCCCAACTCATCACGTCGCGATGGGAGGTTTCCCACATCTGGGTACTTTCCGAAGCTCTTTGGTTCCACTCAATTTGATCGGCTTCTCAATTCCAGTGATACCACGGTTGGCTATTTGGATGCTCTGGTATCGAGCCGATGCTTCGTTTCCCGTCCATTTGCGACTTAGTAAACACCGCACTCGTTCTCCTTTCCGTCGTCTCTCGCGGTCTGGAGCCCCACTGCCTCGGAGTAGGCAGGGATATCAGAGGTTTTGCCGTCACCCTGGGCCTAGCTTTGGCTGTATCAGGTGCCAGGGTAATCAACGCAGGACATCTGGACTCCGTTCCTCCCTGAACGGGTCTTGGAGGTTCCAGTCCTTCCGAACCAGGGGAGGTATAGGGATCAAACAAATGGTCCCTGTTGGGAGCAGCCTTGGTATCCGTCTGCCCTGGTTTAGGCATTGGAACAGATGTGATTCGTAACAAAATGTCAGACTGTGGCTTATTAAAAGTTGCAATCCAGACTATCTCTTGCAATTAGACATGAGTCCATTGGTTTCAAAAGATTTTACTAAATATAAACAACCATTATAGTCCACTGGCCAAGATGCAATATCTTGGCTGGTACACGTGTATTGTTACGAATGAAGGAAAAGGTTAAGGTACAGAGTAGCATAGCCCATCATATCCCATCCTCCCCCCACAGTTCTCAAAACAAACGGCTTGAAGCTGAGAGAGTGAAACTTTCCCAAGGCTGGGAAGACTGTAGTCAAAACATTCCTCTTCTTTGAGATAACTGTTACTGGACTGCTTGTCACCTGCAAAAGAAGAGCTTAAAACACTGACAGGATTAAAATGGAGTCTCTCTGGTTAGATCACACAAGGAACTTATGTCAGACCTGACACTTGCAAGTCCCCACTATCGCCTAAGTTCCTTGCAAGTCCCCACTTGTGTTGTTGAAAGCTGGATACAACTAGACCCCACCTTTTTGCATGGAATCTGATCAGGAAAGAGCAATCTAATTCCCTCTTAAAATCTATCACTGACAAACTCAATCTTCTGTGATCTGTGCATCTTGAGATGACTTAAAACTCATGTTCAGAATACTTATTATTTCAAGTAAGCACCTGATTTGCTTTCTGCCATGCTTTCAATAATATGTATTCCAGCTGAATAGGTATATTATGAAATAGAAAATTCAGTTTTAATATTCTCTCAAAAAGTGTTTTACCTGATTTCTTCTCAGTATCAATCATTATAACTGAAGCTAATTATTAGAATTATTTTAACTCATCTTTTAGTTTAAATGCTGTGGCTTTAGTGTTGTTTTAATGGATATATCATTGTTGAGTTTTTTCTATGATTCTTTGAAATGTTGAAAAGCAGTTAACAAATCTAGTAAATAATATGAGCTGGATTTGCGTACAAGCAATGTAAACTGCAGTTTAGGACTTCGGATTATGAAGGGGCTCTAAATAGAAAAATAACTAAAATTACCATGGGCGGGGGGGGGGGGTAATGCTGTGGAGCCTCTTAAATTTGACAAAGTATGCCTAAGTATGTCTTAATATGGCACGGATTTAATTATCCATTTTATTCTAATCTCTCTTTGGGGTTTTGAAAACCTTAAAAAATAATTTCAAATACTTTCTCTAGGTAGGAGTTTCTGTAATGAAGAGGCCTTTGCAGAAAAGTCTCTGCTAGACACCATCACTGCCACTGCCACCACCAGACAATCAGCAAGACTTCTGCACATTATAATATTTGAGGGAATAATGTATACAGAGTATTCCTTAGGTATGCTGAACTCAGGCCGTATAGCATTTTACAGGGCAAAATCAGTACATTGGGACCATAATCTAATAGGCAGCCAGTGCAATTAACAAAGTATGTTAGGAGAAACTGCTGTCACTAAAACCAATTCCTTATCTTTCCCAATAGGCTTAGAACCTCATCAGCAGAGAAATCAAAAGAGGTCAATTGACTAATTTATTTACAGTAGCAATAATGAACATCTAATTAAATCGAGTACTTGGAAAGGTCAATAAATGCTGTTCCAGTTATTTGATTTTCCTTCCATGGCAACTGAGATTTATTAAGAAGCTTAGCTTTTCTGGGAAGGGATTACCCAAAAGGATGGACTTCCTGTTTGGGCTAATTTATACAAATATTGACTCTAGGTGATTAGAATGTTTGTTGATTTCTTCTGAATTGTATGGACATTTTGTTCGCTTCATCTATATATTCACATACAAGAGCTCCAAGCAAAAGTATACTTTATCTGCAGTAGTGTCTGAATAGAATTCTGAAGTGGAAATCTGGGAAATGTGGCAACCAAAATGAGGAGCACCCATTGGTCAATGCTAGAGTACATCATAGACAAGGCTAGTCTGTAATCCTGTTGCATGATGTGCCAGCTTTTTATGGAAGCTCAGTATGAAAGGGTGTTCAGCCTTGTGAGTACCCTCATATGCAGTGGGCTCTGATCTGTTTGATCACAGAGAGAACTAGGCACAATTTAAAACCAGATTCAGAAGAAATCCTTTCCATGCTGTATATTCTTTAAGAAAATTTAGTACTATATTGTAAGCGTTATCCTTTTTAGGACCAAAGAATATGAACTTTTGTTCTGTACCTGCATATATTTTTGAGGGTTGTTCGATTGAGTAAACAATAGTTTTAAAATTTAACATTCTCCCAAATTTTAAAATTTAACATCCTCCCAAGGGTTTCTTTTCTGGAAAGAAGTGGGTCACTTTAAATTTTAAATATACTCTTTCTTAACAACAAGCATCAAAAGCCTGCCCAAACAGAAATGCCTCGTGCAACTTTAGAAATGTGTTTAGGCAAGTTAGGACTCTGGCGAAACTCCAGCAGAATAGGCTGCTGACATTCTGTCTCTATGCTCTTGTTTTTCAATTCGGTGCATTAATGGTATTATTACCAGGACTCAGTCTTTCAGTTGTGATGAATATATTTTCAAGAGATTAGCAGGATTTGAGTTCAGTAGCATCTTGGAGACCAACAAGATTTTCAGGGCATAAGCTCTTGAGAGTCAAAGCTCCCTTCTTGTGTTGTTGATCTTTGTTATTTTTAATTTTAAAAACTCTTTGGGTTAAAACATATGCCTGGTCATTGAAAGGAGTTCTGTAGCTTGGACAATCCTCATACACATTGCTGGAGATTCCTCAGTTACCTCCTGTTGCTGCCTTCTCCTTGCTGCTAATCCGCCCCCACCCCAACTCACAAGGAGTCCTTTCCTTTGGGTAACAGCTCTTCCCAAGACTTAAAAGTTAGGTAGAAAACCAGCAGAAGAAGGACAGTTGATTCAGTTACCACAAAAAACGATTTATTTATTTATTTATTTATTTATTTATTTATTTTATTTATTTATTTATTTATTTATTTATTTATTTATTTTTAACCCGCCCTCCCCACAAGCGGGCTCAGGGCAAGGTACAACACTGATTAAAATACAACATAAAAACAATAATCATGAATGCATGTTGTGTGTGTTTTCTGTGTGTGTGGTACACTGCACACTGCAATTTGTACCCCTCCCACACACACACCATAAAACCACCAGCCCGAACTATGAAATTTCATGAACTTGCCCTGTGAACCAGTTTGTTGGGTTCCTGAAAACATCACTTCCATGTCAGCAGGTCTGCAGAAAGCCCATCCCCATGTTGCCTAGGAAACTGATTGATCAGCACCAGGCTATCTGCAATGACGAACTGAAATATGAACCAAATGAACCAGGCTAAAATTTGTCATGGTTTGTGAGAAATGAGCTTCCACAAACCACTGGTTCAAGAAACACAAACCGGCCCAGTTCGTGATGAACTTCAGTTCATATTTTGGTTCATGCCCACCTCTAGTCTTTACCAACTTAAAGAATTCAATCAACTGAGACCTCAAGTACCACAGAAACAGCTATGGAATTGGGAATAACCATACAAGAGGAAATAAAACATCTTCAAACCAGTGAAGAACTTACAAAACAAAACTCTCGCTTTCGTAAATACCTTAAAACAAAATAACATCCATCTCAGAGGGTTTCCAGAACAAATTTGATTGCTTTCTTATCTTCTTGGATGGCATCCATACTCCACCTTGAAGATGGGATTGCTCCTCTGATAGAAAAAGCATTTCATGATGGCCCCGCACCATCTCTGAATTCAAAACACACCAGAGACATTATAATAAAATTTGTAGACTTCCGATCTAAACAGAATGCTTAAAGAATCTCAGATAACTGATTCGGTTTCGTTTTCTTGGCCATGTCGGACGCTCCTCTCCGCCGGTCTGGGAGGAAGCGCCCGAGCAGCCTGACCGGGTGGCTGATCTGCGAAGATTAGCCCCCAGAACTCCCAGTGAGGGAGGCAGGGTCCAGAACGCGGCGGGAAGAGCCCCCTGAAATCTATGCAGGGGGTAAATTGCCCGTTTGTTCCTATGGAGGCCGGCATGGAAAACGGCAAAGAGCAGAACTAGGCGGAAGCCTGTAAGTAAGCAAATCCCTTCTGTTATTACAAGTGCACGCGAAGGAGTGGTGGGATCTGAAGCTAAGAAGGCTAGTTCTTCCCCCTCGCTGAGTTTCAGAATTTGGTCGGCGGTCCCCCCCCTAAAATGGCAGCGAAAAAGCAGAGTCCCGCTTTGGGCAAGTCAATCTCGGCTGCCCTGCAGGGGAAAGGAGAGTCGCTCGAGGACTTGGTGAAGAGGTCAGTTATCGAAGCCATAAAGCCCTTTGTTGACAAGCTGAATGAAACAGATCAAAGGGTGGGCTTAATTGAGAGCGAAGTGAAAACCATTAAGGAAGCAGCGGGGGGGGGCAGAGAAGTCTGCTCGGGAAAATGCGTCACTCGTGAGGGCAACGAATAAAGAGTTAAAGCTGGTGGAGAACCAGCTGATCGGGCTACAAGTGGAACGAACACAGACAATTTTGCGCATCCAGAATGTGAAAGAGGAGGAAAATGAGGATTTATGGGATCTGGCCTCAGAACTATTGGCGGCACCCACGAGGGCAACTAAAGAAGAGGTAAAAAGCGCCATTTGGAAGTCCGTCGGGCTTCTTCAAAATATGCAATGAAGCGTCAGCTGCCTCGCGAGATCATCATCGATTTTTCATCTAAGAGGATCCGAGACACTATCCTATACAACTCATACAATGCGGATCTAGACTTTCTGGGTAATAAAGTTAAGATACTGAAGGACGTTCCATTTTTAGTTCGGAAAAGAAGATTTAAGTATAAAAAGTTTGCAGCTCTTCTGAGGGAACGTGGAATAAAGTATAAATGGCTATTTCCGGAAGGTATCTGGTTTAGTTACAAAGATCAAGCTTACAAGATAACATCAGAAGATCAACTAAGGGATTTTGAGGACAAAAATCAAGAATTTCAGCAAGACACCAAGCAAGAAGAAAAGGATTTGAAGTCTGAAGGGGGGGAGGGAATGAGCACTGCGGTTGCAGTTGCTCAGAGAGAACTGCGTCCGAGGCCCAGGGGGGGGAGGAAGACTTAATTTGGATTCTAATCTGTATTTTGCAAGGTCAACCACTCCATCAATATCTTACAAAGTTTTAATTTTTTAATAATGGCAGTATGAAGGGAAAGCATTATTTGTAGTGTAGTGTTGTTATATGTTGTTGTTGTTTTTTCTCTCCTTCCCCTGCCCCCCTTCTTTCCCTCTGTATTGTTAGTTAATGTAGGTAATAAAAAAATTAAAAAAAAATTAAAAAAAAAAGAATCTCAGATAACTGTACACTTACTATATAAAGAACACAAAATACACATCCATCCAGACATCTCACCAGACATTCTTGCAAGAAGAAACGAATTCAAGCTTATCACAAAAACTTTAATCAAGGCAAAGATCAAGTACAGATAGGATTTTTCCTACGAACTCATAGTGTCTCACAATGGATCACATCTGCAAGCTGATTGTTTCAACTCTGGCTTAAAAATGTTATCTGAACTTGGCTCCATCTGGGAGAGACCTGCAGAAAATAACAATCCTACAAGAACATCTTCAAATCTCAAATGGAGCAATACCCCAATTAAAAAAAAATCTAAAAATGTCTTTTGCTATGTCTAGCTCCTTTAAAACCTGTCCCCTTTGCCCTTCAATCAATTTAGGTCACCTATTTCTGATACTATGGTTTGTCTTATTATATTCTTTCATAAAGACCAGTCTGGGTGGGGGCAGGGGGAGCTTCTCTACTTGCCACACTCCTCAATTTTGGTTTTCTCAGGAGATGAGCGATTTTTTTCTTTCTCTAGACCTTTGAGTTCCCCCCCCTTTTCTGCCCTATTTCTCTTATAATAACAGGTGCCTCTTATGCACTTTATTCCTTGACAAAATTGAATTGACATACATTTATTCTTCATTGATTAGCCCTCTTATTTTGCTTTTTGGAATCAGACAGAGCAGGAGGCAATGTCCAACCCCTCTTCACTTTTCAATAAAACCTAGAGCAGAGATGGCTTACCTGCTAAGTTTTATAAAAAATTCGTAGATCTATTGATCAAGCCACTGACACTTGAAACTATATATTACTGACAAGCAAAATGCCACCCACTTGGGCAGACTCCAGAATTATAGTCATATTAAAGAAAGATACAGACCCTACTAAAACCAAGTCTTATTACCCAATTTCAGTTTTATATCAAGATGCCAAGATTTTCACTAGATTAAATAAAATAATTACTAATTATATCCACAAGGTTAAAACAGGTTTCTTTCCCACTAGAACTATCACAGACAAATTAGAAAACTTTTAACGTAATCATCCTTTGCAGGCACAAAAATACAGAATCTTTTATTTTAGCTGTTGATATTGAAAAAGCATTTGACCAGTTAGAAGTATACGTGAGCTTTGGTAATAATTTTATGTGTGCTATCGAAGCACTTTATAAACTCCCTAAAGCTCATGTTAAAATAAATGGCCTCAAGTCAGTTGACTTCCCTCTTTCAAGACGCACATGACAAGGTTGCCCCTTATCTCCTCTTTTATTTGCTTTATCTATAGAGCCTTTGACTGAGGCCATCAGGTGTAGTCCTGAAATTCACATTGTTAAACTTGGAATAATGGAATTTAAAACCAGTTTATTTGCTGACGACTTAGTAATATATGTATTGTCGAAGGCTTTCACGGCCGGAGAACGATGGTTGTTGTGGGTTTTCCGGGCTGTATTGCCGTGGTCTTGGCATTGTAGTTCCTGACGTTTCGCCAGCAGCTGTGCCTGGCATCTTCAGAGGTGTAGCACCAAAAGACAGAGATCTCTCACCCTGGGAAACTCTTACAGGATGACTCAGCTCAACCCCACCACTCCTGACACTAATCTTCTCTGCAGGGCTATTGTCGGGTATAGAGTGTTTTGTTAGCCTGGTGTTTTTCAGAACTGGAAACCATGCTCTGTTCATTCTTAAGGTTTCTTCTTTCCTGTTGAAGTTTTGCTTATGCTTGTGAATTTCAATGGCTTCCCTGTGCAGTCTGACAAAGTAGTTGGAAGTGTTGTCCAGTATTTTGGTGTCCTGGAATAAGATACTGTGCCCTGTTTGAGTTAGGCTATGTTCAGCCACTGCTGATTTTTCAGGTTGTCCAAGTCTGCAGTGTCTTTCATGTTCTTTTATTCTTGTCTGGATGCTATGCTTTGTGGTCCCGATGTAAACTTGTCCACAGCTGCAGGGTATACGGTATACTCCTGCAGAGGTGAGGGGGTCTCTACTGTCTTTTGCTGGGAGTTTTCCCTCGATTTCTTTCTCCATTGTGAATTGTATGTTCAGGTGGATGTTGTTGAGATGATTCAAAAACCCCATCAATTCTTACTCTCCATGGCTCCAAATGATAAATGTATCATCCACAAACCAGAACCATACACTAGGTTTGTGGGGTGCTGATTCTAGAGCTGTTTTTTCAAAATGTTCCGTGTAGAAGTTTGCTATAACTGGGCTGAGAGGGCTCCCCATGGCCACCCCATCCCTCTGTTCGAGGGAAAACTCCCATTCCTGGATACCTTGGTCATCCGCAAAGCAAACTTTCAGTTAGGTCACAAGGTCTACAGGAAACCAACTCACACTGATTGGTACTTACACAAAAACTCCAATCACCACCCCCAACAGAAAAGAGGCATAATGAAAATATTAGTGGATCGTGCAAGACGGATATGTGAGCCGCACTTTCTCAATGAGGAAATTAATCATCTAAACCACGCGCTTCAGGCAAATGGCTACTCCAGAAATGAAATCCGAAGAGCAATCAAACGACCTAGTAATATACCTTACCAACTCTTTAGAATCCCTTGATGTCTTGAACGACAAATTATTGAACTTTGCCTCAGTCTCTGGCTTACATATAAATTATTCCAAAACAGAAATCTATCTCATTTCAGTCAACCCGTCTACTAGGAATAATATAAAAGAAAAATTCAATTACAGTTAGCTAAGTAAGCCTTGGAGATACTTAGGCATTATAATCTCAGAAGATTTAAATTTCCTTTGGAAAATTAGTATAATATAGTAAAATTGGACCAATCATTTTTTCACATGGACAGAAAGAATTCATTTAGTTAAAAATATTATCTTTCCACAATTCCTTTTTATTTTCCAAAATTTACCAATCCAATTTACAAACAAGGGTTTAAAATCTTGGCAATCTATCTTAAACACTTTTATCTGGGACCAGAAAAAAACTAGAATAAGCTATCAAATCTTAATTCACCCTCCTAATGCAGGAGGATACGGCCTCCCCAACTTAATCAGTTACTATGAAGCTACTCAACTAAAAATTTTACTAGCTTTCTTAATTTTGATAATCCCAAAGGCTGGACCGAGATTGAATAGTCATTTGTGGGCTCAGCTGTTATTGAGGACTTAATTTGGAATAACTCAAAAGATAGACAAAATACAATTTGTCAGAACCCCTTTTTGGCAGCCACTTTACATATTTGGGATATGAAAAGAAAACATCTGGTTCCAGATATTTCCCTGGTTCATCCTTTTTAGGACAAAAATGGTTTGCTCCAGGTAACTCTAAAAATACTTTCTCTTCTTAGCAGAAAATGAAATTATCTAGGCTGTGTGATGTTACTTCCAAGGGAACTTTAAAATATAAATCTCAGTTAGAAACTGTTAGTAATATTATAATCCTTTGATTCAAATATTTCTAGCTAAGACATCTAACCTGTAGTCCACAAGTGCAAAACTGCCTTAAAGGGAGCTGTACATATTTTGAAAAAAAATTACTACAAAGGAATAGACCAGAAAAAAGTCTTATCTCAATCATATATAAACCTTTGAATCAGTATTCCTGGTCTAAAAAATCGAACTATCAATTATGCTGGCAACGTGACTGTAACATCAATATCTTGGATACTCAGTGGTCTAGAATAGGGTCTAAAGTTCACATCATGAATGCAACAAATATCAGAATGCAATTCCGCAAAATTTTACATAGAGAGTATATAACCCCACTTAAATTACATCATATCAATCCTTCTTATGATCCTCGTTGTTGGAAGTGTCGTGACCAAATTGGTTCCTACTTACATTGTTGGTGGTACTGTCCCTGGATTATTAAATATTGGAACAATATCCTTGAAATAATCAAAAAAATTACAGACTATGATGTACCACTCCCGCCAGAGGTAGTACTACTCAGTCTCTGGGAAGGCATTGATATACATGTGATATGTAGGGACTTAATTTCATTTATGTTAGTTGCAGCCAAATTAACTATTGCAAAACACTGGAAAGATAAAGATCACATTGTATTGCAATCCTGGGTTAACAAAATTTGGAAATATGTAATTATGGATAAGATATCTGACCACGTTTCAATGGCTGAAAACCCAAATTACCAATGTGATTTCTTCGAAAAATGGTACTCTTTCCTAGAATTAAAAATGATAAGCTGAAAAACTTGATTCCAAATAGCCTTAAAATTATAGCTATATAGCTGTTATACTATCCTAACTATATCTATAGTTAACCTCCATCCTATTGTTTGTTGTTAACTTGATTTCTTGTTGTTGCTGTTTTGTTTTTATATAGTTGTTATTTTTTAGAAAATTCAATAAATAATTTTAAAAAACGAGTAAACAAGGCCAAAGTTTCCCTTGACTTTGATGCTGCTACATCCTTCTTCACTCAGAGTGAAAATTTATTTCTCAGAAAGTTGAGCTCCCATTTTCATGTCAAACCCTTCCAGTAAATATAAGGCCACTGGCAATATAGAGTGAGAGTTGCTGAGTGGTTGACACCTTTCTTAATTTAGGTTTTCAATAAACAACTGCTGTAAACTGTTGATATAGGGCACAAGGATAAATCATCAGTCACAGTTTGTTACAAAATGAACAGGATGTCTATACAAGATTGACTCAATCCACTTCCCCAGGAGCAGCATATCAAAGCTTTCATATATTATAAGTCTGTAACAAATTTGCCTTTTGGAGAGAGCAGATAATGTTGGGACAGCCCCAGAAATCACGGGATTATATAGATTTTCTTAACCAATATCAGGCTGCATCTACACATCAGTGATGCTCTTCATTGCTTTTACTGCCAGTGCAAATGCAACAAAGCTTCCACCTAATCAGTTGAGTGATGAATTCCCACACTGCTCCTGCTGCTTTGCAGTTTTCCTTTCCAGGCAATCTGAACAAAAATTCTCCTGCACCTTCCCCCTTATAACTCCAGAAAAAGGCTGGACACTTTTTAAAAAATGAAAGCTGGGAATTCTGAAGAACATTAGATTGTGGTGATAGGTTGTGGTGTACTATATAACTTTAGTACACCACAACAATAACAACTATCTTTTGGAGGAGGTGCTCAAAATGCCAACAGGTGGCACAGCACAGCTACAAGGGGCTGCTGGAAGGAAAATGGAACTGATGTGTGCAGAATCTTTGAAAATGTACACCTTCTTGCTCAAATGCAATTCAAACACACTTGGAACATGTTCTCTCAAAAAAGATCACAGCAAAGCAGATTTATGAAAGATCTATGCTAAGCAGGGGAAAATCTGAACAGTGGATGACATTGTGTGGTTAGTATAAAAAAAGTGCTCTGGTTTGGAAGCAAAGGCAGAGCAAAGCATCTCAGTGAAAGTATCCTCAGTCTGAGTTTCTGAAGAGCTTGAGGATTGAAGCTACCTTAGTCACCCTGGTTAATTATCTTAGTATGGAATGGAAAAGTATTCATTAGGAGAGTGACTCTCCTTGACCTCTAGGTAGCATATGAGACTGCAGACCACCATCACATTTTTGGGAGACAATTGGGAGTTTGGGGGACTGATTTATGCTGGTTCTACTCCTAGCACCTGGGTAGAAGCACCTGGGCGGAGGCAAGAGCACATGGCGGAGAGCTGCTGCTAGAAGGCAAGGGGTTGTTGTCTTTCTGCCTTTTGCCCTTTGCCTTTCCTAGCTACTGTGTGAGAAGCTGAGGGTGAGTGGGTTCTGTGTAGCTTGCTAGAGAGTGGTTCTGGTTAAGTTCTGTGTGGGGCTGTTGGGGGCTGAGTGAATTGCTGTTGTTTGCTGCTTGTTGCTGTTGCTCTTGGTTACAAGCCCAGCCCCCTAATGTCCTGGGGCCCTGCTGGGCTAGGCAGGGAGTGACCTTTCGAAACAAAATGCTCCTCCTCACCAGACGGCAAGAGCTAAAGGGCTCTTGGCCTGTGGCTCTTCGCCTGGGGATCTGTGGGGGACCTGAAACTCTGCTGGTATACTGGTTCTGCTGGTACTCTAGGTATATATCTGGAAGGCAATCATGTCTACTGAAGCCCCCTTCATAGTCACCTGCATGGAGTGAGCCATGTTTGTTTTCCTCCCAGAAGAGAAGACAGAGTTCACTTGCCAGAAGTGTAAGCTGGTCAGAGTTTTGGAAGAAAAGGTTCAGCGCCTGGAGGACAGGATCACCACCCTTCAGGAGATCAAGGAGGCAGAGGATTTTATTGACAACAGCCTGGGGGCTCTGCACAGCCAAGAAGAGGAAAGTCACGGAGGACAAGAAAGAGTCGATCTCCCTTCTGAGGATAGCCAAGAAGAGGAAAGTCAAGGAGGAGGAGAAAGAGTTGATCTCCCTTCTGAGCCTCCTCTCAGATGTATGGTACAAACCCAAAGATGTCAACGAAGAAGATGCTCTGGTCCACTTGAGCTCAAGAATCGTTTTGAAGTGCTAGAGATGGTGACGGAGATGAGAGTGGAAGGAGAACCACAAAGAGCTGGAAGAGGGTGTGCAGAAGACATGGGGCCACATGGAAGTGGAAAAAAATGGAAGGTGGTAGTCGTTGGGGTCTCTTTGCTCAGGGGTATGGAACGCCATGTCTCTGGGTCAGATCCCCTATTCTGAGAGATGTGTTGCTTGCCAGGGGCCAGAATTCAGGATATTACCGACTGGCTGCCGAAACTCATCAAGCCCGCGGATAAGTACCCGTTTGTGCTGATTCATGTGGGAACGAATGACACGGCTGCGAATACTGTTGAAAGAATTAAAAAGGATTATGAAGCACTTGGAAGGCAGTTGAAGACATTTGGGGCTCAGGTGGTATTCTCTTCTATCCTTCCAGTCACAGGAAGAGGAGCACGCAGGGAGTGGACCATACTTGAGGTGAATCGTTGGCTGAGTTGGTGGTGCCGGCAGGAGCGCTTTGGGTTCTGGGACCATGGGATAGGTTTTCTTAGAGAAGGCCTTCTATCACATGATGGGCTTCACCTCTCAAGGGCAGGGAAGAAAATGTTTGGAACGAACCTGGAGAACTTCATCAGGAGAGCTTTAAACTGATGCTGCAAGGGGAAGGGGACGATCGACATGGTGATTTCAATGACAAAGTGAAAACAGTGGGGACCCACCTGGGTAGGAAAGGTCAAACAAAGGTACAAGGCTACAAGTGTCTATATACCAATGCCCAAACTATGGGCAATAAGAAAGAAGAGCTTGAGCTTCTATTGCAAACAGAGGGCTACGATATGGTAGGAATTACTGAGACTTGGTGGGATGATTCCCATGACTGGAATGTGCTAGTGGATGGGTATGAGGTGTTCAAGAAAAAACAGAAGGGTAGAAGAGGAGGTGGAGTGGCGTTGTATGTGAGGAGAGGGCTTGATTGTCAAGAAGTTATGGAGAATGGGGCGGACAGCCCGGTGGAAAGCATATGGGTAGAAATAAGGGGAGGAAGGACAAAGGGTATTATTGTTGGAGTCTGCTACAGACCACTTGACCAGCGAGAAGAAATGGATGCTGCCCTCTTTGAACAGATTGGTAGAGTATCCAGACATCAGAACCTTGTAATTATGGGTGACTTCAACTTCCCCAATGTGTGCTGGGAGACAGGCTCAGCAAAGCGTCATGAATCACGCAATTTCCTGACCTGCCAGGCCGATAACTTCCTTTTTCAAAAGGTGGAGGAAGCTACAAGGGGCTCGGCCATACTAGACTTGATATTAACCAACAGGGAAGAATTGGTAGATGAGATGAAGGTGGTGGGGACCTTAGGGGGAAGTGACCATGTCCTCCTTGAATTCCAGTTGCTGTGGGGAGCCAAGGAAGTTTGTAGCCAGACTCGTAGGTTAGATTTTCGTAGGGTCAACTTCGATGAACTCAGAGGCTTGATGAGAGTCATTCCGTGGGGGACTGTGCTGGAAGGGAAAGGAGCGAGTGAAGGGTGGGCCCTTCTCAAACACGAGCTTTTGCAAGCTCAAGCCCTCACTATTCCAGCAAGACGGAAACATGGTAAGGGCTCCAAGAAACCAATGTGGATGTACAGAGAGCTCCAGAATAAGCTAAGAGAGAAAAAGGAAATGTTCAGGAAATGGAGAAAAGGACAGACCTCTAAAGAGGAGTATATGAGGGTTACTAGGTACTGCAGATCAGCCATCAGAGAGGCCAAAGCAAAGTATGAGCTGGGTCTGGCCAGGAGGGCTCGCTACAATAAGAAAAACTTCTACAGAAATGTGAGAAGCAAATGCAAGGTAAAAGAGGCAATTGGACCGCTGTTGGGAGTAGATGGAGAAACTCTGATGCAAGACAGAGAAAAAGCAGACAGGCTTAATGATTTTTTTGCCTCTGTTTTCTCCCTGAAGAACTCAGGCATATCTAGAGATAGTAGAAAATGTGGCAGGACACCTGAGTGGCTAATTGACATTGACAGAGAGGTTGCGGAGAGGCATCTGGCTGCATTGGATGAATACAAATCCCCTGGGCCGGATGGGGTGCACCCAAGAGTGCTGAAAGAACTTTCTAGAGAACTTGCAGAACCCCTGTCCATCATCTTCAAGGCCTCCTGGAGGACTGGGGATGTACCACAAGATTGGAGAAGAGCAAATGTTATCCCAATCTTTAAGAAAGGGAAGAAGGATGACCCGGGAAACTACAGGCCGGTCAGTCTGACTTCTGTTGCTGGGAAGATATTAGAACAGATTTTAAAGGGATCAATCTGTAAGCATCTGAAGGACCGCTCAGTGATCCAGGGAAGTCAGCATGGTTTTGTTCCTAACAGATCTTGCCAGACCAACCTGGTTTCCTTCTTTGATCGAGTGACCAGCTTACTGGATCGGGGGAACTCTGTTGATGTGATTTATCTGGATTTCAGTAAAGCTTTTGATAAGGTCCCCCATGACATTCTGATGGGCAAACTGGAAGACTGTGGAGTGGACTATAGGACAGTTTGGTGGATAGGGAACTGGTTAGAGGACCGCACTCAAAGAGTGGTGATCAACGGCATTTCCTCAGATTGGAGGGAGGTGTCCAGTGGGGTGCTGCAGGGCTCGGTTTTGGGCCCGGTACTTTTCAATATTTTTATCAATGATCTGGATGAAGGAGTGGAAGGGCTGCTCATTAAATTTGCTGATGATTCCAAATTGGGAGGAGTAGCAAACACCCAAGAAGATAGAATTAAAATTCAACAAGACCTGAATACTCTGGAGAAGTGGGCAGCTGTGAATAGGATGCAATTCAACAAAGACAAGTGCACAGTATTACATCTGGGCCACAAAAATGGGAAGCACAAATACTGGATGGGAGATACACTTCTGGGCAGTAGTACATGTGAAAGAGATCTTGGGGTAAGAGTGGACTGTAAACTAAATATGAGCAGTCAGTGTGATGCGGTGGCAAAAAAGGCTAATTCAGTCCTGGGTTGTATCAAAGGGGCCATAGCGTCGAAATCGCAGGTCATAGCCCCTCTCTATACTGCCTTGGTCAGGCCACACCTGGAGTATTGTGTGCCGTTCTGGAGGCCTCACTTCAAAAAGGATGTGGCCAAAATCGAAAGGGTGCAGAGGAGAGCGACGAGGATGATCAGGGGTCTGGAGACTGAGCCCTACGATGAAAGGTTAAGGGCCTTGGGAATGTTTAGTTTGGAGAAGAGGAGGTTGAGGGAGGACATGATTGCTCTTTTTAAATATTTGAAAGGCTGTCATTTGGAGGAGGGCAAGGAGCTGTTCCAGTTGGCAGCAGAGGGTAGGACGCGAAGCAATGGGCTTAAATTACATGCACAAAGGTACCGGCTGGATATTAGGAAAAACTTTTTCACGGTCAGAGGAGTTCAAAAGTGGAATCAGCTGCCTAAGGAGGTGGTGAGCTCCCCTTCACCGGCAGTTTTCAAGAAGAGGCTGGATGAATACTTGTCAGAGATGCTTTAGGCTGATCCTGCACTGGGCAGGGGGTTGGACTAGATGGTCTGTATGGCCCCTTCCAACTCTATGATTCTATGATTCTATGTGACAGGTTGGTGCCAGAAGGTAGTACTGGGTGATTGCTGCTCTTTGTCATTGGATCTGACAAATAAAGAGATCATTCAGCAGTATTTGTCTAATGACATCCAACTCTCTTTTCCGTTTTTAGTAAATCCAGCAGCAGCACTGAATTCCTAGAGTGAAGGCCTGTTACAGGCCAAGAGAGGGCTAAACAAATTAAGCTTCATCCAAACATAACAGAAGTGATAGTAAATAAGCAACCCAAAACTGGGACTTGTCAAGCCTAGATAGGGTTACACTCCCTTTGAAGAATAAAGTAGCCTCCATTTCATCTCACTATGTTACCCTAATGGAGGGGGTGTTCTTGTGAGCTGGGGAAATTAGCATTCAAGGAGATGCAGGAGAGCATTCAAGGATCTCCACCAATGTATACCAGAATGGTTCCCTTACAGAACTCTCAAATAAACAGGCAGATTTTCTACAGGAAATGTTTCTTTTATTAACAGAGAAATAAAAGACAAATGTACAGAGAACCACAAACAACATACACAGAGAGCTAGCTTAAAAAACAGTGAGGAAAAGCGGAGAGCAATTCAGGGTAGGATGATATTTACCAGTCCTGGAGAGGAGGAAAGTCCATGGGAACAGCAGCAAAACAACTGGTGCTTCATGGAAGAGAAGGGAAGAGTCAGACATAATCTGAGGGTGCATGGATGGGTCCCAGAACATCCACACACTAAGCACATGACTGGGCAGACCAATTATAGGGTAAAATGGGTCTGGAGGCAAAACTGACATCTTTACCTCAAAGACAAAGGCTTGATGGCTTGCTGGAGGTTGGGACAATAAGTTAGGAGAGGCTCAATGGCTCTACCTGAGGTAGACAAATGGTGTGAATGGGGCTTGATGACCTACCAATTGCTGGATGGGGAGAGCCATCAGGTTTGCTGTATAGCTCTGATTAAGAATGGTGGGTCAGGGAAGAGAGGAAGGGTGTTGATGAGGTTAACTGGGAGTTCTTGAGAGACCTCTCTGTTCTTAGGTATGTGCCGCTCTCCAGGGTGGGTGGAGGGCTATCAGCCAGCCAGACTGACTCACATTCTGGTAATTTTCCAGCTCCAGCCAGGCTGGGAACCATTCTGCCTAGCTAGGCAGTGCCATGTACTCATGGCATATCCAAAAACTGCTCTTTTCAGCATGAGGGAGGGGTCTGACTGTTAACAACTGCACTGAACTTTTTGTGAGGCTGCTATGGAGGTTGATTCATTAGATATGGTTACAAAATGCCTTGTCTTGCCTCCCAATAGAGATGACTTGCAGAGAGTGCATTGCTTCTGCCATAGCTCAGCTACAGAGGCTGAATGTTGTTTCCAGGCCTAGACTTTTTAAGCCATAAATGGTGCAGGGCAAGCACACCTTAGTATAGCTCCCCAATCTGTCAGATCCACACAAAAAGCCTTCTCTGCATTTCTTCCATTTAGAAGCAAGGGCTGAGAACCAGATTTTCTCTGCAGTGGCATCCGCATTAGAGTGCCTTGCCAGGTGAGGATCCTGTAGCCCTTACAATGAAAGTCTTTGGGTGTCATGTGAAAGCCTGGCTCTATCCAAAGGCTTTCCCCACTCAATAATATATGGTGTTTTAAAATGCTGATGTTTTAACCTAGTTTAATCTGATTGTGCTATTGTTCATTGACTATTTTAGTGACGATGATGGATTTTTATTGAGGTTTTACTGGTGTTCGTGGATTTGGATTTTTTAGCATGCCACATTGAGTGAGGCCCCTGTGCAAAAATGTAATCAGATCCTACTTAAACAAATAAATACATAAACAAAAAGACTAAATTAAAAAATGACTTAAACTGTAGAAGCAGCCAGTTAAGTCTCCTTTTACTAGCAGTTACAATGTGGTTGGCTCTTGGCACTTTTGAACAGATGTCTCTTATTTGCAGAGCTTAAAGGGATACTTTCAACAGTAGGAGCTTTTGAACATTCTAGCTGTTACTGTGAGATGCCAATTGCTTAGAAATCTGAATCTTAAGTGAGCACTATGCAGCCATCCCCAAAATTCTTCTGGAAGAGCAAACATATCAATCAAAGTAAGTTCTGAATTTTCCCCTCCCCTTTAAGCCCTTTTAAAGAGATTCGTTCTTTAAAGAGCTTAGTTCTGCTCCCCTCCATGTGGTGGCTACAACACTCTGTTGGGCACTCCACCAAAAGGAATTTTTCATTTTAAAAGGCTTTAAATGGGGATTGGGGGGCATGGTGTGTAGTGCCATGGGGTGGTGCAAGACACTACTTGTGTGGACACTACTCACACCCATTTTCATTCTGCTTCTGTAGCATTGTTGTATCCCAAGGGAAAGGACATGAATATGACAGAAGTTCATTAAATTATAAAATTTCTATGTAGAGGAAATGGTAGAATTGTTTCACCTTCTTAAAATACCTAGTAAAGCTGACCAGCAGTATAGTCAGGACAAACAAAACAATTGTCTGCCTAGATGATGACCTAGAGATGATTGGCAATTAAAACCTAGGAAACATCCCAGTAGGTAATGGTAATGGTCTGGGGGGCCACCTCTCCCATCAGAGCTACCCTGACCCTAGGGTGGCCTAGCACAAGGTGAGCAGAAGTGGCCACAGGTGCCCCCCACACACATCCCTGGAGATATGGGCAGTGTCAGGCACAAAGTGCATGGGAGTCACTAGTGACATGAAGTGGGCATAAACCACCAGCAGCCACTGCCAAGGGCCAGCAGCCCCAGTCCTGCTCAAGGCACATGAGTGGTGCAGAAGAGCAGAGGTGAGCCTGCTCCTTCTCCTTTAAAGAGCATTTTCTTTTCTGTCAGGTAGGGCCCACTTCTTCCTTGCCTGAACCCTCCATTGGGGGATGGGGCCCTTTTCCAGAGCCATTTTTACCTCCCAGTCCACCTCTGCCATGGCCACTAGCTTAGGTGGCTTAAAAGGGAGATTAGACATATCATGGAAGAGCAACCTATTGTCCATGATAGCTAAATGGAAGCTCCTTGTTCAGAGGATACATTAGCTACCAAATACCAGCTACTGCAGGGCAACATCAGGAAGAGCACTATTGCCCTCTTTTGCTGTTCGTGGGCTCTCTGGGTACCTCTCTTTGGCCACTGCGGGAAATAGGATGTTGGGCTAGATAGATCCTTGGTCTCTTCTTATTCTTCTGTGTGTAGTTTTTTTTTGGAGGGGGGTACAATCCAGCAACAGATGCAGCCTGCTTTATTTCCCTCTGGGAGGAAACAGATGACTGGCATCCAATATCCACCCCTATAATGTTATATCTACAAGACTGGCAAGAGGAAACTGTTCTTGCTATCATGTTCTCTGGCTTGTACACTTACCTTTGCCTTTCTGTGAGGTGGCAGTGACGTGTGAAAGGCCCTAATGATTAGCACACAAAGAACATCAGTAAAAACCAAGAGGGCATGCAGGATGCATCTCACTACACATTGTATTTACAGGATGAGTCTTAAATGCAGAACAGCCAGTGCAGCATTCAAAGATTACTCAAATGTAATCTAAGATCAGATAGCGTAGTTCAATAAATGTCTGAAAGGGCCAAACACAGTCAACAATAAGCTCTTGACATCATCTTTAATGAACTGTGACACCTAAAATAAAAACTGTCTATTTACTATTCCAGTCCTTGCCAGAATGAGCTATCATAGCGCAGCATCATGTTATGCACGAAAAGTCAGGAAAAGAAAGATACATATGTGCATGGCAATGTAAAACCGAGAGACGGAAAAGAAAAACAAGTGCTCCTAGGCTTGAGGATGTGGCTGTTAATAAAGCAGAGCATCGCCTCCTCTGATTACTATATTTTTGTGCAACTGCAATTTATTTCAATGTGGCTTTTATTATGAGAGCTGCTTGGAAGCCTGAGCCCTAAGCTTATTTACCCCTGCGCAAAGGCAATCGAATTACTATTACTACAAATTTGCTTGTAACATAAAAACTGAGGGCAGCAGGTGGGGGACTCTGAGAAATAAGATGAAGCAAGAGAAGCAGGAGAAGGAAATCAGTAGAAATTGCCAGTTGAGTCTGAATCCAACCCATGAAAAAAAAGCTGTTTTGTTCTAAACCATATAATAGATCCTTCTAGTCTAGTCCATAGCTACAGAGATGGGCATGAACCTGAATACGAACCAAAGAAACCCACGAACCAGCCTGGTTCGTGGTTCGCAAACCAGTGGTTTATGGAAGCTTGTTTCCATGAACTTCCACAAACTGATCTACTGGTTCATTTGGTTCGTATTAAAGGGCAGTTTAAATAGCCATTTTCCTGGGGAAATGGCCATTTAAACTTTTCCTGCCACTTGCAAGCGGCAGGTCCCTTTAAACTATCAACTGGCAGGCAGCGGGGGGGGGGGAGCTATCAGCTGGCAAGCGGCAGGGCCCTTTAAACACCCAAATCCCACAAACCCTAGCCCCAGCCCCGCACACCCCACGCCCCCAGCCCCACCTTGTCTTCTCGGCAGCTGCGGCCTCCTCCCCCTCCTCTCATGAGGGGCGGGAAGGCCATTTTCGGCCTCCTCCGCTGCCGTGCAGGACCGCAGAGTGGCAGAGGAGGCCAAAAACAGCCTTCCCACCCCTCAAATGGCCACCGCGGGGTTTGGGCTATTTAAAGGCCCCTCCCACTTGCAAGCAGCAGGTCCCTTTAAACTATCAGCTGGCAGGCAGTGGGGGAGATTCCAGGCCCTTCATCCTTCACTGTAGGTAGCAACAGCACTGCAACCTCCCCTTACAGGAGCTGAAGGAGGAGCAAATGCTTTTGAGGAAGATGAGACTTAGGAAGATCAAAACAGGGAAGACCAAAGCAGCTTAACATAAAATCACAATAACCGCATCCTGGGCTAGTCCTAGACTCACTGCCCAGCTCACCTAGAGCCAGAGGTGACAAGGTTGACAGCAAAGAGCCAGGAACCCTTTGGCTCATACTTAAGGCTTGCACCTCGGACCACACCCAGTCCAAATACCTGAAATAGAGTGGGAACAGCAGATGAGCCCAGATCTCACTTGGCTGTCATAAAGATGTGCCACACTTTCCTTCCTTGCTAAAAGGGTTTTCTCCCTTTCTAATCCTCGGCTACTGCTGTAATTTGAACACTTGTAGATGAGCCTATCTGAAACAGAAGAGGAGCAGCAAATCAGTTGTGGGCTTGCTCAGCTGCCGTAGAGATGTTCCTAACCCTCCTCCTCCAGATTAAACCCAAGACCCATGTAGTCCAAGGCTTCATCAGCCAGATGCCCCTGGGATGCTTACAAGCAGGTGTGGGAGCCACATAGGTTGGCACAAACAGGCACTGACCATATTTAATAGTAATGAGATTAATTTCTTGGCAACCAGGGTAAACCCAGCTGGCTCTGACTGTTCACTTGGCATAAGCTCAGCTTTCAGCTTCAGAAGTGACTGTGGATTACTATTGCAGTTAGGACTAATCCCTGAGACCAGACTTCCTAAGTGCCTCCTTTTCATTCAGTCCACATTTTTGTGCTCTATAATGCTCGGCAAGTGCAATATGATATACTTGCCATACCTTTGCTTAAAGAGAATAAGGAATGTACTGTCAATATTACACAATTTAACAGGCAGGCTACCACCATGCCTCTTCTCTAGCCATTGAAAAAAACAGCTTCTGTTTTATAAGACTTTGCAAAGTGTTTGCACTCGGGGACATTCCTGCTTTTCACAAAGGTATGTAATTTCAGCATGTTTGTATGAAGCGAAATTAACTCAAAATCCCCAAATCCCTTGTACTTTCACACCAGTTGCAGGAGGGAACTACCCCAGCAGGCATTTCTGAAGCTTTTGTTGTGTCTATTGCTTGCCTAACTGGCAGTGGCAGGTGAAGGTCTGTTGGGAACAGTAAAGAAAGTAATTTGCAGAAACTTTAATTCAACTGTTGCCAGTTATAACAAAATATCTGAGCGCATTCCAGCCCTCTTGAGGATTTTTCCCACTTGCATATAAAACAACTGGAAATTTATGAAAATTAGCTTATAAAAACCCTTATAAAATTCATGTATACTGTATGAGACATAGTAAGTATAAACAACATTAAAATACCTAGTAGGCTTTTAGCAAACTCAGTGTGGTCCATAATATGGTCCACAGTTCTTTATGATTTGGACCACACACATTCCTTTATGCCATTGGGCGATCTCTGTGCCTGAATAGGTTTATCTTGTATTTGGACTGTCAGTTTGGTTGGCACTAAACTAAGGGCCACTGGAGAAGGATCATGAAATGCAGGATGACCAGAGTTGATGGATACATTCAGTTTTTCAGCTCTGTCATTCTCAAGGGCCAAAACCAGGAAGTGGACAAGGTGAGTACAAATTTGGACCCTAATAGAAAAATAGTGTGTGAAGATTCAAACTGACATCTTCCTACCCAAAAACCCAAGGAAATCCTCAGTTAGCCAATGCATACTGGCCTTGGCCACAGAGAATCAACCAGCAAAAGGCAAGCTGGCCATGCTGCAATTATTATATTACTGCAAGGGAGTAGCTTGGCAAAAGAAACACCTGATATATCATCTGGTCTGTTTATGGAGCATTTTGACCCAGCTATTGTGATGGATGAGACAGTATTATGGGATCTGTGAAGGCCATGACTTGTGTACTGTTGTGCTTATCCTTCTTGACTATTAAAGTCATGTATGGACCACATTAATGAGCCCAGTTATTGCCTGAATTCTAACTTGCAGTTTCAGGGCAAAGTGATTGAGAGAGCAGTACTGTATCAACTCCAGGTCTTCTTGTATAACTTATCAGCTCTTTATCTCTCCATCCAAGACACTTTTTGTTTCATTTGGTATATACCCCCAGTAAGCTGTTATTGGCTTCTTCCCTGGTGTTTGTGTTTATACATTTATATGATTTATTTATATATAAAATTTAAGCATTATTTTAATGTTTGAAATGTTTTAATTTTTGTTTGCCACCTTGGGGGCCATTTTTGGGTGGAAAGGCTGCTTATAAATGTTTTAAATAATAAAAAAATAGATTATTATCCTATTGATTGCACTGATTTACATTGTGCAATCCACCCAAGTCTCAGCGAGAAAAATGGACTATAAATAAAGTAAATAATGAAATGAAATAAACATTGTCATTAGATGGTCAAGTGTCAGAAGTTGCCTAGAACTCCTTTTACCAACTCAGGTTGTTTCACCAGCTGCAATCTTTTCTAATGAATGCTGACCTGGCTATAGTCACGTGTCTTGGTATGACTACTGTAACATTGTCTACCTGGAGTTTCCATTGAACATGGCTCAAAATTTTCAGTTGGTTTAAAAAGCAGCAGCTAGGGTCCTTACAGTTGGTTGCCACAGTGATCCTATTAAGCTAGTGTTATGTCATCTACACTGTCTTTCAGTCTGTTTCCAGGCTTTGACCTTAAATGGCTTGGGCTCAGAGTAGCAGAAGGTGGGGCCTGAAGTTGTCTTGGAATTAATCTCCAGATGACAGAGATCAGTTTCCCTGGAGAAAATGGCAGCTTCGAAGGGCGTCACATCCCTGCCAAGCTCCACCCCAAGCTCTACCTTCCCCACATACCACCTCCATATCTTTGGGAATTTCCCAAGCTGGAGTTGACAATCCTATTGAAGGATCAGCCCCACCTGTGTCAACCAAGCTAAGATTTGAGGTTGTTCTACAAGGTCTTCCTCCAGGAACTAGCTTTAACAGAGGTGAGAACCCGGGGAGAGCTTTTTAAACTCCCCCCCCCCCACACACACATACACACTTTGTAGTTCCCGTCTTAAGAAAGAATAGCTTTCTGGGTGGGTTTTAAGATCTGCCTTTTCTGAAGGGTCTTTGAATTCAATTAAATATGTTGCAATCATGGAGTGACACTTTTGGGGAACTGATTTTAATTGATTTTTACTGCATTTTATTGGTTTTACTGTATTTTAACTGAACGTTTATTGTATTTTACTGACTTTGTATTGATTTTATTGTGTGGGAAACTACCTTGAGGAGTTCTTAGCTGAAAGGTAGCCTTTAAATAATCTAGAATAAATAAAAAATACTATTACTACTACTCTGTCACAGGAATATATATTCAGATACATATACAATTACCTGCAATAGACACATCTTTCATGGTTCCCAGCATGTTGCTTCTGAATAATGTTAGTTAATCCTTTTGCAGATTAGCTGTGTAGGTATGTAGTACTATTTTTCTTACTGGCATGCTTTGAGAGTAGTGAAAGAGTTAACAATGAGAGCGTTAATCTAAGTAACTGGCATCGGAGTTAGCATGCATTAAAATTAATGGGACAATTCACACCTCAGAGCCACTGCCTCGGGGCCTCTGCCAATTCAGGCAGCCACTTACTTCTGCATCACTTCATTTGGATCACGTTTTGAAAGTGTTCCTTGCTACAGCCCCAACCGTTAGTAACTGAAGAATAATATACAGGCTGATTTGCAATCCCTAGCTAGAATCATTCCTACCATCCCAGGCCTGCGCTGACAAGGGATGACCCATCATAGACAGAACTGGGGCACTCCTCTCAAAGTGTTGTCTGTTAGAACAGAGCAAAATTGATTGCTCTCCTGTGTAAGACTGCCACATAGCTAGTTTTAAACCACTTCATTTTTGTTTAATGTCTTTTAAAAAATACTATGCAAGGGACAGTTTTAACTTGGCTTGCACATAAGAATGTATTTTTTCACATTTTTAAAGCACATTTTTAAAGAACAGCAGCATTTTCTAGAGATGCGTGAGATAACCCTATTGGGTGAGATCAAGCACTTTTGGTTAGTCATTCTTTGGTACTGGGCAAAAGATCACAGATTTATGGTATATCTTCAGCTGCTTCCCCCTTCAATGTGGCAGAAAAGGATATGCATTCAAAAATTAGGTAATCAAAATTGGAATTGAATCACCTCTTTTCTTTAATATGTAATCTCTGGAAAATTTCAGAAATGACCATTATTCTGGTGCCTTTCTTTGTGTTTTTTGTAGTTGTATAATGTAAATGAAGTTGGAGGGAGTAGGAATGGGAGATAATGACTAAATAAATATTTAGTGTCTTCTTTTTTCACCAGAGGATCATCCTAAGAAGCACAGCATTTCCACTTTCCATCAATTATTGTACTGAGGACCATTGCGATTTTGTAACAGAACACAGATTGGGCTGGACTCTTTGATGGAAGGATCTACCAATTCTTCTGGCTGGAGGGCTCCTGTCACTTAGATTATCGGTTAAATCTTTCTCTTCTATCATCTATGCCCTTGCCTCATGCAGCTATGAAAAAGCAGGTAGCAGAATAACAAAAGTCCATGTTGTATAGTAGTTACAGTGTCAGATGAGAGAGACTTGGGTTCAAACTATTGTATGATCTTGGGCCACTAACTCTCTGTTTCAGCCAAATTGACTTCACATTGTTATTGTGAGGGAATAATTGAGAGGGGAGAACCATGTGCACCCGAGCTCCTTTGGAGAAAGGATGGAATAAAAATGTAATGGATTCAGGATTAACAATAGTCATTAATTTCAGCAACTATATTTGGTATATTAAACAGAAGAGGGATTAAGGTTGGATTTTAATTAGTTAATAACCAAGTGCACTTTTCCTCCGTGCTTCAGTTTTAAATGGGGTAGGGGAAGGAACTGAAGCAATATGTTTACCAAGTGCAAACCGGGTACAACCTACCAATGCATGGAGAGAAAGTAGGATTGTGAAACTCCACTCTAAACTCCCAGCATAGACCATAGTTAGTACTAGAGTACACGAACCGGAAAAAAACCGAACCATGTGGTTCATGGTTCATCAAATTTCACGAACCACGAACTTTTGCGAACCAGCCCCTGGTTCGCAAACTGGTTTGTTTGGTTCGTGAAAACGTCATATCCAGGTCAGAAAATCATCACTTCTGGGCCAGCAGAAGTTCAGTTCTGGGCCAGCAGAAGTTCACTTCCGGATCAGCAGACAGTCTGCAGGAAGTCCATCCCCTGTTGCCTAGGAAATGGATTGATTGGCACCAGGCTATCTGCAGTGACGAACCAAAAAACGAAACAAATGAACCAGCCTAAAAGTTCATGGTGGTTCCTCAGAAATGGGATCTGACAAACTGTGGTTCGTGAACCACGAACCAGCCTGGTTCGTGCTTAATTTTGGTTTGTATTTCGGTTCATGCCCATCTCTAGTTAGTACATAGAGCCTGTGTGTGGACAAGACATAGGCATGCAGGTTCTGTTCATTTGATTTGTGTTCTGCAGTTCTGTATCCTGGTGGACACAGATCGTGCACCAAGATATCAAGCTCAGATGACTTTTATGCACATTGTTTTGGTTTCAGAAACGCAAGAGACAAAGACAATTTTGAATATTGAAAGTGGTATTTCTCCTTAATAGCTGAGTCTAGTGGTTCTGTGAAATCCTGGAGAAAGTAATGGGATGGATGAGGTCCAATAAACTGAAGTTTAGTCCCGGCAAGCCTGAGCTGCTATTGGTCAATGGAGAAGTTGATCAGGGACTGAAGAAGCAGCCTGTCCTGGAAAGGTTGCACTGTCCTGGAAAGGTTAACAGTTTGGTGATTCCTCTGGATCCTGGCCTACAGGTCCCTGTAACCATCCTAGCTGCTGTGAACCAGCTGAATCTTCTGAACTAGAGATCCAAAGTGAAACTAAAACAATGACGTAGGCACTGGTGATTTTTTGAGGTGGGGGGTCATTCATTCAGAACTTTTACCATTCCTAATTTCAAATTAAGAGATCTTTTAAAAACTGAACATGTTAAGGGTTAAGTGGGTAGTTCACTTATTCTTTTGTAGCATTTAATTTTATGTTAAAGCAAAGAGGTAACCTTTTCTAGGCCAAAATGCAATCTTGAGCATTATATAAATTACTGAGGATATTAAAAACTAAATATAAAATTACTAGGAAACAACAGCCATTTTGAGTTTTAATTTCCCACAGTTTGAAGTTATGTGTGAGGCCCAACTAGTTTTGGCTTCAGACACTGACTTGGGGACTGGAAAGTTGGATGTGGACAGAGTATAAAGCAGCAATTTGGCAGGCAACAGAAAATAACATTAACCATCACTACATCTTGCTTAATATAGCTGGAGATCAAAACAAAAGCTGTAGCCTAGTTCAGATCCATAAAAAAGCATTTTAATAATGTCATTATCTAGGCTAACTTTTCTCTCCTTCTGTGCCAAACCTGCACATATAACAATTGTCTGAAGTCATTTCAAATTGATAGAGAAATGCGCAGAAGACACAAGAATGTACAGAAGACATGAGGTAGAAATTTTTATCAGTTTCCCCCTTTATCAGTTTTCCCCTTATCAGTTTTCCCCCTTACCATCAGCACAGCGGCTCAGGACGGAGCACACCATAGTGAAAGTTATAAGTATATACAGATTAAGGTTGCCTGTAGCCTGGAGAAAAAAATGCCTTGCCCCTTTAATAGAAGCTTAATGGGCATGAAGTTTTTCATGGCAATAAATAAGATCACTTAGTAAATAACATCCTGTTAAGCCTCTATTAAAGGGGCAGGGCATTTTTTCAACTGGTGGGAACCCTATTGCAGATAGGCTCATGCACCTCTTTGAGTGCATAGTATTTTATTCTACCATGTAGCCTACCTACTTTGTTCCTTCATGTAGAGCCTGGTTTCAGAGTCCAATTCTTGTTTATCTTGTGTTAGAACAACAAATTGTATCATCACACACCACAAATTCCATCATGTTTCAGCTATACAGCCTTGCTAATGTTCTTCCCACTAGAGCTCATTTAAAGGGACCATGCCACTTAATCAATCCAACAATAAATATTAATATTCAATACAATACATAAATTACATTAAGATAGACCAGTAATTTCCATAATAAATATTAGTATTCAATACAATAAATAATTACATCTGGATAGACTAATATAAGGTATACAAAATTCCTGATTCATTACACAATGGTACATAGAGAATTCCAATGTAAAGTGCTTCTGTAAAGGGTGATGGAGGTGAATCTTGCTCCTTCCCCGATTACTTTCTAACTCCATAATGTTTATTAAATCATGTCTTTCTTTCCACAGGTACAGCTAGAGGTAGCTATTTCAAAGTCAGTCACCTCCTCAGTCAAGTTTAAATGTGTACACTTGAATGTTACAAGCTAGAGTGATTGAGGCTAGTTGTTAATAGACATGGGCATGAACCAAAAAAATTTAATGAATCCGCGGTTCATGGTTCAATGCCACCGCCGAGCCAGAGGTCGCGAACCGCAATGAACATTTTCCGTTGCCGAATTGGTTCGCAGTTCGTGGGGCTCAGAACGGCCCCTGTTGCACTTAGAGAGCCCATATTCCCAGGGAGTGTTTTGCAGGCTCTCCTACAGCCATCATCCAAGTTTGGACAAGATTGCAAAAGGGATCTTGGAGTTATACCCTCTCCAATCCAAGGCCCCCAGGAAACTCCCACAAAAATCCAAGCTCAATTATACTTTCAGTCTCTCTCCCCAAAGGCTAGCAAGTGGCAAGCAGGAGCTCTGTCCCACTGCACTGCTCACTGAAAGTGAAACCCAGCCTGGGAGCCCACGGCTATTTATAAGCATGGATCCCATTGAGCAATGCAGGAGGTCTGTGCTTGGCCGTCAGAGCTGCCTATCAGGGTTTGCAGGGATGAGATTGGAGTGCCCATGGCTACAGAACACCCCCTTACCCCTCCCTCCCCTGGGTGTCTTCTCCCAACTTGTAACCGCTTTGCAGCTCCATGGTTGGAAGGAAGACCTGCCAATCAAGGTAAGCTGGGCTTCCATTCAGGTTTCCAGGGCGACAGAAGGAGCGCAGACAGAGTTCAGGTATTCCCCCGGCTCCGTTGCCACGGGAATTGATTGCTGGCGCCTGACTGTCTGGCTTCCCGAACCGCAGCTGAACGCACCGAACCAGGCTTCTTCCAGACGCAGGTTGGTTGGACGAGGACAATCATGAACCGCCATATCGCAATTGCGCGATCACCAATTTTGTGGGTTTTTGAAGTTCATAATGCGGTTCATGCCCATCTCTAGTTGTTAATAAAGATAACTGCTTTTTAAGCGGTTCAATTTCTAATCTGTAGTAAGATCTGGGTGTATACCTGATGCCAAGCCAAATTTATCTGTTAGGATGGCATGTTATTTTGTTAGGGACAAAAGTAAAACTGGGGCTGTAGGACAGGAAGATGAGGGGTTTAACCCTTTTCCTGTGCCATTTCTCAACTTCAGTCCCCCCAGCTGCTATTCAACGCACAAGTAGAAACATACAGGTGCTCTTAAGGGATCTGTATGTTTTCCCCAGAGGGTAAATAGCACTCTGAAGGGGTTTCGTAGTTTGTATCAAAGAAGTTAGATCCATCCTATTCCTCCAACCTCGTTCCATTCTGAGTCAGTCTCCACGCACATACAGAAGCTGTTTGGGGAAAGTGGGATATTAATTCACAGATCTCTTATTGCCATGTGTCCTTTAGTCTTGTGAGCTACTTGCTCAAGCCACCCAAGTGAGCTTCCTGAGCAAGGGGGCACCTGAATACAGTTTCCTCTCTCACAATTTAACACTGTCCACTACAACACTCTGACTCTTTTGGTATAAAATCAGAAAAATTTCCTAGCACATGGAGAACTTTCAAAGCTGACCCAAGAATAAAAAGAAGTTCAAAAAAATTAGGGTCCTTGCCAGTGACCTCACACTAAGGTTGATGATCCCATAGCTTGAGCATTAATAATAATAGTAATAGTAATAGTAATAGTAATAGTAATAGTAATAGTAATAGTAATAGTAATAGTAATAGTAATAGTAATAATAACATCACCACAGCAGCAACAGGGTGCTTCTATACTATCTTTCTGGACAGATTACTGCCACACTCAGAGCGGTGAACAAAGTAAGTGTTATTATTATTCTCCACAATACAGCTGGGGAGCTGGGGATGAGAGAAGTGGCCACCCACTGAGCTCATGGCAGCAGTGGGAGTCAAACTAGCAGAGTGTTGATTTGCAACGTAGCCACTTAACCACAATGCTACAGCAGCTCTCTACACTGTTTTGCCTAGTACTGTCTACTCTGATTGGCAACAGCAGAGGTCTCCTTCAGCTCTTCTTCCTGTGATCATTAAAAAGAAGATACCAAGGTGGGGCCTAGGGTTATTAGGTTCCCTTACTCTCTTATTGGGGAGGGGACCCAGCACTCACTTTTCTGTTTTTTCTTCATGTGTGCACTTTGCATGTGTATAGTCCCAGGCCTCCATGATGACATCACTTCCGGGAAATAATGCTTCACACTAGGCCAAATTCAGCCCCAATTCGGCCTGTTTGGGGCCCAAATTGCCCTTGTGTGAAGTATGGGAGCATTCCTGGGGCAGCGTGATGATGTCACTTCTGGGAAATGATGTCCTCACACTCCCCCAGGGAGCACCTCCCAGGACACCAGTTCCCCCACCTTTCCTCCCTGAATGGTGGGGGGGGGGGGGTTGAGAATAGAGATGGGCACGAACCAAAAAAAATCCCTGAACCATGCAGTTCGTGGTTCATCACATTTCTCGAGCCATGAACTTTCACAAATCTACCCCAGTTGGTGAACTGGTTCATTTGGTTCGTGAAAACGTCACATCCAGGTCAACAAATCATCACTTCTGGGTCAGTAGAAGGTCACTTCTGGGCCAGCAGAAGGCCACTTGCAAGTCAGCAGAACGTCTGCAGGAAGTTCATCCCCTGTTGCCTAGGAAACTGATTGATCAGCGTCAGGCTGTATGCAGTGATGAACCAAAAAATGAACCAAACAAACCAGCCTAAAGTTCGTGGCGGTTCATCAGAAATGGGTTCGCGAACCACAAACTGGCCTAGTTCATCATGAACTTTGGTTCGTATTTCAGTTTGTGCCCATCTCTATTTAATAGTAGGAGTGGGGGATCCACTGCACCCCACCGAGAGAACGGCAACCCTAACAAGACCACTGTCAGTCTTTCTTCCTAGGTAGGGCTGCCATGTTGCCCATGGACTTCAAAGAATATTGAGAGAACTCAAGGTTCTTTCATAACTGATAGAAATTTCTTTCACCAAGCCAAGTCAGTCTCTTTCTTTTTCTGTTTCTCACTGAATAAGAATTTTTGTTTGTTTGTTTGATTGATTGATTGATTGATTGATTGATTGTAAGTTTGAATGAACCCTTCCCTCAAATAACAGCTTCCTTAAGTTACCCCTTGCCCATTTTAAGTACTCTGCTGTGCGCTCAGAAAACTAAAGAGAGCTATTTTTTTCAGATTTAAACATTAAAGTGATAGTTGTAATCTTGAAAAATCCTTCCTGAGTAAGCAGAAATAGTTTAATGTTATGAATATTATGAGGCACTGTTCAGTAGAAGTCTAAATAATAAGAAGAGGGGTTATTGGTGATCTGTAAAGTATCAGAGGGCTGGATTTAGTCTTTGGGATTGTTGCTGGTGATCACTACTACTTACTATTATTAGTAGTAGTAGTAATAGTTGTAATAATAATAATATAAAACTTGCTGCAATCAAATCTTTATTTTCCTTTTATTTCTATCTGGGACTTATTACTTGCTTAGCTGGCAGCTGTATGCTCAGCTGTATGCTCAGTGCTTGAATGGAATTTGCCTTTGTATTCCAAGTAGTACAACTTTTCCATTGCTGTCATTATACATGGCTACTACTAAATGATCCAAATGTAGCATACCTATTTTTAAAGGGGAAAAATCAGGCTGTCAGTTAGAGGCAACCTCCTAAGCATTGCTTGCACTATGTAAATCCACTCAAAATCATTTCCCTTTATTGTGAGGTGATTCAAATTTCTGGCACTCTCCCCTCACAACTTAGTGAATACTGACAGATATTATCAACACATTTTAAAAGAGAATAATATTCTGTCTCCCAGCCCTTTTATTTTTTTGGGACTGTCAAGCATTTTGCACTAAGACAGCCAAAGATGAAGAAAACTGAGAGAGGAAAAGGAGGAACATTTCCAAGTATAACATTAAAAGGTCTTGCCTTAAGACCGTGGATTTCCTTTTTGGTTCTTTCAAAGAATGCCTCTTTAGTTCTCTTTGGCTGTGTGACCAACAGTTGTGGGGTGTGTCTGTGGTTTTTCTTCTCTTCACAGTGACTCTATTGTTCAGAAACTGGAGCCAATTTATGGAAAGAAATGGAATGTTTATGTAACTTACTGTGCTTTAGACATGAAGTGAAAAAATGACTGAGGGAGGAAGGCCAGTCAAAACAGGATTTTTCTTCCTTTCTGGACACAGATGTTGGAAAAACAGAGCTCCATCTTCGTATTAAATCAAACAGCATTTCCATTTTTAGAAACTGCTTTTTTAATTAAATAGGTCAGCAAAACAAAACCATCCACTATTTGATCTGTGCTCCAACTTGTTTGTTTTAAAAATGTGCCAGCAATTGAGTGCTACTCTGTTGTCAGCCTTATAACATGAGAGACTGGGAAAACGGGCATGTTGAGGTTGGACAATAGCAGGCTTTGCCAGTCTCTCCACTGCCAGGTCCCAAATATACAGTTGGCAAGTTTCTGCTAGACTACAGATGTCAAGTGTCCCAATAACTAGAATGTTCTTTCCTAGAAATGCTGTTTTCAGATTAACTGGGTCACACAGAAGATGTTCAAAACGAAAGTTATAAGAAGACACTTGAAAGTATAGAAATGTCTCATCTAATCACACTTTTAGGTACATACATAATGGGGAAAGCCAGTGCCCACAAACAGGTTTAAATGAGCATAATCTTGTGCTGGATTATGGCCAAGGGCTGTTGGTAAAGAGCTATAATGTAACACAATATAAGAAAATGAGGCTTTGGAGGGTTTTGTAGTCGTCCTAAAGCAGAAGCATTGATGCGAGTGGATTGTGGGCTACAGTCTTTACTGATTGAATTTCAAAATTATTTGTAAAGGTTTGTTCAATGTAACACTGAAAATATAGAAAAAGCAAAGGCAAGATGGTTAAACAAATCTTTTGTAGTTAAACAGCTAAGAGTAAATTCCCAAAATATGTATAGCATAAACAGTTTCAAAAAAGAGAAACAAGAAGAAGAGCTATTTACCTTCCCAGAGTAGGGTTGCCAGGTCTCTCTATCCTCCCGCTGGGATGTTTGGAACCTGGCACTCACCTTCTCCTGGGCTGTTTTAAATCCTGGTGTGCACTCCAGTGGCGACGTGATGATATCACTGTCAGACTGTGGCTAAATAAGGCACTCACTACAGGGTTCCCTTTAGAAGCAAACACAAGTCCATTGTTTGGAAAAGGAAACTTTACTGCAGAAAAGGTCCATTATAGTCCACTGTCCTGAATAGGAGAATCAGGATGGTACATGATCATTGTTACCAATGAAGAGCAAGCATGAGATACAGAGTAACAATACCCATCTGGATCAGCCTCCCCCCACAGTTCTCAAAACAACATCTCTCAGTCCTGGGAAGTTGCTCTCCTTCAAGGCCAATGCTTGGTGGAACGGTGTTAGACAAAACAGTCTCCTCCGGTGGGAATGCTGCCTGGGAACTGGTGCACCTGGGAAGAAAACACTCAAACACTAGAAGCATTAGAAAATGGAGTCAGTACAGTTTAGATATACACTGGACCTGACATTCTGCCCCCCTTAAAACAGATCCCCCCCTGGCTTATATGGGTAGCGAGTATGAAAAGCTTTGGTTAATCTAGGAGCATGAACATGTGCAGAGTTCACCCATTCATCGTAACCAGAATCAAAGTCCTTCCATCTAATGAGGTAAAAAAGCTGATTTCGTTTGAGTTTAGAGTCCAAGATTTGTTGTACCTCATAGTGTATTTGGTCGTCAATCAAAGTTGGAATGGGTGGAGCTTTGACGTGCCATTTGTTGTCGGTGGGAGCTCTCTTTAGAAGACTGACATGGAACGTATCATGCACATGGCGCAGGTTTTTGGGCAAAGTTACAGCAACAGTCACTTTATTTATTATCTTGCGCACAGGAAAAGGTCCTAGGAATTTCAGAGCGAGTTTGCGGCTTGTCTGAGCGAGTTTTAGATTTTTTGTGGAAATATACACATGATCTCCGGGTTGTAATTCCCATTCGGCCACACGATGGCGGTCTGCGTATTTTTTGTAATCCAGTTTGGCTTTTTCAAGGTGTTTCTTAATAAGAGTCCATTGCTGTGCCGCCTCCCCCCACCACGAAGATACATCTGGCAATTTAGAGGAATGGAGAGGGGGTGCATCCAACGGGAAGGGATTGAAGTGAGTTCCGTAGACAATTTTGAAGGGGGCCTCCCCCGTTGAAGCGTGTACACTGTTGTTATATGAGAACTCGGCCAGAGGGAGAAGGTCCACCCAATTATCTTGTTGAAAATTGATGTAGCAACGAAGAAACTGTTCTAATATTTGGTTTGTTTTTTCGGATTGCCCGTCGGTTTGTGGGTGGTGGCTTGAACTGATGCCTTGTTCAATATCCAACATTTTCAAAAGCTCCCGCCAGAAGTTGGCAACGAACTGTCCGCCGCGATCCGAAATCACCTTGGACGGAAAAGAATGTAATTTTACGATGTGTTTTAGAAACAAATCTGCTAGTTTTCGAGCGGAGGGTATAGCAGTACAGGGGATAAAATGAGCTTGTTTGGAGAACAGATCTACCACAACTAAAATACAATTATGTCCTTTTGAGATAGGTAGATCAGTGATAAAGTCCATGGATATTACTTCCCAGGGTCTGTTTGGCGTTTCCAATGGTTGCAGGAGACCCGGAGGCTTCCCTTTCCTGGTTTTGGCGCTGAGGCAAACAGGACAGGAACTAACGTATTGGGAAATGTCTTTGCGCATGCCCGGCCACCAGAATTGTCTTTGGATTAGGTGCAAAGTTTTCAGATACCCATAATGTCCAGCAGTGGGAGCATCATGACAGCGCTGCAAAACTTCTAGTCTGAGGCTGTCTGGGACATAAAACTTGCTCCCGGCTAACCAATCCCCTTGTGGGGATTGGGTCAGTTTGCTTCGCGGAGCTGTATCCCCCTCCTTCTCCACTTCAGTTTTAAGTTTCGATTTCCACTCTTGGTTGGCCGGGAGGGGCTGCTTGGCACGGCTGCGAGTAGTCACCACGCCCCCAAGTTGCGTAGGCGAGAAGACAGTGTCGACAGTCTCCTCCCGTTTGCTCTTATGTTGGGGCATGCGCGATAGGGCGTCCGCCAAAAAGTTAGTTTTGCCCGGGAGATAATTTAGAGTGAAGTTGAATTTGGAAAAGAATTCCGCCCATCGCAATTGCTTGGCATTCAGTCTGCGTGGGCTTCGGAGGGCCTCCAGATTTTTATGATCCGTCCAGACCTCGAAAGGGTATCGCGCCCCCTCCAGCCAATGTCTCCAGTTAGTAAGGGCCGCTTTTACTGCAAAGGCCTCCTTCTCCCACACATTCCAATTCCTTTCCGCCTCCGAAAATTTCCTAGACAAGAAAGCACAAGGCCGCAGCCTACCATCCTCCCCCTTCTGTAGTAAAACCCCCCCTATCGCCGTATCGCTGGCGTCGACCTGTACTATGAAAGGGGATTGTTCGTTGGGGTGGGAGAGGATGGGTTCTGTTACAAATTGCTTTTTTAGACAATCGAAGGCCGTTTGGCAATCGGGGGTCCATTGCAGTTTGGCAGAGGGTTTTTTAGCTTGGTCCCCTTTATCTTTGGTTTTTAGCAAGTCTGTTAAAGGGAGCGTGATTTGGGCGAAATTTGCTATGAAGTCTCTATAGAAGTTGGCAAAACCCAGGAAGGATTGTAGTTCTTTACGGGTGGTGGGTGTCTGCCAGTCCTGGATCGCCTGTATTTTGGCTGGATCCATTTTCAGACCTTCTTGGGAGATACAATACCCGAGGTAAGTGAGTTCGGTTTTATGGAATTCACATTTGGACAGTTTGATGGGCAGCTTATTCTTCATCAGGGTGGCTAAGACTTTTCGTACTGTTTGAATATGTTCTTCCTCGGTGTCCGAGTAAATTAACACATCATCAAGGTACACCACCACCCCTTTGTACAGAAATTCGTGTAGAACTTCGTTTATCATGGACATGAATACAGACGGGGCTCCCGTCAAACCAAAAGGCATAACTAAGTATTCATATTGTCCGAGGGGCGTATTGAAAGCGGTTTTCCACTCATCCCCTGCCTTGATACGAACGTGGAAGTAAGCATCTTTTAGATCTAATTTCGTAAAGATCTTACCTTGGGCCACGACGTTGAGAAGGTCTCGGATGAGCGGTATAGGATAGGCGTTGTTGGTGGACACTGCATTCAAGCCTCGGAAATCTGTGCACAGTCGAAGTCCCCCATCCTTCTTTTTCACGAAGAGGACTGGAGCGGCGTGGGGGCTAGCGGCTGGGCGGATGAACCCTCGTTGGAGGTTGGTGTCAATGAATTTCCGGAGCTCTTCGCGTTCATGGAGACTCATGGGATAAAGTCGTCCTTTGGGCAGTGAGGCTCCGGGTATAATTTCTACCGCACAGTCCATTCGTCGGTGCGGGGGTAGAGTATCTGCTTCCTCTTCAGAGAAAGCATTTAGAAAAGGCCAGTACGGTTCGGGTATTTGGTTGACTTCTTCTTGGGTGAGAAGGGCCTTTTCTTTATGAGTTGGATCTTCGCCCCAGTTTTGATTCCAACGGTGATTTTTGCAGTTGGTATGACTGAAGGTAATGCATCCTTGTGCCCAGTCTATGTAGGGATTGTGATCACATAGCCATTTGCTGCCTAGAATTAACGGGTACTTGGCAGTAGAGCTGATGACAAAGGACCTCTTTTCCCAATGTTGTCCCATGCCTGTGATCACTGGGATGGTTTCAGTTGTTACAGGATTCATGTTGGTACCATCCATTTGCTCAAAGATTACTGGATTTTGTAGATCCCGAGTTGGTAGGACTAGTCCATTGACTAGAGCAGGGGCGATGATGTCTCTTGAGCAGCCCGAGTCAATAAGAGCTTGCACCCGAATGTGCATCTTCCTCTCTGGGTTGATTAGAGTCACTGGCATGAATAAGATGGACCCAGGCGGCCGGTTCCGTGCAGGGACGGGCTTAGGGCGGATCTGTCGTTTGGGTCCTTTCACGACAGATCCATTTCGTTTCCCGACTGGGGACTTTCTGGATTGGCTTCTGCGGTCGGGGAAGCGGGATCGTATTCCATGACTTCTTCCGCTTCCAGCCCTCTCTCCGAGGCTGGCCTTTGGGAAGCGCCGCGGCCTCTATTTGCTCGTGGTGCTGGAGTCGGGCGTTGGAGCGTAGGAAACGGAGCAAGGGTTGGACGCCGTAATTGGAGCGGAGGTCTTTGCACAGGCCGGTAAGGGCATTGTGCTGCAAAGTGACCAGCCTGTCCGCATTGCAAACACAGCCCTTGTTGCCATCTAGCATCTCTCGCTCCACGGGTGGCGTAGCTAGCTCCCCGTGTTCCCCTCTGTAAGGTCAATGGTCTTCTTTGTCCCGTTTGTTGTTGTTGTTCAACCAAACGGACTTCCAAAATGCGATTCTCTACTTCGCAAACAAGTTGGATCCACCCTAACAGCGTGGGGGGATTGTCTTGCATGAGGGCTCTGTCCAAAAGTCTCGGGTTAAGGCCTTGCTTGAACAGAATAATCTTGGTGGACTCCTCACACCTAGGGCACTTGGCTGCTAATTGCCGGAATTTTGTGACATAGTCTCTTGCTGACATGCTGCCTTGTTTGATGGCTTGCAATTCTGTTCGGGCCCTGGTTTCTTCTAAGGGGTCTTCATATTGCGCTCGGATAGCATCCACTAACCCCTGGAGAGTATCGAGTTCTGGGGCCCCGACATTGTATAGTCCTACATACCAATCTGCTGCTTTGCCCTGTAAACGAGATCCAAGATGTTCGATTTGACTGGCCTCACTGCCGAAAAGGTGCCCCCATCGGTTGAAAAACTGTACCACTTGTACTAAGAAAAATCCCAGTTTGGAGGGATCCCCATCGAAGGTGGCTTCCAGCTTCACCCAGCCCATCGGGAGTTCTTGTCTCGGAGCAGGCGCTGGGTAGAAGTCCATCGGCAGTCTTAGTTGCGCCTGAGGCACAGGAGGAGGTAACTGGAGTCTCGGTCGGGGCAACGGTGCCGGCTGTACTGGCGGCGGTTGAACCGGCGGTGCCGGCTGGGGTTGGGCTGGCTGTGCTGGCGGAGGTTGCCGTGGTTGCGCTGTCGGGGTTGGTCTTGGTTGGGCCGGAGGCTGCAGTGGCGGGCGAGCAGGAGGCGGCAGCTGTCGAGGTGGAGGAGGTTGGTGTGGTTGAATGGAGATCGGCCGCTGAGGAGGGGGTTGGAGGTGTCGTAGTGGTGCAGGCCGTCCCGGTTGGTTCGGGGGTGGTAAGACGGGCTGGTCCTGGGGCTGCTGCAACGGTATGAGCTGCGGTCGAGGTGAGAGGGGCCGCAGCGGCGAGGGTTGAACAGGTGGAAGGCCGCGCGGGCTTGCCCCTCCGGGCGTTGTTAATCTGGGAAGCAACGGCTGGCCTCTTGGCGCTGTTAGACCGTCTCCCGTAGGTTGCCCGACGGGGACAGTGTCTCGTGGTTGACGAGGGGCTCCCTCCTCGGATGGAGCCACGTGTGCTCCCGCTTGGTCCGGCCGGACCGTTATAAGAGAAGTAAGAGGGGGTATCACCGGTGTATCACTTGGCTTTTCTTCCCCTTCCGTAGGCCTCTCAACGGGAGTCTCGTCTGGCGGCGCATCCCCTCCCTGGTTAGGAGGTTCGGTGGGGGTCTCTCCGGGTGGCTCAACCGGGTCATCCCTTCTCGGTGGAATTTCCTGCGGTGCGGGAAGTTCCTTGGGTTGCTCTCCCGATTCGCCAGGATAGGTGCCCCCTTCGCCGGTAGGTGACGGCCGCTGCTGGGCATCCTCCACCGGATAGGAGATGACACTTTGGAGGGTAGCTATCTGTATCGCCATCTCTTCAGGAGACAGTCTTTCCCCTGCTCCCATTGCCGAAATTAAATGGATGGCATGAGCCAAACTTTCTTCCATATCCATCAGTTTAGCTTCTAACTGTTGCATTCGACTTGGCCCCGGTTGCTCGCTTATGGAACCTTCATTCGTTGCACTCACCGGGGAAAAGGGGCCCCAAGGAGGAGGGTCCCCTTGGACGACTCTCGATCTCGCGGCTAGAATTCCCTTGGCCATACCCGTCACGGCCGAGATGCTGGTATCCACCGCATAGGTGCGTCCTTGTATCTGCTCCCAACTTTGTTCAGGGACCTCCGTTGGCTCTTTCCACGGAGCAAGTTCGGAGTAATCCCAACTCAGGGCGCCGCGGCGAGACGTGTCCCCCTCCGTCTGCTCGAACGTCCTGTTCCAATATCGCCATGGTTGGCTGCTGTCTAGCTCCGGGACGGTTCCTAGGCTTCGGCGCCCTTCCATCGAAACTCGTGGATGGAGTCCACCTGCCCGACGCTCTCGGGTTTCTCGGGGTCTGGCTCCCCACTCCGACGGGGTGGGTACCGAAATCAAGGGGAGAGCGGTCGCTTTCGGCCTTGCCCCGAGGTCGGCTTCGGTCTCGTCCCGAGTACTGAGTTCGATGAGAGGCGGGGTGGAAGTGGAGGCTCCGGTTCCGTTCCCGGCTGCTCCCAGCTCCTGGGAGTCTTGGGCTTGCACGGGTTGCACAGGTTGATTGTCGGGAGACGCATACGGATCAAACAAAGGATCCCTGTCCGGGACAACCTTGGATTCCGCTGGGCCCGACTCAGACATGATTGGTAACAAAATGTCAGACTGTGGCTAAATAAGGCACTCACTACAGGGTTCCCTTTAGAAGCAAACACAAGTCCATTGTTTGGAAAAGGAAACTTTACTGCAGAAAAGGTCCATTATAGTCCACTGTCCTGAATAGGAGAATCAGGATGGTACATGATCATTGTTACCAATGAAGAGCAAGCATGAGATACAGAGTAACAATACCCATCTGGATCAGCCTCCCCCCACAGTTCTCAAAACAACATCTCTCAGTCCTGGGAAGTTGCTCTCCTTCAAGGCCAATGCTTGGTGGAACGGTGTTAGACAAAACAGTCTCCTCCGGTGGGAATGCTGCCTGGGAACTGGTGCACCTGGGAAGAAAACACTCAAACACTAGAAGCATTAGAAAATGGAGTCAGTACAGTTTAGATATACACTGGACCTGACAATCACTTCTGCAAGTGACATCACCATGCCAGCTGCGGGGTGATGTCACTTCCATAAATGATGTCATCACACCAGCCACGTGAGTGCTTCTGCACTTACACAGAGTCAATTCTGCTGATTTGGGCCCCAAACGAAGCGTGAAAATGCTCCCACGGCCAGTACAACAATGTCACTTATGGAAGTGATGTCACCGTGGCGGATGGGAGCACGTGCACAGCATGTACTCCTGAGGTGCCTGCAGGTAGTGGGAAAGCTCTAGGAGCTTGCCCCCTCTCGCCAATCACCCAGCGATTGGCGGACAAGGGGGCAAATCCCCGGGAGTTTGCCCACCACTGGTGGGCACCTGGGAAGCCTATTTCAGAGAGTACTGCCAAATTGCAAAAACAATGTTCTTGAGTAATATTAAAGAGCACTAAATTTGAGCTGTTCAAATGCAGAGCAACAAGCATATCAAAAATGATTAGGTAGAGAGATGATTGGTCTAGTCTTCAACCAGCAGGAACCTGTCAGGATGTCTCCTGTCATACTCTGCAAAGTCCTGTGTATTGCTTGTACTCTGCAAGGCCTGTGTACTGTTTGATTCTGTTTGTTAGAAGCGGAAGCTGTTCTCTCCCTGGAATGTGAAAGCCTGCTGTTATCTCTGTGGTATCTCTTTCGCCTGAGAAGCTGGGCCTCATGGCCCTGGAGTTTCTAACACATCATCTCTGCTTTGTCCTGCTGCTCATCTATTGAATTTAGCTAGTTGTTTCCTGAAGGGGGTGAGGACTCTGGGGATTAGGCTGTGCCTAGAATCCTATATATGTTATATGCTTGTAGAGAAACTCCATTCCTGGCTAGGAATGTAATAGGGAATGATACTAGTAGCTTATCAATAACATTGATTTAACTAGACACTTTAACTAGTTCCTAGACTCATGCAGTGAAGTCATTGAGAATTACTTGGCAGAACCTCACAGAACCATCCTCTAGTCCAATTGGCAACATTGGAGCTACTTCTAATTTTAATCCCCATTTTACAGATGTGAAAATCAATGAGATTTGTCAGATTCATTTGTTGGGTTTATGACTGAGCTGGGCCCTTTAACTCAGAACTACTGGGTCAAACTACTGAGACCCAGTTTGGTATAGTAGTTAAGAGTGCGGGACTCTAATCTGGAAAACCAGGTTTGATTCCTCATTCCTCCATTTGTAGCCAGCTGGATGACCTTGGGTCAGTCACAGCTTCTAAGAGCTCTCTCAGCCCCACCCACCTCACAGGGTGATTGTTGTTGTGGGGATAATGATAACATACTTTGTAAACCACTTTGAGTGGGTGTTAAGTCATCCTGAAGGGCAGTATATAAATCAAATGTTTTATTATTATTATTATTATTATTATTATTATTATTATTATTATTATTATTATTCAAAGTCCAGTTTGGGGAGTAATCCAACTCCTATAGAAACACTCCAGATTTGTCTTCTCGTAACAGAATCTGGCCTAATAAAATGTTAATTTGCCATGCGGGCCATCAGACAGACATCTGCTAGGCATTTTAAAAGCCTCCCACTTCATCTGAGCATTCCTAGGCTGAGCTCTGCAGCCATATATTCCACAGAGACTTCGTTTGCACAGGGAGAGCAACACAGCGTTATATAGGGCTTGGGTTTCTTGGCCTTCAGAAGTAAAACCTGAAAGCAATTAAGGCCTGCTGCCATGCCAAATCAGTTACGCAGGCATTGCTGGATTTTCCCATGGAATTATTATACAAGGCCCAGACTGCATTCAATGCAAAATAGAATAACTTTGCTCTGGGAGAGACAGACCAGCTTGTGCACAGATTTCATGAGTTTTTAAGAAATACTTGTAGAGTAATCAATTATGAGTAGCACATATTTGGCATTGAGGCAATGGTGTATTCACTGAAGAATCCATGATGCACAGCAAAGCATGACTTTCAAAATGAAAAGTTTTGGGGTTTCAGCTCCCCAGGAAGTCATACATATGTCCTGGTAATTCTTCTTGTCTAATCCCAGCTGTGTGTATTCTTCTTGTGTTTATTCAATAGTAAAAGAAAAGCTTTCAGCACATGTTCAAGGGTACTTTCTTGTAATGTGACTTGGCATGTTTCAGGGCTTGATTATATGATTGAAAAAGCCTTCTTTAGAGTGAATAATAATAATAACAACATTCGATTTATGTACCACCCTTCAGGACAACTTAATGCCCGCTCAGAGCGGTTTACAAAGTATGTTGTTATTATCCCCACAACAATGTCTTGTCAGACATGCTTTAGGCTGATCCTGCACTGGGCAGGGGGTTGGACTAGATGGTCTGTATGGCCCCTTCCAACTCTATGATTCTATGATTCTATGAATCACTCTGTGAGGTGGATGGGGCTGAGGAAGCTCTAGAAGAGCTGTGACTAAACCACAGTCACCTAGTTGGCTTCAAGTGGAGAAATGGGGAATCAAACCCAGCTCTCCAGATTAGAGTACCACCCACTGCACCAAACTGGCTCTCAGTTCAGATAAGCCTAATTAACAGTCAGACCAACACCTAGGCCATGCACCTGATCGAGGTCACCTAGTGAATTTCATTGTTGGTAAATTCGAGTTAGAGAAAATAATGTATTTCTGTACATTCACATTTATGGAATTTACTTCTCTAATATGTATTGATGGGCATACTGGCTTAGATGACATTAATAGCAGGTACAGAGAGACTCTTAGACATCCTCAAAGGTAGCAGGCCACTGATTCTTGGAGCAATGATAAGGGAAGGCTGTTTGTCTTATTTTCTGCTTGTGAGCTTTCCAGAATCATCTGGCTAGCTCCTGTGGAAAACACAATAGTGGATTAGACAGACCATTGGTCTGATCCCGGAGCACTTTCTCTATCTTTTGGTCAGTCCAGAACTCAAGTCCTGCACACATTTCAGCTTTACTACCAAGATCCCTACTGCTAGTATTTCATAAACCATGGGATGACCCCCAAGGACTCCTAGATGTTTTTGCTGTTCACCTTCAGGTAGGCCACTGGTACTTCCCAGTACACTAAGATCCTTCCATACACCACCAGCAGATCCATAGAAGGTGTTGATTTAACCATTGGTGCAGCTCTTCATGTGCAAGAAAACAAGATTTTGACTACAGAGCTGCAAATAAAAGGGCAACAGATTCTTTGCATTTTGTTCTTCAGTAACCTCTAAATATTCTTCATTAAGTCTCTAAATTGCAGAGTGGAAAGGCAGCTTGGTAAAGCCTGATCTTGTCAGATCTCAGCTGCTAAGCAGGGTCAGTACTTGGATGGGCGACCACCGAGGAAGACTCTGCAAAGGAAGGCAACAGCAAACCACCTCTGCTTCTTACGTGCCTTGCAAGCTCCATGTCAGAGTTGGTGATGTAGAAAGTAATGAGAAAAATGACACAGAAAATCCCAGCTGTAAACCTCCACTTGTTATGCAGTTGTTAAAGGCACAAAAGTTTTGCCAGAAAAGAAAAGTGTCGGTCTTACTTATTTTCTGCTTGTAAAATAAATCAGGAGTCCAGTGGCATCTTAAAAACTACCAAAATTCATTCCAGCATGAGTCACAGTAACATTCAGAATGATTCACCTTTCAAAATCTGAAGGTTTAGTCTTAGAAAATACACTATAATTATAAAAGTTTCCATTAATAATGAAATTAATTCACAATCAACAAGAAACAAAAATTCAAAGTTGCAAAGTGAGCTTTTTGAAAAGCTCTTGAAGATGTGCATTGATATACTGAGGTCCTATTTACACCATGTGCACCATGACTGCAGTCTGCAACAGACAGCAGTAACAGCTTAAGTCAGTGACCCATCCCACCCCAGAATTCCAAAGCCAATCCCCTGAAACCTGAGACAAATACCCGCACTAATGCAAAGCTTTTGTGACCAGCTCTCCATCTGGGAGTGACCAGAGATGTGGAAACTTCTTCTGCCACAAAACAATGGAATTCCCTTCAGGTGACTTGGTGACAGTGTAATTGAGAGAGGTCTTCACAAGAGGGGCTTTCACGCATGACAACTAGTGCTGTTGCTATGGCTTCTTCGCACAGAAGAGAAAAAGTGTTGTTCCTTGAGTTTTGTTCATTTGTAAGCCTTTAAAGTCCTGTGTTTTGGCTGATCTGGATAGATTCAGTCATAGGTTGCAATAAATAGGCATTTCAACACAAAGTTATGGGTGTCAAATGCCAAGTGAAACCCATTTTTACATCTCCATATCCATTTTCCTAGTAAAGGCTTTTTAAAAAAGAGGCATTATGGATCCCACACTTTCAGAACCTAACTAGACACTGCAGGGGGAATGGGGCTGCTGTGACATGACATTCCATATTTTCCCACCCCTGTTCCAATTAATTGGCTTCTACTTGCAAGGGGTGGGGAAACGCTGACTTCAAGGACCTCACATCACATGCTCTTTTTATAGGCATTAATAGGGAGATATGTGGGAGATGTAGGCTGGCAGCTTTGTAATGTCTTCTTATGCTCTCAGTCATGATGAAATATTCCTTTCTATTATATTATCATCTATTTTGTCCTTTCCAAACTAAAATGTTTACAACATAAAATCAAATTTAAGCTTCTACAACAACATTTGTATAGATAATGGCTAGGATTGTAAAGACCACATCAAGGGCTTTTATATGCACAGTGGAGCTTTTCAGGTCCCCATTTTCTATGATAGTGTAATATGGCTTAGCTTTGTAGGGGTGTCCAGGGTCAGAGCAACCCCCATCCCTGGTCTTATCGGCTCCAGGTGACCTCGTTCCCATTGGGACAGAGTCAGAGGATGACCTAGTGGCCAAGCCAGCCAGGTCAGAAAAGGTCACCTCCAGGACAAGGGAGACCTCTCCGCAGCAGCAGCCACGGGGGGCAGCAATACTACTGGTGCTGGGCAGCTCCTCTCCATCGTTGGTGGGAGGGTGGCAGCAACAGCCAACCCCACTGGCTTGGCCAACAGGAATGGCTAAGATCAATGGGCTGTAGGGAAGCCCTGGGCAATGCTGGCCCCACAAGATGCTGAGACAGGGGAGCCAGAGACAGGAGCAGGATAACAAGGTGGAGCCTCCGGAATCCAATGGTAGGCTCATGGCACCACTGCTCATCTATGAGAGAGAGGGAAGGCAGCCCTGGGAGGGAGTGGCAGCTGGGGAGCAGAGCAGCAATGCGGGAGGCCCTATAAAGGGAGGGTGTAGGACAGCTAGCATGTGAGAGGAAAATAGGATACTCTGAAGGGAGAGCAGAGGCAAGGGTGCTGTAAACCTCCCTCCTCCCCTTTCATGAGACTGACTTGTCATGCATCCCAGTGGATAGGACAACCAGGACTGTGAGCACCCTCTCCGCAGCCTCCAACCCCTGGGAGGCAGAGACTGACAAGGGGTGACAGAGAAACCTTGAGGACAGCCTGAAAGTCAAAGGCTTGGGAAGCATAGCCCAGGATGCCCATAAGGAACTTCTTCTAGCCATTACTAGTAAACCTTGGATAACCTTGACACAGTTTTCAAATAATATAAAACGTTTAAAACTGTAATATATGGAACAGATCAGGAGATCACTTTTGAAAGGGAATAGGATTGTAGTCTATTGCAATGTTTATTGTATGTATCATCTTCCCTTTGTCTTCTGCCTTTATAACCCAGTTTCTGCATTATGACATTGTCATTCCTTAGACAGTTACTTATTTCCATTGTTTTCTAATTCTGTGATCCTAGTCCTTTTGCATCATTTATTGAATGTTTTATGCTGCCTGATTGAATTGTTTTTTGATATTGTGTATCCATCTTTAGCCTTAGTGAAAAAGGAGGGCTACAAATTAAGTAAATAAATAAATATACTAGAGATGCACAATACACATCTACTAATCACAATCACAAAGCAGCCATCCATTTAGAAATACTGAAAATGTCCAAATCCAGGGCTATCTGGTCCTCCTGCCCCTGTGATTCATGCTCCCACTGCTACTTGATGAAGCAGTAGGAGCAAAAATAAGGGGAACCAGTATTGTGTGATGCTGTGACATCTCCTCCAGTTGCATACCCCAAAGCAACATAAGGGCATTGTGTGACACTCTAGGAATTTCCCAGTTCTCTATGGTAAAAACATAGAAATTGGGGAAAATTCCTAGACTATTGCACAATGATATGATGTTGCTTCCAGGTATGCAATCTCAAGTGATAACATCATGTGACACTGGTTTTCACAGTCCCCTCCTCCCCACAACCCAGTGCTCCCAGGGGTTGCCAACCCCTGACAAAACTATTCAAATATGAAAAGATTTATTGCTGGCATTTAGCGCAGCTGAAAGCCTTCCAATTTAACTGTTATTCTGGTTCTTTGCTGTCTATTTTCAGTTTCCTTGGTAAGAGGGGCTGACACATAAGAACAGTGTAAGCAGACATGCATGGCAAATCTTTTCTCAAATCTTTCAAATCTTCCCACCTAACAGAAGTATTTTTGTGCTCAGTGTTTCCATTTTCTACCAAATATTGCACCATCTCACTAACTTTTGAAGGTCTGATTCTAAGTAACCATGGTCCTGAAGGTATTCTTAGCTGGGGATGCGCATGCGCTTGGCAGCTAAGGGAAACACTTTACTTGAATATGCAGGCAGCAACCAGAGCAAGGGGCAGAGTTGTCAATATCAAGGGTGGGACCAGGAGGTGTTTTGGAATTACAGCTGATATCCAGACCACAGAGATCAGTTCCCCAGAAGAAAATGGCAACTTCCATTTGGACTCTATGGTATCACATCCCTGTTAAGCTCCCTCCCCTCTCCAAAATCTGCCCTCCCTAAGCTCCACCCCCAAATCTCCAAGAATTTCCCAACCTAGAGTTGGCAACACTAGCAATGGGGGAGGATAGAGACAAAATGTACAGCTCCCCCATTCCGCACCCTATCCATCCCATGCAAGCCAGTTATTCACTATCTCCAGATGGGTGGAATGTATTGAAATATGTGATTTAACTAGTGGGTTTGTTTTGGATTGCTGCAAGGTAGGCAGATCTTATGCTTGTTTACTTAGGAGTAAGATCCACTGAGTTGAATGGGGTTTTCACCAAAGTGTGCTTTGTAAGGATAAGGTTCCTTTAAGAGATGTGTAGGAAGATACAACCAAACAGAGAGAGCAGAACCACAAGTGACAAAAGGCACAGATTGGACACTTGTCAGCTTCCCTCAAGTTTTGATGGGAAATGTAGGCATCCTGGTCTCGCAGCTTCGCTCTCTGACTGCTGTCCAATGAATTTTTCAACTGTCACTTGTCCAACATTCCGCCAAGCTGCCTACATTTCCCATCAAAACTTGAGGGAAGCTGACAAGTGTCCAATCTGTGCCTTTTGTCACTTGTGGTTCTGCTCAGAGAGTAAGAGTGAGGTGTGGTTATCAGGCAGAGCACAAAGAGTCTCCTTAAACTGATTCCGCTGAGTATTGTTAGTTATAGGATAAAGATCCTTGCATAATATTCCAACCAGAGAATGCCACATAGTACCACAAATGGGGTAGAAAGTGATTGTGAAGTTGAAAAGAGTGAATTAGAAGCAGGATGGAGCAGCTTAGAGTCCCAAATACAATGGATCTCTCAAATCATGCTGCAGACAACTGGAGAAGATTCTAGCAACAGTTTGACTTGTTCATGGAAGCCAGCAGAGCTGTAGAGAAGCCAGATAAAAGGAAGTTAGCCCTGTTATACCTTACAGCAGATGAAGGTGAGATCCATTCAAGAGCTCATCTTGACCACTTCTCAGGCCTTCTTTAAAGGAAAAAAAATCACTTGCCAGTTTTGTTTCAGTGGGGGTCTGAAAGTATCTGTACACAATGCACAGTGAGACCTTGACTCACAACCTTCATGAGGGAGCCAGGTATTTGGTCATCCAGCCTCATTAAAATATAATCTGTGGCTCAGAAGACCATAATACTGTCCTGCTGTATTTCTTTCAAAGCTTTTCTAGTGACTAGCAAAAACAATCATGCTGCTACAGTTACCTACACATCTGCCAGAGCTTCTGAACTATATTATAGTTTAAATAAAGGCTTCATCAACTCTGCAACTCCAAAGAGGGTTCAGGCTCTTTCATTAATCCCAGTGTCTGTAAATCTGAAAAGGCCCACACCCTTTGCATTCCTATGTCACAGACTAACAGCCTCTCTAATTACGAGGTGTGGCATTTCTGGACAGGAGACAGCTAATCCTCCAGACGTGAACGTTATTTTATATTTACCCAAGATTTCCTTCTCTGCTTTGGTGCTGAAAATGCAAAAAGAAAACATAAGAAACCCCAGCAAACATAAAAACATCTAACTTGCAGTGGAAATGATAATGGTAATTTTAACAGTAGCATTATTATACAGAAGACGTATGGTGGACGTGTAGAATTTGAATAACCTCACCTGTATTCTGAATGGGACATTTGCAACCTAGATCAATGTATATAAGGTTCATTTCACTCTTGTTTATTTGTTCATATGGCTGAGTTGACTTTTTCAATAGACTTTGCCATGTTGAACCAATCTAATGCTGCATTTCAGGTTCGCTCGCTGAAACCTGGTTCAATTTATTAGTTTCAAGGATATTGTGAATCTCATCTCATCATGGAAAGACAGATTACACATGCAAGATAATCAAATGATAGCCCATCCACCTCCTGGATGTATAGCTTTACATTGCAGTGGAAGGTACATGTTTGAACATTCCTAAAACAACACATAGAAACTACCATGTGAAGCAGAAAGCATAGGAGAAAACCAAAGTGCTATTCTGCTATGTGCAGGATTTCATGTGGTAACATTCAGACAGATGATGCCCCACTCATATACATGTGTAGACACATCTGCACTTCAAAATGGTAGTCCAACAAACAGCTTTACCACATGGTAGAATACATGTTGTATTCACTCTGTGCACTTAAAAATGATTACAAGCTAGAACTTGGTCTGTTCCAGATGATCTAGAGAGAAATATATTCTATATTTCATCCACCAAACCTGTATAACAGAAAGCATCCACAAGGTCAGGAGAGGAACAAGGATGTGTGCTTGTGGGTCCACCAAGAAACGGATGCAAAATTTGACTTCTATGGTTTCAGGTGTGCCAAAAAACGCCCAGGCTTTTGCTTTGTTGTTGAATGTTAAGCTCCTCTTATTAGACAAATGTTTTGGCCACAAGAGAAATTATCTCATTCCCTCAGAGCAAGGATTTCACAGGTGATGATTAACTGCAAGATCACAGAGATTAAAGTAAGAAAAGAGGCATTAGGTCAGGTCATTCCTCCCCAGGGCAGGTGCAGAAGTGTTCGTTACAGTATATTTCTCTACTTTCTTGTCCAGTCTCGTTTAAATAGCTTAAACAAAGGAGCTTTCACAAATTCCATCAAACAATCATTCTTTTTACAGCCTATCTCTTGTCTCTGGGTGTTTTTGATCCCTCCTTTGCCTCAGCTTATTGTCTTTGAATAGTGGCTACCTTTATACTTGAAAGTCTTGCTTAGGACCACCTGTCATATCCAACTTCTCCCAAATTAGGGATGGCAATGTCCAAGGTAAGAATAGTTGGCACCCCCAAGAAAGCTGGGCACCAGGCCATCAATACCTGGGAGCAGTAAGGGGTGGCAAGGCAAGCCACCATCGAAATGTATACGTGCATCAGTTTTCAAGAATGTGTACACACAGCAAACTAATCTGCTTAGAATATTTTCAACATGTAAAAAAATTGTGTGAAGCAGTCCAAAGCATCTTGCCTCTTGGGCAAATTACTATTCCACAGCCTCGGTTCAGAAGAGTAGAATTCTACCTCGCTTTTTTTTTTTTTTTTTGGCAAGGCCTTAAGGTGAGGAAAAGAATGAAGTCATCAGTTCCCACGAGATGGTCTGAAACCACATTACACTGTTCTACAGACGAAGCTGTGGGCTCTGGTGGTTATGAATATTACCTGGGTTGGAACTCGCATAGATTGTCAACCACTTAGAACTCTTAGGAGGAAGAATGGGACACAACTGGAACAATACATGAAAATACTTAATATTGCCCAAGATATTAAAATGTAAGAGTCTTACATTGCAATCCCATACAGGATTACTCCAGTCTAAGCCCACTGAAATAATTGGGCTTAAATTTGAGTAACTCTTCATAAGACTGCACTCCTGTATCTTCTTGTTTACATGCTCAAGATAAGTTAGTTTCATTGCTAGCTGCACTTCAGAATTTGCTTTCAGTGCAAGAGCTTAGTCTCAGAACTGTGAGGAAATTAATAGTACCAACCTAAGCAGAGTTGTGGACATAGAAGGATGAAACTCTTACTTAGGATGACATTGTAAGAAGAGTGTACATGAGAAGATGCAAAATGCTTTTCCTTCAGTACTACTGCCCATCACTCATGCGAAGGCTGTCCACCATCCTGTTTTAAATATGTTGTTTTTAATTAACATGAATTTTTAATTGTATTTTTAATATATTGTTATCTGCCCTTAGCCCGCTAGCGGGGAGGGCGGGATACAAATTTGAAATAAATAAAATATATAAATAAATTCTAAGGGCCAGCACGAAAGATATCCCACTTAGCCCCTTCGAAGCAAAAGTGAGCTCTAGTAACTCTCATTTTAGTAAATAAAACTTGGTCCTTTCCTAATTAATATTATTGTTTTAACTGTATATTAATTACAATTTTTATCCTGAACTTTCTCTATGGAGCTCAAGGCAGTGCACGTGGTTTCCCCTCCCAATGTTATCCTCACAACAATCCTGTGAGGTAGGTTAACATGAGAGTGATTTGCCCTAGCTCTCCTAGTAAACTTCATAGCTGAGTAAGGGTTTGAACCCAGTCAAGTAACAGATATACAACACTAGCTTTTCTTGTCTTCCATGAGACAGAATGCCTTCACATCTGTACTTCATAGGAGTCTTTAAACTATGCACTGCTCAGTTTGAGGGAAGATCAATACCCTCTGATCTCAGATCAATATCATCTAATCTGGAAGCCAGTCCCCTCACTTCTGATGCCTCATTTCACTTCCTTAAGTGGTAAGGGAAAGTAACTTTGAATTTTCTTACTTCTGCTTCATATATCCCATGCTGAAGTACCTGACATTGAAAACTGATGATGAAGATGACCTCCGGCGACCCTGACAAAAATTAACAGTGCAATCCTAAGAAGAGTTATACCAGTTTAAGCCCATTGATTTCAATGGGCCTAGATTGGAGTAAATCTGTTTAGAATTGCACTGTTAGTCATGAAACTATGCCCTTTTTAAAACAGCCTTCCTATTTTAGTGCAAATAGATGGTTGTGCCCTTTGTTGTGCTGTGAACTCCAACTTAATCATGCCTCTGTGTTACTCTTATACAGAGAGAATTTTGGTTAAGTATATTTCAGCTTGTCAAGAATAACTAACATAAATGGGTGACAAGGCTCACACGTCCCCCATCCCCCCCGCACTGGCTGCCTTATGCATGTCTTGGTGGGTTTGACAGAACTTGTCGCCTAATCTGGGATTTACTTTTTTCCTGCCCTGTCAGAGACTCTTGATCTGGGCCAGGAGAGAAAAGTCTCAGATGGGGGGTTAGGTTTTAAATCTCTCATTCTGAACGCATGAAGTGTCTGTGTGTAGCAAACATATCTGACAGCCATGGGACCCAGGGGAGGATCATCTTCAAGAAGTCCTGCCATTGATCACTCTGCTTCTCTCACTTCATTTCCTGCAGCGTCTCTAAATCCTGATATGTGTAATTTCCCCAGCAACTGCATTGACAGACTATAACCTAGATTCCCACTACCTACAATTCCCTTAGGCAGACCTTGTACTTAGCCTTAAGACCAAAGTGCCCCTGACAATAGAATCCCATGACTGGAACTCCAGAATAGGATATCTGGCACTAAAAAACAACCAGGTGACTGATATGGATCAGGACCTCAGCACTGGAGACATGTGGTTAACTTTCTTCTTCCATGCAAGGTTGCCAACTCTGGACTGGGGAAATTCCTATAGATTTGGTGGTCTGTGCCCCCAATCTCATTGTCTGCTGCCATTCAGCTGGGTAGCAGAAGGAAATTTCTTAGCCGAATGGAGAGAGAAGCACAACTGGTTTCCTTGGCATGATGATGGCATTTCTGCTGTAATTCAGAAAGGACATCAGCTACATTCTAGCATTTGCCCCAAACTCCATAGATTTGGGGGCAAATGCTGAAGTGTCACCCGCAGCACAATGACATCACTTCTAAAATGCTCCAGAAGTGTGCCAGGGCCACCTATCACTCCGTAAAAACTGTAAGTCCCTACCTCCTCTATCTCCTGCTGCTTGCAGTGGGGGGCAGAGTTTGGAGAGGGATGTAAACTCCTCAGGGATATGATGCCACAGCGTGCACCATTCAAAACTACATTTCCTTACCTCTGTAGTCTGGAGATCTGTTGTAATTTTGGGAGAACTCCAGACCCCTACCTCCTTGTCATTTCCTGATAGAACACCCACCCACACCAGTTTTAAGGCTCAGAATGGGAAAAATCCAATTCAATATGCCAGTTTTCAGTCACAGCCTACAAATCTCCTTTGATTTATTTTTATTTGTTAGATTTATATCCTGTCCTCCCTGTGAGTGGGCTCAGGGCAGGTCACATCATAAAACCACAATTTCAAAAGGATATATATACAATAAATACAATAAATTACATTTTAAAATCATAGAAATAATAAAATATCAATATATATATAATTCTAGGTAAACATAACAGATCTCATTAGACAGTGGAGCGGAACAAAACAGGCAAGGGACCAGCCGGGTAGTTCACCAGCTCCTCCACCACTCTCATAAGTCTGGTGGAACATCTCTGTTTTACAGGCCCGGTGGAATTGTAATGTCCTGCAGGGCCCAGGTCTCAATTGGGAGTGTGTTCCACCAGGCTGGAGCCAAAACCAATAAGGCCATGGTTGAGGCCAGGTGAACATCCTTGTGGCCAGGGACCACCAGCAGATGTTGGTCAGCAGAGCATAATGCATTCCAAGGAACATACAGGGAGAGATGGTCCTGAAGATATGCAAGTCCCAGTTCATTAAGGGTGTTAAAGGTTAACACCAACACCTTAAACCTGACCCAGAATTTAATAGGGAGCCAGTGCAGCTGGTGCAATACAGGCTGAATATGCATCTTAAATGGGTTTCTCGTGAGGACACACACCACCACATTCTGGACCAGTTGCAATTTCCGGGTCAGTTTCAAAGGTAGCTCTGAGTAGAATGAGTTACAGTAGTCTAATTTGGAGGTGACTGTTGTGAGGATCACTGTAGCTAGGTCATGGGCAGAGAGGTAGAGAGCAAGCTGCCTAACCTGTCAAAGAGAAAAACACAGATCTGGCAACCAATGAGACCTGGACCTCCATTGACAAAGAGGCATCCAGAATCATCCCAGGCTCCTCACCATCAATACAGGCATAAAAGGCTCAACAATCCCCAATCCTGATACAGGAACTCTGTCTTCACAGGGTTCAACTTCGGCCGACTGCTTCATCCACACAATCACAGTGTCCAAAGTCCCGGCCAAGACATCCGGGACAGCATCTGGCTGGCTGGCCATCAACAGATACAACTGGGTGTCATCAGCATATTGATGGCATCCCAGCCCAAAACTTCAGGCTAACTGGGCAAGGGGCACAAATAGATATTAAATAGCATTGGGGACAGAATCACCCCTTGAGGAACACCACATACCAATAGGTACCTCAGCAACATCAGCTCCCCAATAATAACAACAACAACAACATTCAATTTATATACCACCCTTCAGGACAACTTAATGCCCACTCAGAGCGGTTTGCAAAGTATGCTATTATTATCCCCACAACAAAACACCCTGTAAGGTGGGTGGGGCTGAGAGAGCTCCAGAGAACTGTGACTGACCCAAGGTCACCCAGCTGGCTTCAAGTGGAGGAGTGAGGAATCAAACCTGGCTCTCCATATTAGAGTCTTGCACTCTTAACCACTACACCGAACTGGCTCAAGTGCCACCCTGTGCCCCAACTGTGGAGAGAAGAGACCAACCACTGAATGGCGGCCCCATGTATCCCCACATTGGTGAAGTGGTGGGTTAGAAGGTCATACTCGACCGTGATGAATGGTGGGAATCCTAGGAGGCTGAAGTGATCTAAAACCAAACCATAAGACAGCCAAGGGGCCTCCAGTTCACATACTGTATCAATTGTGGCTGGCAAGTACTGGCAGAGGGACAAGATTTTGCCCGCGAATCCTCTTCACACATTACAGAGTACACAAGTTTGGTCTGGATCAAATATGTGTGAGCAATCTGGCTACAACATCTGTCACCTCATTGATCATCAGAGTTGATTCGGGTAATCAACCCTACTTGAGCATTGGATTTCCTGCATTGGAGACTGTTGGACAAGATGGCCTGTAAAGCCCTTTCTAACTCTACAACTCCCAATCTGCATTCCAGCAGTATGCAGAATCTGTTGATGCTCCATCTAGGACCAGTCAGGCCAAATCTTAGCTGTCTTTGTCTGGTCAGGCTAGCAGGTGTAGTGCAGAAAACTTTTTTCAAGTGATTTTTTTTCTGGTAGATATGAGCAGGCACTAGCTTCTTTGCCATGTGGTCTTGGACAGGAAGAGGAAACTAACCTGAGATGCCCAAAAGGTTGTCAACCTCCAGGTGGGGTCTGAAGATCTCTCAGAATTACAATTGATTTCCAGACAACAGAGATTAGTTCCCCTGGAGGAAATGGCTACTTTGGAGGTTGGACTCCATAGAATTATACCTCACTGAAGACCCATGTTTCACCTCAAAATCTCCAGAAATTTCCCAACCCAGAGTTGGCAACTCTAGAAGCCCAGATAGCCTAATTAGGAAGAACAGAGTGATGTAAAACAGAAGCCTGGTCATACTTCTGTGAATAGGTAGTAAAAACAAATGTTTTAAAATGTTGATCAATCATTGACAATTTCAGAGATCTTTCGAAGACACAAAATGCTTCAAAGAAAAACAGAATCTCTGAAATTCAAGAAGATATATCCTTCACTTCCCAAGAATAGTTCTTCATTGTGAAACATCAGTAGGAGAGGTAGTGCTTTTAGTATTGCCTCCAAATTAGTGTATCCCTTAGATAATGATAAATTACATTGCAGATGAGTCAGAAAATAGAAGGCTGGATATCGGAGACAGTCTTTATCATATGACGAAGATCCTTGTTGTCCTAACAATATTCTTCTTCACCCCTCACATTCCCTTTTTGTGTGCAGAACAGCTTGAGTTCAGTCTTTGTCAACTCAGTTTAAAAGGATTTGAGGAAATAGTGCTGGAAAAGATCCTGGAGAACCTCTGCCAATCTATCCTACACAGGTTATTGACTGGTGATACTCACTGCCACAAAAGGAGATGGCCACTGGCTTAGATAAATTTAAAAGGGAGTTAGGACAGATTTATGAATGATAGGCCTATCACTGGCTATTAGGCATGATATCTCAATGGGGTTTCAAGGCTTAGATTGTCATATTTTTAGGTACTGGGTTTCATTATGAACAGGCTTGAACATTCACAGGCAATGTGCAGCAACACTTTTTTTTACTAAAAAAAATCCAAATTACATGACGAAGAAGGAAGCTGTGAAATGATTTGTAACAGCATGCTATGTTGCTGACAGCATAGGTGGCCTTTTAAAGGATTGTATAAGCCAAAAGCATGTAGCACATATGTTTAGGGGCAGTTTACCAGATACTGGAGAAAAAAACAACAAGGGGTTGCTAAATCCATAATGCCCTGATTGTGAGCTTGCCAGAGACATCTGGCAGGCCACCCTTGGAGACAGAATGAACCTTTGATCTGATCTAGAAGCAAATCCTCATGCTCTGTAGGAACCTGAATTTAAGAAGTCTCTATTTGTGAACTTCTAGAACAGGGGTAGTCAGTGCCCCCCCCCACCTCCGCATGTGTGCGGAGTAGCAGCACACCAGATCATATTGTTTGGCATGCAGGTCTGGTTCTCTGTCCAAGCAACTGAGAAGAGTCCCTCAGGTGATTGAGGCCAGTGGCATGAGATCAAGGAATCAACATGACTTATCATGTCCTGGACCACATAGCTGCTGGTTGCATTGAAGATGCACTCCTGAGGTGCTGGCACCACCCCTTGGGCTTGGCTTACTCCCAGTGCATCTGGACAAGAACAATCATTGCCTCTCTCCCACTTTAGTTTGTAAGCACACCAACAACTTTACAGGTAGACATTTTTTTTTAATGGTTGGGCCAAAAAATGTTGTTGACCCCTGTTCTAGATGATAACACTTCCTCTGGTTCAAGTAAGATTTTAGAAACAACTATACATTTAAAGAAGTCTTTTAACTTTCCTTGATCATGAAAAGCAGATCCATAATGTTTTTCAAGTTTTGATTGCAATTGTCATAGTCACCGGGCTCTAAAAATCTCACATTATATATTTGATATCTCCTTGACAGCATTTCAGATACATAAAGCAATACCTGTCATTGGGGGGAGCTAATCACAATGAACGGATCATCTCATGAATGGATTATCTGATTCCACTTTCAGCAGGACTTAATTTGAGCGAGGACCCTATTCTGATTGCCAAGACTCAGTCTCAGAATATGTGAATACATGTATTTTAAAAAGGGCAACACAGAGAGAGATTATCAAGCAGAGTGTATATCATCTAGACCTGAGCCTTAGAATTGACTTTTCCTTCTATAAACTAATCATGGTCTATGAGATCTGGAAAACTGAAGCATGGTAAGAGAATCTGTTCAGATTGCATGTGCTAATGGTAGGAGTTAGTTGTTATATTATCAATCTTATCAATATTCAAGATGCTTTAAGAAGGCGGGTCCCTGTCCCAAGAAGGTTACAATCAAAAATTGACATAGAGAAGGTAACAGAGGAAGAGGAGTAAAGTGGACACTTTCTCACTCAATCTCACCCAATTCCTCTCCTAACTACGAGCCAAGCTACAAGTGACGCCTGACACAGGTTGGACACTTGTCAGCTTCCCTCAAGTTTTGATGGGAAATGTAGGCATCCTGGTCTTGCAGCTGTAATGGAGAGCCAAGCTGTAAAACCAGGACACCTACATTTCCCATCAAAACTTGAGGGAAGCTGACAAGTGTCCAACCTGTGTAAGGCGTCACTTGTAGCCCCTTCCACACTGCATTTGTACATGCAGATCCCATGATTCCTATCATTTTGGGGAAGGGGGATCAAAGAGGACCATTCTTTCCTTTTTCACCAGTAAAAAAGCTGGTTGGATCCAACATTATGTTTTCATTCCAGTCATATGTGTGTAGGTTTAGTTTCAGTGGGAAAGGGTGACTAAGGGTCTAGTGCTAAAGGCTTTGTGGATTTTAAGAAAGGCTTTGAAGGAAGTGAAAGAGATGGCATCATACAGATGTTCTGTATTTCCAGGTAAAGGGAACACCAGGGAAAAAGGGGCAGAACATTTGCGATAGCAGGAGACAGCTTGTAGCACTTTATGTAGGTCTCTTCTCAAAGTCAACTCAGAGACTCCAGTCAGTGCAGATTGCTCTAACCCAGTTATTATCAGGAGCTATGTAGAGCAGGCATATTATCCACATTCTGCAGTCACTCCATTGGCTACCCATCAATTATTAGGCTCAATTCAAGGTGTTGACTATCATATACAAAACATATCCTTGGTCTCTTATATCTACAGGAGCACCTGTTTCTCTGCGCTCTGCCATTGCAGCGTCATTTATCTGAACACATACTTCTGCAGATGCCACCCTGTAGTTGGGCAAAATGAACAGTTGCCCATGCAGACAGAGAGAGAGAAAGAGAAGGATGATGGAACTGGACGAGCAAAGGTCATGGTCAGGAGTATATCAAGCAAGGTCATGAAGGGCTTTGAAAGTAAGAACAAGAAGGTTATGCTAGATCTGAGAGAGGACAGAAGCCAATTTAGCAAACTATCTTGTGGTCAGAATGATGAGACATGAAAGATTTTGGTGACAGAGTGCTGGAACGAGACAAGGGGGCCAAGATGCAACAGAAAACTAGGAGACTGCAGATGTCAAGACATGAGATAACTGAAATATAAATCTGATTTGTTGTTGTTGTTGTTGTTGTTGAGGGGACAGAGTGGAGGGACTACAGTTTTGCAGCATTACAAAGAGAAATGCAGCATGAATAGATTTGTGGAACAAAAGAAAGAGAGTAGTCAAAAATAAAGTCAAGGCTTCCTGCTGGTGCTACAAGTTGGTGACTGTGACAGACTGCACTTTTTAAAAGCCTGGAAGTGCTGTACAAACAGCTGCAAAACTATTAAGGGTTAATCCTTCACAGACACAGAGAGCTTTGAGTGACAGGCTACTCTAAGGAATCTGATTGGGTAGCATGAGCTGGAAAGACAGTCTGTTTTCAATCCTAGGTGAGAGGAATCCTTTGTGAAGAGTTGGGAGATGGAGTCCTAACGGAGATCAGTTTTAACACCAACAGGAGAACTGTGGAAAAGTTGGCAAGGAAGTTTGAGAAGTAGGTGGAGACACCCAAATGAGCCAAAGAAAGGGAATAGATCTAAGGAGAGGAAACTTTCCCTAACCAGTCAAACAGGGAGGTAGCTCTGGAGAGTGAAGAGATCCCTGGTCAGATGTGGTTGGAAACTGCCTTTTGGGGACCTTAAGATTCAGTTAAAAACAGAAAGAAATCACTGGTGTTGGAAGAGAAGGGGTTGGGAGTACTAGAAAGTGAATACCAGCATTCTTAAACCCCAAAGAGTCAGAGAACACTAAAAGAAAGTGTACCAGACCAGAATGTTTGGGGAAAACATGGGAACAAAAGCCTCTAAACATAAGAATTTAAGTATCTGTGAAGAGCATAAGAACTAAAATCTGTGCATGTATTGATTTTACCTCAGAGAAATGTATGTTGAATTACCTCAGAAATGTTCAACCCGATTTCACCTGATCTTTCCCCTCTAAAATGAATAAAATAGTTATGTTTGAATTTTAAAAACGCCTCTGGTGCCATTTCTGCTGTTGAGGGACAAAGAAGAGGGAAAGAGGGGGAGGGAACATCATATGGATACAGAAAGTATATGAGGAGAGGAAAGCTTGTGGGATAGGAGATTGGTCCTAGATAAACTGTTTAATTATTTGCAGTGGCCAGGGGGGAGGGGTGGGAATGGCCTGTGTAGATAGTTGAAGAAAAGAATATCTCCATGAAAAATATTGTGACAACATTGCAAAGCTACTGTTTTTTTCTCTCTCATAGATGTCCAAAAGCACACTTTTAACTGATCCAGTTCTAAACTCAAATATGTGTAAATCTCACATCAGATTGAAGACATTTCAAATGCTCACAAGTGTACAGAACAATGCTACAGTACAGTTCTTTGTTATGCTAATAATGGCTTGCCAGCTGCTTCAAGCCGCCCTGCAATCATAGGGAAGAGCCAGCCAACTCCATTAAACAGAAGTGAAAAAAGAGGGCAGATTTCTTTACCTTCTGTTAAAAGACTCTGTTACTTCTAAAATTGCAGGCCTTGGGAATGGATTCAAACAACTATTCCCCTCCCCCCAATATTCAGTTTGTTTTGTAATTTAAAAAGTGGTGGGAATTCAGCAGAAAGAGACTGATTGAAGGGATCTGCACATGTTTGTGCAGCCACTATGAGGGAGAGGAGCCCTGGTGCAGCTGGCAAAAACAGCAGAAGGCACAGTGCTGAAATCATGCCTGGTACTCTCTTCCTCTCCTGCTCACAGGGCAGTTGGTTTTTAGAATGGCTGCTGTGGAGTGGGCTCCACTTCACTGCTATGAATTCACACGTGCATATAATTCACTGCTGTGAAGTGGAGGGGCATGTAACCAATCTTAACTGTTTACATGCAACAAAATGGCAATTTTTAAAGCATTGATAAAATTATGAAGGAATGTAGAATATAGGAAGAGACTAGTCTCTCTCACACACACACCTCCCAGAAGCTGGAACAAATTTTAATGGGGACAGCTTTCTAAATCTGATGTTCTGCTGACAGCTCACATGAACTATATTGTTCCTTTACTTCACATATTTTTTAAATGGCACACATTTTACATGCCATCTAAGAATGCTATAAAATAGCACTCAAAAATAAAAGCGAAAGGACAATGTGAAGTGAAAATTACAAACAAGCATACTTTGTATCATTATTTTCTTTTTATAGAAATTAAAGTTCACAAGAGGAGGACTCACAAGGAACTGTGGGGGAGGGAAAAATCTAATTTCCAGGTGCCCCTCCCCCATCTTCAATGAGTACAGTTCCTCTTCCTCCTTGCTGGCGCCCCCACTCCAGGTCTAGGTTCTCTCCCCCTACTCTCTTTCCTCATCTCCCACATGTTGGCTCCAGCACTAATCTCGTTCTCCTCCTTCTCCAAGAACCATTTTGGATTGCTATAGCAACCAAATATGTCAGTCAAACTTTGAGGTTTCTTTATGTCTGTGCAGACATCACTTTTAACATTTGAAGAGAGTTATCCATCAATTTTCAAATCATATCTATCTGCAAACTTGTAGGTTTTCTAACTTTTGCAGAACCCTAAATTGTATGGCTGGTGCCATTGTGCAGATATTTTGATACACATAGATCCACCCCTCTTACCTATTAGATGTAAGGGTACCTATCACCCTTAATTTGTTTTGTTTACACTCTCTTATGGTGAATTCACACGTGCATATAATTCACTAAATACAATCTAAAATGATAACTTGTAACTACCAATTTAAATACCATAAACAGAACTTTTGTACCATTTAATACCATTAAAAACACAATAGTTTGCAAGGGAAGGAATTCACATGTTCATAGGTTATTGAGTAATGAGATAAAAGGTGAAGTGCATACATATATGAATCAGATTAAGTGTTTTTAATGGGTTCAGGTAGTTTTATTTATTTATGTTATTTGTAGTCTGCCTTTCTCACTGGAATCCAAGGAGGATTAGGCAGAGTAAATCAATACAGTCAACAGTATGGGATATCTAATAACCAATACAATTACAGGATTTGTATTGTAGAAATCTGGAACCAATCAAAACTCTGAAAATAGAACCAAAGCAAAGCATAAGTATTAATATTATGTATTAAATGATCCAAAAATTACATTGGAGGATTTCACTTAAAGCAACAGGCAGCATGAGATACCCAGTAGTATATATTGTAGTATAGTATAGTTGAAAAACATTTTCCAGTAAAGCCCAGTGCCTTGTATTCCAAAAATAAAATCATGTTATAAAAAGCAGAATTAGAAGTAACAATGCTATTAACTGCATGATTTTACTTGCTTCTTATCACCACCTGCAAATCCTCTCCTCTTTTGCATAAAGGGGATACTAACACAGTAGAAAGGATTAGTTTCAGGTGACATGTGATTGATTAGCTCTATCACCTTAGTTATATATAAGGGCTGTTCACTCATTACCCTTTTTTCCATGCCTTACAAATCTCCATAGTTCACTACTGTTGTGAGGACAGCACAATAAAAATAAATTAAAAATTTTAAAGTTCCAATATGCATCATTTTACTCTTAATTTACACCGAACCTTGTTTGCCACTCTGCTGCCCACTCTCCCAATTTGGATAGATCCTCCTGGGTGTTTAACAATCCACTTTGTTTTTAATCATCTTGAATAATTTAGTGCCATTTGCAAACTTTGCCATTTTACTGCTTACCTCTGATTCCAAATCATAGATATTTATATAGAGAGGTAAGATATAAATATTTTAAAATAATAAATAGCAATAGTCCTCATAGAGATCATACAGAACTGTTAAGATTACTTGGGAGATTCTGATGGGGGGCTTTCCAAAAGCTTCTTGAAATTCTATATTGCCCAGACCACCCATATCCAAAATGCTTGTTATCTAAAAAAGACTCTAAAAAGTTGGCAAGACAAGGCTTCCCTTGCCATGCTGCATTTTTTCTAGCAGAGCTTGTTCCTCTACAAACTTAATATATCTTTAGTAACTGTTTCAACCACTTTTCCTGGGACATATTGAAGGAGGCATTGCATTGTATATCAAAGATTGCATAGAATCAAATACATTAGAAAACATTAGGGGAAGAAACTCCCCAACAGAATATAAATAGAAATACTAGGCGATCATGGTTATTTCAAAGTGAGGGTGTACTATCACCTGCCTGATCAAACCCTGAAGGCTGATCTCAAAGTAGAGAAGGAAATAAGGGAGATGACTAAAGCAGATAATGCTGTAATAGTGGGTGACTTTAACTATCTTGACATTGACTGGGTAAACATGTGTTTTGAGTTTTGCTGTAAAAATGAGATACCTAGACATCATAAATAATTGTCCACTGGAACAGGTAGTCTCAGAGCCAATCAGAGGGAAAATAATTTTGGACTTGATTCTGAGTGGGGCTCAAGAGCTGGTGAGAGATGTAGATGTTGTTGTACCAGTTGAGATCTGTGATCACAAACAATGCTGTTAAGTTCAGCATTCTTGTCCATTGGAAGTTATCCCTAAGGTCCAAAACAGTAACATTTGACTTCAAAACAGGAAACTTTACAAAAATGTGGGAAATACTTAAAAGGAACCTGAAAGGGAAATACAAGAAAGTAAAATTCCTAGAAGATGCTTGGATGCTGTTTAAAACCATTCTAAGTGAAGCTCACTGTTTTCAAAAAGGGTTTCTGAAGAACTGAGTCAAACTGAAGTAATGAAAGATGAAATTCTAGACCTATTGGGGAAATTAAAAGCCACTAAGTCTCCAGGTCCTGATGGCATACACCTTAAAGTTCTTGTGTGTGTGTCTGTGTGTTATGTGCCGTCAAGTCACTTCCAATTAATGGTCACTCTTAGGGAACTCAAATGGAAGATTGTTGAAATATAACAACAACAACAACAACAACAACAGCAACCGCAATAATAATCGTGTGCTATCAAGTTGCAACCAATTCATGGCAACCCCAGGCCCATGGGGTTTTCAAGGCAAGAGATGAGCAGAGGTAGTTGACCATTGTCTTCCTATGCAGAGATGGGCAGGAACAGCAATACGAACTTAAAAAAGCCACAAACAGCCCAATCAGCTGTTCACAAACAAGCTGTTTGTGGGGCCCCATTCTAAATGAATAGGTGGTCGTTGCAAGCCTCGTTCATTGCTGTTCGTTAAGCCAGACAATCTGGCACCTGCAATCAATTCCCTTGGCAACCGGAGGCAGGGACTGCCTGAACTCTGTCTGAACTCCTGCTGTTACCCTGGAAACCCCAATCTAAGCCCAATTTAGCTTGATAGGCAGGTCTTCCTTTCAAGCGTGGAGCTCCAAATTTGTTACAAGGAAGCAAAGAGTAGGGGGGGATCCCAGCTCTGGTTTTGCAGACAGAGAGGGAGAGACAGTTACTGTTGGTATTTTGAGAGCGAGACAGGGAGAGTGCATTGGAGCTTGAATTTTCTCTTTGTGTGGTAGGATAGGGTTAGTTCCAGGGCTGCTGCCAGGCTCTGGTGCCAAGCTATTATTTATTACTGGTACCTTTCCTGCTGCCTGCTCAGGTAAGGTTTCTGGGAGTGGTGTGGTAGGGATCTTGATGGCTGGAGTAGGGGCTGCTAGCCCCCACAAACAATGAACATGTTCGTGAACAGGTCATGTTCGTCAATGTTCGTGGATGGCAACGAACAACGAACACCATGTTTGGTTTTTTTTCTGTTGTGCCCATGTCTATTCCTATGCATACGAACCCCAGTCTTCCTTGGTGCTTTCCCATCCAAGTACTTGTTGTAATAGGAAACAGCATATCTGGACATTGCTGAGGCACTAAATATCTCTTTGTGTGTATGTGTTATTTTCCTTATTAGTAAGAAAACTCTCATTATTCAAGGTGGGAATACTTCCCTGACTCCTTCTTCTCTTCTTGTTTTCATTGTGAGGATTTCTCTTCCTTGTCTCATGATCTTCCAAGGAGGAGGGTGCATCTTTCCAGAGCTTTTTCATGATGCCAAAACAGTTGGCCAAGCCAAATAGGGAAACTTCACTTTAGACTAGAATTCTTTCTTCTGTCTTCTACAAAAAATGCTATGAATGGAATCTACTTCAATAAAATGTTCTATCTTTTTTTACCGTTCAATTGCCTGAAGACTGATTTCTATATATTTTTTTCATTCTTCCCCTGATGAAGTAACTCTACTGAACTAAATTAAACTAATATAAATTAATGTCTTCAATAGTACTAACCATGGCGATTCGGTTTCGTTTTCTCAGCCATGCCGGACGCTCCTCTCGGCTGGTCCGGGAGGAAACGACCGGGCACCCTGAACGGGCGGCTGATCTGCAAGGATTAGCCCCCAGGACTCCCAGGGAGGGAGCCAGGGTCCGGGACGCGGCGGGAAGAACTCTCCGAAATCAATGCGGGGAGGGAATTGCCCGTTTGTCCCTATGGAGGCCGGCAGATGTGCGCGGCGCCTCGAGTGCCGCCGGGCAACGAGAAACGGCAAGTAAAAGAAACAGGCGGAAGCCTGTAAACAAGCGAATCCCTTCTGTTCTACAAGCGTTTGTGAAGGAGAGGTTGATCTGAAGAAGACTCGCTCTTCCCCTTCGTGGAGTTCCAGAATTTTGTTGGCGCCCCCCCCCCAAAATGGCAGCAAAGAAGCAAAGTCCCGCTCTCGGTAAGTCAATCTCGGCCACCTTGCAGAAAGGGGAGTCGCTCGAAGAATTGGTGCGCAGGGCGGTGGTGGAAGCTATAAAACCCTTTGTTGACAAGCTGAACGAAACTGATCAAAGGGTGGGCTTAATTGAAAGCGAGGTGAAAACCATTAAGGCAGCAGCGGGGGGGGCAGAAAAGTCTGCTCTGGAAAGTGCGTCACTTGTGAAGGCTACAAAAAAGGAGCTGAAGGTGGTGGAGAACCAACTGATCGGGCTACAAGTGGAACGAACGCAGACAATTTTGCGTCTCCAAAACGTGAAAGAGGAGGAAAATGAGGATCTGTGGGATTTGGTCTCGGAATTACTGGCGACACCCGCGAGGACGACTAAAGAAGAGGTTAAAAGCGCCATTTTGGAGGTCCGTCGGGCTTCTTCAAAATATGCAACAAAGCGACAGTTGCCTCGTGAGATCATTATTGATTTTTCAACTAAAAAGATTCGGGACACCATCCTATATAACTCATACAATGCGGATTTGGACTTTATGGGTTTGAAAGTCAAGATTTTGAAGGACGTTCCATTTCTAGTCCGGAAACGGCGTTTTAAATATAAAAAGTTTGCAGCTCTTCTGAGGGACCATGGAATAAAGTACAAATGGTTATTCCCGGAAGGAATATGGTTCAGATATAAAGATCAGGCCTATAAGATATTATCAGAAGATCAACTAAAGGATTTTGAGAATAAAAACCCAGAACTCTGCTGCACCGAGAACGAAGAAAAGGAGGAGCCGGAGGGGGGGGGGGAGGAGGAGAGCATTGCAACAGCAGTTGCACAGAGAGAATTGCGTCCGGGACCCAGAAGGGGGAGGAAAGTTTAATCAGAATTTGAAATGTTTATTCTCTGTATGATTAACCACTCCATCATTATTTTATGGAGCTATTTTTGTATTAGGACAGTATGAAGGGAAACATTGAAGTGTAGTGTTTAGTGTTTGTAGTTCATTCCCCCCCCTTTTTCTTTTTCCACTCCCCTTTGTCCCTTCCCTCTTCCCTTTCCTTGTGATAGTCTGGTGTAGTGTTTTGTAGTTATGAAAAATAAAAAAAATTTATAAAAAAAAAAATAGTACTAACCATGGCAACCCTGTTTAGCTACCAAGCTGCAGCATAATCAAGCTAGGCAGGGTTATTCAAGCTGCTATTGTTGATTTACTAACCCATATACGTAAATTGACACTAAAAACAACTACTGAAGGAGAGAACTGGAGAGCAGCAAATGTTTCATCATTTTTTTGAAAGGGGTCCAGAGGGGAACCTGAAAGTTACAGGCCAATTAGCCTAACATCTGTCCCAGGCTAATTAGTAGAAAATGTAATCAAGGGAAGAGATGTTAGAGGGACAAAGCCTGCTGAGGGAAAATCAGCCTGGCAGCCTGGCAGATAGAGGGACAAAGCCTGCTGAGGGGAAATCAGCATGGCTTTCTCATATCTAAAGATAGATGCAAAGAATTCTTTCAACTTCTCTGTAATCTCCCTGTTTTCCAGTAGCAATCCAGTCACTCCTTTTAAATGAAGCCTTCTTGCTGTCAGGTTCTGATTGTGTTTAAGCCAAAGAGACTCCATTTTAATCCTGTCAGTATATTAAGTGTTTCTTTTGCAGGTGGCAAGCCTTCCCATGAAAGTTAACAGAGAGAAGAGGAATGTTATGTCTACATATATCTGCCTTCCTGGCGCCCTTGATAAACTTTCACTTTCTCACCCTCGGGCCGTTTGTTTTGAGAACTAAGGGGGAGGATGGGGCCTGCAGGGGACTGCTATTCTGTACCTCAGCTTTTGCCTAGCATTCGTAACAATATTCAAGTTCAGTCAAGATCAGTGTATCTTGGAATGTGTACTCTAATGGTTGTTTATCTCCAGTAAAGCCTTTTGAAACCAAAGGACTTTTGTCTTATTGCAAGGGGCAGGCTGAGTTGCAACTTTTAGCAAGCCACAGTCTGACACTTGCCATTTATGGTTTTCTCAACTTCACTGGTCTACCATGCTGACAGTATGTTTTGCTAACCTTCACGTGGGGCCTGAATATCTCCCAGAATTACATCTCCAGACTACAGATATCAGATTCCCTGGAGAAAATGGATACTTTGGAAGATGGACTGTATGACATACCTTGGTGAGATCACTCCCAGCCTCAAACCCCAAATCTCCTGGAATTTCACAACCTGGAGTTGGTAACCCTGTGGCACACTGACTTCATACGGCCTGCTAATCATAGAGAATAACATTGTACATCTTTGTTCCCTTCTGTGTCTGAACCATGTTCTGGGGCATCATGGACTCAGATAGTTTAGTGGGCTACAGCCTAGCTTCAAGTGATGACAGTCCCAGTTCTAATCACAGAGGCCTTGACAATCAGAAAATTAAAGTACCACAGGCCTCAAAACTACATCCACAATGCCAGGAACTGAGCAGGAGATGGTAAGGCAAAGAAAGTAACAATGCTTGGCTTCTTAGTAGCTGCATAATGATTTGCAAGTCTTTGGTAATGAATCGATTCAGTGTAGCCTTGAAGTCACAGCATTATCTGTTGTTTGGAAAGCCTTGGGAATCCCATTCTGGCATCCTAATGAAGCTTGACATATCCAGTGCTCATAGCTCCTCAGTTCAGTAGTGCTAAAACCAAACCTTACATGGTCTTGGATGCATCTCTCACACTCTTAAAATCAATCTGAACTAGATTAACTGCTTCAGAAGATCAAGGCAGACTGCCAGAATTATGTTTACACTAAAATAAAAGTGGACCTCAGAGAGTTAGTTTACAACCTCACAAGGGAATCTCTGTGTATCATAGTTCAGTCCATTCTTTCCATCCGCCTCAGCAACAAAACTAATAATCTATTTTTATAACATTTATAGGAAATGTTGTGTATCCTAAATATTCCTGTAGATGACTGCTTGTAAGATCTCTATAACTTTAGGAGGTCATCTGAATGCATTTTGAACTTAGCATCCATGGCATAATATGTATGCATAATTTGAAGAATGGTAGTTAAACATTACAAGCATTTCTTCTTTATCTCTCTTAAGTTTGGATTTATTGTACAAATGAACAAGCTCACCTGGCTTTTCATTGTGAGCTCTGATCCACTCCTCAATTGCAGAGCCATTTGAAATAAAGCATATTCAGTGGAGACCTTCAATTTTTATTTTTAAAATCTCCCCCAACAATTTATTTGAAAGCTTACTTCACAGTGTCATGGAGTGTCAGACTAGGATCTGGGAGACCCTGATAAAATCTCCATTCATTTTAAGAGGAGTATTTGTATCAACAGCCATTGATGGAACACATCTGAATCAATCACCTCCCACCCACCCCACTGGCAGGGGTGGCCTTTTTTAAGCCTAAAAATTCCACAGATCTGGTCACTGATCTATCATCACATCTGGTTTGGCCCTTAGATAAACTGATCCCCTGAGTCCCTTCAAACTCCATTGCTTCATAAGACATGACTGTGATTCACCATAGGGAATAAAACTGTCAATATTGGCTTCACAGATTTGAAAGAGAGGCACCATTGCTTGAAAAACTTGCTGCCATGTACATTTGATGCAAAAAAAATGTGTGCAGAAAATTACTACTGTCGCATTGAAACACCACAAAACTAGAAAAATCCACCATGATTCTGGTTCTCAACACTCTCAGGTGGCAAAGAGCCAAACTGGAGACAACATTGCCAAGTCCACATCGGAGGTGCTTCTGCTGTCTTAGAGCGGAACCACAAGTGACAAAAGGCACAGGTTGGACACTTGTCAGCTTCCCTCAAGTTTTGATGGGAAATGTAGGCAGCTTGGCGGAATGTTGGACAAGTGACAGTTGAAAAGTCCATTGGACAGCAGTCAGAGAGCCAAGCTGCAAGACTAGGATGCCTACATTTCCCATCAAAACTTGAGGGAAGCTGACAAGTGTCCTACCTGTGCCTTTTGTCACTTGTGGTTCTGCTCTTAGAGATGAACTTCCCTTTGTTTTTAAAAGTATGGTGCCCCAATGCTGATCAGGATCATGGGGGAGAATTGTCCCCCATGCTTTTTTCAACAGCTCAGACCTCCAGCATTTGAGCTCTTGAAAACAATGCGCAGGCAGAGGAACAGGCACTCCTCCCCTGCAGTTCTGATCAGGATCGGTCTCCCGCAGCTTTTGTAAACAGAATTTCATCCCTTAGATGGAGGAAACATCCCCAAAGTGGATTCAGGAGTGCCATCATGTCGAGTTTGGCTCATACACCCTGTCCATTTTCTGTGTTATCTGCTCTCCTGTCTTCAGCTTTCCCAGTTTTCCAACCCTGGTAGCTTGTACCTGGAGGAACTATGCCCCAGTTGCACAATGCTGGTCACCAGTCTGTGCCCAGTTCCACAATGAAGAAACTGCAAGGACTTCCAAGGAGCACTTCATTACTCGTATCACTTTCCGCACAATCTCTCTCTCCTTCTGACAGACCCCATATCCTCAATTTGGTTTCCTTTTCGTCTTCTCACCCCCAACCAACCTACTTTTTAACTGCCCCCCATTTTAGCTATATTTATTATTTACTTTGTATGTATCCCATCTTTCTCCCCAACAGGTAGGTAGGTAGGTAGGTCCATAGATTTCCCCAGCACAGGAAATCAGGATCTGGTTAGTTTTTTTAAAAGATGCAGAGAAGTTATCTACACTTAAGTGTTTTCCTCAAGCAGATTTTTAATGAAACTCTTTTTTGCATTTACCGTAGGTAGGTAGGTCCATAGACAGACAGGCCCAAAGCAGTTTACATCATTCTATTCTCCTCAGTTTTATCCTCACAAAAACCCTGTATCAAAAGATAGTCTGAGTGTATGTGACTGGCCCAGAGAAACCCAGTGAGTTTCCACAGCAGAGCGGATTCAAACCTGCGTCTCCCAGATCCTAATCTGAAATTTTAAACAATACACCACACTGGCTTTCATAGTGTAGGTACTGTTGAACAGTAGCAAGCAGATGGGCCTGAGTAAGTCATGCAAATTGTGTGGTAGGAAGTTGCCCAGTGGTTGCTGCCAGGCCTGGCTGCAATAAGCCCTCCCTCAAAACCCAAAACAGCCCAAGAAAGGGTCTTGCTCCTTCCCCCTAACTTTTACTGACAGAAACCAAGACTTGAACACTGGCAATATTGTTGTGGTTGCCTAGCAACAGTAACAGAGGGCATTTGTTTCTTAAAGCTACAGATGAAGCTTCTCTTATGTGGGGGGTTAACCCCACAAAATAATTTTTTTAGATTTCAGATTTTTGTGCAAACCAGGGGTTTTTCTCAGGCTTGTAAAAAAAAAAAGTCTTGTCTGAATTTAAATATTCACAGATGGGGCCATGTTGAGAATCAGATATACTGATGTATGTTTCCTTCTCTTTTTAAAAATCTGATTTTTCAGATTAACAGTTTATCCCTGAAAAGAATCATACCTGATACCTGAAAAGGCCCTTTCAGTGGGTGGGTTTGTGCATTTTCTAGCCCATTCCTCAATCCTTTTACTAAACATCACAATGCTGTTACTGATTTACCAGTTCCAGTGCTGATATCATTCATGATTTCCCCAGCACAGGAAATCAGGATCTGGTTAGGTTTTTAAAAAGATGCAGAGAAGTTATCTACACTTAAGTATTTTCCTCAAGCAGATTTTTAATGGCTCTTTTTTGCATTTACCATAGGTAGGTAAGTAGGTAGGTAGGTCCATAGACAGACAGGCAGACAGAGGCAGTATTTTTTTTTACAAAACCCCCGCTGATATTATCTATCTAAACAGAGCCCTGTGGCGCAGAGTGGTAAGCTGCAGTACTGCAGCCCAAGCTCTGCTCACGACCTGAGTTTGATCCTGGTGAAAGCTGGGCAAGGTTGGTAAAATGAGTAACCAGTAACTGGGGAGGCAATGGCAATTGGCAAACCACCCCGTAACAAGTCTGCCAAGAAAACGTCATGATGCGACGTCCCCCATGGGTGAGTAATGACTTGATGCTTGCATCTTTACCTTTTTTACCTATTATCTATCTAATTTTTGAATGCACGAGTATTCTTTATTTGATGCTGCTTAATCCAAGTGCTCTTATATCTGGAAAGTCTGTCCAAATGTTTGACCTTATTGTTTTAGTGCCTTTTATTCTTGCAGTGAACTATTCTCCCTTTTTCATTGTACCAGATATTTAAAAATTGATACGCTTCATCTTAATCTTTGTAAAGAAATTCCTTCAGCTTTTCCCCTTGGTATCATGTACAAGCTTTTCTGATAGCTATAATTTTTTCAGTTAAACGTACCCTTTTAAACAAAACTCATTTCTTCAGATGAGAATTTTTCAGTGCATCAGTCCTATTACTTTGCAGATCAGAATTATCAACATTTTTCTTTCATGTTCTAAGATTAATATAATATAATCTCAGTGTCTGAAGATGTTTGAGCTTTATTTACTTGGAGATCTAAAAAAAAAATTAATGAACTATTATATCCCAGAACTAATCTAACCCTGGCATTTGTAGAAATAGTGTTTATACACCAGTAGTTGTATCAGAAGATGGAGACGCATTAATATCTGCATGTCATTGAAAATAGTTTAGATAGGAAATATCTATAATTCAGTTAGTAAGAAATTTTGCCTGTGTTCCTGATCCAGCCACTCTGAAAAAGTTTGCTTTTGTGCAGGGAATGCAGTGAAAGTTTGCTATGCATGGAGTCTAATATACTTTTATTACAAGAATAATCTGATATTGGAATTGTTTACCCCTTTTCCTTGAAACACAAAACATAGTTTCTATCTTCTAACAGTTTGTAGTCCCCAGAATCCTTGCCTCTTGTGGACCCCCCCCCCTTTTTGATCCCCATCTTGTCTCAGCATGGGCCTAGAAGATGGAGTCTGCCTCAAACTGCTATCAACCAGCAGAGAGCCATGCCAAAGGCATAATGGAATACAAGGCAGCTAATCTATCCATCATGCAAAACCCATCCTAAGAAAGATTAAACCAAAGGGCCATCTCCTCAAGGACTTTGGAGCTTCCTCCCTAAGCAATTTTGCCCTAATGAATGACTCAGATATCCAAAACAATGAGCAGTGTATCAATTCCAGCCAGCTCCCCCCCTCATCTTAATGACTGAGCATGAACATTCCTGCCCTTCTGTAATCCTATCAATCATCCAGCCATGATTCTATCTTCCCTAACCTCATCAAGGGAGCATACTTTTATTTTTCTTTATTAATCTTTCTTGGTTTTGCTTATTGTAAATTCAAAATTAGGAAAGTAACACATGACAATGTACTTTAAAAACTGTCACTCTAGGGAGAACGTATTGTAGCTGCAGTCAGGAATGTATCAATGTTTATACTAGAACATGTATGCTTTTCAAAATAATATATAGCACCAAGGTTTTCTGAAACTGATTTTTGACCCATGGTCTAGTAAAGATATTAATGTATCATTTGCTTCTGGAAACATTTTGCTTAAATCCTCTTTCTTGAAGGCAAATAAAAAGACAAAAACAAACAACCACATTTAAAAAATTTTAAATCAAAATGATTTTTTTTATCATTTTAATAAATATATATCAAGAAAAAGCTCACTTTACTACAACACCACCTTAGTATACAAGTACCTAAATATCTAAGCTTAAAACATCAGATGTTTGACATATACTGGAAAAAAATGAGTCTATTCTCAACTGAATATAACATAAGAAAATCAGTTTTTTTAAAAAAAATTGGTCCTTGTGGACAAAAGACTAAATGATCCTACTCATACACTGTATGAATGAGATCTATATTTAATATTGATAGCAATAATTAAAAATGTTTTTGTCTTGGAGAAATAAGGTAGGATTTTTTTTTAATTAGATGTATCTAAACATTAATCATTCTTCCTAAATTTGGCATAAGGTTATCTTTCATTCCCAGTAGAATGTCAATGTGCATTTTCTAAGCATGCAAGGAATGTGGAGATAACCTGTCATAATTGTATTATAGGCAAACAACAAGTTTTTAAGGATAACAGCAGGTGTTTATTTTGAAAAGGTCTGCTTTGTATTCTCAAATGTATAGAATACATGCCCAATTTAAAAATAACTAAAGACCTTGGCTGTATCATTGGAACTCAAATGTTTGGACTGGCACTACATCAGCAATCATGGGGGATCTTTGGGCTTGTGCACTCCCTTCTCTTGTTGCCCACTCTCCTTATGTACTGCCAGGTAATTTACTATTTCTTGGTTTGAGGCAAACCACAGTTTGCTGTTACATTCACATTATACTTTGTGCTTTCCCTGCAAATCTGGATTTCAAACCATGGTATGTTTCCAACTTTGCAATCCTTGTTTGGTTCACTGATTTGGATATAATGACAAGCTACAGTTTTATGTAAACAAGGAAATAACCAATTAGATATGAATTCATAAGGAGGGAGGAGGGAATATGTGAGTCTGAGGATCTCCCAGGCTTCATTATGCAGCACCGAGCCATTGTTTGCATTATGTCCATAGGACAGTCACAGTGCAAAGATTTGGCTCTAAGTAGTTGTTCAACAGATTACTTCTGTTAATGATTTTCTTGCTTTGCCTTAATCTTCACTGGTGGCAGTATATGTCCATATGTTGTATTGACACCACCAGCTATGCTTACCAACAATAGTTTGTCAGTTGTTTGGTGCAGATACAATGCCAATCATTAGATCATATCTGCTTTTAGGGTGAAATTAAACTCCTCTTGGGTTATCCAACTATTTTCTCCAGATCGCATAGGTAAATGGAGACCTGTTTGCACAAGAGCCATTACACTGTGCATGTGCAAAGCACACATGGGGGTGAAGATCCTCAGGATTGTATCACAGTGAAGGGAGAAGACTGAATTCTGAGGTTACACATTTAAGTTTGCAGTGGTTACTGCAGGTTCCACAGCCTATATATTCCTGGAAAAGAAAGGAGAAGGCATGTTCGTCACAGATGAGGATAAGGGGAAACTGCTGGATTGCCTATGAGTGCCACAGGCAAGGAGCTGACAGAGCCACACTCCTTTCCGTTTCATGCTTACTCACAGCTGAAAACCCTTTTCATGAAAAGCATAAAATAGATTGCAAAGGGATTGCTTTAATTCTCTCTCACTATTAAAGTAAAGACCCGTTAAAGATCTTTTAAAAATTGGGGAAATGCTGGCATTGAGTTCCACTCCCCTCTGTGGATTAACCATTGGCAGAGCTTTCACATGGAGGCTCTGCCTGCAGCCAGCATGCTGTTTCCTCTTTAAGTCAGAGCACAGGAGGTTTTTCTTTGCTTTGGCTTAAACGGGACAGCCCCGGGAGCTCCCAATGAGCTGTATTTGGAAAAAACACAACATCACATGGAAGATCCCTAATAAACTGGGAGCATGTGGAACTCCCCATGTGGAAGCAGCCTTATAGAGGAGGAATAACTGGCCTGTGAGGAATGTAATTTGATGCCAACAATATTTGAGAAATTAATGTGTCCAGTTAAAAAAAAGTACAAGATACTAGGGGGCAGCTAGGCTTTACAAACTGACAACAAAGATTTAACAAGTAAAGGTTTAATGTACTCTACTGGTAACTTACGAGCCTTGATGCTGTTAAGGTTATGCCAATAAAGGTTCTGTCTGTCTGTCTTTCAACTTACAAGCCTGTAGTGAGGAGAGCATAGCTGGGAGTTGAATGACAGGAAGTTCTTCATTCACTAAGGCCGTAATTCAGTTCAACACTTATAAATCCCAGTGATTTCAATGGGACAGACTGTATTGTGTGCTGAACCCACCTATTGCTATCAGTGGGACTTAAGGGTGCTGCACTTTTATCTGCATCTTGCCGAACTGTTCATTTTACAATGAAGAAACCAACCAAATCTTATTTCTTATGAGAGAAGATTATTACCCCTGTTTCTCCAAGATAATCTTTTTTAAAAAGATTAAAACCTTTACATTCATTTCAGTTAAAAATCTTATCACCACATCATTTATTAACATTGTGCTTCCCCCGCCCCCGAAATAAAAACCCCTAACGTTATATGAAACCCCAGTACATGCTCTTTACAATTTTAAAGAGAGAAATGATGTGAAATAGACTAAAGTATAAAGCATGCCACTGGTTCATGAACTTCATTATACCAGAAAGAAAAAGGAAAATCGCAGCAACAGACAGTTGCCATAGAAATATTCAAGCAGCTAATGCTTGTTTACAAGAGACATCTCTCTATTGTTTCTTCTTCAATCCCTTCCAAAGGATGGCAAATCAAAAAGCAATTGAGCAAAAAGGAAGAATAGAGCATTTGAATAGGAAATCAAAATCAGAATTTCAAAGGTACAGGTTTCTAATAATATTTGATCCACCCTGTTTTTTTTCCTGTTTAGGTTACATCCCTGCTCTAGCACTGTTTTAAACTTAATTTTCACCCTGGAAAATTTAAGATAAAAAGTAAGGCACCAAAGAAACTCCGCCCTGTATAGCAATAAACTACCACGAGGCCCGTTCGTTCATTCTTGCAACTTAGCTGAAAAAATTGTACATGTGCTGGAGCTACACATGGTATTTCTGATTAAGATTCCATACAAAGATGTTATTGCACCCTACTTGTCTGGCAAAACCAGACACTTAGTAATTGTAGTGTTAATGCTAGCCCACAACATAGGCTTATTCTTCAGTGACATCCAGTCTTACTGACAACAATTATTGTTGGGCAAGAAATACCTCCCTCCTTTGCTGGTAATAATTTGTTTATCAAATATATAATCCACTGATGAGCATAAAGGAGATTCTTCTTAATTCATGTCAGCCTCCCTAGGGGAAAGATCATGTTTTCTCCATCTGGTTGATTGGTTCTTTCAGCAACAAAAGCTAAAATATATTCATACATTGCAATTCAACTGTGCTCTTGATGAAGATTCCTTATATTTATAAATAACTCTGTGATGCAGACCATACATACACTTTGATGCAATCTGCTCCCCAGTCGTTAAAAACTATCCATGAATACATGATTGTATTGGTAGTATAAAACTGTAAGAAAATCCACGCAGAATGAAATTGTGTTTGATAAACTGAACATGTTGCGTATGCTTCAGAACTGCAGTTGTTGGGAAGGTGCTTCATATTTTACTTCCTTTACTGCAACATATTTTGCCACCTGGTAAGCATTCCCTTTTTCGTAAGGATTTCTTCCAAGATTCATTCATGTTGCTTTTGTCACCCCGCCCCATCTCAAAATAATCATAATATTTACTTTTACATTCAGTGCTGTGATCACTTTTCATTGGTTCCCAGTCTGCAGCCCGTTCTCGTTCCAATTCATGGCCTCCTTTCTCGTTGCTTAACATTGCCTTACCATGTGGCCTGGCACTAGTAATGAAAATTTCACTGGCATGTATCTGATTGTCACTCCGATAAACAGGGGTATTATTCACACCATACTCCACTTGCTGGGAACAGCTTGGCAAAGATATAGAAGAAGAGGAGGAAGGGGAGGAAGAGGAATTTCCCACTGCAGAATTTGTAGATAATGGTAAACTTAAATAGTGGCTGCCACATTCTTGATAAAAGCAGCAGGTATGGATCTTCTCACAGTCTTCCCTTGCCATCCGAAGGCGCTTCCTATAAGGACAGTCATGAGACATGAACCATTCTTGTGCTGAGGTGCCGCCAAAAGAGCAAGTGGGGAAACACCAATTGTTTTGCATGATGATTTCCCCATGAATTCTCTTCATTAAATTGTTTATGAGAACCGATCTCCTTAGGTAGACTTCAGGGTCATCAATGTACTTTAGTTTTTCCAAAGACATGTAAAGGATATGTGCCCGCTCCTCAAAGACAGAGATTGTCTACAAACCAAAAAAAAAAAGGGAGACAACAACAACAAAGGTGAGTAGGGTGGGAGTTTGTTGAAAGATGCCAATGAGCCTTCACCCGACAACTGCTTTAACGTTTCAGGCAACCCACTAGCTATTCATCTCCTCCAAACCGATTGAATAACTGGGTGGCTTACTGGCTTGTGGATTTCTTCTCACCACACAGGGTTTTTTCCATTTAGGAAAACTGGTTAGAAGCCAGAGCCAGGAGGAAACCAGGGCCAGAATTTTTATTTTTTCTATTGTTAGTACAGCTGCATACAGTATGTTTGAGCCAAACTGTGCCACTGAGTATAATAGGATTTGTAGGCAGGGAGAGAAATAAGAGTGCTATACTTTTAGAGGTACGGTACTTTATCCAACAGTACTTCCTCTGAGATTTCCAGGAACATAAATGAACGAAGGCAATATTTTAAAAACCATTGAGAAGTCACTCACTCATCTCTGAAAAACCGAGATCTAGGTAATCTGCAGGTCATATGTCATCTCAGTGATTCATAGGTTTCCTATTCCCATTCACAGGATCAAGGGCTTTTAAAGAAATATTACTTGAGCAAGCATTACAAAGTTTACATTCTGCCTTTCTTCTATTATGGAACTGTAGATGGTTTACCTAGGATCCCCAAGGGGTCTTGCATCCAGGCATGGACCTGTCATACCTGCTTAGCCCCAGCAAGGCGTCACATGCTTCCAAATAGGAAGTAAAGACCAATATCACCTTTGAATCTAACTTGCAGCCATCCAGCACTTCAGTTTTTCTTTCTGCTGCATGGAGATGCCACACAGAAAGTGATGCATCCTGTTTGCAAAAGTTCTTTACTTTGCTACTTGGGCAAAGAAAGGACAGAAGCACAGAAGTCTTTTCTTTTTGCAGCAGTTTAAATGAATAAAAATAAGTGCTCAGAAGTTTTTTTTCAGGTTCTGAAGCCCCCATGAAGGGGCATACATATTTGCGCTTGACACCAAATACCTCCTTTGCTCACTCTTTCAATGGGCATCAGTAGGCCAAAAATAAGTAAACATGTACTCCATCATGCACTTTGCTGTTGTTGAGAAATATCCAACTATTTGATTTCTGAGTAAAATATATCCTCTCAAAACAAAGCAGCAGCCTTTTGGCAAATTCCCTCTTCTACACATTTTGAAACACTTCTTCTGCCTTGTTATACATTATTTCCAATATTTGCAATCAACCAATTCAAAAATCAGCTATCAATTCATTATTATACACGATTAATTTCTATTCACTATAAAATAAACTATTATTCACTATCATTTTCTATCAAATCTATCTTTTTATAGGAAACTTATGGCAAGGAACACCATCTCTTATTATAAGTGAGACAGGATAGAACCGTTAGTTGAAACAGGCTCTATTTAAAAATGAAATGTTTGTTTCCAATGGAGCACGTTTCTATCTAGTAAGCTCATTGTATAGACTGAGTGGTTAAAGCAATTTTAAAAGGACATAATCTTTCACCCCAAGGTCTCTGGCTCAATTGTTATTACTGTTGTCTGTAACTGGAAACTGATAAGTATCTGGCAGGAGCTTTCTGTTAAATGATCTACTGGTCTCTGTCCAGTTCCCAGTGGAAAACTATCTACTCTTCAAAAATCACCATCAGATTTGGCAACCTTACTTAGCAGAAAGGTCATGAGTACACATGAACCTTGGAGTATGCCATTCTTTAGGGCTTAAATTTTGATGTTCCAGATGTCCAGGCAATATGGGAATCTTATTGTTCCCTAATATATTGCCTGTATTTTATTATAGACTGAAAGAAAAACATCAGCCACAAGTACTGTTTATATTGGTACCTTTTCCCAATACTAATTTGGTCAGAAAGAGAGGAGGGGAGCAGGAAGGGGAAGAATGAAAAGGCAATGAATGAAAATCAGATTGGTGAATCTGTATAGCTTTGTAGTTTCTAATCACCATGGATATTCAGCCACTGAAAAGGCAAAGTTTGATCTTGAATGGGAGCATTCTGCAGGACTATGCCTTATGAACTTACTCTGCAGCAAATATTAAGGTTTCTGCCCATGCAGCCAGGACTAGCAAATAACTAGACAATGTTATGATTTATTTTATTGGTTACCAAGGATCATTCTTTTATAAGTAAACTTGAGCAAAACTGCATAGTACAATAAAACACTCCTTTCACAGGGATTCTGATTCTAGCTAGAATGTATATCTATTCCAAATGAAAGCAGTTATCATAAGTTTTCCCACATATCCCAGTGAAGAATACAGATGGAACCCAGCACTCTTTAATGATATTGTGGCCATCTAAATTGCAAAGACTGAAATGTAATGAAATTGTTTTTAATAGTAAAAAGCAGTGACCGAAGTAGTTATGATAATAATTATTAACAATAAGTACTGAAGATGGTTCATAATTAATAAACAATGCTACTGTCTCCTACAGGCCATTGAAAAGCCATTGCATACAGTGATGCCCAGCAGAGAAGCAGTAATGTTTACATTCTGTTTGTTTAATTTACATTATGTTTTACCTTTAGCAAATCAAGGCAATTAACATTCATAAAAAGCTAAATGATATATGACATTTTTTAAAAAAATGCATTAAAACTGCACAGGAATTGAGAAGAACAGAATCATCAACAGAACAAATCAGGGCAGTCACATGCCTCCTGAAACAGGTACAACCTCCCCTAAGGGCTGAGCAACTTTTCACTTCATTGGAAAAGGGTTCTAGAGTTTCCAGGCAACTGCCCAAAGGGCAGCTACTGCAAGTCTCATGCTGGGATGTACATTCTTTAATAAGCCAAGTAAGCCACAAGCTGCCAAAGGGATTAAAGGGAAGCACCAGCACCTTGTATTCAGTCTGGAAACAAACTGTTAAGCAGTGTATGTATCATCCAAGACGTTTGCAGAGTGTGCCATGCCAAGGCCAGGTTATCCCCGGCAGCAGCAGTATTGTCATGCATATTTTGCATGAATGAAAATGCACATGGTAAAGAGCACTCAAACATCGTCAATAACATGTACACAGATCCAGAGGAGTTAGCCGTCTTAGTCTATAGTAGCAAAATAGTAGAGTCAGATGCATCTGACGAAGAGAACTGTGGTTCTCGAAAGCTTATGCTACAGTAAAGTTGGTTAGTCTTAAAGGTGCTACTGGACTCTTTACTAACATGTACACAGTAGAAGTAATACAGTAAAAACTTTGTTATGTGGCACTTGATTATCCAGAATACTCAATTAACTTGCATTGCCTAGAAGGAAAGCTCCTTCCTCTCAGCCATCATACCTCTGCATCTTTAGACACATGTGCACGCCATTCCTGCCTCCAGCCAGCCAGTCTTATGCTGCTAACAGTTGCTGAACTTTTGACAGCTGGCACTGGCAGCTGATGTCAGCCTTGGATGCCTCCTTCCCCATTAACCTGCCTCAAATAGATGTGAGCCAGCTCTATTGGAGGGCTCCCAAGCAGCTGGCTTACTCATCTGTCTGCTGGGTAGGATGGCTATGTGTTTTTGGACGAAGAGGAAGGGTTCCACTAGGATGGGGACTGTTGCCACTGTATTACAATGGGTGGGGCTTGGTGACTGCAAATTCCTCTGAATTGAAGGTGAAGCAGATCAATTAGATTGAGAGCCCTGGCTTCAGGGTCTTCAGGTCTCTCCCTACCCTCTCACCTGTGTGCATACATTGAGAATGGGATCGCTACAAGTAAAAGTGCGTGCAAGCATTTGTTGATAAGCAGCATGCAAGGTGGGACTTGCTAGCAGAGGGTGAGGTTTTCAGTCAGTGCTAGAGCAAGGTGTGGCAACAGTCTGATTCACTGCAGTAGGAACCTGAGGTCTAAGGATTGAATAGATAATTTTGGTAGGAACATCAAGCAATGCTGCTGTTTAAGCCAAACACAAGTGTCTGGCAGCTACAGGAAAAAAGCAGTAAGAACATACAAGAAGTTTAATCTACCTTGAAGATTTGTCAATTTAAATTCATATAGGGAGAAGATATTAGAAGTAAATTATCAAGGAGAATTGCCAGTCTATAGCAGTAGTAGAGAAAACATGGTGAAAGTTAGAGGGATTCCTGAGCATGCTTAGATTTAATATTTTATTTGGATGATCATATAGCTGCTATTGATGAATCTGATTCAGATAACCATCTTAATTTTAACTTTTCCAAAAAGAAAACTCAATAGATATGTTGTAATTGTAATTACAATTATGTTGTAATTACTTTTCAAAATACCAACTCTAAAGATTTATTTATGAATCATAAGATAATGGATGGGAAACTGACTCATTTTCTAAATGATCTCTTTCCTATTTCATTATGGAAAATAAGACAGTTGAAATTCCTAACATAAACTGAGTAAATAAGGCATTCAATTTAACTGGACTGTTCCTTTTCAGTTAAAATTCTGTTTTAACCTGCAATGGATTATGATAAAAGATTCAGAAGAAGCACTTCTGGTTTTAGAACAATTTGGCTCTTATGAAATTGAAGCCATTACTTTAAATGGTGCTACTCAAATTCAATCTGTTTCCCATCATTTTCAACAGCAGTTAATTGGTAATGTGGGTTTAGAAGTATCTGATGTAAGTCCTAGTGTTGGAGAAATAGCGCATAAACCCTTGGGAGATATAGGGAATGATATAGCTCAAAATAAAACGGGAATCCTTCTCAGCATATTATAAATATAAATGTGTGAATCTAAAGGAATTTGAAATTTGTATTCAGTAAAAGAAAGAAAAAGGAGAGATTGTAATAAAAATGGAAAAATAGAAATGGGAAAGTTAGATTTATTGGCGTGTACCTTACAAGTGGAATTGGGCTTGTGAAGTATGACTACCACCTCCAACCACCTCCCATTCCCTGAGCCATCCAAAAAATTTTCTGCAGAGAGAGGGGGAATTGGGACAAATCTTCCTCCCCTGATGGTAGAAGTGCTTTTCCATCCTTGGAAACAACATGTAAAGCCACTGAGTTTAAATGTTGAGGGCTGAACTAGTCAAATAAACAGGAAAATTCCTTACGAGTCACTTTTATGCAGAAAACTCATATTAAAACTGGTCACTCATGTTATATGACATGTTTAAGACTAGGCAGAATATTCTTCTCATGGGCTTCAACCTGGCAGTTTAACACCTTTTGGATTTTCCACCTTAAGCACTAAAATATCTGATTTTACTTCCTAAAAACATGAGTATAGTATCCTGGTAAAGGAGATCTTAAATTCAGGTAAATTATAATAACCATCAGTTCTATATGTACTTATGTTCTATATCTGGCAGGGGTCGTCTCACTGTGCCTAAAGTTGCAGAGGAAGGAGATTACACCCAAATAGACAGAGTTGAAATGATAAGTTCGAAATGTTCATCCTCTATTCTTTCTCACTTATTAGAACAGGCAAAATGTCATTGTTGCTTCTAGTTGATTGTGGTAATAAAGCACCAGAGGTAGCAGCTTCATTCATTATATCACTTTGGGTGCAACTGTAGAAAAGCAAATCCAGACATTTCAAAGAGAAATAAAATGTCAGTTATTATGGGAACAGCTGGATCACTGCCATAACATGAGTGGAGTATTTTGCTGTTTCAAGCAAGTACGACTTCACATCACAACCACTTACTTACGGCTGGTTTTTAAAACTTACTTTGGGTGTACAGCTGGTGAGTGGTGGATGAAAGTCCTCCTCTTCCACATATTTCCTTTTAAAGTATGTGATCTTGGATGTTGCTATAGGATTTGAAATTCCTCTGTGGTGTGATCCTGCGGAAAATAAATTACACATGACAAGTGATGTGCGGTCTGCCTGAGGTTTCCCAAAGAAAATACTTATTCTGTTCCTTCTCAGTACAGCAGAACTCCACTGCGCATTTCTGTATGTGTTTATAGTCTTAAGAATATATTCTAATAATAGCTCATGTGAAAAATATTGTGGTTAACAGAGGGTTCTGCCATGAAATAATTTAGGAAGTAATGCTGTTTATTTAAGCATAGTTGTCACATTGGCTTAGGCATTTGGCTCTCAAAACATTTTCATTCCATGCACAGGACCAACTTTTAAAAATCGCTGTGTTCATCACTGCATTCTGTGCTACCTTGAGGAGCTAAGGGTTACTAGACATTTAGACAGACAGACAGACAGATAGATAAGAAATTTTAAAATGCAGGACTCACTGGGAACAAACCTAAGCAGGTTTACTCAGAAGTAAGTCCTGTTTTATTTAATGGGGCTTCTTCCCTAGAAGGTTTCCTTAGGATTGCCACTATTTAACCTCAAATATGCTCAGGCTTAACATCAAATATACTTGGTACAACTAAAGATAACTCATACAGATACAACTTTTTGTTGGACACAACTATACATCTTTTCATAGCACATGCCGCTACTTTTCTTGGACATACTGTAAAACTAGTAGCTACTTCCCAAGTTGGTTGTTGTGGGTTTTCCGGGCTGTATTGTCGTGGTCTTGGCATTGTAGTTCCTGACGTTTCGCCAGCAGCTGTGGCTGGCATCTTCAGAGGTGTAGCACCAAAAGACAGAGATCTCTCAGTGTCACAGTCAAGTACTTCCCAAGTTCTTTTAGTGGAAATAATAAATGCATCCATTTATTATGTTATGTAGTTATGTATGTTATGTAGTTATATAGACTACTGTCTCTGAAAATGCAAGCTGCATGAATCAACTTTCTAGCAAGTAAATTCCAATAAATTTAGAAGCAATTGTTTGTGCCATTAAAGTGAGATGGGAAAGACTGGACTGTAAATATCTAAGGTTCCATTGCACTTTTTTGTCTTTGGCAAACTTCTCTCTTAAAAAGAGTCATCTTCATACTGAAGACACAACACACTCTCCCATCCTACAAGAAAGAATACTGGCCTGATGGGAAGACCAAATCCTATTTGTAATTAATGTCTAAAATTTGCATAATTTGCTATAACCAAGTTGGTGTGATGCTCCTTAAGCTCCATAAATAGGAAGTGATTTGGAACAGGTAGCCAAAAATGTAATTGCTTTGAGCTCTTTGGAGACCAATGGATATTATAATCTAGCCTGGGTCACAATACACCAATCAAACCATATGCTACCACAGAGAGTGAAATTTTAATTATTGTCTAGCATTTAATATGGCCACCTGTTTGAGGCTTTATTACATTTTTTTCCCAGGTGTTAATTTAAACCTCCAGTCAATGATGTACAAGACAAACTGGGTGGCATAAAGTTTCCTTTAAGACAGAGTTATCCTGATCTCAGTCAGCACTGGAACCTTCAGTCAGCCCTGGAATATATGAATATCTAACATATATATATGCTGCCAGCTAGCCAACAATGGCCTTTGTAGTAACTAATGAACAAAATATTAAAATATCTAAAACAATTAACTGTATAAAAACCTCTGGATAACAGCAGACCAGCAGCAAGCCAGCCTATAAATGCTGTGGTTTATTTTGATTTTTTATCTACCCTTTCCTAGAAGGCTCAGAATAGGAAACATTTAGAAATAATAATTGTTTTCGAACCAGCAAGCAAGCATACAGAAATACACACACAAAACTACAAAAAATCCCTTGCCTATATACTAGTATTAAAATATCTTGGTTTTTTCCTAAAAAATTATTCACAGACAGACTTTGTTGGACCTCTGGAAGAATGGCATCCCAAAGCATAGAAAAGCAGCAAGTACTTCCGTGATTATTTGTTTTATTACATATTTTAAACATTTATATTCTGCTCCCCAACCAGAGGGTTAAAATTAAAGTCAAACTTGGATCTTCGTACATCAATAAAACCAAAACAAACCATATCAACTTTAAAAAAAACAACAACAGTAGGCCTATACAAGTAGGGGATCTGCAAGGATTTGCAGGGGCATCTCATTTCCTCCCTGCACCACACCGCCTCTGAACTCTGAACTACTACACCACGCTGGCTTGGGGATGGGGCTGCTGTTGAACAGTAACAAGCAGCTGGGACTTGAGTGAATCATGCAAATCACATTGCATCAGGCAAGTCTCCAGGCAGTTGCTTCTGGGCCTGGCTGCAATGAGTCCCCCCTTAAAGTCCAAGACAGCCCTGGAAAGGGCCCCTCCCCTCCCCCTGCCTCTTCCTGACAGAAACCAAGCATTGAATACTGGCTAAAGGGTTATGATTGCCTAGCAACAACCTGTGAGAATACCTGGTTTAAGCTACAGGCATTCCTTTTGTCATCTGGGTTTTTTTTTTAAGCTTGTTTTTAAGATTTCAGATTTTTCTGCAAACCTGGAGCATTTTTCAGGTATGTAGAGAGATCTGTCTTGGCCATTCATGGCTCTGTATTTAAGTATCCTCCGATCAGGGCCACTTGCCTATTAGTATATAAGATACACACAAACCTATACACATCCACAAGTAGAAATAAAATCAAAATATACAAGGCAGCTTTAAAAATATAAAATCAGTAAGTAAAGTTTCCATAGACTAAATACAAAAAGTGGAAAGTAGTCAAAATTTTTCACTCAGTTCCAAACATTCAGAAGAGTTTGTACCAGGCAAATAGATGAGGAGAAAGTGCACCACATCTAGGATACTACAGCTGAGAAAAACTGCTGATGCTGATTTAACCTTAGAAAATGAGGGGAAATGGAGCAGGGCGTCCAAATACAATCTTAAGGGGGGGCAGATATGCCTGGAGCAGGCAGTCCTTCTGTATGATCCCCAATGAAGATTGGCAGTCACTGACATTACTTCAATTTTGAGGAAGTATACAGAGGCAACAGTAACAAATCTGATCTCTGTGATCTGAAGCTTCAATCCATATTCAAAGGCAGACCTAAGAAGAGTACATTACAATAATCTAACCTGGTTGTGATCACCACATGGATAAGCATAGCCTATTCTGCCTTTCATAGAAGGGCCACAGATGGTCTACCAGCCAAAGCTGTTAAAAAGCAGTATGTATATCTGCAGTACTACCTATAGTCATGGTTCTGGTAGCACTCCCAACCTGGACAGAACAGGCCAATGACTCAGTTTCTGACTGGCACTGATACTGACCAACAGCACCCTGTCTGATCTGGGTTGAACTTCAATTTACGGGCCATTATTCAGCCCCATTACTGCCTCTAGGCAGTAGTTCAGAATTTCTTCACCTGAATCAGATGAAAAGAAAAAAACAATTCCACATATTTGATGTACCTCTCCAGATTCCTGATTGACTTCACTCAGTGGCTTTATATAGATGTTGAAAAGCATGAGTAAAAAAGATGGAATCTTATGGAACCCGACAACCCAAATGCCATGAAGTTCCAACTTGCCCTTCTGGGTAACTCCCCTCTCACTTTCTGAACTGGATATAAGGACAGATGGATCTTCATCCTTCATATTTGTATATGACAAATTTTCTGCTACTAGAAACTAATATGGCTGCCCACCTGAAACCAGATAGGATGAGAAACACTGAAGCACAGCATCCCTGAGCCCTATCTCTCCCAGACAACCCAGTAGGATGCCATGATACTGAAGGTCACTGCAGGACAGACAGGGTTGCGATCTAACAGAATCAACAGAGACCTACTCCCCATCTCTCTTCTAGAGCAGTGACTAATACAGTACCAAACCCAGGCCTGAAACTAAATTGATATGGATCTAATACATTTGATCCCCAAGAACCTGGAGGTATCTAGCCACCAGCCACTTGAGCATCTTGTCCAAGAAGAGGTTATTAACTACTGGACAATATTTATCTAGTTTTTTTAAGGGTCTATGGAAGGTTGCTTCAGGAGTGGCTCTACAAATTGCCCTCCTCACTGAATAATCACAAGCCACACACACATCTGTAATGAGGTACTTTCAATAACCCCCTTGTTCCTATTTATTCACAAGATGTGAATAGAATCCATGAACACTCTTCAAAAAGTTCACTTCTTCCCAAACATTATGAGAATGGATCACAAAACCCATGTGCATGTGCAATCTCACACTGCTTCAGATATTCCCATCTGTCACCTTTGTTGTATGCAAAAAAACCCCAACAAATTAAAAAGAGGGCTTTTGATCTTGCTGGAGGTGGGTGGGGGGTGGACAGCAGGACTTGTTCCTCTGACTAGTGACCATTTTGCCTCCCTGCTTGACTCCCAAAACTGAGCATGTCTGTTTGTGCTAACTGGATTGCAGTTCTGTGTTCTCACATTGCCCACTGGGAATTGTAGTTCAATCCACTGTGTGCTAGAATGATTAGTGTCACCTACTGATGAATTCCACTAACTGCGCAGATGTAAGGTAGCTGATTTTAAGTGATGCCCAGTCATCACCCAGAGGCTCACAAAATCCACGGAAGCCAGCAAATTGTGAGCATGCACCAACAGCGGCTGCTCAGCCAGTTGCCACGCCGAATGCTGTCACTGCATAAAACGACACGAAATGCTGCTAGTTTTGAACTGTGAACGAATCATTGAGGCAGTCGTATGAGATGCTTGCCTCAACAGCAAAGAGACGTTATGAGCAAAGTAAATTCATTTTTTGAATATCTGTCTTACGAACATCAAATCACCCCCTTCAGTAAATTAGGGTAAGTAAACAGCACTGCTTAGATTTTCAAAAGGGGGACACTGAAAATCAATTTAAACTTTTCCATGGAAACCCAAGAAAAATCACTCTGAACTCAGACTGAGGGTGAGATTGTTGAGGACATTCTGTGGTGAGGGAAGGACACGAAGTAATTACTAAGATACCATGTATACAGTGCATACAGAAGGGCAGAGCTTACAGCATTAGATGAGACTGTAAATCTGCATCTGGACTGGACTTGTCTACTTCAGATGGTAAGTGAGGATTCACATGCTGAAATGCTCTTCTGCAGGGAAAAAACATTTTCTGTGCATAGAAACTGGAAACAGGCTTTTCCCTTTGTATCTAGTTTCCTTTGTGCAGGGATATTACTTTCTTTTTTCTGCATGGAAGATTCCCCATCTGTAATCTGAAGTAGTACAGTCCAGAAACAGTTTTACTATTTCTCCTGCTGCTAGTGAGAATTAGACCCAAGGAAGCTGCACTTCCCTCTTTATTATGATCTCATTTGTTCTAGGGCTAAGCCCTACCACTAAAAGCATGAGTTAAATTTCAGCCTGGGGTAAGTCCTAACTCACAAGAAACAACAAGCACTTTTCTCTCACACTTTTTGAAAGAAATTGGCCACTGCAAAATACAGTACCAATTTTTCCTGGCAGGGGCTCAGCAAAATCCTAACAAAGAAGACTAAAACTGGAGTCCAGTGACAACGTAGAGGCTAACAAAAGTCTTATTAGTGTTTAAGGCACCACTTGATTCTTGTTTTATTTTTCTGGTACAGGCCTTAATGCCCTGCTGGCGAGCTTTCCAGAGGTTCCCAGTTAGCCAGCGTTGCAGCAGGTCTGGAGCAGGGTTGAATCTGCTCTGGACTCTTATACTGCTTGCCAGCATTACTTAACTGTAAGCCTTGCCTTGTTATCACCATCATGCAAAGTTCAGTGTACTTTGTTGTAATCCTTACAACAACCCAGCGGTGTAGTTCGTTTTTTATCATTCTCCCATCTTGGAAATGGAGATGTGAGGGGGGGGGGGGCTTGCTGTTCTTGCTCTAGTGAGTTCGTCCTTCGCTACTATCGATTGTTTCCATCTCCCACGAGTGAGTCCGCAGGCGAGATTCGAACCGAGGGTGCCCTAATGCACTGTCCGCCTACCTGAGTCCGGAGGCTGCCCTGCTGCCGTCCTGCCGTCGCCCGGAGGCTGCTGCGCCTGGCCCTGGCCCTGGCCCTGGCCGCTGCTGCTGCCGGCGGCTGCATCCGAGGCGGGGCTGCTCTTGCTGCAACAGCGCGACTCCCACAGCGGCTGGTACTCGGCGGCTCCCTCGGAGGAGACAATGGGCTCGCAGAAGCTGCTCAGAGGCAGCACCAGAGTCATCGCTGCACCTCTGACCTGCGAGCGGGAGACAAAAGCACGCAAGATCAGGTGGCCAGTCGGGTCAGGCGGCCAAGCCAACTGGCGACCCAGCCCTGCCCGGGCAGCGGCCATGCCTGCCTGGCATTTCGCTCGGCTGCCCTCCGGTCGCCTCGGGATCAATCGCTTGCTGACGCCGGCTCTTGCCTTCCCTTCTCACACTTTCTCCCTGCTCCGATTTCTGCTGCTCATTCCGTTGTTCACCCAGGCTTAATATCTTTTCCCCTTCACCCTCCCGATAGTCTCTTTCTAAAAAGAATTCTGCACCCTGCACGAAAGAGGCAAAACAGTTCCTTGGACCACTTTCGGCCAAAAAAGGTGACTAGGTCCTAGAACTAATGTCTTCCCCTCCCCCCCACGAAAAATCATTTACTTGGAAGTAAGCACCTTGAATTTCAATTGCACTTGCTTCCAGGTAAGTGCTCTTAGCACCGCAACCTTTACCCAAATAAAGGCAAACCTTTACTCCTCCCCCCCCCCCCATCCCTTCGATGCTCCCCTCAACTCTTTTCCCAGTTTCCTTTTTCCTCTCCATTTCTGGAAAAGCAGTAAATCCAAACCAACCGATGCGACCGATGCTCCCAGATTGCAAGAGGATCACTTTATTCTCTCCACATACTCTGCCGGTCTCATTTGCAAAAACACAGCGACCTCAGCAACAACATTGTATGCGAGTGTCTTATGTGTGGCTGGCTGGCTGGCTGGCTTCCCCCCTTTCCTCCCCCCTTCTTCCTTCCCTCCCCAAGCGAAACAGAGCGAGACTCTTAGGTAGTTGTTTCCACCAGCCCCGATTGGGCTGAACTGGATCTGCCTCCAGTCAAAACACTGAGATTAAGACAGAAAATTGGCTCCGGTTTCAAGCCGTGAGTTGCAATCCCATAGGAGCCAAGCACAACATCAGTGGAGCAAGCAGAATATTAAACAGGAGCAGGGACTCCGGGGCCGGAGCCAGGCTGCCTGAGCTATCATCCAGACCCAAGCAAAAGTGGGGGAGGGAGCAAACTTTCTGAAAGGGCCAGGCAATCCACATCACAATGCACTTTCCCCAATAATTCAGCTAGCACACAAATCAGAAGCCTCCTCTCTCCTTCAATGAGCTCTCAGAGAGGGAGGAATTTCCCTTTTCATACATTTCTTAAGTCAGTGCCACTACAGGAAGACAAGGGTCCTAAGGGGGAGCAGACAGAATGGAGAACCAGCAGCATGTTTAGAATTAAAGTCTGTCTGCACAAGACTGATGAAGTAGGAGGGTCAAAGCTGAAAACAGTACGAAGCAGGTTTTCAAATGTCTAGGGAACCTCACATTATTTCAACCTCGAAACAGAAAGGGGATGCAAGAATCATATGTCCAGCTTCTGACTATTTTTCAAAATATCCAGAGAAGAATGGTTAAAAGGGCAGCCCAGGCCCTTACAATATTTCCAGTAACTTCAAGATGAAAAATGGGACAAGGACAACTTCAGTGCTGCAGATTCACCAGAATGCTCCTTCATCTATTTATCCTGTCCAGCAAGCTGTGAATGTCCTATTTATCTATGAACTCATTGCATACTTCTAGAGATGTTTTCCACACAGGAAGCTATTAATCTGAAATATATTCCTTTCCTTCCTGTCTTTTTAACAGCAGCCTAGCCTCCCTTGCTGAAAGACTATGTAGTGATCTCAATCCAGAGCTCACACTTAATATCCCATTGAAATCTCTTAAGTTTTAAGTTACTTGTGACTAATTGTTTCACTGTTGTTGATTGGACATATAGAAAAATCACTTTTGACTTAACTTTCTCCAGATTAGACCTCTGTTTGGGATGTTGTGTTTGATTTATTTGCATTATACAAACTAAGTGATAACAGCAAGAGTGAGATGAAGAAGATAATTCACTAAAGAAGCCCTATACTGTATGATTACATTTAAAAAAAAAACTTTCTCTACTCTGTAATCCACTTTGAGTCTCAGTGAGAAAGGTGGGCTATATACTGTATAAATAAATACGTATTTTTAAAATGCTAAAGAAAGTACATTTGGAGCCTCAGGGATAACTTCCCAACTGATCAGGTGATGAGAACAGTGGAGGACAGGGAGGTTGTACCTAGATTTAAACTCCCTCCCCCTCCCCGATGCAGTCGTTTAATGTTGGCATTGAGTAGGAGTTTTCCCAGTGCAAAATCTGAGGAGGAAAGGAGGAGTCAAGGTAATATTTGTATAAAAAGCTGTTTTCATGCATGGATTGCCTTGCTGGTTTGGGGCACACAGATGATTCACTGCACATGTATCATACGTATCTAGCATATACATGTCTAGCTTAGTATGAAAATGACGTGATATTTTCTCTCAAATGTTTGATTGCTCTTGTAAATGATGTGAGGAGAAATGAGATACCTTTTAAGATGCTGTAAAAGGCATCAGTGTTTCATTTCATTTTTGTTCTGAAATTTGTTTTTTATAACAATTTGGGATGCAGAATTCACTCAGACTGCAACCCTAGTCATGTTTACTCAGAAGCAAATTCCACCAACTTCAGAGTGCTCATTAGCAAGGTTTCAGCTGTGTTTTTCATTTGGTTCTCTTTTGCTTATAATTTCCACTCTCATTAATGTTTATCATTTATATAGCACCCTTGATTTGCAAAATGTGACCAGTTATTCTTTTGTTGATGTCCCCACCACAACCCTGTGAAGAAGAATGCAGGTCTCATTTTACAGATGGGGACCTGGAAGACAGATCTGTATATCCAAACTGATACAGCCCAATTTGAAAATCTTTCACTAACTGTCCAATCAGCAGATGAAACTGGCTAGACTCCCTATGCCGGAGCAGGAAACTAGCAGTTTCCTGAGGACCTCATTTAGGATAGCACAGCCACAGCTATTGGCGTAGCAGCACAAGCTACACCTAAGGTATCACACTTTACTGAACAAGAGTTCTTGCCTCGTGCAAATAGGGCAAGAAGAGCCAGTAATACTATCTATATGAACACGTGTTTAGGGTCTTTGGGGTCAACAAGTAACACAAATGTCAACAACTTGATCTTTTTAAAGGTCAGTGTTGCCTTTAAAAAATGCCCGGTCCACACATTCAGGAAAATTAGGTGGCAGAAACCTGTGAATGTACTGTGTCACTTCAGACAGCAGGTAGAGAATCACACTATCAAAAATGAGTACAGCAAGCAAAGCGATGGGGGTACAGCTTTTCTCCGTGTTGCACAAGTTTTTTTACTTGGAATTTTTTATATAAAGGAACATTCCAAGTTGAAATCTTCCACCTACAGTGTGAAATACTGTAGTCTTTTCCACCACCTCAGCATGCTACACTTCATTCTCTTGTTTGTGTGAAATGGGTACATTTTCAAGGAGTTTCACTTCTCAGGTAGAGCACAACTGGTATGTTTATCAGCACCAGCCAGAAAGTAGATGTGGCACTGGCAGTACAATCTATTTCTGGAGTCCACGAAGCTTCAGTGGCTTCATGGAATCTGACATCTTGGACTACTACACTAAAATACACTATTGTGAAGAAAGTTGATGTAAGATTGTAAATTAGATCCTACCAAACATTTCCTGTGTAACAGTGGAGGGAGGGGCATCTTAATGGTAGAGCACCTGCTTGGCATGTGGGAAGTCCCAGGTTCAAACCCTGGTATCTCCAGTTAAAGGTAGTAGGTGATGTGGAAGACCTCTACCTGAGACCATGAAGAGCCACTGCCAGGCTGAGTAGGCAATACTGACCATAATGGACCAAGGGTCTGATTCAATATAAGGCGTCTTCATGTATGGAATGTGACTTCACACAGACATTTTTGTCTTCCAGTCTTATTATTATACATTATTTGTATTAAAATGCTTCATTTTATTTGTGTATGATTTCCAACAAATGGCATATAATTCTTATATTCACTAAATATCGATTACCATGGTGGTGTGTTTAAGGGAGCAGTGTGTATCTTGAGAAAATAGAAAGGTGAACTCAGACACAATGGGAGTGGGGATAAATCTGTGCCTGGTATGAGAGGCAATTTTTACCCTCAGATAGTATCAGATAGAAGCCCATTTACTTTGTTCTATAGAACTCAATGGGAGCCACTGAGAAGTGAGACAGTCCCTTCATCTTTCTCTTGGTTTCCTGGATTCTGTTTCTCAGTGTGATGTACAGAGTGATGGGATCTCAAACTTTTAAGAGTATAACAAAGAGACAGAGTTATAAGAATTGGCTATTTCATATGTCTCATTAAATGTTAATTCTATTTTTAATGTATTTCCTATTAATGTGACCTTAATGCTATTTTCAATTATTTTGTTATCATTTAATGAAAAATAGAGGAGAAATGTATGAAAAACATATGAGAATTGAGTACAGTAAATCTTTTCTGCACAGAACTGCAGCATGATGCCTGGATTCTGTAGACTAGATCCATGTTTTAAAATCTCCTTGCAAAGCTTTGTGTGGGCTTCTGTGGTATGGAAGCCAGACCAAATTTTTATTGAACCCAGTCTTTAATCCTTATGTCACCACAGATTTTCCATGTTGCCAGCCAAACGAATGCATTAGGACGATACCCTGAGGCATCCAAAGCAGCCTGGAGGTTAAAACATCAGACTTCCATTGCATGTATGTAGTTTTACTCAGTAAGAGGCTACATTGCAGAGCTATACTGTTACATTTCCTCACTATTCTTTCAACTACTCAATTTTCACTCACTATTCCTTTAAAGTCATTATGATGCTAATGAGCGAACTGTAATGATGCCATTCACAATGTCAATGAAAAAGAGTCTTTATGCAACTCCAGAATGCCACTGAAACAGAAGTTAAATTTAAAATGCTTGTTGCAATAATGCTGCAAATTCAGACTAAAATCCCTAAAGGCCAAAAGTTAAGGTGGAAGCAACACTGGGGATTTGTAGGGCTTCATTAGTTACCCAATATTGTGTAACAATAGTAGAGCTGCATCCACACGTTATGGGATATTGTGCTAGTGTTGCACTGTAACAGCCATTCAAAACTAGATTGGCTTGTCCACAAAGGAGAATCCAGTTGCAACTAATTGCTACAGTGCAGTATTCAATAGTCTGTGGATACAGCCCGTGCGGAATTGCTGATTTTGAAACTATTTTGGTTTTAGTTGTATGACGTCACTGTGGTTTCCTATGTTTATGGATCAAAAATGCAGTGGAATGTTCATAACTTGATGGAAGATTTTAAAATTAATAATTGTTTGACAGTTATATTCATTATTGCTTTATTTTTTATAATTTATAATCCACCTCCCAGCCCACTAGGGCCTTTCGGATAGCTCACAGCAAGAAGTTATGATATTTAAACATTAAAATATAACAGTATCCCTATTACACTGTATTAGGCGATATGCAGTTGGCTACAGCCTGACATATAATGCCCACCCAGAAGAAGAGGCTACTGAAAGAAGATATGGCAAGAAAGTACAGCCAAGGGAGCCTGGATGCAACCAGGTGGATACCATGGCAAGAGTAGAGGGAATGGCAGCACAGGCAGTGGGAATGGAGACAGGGACGGACAGCGGCTGCCAACACTGGTAGATGAACTGAAACCCAGATGGTGACCCATGGTTTAAGTGTGACTCAGGACCAGTGCAGTACACAAGGATGGTTGGCCATTGCTACCAGCATTCCTTGAGTGTGAGGGTGCCAGACAGAGGGATGGACCCTGCCCCCAGGGGCAGGTCCAAATGCTACATCAGGTCCAGGAGCAGGTCCAAATGCTACATCAGAAGGTAGTCCAGAGAAGCTGGAATGAGAGAAGTAAGTCTGGACTGGGTCAGCATGGCCACTTCCAAAGGAGTGAAGAAATTCCCAGGGCAGGGTTTATGTCTAAAATGAATAACAGTGTGTCAACTCCAGCAATATTTTTTCCTTATCCTTTTCATTTCATGTAGTGTCTTTTTATTTTGCCCCTCCATTTTGACATTTGCAGTACACATACTCAAAAAGTAGAAGCATACATCAGAAGAAACAAATGTATGATGCTCAAAGGAACAAAAGTAGATGTCCAAAGTTGGAACATCAATCCATGCACTTATCTACTGGTAAGGAGGCATTTCAGCCTGTCATATCAGATGATAGGCAGGCACATCTACTGAACAGAATAGTCAAATAGGTAAGGATTGCACCATGCTGCTTTAAGGAGCAAGCAAAGAGGGCAATAAATACTTATTTTATATAGACTATAGTTAAAATAAATAATGGTAGCATGTTATATTTGAACTAAACCATACGTTTCAGAGCAAGTGTGGCTAGACTTCAGGAGTGCTTATATATGTACTAGTTCTCGGTTACAAGCTCTTGGTACTTTGTTTTCTCTTTCGCATTTCCTTGGCTCATTTGGTTGAGTCATTTATTTTACTTAAATCTTGCAAATTCTACATGGGACAGGGGTGCTGCTCCATCAGTTTTAGAAAGGTGAATTGTCAGAATGTGAGTGACTATAATAGTGTGGTGTAAGAAGATGCATTCAGTGTGCCATATGAAATCAGATACCACTGGCATTCCCTTGCATTCATGCACCCCAGATATGGTACCCCTTGTCCAGTATTTCTCTGTTTATAGAATACTATTAATAAAAAGATATGTTTATATGTACATGATGGTAAATACATACAAGAAACTGCTATCAGGCAAGGATTTTCCTTAATGACCTTTAGTTATCTTATAGTCAGTTTATTGTGTCTATTCCATAATTCAACACAAGTGGAGAATTTTGTATAGAGTGCAAAATTGGGCATTCTCAGACTCTTGGCTATAACTTTAAAAAACAAGAACAAGATTCTAGCATTTATAGCTGTGAAGACAGAGACTCAGAATCCCCAAAGGATGGAGGGATGGAATAAGTTTCCCAGTGGTCAGGCCTTGAGTGCCCTGCTAAGCAACTTGCTCCTCTCTATGATTAACAGAAGGAATTAATTATGCAACATAAATAAGCATATTCACTGTGCCTTTATATGTACATTATACATTGCAGATTTTTCTGGGAACAGAATTGCATTACGCAGAATATTTTTTAAAGTATGTATTATATGAATCCCTGTTAACACCCCTGCAAATCTATGATCCTATCACAGCAAACAAAGCTGATATGAGGAGTTATGTGAGCAGGATCATATAGGTGATATTTGTTCTTTCGTGGATACAAATGGTAGCTCTATAAGGTTTAGGGAAGAAGCTGCAGACATCAGATTTCTATGGAGTCAAATTCAGGATATGTCCATAGGAGAAATTCTAATGCTTCCAGTTCAAAGTTAATTGGGTACACATAATCAGACTATAATTAGTTAGTACTGAGTGTGCACATTACTCCATGCTGGCCTCATGAACCTAGTGGACAGGTAGGGGACATCTGCATAGTGTTCTGATATCCTATAGCAGTGCATTTAAGCTCCCATAATCTTAGGCAGATGTGCCTTAAGATCAATAGTAAAAAAGAGCTCTATAGCAAGGTTTGTATAACAGACAGAACAGGCTGTTTGTGATAGCATAACTAATACAACATGCATAGCAAATCATGGGCTGGTCAGCCTAGTTCCACTTCTTACAGAGAAAGGTTTCCTAGATTTAATCCCCACCAGATATACACTGATTCACTATAATTTTATTTTAAAGGAATCCTCCAGAGAGAATCCCAAGGCAATCTGTTTAATTGCTCTTGAATTGTTCTTACAATTAAGAAGTGTCCATGTCATGGTGTCAAAAAAAGAGAAGCTTTTACTGGACCTTGAATCCATTGTTTCTTGTCCCTCCTCAATCCCTGGTGAAGTTGTTCTCTCATGTCAGTGCTGATGTGAATGGCAACATATTTATTATTGTATTAAAAACTGAATCAGAGGCAATTCTCAGCTTCAGTTTACTCTGCTTCTGATATGTGTGGACAGGAATGTTATGACTTGAATATCCCTAGTGATATATCTGCCCAACTCTAATATGGCAATTGAAGTTTTTTATTTTAATATCTTTCTTGGTGATATTTTATTTATTAAGAAAAAATTATGCTGCCTCTCTAGGAACCAGCCTAAGGCAACTTAAAAAATAAAAACCAATACAACAAAACATTAGAAGTTATTAATTACAATCCAGCATTAAAAATCCAGCTCAGCATAAAAACATGGACTACAAGAAGAGTCCACTGACAGCTTAACATGGGTTTCCAGACTAAAATGGTATTTTAAAAAAATTAAAAACCTGGGTGAACTGCCTAGTATCTAAAATAGAGCAATATAGGCACCAGGGGAGTCTAAACGGGAAGGGTATTTCATAATTAAGGTGCCACTACTGAAAAAGCCCTGTATCTGGTTGCCACCCATTTCACCTCTGAAGGAAGAAGCATAGAGGGCAGGACTTGTGAGGGAGAGATGCAGTCAAATTTAAAGTGATTACAAGTCTTGCAGGAGTTAAGGTCAGTGACAGAGATGTGGCAATGAACGATGAAAGATTGGTTCAAAATGGAAATAAAATATGTTGTGTCTGATCCTTACCTTGACCACAATTATAAAAGAATAAGGAAACATGTTGTATCCTCAAATGTGTTTTTTTACCACTTAGATGTTCCTCTTAATAGGAAATTTCAATCTCAGAAAGATTGGGAACAAAAATTTGGTAGGAAGTAGATAATATTAGCTCAAGTAAGAAAAGGATTGGGAGGGTTACTCGGGGAAAGGTTGACTGGCTAAACCAGTCAGTACTGTAAGTTAAAGGGGGAGGGGGAGGAGATCTTTCAAAGGCAGATATTGACTGACAGAACAAAGAAATGAAGGGAACGATAAAGTAAAAAGTAAAGAAATGAGAATGTAAATATGAGGGATGTTACATCAGTTCTTCAGTTCTCTTGTATCAAGGATGATCCAAAGGGCAATATAATTATTGCTCCATTCATTCATGTTAAGTTCTGCATTAGAAATGTAGGTAATAACATATATGGTATTCTTTAAAGAACAAGAAGGTTAAATTAGGTTTAAACATTTACTTATGTAATGCTTCAGTGTTTGGAAAAAGATACAGCAAGATTCTATCCCAGTATCACCTGGAAGACCAGTGAGAGTCTTCTATACCTGCAATCTTAGGTCATTACCAGGCTTAGGGTTAAAAACACACACACATGGGAAATGGGTACATCATACAAGCTTAAAAACAGCTGTAACATGGAGGTGCTTCATGGCATATGTCCTTGGGTTTGTCAGGTATTTCTAGCTCAAATACTATCTTAAATTTTTAATTATTATATTAACATTCAAATTAAAAGGTCATGTCTTTTTCATAAAACACATTTTTGTATTTTAAATATGTGCATATCTCAGATTTCTTTCAAAGGTGGAAGGAGCCACATTACATCTGAGTCAAAATGATCCCTCTACTGCCAGAGGTCTCCAGGGTCAAAGGGAGAGATTTTTTTTTGAAACTCTGTATCTTTCACCTGGATGTACATAGAGAATTGGATGTAAAATAAAATTGGATGTAAAACACATGTAAAATACATTCTCTAGTACTTCTTTCATCCTACATCATAGATATCTTGAAGCTACTTTCTTAAGGCTACCATTTTGTTCACTATGCTTAGAAAACATTCTTCTTTCTTTTTTTTAAAGCAGCATTTTGTGTTTCTAGTTTTCCAGAGTATGGCCCCAGGATCTCATTACCACTCTTCTGAGATCCCTAGAAACAGCTGTTTTAAATAGCTTGATTTCCTGCACTTTCTTTTTAAAATGTTGGGGGTTAATTAAGTGATAATTAAGCAATGGGCTGTACTAATTGGTATTGTTCCCATTCAGTCTTCTTAGACACTACCATCAAGAAAAGATATAACATCAATAATCGTAAGATATAGATTTGTACTGTTGATATATCAGGACAAAGGGACATAGTAGACATAAAACAGATTGCCCTTATAAATCATTCCAGCTCTTCCATACCAACATGAATAACTATTTCCCCCACTGAATGATAATTCTGTGGGTGAGGGGAAGGAAACATGTAAAGGAGGGCAAGCCTTTATGATACTTTAGAACTTGAGTTGATCCACATGACAAGAATTTATGCAAATGCACAACATTTTCATTGTCAAAGCATTTTGGCATCTAGGAACTTGGGTTCTGTTCAGTTTATTGTATGAATCGTTCCATATGAGACTATAAAAGCCAAGAACCTGTCAGTACTTGGAAAATAATAAAATGTTTATATTCCTTCAAGATTCTAAGCCAAGATTATTTCTTCTCACATGCCGACTGCCCCAACCCTCCCACTCTGCCAATGGCAACATCAATATTCTCATGAGCGTAGAAGCTGCTTCTGATGAAATGTTATGAGCTCACAGATTTTAATGTCATCTCTCACATGTGGAACTATTACACAGGAACAATAACATATCCAAGGAGCATTTGTTAGCAGGATTCCTAAATTTTGCCAGACTTTGTCTATGGATATGACTCTGAAAAAATCGCATGGATGACTAATTACCATAGAATGTTTTCCTGGGGAGGCAAATCACATGCTTGCTTAAAGTCTATGAGTGCAGGAAAAATAAATGGGGAAAAGTCCTAAGATAACGCAAGTTGTAGAATAATTTGGGTCTATGTTGGGGAAAAGCACTGCTGTTATATAATATTAAATCCTGATTATTCACATGGCTGTAATTAATATATATTATTATACTAGAATAGTATAAATCTTAAAAGAGAGAAATTGGGTCAAGAAACTTCATGTGGGTTGACAAAGCAAACCACTCCTCCTAACAAAGACCTCTAAAATAACAAGATGGTTTTCTTGATTCTTTAATTATTCTTCTAAAAAGAAGTACCAATTAAAGTTGCCTTTCCAACTGGCTTTGAACCCTAATGGGGCAGTACACAAATGTCACTGACACAATAAATTAGAGGTTCTATGGGTTAATTATATTGCTGACTTCTCTTCTGTCCACTGAATAATGCAAACAAAACCACAATAAGTGTTCTGAAGCAAAAAGCAACTTGTCTTCAACTATACTGAAGTGCTACTTTCTGTGAAGTTTAAGAGCTATTATTATTCTTTTACAAGACTCCTTCTAAGGGAATTAAACACCAAAGGTAGGATTCCTAGGAAATGACTCACAAATATTGGCAACCAGCTTTCAAAATTAAATCCAGTCTTTGCAAAACTCTTCATCAGTTCAGTAACCCTTCTTAATTCAAAATAGATTTTTAAATGAAAATTAAGCATAGGAACTACCAAAGCAACTTCTTCAGGTGTCTTCTATATCGCCATCCTCCCCCATAAGCCCCTCAGGGGCTTTACTTGAGATGCCATTTTTAGCTCTCAAAGTTGGGAATTTTTAATGACTGAGTTACTGTGGCAAGCAGAGAAATGGGAATCATTTATCTTCATGTGCTGAGGCACTGCAGCAAAATATTACAGATAAACACCTCCACAAACTGGTTAGGACAAGAAAAGTGACAAAAAAGGGGGTCTAAAGCAGAATCTAGCTAACACATCTTGGTATGAAGTGAAATGAGAGGCATGCTTCTGAATTATTGCCTTTTATTTACATGGCAACTCCACTAGAGAAGCTTAGACAACCACATAAGTCTTGCACCAGTGCTGTGTGTGTGCGCGCGCGCGCGTTTCTTCTTTATATACATACAAGGCATGCAAGCACTTGCTGCATGCATTCTTGTTTCTGGACAAGAAATGGTAAGCATTCCCCAATTAGGAAGGGCTGTTAAAGGTATATAGCTCATCTCCCATTATGTCGATGGCAAACTCTCATGGCATTTGGGAATTGTGCCTTTAACCTAAAGGGGGATTGCTCCCCTGTAAAGGAACGAAACGTATTCATTTGTGTATGCATGTATTTATGTGGGCCAGAGCTTTTGTGTACGTAAATTACGGTGATGTCTGTATCTGGAGAGAGACACGTACACACCTATAGCCATCTCCACTGCACCTAAGAGGCTCTGCCTGCCAGTTATAGGGAGCCTGGGGGGTAGCAGCTCAGAGGCAGCGCTCTTTCTCCCCAAGGGAACCTGCTTATTGTATCCGCCTAGAGCCTAAAGAGCCATCAGGAGGAGGAGGAGGGAGGAGGATGCTTAAGGCAGGGCTTATGGCAGAGCAAGGGGGGCGTAATTAAAACTAAAGTGGCCTGGTTATTTATAACCCAATGGAAAGGGTCGGGAGCTTCTCCCTAATGGAGAGGTTGGCACAGCGTGCAGCCTCTGGCACAGGCGAGCCAGAAAGGAAGGAAGGGGGGAGGGCGAGGAGAGCGGCCGATTTCCCGCTAGTTTCATCTCTCCGCAAAAGACAAGAGCGGCGGCCAATTTCTTTCCTCCAGTCTCCCGTCCCGCCCGAGGCTACAAAAGGGGAGGGGGCGGCGGCGGCGGGCGGCGGCGGCTAGAGAGCAGCCAGGGCTACGCCTCTGCCTCCAGGTGGAGAGACCCCACAGAAACAGACACCGGCCACCTCTCCCGTCCCTCCCTCCCCGCGCCCGCCTTTCTCTGCCCAAGCGGCGCCGGAGTCGGCGGCGGGATAGCCTTCCCTGTGGGTCGCTCGGTCATTCTGCGCCTCCGCAGCCTCCCCACCTTAGCCTGGACGGGCGAGCGTTTCAAGCCGCCCCCCCCCCCGGCCGTCTCCTCCTCCCTCCCCGCGACCCCCAGCGCCGGAGGAGCCGCCTAGCCGCCGTGTGTGCCCGGAAAGCGCCGCTGCCGCCCATCTAAAGATACGGCCAACCCAAGGGGCGCCCTCGTAACCCCGGGCAGTCCCCTCCGTCCTCCCAGCCCCGCCACAGCCGCGCCAGAGGGCCAGGCGAGCCGCTGGGTCTTGGCCCCGGAGCACCTTTTCCTTACCCGCGGCTCTGCGTGGCTAGAAGCGGCGGCGCTTCCCTCCCTCAGGATCCCGCTGGCGGCCTCTTTTAGGCTTGCCCTCAATGCCCGCTGCTGCTCGGGGGGGGGGGGGGGAGGTGAGGGCTGTCTCCTCCCTCCCGCCCTCGCTTGTGTGCAGGCGGGCTGTTGTGGTTGACGGTAATGAAGAGCGAGGCTCGGTCTCCAGCAAAGAAGCGTGTGAAACCAGTCAATCCTGTTTCTGCACATTCATGTCCCCCTGGATATAATAGCAAAAGATTTTTTTTCAGGATGCCCCCAGGGTTAAAAAGGGAATATGACAAGCGCCAGCGCTTTCTGGCCCCTGCTGCAGCTGCAGCTGGCTGGCTAAGCAAAGGGGGAAAGCGCTTGAGCCAGAGCGCCTCTCTGCCTCCCTTCCCTTGGCGTCCAGCTGGAGAAAGGGCAGATGAAAGCCTTCAGGTTAAGACCCCTCACCCTCTCTCATCCCCTTTCCCCAGAGGCTGAAAAGCACCTCCTGCCACATGGGCAAAGGACTTAATTTGTCCTCATCAAGGAGCCCATTGTTGCTTAGGGAGCCTCGCAGCTTCTGCCCCCAACCCCTTTCATCTCTCCTAGCCAATGCACTATTGATAGGAAACAGATGACCGACGGGAAGGCCAGGCATGAACTGAGGTGCTGTAATCTGGTGGATAAGTATTTCAGGCTGGGTCTGGGAGGCATTATAACTCTGAGTCCCAGGCAAGGGGTGGCTATTGTCTTCTTGCTTCGCTTGCAGAAGCTGACTGGGAAATACTGGGAAATCAAAATGGCACAGGAGCAAGCCAGGCTGAGCGGCTTCTGTGGTGCTATAAATCAGCTTTGCAGTGGCCACAGAGTTTCAGACCTGAGCTGGAGGAGACAAAGAGTGAACCCGCACCCAGTGCTGAGGCAGCTGGCCAGGTCTGAGCCAAATGGTCCCTGCGCCATGGCAGAGCCACTGACTGGGCTTTGGCTCTGCTCGCTCCTGGTTGCCACTGGCCCTCCAGGGTGGGGACATCAAGTTAAATGACTGATCTGCTCCTGTCTGCTTGTGAGCATTTGGCTGACCATTGCCTGTCCAGTTTAGCAGGACTGTTAGGATCTTTATGAGCCAGAAGACATTGAGTATGGCTGCATATTGCCAAAAGGGGCCTATAATTGCCCAATATCTCAATTTCATGGCACATGTTAATTAATTAAAGCTAAGGGCAAATGGTAGTCTATTTAGGCTTAATTTCACAAACTGTGAAGTTAATTGCTATGCTTGATACTTTGTGTATGTTTAATGAATACAGACCACAAAATCTGCCTTAGGGTATTCTAGGGTTAGTGAATCCATGGGCAACTTACGTGTTGTGAAAATACTGTTTATTTAGATAACTATCCCAAGAGCTCTAGACAGGTTGAAATATATTTAAAAACAATGCATAACAAATAATTCTAAATATGGAGAATCTTCTGTGTTCTCACCTAGCCTCAGACAAAAACAATTCAGCCCAGGGTCATTTTGTAGAAAAAGAGCTGCAGGAACTCATTAGCATAACACATTAGCATACCTCATTAGCATATGCCACACCCTTGACATCACCAGGAGTGTGTCATTAGCATAACTGATTTGCATATGCCACACCCCCTGACATCACCTATCCTGGCTGTTTTGGACCCAATCCTGGCCATTCAGGGCTGAAATTGGGCCCAAAATGGCAAAAAGGGGCTGAAAATGGCCAAAAAGGGGCACAAATGGTCAGGATCAGGCCACTGCTGAGCGGGAGAGTGATCCACCACCCATCAGAGGACCGATCCTGGCCGTTTTGGGACCAATCCTGGCTGTTTTGGGCCCGATCCTGGCCATTTGCGGCCTGAAATGAGCCCAAAATGGCTGAAAAGGGACCCAAATGGCCAAGATCGAGCCCGAAATGGCTGGGATTCAGCTGCTGCCAGGCAGGGGAGTGTTCCCCCACCTGGCAGTGGCCCAATCAGGGCCATTTTGGCACCATTTCAGGATGAAACCATCCAATCTAGGCTGAAATGGGCCCAAAATGGCTCCAAATGGCCATTTTGGGCACGTTTGGGCCTGGATCAGGCCCAAAATGGCCCAGATCAGGTCAGTGCTGGGAAGGGGAGGGCCCCCATGGTAAGGGGAGGCTCCCCCACCTGGCATTGACCCAATCCAGGAGGTTTTGGCCCTGATCCTGAAAGAAATGGGCCAAAAATGGCCATTTTGGGCCTGTTTTGACCCCGATTAGGGCTAAAACGGCCAGGATCACATTGGTGCCAGGCAAAGAAGGCTTCCCCCACCAGGGACCTACCCAATCCTGGCAGTTTTGGCCCTGATCCCAGCTGAAACAGGCCCCAAATGGTCAAAAATGGCCATTTTTGGCCCATTTGGGCCCGGATCAGGGCCAAAATGGCTGGGACTGGGTTGGTGTCGGGCAAGGGAGGCTTCCCCGGCCCAGCACCGACCTAATCCAGGCCATTTTGCCCCCATATGGGCCGTTTTGGCCCCCATCCAGGCCTAATCAGGCCCAGAATTGCTGAAAATCAGGTGGGCGGAGCCACTAGACAAGTGACCTCTTTGGAGAACTGCTGGAACTGTGTTCTGGTGCGTTTCCCCTCGAAATGAGCCCTGATTTAGCCCACATAGAAAAATCTTAATGGAATCTTGGAAAAGTATATACTTTTGTGTTCCGTACTCTGGCCGTTTCCACACGGCTTACCTGAAGCTGGGCCATGGTGCAACGTTGCGGATCATGCCGGGGAAAACGCAAAATATCGTGTTTTCTCGTGCGAGTTTTGTGCGATGTCGTGCAAAACTCACGCGAGAAAACGCGATATTTCATGTTTTCTCCGGCATGACCTACAACGTTGCGCCATGGCCCAGCTTCAGGTAAGCCGTGTGGAAACGGCCTCTGTCTCCTAAATTTGTTTGATGTTAGGTCATTTCGCAATTCCATTCATTTAGTCTTATTAACTCTATGTCCTCCACACAGAATAAAGGGATGCAACTGGAAAAATAGTAACCAAAACAATGTACTCTGGTCATACAGGGATTTTCTTATTGATTATGTTTGTTCATTTTGTATGGGATTTCTAAGTGTATCATGCATATTCATACCCTTAAAGTAGTTTAAAATGGGTCTTTTACTTTGAAACCAGTTGTGGTGTGTTAGTTGTGTTTATATGCAAGTACTCTATTCAAATAATTTGTTATTGCTTGAAAATAATTTGTGCTTCATAAGCATTTTCTCTTTTTGCTTTTCAACTTTTTCTCCCGTTTTTTAAAATGGGCCTACCTTTCGCTGTAGCCTCTGCACAGAGAAGAAAGAGTAAACCTGCTGCTGCTGCCACCATGGAACTTCCACCAGGAAAAGAGCAAACTGGCCACAATTGGGAGTGGGGGACTTTGCCTTCTCCACTGGGTGCCTCTGTGATCTAACTCTCTCACCTGAGCCACTGTGCTTCATGCTGGATAGAGAGTGAGATGGCAGAGAGGGATGTAAAGGGTACTCAGGCATTTTGAGAAGAGCAGCTTCATAATGCTGCTGGTTGGCCAAGAGCAGGATTCTGCAGTGGGAGGTCTGAGCACCCTCTATTTCCTTTGCTGCCTTCTTGTTCTCTCCTCTGGCAGGAGACAGGTCAACTTTGGCCACCTTGCTCTCACCAGCATTGTGAGTCTTGTGCCAGGGAGAGGGTAAGAAGGCAGCAAAGGAAGTAAAGGTGCACAGTATTGGGGAAAGACAATGCTTCATGCTTACAGGTACTATGGTACTCAAATAAGTTTATAGTTATATATTTAATATTGTTGGTTATATTGTTATAGGTATGTGTTTGGTTCAGTTGTCATGTGGCTATTTTTACTGATCGTATTTGTGAACTTTCCACCACCAATATGAGAGCCTGGGTAGTTGAGATGAAGCCGTTTTTACGAACAGTAGGGCTGGGCTGCATTATAAGGGGAAAGAAAACACAGTGACTTAGAAATGTGTTTTATGTAGTTTCCTTTGCAAACAAACTGACAAATGATCAAAGAAGAATAAAATAAATCCTATGATGATAAAAGTTGAATGGCTTGGTGAAATCAATGGGCTTACTCTGGAATAAATAGGTTTCTCCAGTGCTGAAATTTCAGGGATGTATCCAAGGTCACAGTTACATTTTTTATACATGTACAAGAAATGATGCATCTTTATATAGCCTCTCAGAGTTTCATTTCAATCATGCACACTAGGAGTCCGGAACACAGAATGGAAAAAAACCAGACAGCTGAGTAAAAATCAAGGTGGTGGGATTAGCATCTTGAAACAGAGTGATCTCATTTGTATATTTACTTTATAGGCTTTTAAAATTTTATACCATATATAAACTTGTTTATTTCACTTTTGGAAGTCCAAATAATTTTGGTTCATTGATAAGTTTCCAAATAAATGCATATGTATTTTCTAGACCTTTATATTCTATCTGTTAAAATTAATTAAGGTAATTTGTAACCTAGCTGTTAAATACATGATTTTTTGCAAAAAGGAACTTAGAGCTATCAAATTCTTACTGTGAATGGACAATATGTAGGATGCAATATTATACAGTTATGAACACATAGGTGAACTGTATTACATACATTGTATATGCATGCATAAACCAAAAATTACTAACAATTTTTGTAATTAAATACATGAATAACTGCTTATACATAAAACCATTCATTTGAGAGGCGGAAAGGGTTATCTCGACTTCCCTTTACCCAAAAGCAGAGACATCCACCCAGGGGCTCCAAGACCTTCACACGGCAGCTTAATACACGCACTGAGCAACTTCATTAAAGAAAAGTTGCCTGTAGAGCAAATAGCTCCAGATGTCTCAAGCAAGAGATTGCAACACATTTTTTTAAATAATAGAAATTTAGGTTTATTGCACACCTATGAAAGACACTGAGTAAGGGAAACAGACTGTTGATTACTCAAAACAGATTAAACAAAACAGCTGCACTCTGTTGGGATCATACGTATTCCAGCTGTGGTCAGGATTTCTGGCGTAGTGGGGAAAATACACACATCAGCTTATGTACTTTCTATGGAGCTATAGAATTCTTCTATGTTGCTAATCCACGTGGAGAAAGGGGAATAGAAATAAAACTGACCACTGAGGAAAAGAGAGCTGTGTAGGAACAGAAGCTATTCCGTGCAACAGTTGTGTGGTTAATATTGCTTGAACCCTGTGAGTGGCATAAGTTTACTGGTACAATGCTCAACAGAACATTGTACCAGTAAACTTACAAGGCCCAACAGAAAATTGGGTACAAGGCCCAACAGAAAATTAGTTATTCTATGGTTTCTGGGTACCAACGAATATTTGTGAATATTCCCAGTTTCTCAAAAGCAGAAGAGTTTACCTTGTACAATTTAGAAGATCTCCGCTTCCTGAAAAATACTGTTTTTAAAAGTTAATGCATATAGAATGTGGCTGACTATAATAAAAATGTTTCTTGGTCTTAAGAACTGTAATAATAATCAAATCATTTAGCTTGATCATTTGCCAAGCACAAAGATTACTTCCTGTGAAATGATGACTTCTGTTTGAAAATGTAGATAAGACAAATAAGAATACTGAACCTGGTAGCTACACATCTGAAAACAGCACCCCCCGCCCCCCGCCCCAGTGGCATCTTTCTACTTTCTGCACTTGAAAGTATCAAAAATGTTAGTGGTGATCTCCAAAGAAATGAGGTATCTGAACACAGGAGTGACATTGTGCTTCCTTTAAGTAAATGAAACAGCAAGGTTAAAAGAATATGTGCTTTATTCTAAGGCTGCCCTATGGTATCCAGTTAACTGCTAAGATCTATACAAACGTATGAAAAAATATCATGTTGGGTAACACTATCAGTGCTACCCAACAATTTTTGTAAGCAACACACAAGTGTCTTGGTGCTGTAGGAACTGATGATACTTACAAGTTGATTATCTACAATTTTGGTGTCTGTATTATGGGGAGGAATACTAAGGAGAATTGACCTTTTGAAAATATCATCTGCTGAATCAGATGTAAAGGCAAGATGATAAGTGCTTCAGTAAAGATCCCAGGCCATATATTCTACATATAGTTTGACTAATCCTAATACCATGGTGAAATGCTAACTTGTTATTACATACTAATGGCCTACAACTGCTTTCAAGAGCGACTGTGTGTTAAACCTTGATGCAGAATCTGCACTTTATCCAGGGAAGCTGGAAAAAATAACACTTAATATGAGAGCTGAACTCTCGTACTACTAAATCAAAAATGGGCAGCAAGATGAGTCAAATGTGGATTGAGGGTGAAACTCCAGGTAATACTTTTTCAGGAAGAGGAATATAACTGACTTGAAAGTAGCACTTCAAAGGCTCATAGAACATAAACTCCCTTGCAGCCCAAGACAACTGGGTGGGAAATACCTGGACCATGAAGCTTCTTTGAACACATTCCCAGACTGGCGTGGGAGCATTCTATGGAGAAGCATCTCCCATAGTGTTGCAGATGTATATGAATGAAGCCTCAGAGAATCTCAAGTGAGAGCTGCCATGTAAAAGAGGAGCATAGTAGTTAAGTAGGGCTCTCATTTGTTAAATACCTATTACTCTGATTTAAATGTTACAACGCCCAGGTGGAAAACACTGGAAAACCTTTCCCTGTGGTAGCGTTCCACAATGTGTGTCATGTATGCCAGCATCCATGCCATTGTTGTGTTCTGCATCTTATACTGAGAATGATATAAGCATCTATGCCATTATTGTGTTCTGCATCTTACACTGCATCTTAAATGCATACTGATATAATGCCAAAGTTAAATACTGTATCTTATGCATTTTATATAAGTCACCTGAGGGTGTCTAGACTGCTAATACTAATTTCCAGAGAATCCAGTGGCCTCTTTGTTATCTCTAAGAAATATGCACTTTCACTTCTGAGTGTCCTTGGACCGGAGCTGCAGCTGTATACTGAAATGTATCTTTTTCAGAGGAGGGAATGATTCCACTCTGTATTTTGTCTAGACTAAACGACTCTGTTCCTATGTAACTTTTTGGGTTTTCGTGCCTGAATGCAAACAGGCTAGAGGGCAGGAGAACATCCCCTATAATCAGTAGTCCTATTGTGTGAATAATCACTTCTGCCATCTTCTACCTACGAGTGCACACCTGAACTGAATAGATCTCTAAATAAAGTTTCTTCAACCAATGCACCTGTGTGCTTGCTGTGACGGGCTTGGGGATCTAACTGCCAGGGACTGCCACCCTAGGACTGACATTGTGAACACAGTGTTTTGAAGCTTCATAGTCAAAGTATCTTCCCAATCCCATGTGGGATTTGCATGTCAGCGCTGCCTTGACTTAGAACATACAGCTCTGGTAAACAAATTACAATTAAAGAAGCACATGCAGCAAGGAATTTTTAAAATTCATGGCTACTGCAACGTGGAGTGCATACATATTGAAGTTTTTGAGGGTGCCCAAGTTTACCTTAGCTCTATCTCTGCATCAATGAAAGTACCTTTTCAGAGCTATCGTTCCCTGCAGTACACATGTCCACTAATGCTTATAAATAATTCCCTTTGAGATTCTGAGTAGTAAGTAATACACTTCCTCTCTCCACCCATGCCTAAGGTAGTATTTAATTTTTAGAACAACAAAATGTGTGCTTATCCCTTACTATTATGCAGTCTTTCAAAAAGGAACCAAATAGTGACTGATAAGTATCATCACTCTCTACTCCCAGTTTTCCAGTTTACCCCAAAATGTTTTTCCTGCATAAACAATATCCACTATTTTTTGTTTTATTTATAGCCCACATTTTTTTCGTTTCTCAAAATGCTATTTATCATGCAACACTTTAAAAAGAGGAGGCAGGAAGCTTGCTCCTGTTTGTAATGTTCCACAATTTCATCAAGAACAATTCCATTGTGCTTCAATCCATTTTCTTTTTTCTTTTAAAAGGTGTGCACTTTCCCTCAGCAGCACATTCAAATGAAATTGACGAGTCCAGAAGCGGTTTGCAGTGTGGACTATTCCAGCTCAACAGAGAATTTTTTTTTCATTTGGTGAAGGCAGTTTGAAAGGATTGCTGTTCAGTATATATAAACTCATCTTGATTTTGCCTTTGGGAAACAGGTTTTTGTAGCGTTTCTAAAATCTGCTAAGTGTCTGAACAGAGGTGACACTTAGGCAAAGGTCTATGTATGTATATATGTATGTATGTATGTACACCATGAGAAGGAAAACCTCTCTCAAACATCTTTCAACTGTGTTGATAACTATTGTCTATCAACAGTCATCAATCTGAGTGGGGCAAAAAGTATTGGTAGGAATTATGAATAAAGATTTCCCATTGTAGTGAGACCTGGTCATTAAGTTTGTATCATTTCTAAGCTGCTGGATCAGGGCTAGTTTCATTTTATCAATAAGGGGGAAGATTTTTGTTTTGCTCTATTAAAATGATTGTCTGCATCTGGTGATATCTGAATAAAGTTATAAAATCCCCCCACTATATAAAAGCTTAAGCTGTCCACATCACCATCCCTAGCAGCTCTATAGGTCTTATTTCCTTGCATCCATGGATATGTGCTTTGTAATTGCCACTGCCTTACTTTACAGCTTTTGTTCTTTTTGATTGCAGCATTTACACTTCTCATCTAATTTAGATTGCTTAGAATGACAACGAACAGTTTAAATGAATTTGGCACTTCACACTCTTGTAATAGATCCTAGGAAGCATGTGCATCCTTCTGATAAAACTTCCAACAATACATTACATAAAATTAGGAAGGATGGCATTTACACAGAGGAATAAAAAAATCCCCACCAAAGTGTTTTGCTTGCAGAAGTCTTTCCCTTGATCACTCTCAGGTTTGTAAATAGGCAGTCGCCTACCTGCCTCTGGCAAGTCATATTTGTCTTCAGGCAACCAAACACAGATGTTTTTTGAAACTGGAATAGAATTAATTCTTCTGACTTTCAGGCTATATATGTACCACAAATGGCTCATGTTATTTATTTATCTATCAGATTTATGAGCTTTCTTCCAGCAAATTGAGATTCTGAGTAATAGGGTTGCTAAATTCGAACAATAAAACAAATTTAAAAATTAATATCAGCTTCCAGAAACACACGTATGCGTCAGTGGAAACCATAGCAAAAACAAAGCAGTAACAGTGCAGTCATGCTAACACAATGTTTACAGGGGTAGTAACTTTTGCTTAGTAGTAACTTTTGCAAGGATGGTCATCCCCCTCTTACATAAATGAATTTAGAAAGTGGCAGGAAATGTGGCAGGTTCTTACTAAATGCTAAATTTCTATCTCAGACTACAAGCTTAAGAACAGGTATTCTTCTGTCTACTCTCTTCTTTCATGTAGCTTCACTAGAATTTACTTTCCCCACAAAAGTAGAAACTTTGCCCCTATGAACTTGAAGCACTGAAGCAACAACACAGACACAGGAAGATGAAGTTCCTTGTACTCGTTATAATTTGGTCCAAAGATCTCAGCAAGATGATGTAGACCCCTAAGAATGAACTGTTCTTTTTTTAAAATTGGAAGACCCTTTATGGTACAGATGCAGATTAATATAACTAAATAACGCAATACTTTTTCAGAGAATGTATGGCAGGGGCCTTCAGGGCTTAACATATGGAGCTCAGGTTACCTTGAAGCCCTCTGATCCAGATTGTGCAGCTAATATGTCCATTGCCATTGTCTTACAACTTTTGGACATGGATCCTTATAGTTCCCTAGGAAGATGGAGAGAGATGAAAGCTGCAATAAAGATAACAATTTATTCCAGAATGGAAATGAAAACATGAACTCAAGGAATTTTGATGAAAGAAGAGACACATATCTCAATTTTTAAAGAACAAATCTTTCCCCAAACACTCATCTTATATTGTGTGCAGGGCCGGCGCCACCATTGAGGTGGTGAGGTGGCTGCTGTGGGTGTCGGGGTGCCGGAGGGGACACCGGAGGGACTTCTGGGGGTGGAGGTGCACACCACAGAGCTGGCATGCCTGCCCTGCAGCTGCTTCAAGCTGGCCAGCCCCGTGCCGCCGCCGCTGCCACATGCCCCTGGCTGGGTGCAGCAGCCGTTGGCCAGGCACGGCAGGTGGCCGGGGAGGCGTGTAGAGCGTGGACAGCCTCTGCACGCTGCCCCAGCCACCCACCAATGGGCCCGGCTTTGCCTTGTGATGATGTCATGTGATGACATCATCTCGCAGTCCGGGGCGCGCGTGCACTGCATGTGCGCGCACATGGGGCTGGCCATGGGCGCCAGAAACCCTGGCGTCGGCATTGTGTGGACTTACTATTGCAGTTTTCTGAGGCATGATGTTTGTTATAAGAACACAAACAAAATCTAGTGTATTAAGGTGTAAAGGTTACAGATGATGAGTTTTTGTGCTAAAAAATTAGTGTTATAATAGGGCATCTTTGAAATATTTGTATTTTCATTCAGAACTAAAGTTATATTGATTTTAATTATCTAATATTATGGAGGCAAAACTAAACAAATTTTTGAGACCACAGAAGGCAATGAGATATGATAATATGCAGCCCCTTCCTAAGCATGTTTACTTGAAAGTAAATCCCACTGAGTTTTATGGGACAAATTCTTAAGACAATATGCATAAGGTTGCTGTTTTAAATTATTTTGTAATATCAAATGTTAGTTAACAGACCACAATCTGAGATATGCAGACTTGCAGAATTAGAATCTCATTTGTCAACATCTATAAAAACAAAAAGGCATTGATTTTGACAATAATGTCAAGCAAGAAGATCCTTGGTAGACAATAAATCGTGTAAACAAGAGAAGAAGAGTGTTAAAAATAGAGAACAAGTTTATTTATAGAAAAAGCTGATTTCTATTTATTCAACTGAAAGTACAGTAACAACGTAAGGGAAACGTTAGCTAAGAGAAGCAGTAAGAATGCATAAGGTCAACAGCAGGAATCACACAAGATCCATGCTCTCTAATGAATATCAGTGTTATGAGGAAGAGTTCCTTATGTTTCCATTCTAAGCATCATCGGAAAAAAGTATATAAAGGGGAAAGAAACATTAACTAGACATTGATGTTTCATGTCAACAGAGTCAATCAGGAAGGCTTCTGGTCCAGTCATGGATATTTATGGATTTAAAGGCTGTTGGTGACTTGGTCATGACATTTATATTTTAATTTACATCAATGTTATAGTCCAATGTAGAATTTCTCATATACAAACAATCAGTTTTCTGGAATGGTGTCTTCTTTTTTCTTTTATTCTTTATCAATAACACATAAGCAATTTGTTGGGATGGTACATAACAGAACATGAAAAGTGTAATGCTTGGAATAAAAAAATATTTTTAATGGGAAACAATTGATAATTAAAAATAATTAAAATGTATACCTGGTCTGCAGATATATAAAAGTACTTTTAATAAAATATCCATTTCTCTAGGGCATGATTGAATCTATTCTGGGTGTAGCAGCCATGTGCAGAGGAATCTCCACAGGGCATAATGGATATCTGTTCACTTCCTTACCTTTAAGCGTGAGCTTATGGTTGTACATACAAGAACCACACTAAGCCTCTATAGTAAATGTGATGTTTGTACATGAATCTCCACCCAGCTCACCACTTAATCAAGAAACGTGAGCGAAGAATCATGCTCTTTGACTGAGTGCAGGGGGAAGGGCTGGAATGTAAGAGCCAAGCTACAGGCCTTCTGTTCACCATCACAGACTGGTACACCAGGCACATGAACTCTAATAAGGTTTAAGGTGATTCCTTCAAGTGCTGGCCCCCTGTACCTAACACAGACTGAATCAAGGCCACACAGATAACAGTATTTGACTGTAATACACTAAAAAAATTCTAAAATTGTAAGTTTCTGACACAAATATAAATGGGGAATATAAAGTGAAACAGATGTCATGTCTTATTTATATTTTTGCTTGCCTAGTGGGCTGATCTGACTGATAAAATGTACAAGATACAAATCAACACAGCATTATACAACCAGTCAAAAACATATTATGAGACACACAATACAAGCCAAATTTGCATTTGTAAAGTTTGATCACATTGAAGCAAGATCATAGCATTTTCAGTATAAGGAATGGGGACGGTTCTTTGGTTAACTTTGTGGGACGTTCATACATGAGTCGAAGACAACCAATCACATTAGGAATGGCAATTTTCTTGGAAAAAGAACAACCTCCCATTAAAAATGCTTTGTGTGTTTTGTGAAAAACACCAACATGTATAATAGAACTTTCTGTGTAAGGAATAATACCAATGACATTGATCATGTAAGATAACATTAATTTCCCCCATATTACTTTCTACCAAAAAAAGGCACCAAGTATATTGGTGGTATGTACAGTGAAAATGTATGTGGATAATATGATTGTATTGATCATATTATTGTATTTAAATACACATATATTAAAATCTGGTGGACATGTGCTTTCTCTGTATAACCTACCGCATCACCAACCCATCCTAGCTGTTAATATAAAAAAATGTAATACAAGGTAAAAAGAATACATTGGTAACCTGATTTATAACAATTTAATGCTCGAAAGCTCTATGCTCACTTATTAGTTCATAGTTACCAAAAAAATTGAAAGAGTTTAAGATCACAATTAAATCTGAATGCTAATCTAGACATTCATAAAAAGCACATAGTACAGACCTCCTGAGACTGTATTATGTCAGAATACAAGTGGGGGAAATCACACACTTTAATACACAGCCATGCTAAAGAAGTTTCTACACACAGAAAACTAGATCAAGGACTGGCTGGGTAAAAACCTTTCTCCGTAATATGCTAGCATTCCATGGGTAGAATTCCATGGAGGTAAGTCAATCACTTGAACCCTGCTCTTGCATTCTGAAATGGTACTATACAAGGAAGATGGACCACATGATTTTAATGAGCATGTGGTGGTGGTGGTAGAAAGTGCCATAGAGCCATAGCTAACATATATATATACATTTCTGGTCATATTAATCCTACATACATTACGAAAATAAAAAGGAGTTATGTGGCATCTTAAAAACTTACAGATTATTGGAATATATGTTTTCATAGGCTATAATCCATTTCATCAAATGAAAGATATCTTATGTGACTTCCACTGAACATTCCCTACGACGTCAGTGGAAAAAGGATTTTTCGGCCACTATTATTTTGTGGTAATGTACTTTAGGAGAGGATTCCTGGTGAAATAAACTGAGTTACTTAGAGTAACAGAGTGCATTTTATATGAATAAACCCTGCAGAATCAGTCTCTGAGTAAGAACAATGGGACAGGGCCATTATACAGCATTGCTCATAAAGCATTAATATTCTTAGATCAATTTTATAAAAATAGGTAAGAAAGCTCTGTAGGAAAGTTCATCAGTTATATAAGGAGTAATCTTGCTTTAAATAAAAACAAGGAAGGGAAAGGGGAATAACATTTCACTAATCACAGTTTGTTAATAAAATCCTATTTTAAAAAGCACTAACGAACGTTGCAGTCCAATGGCCAGAACAGCAGCCTTGTGGGATGTGGTTTGCATTGCTAATTAATATTTTCAGAAATATCAAAAGCAGTTAGAATTCTTCCTAAAATGGTACAAAGAAGTACCAAGTACCAAACTGGGCTGACCAAGGCTAGTCTAGATGCCTCTTAGCTGGGCAGGAGCAGCAGCAGACCACTCTGGGCTAGTCACAGCTCTCTGGAGCTCTCTCAGCCCCACCCACCTCACAGGGTGTTTGTTGTGGGGATAATAATGACATACTTTGTAAACCGGCATTAAGTTGTCCTGAAGGGAGGTATATGACATACTTTGTAAACCGGCATTAAGTTGTCCTGAAGGGAGGTATATAAATTGAATGTTTTTATTATTATTATTTCATCAGATTACCCAAGGTATTGCCAAGATCAGTTAGGATGGATGCATGCTTGGAACCTTATGCACGTGGTTGCTGATAGCCTGTACCTGTAACTTGCTTTGCACGTAGCTATGGGGTACAGGTAAGTGGAGCTATTGAGGCAGCACACTCAATTAGGAGGGATGAGGACTGCAAGAAGTAAAAGAAGAGAGGCAATGAAGATGGACTGTTGGGAATCATCTATTCAGTGCAGAGCTGCTCATCTGATGGGTATTCTGCGCCAGTGGAATCAGAATTGTAGGTATGTGTAAGCCCAGTGCATCCAAATGTGCAGTGCCGTAATAAGGTATCTGAAAGTTTCACACAGTTGTAGTTGTACCTAGGGTAATGGGGCTGAGCCGTTTGTAAGGGATAGAATTTGTGCAAAATCTGACAAATATTGCTCTAAAACTAAATCTACGATTACAGAAATGAACAAGGTTTGTAGCTCAGAACAATATTTATGTCATCTGGAGTTTCCACTGCCATTGGATTTTTTTATAATCATAGATTAATTGACTGATGACTAAGTTTTATTGTTTATAAAACTTGTTTATATATATATAAACAATTTTTAAAAATAAAATTAGCCAATCTTCCCAATTTCATTCTATCCCTCCAGCTAAACTCAAAACACCTAAAGGGTTAAAAAGATAAGATAAAGGACAAATCTTCCTACTCTTACAGAGTATTTCAGAAATGGTCTTTTGGGAGTCTTTGCACTTCAAACAAGTGAACAGATAATGTTAAATAACATTTTATTAAATGAGTGGATGGATGTGATGATAAAAATGCAAAACATACACAAATTAAAGACAGAAAGAAGAAAAATACTAGTGTTGAACCCTCCCCCCCCCCCAATTTCAATTTTTGTACTGAAATGTAATTATGCCCAATAAACTCCAAAATTCCAGGAAGCTATGCAGGGCCCACAGTGCCTACACAAGCTTTTTAGGAACAAAGGAGCTGTTCAGTTCCATTAATGTCTGAAAGCTTTCTCCAGCTATACAATATAAGCATATAGAGGAGATTTAGAGGAGGAAAGCAAGATTGCCCTTGATGATCCTGTCCCGTCTATACGCATTTGCTGCACTGGCATAAAGCCTAAGCATGCACATGTGCGCATGGGCTCTGTTCCTCTGATTCAGAATCATGGAAAAGAAGCACATGGTTTATGTGCTCTGTTCTGAGAGCAGTCCTTTAATGGGAAAAGACAAGCAAGCTCAATCCTGCTTCTCCCTCTATTTGCTTATACATACTTACATTGAAGGTACAGGGCTTTCATTTTAATACCATTCATTAATGAAATCACATTTGATTGTATTGGAGATGACATAGCAACAACCTACCAATTCTTGAGGGGTGGTGAGGGAAGCTAGCTCTACTCTTGCACTGTTTTTTTGCACTAAAAGTACTGTAGCCATTGTATACAACAGCACATGACTAGGTATTTGAATATGCCTTGCTGTTACTGGGATATGAATACCACTGAAAAGATCCTTTTAATGAAAATAAACTAACTAATAAAAGAAAATTTCTTCAGGAAACAAATCTAGCTCCAAGATCAATTTGCTCACGCAATAGTGTACTTTCACAACACTGCCTATTGTTCAAATATGAGATTGAATCCCCCACCAACACAATTTGTACCAGTCTGATTTGATTAAAGTCCAGTGGTTATAGAGTTGATCTCAGATCAGAGATTTTTCTATTGGTTCCTACTGTGCCATGACTGTCCTCCAGAGACCCCCCCCCAAAAAATCCCCAGAATAATCTGAATCCACACCCAAAAATGATGATCGTGGGCAAAGAACGATTCTGGACCCACTGAAAATTAGAGAGTTCTATGCTTAAATAGCAGAAGTTTGCCAAAAAGAAAACTACTGAAAGGGCCTGGGTCAAGCCCAGGGAAATTATGTCAACACAACAGCTGCAATCCAGCTCTGGTCACAAGCAAATAGTTGTACACAACTAGGGACCTTGGATGAGATCCGCAGTGACAGCAAAAGACACTAACAGCAAGTTCACCAGTGCCTGCTTGAACATTAAGATGTTGTATTGCTTGTACATGCAGAACCTGCTTTTTCATTTCAATCTGTTCGTGCTAATTTACACTTAACTGACATATAATTAGACATGTTCTACTTCTGAGTATTAATATTTGTTCAGTTATACAGAATGCAGGATGTATCAGGTAAAAGTTAATTTAGCGAAAACAGTGTATTTGTATTTTTGGAGGTTTAATATCTAATATGTTAAAAAAGCAAATCAAAGTGTTTCTTCTTAAGATTAAGTGCCTGGCCTCTACCAAAGCTCACACTACATGGAAATCATAATAAGTGGAAACATTTTTTTAAACAAAACAAAAATACAGCTGTTGCAGCAAGTTAGAACACAGAAACAAATTCAGTTATTGTCAATAGTTTATTTAAGAAGTGTCCATTTTGAACAGGTCTTACGCAGAATTTATAGTTTTTTCCTTATTTAACTGATAAAAGTATTTGGTAAGAGACTTTTAAGTCATGTGGACATCATGTGTTTATGTATTCCAAATAAGTACTGAAAGCATGGCATTCCAAGGCATGGTCATTCCAAGCTGCTATGAGATGAAGAGTATTAAACTGCTAAAAAGCAATTTTTACAAAATTCCTAGATGGAAGAGGTGCTGTAGCACAGTGGTTAAGCGGTTGAGTTGCAAGTCAGCACTCTGCTGGTTCAACCCCCATTATTGTCATGAATTCAGCAGGTAGCATTGGGCAAGCCACTCTTCTCAATTCCAGCCTCCCACCTGTTTTGTGGGGATAGTAATACACTGACTTTGTTCACCACTCTGAGTGGGGCACTAATCTGTCTAGAAGAGCGGTATATACGCACACAGTAAAAACAGTAATGTACTTAGACGTAATTCACACAATGTCTATAGTTGTTCAAAACTTTTTCCTGAAGAGGCATTACACGAATTGTTTACACTTTGCCAACTAGCACTGTGTGAGTGGATACATCCAATCAAAGGCTCCTGATTAAATTTAGCAGTCTGGAATAAGAAAATGGGTTATTTGGTGAATCAGAAGCTGGTGAAATACTAGAAAACAGTGTGTAGGAATAAACTGACAGTTTGCACAATGGAGAGATGTAAGCAGGGCTTTTTTTCAGGGGGAACGCAGGGGAACGGAGTTCCAGAACCTCTTGAAAATGGTCACATGGCTGGTGGCCCCGTCCCCTGATCTCCAGACAGAGGGGAGTTGAGATTGCAATCTAAACTCCCCTCTGTCTGGAGATCAGGGGGTGGGGCCACCGGCCATGTGACCATTTTCTCTGAGGGCAACCGGACTTCCACCACCTCTTTTCCCAGAAAAAAAGCCCTGGATGTAAGCAGTAGGGTTCCACAGGGATCACTGTTGGGACCAGTGCTATTTATCTCGTTCATAAATGATCTAGAAGCAGGGGTAAGTGGGGAAGTGGCAACGTTTGCTGATGAGACCGGATTTGTCAGGATGGCAAGAAGCAAAGTGGATTGTGAGAAGCACAAACAATCTCCACAAACTGGATGAGTGGCTGACAACATGGCAAATGAGATTCAATGTTAAGTGTAAAGTGGATAAAAATCCTAATTTTAAATATAAATGGTGAGGTCTGAACACATTAGACAGGTTTGTAGAGAAGAGACCCATCAATTTTTGCTAGCAATGGTGACTATAGGGTACTTCCATATTCAGAGGCATAGACCCCTGATTTGAGTGATCAGAGGAAACATCAGAGGAAAGCCTTGGCCCCTCTGCTTTGTTTCCTGACCCTCTGGGACGATTGGTTGTCCGTTGTGTGAAACAGGATGCTGGGCTTGGTGGGCCACTGGTCTGACTTCCTGGGGAACAGACCCTAGCATCAGGGTGGATTGCTTGATACTGGTTTGACATGCAGGGTTGGTGAAAAAGACAACTGCCGATTACTAGGGCCGTTTCCCCATGTCTTAAAAATAGCGCCCCACTCATGGAATGCTGGCAGCTCTTTCATGCAATTTCTGACATCACCGTTTCCAAAACGGAGGCAGGCATTTATGATTCCGTTTTGTGGTGTCATGAAAAAGGAATCATAATTGCCTGCTTCTGTTTTGGAAATGGTGACAGCAAAATCGTGCAAAAGAGCCGCTAGTGTTCCATGAGAGGGGCACTATTTTTAAGACATGGGAAAACAGCTTAGGACTGGGAAAAAAATTCTACTCCCAGTAACGTAACACTTTTCTATAGATTTATGGTGTGGTTGGATTTCAAATACTGTGTATGGTTCTGGGCTCTGTATATCTAACATAATATAGTAGTGTTGGAAAAGGAGCAGAAGAGAGCAATCAAAATGATCAATGGGTTGAAGCACATTTGCTGACAGGAAATATTAAGGGGTTTGGGGCTTTTTCATTTAGAGAAAAGACTCCTGTGAAGGGGACATGATAAAAGTGTATAAAATTATGCAAGAGAAAACGTCCTCCCTTTTAAATAATACAAGAATTAATGGGAACCAAATGACATTTAGGATCAATAGATTCATGACAGTCAACGTGCTCATTCAGTCAAAGAGTGACTCGTGGAATTCACTGGCAGAGGATAGCATAATCTCCACTAATTTCATTGGCTTTAAAAATGGATTACACAAATAGAGGGTAAGTCCATCAACGGCTATTAGCTATGATGTCCAAATGGATCCTCCATGTTCAGATGCAGTAATCCTCTGAATACCAGAGCCAAGACAACAGCAGGGAGACTCTTTGGCCTATGTGTCCTGCTAGTTGACCTTCTGTGGGTATCTTGTCAACCACTAAGTGAAACAGGATGCTGGACTAGATGGACCAATCCAGAATGATCCAGAATGGCTGCTTTTGTGCAGGAGAGATAGCAAGTTTCATAAAAGGCACATTGGTGGTCAGTCCACAACAATCCAGAAATTAGCAACTAAACCAAAGTGCTCCTAAATATACACTTTAGGAATAGTTTGTAAATGATCCTAGAAACACACTGGTTAAGAATTTTTGAGTGATTAGTAGATACAGATAATAGTGAGAGGATTCAGATGATCAGCTTTCTCACTATGGCTTTATTATTTGCATTTACTACACAGTGGTATCCACATGGAAATATGTTGTTTGGAAAAAGTCCAATATGCAATCACTCTGCTAATCAGAGTTGGAAAATGGTCTGTCTGCCAACTGCATTAAAGCAAGAATCTATTTTCAAAACTCCCCAAATTTAGTGCATTTAACAGTGAAATCCTAAGCAGAGTTACTCCAGTCTAAGCCCACTGAAATCAACTGGAGTAACCTTGCTTAGGATTTCACCGTAAATTCTAAAGTGACACCAGGGCCCAAATGGGCTAAGTATAAAACAACCTGAAGCAACTTGGCAAACTTCATGGATCCTTAATACCACAGCAGAGCTTGCTTCAAAATGCAGATATAAAAATAATTGCTGTATTTTTCTGTAAGAAAAGAAAATGGGTTTGAGTACTTTTAAATAAAGATGTGTGGGTCAATAAGGGCCAGTTGATCTGGTACGTCTGTATTGTAGTTTCTGCCAAAAGCCCGTTCCCCATGACTGGCTTCACAAAGGTAATGCTTGCTTCATGTAGATTTGTTCAGACCATATAGGCACTCTCCAAATTCTGGCCCTGATGGACAAGAGATACATGCATGAGAAATACCCATATGATCAGGTGCAGCATGGAAGCCAGTCACAGAGGATCGGCTTTGTCATAGCAACCACACAGCAAAAGGGAACAGTCCTAAATCACAATTCAATTTGGTATCAAGAGTGCTGGGCACTATTCTTACAAGCATGTTATGCCATTCATTTCAATAGATGTACAGAACAACTAAAAGTGTAAAAACACACTCATGGTGAAGAATCTCAAAATGTTGCTGGGAAAGGGTGGAAATAATGTTTTAGCAGCTGGAAAACAGTTTATGTTGCTAACCGAGGTAGCCAGAGGCACAAAAAAATTCCAAACATCTGTCTGCAACCACTCTGGACACATACAGAGGAAATAACAATATTAAGGCTTTAGTTTGGTTTGCTATTTTCCATGCCAAAAATTTAATTCTTGGTGCAGCTTTTTATTTGTTATGATTTGTTGTTTTGAAGCATTCAAGTCAAGAATTTAAATAAATTTTGTCTAGAAGCAGATTTCCAATGCTGACCCCTTACATTTGTAGCCCATAGGCTATACATAATGCAACAAGTACATGTTGCAGCCCACCAGGACCTGATAATGTCACCTTTCTCCCAGCTTTCTTTGAATTGCAAAATTAGAGAAATTATTAAGTATCTGCCATGTTGCAATGCTGTGTATAGCCCATGGATCACAGATTTGACTGTAATGGGGAAATCAGATCTCATCATCAACAAAGTCAAAATTTACAAGAGCAAATCAGCACAGGAATTAACAGACAGTAGCTACTCATATTAAGTCCAGTAACTCCAAAGTGAGTTGCAAACAGCATAAAAAGAGCTGCCAACATGGATAGATAGATCAACAGTACTTCCAATTTAGAACTGCCAGCCTGGATGGTGGGCTGCATATGAGGATCTCTAGAATTCCAGGAGAAAGTATTTCCCAACCTTATTTCCTGATATCTATTAGAGATTCATCAGATGTGAAGGATTTTCTATACAAGTAACACCCGCATGTAGGAAAAGGCAGCTAAACCACACATAGCTGTTTTGCTATTTGTTACTAAGTTGAAAAATATATATGCACTGTCTTTATAAACCTGACTATATCACTGCAGATTATCACTGCATATACAGAAACAGATAAGTGTATGTACCTTCCTATTTGAGTGTATACGCACCAAAACAGATACACGATCATTCTTCATGACAATTTATATACAATAGAAAAGAGCAAGAGTTCAGTTGAACCTATAAGATGAACAACATTTGTAATAGGGTATGAGCTCACACAGCTCACTTCTTCAGATACAGCTAGAATGTGAGTCCATCTGTCTAGCTGTATCTGAAAAAGTGAGCTGTGACTCATACGAAAGTTCATACCCTATCACAAATTTTGTTAGTTTCATACATGCTAGTGGACTCTTGCTCTTTTCTACTGCTACAGACAGATTAACATGGCTACCTATCTCAATTTACATATAGTTCATGTTTTCCTAGGTCGCTTCCAAACAGGGATTTCCCCCATGCATTTCAAAGCAGGAAGCTCTTGTAGTAAAGGAGAACATCCACATCACATTGTGCTCATTTCGAGCATGACTTATACTGATTCTAAAATACAAAATAAGAAGTTGAAGTTGATGCAGAACACTAAAGAGAATATTCTATTTCTGGGATCTTATGCAATTTTCAAATTCCTTTAAGGCCTTCTGTATATATATCTGTATAGCATGTTCCTATAAATACTGAAAAACTATTCCCTTGTGGCATAAAAGTTGAAACTGCAATTTAATGCATGTACAAATAATCCTGAAGAAAAAGGGGAAAGGATTTTAATTTCTTTTACCATCAAATGACTTATGATTACGAGTACTTTCAAACACGGAAACTGATGTGAAAATTAGGGCATGGTATTAATGGTTGCACAAAAAGAAGTTTCCTTTTTTTATATTCAGCTCACCTCTATCTTGTCTTCAACAGAATAACTCTGTAGCTGTTTCTAGGAATTATTGTACTTTAAAGAGCAAAACCTATATAAAACTACAACCGTGATTAGGCAACTTTCTTCTTTAAGGATCTCCCTGATCATAATCAATAACACAGTAATACATTTTTAAAATTAGAAATACCTTCATGAAGTATAATTTTTTCATCTGTTTCTGTCCTATATGAATATATAACCCAGTCTTCAAGGCACTGTGCCAGTGCAAGTCTTACAACCCGAAAGAAAACATATTTCAGAAATTACTTCCAATGAGTTCAATAATGCTTACTTCCTGGTAAGTATGTTTGGAATTTTAGTATTAGATGTATAGGTAAATTCCCATTAGCTCCGATTTAACTAAAATTTTTCATAACTTTAGAAACATACTGCCTTATAAGAAGCTTTGTATAAGACTGCACTGAAAATATAACAAGAAACAAAACTAGAAAGATTATATGATATTATACTGTTATCAACAGTGTTTCTCTTCACAAAAGTTCCTGAATAGTTTTAATAAATTACATTTCTTGTGCCATGCAACACAGGAAGGAAAATTCATTTGATAAACTTTAAAACCAATCAAGACTGAAATCAATTAATTCAGCATCACATTATAGTTATAAATTTAAGTGGCGAAACATTAAAGGCACTGGATAACAATTTCAAGACAACAGCTGGGAATTTTTAAGTGGTTGTTAAGAATTTTGATACTGGGAATATTATATATCCTTCATATGATGCATTTGTATCCATTCATGCAATACTGGAAAGTCTTTGATCTCAAATGTAGCAGCATTCAAAAATATTGTGAAAAGTCAGTAACAAATACGTGCTTTCTCAATAAAAAAAAACAAATTAAAACTGACATCTGGATATTAATCTGTGACTTTTTAACTATGTTTACGACATAAAGATTCCATCCTTAGAGATGCACAAAAGAACTTTTAATGTTTATTTAAATTGTTTTGTGATGCCAACCTTACCTTAAGGAAAGTAAACCGTGTCACTAACCTCAAGCCTTCAGTGTGCCACACAATCCCTAAAATCTACTCGTAATGGAAACAGAAAGTGGTGAAACAATTCATTCTAGGGCTTGCCAACTTTGTGTAAAAATTTCCCTGTGCCTGAAATCTCATAATGAAGCTGCCCTTTCAAGTCTTATACATTAAAAGTATAGTAAGTGGATTCCTAGCACAGTGCTGGGGCTATATAGTTTCAGTGGAGTTATCGGTTTATTCCTCCTAATACTAGTGGTATTCAGTTCATGGATCAGAACCTCAGGTGGGCTGCAAAGAGCCATCTTTTTGTGGCTTTTTGGAAGGATTTGCTGCCAGCATGCAGCATGGACAGAAAGGGCACCAGACCTCCTCTTTGCATGAACACTTTGCATGAACACTCTTTGCATGAACACTGAGCAGAAGGTTGATAAGGTGACTCAGTGCTGGAAAAGTTTCCTTTTTAGCACAGACAGGGCTCCTCCTCTTCCTGTAAAGTGAATCTGATGTGATGTCAATTCCTGCCACAAGCTAGTACCTTAGTGGGTCCCATACTGCCACCTGGGGGCTAGATCTGGGTCCTTGAACTGAAAAGGTTGATTGTAAGACTGCAAGTCCTTGTCACCAGATGTTTTAACTTCCAGAATCTAACATTTGAATTTCCAAAGGCAAACTTTTCATTCACATAAAGGCCAGTGTAGTTGATTAAAAGGAACGCTTTGTAAAGTTTTGAGTTGCAGTCCTGCACTCTGTTACCTGCACAAAAATGTTACTAATATCAGTGAGACAACAAAAACTGCATGCAGGATATCATCTATGCTCTTCAAACCTCAGGAATAAAAAAAACAGGACCAAAAGAGCTAATTTACACATATAAGAGCTTGGACACACTCAGTGAATCTTTTTACTTGTTTCTTTGAGTGGCAGACCTTCATTCCACCTCTTTTTTAGACTTCTGAAACCCCTTTCAGTTTCAAAACAGATTTGCCATATGGCTTGAGGGCTGCCGTTTGAGAAGCATGAGCCCCCAAATACCTTGGGACCAAGGAACTAATTGTTTGGATCTTTGGATTAGTGTTTCTGTACACAGTCCAGGGACATAGAAAAAGTGTCCACTGCATGGCACAGAGTCTAGATTATTCCTTTGATGGATTTCAGGAAAATGAGATTGAGACTTGATTTCTCTGAGACCAAGGAAACTGAGACTTGATTTCTATGAGATCCAAGGAAACTAGACACAAAATAGATCCTGCTCAATGACACTTTAAAATAGAGGCACCACCTCTGGAGTCCTACATGAAGTTTGGTGACAGACAATAGTTATTAAAATAATTGAAAGTGATTTGGGAGAGACTGCACTTCGCACAGTATGTACACTTTTCATTTGTTCCATTGCCAGCTCCATTCAAACAGATGTCAAAAAGTTCTGAAGGTTATTAATTATGTTTACATCCTATGTTTCTTCCCTGATGGAATTCTAGGAGGCTTACATAGGATCTCCATGAGGCCTCCCACCAAGGCACTGACTAGACTTAGAGCTGCTTAGCTTAAGCAATGTTGCTGAATTGTGTACTCTCCACATTTACCAGCAATAAATGTGTTAGGAGGAGTGTACACACTGTGAACATCAAACCACCTTCAATGGTCTGAAAAAAATAGTCTGTCACTAAACTTAAGGAGGCATTACAGAGAGTTGTGTTTGTGTCTGGTTTAAAGCTACCAGCATGCTGGACTGTTTGTGCATAGCACTACTAGATTTTCTGAATATTAACCTTCCAGTTGGAAATGTTAAGTTCCTAAGAGGAAAGGGATTGTAATACTATTACTAAAATTAAATAGTAAGCTAAACTTATAAATATTCTGTTTCTCTGTTGCCTTTTGTTCCACTGTTTAGCCACCTCTCTCTCTCTAACCTGCTTCTGGACAGATCATATACAACACAGCATAGCACCACTAAAAAAAAATCCCCCAGACAATTGGAGGACATTGCAATAATAGAGGATTTACACAACAAACCCAACAAATCACCAAATTGGAAGTTAAAACTGAAACAGTCCTGAAAATGTTGTAATAAGAATTGGGATTGCTGACTCTTCTGTGTCTGGTACAGGTTTACCTGAAATTGATGATGTTAAGTGAAGGAACAATGTGAAAAAGTTTCTCTGTCCATAGCATTTTGTGCATTTGTTAAAATGGAATGTTGAATTTGTAATTTCTGCAACACCGTCTTCATTGCATGTAAAGTGGCAGCCTTGATGAATCCTGACGCACAGTGCAGCCACAACTGCCATTAAGACTCTAACAAAGAGTGCCATCTACATACTTGTTGTCCTTTGGATTCCTTCATCTCAGTCCAGTGGTTTAGTTCCTCTTCTCCAGAACTGTTCAGCCCTAAAGAAATCCAGCCTATCATTTCCTTTCGTTTCATGCTGCGTTTATTATAAACAGATAATATGAGTGTCACATCTGAAAGCTGAAACAGGGCCACCTGAAAAATAAAGGTCTCTTTGTATACTGGATTTGGCTGCCCTCTTCGGATGGATGTCTTGCATTTGGACATCTCTTGACCCATGGAATTCAGCAATGTCAGCTTAACATAGGTATCTACAAAATAAACAATTCGGAACATGAGCTCTTCTTAGGCCATAGATTCCTCCTACTAAAATATAACACCTTTAAGGTTATGGTGTATACCATATTGGATTTTGAATAGCTGGCTGAACTTATCAATGAAAGCACACAGAGGAAAACATTTAATTTCAACTTTTAATTAATTATATTTGTCATAATAGGTTTACTTAAAGGTATACCTCATAATCCTTCTCCTGTTCCTTAACCCTTGCTTATTTGCATCAAGCAGACACAGATAGCATTAACACTTAGCAAGCTACAACTGGCCACAACACTGTAAAGCATATTAGAGTTTTTAGATAATGTAAACAGGTGAACAAAAAGTGAAATGAAAAAAAGAAAAATACAAATAAAAAATGAGAAGTGGAGCATAGTGGTAGCATCAAGGGAGCTCAAGATGAAATGTTTGAGGAAAAAAATCTCTGCTTGGATGTGGTTTTGTATTCAATAGATTTGACTGGCTTTGTGAATATTTCAAAATACCAAACTATAACAAAATGTGTGGAAAAATTGATGTTCACTCATAGTATTGTTGCTTGTGCCTAATTTGGCACAAAGATATTTAATGCATGGTATGATGAATTATTTGGCATGGTTGCTTAAGATGCATATTATGGTACTTTTCATAAATACTATGTTCAAGCCATGATTAAGATATTTAAGCCACAATGCAAAATCCTACATACACTGAAGATCCCTGTTCTCTTTTATACAATTCCTAAAGCATTTTACTGATCAGAGAAGAAGACAGGGAAGCTCCTATGTATGTGGAACTCCATGTGTACACTGGAGCTACTGGATCACGGAGATGGATTCATTAACACAACATCTGACATGGGCACAAAAAAAGCTTTCATTGTTATTACAGTGTTTTCAAAGTAGCCTGAGAAAAAAACACCCTGAACTGGAGTGTCAAGACATGTGATACAGGCAGTTGCATCAGAAATTTGTATGATTTTTCTTATAGCTTACTTACTGTATAGGCAGTTTTTCTGCCTTGGGGGTGTGTGTTATTATTTGTACATGAAATTAGCAAAATTGTAATCAACAAAAGATTATAGAAAAACTGTCCTGGTGGGTCTTTCACATTTTCATTTCACAGATCTTTGAAATACCATCATCCACAGGCAGAGATAAGGTCTGTCTCCACATCCAGAGTACAACTGTTAATTAATGTACGTTGTCAAAAACCAACATGGTGGAGAGCAGCAGAGAGCTTTGCACTAGCAACTTTCTTTTGCATGAAAAAGACAACATCCAATTAGGTTCTACAGAAACTCACCTCGTATTATATAAACCTGTCCACCTATCAAGTGTTTTAGACAACAGAACAGTCCATCTGACAACAGGGGGTGGAAAGCAGTAAAAGAAATAATGACCAGATGTCAATAGTTGGGTGAGAGAGGATCAAAGGTTAAAGTTTAAGAGGAAACATTATTCACCAAAGAGGAAGAAAACAAAATCTTAGCATTTCAGTTTAGAGAGAGGAACCAAAGGAAAGGATTGGTGTGAACAATTTAATGAAATGATAATTCTGCAAGACCACGGTGTAATCTTTAATTAAAAAATTACACTGTTTCAGCTAATGGGATATCTTTTTTTTTACATTTATTATGGTTTTAAACACAGAGAACATAGAAATCCATGCAAAAGATCAGGCTACAGCACTATAAATCACAGTATACTTTACTCGACCTTCCTTTTTTCATGCAAACTATAGCTTTTTGAGTAAAGGTCAATCCACTGACCTCTTAAACTAGGGTACTCTCATTTGAGGTCAATGGGATTACAATTGGGAAAGCAGTCACTGAATTGCACCCTGGGTATATTATAAGGAACACAATGAAAAATAATTGAGCTGAAAAGTTAATCTGGTTCGATTCATCTATACACTTACATTTAATGTTACCTTATTCATCTGAAATAAAGTGCTAAGCCAAATAATAGGATCACCCTAAAGATAACTAAATAGTGACCTCTCTCACACTGTTAACACAGGTTTCCCACTCAACACACCATTGTAGCAGCTTCAAACATATACACAGCAGGGGATTGTTGCATAGAGCTCTGATTATTGCAAAGGGGTAGCTGTGTTAGTCTGTCACAGCAAAACAAAACAAAAGTCCAGTAACACCTTAAAGATTACCAACATATATTACAATATGAGCTTTCATTAGTCACACTAACTTGGTCAGATAGTTTTTCCTTCGCATGTCTATCTGAGGAAGTGTTGTTAGTCTTTAAGATGCCACCGGACTTTTTATTTATTTTGTACAGAGCTCAATACCACAGAGACAAGAGGAACCTTTAAAGTCACAAGAGTTCTGCCTATCACAGCAACTGTATACATAACGAACCTCTGTATCAGGGCATAATAGTTTCTGTACATTCATTCATTCATTCATTCATTCATTCATTCATATATATCCTGTTTTATTTATATCCTGTTTTTCTTATCACTGGAGATTCAAAGTTGCTTACAAAAACCATAGACAGACAGATCTTTTTCATAACATTATTCTTGTATCTTTCAAGCTGTAGAAGTATTAAAATAATTTTCTTTTGTTTTAAATGCTTGTGATGACCTACATTAACTTATTGCAAAAAATTAATGTTGTTCCAGTCTACCAAACTATGCATCTTGCGATATACATCTGGAAATCCCACATGTGAAGGCAGTCCCATTCACTATAGTAAGAGTAACAACTTTGTATGAGCAGATTCATGAACAAATCTGCCTTTTCCATTACAATCAGTAGAATAAGTTTCATGGGTAAGAGAGCTCTCTGCATATTCTACAATTTGCTGAATCTAGGTTTGAATGCAATGAAACAGTTGAAAGTATTTTCTCACACACATTATTAAAACCTTCCACAAATTAGCAATAGTATTATTGAAGAACATGAAGCCTCCATGTTTCAAACTTATGATTAGGGCAGAGAACAATGTTGCAATTATCTGTAATTGTTATTCATCAAGTGGTCACCTGTGGAGTCACACATGGGTACTGCCCATGTGCAGGCCTGCTGCTGGAAATGTCAGAAGCTCTAGAACCACATGAAGCATGCCTCCCCAGCTGGTTTCCCACCCCTTTCGGTGTGTGGGTGTGAGTGAGGGGGGGGGAGGTAGCGCTTCTTCAAGGCTGCCTCTGGACACAACAATTAGAGTGGTCAATAATGCTCACAGCAGGGTTGGAGGGAGGGATGTGTGACTGCACAGGCCACCACTCAGGTTACAGGTAAGTGCAACCCTGTTTTCATCATCATGGTGTCTATGCAGCCGCACATGCGGGGCGGGGGGGAGTAATAAGCTTACAGGATAAGGATGGTTGGGTTAGCTTTAGCTGAATAAACTGTGCAGCACTGTCTTTCCAACTTCTGCTTCCTTTCCAACATCAACTTACATGTAATAGTGATTAGCAAAGGTGGAAAATGAAGACCACGTAGCTGCTTCACAAACTGCATCAATGGACAGACCACAACAGGAGGCTGTGGAGGTCACTGTACTCTTGTGGAGTGAGCAAAAGCCCACAGAGGACAATCAGTTCAAACCAACTTGCAGCAGAAACAGATGGTGGAGATGATCCATTGGGAAATGGTTTGTACTGCAATTTTTTACTCCTTTTTAGGGCTGGTGCAGGAAATAAACAAGGTTGTATCCTTGAAAAAATATTCTATTAAGATAGAAAAGTAACACTCATTGAACATCTAGGGAATAAAGAGAACAGTCCCTAGTGTCTGTGGGCTGAGGAAAGAAAACAGGCAGAGAGATATCCTGGCTGACATAGAAATGAGTTATCATAACTTTGGGCAAAAAATCAACAAAAGGGCGAAGAGCTAGCCTTGAGTTGAATGTCTTAAAATACATGAATGAATAATCCTATGGGCAAATGTGATAGCAACTAGAAAAATGACCTTCACAGTAAGGAGACATAAAGGACAGGTGACTAATGGTTCAAAAGGCTTAGACATCAACTGGGACAAAACAAAGAAGAGGTTTCATCATGATACTGGATGGGAAATGGAGGGGAGCTTCTTCAGTAAACTCTTAAGTAAAAGAAGATTCCTATTATAAGAAAACGCATCTGCCTGCAATGTGGACATGGAAAGCAGCTATTGCTGCCAGGTGCAGTTTGACTGAGAAAATTGAGAGGCCACCTTGAGCCCATGATAGGAGATATTTGAAAATGTCACTTAGAGGACAGGCAACAGGATTTAGCCTTTTCTTGTCAGTCCACAGAACAAATCTCTTCCATTTAAAAGAACAGCAGCGCTATGTGGAAGGTTTCTTTCACATAATAAAATTACTTGAACTCTGGCTGAAAACAGCAGGTTTAGAAATGAATGACTCAGACTGTGAAATGTAGGCTGAAAACATTTGAGTAACAATAGAGGAGGTTCTTGACTGGGAGGTGGAGGTAATGCCAACCCCAGGAGTTATCTAATTGTGTGGCAAACCAAGCTTGTCCGGGCCAAAAAGGTGAAATGAGAATAGCTCTGGTCCCTTCCTCCTCATTTTGCAGATTACTCTGGAAGTAAGAGGAAGCAGTGGAAAGGCCCAGAAAGGGGCCCTGTCTACCATATCTGAAAACCATCCCCCAGTGACTGAGGGTTCCTCTGCCAGGGAGCAAAAGGACTTGTGCTGTGGTTGTAAACAGGTCTATAGGTGGTGAAAAATGAAAGATGACCTGAATGTAGCATCCACTTATGTAGTACTGTTGAAGCCCTGCTGAGGGTGCCTGTCAAAAGATTCTTGCAACCAGCTATATGCACCACTTGAATAGTGGAGTGGTTGTTGTTGCACCAGTCTCAAATTTCCATTGCCTCCTGACAAAGGGTCTTGTTCTGATAGAACATAATGGTGACATTGATTCCAAAATGGGCAGCCCTGAGAAGATTCGTTCCTTCTGTCTACCACTGGAGGGAATAGGGTTGCCAACCCTGGAAGGGAAAATTCTTGGGAGATTTTGGGAGTGGAGCCTAGAGAAGGCAGGGTTTGGAGAGGGGAGCTGTGATGGGCTGCACATTTTAAAAAACACTGTAACGGCTGTGTGTACACACAGGTGCAGGACTGTTAAGGGTTAATTCCTCACAGAATCAGAGAGTTTTGCGTAAGAGGCTACTGCAAGGGATCTGATTGAGTAGCATGAGCTGGGAAAAGGAGGGTCTGTTTTGAATCCTAGCAGAGACATCGAGTGTGAAGAGCTGGGAAGACAGAGTTCTAACGGAGAGCAGTTTTAACATCTGCAGGAGAACTGGGGAAAGTTGGCATGGTTGGGAAGTAGATGCAGAAGACTCCCAAATGGGCCAAGGAAAAGGAGACAGATTTGCTAAGGAGATGAGATTTTCCCTATCCAGCCAAACAGAGTGAAGAGATCCCTGGTTGGAAACTGTGGTTGGAAACTGCCTGTGGAGACCTTCAGATTCAGCTAAAGAGTGAAGGAAAGCACTGGTGTGTGAAGAAAAGGAGATTGGAGTAACAGAAAGTGGATACCAGCATTCTGAACTCCAGAAGATAAAGAGAGTATACTAGAGTGCTTGGGGGGGCAAGTATACTAAAAGAAACTATACTAGAGTGCTTGGGGGGGGGACAAGGAAACTAAAGCCTCAAAACAGAGGCTTCAATTTTCATTTAAAAGTTGAAGTCTGTGCATGTTCTGATGTTACCGCATATGTTGAATTACCTCAGAAATTTTCAGCCCCTGATTTCGTCTGACCTTTCTCCTCTAATGTAAATAAACTAGTTAGTTGTTTTTGGAATTTTGAAAATGCCTCTGGTGCCTTTTCTGTTGTTTAAGGACAAGGGAACGTCATAGGAGCAAACTCAGCAGGATATAACGTATATAGACCGCCCTCCAAAGCAGGTATTTTCTCCAGGGTAACTGATCTCTGTTGTCATTCCGGGAGATCGCCAGGTAGTACCTGGAGGTTGGCAACCCTATAATGAGTCTCTCTTCCTTTGGGGTGCAGGAGGGGACTGAAACCACATTTGGAAGAGTCTCTTCTGCTGTCTCATGAGGGGGACTATAATGGTAGTCAAAGCAAGTAAGCCCAGAAGCTTTTGAATGAAGAATACTGCAGCTTGGAGTCTGCAGCTTCAAAATTTGGGGATGAGAGTTTGAATGGTGAGGAGGATCCTTTCTGGATCATTTCCAATTCAGGTGGAGGAGGGGAAGTCTAGAGGCCTGCATTGCCTTCAGCAAGAGAGCCCTGGCCCTATCTTTCAGGAAGTTTATATCTCCTCCTATTCAGAGGTGGAGGCTGAGAGTAGGAAGGGTTTGGAGGCCTATAAGTGGAATGATGCCAGCAAAACTTACAACCTTACAAAAAAATTATTTTTTCTAATTCTTTCAAGGGCCTCATATGTTTTAGACCTAAAGTATTTTGTGCCGTAAAAAGGAGGATACTCCACTTGTGTCTCACTTGGAAGGACTGTGGAGTGTAGCCATGAGAAACACCTGAGGGTAAAAGCAGTAGCCAGTTTATGATAGGGTTGCCAGGTCTCCCTGTACTCCTGGTGGGAGATGGAAGCCCTGGCACCTACCTTTTGGTTCTCCCATTTGTGTGTGCACAAAATGCAAAGTACCTGTGCAATAACATCACTTCCGGGAACTGACAATCACACAGGCCGTGGCTGCCCCAGGAGCACTCCCGCGCTTCATGAGGGCCCTGATTTGGCCCAAATTGGGCTGAATTTGGCCCGTACTAGGCCTGAATTGGCCTGGAATGGGCTGCTGCAGTGCTAGAAAGCACTCCCCCTCTTGACAGCAGCCCAATTCAGGCCCTTTTGGGCCTGAATTGGGCCAAATTGGCCTCGAACAGGCTGCTGCCAAGTGAGGGAGCACTCTCCCACCTGGCAGTGGCCCAATCCGGGCCATTTCAGGCCCAAATTGGGCCAGAAACCGCCTGGATTGGGCCACTGAGGTGCATTGAAGTGCTCCCTCGCCCAGCAGTGGCCCAATCCAGGCAATTTCAGGTCCAAATTGGGCCATTCAAGCCCAAATCAGGCCTGAATTGGCCTGGAATGGGCTGCTGCCATGCCGGGGAACACTCTCCTGCCCAGCAGCGGCCCAATCCGGGTCATTTCAGGCCCAATTTGGGCCATTTTGGGTCTGAATCGGTCTGGAACAGGCTGCTGCCACACAGGGGAGCGTTCCCCCGTGCTACAGTGGCCCGATCCCGGCTCTTTTGGGCCCATGGGAGTTTGCTGCTCCACCCAGGAGCGCACCCATGAGGCCCGTGCCTCCCCCGCCAACCAGGTAAGCAGGGGGAAGGAGGAGGGGGGAGCAGAGGATCCTCCACCCCCAGCGGGGGAATGGCAGCCCTAGGTTATGAGCAGAACAGTCTGCTATGTGTTTGGCGGAGGAAATCTGCTGCTTAGAATGTTTAGTAGCCTTGAGCTGCAGTAATTTGTTTGTTTGTTTAGTAAAACTTACACCCCATCTTTCTGCCCTCATAAGGCCCACCAAAGTGGCTAACAAATTAAAACATACATAATAAAATCACATCTTAAAAACTATTAAAATAGGACACTTGGAGAAATGATGTTCTCCTTCAAGGTAGAATATGCAGAGAGAATGGTCATCCATGTGCTGTATTTTTGCCCCACAGTCCATGCCTTCCTTGAACAAGGTTTTAGGGGACATATGCCTCAAAAACAAAGAAAAAAGGGCAAGGCTATTGAATAGCTGGGACTGGGTGCAGCATTCAGGCAGTTTGAAGAGCTGGCAGAAAAACCTTTTAGTAGCTTAACTTAATAACATTTATGTTTTTCTTTTGCTTCTAAGGACTCTTTACTTGTAAGTTAGGAAAAGAAATCCTCCCTTTGGCCCCCCAAAAGAAAGACAAATGTGTTGAAGAGAAACAGCGCTAGGAAAAACACGACCTCTCTTTGTGGCATCACTGAGAAAAGTGAGGGATGTGCACTCCTTCCCCCCATGCTGAAAAGAGCAGGAAACTGGCTGTTGGAGGGAGGAGGAGCATCTTGTGAGCTTCCAGAGCTTTCTATGTCTCCTGCAGCAGGCTTGAGTGCACACACGCACACAGAGTACACATGTGGGATTGAATAGGCACCGTGATGATGAATGAGATGTTATGCTTGACAGAGAGCTGTTGCTGAAAATGAAACCTCATGTTGAGTTCTAATCTCTTTCCCTATAATCTTTAGACACACTTAACCTTTGGCATTTCCTGGCACCGGTGAGGGGAATGAAACAACGGGGGTTAAGTATGCACCAACATTACACAGAAAGAAGGGAAGATCTTGATATTTTTGACAGCACTTTCTTGTCAAGTATCATGCCTAGTTCCACCTTAAGCTTCCCTAGTCACTGAGCATTGTCATGGTTCTTTTATGGGTTATTACTTTTCTACACTGGATAATGCACGTGCAACTGCCAGAGATTCGGCCTGGATGCCTGGACCATGTGTATGTGTACCATCTGGTTATTACATGCAGAAAAGAACTCATATGAGTAGATAAAGGTATTCTGCAGCTCTCTAAGGTCCCAGACAGACAAAAGTCTTTCCTATCTCAGATTGTTTCTTGAAGATGCCATGAAACTGAAATTGGAACAGTTTCAGGTAGTTATCAAGGTTATAAACTAGCTTTTACTCTCCAAAGCTTATACTCTGGAAACCTTGTTAGTCTTTAAGCTGCTACTGGACTCAAATCCTGCTAAAATTGAAATAGTTTGCATATAACACACACAACATATAAACACTTAGCCAGGCTCCCTTATTTTGAAGGGATCCAGCATAAACCTACTTCATCCTGCAAAAAATCAGTGATATATTTCTTCATCCTTGATATCAAGAATAATTTTTTAGCAACATTTAGAGCACCAAATCTAAATAAAAGTGCTGATGTGACTTGTACTCTCATACAGTTATAAAATGTTCTGTCAGTATCCTCAGTACTACAATAACCTCAGTTACTTATACAGTCATTGGTACTCATTTTTAAAATATATTGTAACTTTTAATATTGGCTCTGTGATGTGTGGCATTAATACTTTAGCAATTAATCATTATGATAAAAGTAATTTATTAGTCAGTTCATCATGAAAAATTAAAATGATCTTGTCAAATCGCAACTAATATTTTGAATTTTAGATTTCTGCCGTTTCCCAACTGACTGGCAACATAAAACATGAAACAGATTAGCTGATGATTGCACTATTTCAGTTTGACTGGGTAAGACTAAATGATAGGATTGAAGTCCCCACCACTGAAATCCCCCAAGAGCATAAGCATTAGGATTTTTAAAAAAATTCCACTCACTGGGTGGTCTGTTTGCTGCCAAGTTTTTGAAGTGGCTGCCTTTTATCACTTCTGCTGCTAGTCTTCCAGTTGTGGCATTATAAAGCAGTCCAATGAGGATTTCTGGAGCTGAGCCATGTGCCAGAGACTGACAAGAGGAGGTGCTTTCACTGCAGGACATTTCTGACATGCTCATTTGGGAGTCACAGCCCTGGAAGCAAAAGCAAAGCATTTCTCAACATATTAAGCAACCAAGACACTGTACAATCCATTCTTAGAATTTATAATTTTTTTCGTTCTAAATTGATCTGAATAACTCGTAACAGCTTGTTTAAAATAAAAAAATGGGAGGAGGAAGTATTTGAAAAGAATAAGGCAAACAATACTGAAATCTGAATACTGAAAATTCAACCAAGATTATGCCCACCCCATTTCCTATGCCAGAATAATTGATATCGCTAATTAAATCTGCTGAAGGTGCTCGGATTACATCCAGGTTGGATTACTGGAATGCATTCTATATGGGGCTGCCTTTGAAAATGTTCTGGAAATTTCAGCTGGCACAAAATGCAACAGCCAGACTACTATCAGGGGTAGGATACAGGGCTTGTATTACCCTGGTGCTGAAAGATCTGTACTGGCTGCCTATCTGTTTCTGACACTTTTAAAGCCATAAATGGGTGTTGAAGGACAGCCTGCTTTCACATTATCAAGCCCACCAGCTAAGATCCTCCTCTCAAACTCTGCTCTCTATGCCCCACCTTCAGACAGAGAGTGTGTGGCAACAAGAGACAGGGCTTTTTCAGTGGAGGCACCTTGCCTATCCAAGCTTGTCTGATGCCTACATTAGTCTTTAAGGTGCTTGGTCAAAACATTTCTGTTTACCCAGGCTTTTAATTAAGGGACTGACCTTTAATAAAATTTTTAATTTCCTTTACTTTTCATTTCCTTCCTTTCATTTCCTTGAAAAATGTTAAATTCATTTTCAGCTGCCCAATAATTTATGTTTTTATTGTATAGCTGGGTTTTTAATGCTGGGTTTAATTAACAACTTTTAATGTTATATGTTTTTATTATGTTTTATTTTGTATGCCATCTCAAGCAGGTTTCCTGACCAGAAGACATAAAAATCTTCAAAATAATAAATACAAGAAGATTTTAAAATATTGTTGAGAAATGTTCATCACACTTGTACCTTGGGTGGAACTATACATTATAAGAAGCATTGATGACGGAGGAGAAATGAATAGCACAAAGGTGCAAGAGTGTAAACTGGACTTGTAGAACTTAGCCTGTACAAAAGAAACTGAGGATTTGGTTTTCCTGATCTTTGTTTTTATCATCAGGCATATTTGTTAACTTGTACAAATTATTGAGATCGCTCCTCTCAGTTGGATTATTTATCTTGGGCTCTCTTGGAGGTTTCCTGTTTGGAGGCCCTTTATAAATGGAATGCATTAGGGTATACTTAAGTTAAAATGGATTCTGTGCCTCCTTCAATTTCTGCAGTTAGAGCAGTATGGCACATAATATCACAACAGGGCTTTTTTTCTGGGGAAAGAGGTGGGGGAACTCTCACCCGGGGCAACTCCTGGGAGGAGGTGGTACACCTCTCAATACATGCATGCTCCTGGAACTGCACAATGACGTCACTTCTAGGCAGTGATGTCATCATGCAGGCATGGCTGCTCCAGTACTGCTCCTGTGCTCCGGGGGGGGGGGCAATTCGGCCTGGAACGGGCCACTCCGCTGTGGAGGAGCTCTCCCCCACCCGGCAGTAGCCGGATACGGGCCATTATGGGCCAAAATGGGCCAGAAATGGCCCAGATCGGCCTGGAACGGGCTACTGCCACACAGAAGAGCACTCACCCACTGGGCAGTGGCCCGATCCTCATCATTTCGGGCCCAATCCTGGCAATTTTGGGCATGAATTGGGCCCAAAATGGCCAAAAGGGGCCCAAAATGGCTAGGATTGGGCAGCTGCTGGGCAAGGGACTGTTCCCCCGCATGGCAGAGACCCAATCCAGGCCTTTTCGGGACTGATCCTGGCCATTTCAGCCCCAACTGGACATAAATAAAGGGGATGATCTCCAATATATACTACCTGGCCATTTGGGGCCTGAATTGGACCCCAAAGGCCCCAAAGGGGCCCCAAATGGCAAGGATTGGGCCCAAAATGGCCAGGATCAGGCCACTGCTGGGTGGGGGAGTGTTCCTCTGCCTGGTAGAGCCTGATCCTGGCCATTTTGGGCCAAATCATTGCCATTTTGGGCCCCCTTGGGGCCTTTGGGGCCCAATTCAGGCCCCAAATGGCCTGGATCAGGCCTGAAACAGCTCGGATTGGGCCGCTGCTGGGCAGGGGAGGGTTCTCCGTCCAGCACCAGCCTGATCCTAGCCATCCCAGCCCCAATCCGTGCCATTTCAGCCCTGATCCGTGCCATTTCGGCCCTGATCCTGGCCATTTTGGGCCCTAAATGGGCCCAAACCTGTCAAAATAGTACCGAAATGGCCCAGATTCGGGCCGAACCAGCCTGGAATGGGCTGCTGCTGGGCAGGGCCTGGCAATGGCCCGATCCTGGACATTTTGGCCCCTATCCGGGCCATTTTGAGCCCTAAATGGGCCCAAAATGGAGCACTGCAGGGTGATGAGTGATCCCCTGATCCTCTATGTCTCTTCCTGAGGGGTTCGGAGCCAACATCCTCCAACCGTTCAGGAGGATCCTGAGACAGAAGGACATTCTCTAAGATAGCTTTGTCCTGTTTCCATGACTGATGCTTTCTCTTCTTCTTTTTCTTTTCTAGATTGGAATGGACTGATCCTGGAACCAATGTTGGATCTGAGAGTGTCGGAGCCAAGGCAGTCTCTAGGCTGGTGTAGTGAAAGTCAGTCCGAGATGGGAATCAAAGCCAACAGCGTGCCACTTCGGGGAGTCTTCGAATCGGAGACCTTCAACGGAGCGCCATCCCAACAGGGGATGAAACAGCCGCAGCCGACGTCAAGGGCGTTTGACTCCAAGGAGTCTTTAAGCCTGCTGGAACTGTACCTGATACGGTAGGAGTCGGTTCCTATGTACTTTGGACCAAGGTCGGAGTCGAGTTTGGTGGTGGTCTAGGCTCCAAGTGGGTAGGAGAGGAGCGGGAGCGTGGCGTTTTTGAGCTGGTCAAAGCGGGACTTGGTTGGGCGGTGGAGGAACTGGGTGAGGCAGAAGATCATGCCTTAGCCAGTGGATCCGTAGCCTCCATAGCATGTTTCCACAAGGAAGGTTGTAACCTTCCCGCCCACTCTGTTCTGGCCTTCGAGGTGAAGGCTCGACAACGTTTACATGCCTGCGTGTTGTGGGTCTCGCCCAAACAGTAGAAGCAGCTCGAATGTCCATCGGACTTAGTCATTTTTCTGTTGCAAGACACACACTGTTTGAAAAGTGCCGTTTCTGACATTGTTGAAGGACTTCAAACGAGCAGAAGAGCTAAGAACCTCTCTCATTGGTGGCAAAAGAGGAACTGAGGGTATCTTGGGGGTGCCCCGCCTCTTAGGGACTATTTTTGGCAGAAAGGACAGCTGCGCACGCGTGCAGAGAGGTGAGGGCACCCCCTAGTGGTACTGAGCTATAGAAATATCCGAAATTGGCAGGCCTGTGCACGCACAGTCCCATGTGTTCCTGCATGGAAGACCGTCGATGAACTATTGCTATCATACAATATGTGAAATTGTACACTTTTCAATTTCTCCAAAGTGATCCATGTAAAGAAACAGATTTCCAAACAAGACAACCCTTCTAGTCTGCGCACGAATCTTCAAATCTTGCACCTAAATGTGGGGCTCTGGTGTTCCTATACTATGTATACAACACTAAATAAATGATTAATAGTGATGATCACCTATTTGAGAGATTCATTCTAAGCACCTATTTTCCCTGCCCACCCTGCCCTCCCCAAAACAGAATGAACGTGCTCCAAACCAGGAACATGCTGTGATAAATCTAACTGCTGGAAATATTCCTTAAAATTGCAAATAAAGCTTTATCACTTCTACTAAATGTGGTGCAACCAAAGTGCCACCTTCTGTTATTAGTTGGGTGCAGCAAAGTGGCAAGCTACCCCAATCTCAGCAAATTACAAAAATGGCAAGAAATGCATTGAAATTGGAACTGAATTTGGTCCAAAATGATGGTATTCTGCTGTTCTTTTTGTGTCACTCAACAATTCCTTTGACTAGATTTGTAACTTTAAAAATTGTTCTTTGTATTTTAGCTACAATACAACTTCAATCCAAGAAGATAGGTCTGAATAAAAATTTGTGAAATGGGAGCAGTACCTGCAACATATGGCATTCTAAGAGTAGAGTGAGAACATTAAAAAGAACTATTGTCTCCATGGTTATTAAATTTTTATTAAAGTACTTAATCAGATTGTTTCGGAAATTATTTAAAGACAACTTTTCAAAAGCGTTTTAGTTTAATTTGTTGGGGAGGGTTCAGTCTCAAGAGAGTAACCTGGTGGATGTTCTATTAAAAATAACTAATCCTGTCATGGACAAAAAAACACTGATTAAAGTAAAATCAAATAAAAATACAATTCCTTTGTTGAGTATAATCAAGAGACTAAAATTTGAAAAAAAAACTATGTACAACCTTAATTTATTGCCAGAGAGTACTTAAAGTTGTATCAAATTTCCTTTCTGAAATCATAAATGATATTGGAAATATACACATAGGCAAATTATTCTAAGAACACAAGTATCACACTATTCACAAATCAGCTTTGTTCCCAAATTTAAGCTATTGTGAATAATGCATTCTCAAAATGAAATGACAAAACAGAATTTATATGTTCTAACAAATCAATGTTCCAACTTCCTCAACAGACATTTGGCAAGGTAAGAATGGGACCCCAGTGCCGCTTTTCTCATTTTATGCACCATGTGAGGTGTTTTTATAAGACTGCTAATAAAAATTACATAGTACATTTTAGTGGAAAAAATGACAAGATAGATTTTTTAATTTGTCTGGAATGTGCTATGATAAAGCATTAAAAATACTGCCTAGATACCCTTTTTATCACCCACATTAGCAACTAACAGTGCCACATATAAGATAACTTTTGCTTACAGCCACACCTTACTGCAATAGACAGAAAAAACATACTAATGGTTCAAGAGAAACGTTTCAGATCATTTGCTTAAAGAGATCCAGAATCAAGGCTTCAAGCCAACATGGAGTTAAAGATGCTTATACCCAGGAAAACCAGCTATCTTATTGGTTCACTGTGGGACTGTGGCTTTTGAGAATTGTGGAGAACTTGCCATTCAGTGGTGATCAGCTCACAGTTTCTGGCAAGGTTTATAGCAAAACTCGACAAGAGATGTATCAACTGTATAAAATAGTGGCCTGTATCCACCGGCACATCCTGAAGACTTAAGGAAACTTAAGGTATCAAAAGACGTGGCGGGGGGGAGACACAATTTCCTCTGATTCCACCCACTTTATTAAAATATTTATACTTTCCCTTTCCCTTGAGGCTTAAGGTGGCCTACAATTACAAATTAAAACCATACATAATCCAGTAAAACCCTATTACCTTTCTCATAGCCTACAGCTCATATTCCATTAAATTAAAACCCCCAGCAAATCAAATGGCCTTGCAGCACTTCTTCCTGAGAAGCAGACTTCTAAGAATGGTACCCCTATCACCTCCTCTTGGAGCCTGTTCCATTGATTTCAATGGGCTTAGACAGGAGTAACTCTGTTTAGGATTTCACTATTAGCCAATTAAGGGATTTAGAAGATATAAACAGTACCTCCTGAGTGCAGATGCTGTTTCTGAGAGTGCACTGACTCCCCCAAGAACGAAACTTTGGTAAGCTTAGTGGTCTGCAGCAGGAGTAGGGAATCCACTGACCTGTTACCTGCTTTTCCAGAAGTTTAAATCTTAGGAACAATGTGTTGTTTGTAAGAAATTTAGTAAAGATTTTAGGAAGCAAATTTGCTTATCCAGCCTGTAAGTTTCCCAGCAAAGAACATGCTGCTTTCTTGCTTTTCTGGAAAACCCATGGTTTCGTGTATCTGGTTTCGTGTAGCCTCTCTACATGGTGAAGTCAGCACAGAGACTTTTGTATGCCAGAATGAGATGCTGCTTTTGTTTTCTAAGGACCAAACCTGAAAGCATGAGCTGACATGCCCTAAACAAGTCCTCCATAACTCTGCAGGAGAGTTTAAGGTTTTCATGCCCCAAGACCTGGGTTTGGTCCTTGGCATTTCTAATTTTAAAAGTTAGCAAGGCTCAGAAAAAACTTCTGCCTACTGAGTTGCTGTCCATCAGAACAGGAAATATTGAGCTAGATGGCCCTGTCTCAATGCAAGGCATGTTCATGTACACAACCAGGAAGGTTTTTAGAAAGTGGAAGAAATTGGCTACTAAGTGACGCAAGAACGACAAACGTTCTGATAGTAAACTGACATTTACATAGAAATTAGGTCCAGATCATGATCAAGAACATACAATTGATATCCAATAAATTATTACCATAGTCATCATCAACAGCTCCTCATATTTGCTTTCAGTTCTTTTGTTACTTTAAACACTTGAGTTACAGTATTTAATATTGGAATTAAAGCTAGTCCTATCAGCAAATTAATGTGACTACCATTTCCATTGATTTCAGTGGGAAACACTCCTCATCCACCAGATTGGGTTGCACCCCTCACCCAAGTAATCTCTCCCCAAAATTCAGGAAGATGAAAAAAACCATCCCTGGAAATTAAAATCTTCACATGTAAAATGTATGAATTGGCATGTTTTTTCTCAACACCTTTCCCAGAATCCGAGAGAGGGAGGGAGGGAGAGTTCATAATTTGTTTGGGTGTTGTTACAGCAATGGGAGGTGCAAAGACGCTAAACCCAGCAACCCTGCCCCCTTTACCTCACTGTGTTAGATTGATTTCAGCATTTCTTCCTCCCTTCCCTGCGTTCCAGCATTGGAGATCGGTCAGGAGAAAACATGCTTCTATCAGGATAGTGGTGGTGGTGGTGGTCATGGTGGGGAAACAGGGCTAACTCCTGTTGACTGTGCATTCTGATCTTAAAACTGGACCCTTCCCTGTTTTATATGAGAATAGGTCTTCCTGTGACCCCCATATAGGATCTTCCTATGACTGCTTTTAAATACAATAAGGACATCGGAAAGATAGATTCTGAATAAGCTATTCTAATAATAATAACAACAATAACAACATTTGATTTATATACTACCCTTCAGGACAACTTAAAGCCCGCTCAGAGTGGTTTACAAAGTATGCTATTATTGTATTGTCGAAGGCTTTCACGGCCGGAGAACGATGGTTGTTGTGGGTTTTCCGGGCTGTATTGCCGTGGTCTTGGCATTGTAGTTCCTGACGTTTCGCCAGCAGCTGTGGCTGGCATCTTCAGAGGTGTAGCACCAAAAGACAGAGATCTCTCAGCGTCACACAGCCCGGAAAACCCACAACAACCATATGCTATTATTATCTCTACAACAATCACCCTGTGAGGTGGATGGGGCTGAGATAGCTCTGAAAGAGCTCTCCAAAGGTCACCCAGCTGGCTACAAGCAGAGAAGTGGGGAATCAAACCCAGTTCTCCAGATTAGAGTCCCACCGCTCTTAACCACTATACTAAACTGGCTCTCTTGTACAGACAGATAATCTGAACAAAGCTTCTCTGGGGTTGCTCCTCCTAGGTAGGACAAAATCCTTGCTTGGACTAGATGGCAGGCAGGATGGGCATATTTTAGGGGAGGGGCAGCTATATCTCCCTCTTTCCATATTGAGCATATTGAGTTATTGTTATCATAAGGAACTTCTCAAGCCTTTGATGTTATTCCAACCTCAGCCTGAAAGGCAAGTAGGCTATCGTGGGATGGCAAAATTTATACCTCTTTTCCTTTCTAGTCAATACAGTCTAACTTGTCTTGAGCATATGTATGCAAGTCATTGCTTCTGTCTCCTGCTCAGCAGATGGGCTGGTTGCTCAATATGGAAAGAGGGAGCTATAGCTGCCCCTCTCCTAAAATCTGCCCATCCTGCCTGCCATTTAGTCCAAGCAAGGATTTTGTCCCACCTAGGAGGAGCAACCCCAGAGAACAAAGAAGCTTACAAAACAACAGAGCCACACTAATCCAGTAGGCACACCTAGGCAATTGCCTAGGGTACAAGAGATGGAGAGGTACCCAAAGATACTCACAGCAGGTTCTAATGCCTAGTAAACAGGAGGGAGGTGTTGCTCAACTGGATCTGCCTACCTGCTGGGGCTGCACCAACCTGGAAACAGCTCTTGGCAGCTGTGAGCCCTGGAAATAAAGCAAGCTTCTTGCTTGCCCATGTTGGACCAAGCCTCTGGTGGGTCTGGTCCAAGGCAGCTCCTGCTAGTAGGGTTTGAACGAGGGGCTCACTGTGACTCCTGAAGTGCCATCATGCATGGAGCTACAGTTTGGCAACCCTCCCTGGCAGGTTCAGAAACACCCAAGGGTGTAGCTAGTGCAACAGCCCCTTTCAGGGCTCTTTATGATCTTGGAGAAACTACTATGTCTTGGCTTGGTTGTGAGTCTCTGGTGAGGGAATGTCCCAAGTGGCCAAATGGTTCCTGACAACATTCCTCAAGCCATGCCCCCCAGCAAGGTTGGGATCATTCTGAACTGGCAGGTGGAACAAAAATCTCTCCCTTATAAAGCAAAGTTGAACATGAACTTGGGGACAGCAAGTGTTGACTCTGTGCTGCGCTAAGAACTTTTTGGCAAAGAGACACTCACTTCTGGCAGCATTTTATTTTCACAAATTTGTCTCCTTCCCATCTAAAGTTGATATGGTACTATCATTCACAGGCCTATATGAGGTGAAGACACATTGTGTGAGCCAGCAAGGCTCTCCCTCTGCAATTGCAGTTGGTTGAGTAGCTGTAGATTGGACAGCACCTGTGAAGAGCTCACTGCCTGCGCTTGCTGCTTCAGCCACAGTCTTGAGGGAGCTGGTGGCAGACTCTTCCCTTAGTAGTTCTGAGCTGCAAAGTGAGAGTGCCATGTCAGTCCTACACTCTTCTCTCTATAGAATTGGTGGGGAGTTGTCAAACTCATAGTTTGCCTATCAGAAAGCTCTCTCAAAGCCCGAGCTGTTGTACTGAGTGGCAGAAAGTGGAATCACTGTGCAAACAAATGCCAAGCAGCATGATACTATTGAGCAGAACTGGGTAACTGCTCTGATTTGAAAACATCTGTTTGAGCATACCTTTTCCTGAGTCATTCTCCTTGCTGCTCCTTCTGTCTGTGCTGTCTGAGAAAATGAAAAAAGACAGCCATGTACCAGCACCAGTGATTCAGGATGAAAGATTTCCAATCATTCCCATATATTGGAAATAATTTCATAAAGATTTAGAACATTTATTGTATTTACAAATTGTCATGGTTTAGATTGCATCTTGATTAGGAAAATTCCAACTGCACATTCCTATTGCTCACACTGTAACATACACATATATGACAAAAACAGAGGCAACTGTGTAGTAAAGCAGTGCTTCTCAAACTTCAGTCAATTACAGGATCCTCCTTTGGTTTAAAAATGTTAGTAGCGCCTGAAGCTCTCCTCCAGTCCCTCACTGGTGACCACCATGTGCCAGGAAGCCTCCTTTCAAAAGTGTGTGGCAAACTGTCTCCATTTTCTAGTGTCCTCAAAATAATACAGTAAGAACCAGTGGCCACCAGACTCACTCGGGGGCCGGGTTGCCACCAACAGGTGGGGAGAGGAGCGAAGCATGGCAGTCGCCATGTTGAGGGCTCGCCCGGAATTCCCCAGGCGGGCCTTTGGCCAACTAGATTCAAATCCTGGCTGCCCAATCAGGGGCGGCCAGGGTTGGAGCAGGCAGGGGGCAAGGCCTGACACCAGACCTTGGAAATGCAGTCTTCACTCAGGTCAGGCTGCCAGATATTTATCTGGCTGCTGCCCCTGCCACTCCTCAGTTCGGCCTGGCTGCAAACGAGGCTGGCACGAGCCATGAGACATTACATCACTGAGGCAGGAGCATTGCTTATTATGCATTGGAACATTTCATTTTGTTTGGAGCCCCTCTTTCGCCCTGATGGGGTTCACCTTTCCAGCTGGGGGCAGGATATTTGGTTGCAGGACCTCCAGGATGGCATGCTAAGGTGGGTATAGCTGTAGGAGCATTGGCACGGAGCCATTTGTGGCTCTTGTGTGGGTTTGTCATTGGATCAGATCCCTTTTGGGGGAGTCAGGACCTGCGTGCCCAGTCTCCCTGGTAAGGAGATTCCCATATGGAATCTTGGGAGTGAGTGATGGAGGTGCATGCCCAGCTCAGGGGCCGCGAGGGTATACTCACTCCCAAGTGGCAGGGGAATCACTCAGGGGTGTACACCCATGTGATCTCCCCCTTAATGCCACTCCTTGGTTCCCCCCTCAGCTGCGGTTGGGGGGGTGAGGGTCATCAGCTGGCAGGTGGGTCAGCCAATGTTTTGGGGATCCGATCCACATGCATTGTCAATGCTCCTTCATGCTGTTTCAATAAAGTTGTGGCCAATTTTTTCACCCCAGCTCATGTGTGTGTCTGAGTTTGTTGCCTTGCTTCCTCCCCTCCTCACACAGCCTTAGGCGACAATCGCATCTCCTACATTTTAAAAGCAAACTTAAGTAAAATGTTTGTTGTCTGTACATAGCCTATATGGTCAGGTCTCAAAGTAACCAGTCAGTGTCTTTTCTGGCAAGTGCTCTGAGGTGAACTGGTAACTAGGTGACTGTGGGTGGTGGTGGTTCTACAAGCTCCCACCCTTTGAAAGCAGGGGGAACCAATTCTATCCCTATTCTCTAAGGAAGACAGTCCTTGCTCCTATTCCCAGAAAAATGAGAGGCCTCGATTTTTACAGACATTGGGGGGGGGGGGGCTGGATTGTTTGGGAAATACTAACGAAACAGTAAAGGGGAGAAGTCTAAGTGAAGCTTAAGAAATCAATACTGGTTCCTCTCGTTAAAAAAAGATCTCCTGTGTACTTGCCCCATTAACCTCCTAGCACCTACAGATTTTCAGATCTTGATTTCACTGACAGTTGTTCATAATGACTTGTTCAGACAAGCCACTTACATTATCCTAGAGAGCTCACACATTCCAGTGCAATAATACTCAGCCTATATTACTCAGAAGATTGTTTACATGTCTGGCTATGAAATGAATTGAGGAAGATAAAATTCCATGCACACTCTGGAATAAGGGCTTTGTTATTCCAGACTTTCATGAAAAGCAGTTCCTGTGGTTATGGTGCTCCTTGACCAAAGAATACAAATACACTAATCAGGGATCTCACATTTCTTTCTTTCTCTGCCTACTGTCCTGTAAACTGACCCAATATTTCTGTGTCAGGTATTCAGACAGCAAGATCCTTACTTCAAAAGAGAAGCAATTTAAAAGATTTAGTGAACATTTTCATCAGAAATCTTTTTGTAAATTATTACATTAATATAGTCAATGGACACAAATTGAAGTATCTCACTACAATTCAGTTGGATATGCAGCTTGAAGAAACTTATTTTAACACAGCTAGCTTAATAAAATACCTATTTTATTAGGTATTGCCTACAGTACTGTGTGTTAATATTTTATAATACTGTTATTGTGGTTTGCAAGTTGCCTAGAATGTATATAAAATAAGTGGAAAGTAATGTTCAAACCAATAAAATGATTCTTTGTATATATCACTTTTGGAGATTAAACAATGATAAGCATTTCTACTATGGAGGCAGTTGTCAGACATCACAGAGCTAACATACACTGGTGGTGGAGGGACTAGGTTGTGAAACAAACCATAATTCACAAGATAGTAAAGAGTAGACATGGGCACGAATGGAAAAAACCCCGAACACGCTGTTCATGGTTTGTTGCTGCCGACGAACATGAACAGATGAACAGTAACGAACATGTCCTGTTAATGAACATGTTCGGAGTTCGTTGTTCGTGGGGGCCAGAATGGCCCCCGTTAAACTTAGAGAGCCCATATTCACAGGGAGTGTTCAGCAAGCGCTCCTCCAGCCATTACCCAAGTTTGGTCAAGATTGCAATATGGATCTTGGAGTTATACATTCCCAAATCCTAATGACCCCAGGAAACTCCCATTTGACACAATGGGAGCCACCAGTTGACTTTTGCACCGTGTACAAGCAGTGGACTCTAGGGGGCGGAAGCTTTGGCCGCTTGCTGGTGGCACCCCCGATGTGCCTGCCTGCCAGGCCTCCCAGAGGCTAGTTTCCAGATGGAAGTAAGGTGGGTGATGTTGGTGGCCACCAGGCCTGGCAGGCTGGAGGAGATGGTGGTGGGCTGCCTCCCCTCTGGGGGAAGAGGGTCTGGCTGCTTGCCCACGGCACCCCCCCCACCAGACCTCCCAGAGGCCCGCCCACCAGACCTCCCAGAGGCTACTTTCTGCCAAGGTATGACGGCTACCAAGGTATGACGGTGGGTGTCGGGCCACCTACCCTCTAGGGGGCAGGGGGGGTCTAGCCACTCTCCAGCAGTACCTCCCATGTGCCTGCCCGCCAGGCCTTCCTGAGGCTACTTTCCACAAAGGCTGGAAGTTGGTGGGTGATGTCAGTGGCTGCAGGGCCTGGCGGACTGGGGGAGGCATTGGTGGGCTGCCTCCCCTCTAGGGGGTGGAGGGTCTGGCCATTCACCGGTGGCACCCCCTTATGCCTGCCCGCTATGCCTCCCTGAGGCTACTTTCCACCAAGGTATGGTGGTGGTTGATGTTGGTGGCCGCCAGGCATGGTGGGCTGGGGGAAGCATTGGTGGGCCACCTCGCCTCTAGGGGGTGAGGAGTCTGGCCGCTCGCTAGTGGCACCCCCCATGTGCTCGCCCACCAGGTCTCCCTGAGGCTACTTTCTGCCAAGGCATGATATTGGGTGATGTCAGTGGCTGCCAGGCCTGGTGGGCTGAGAGAGGTGGTGGCGGGCTGCCTCCTCTCTAAGGGGTGGGGAGCTGGCTGCTTGCCGGCAGCACCCCCCATGTGCCCGTCCACCAGGCCTCAGAGTACTGCACTGCACTTTCCTGTGCAGACAGGGACGTGGTTGGTGAGTGCGGTTGCTGGGCCTGGTGGGCTGGGGGAGGTGTTGGTGGCCCACCTCCCCTCTAGGGGGTGGGGAGTCTCGCCGCTCACCGGTGGAACCCCCCATGTGCCTGCCCGCCAGGCCTCAGAGTACTGCATTGCACTTTCCTGCACAGACAGGGGCGTGTGTGATGAGTGCAGCCGCTGGGCCTGGTGGGCTCGGGAGACAGCGTTGAGCTGCCCCCTCTAGGTGGGGTGGTCTGGCCACTCGCCAGCGGCACCCCCCACGTGCCTGCCCACCAGGCTTCAGAGTACTGCGCTGCACTTTCCTGCGCAGACAGGGCTGTGGGGGATGAGTGCGGCTGCCACGCCTGGACGGCTCGGGGAGGCGGCAGTGAGCCGCCTTCCCTCTAGGGAGTGGGGTGGTCTGGCCACTGATGGCTAACATCACCCACCTTCCTGCTTTCGTGGAAGGGATGGAAGGGAGAGGAGATGTCGTTTGGAGGGGTCGGAGTGTTCCAGAGAGGGAGAGGTCAAAAGAGGGAAGGGGAACTGGGAAGATACCAACAGTTGCTGCGAGGCCTCCTCCGAGGATCCCACTGAGGTACTCAGCAGTGGCAGCTAACATCACCCACCTTCCTGCCTTTGCGGAAAGGATGGGATGGGCAGGACAGGAGAGGTCATTGGGAGGGGTCGGAGCGGTTCCAGAGAGGGCAAGGTTCAAAGAGGGACAGAGAACTTGTCAGGGAGAGAACAACAGAGGGTTTCTACTTCCTGGCCATCTTGTGGAGCAGGACTGGGAAACACCCAAACATTTGTGAGCCTTCATCTTTGAAACCTGCTGATCTTGTCAGCGGCGGAAGCAGTCATCACCCACCCTCCTGCCTTCATAGAAAGGATGGGATGGACAGGGCAGGAGAGGTCATTGGGAAAAGTTGGAGGTACTCCGCGAGATACTCTCGTACCATAGCCCCCGCCGAGACCTCCACTGTGAGAGAAGTGCCCACCGTGCTGCGGCCAACCACACAGCCCACCGACGAGGCCCAGAGATCAAGTGGGGCCGTTTGGGTGGGTGTCTCCTGGCGTGGCTCTCTTCCCAACTCCCCCCTCTCCCTCCCCCTCCTTCTCTGTCGCCCATCTCTCGCCCCTGCCCGGTTCCCTCATATCATGTCGTAGGTGGAGTTCCAGTAGGTGGGCAGGTCCTGAAAGAGTTGGTGCTTGGGGTCCCCCCTCCCCCTGCTTCTGGAACAGCTCGCAGGAAGAGATGATGCTGTGGGAGAAGTGGGAAGCGATGCAGCGGCAGCTGTCCAGAAGATTGCGTGTCCACAATGTTCCCTCATCCCAGCTGTCCCTTGGCTTGCTCCCCAGCACGAGCATGTCCCTCCTCACCAGGTGCAGCTTGTGCCCCATGGACACCAGGCCTGGGAGGGATGCTTCTTTCAGGGCTGCCAACATGTTGCTTCTCACGTCTGTCACCATGAAGTCACGGACAAACCCTTCCGCCCCTTCCATCCACTCCCTCAGTGCCACCTTTATGGTGGTTGCGATGTTCTTCCCATTATGGACCTCGTTCCATCCCCCGGGTGTGGAGAAGAACTGCCCTGTAGCCCAGTATCAAGCACGGCACCTTTTTCCAGGTGCCAGTTCTTGGCCTGGGGTGGCAGAGGTTCTCTAGTTGCCACTAGTGAGCGGTGATGGCAAGGTAGCTGTGATGGCAGCTGCTGCAGAGGTTGGCCGTGAAGTGTACTGTATGGCCTTTGGCAGCCGACAGCTCCCTGAGCACCATGTCTCGCACAGACTGGTAGAGGGCAGGCAGGACTCGACGCCCAACAGTGCGCTGTGACAGCATGGAGAACCATGGGGCAAAGTGCTGAAGCAGCCTTTGGAAGCCCACGCCCTCCACGACGGATAGGGGGAATCCTTGCAGGGCAATTGTCTCTGCCACCACACATATGCTTGCCTCCTGAGTCCTTGACCTCACCCTTTTCAACGGCACTATACCCGACCCCGATGGAACAACTTCCCCAAGGGCAGCCTGCCTGACCATTCCACTCCCACCAGCAGCACCCTCGGGGCAAGATTTCTTGTTTGGGGTTGATTCCGGTGACACTCCCACTGATCCCGGCTCAGAGGAGCTGGTAGCCCTCTGTGTCCCTGCGTCAGATGTTTCACTGGCCAAGGATGGAGACCACAGGCTCGGGTGCCGCATCTTCAGGTGCCTAGTCAGGACCATTGATGACAGGTGCTTCAGGTCATTGCCCCTGCATACCAGGATATCACAGACATGGCACCACACCACACGGGGGTCATTCGGAAGGGTTCGAAAGCGCCTCCATACATAGAGTTTGAATTGTGGCCCACTAACTGTTCCAGGGGAAAGAGGACAAAGGGTTACTGGCTGAGCCGCGGAGCTGGCAACGGAAGACAGAGTGAGGGGTGGACTGCAGAAAGTGACAGCACCGGGAGTATGGGATGGGGACGGGATAGACGTTTTGTCAAACCCCAACCATTCCTCCATGGATCCCTCACCCTCCTCCTCCTCAATCAGTTTAAAGAGTTCCTCTTTGGCCTCCTCCACAGCTCCCACAGGTGATTTTTGGGGAGCAGGAGTCTCTGCTGACCCAGAGCCCTGCCCAGTACTGCTTCCTGTGGGGCAACCGGGACAATCTTTGCACTTTGCCCCATGACTACCCTTGGCCCCCGGCTGAAGCCTCATTGTGCCAGCAAACAAGAATTAAGGAGGAGAGAAAAGGAGAGAACACTGTGAGCCCTCAGCCAAGGTGCCCACTGAGCTTGGCCCCAGGTCCTGGCAGCAGCCCTAGAACCAGAGAGAGGGGGTAGAGCCATAGCCCAGCACTCCGAGAGACCTGACCAGATCAGGCACTAACAGTCAGAGTGAGCCCTCAGCCAAGGTGCCCACTGAGCTTGGCACCACGGCCTGGCAGCAGGCCTGGAACCAGAGAGAAGGGGCTGGAGCCCTAGCCCAGCTCTCCCAGAAACCTGACCAGATCAGGCACTGATAATAATAATAATAATCAGGGTGAGCCCTCAGCCAAGGTGCCCACTGAGCTTGGCCCCATGGCTTGGCAGCAGCCCTGGAACCAGAGGGAGGGGGTAGAGCCCTAGGCCAGCACTCCCAGAAACCTGACCAGATCAGGCACTGATAATAATAATAATAAACAGTTTGGAGCGCTCAGCTGACGTGCCCACTGAGCTTGGCCCCAGGGCCTGGCAGTAGCCCTGGAACCAGAAGGGATAGATCCCTATCCCACTCACACCACACACAGAAAAAATCCCAGCTCCAATGCACTCTCCCTGTCTCTCTCCCAAAAGGCTAGTAAGAGCTCTGTCCCACTCCACTGCCTGCTGAAACTGAAAGCCAGAAGTGGGAGCACAGTGCCCTTTTATAACCAGAGGTCTCATAGAGAAAAGTAGGTCTGTGGTTGGCAGTCAGAACTGCCTAACAGGGTTTGCAGGGATTAGATTGGAGTGCCCATAGCTACAGAACACCACCCCTCCCCCCTCCTCCCCCCCCCCGTCTCTGATCCCATGTAACCAATTGTACCCAAATTGGAGCTCCACGCTTGGAAGGAAGACCTGCCCATCAAGCTAAGTTGGGCTTAGATTGGGGTTTCTAGGGCAACAGAAGGAGTGCAGACAGAGATCAGGCAGTCCCTGCCTCCGTTGCCAAGGGAATTGATTGAAGATGCCTGACTGTCTGGCTTCACGAACAGTGGACGAATGCAGCGAACCAGGTTTGCGACAACCACTTGTTCGTCTACAATGGGGCCTCACGAACGGCTTGTTCACGAACAGACAAACAAGCTGTTCGTGGGTTTTTTGCGTTCATAATGCTGTTTGTGCCCATGTCTAGTAAAGAGTCCAGTAGCACTTTTAAGACTAACTTTATTGTAGCATAAGCTTTCGAGTCCAGTAGCACCTTTAAGACTAATCAACTTTATTATAGCATAAGCTTTCAAGAACCACAGCATCTGACAAAGAGAGCTGTGGTTCTCAAAAGCTTATGCTACAATAAAGTTGGTTAGTCTTAAAGGTGCTACTGGACTCTACTATTTTGCAACTACAGACTAACATGGCTAACTCCTCTGGATCTATAATTTACAAGGTGGCCTTTCTCTCAGCGTCAATCCTTATCTGCAATATGGGCCTAAAAATAATGAGATACTCTACAGGTTTGTTGTAAAGGTTATTGCGATATCATACGCAAAAGTTTGCACTTTAATGTATAGAGGAAACACTAGAACTGCAACCTAAGGTACACTTATCTAGCAATAGGTCCCACTGAACACTATGGTATGCTTCCTCCCTCAATATCTCAGTCTCTCTAGTACAAACAATGGTAGAAGTCATCTTCTGCCACAGAGAAGATAGCAGCCTTCTCAATTACCTACATCACAGCACTATAGTTCTCTTCACGTCTGAACTATCAAAAAGTAAAGACAAATTATAGTCCTTCACTTTTACAGGTCCTCTGGAGCGACTCTCTGATTCATCTACTCTTTTTCTTCTTCAGGAACCAAGTATTCATTTGCTTTAGTGATTGACTCTATTTCTTTCCAATGTGGGAGCATACTAACCCCAACATCCGGATGTTGAACATCAACACAGTTGAGGGATGCAGTCAAGTACAATGCTTGTCCGCCTAATTATTCCAGAGCTTCTGTCCTACTCCAGCACTAGTTCAAGAAGTTCACGTATGGTTTATCAAAGGGACTACAGATTTTGTTTCATCATCAAAGCATAAACTCAAGTTGTATTCCTGGTATACACAGTCCCAAAGAAGGATGGTAGCTTGACATCTATACTTCAGGGTGTCATATTTGGGGAACACCTTGCATAGATTTTTTTGTAATTTTCTTTAAATAAAATGTAAGACATTTCCAGAGCAGGCAAGGGATAGAAATAAAATAGTTCATGAGATGTCCTCTCCTCATCTTTCACCTGATTCCATTAAGTATTCCACAAACTAGGAACTGGGATGCAAATTGTACCATGATTAAACTAATCTGTCATGGAATCCTCAAGCATTTCATCTCTCTCAAGGTTGCTCCACTCATCTATCTGTGAGTCCAGATCTACTTTCATATGATCAGGAATAATTTCTGCAATTTCATGCAGTTCCTCTACTTTACTGAAGAGAATTCATTTCTCTTGAATTGTTCCTGTAAGCTGTACACAGCATTCCTTCTTGCATGGAAACCATCCATGAGATCCATGAGGCGGTGTCCTACATCATGTTCTGTGCAGTTCATATTAAGAGTAGCCTGTGCACTTTTATTCCCAACATTTCTCTGCATCAGGTTTATATCTCTGAGGTCTCAGTATATGGAATATCGGGTAAAGACTTCAAGTATCTGTTAGGGGGAAGAGGGGTTATTTGGAGTTTTAATTTATCTATATATTGTCGAAGGCTTTCACAGCTGGGGAATGTTAGTTGTTGTAGATTTTCTGGGCTGTACGGCCGTGGTCTTGGCATTGTAGTTTCTGATGTTTCGCCAGCAGCTGTGACTGGCATCTTCAGAGGTGTAGCACCGAAAGACAGAAATCTCTGTGTCAATGTGTGGAGAAAATGTTAGCAGGTAATTTATATCTACTCGGGAAGGTGGGTTTGGACTGAGTCATCCTGTAAGAATTTCCTAGGTTGTGGCATGCTAATGGGGGGAAGCTTCACTGTATCCTGAGGAAGTTCTTTTGCATATGGATTGGTGGTTGATATGCTAATCTTATCTGTAGGTCTATTGTAAATTGTAGGGTATTTTGTTAGTCTGGTGTTTTTCAGGACTGGAAACCATGCCCTATTTTTCAGTCCTGATACACCTCTGAAGATGCCAGTCACAGCTGCTGGTGAAACGTCAGGAATTACAATGCCAAGACCACGGCCATACAGCCCAGAAAATCTACAACAACTAACAAAAATGTATTTTATTCTGTTTGTAAGCCCCACTGAACCATTAAGAAGGTGAGATGCCATTCAGAAGAAACGACATATGATATGTTCATAGATCCAGAGGAGTTAGCCGTGTTAGTTTGTAGTAGCAAAATAGAAGAGTCCAGTAGCACCTTTAAGACTAACCAACTTTACTGTAGCATAATTTTCGAGAATTGCAGTTCTCTTTATCAGATGCATGGACGGTAAGAAGAAACTGGTCAGATATATAGGTGGAGAGGGGAGAGGGGAGTAGATGCAATCAGTAGCTTCTGATAATGGGATTAGTTTGCTTCTGATAATGAAATCAGTTACTTCTGATAATGAGAACCAGTCACAGTCCCTATTCAATCCAAGCCTGACTGAGTCAAATTTACATATGAATTCCAACTCAGCAGCTTCCCACTGGATTCTGTTTTTGAAAGGTTTCTATTGAACTACAGTGACCTTTAAGTCCTTGATAGAATGTTCTGATAGATTGAAGTGTTCTTCCACTGGTTTTTGGATGTTGCCATTTTAATGTCAGATTTGTGTTCATTTATTCTTTTTTGCAGAGGTTGGCTGGTTTGTCCAATGTACAGAGCAGATGGACATTGTTGGCACAAGAAGGCATATAGGATGAGCAGCTGTAAGAGCCAGAGATGGTGTAGTTGACACCATTGGGTCCTGTAATTGTATTTCCTGGGTAGATATGAGGGCAGAGCTGGCATCTGGGTCTGTTGCAGGGTCTGGTACCTATGTTGGTGACTCTGCTAGCCGATTCATGGTTGTAGGTGAGAAGTACTCCGCTGAACAAAACGATGAACAAAGCACTGAACAGACACCATCACAGCAGCAATCACCCTTCCAACCCAGCAATGCACAATCATCATTACAAAGCTCCAGAAAAAAGAATTCCATATGGACACCCCCTGAGGGCCGCAACTCCTCATTGGACTTTTACACTGAATGCTTCCATTGACGTACACAGGCTGAGATAATTGACAAACAACATCACTTAAAGCAGAATCTCAGCCGTGCAGAAAGAGATGCCATAAACAGCCTCCAAAATAATTCTGGCATCGTAATCAAGGAAGCTGACAAAGGCGGCGCAGTTGTCATCATGGACAAACATAACTACATACAGGAAGCAGAGAGACAACTCTCCAACACAACATTCTATAAAACACTACCTTCTGTCCCTACGGAGCAATACAAAAGAGAACTCAATAAAATATTAAAGACACTCCCTATGAACATACAAGAACATATCCATACGGACACACCCCAGGAACCACGACCAGGAACATTCTACCTATTACCCCAAATCCACAAACCAGGACGCTCCATTGTTTCAGGAATGGGCACTATCACAGTAGGAGTCTCAGGATATATGGACTCTATCCTCAGGCCCTATGCCACCAGCACACCCAGCTATTTACGGGACACCACTGACTTTCTCAGGAAAATACAGTCCATTGACAACCTACCAGATGACACCATCCTAGCAACCATGGATGTGGAGGCTCTGTACACCAATATCCCACATGCAGATGGACTGCAAGCCATCAGGAATATTATCCCAGACAAAACCACAGCACACCTCGCCACTGAACTTTACCACTTCGTACTCACTCACAGTTACTTCAAATTTGGTGACAGCTTATATCTACAGGTTAACGGTACAGCCATGGGCACACACATGGCACCACAATATGCCAACATATTCATGGCGGACATGGAGCAACATTTCCTCAGCTCCCATCCACTGAAACCACTCCTGTACTTAAGATTCTTGGATGACATCTTCATCACTTGGACCCATGGGAAGGAAGCCCTTGAGAGATTTCATCAGGACTTCAACAATTTTCACCCTACTATCAACCTGAGCTTGGACCACTCTACACAACACGTACACTTCCTGGACACCACTGTTCAACTACATAATGGACAGATAAATACCACCTTATACCAGAAACCCACCAACCAATACTCGTATCTACATGCCTCCAGCTACCACTGTAAACATACCACTCAGTCGATTGTCTACAGCCAAGCCTTACGTTATAATCAGTTTGGTGTGAGAGCCAGTTTGGTGTAGTGGTTAAGAGCACGGGACTCTAATCTGGAGAGCCGGGTTTGATTCCCCGCTCCTCCACATGAAGCCAGCTGGGTGACCTTGGGCGAGTCACAGTTCTCTGGAGCTCTCTCAGCCCCACCCACCTCACAGGGTGATTGTTGTGGGGTAATAATAACACTTTGTAAACCGCTCTGAGTGGGCATTAAGTTGTCCTGAAGGGTGGTATATAAATCGAATGTTATGTTATTATTATAATCGTATCTGCTCCAATGCTCTTGATCAGGACTCCCATTTAAGAGATTTACGACAAGCATTTTTGAGGCTACATACCCACCTAATGAAGCGAGGAAACAAATCGACAGGGCCAGACTAGTACCCAGAAACAGCCTGCTCCAGGACAAACCTAAAGGAACTAACAGCAGAACACCACTGGTTGTCACCTACAGTTCCCAGCTCAAACCCATCCAACATATCATCAGTGACCTACAACCCATCCTGGAAAATGATGCCTCACTCTCACAAGCTCTGGGTGGAAGACCTCTCCTTGCCTACAGACAGCCCCCCCAACCTTAAACGATTTCTCACCTACAACCATGAATCAGCTAGCAGAGTAACCAACACAGGTACCATGCATCTGACGAAGAGAACTGTGATTCTTGAAAGCTTATGCTACAGTAAAGTTGGTTAGTCTTAAAGGCGCTACTGGACTCTTCTATATAATCTGTTGTCACCTATGTGTTATGTCAGTCTGAGTTCCAGCTAAATAACACACACGACATCATTTCGGGTTAGAAATGGATTATACCTAGACTTAAGTCAGAAACCAAAGAAATTATATTGAAGCAGAAAACAAGAGGCAAGCACTGGACACTTCCCAGGGAGCCGTCTACATGCTCCAACTAGATCCTAACTCCAAGTGAGTTCTCATATCCCCACCTGCTCTGCAGCTTGCTGTCCTTCTCTAAAGAACTGAAAGCTTTCAAGCTCTGTGCCTGGAACCTTGCATGCCAGGACTGCTGTATTAACTCTAGACAGACATTTTGTCATCTCTGGCAAGGGAGGCTCTGGGGACTGTTGAGGCCCTTAGGCAAGGGCAGTGGCTCTTCAAGGGGATCAAGGTTGTAGGATGATACCTTAGAGGTTTCAGAGAGCTCTTGGCAATTGGGTCAATTCTGGAGATGGTATCTGGCACTTCTAAAACCTGTGCCATCAGATTCCAGTTAATGTTGGCATCTGAGTCAGTGTTTTGGTCACTGCTGGAGACTTGGGTCATGACACAGAGGAAGCAAACAGATGATAATATATAAAATTGAAAGAAAACTTGCTCATAAAATCTAACACTGATGTGACAAAAAAGGTCTCCCAACCCACTGCACAGCTGACAATCTTTCAAATGTGCCAGAATTTTAATTACTACTGGTATAAGTAAGTGTTCTGTTTCAAATAATTTTATCTCATTCCATACACGTTGTTGATTTAATACTCACAGAAATACTGTATGCTGGCTCCAGTATCACTGGTACTGACATCTTCCCTTGAAGGTTTAATTTGGTTAAATAAAATATTTTTTCTCCTAGAATCCTCTCTCTTTTCATGCGGTGCACACTGTACAGTCTAAAGCGTACGGCATAATTCCCAATCATCTCAGATTCAATATGATTAAATTTGAATGTCTCTGTGAAGACAGGGCATGGGCCCCGCTGGATGCTGGTTTTTGCTCTTTGCTTCTTGATAGGAAGAAGAACCAGGTGTACTTGCCATGAACTTCCACTTGTCCTGTTATAAGTAGGAATGTCTGTAGCAGCTGTCACTGTTACCAGAAGCTTCTGTTCCTGCGAGTCATAATCAAAAGTCACATCCAGCGTGCCATATTTAGCTTCTGGTTCAGGATCAAAAGATTTAGGGAGCTGTGATGATGATCCTCGAGCTGACACCTCCTAAATGAAACAGAAAAAAGAGGTTTTTACATATATATGCTTTTGTTTATTCATCTATTGATACAGTTTGGTAAAAAATATATAATCATACACCTTTGTTTTTTGTATTAAAATCGTCTCAAAATGCTTCTGCTAGCCTGGGTGATCTGATGTGTTTGTTCATTTCATACACGAGATAATCAAATATTCAATGGAAGATAATCAAATATTCAATGGACGACAACAACCAGCCATGTGAAGCAAGATGCATTTACAGCTTGCCAAAAGGCCCAATCAGAAAAGGGGAAAATGGGGCTAAAAGGTGAAGAGCAGTATAACCCAAAATCTTTGACCTGGAGTAGCTTTTATGAAAGGTTGTAGTTGTAAGATAATGTTGGAGGAAATGGAAGGGGAAGTTGGGGGATTAGCAATGCAACACTAAACAAGTTATGCAGTGACTTTAATTGACTTCAAAGGGCATAACTGTTTAGGATTGCGCTGTAAGTTTAACTGGACACAGATGATTTCAGATTCTGGAGTGTGCTTGAATAAAAATTAACACTATGGCTTGGATCCAACACCCTATTTCTGTAGGCAGAAGGACTTTCTCACCTCCCCCCTCCTGCTGCAGCTGAAAGTGCCCCCTTGAAAACTGTTCTTGGATTCCACTAAGGGCCAAGCTACACATGACGAATGACACTTGAACGGCAAGTGGATTGAGTGGAGGGCAAGTGAACAGGGAGAAATACACTTGCCGTTCAAGTGTCATTCGTCATGTGTAGCTTGGCCCTCAGAGAAACTCTGTGCTGAATTCAAACATCCATCTATTCGCCCGCCTGCCCACCCGCTCACCCACCTCTCTCTCTCTCTCTCCCTCCAACGGGGACTCAAGGCAGCTTACAACATTCTTTCCTCCATTTTATCCTCAAACAGCAAACCCATGACATAGGTTAGACTGAGATGAAGTTCACCCAGCAAATTTCCATGACAGAATGGGGATTTGAACAGTAAAGATTTGCAAAAACTAGAACTAAGTGCCAGTCTTTGGGCTGTTATACAGAAGCATAGAATACAGGAGTAAATTAATTGTGCTTCTAGCTCTCTGCTGCTAATTATAATGTTCAAAGCAAGTGTGCACAGACCTAACACAGCCAACATGACTATACAGAGGTATATGAGCTTGTTTCACACATTACATTAGGAAAAGGATTCACCTGTGACATTTTTGTGTCAGGCTGCTTTTAATAGCACAAGAGCAGGGTCAGTGTGGTGAAAGGACAGCCAATTTTGTCCAGGGAGTGGATCCAGAAGGAGTATTTTCAGTGACCCTTTATGCTACAAGTTACTTCTTTGCTGTTTCTGCAGCTACCACTCAGTTCTTATCCTTAAATTGCACCTCTCAGTATGCATTATCAGTATTACTAAAGCTTTAGTGAAGTTCCAGTTTAAGGACAAATTATGTCCTGCCCTATTCTTGGGAAATGGGTAAGCATAAACGAACACCAAGGTACTCTTCTTTAAAACCCAGTTCTTTAAAAGAGAACAATTTATTATTAAGAAAAAAACATAAAATATCTAAACCTATACCACTATTAAAATGTTTTAGAAGCATAAGCAAGTGAATTGATTCAAAAGTTAATATATATATGTATATATTTGGCCTAGTTACTCAACCATCTAGAGTAATTGAAACAGATCTCAGTACAAATGCTAAATTATTAACTGTACCTTATTCTGCTTTTTTTGGTTAAGGGTTAGATCCAGATGAATGTTTCTGGTTCCTTTAGGAACAGGATTTCCGGGGGCATTTGGAGCTTTCACAGGAAGGAGATAGGAAAATCATATTCCACAGACACAGAAGTATCAGTCTGGATCAAAACCTAAATTTTAACTCCATATATGATATCACTCCCTTCCCTTTAGTCTTAACCTCCACCTATTGCTCAGCTCCCAACTCCTGCTTCTCCTCCCCAAGATTCTAAAAGGAGTCACTGGGTACAGGGCTAGAAATCCCACCAATCATGTATAAGATTTTTTTTAACCAATAAAAAACATCAGATTACAATTTCCAAGTAACAGTACTTATCCAAAATATGTCTATGAAAAACCTCTAATGTATATCTAATACTGTATGGTGACCTCATTTTCACAGACAGTAAAGAAGATGGCTGCTTCTTTGAACATCTGTGTGGACTTAATTCATACAGCAATCAGTTTTGAGTCAATGCACAGTGCAGAGGTGAAAAATCCCAACATGATATTTCTGCACTGATTTACCTATCATCAAGTCAGCCTAGAATTAAATTCTTTTTTCTTTTCTCATTGATTGTGCCCCCCCCCCCAAATGCAACAATTGTGTTATTTTCTATCTAAGATTTAATTCAGGTGACCAATCACAGTAATATTTTTTATGTGATAAGCAAATTCATTGTGTTTGAAATACAATAAGAGTGCTTGCATGTGGCATATTTATTTTCTCCAAGCACATTATTAACTGTAAGGAAGAATGACTCATACAAGTATAACAAAACTGTATCATTCATATAGAAAGAAAACGTATTTATCTTTTTTTACAAATGTTAAGGATTCTAATCAAAGGCTTCTGTCTGAAACATCAGAGCTTCAGTATAAAAGAGCCATATAACTGCAGTTTCTTTACTAGTTAACTGCAAAGCTTCCTTTTTGTAAATTGTATGTTCTGGCAAAGAGGAAAAATGGATAGAGAAGAGTGGCCTGGTATCTAAAATGAAACTCCACAGAGAGCATTATACAGAGCGAGATCATTTCACCATAGGTAGTATAATTTTGCCTTCTAACTGAGTTTTGCAATTGGAACCCATCTTCTGCACTCTAAGAAATGGCCATTCAGAGGTTCTGCCCCGGAGCTTCCCTTTCGGCCCCAGGACAGCTCCTCATCTCTAGGTGTAGGACCTCTCTGCTCCCTCCTCACCTGCTCTCTTCCATATGTACTGAGCCACAAAAGGCTCTTTAAAATGAGCCCAGATGGAGGCTTTGGCCTTTTTTGTGATTCACACGGGAAAAAGAAGTTTCAAAAATCCTTTTGTCTGTGGCTTAGCTAGAATATACAGGAGACAATGGAGGAGGCCCCATTTAACACAGTGATCCCCAAAGTGATGCCTTTAAGCACCAAGGTGCCTGCTAATGGACTTCCTTGTGCCCATTTGCGGCAAAGCTTCTCTTCTCTAAAGCAATAAAAAAATCCTGGTTTTAATTGTTTGATGTGGTGACATCACTTCAAATAGAAGGCTGCTTGGCTTACAATCTCTGAAATTTGTGATAACCCCAGCACCTGTGACAGGCTTTTCTGATTGCTCTCCATAGCTAGGGACAGGAAGCCTCCCAGCAATTCCCTTTGATGCTTGCCAGTGCACTGGCAGGAGGAATTGGGGGGAGGTCTGGCGTGCCAGCGTCAAGCTGGCATGGCAACATCATTTCCATTTTAAACTAGAAGTGACAACAGGCAAAGTAAAACCATAGAGATTTTGCAAAATGCTGGATTATCCCCTTCAATGTTCTGATGTCACTTCCGGGAGCGTGGAGAGTGACACGCCCCGTCCCCAACATAAGTCTCCCACCAATTGCTGGGGGATCCTGACAACCCTATCCATTGCAGCCATTTTGTGGTGGTACTCACTGCCTATCTTTAAAATTCCAAAAGTGCTCACAGACTCAATGAGATTGAGGCCCCTTCCTGTAAAGCAGCAGACCAATGCTATTTCATTATACCCTGCAGATTTTCAGTACAGCTGAAAAATTATTTTACTTACTTCCGGACTAAGGACAGCAGTACTATCACTTGGCACATCTTCTTCATATCCTTTATTATGGAAGCTTTCTATTTCATGGCCAGTACTTCCTTCACTTGGACACTTATATGAACATCTTGGACTGTTGCTACACTGAGAAAATTCACATTTGCTGTCACCAACTTCAGAGGGTGTACATGAAAGGTGTGGCGAGCCACCGTCATCTTGGTATGGTGGAGGCTGCAGTTCATCAAGAGGAGGCGTTTGTCTCATTCTTTGAATGCAGTTAGCTGTGAATAAATGACAGTCATTATAGACTTTTACTCTATAACTAACCTGGCTGGAGCATAAAAAACATTTCTGATGATTTCGTAATGTGAAATTCTCTACATAATTGGATGAAATCCAGACTGTGCGCCCTGATCCAAAGTGTTTGTCATCTTGTGTACAGCCTTGTGCAAACGCCTATCTTTATTCAAAAACAGCTGGTGGATCCAGATGCTTTCTATCTCTCTGTTCAATTTACTCTAATCCTCCAAAGCTTCACTTGCAATTCTTACCTTGCTTCTGTAAACTATTCAGCCCCTGGTTTAATTTCTGCCTTGATAATGCAGGTCAGGCTACTAGTAGATGCTCTTTCAGGCTCATTTTCTATATTTCCTTGATAAGATTCCAACTGTACTTGAGATACGATTTCTTGCCTGTCTTTTCTGGTTTGCTACCTTGACTTCTGGACTTGTCTAGATTCTGCTTGACTTCTGTGGCTGAAACCAGGCCTTGTTGCTGATTCTGAAAGCAATCCTATATTCTGTTGCCATTCTAGACCTGTTCCTGTAGAGACAATCAAGAACCCAATTCCCTGGCAGTTACATTTTCACACAGATTCTCTTAAATGAATCTTTAAAAAAAAATGGGAATTCAAATATTTAACAGATGACTACAGCATTATTTGTATATGTATAAGTGCCTGTGTGTGTGTGTGTGTGTGTGTGTGTGTGTGTGTGTGCATGCACACATGCAAATGTACATAGGAAAGGGTGAGAGACAAAAAATGAGAAACGGGACTACAAATAGTTAATCAAATAAAAATCTTTTTATTGGCTACAAAATTGCTCCCTTCCAATACTCAGGCAAGAAAAATATCAGGACTTACAAAAACTGCAAGAAATGATTTTAGAAATCTTTCCCCTTATTTCACACCTAAGAGGGAATGCCTCTTCAAAGATGGCACGAGCTGTGACACATACATGTATAATTCAAAAATAAAGTATGTTTTTTGCTTCAAAACCAGTATTTTATTCGTATGCAAATTTGTGCAGATTAATCAATTACTCACAATCAACAGACAATTTCTTTAATCAGTTGCTAGCCCTAACATAGTATTTTCAAAATGAAAAGTACACATGAAAGAAACTCAAAGGAGAAATAGGTAGAATCATGTACTGAAAAAATACTGTGCATTTGCTCTAAAACGATATAAATTCAACCCAAAACATAGCTCTACAAAGATCAGAGCAGAAACAAGCTAGGGCTCTCATCAGCAAAGATCTAAAACAAGAGTCCAGTGGCAGCTTAAAGTGGTACATTTGCTGTGGCACAAGCTTTCAAGAGCCAGAGCATATTTGAGCAGATGCATGAAGGCTTACTCTCAGCTGGTCAACATATATACGCACAAAGGTAGATGTGTGTGTGTGTGGGAGGCTAAATACAGAAGCCAAATGGCCCAGCATTCCCATCCCATCAACATGTTCCATTACCATTGAATGGTATACCATTGAAAATACAGTCTAAAAACAACAAAGACTGATATGGTTGTCCCTGGAGTTTAAAATAAAAAATGTTTGAATGCATTAGACTTTTCTAACACACTAAATATGGGCAATACACCAAAGAGAGGTATATTATTATAAGAGAGGAAGTGGAACGACTAATGCAAGCTAACCAATTTCTATCTATTTGAATATAGGCCACATTGGAAAAATCAAATATCATCTTTAATATTAACTATCCCTCTTGTTGTTTCAGCAGCAATCTCCATCTGATTGCTTTTCTCCTGTGCGACTTTTCCATTGCTCCTACTATAGTTTGGTCCCTAGTCTTCTCTGTTAGTTTCACACACAAAAAATAGCATTGCTGTTACTTTGAACACCTTGCAGTTTCCCACAGGTCTTCATCATCTGCACTATTCTAGCTCTATAGTCAGTTTTGCCCAACCATATCTACAGTTTCTGCCTCATTAACATCTGGAAACTGCTGCCTCAACTCTGTGGTTTCAAATCCCCAGTTAGAGAAAACAGCTACCATCCCATTTTCCAGTTAGCTTTGAGATCCTTTTGCACTTCTTTAATTATTCATAATATTGAAGAAATGCATATTGTTATCAATTACCAAACCTGATTGTAATTACCTTATAGGAATTATACAACTTGCTAATTTTTTTGCAAGTAATGCTTTGCAATTATCAGGACTATTTTCATTCTCAGTGGTACCCCCACCCCTATTCCTCTTCATGCAGCATTCTGCGTGTTTATTTTTAATCTAACCTAAGTTTCAAAAGTTTTAATTCTTCAGGGGTTTCTAGGCAAATGTTAAAACAATTTAAATAAAACATAAAATGAAATACATGTTTAAAAATTAAAGAAACTCCTTTATTCTGAATGATTAAATACCCGCAGAGGTTTCTGCTATGCTATTTGGGCAACTGCAAATGGAATTTTTGTGTTTAAATATTTTTTGTGCTGAGAAAAGTTCATTTCACCAAATAACCCTACACTGCAAGGAGAGTATAGAATATAAATCGTAAATATTTAATGCAGACCTGGGGTTCTTTTTTCTTTTAAAACAGAAAGATTACATGACTGTACGCAAACAGGATTATTTTACAATGGAAGTGGGTTGTCTCAGCATCCTGGTACAGAGGAATCTCTGCTTGTATTGCATGCCTATCAAAATGAACACAATGAATATTAAACTGGAAACATAGCTGTATGTTGTGAAAATAAATCTTCAATAATGATTTGTAAATTGGGGGGGATAATTTTGTGCCCTAATTCTGATCCCAAATACAAGCTTTTCAAATTCATGTGTCCTGAAAATAAGCAAATGTATTAAAATATTATTACAGCATAACTGTTCATTTCTTAATAATTCCTTAAGTGGGCTTGCCATATACGTAAGCACTGGGCAGCAAAGTAAGAGAAAGGAAAAGAGGGTGTTGGGGTACCATAAAAAGCCGGAGCTGAGATCTGTGCATGCCTTCTGACCTTACGCAGCCAGTGAACATTGGCAGTGGACATAGCAGTGTAAACCTTGCTGAGAAGCAAGAAGCATACCAGTGGAGGGCGCTTCTGGCTATACAACAGCTATGTCATTGCTGTGCTATGCACTTCTAAGCATCCTCTACTTCCATGAACTTACACTGCCAATAAGGTCATGGGCTCTCTTTTGCTCAGCAGCAGTGGTTGCATTCTGTTTTCAACACACACACATATCCCACACACAACTGCATGTAATCCTGACGCTGCTGACATTTGAATGACCCCAGTCTAAAAGGTAGCTCCTTCTGTTTGTTTATTAATTAATTAATTTATTTATTTATAGCTTGGCTTTTTCACTAAAACTAAAGTCATCAGATGACTAACACATTTAAATGTTTATATGAACATGTATTTATTTATTTGCACTAATTAGCCACATTGTTTTAAAAAGAATTTTTATTTATTAGAAAATTTCTATGCCACCTCTCCAGAGTATCTGCTTAAGGCAGCTTACAAAACACAACAACAATCCAGCACCATAAAAGCTGACAATTAGACACCCAAGAGTGTGCAAAACAGTTTAAAACATAAAGCTGCCTTCTAGCAAATTGCATTATTTGGGTCAGGCATCCCAGAGCTGTGTACTCTAACTGCCAGCAATTCTCGAACATCTCCAGCAGAAGAGCCCAGCTATCTAAGAGCTTTTAACTGGAGATGCTGGGGACTGAACCTTGTTCAACATATCTGAGTAATTTACTCAGCCAACAAGCTGCGCAAGCATATAGTGCAGAGGTTGGCTGCAGCATGCTCCTCACCCTTCATATGGGTCTAGAAGATCGGAGAAGAAACACCCTGCCCTATTGAAAAGATTATGAGGATTCCATTGGAAAATAATAGTAGAGTAATTAAAATATATACTTCCACACAATATGTTGACATAGAATTATTTGACTTTAAATTAAACCAGCACATGAAGCACATTGCAGTGCTGAGAAATCCTATGAGATTTTGAAACTCATACAATAAAGATAATCTGATTATTCTTGTTCTTAAATACATTCTGGGCTGCCCAGGTTTATGCCTCCATTTGATGACATAATTGCTGAAATCACTCCTCCCATGAATCTTATTTCATATTCTAAAGCAAATCCATGGATGCTATAAAACAGACACGTATAGGCTAGACAAGCATGGTTGTCATTACATTTGTATTTTAGAACATCAGAGTGGGGTAAAGCAAGAGAAGGGTCCATGAACAGAAGTTCTGTGCAGTTTTTGCTGTATTTTAATAATTTATATTTAAGGTGGATTATGTAGTATAAATCAATGTGAACTACAGCAGCAACCTCTCATAAACAACGCAATTGGGTATAGAAAGTCAGTACATAGTCCTTTTCCAAAGTATCTCTCCAAACCATTTTGATACAGTACAGCCCTCCTACCTGTGTAAAAGAGCTCTTCTGAATAACAGAAAGCCAGGAGAGTTGAAGCCATCCTAACCTTTTCAGGCAGGCCATTCCACAAAATGAGACACACAGCAGAGAATGTGTGTGTGTGTGTGTTCCGGTTTCAAGTGGGCAGCCATGTTAGTCTGTAGAAGTATTTGTTGGCCTTTAAGGTGCTACTCCCTGTCCTGGATTATCCAGGCTAGCCCAGACTCATTAGATCTCAGAAGCTAAGCAGGGTCAGCTTTGGTTAGTACTTGAACGGGCGACTACTAAATAAACTGAGAGTTGCAAGAAGGGCCAGTTGCAGGCTTTGATGGGCCTTGGGATAGGATGCTGAGGGTCCTCCTCCCCTCCTGTGCCCACCACCAGGACCCCCATTCATTTCTCCCTTCCTGTCCTCACCCAGGTATTCCCACCTGCTGATGCATCCTTCCCCTGCCTGCTCATGACCACTCCCACAGCCTCCTGCATACCCTTTCCTCAATGGCAATGGGAGGTATGCTGCTGCTGTGACCGTCACACTTCTCCTGGCTGTGCTGGGCAGCCCTGGTAGCTCCCAGCACAGGAGGTGGAGCTCTTGCAAGCAAGTGGGCAAGAGAGACATACAATCAGGTGTCAGAGGGCCAGTGGCAGTAAGTCCTGCCAGAAGCCCTGGGCCCTGGCAGATGCCCCACGTCAGGACATGATAACGCCAGCTCTGGAGGCAAGCAATGGTAAACCACCTCCATTCATCTCTTGCCTTTAAAATCCTGGGGGGAGGGGGTCACCATAAGTTAGTTGTGACTTGATGGCACTTTGCATACAAGGTAATGCTGTACTCAAGACTAGATTACTGTAGAGCACTTTATGTGAGGTTGCCTTTGAAAACTCTTCAGAAACTTCAGTGGCACCCAGGTTACTGTTGGGGTCTGGATACAGGGATCCTATGGTATGATAAAGTAAAGGTCAATGTTAAAAATCATTATAATAGGTGAGCCATCTTGAGAATACAGAACAAATATAACAACAACAACATTCGATTTATATACTGCCCTTCAGGACAACTTAATGCCCACTCAGAGCGGTTTACAAAGTATGTTACTATTATCCCCACAACAAAACAACCTGTGAGGCGCGTGGGGCCAAGACAGCTCTAGAAGAACTGTGACTGAGCCAAAGTCACCCTGCTGGCTTCAAGAGGAGGAGTGGGGAATCAAACCTGGCTCTCCAGATTAGAGTCCCACGGTCTTAACCACTACACCAAACTGGCTCTCTGAGACTGTCTCAGAAGACACTGCTTTGGATTTCAACACAGGAAGAGTTTTACAAACGTGAAATGATAACTAAACGGGGAGTGGTTGACTTACAGAGATTTATCAGAGTTCTCACAAGGCGATTGTAAACTAAAGACAAAGGAAGATCTAATAGCTGAAGGTTTCAAATGTCAATATTTTTTTAATGCACAATTATTAGAAAAGTTTAAATCAGATAAAAATTATAGAGCTTTGTGCAAATGATGAACATGTTATTTCTATAATGTATAAATTTTTATTGAAATTTGATACAGAAGAAGAATGCGTTAAAGATTGTATGATAAAATGGGCTAAAAGTTTTGAGTATAATATACAAATGGACCAGTGGGAAAATCTGTGGGTAGAGAGGCTCAACTTTGAGTTCCATACTCAAAAGAAAACTTTTATAAAATGACTAGCTCGATATTTGTGCTTCGCTACAGTATTGAACTACTTTTAATCCAGTTATAATACTTATGGGTTTGTAATATTTTTTGGTTTGTGGGGTTCATTTCCAAGTTGGTTTTGTTGTATAATAGCATAGTACCTGAGCTTCACAAAGGTGTTTGAATAAAGTGAAGCATGTTGATGTCAAAAACCGATTAAGTGAATTTTGAAATGTAACATTTATTGAAGAGATTTTAAAAGGAAAAGATTGTAGTGCAATAAATAAAGTGAAAAATACACACAAACTGTTCTTTTCCTACTGAAGGACCTCTTTGTAGACCACATTGGTGGTTTTCCCCTCAGGTGCTAGGATCACCAGGCTGCTGGGTGAGCTCACTCTGCAGCAGGCCACGTAGAACTGCCCATGTGAGAAGCAGTCCTCCCTCTAGTCAATTTCTGCCACCTTCAGTGTCTGCCCCTGGGACTTGCTGATTGTCATAGCAAAGCAGGCCTTGAGGGGGAACTGCAGTCTCTTGAACTCGAATGAGTTACCTGATGGTATAAGTGGTATGCTTGGTATGAACACTGACTCCTCCCGAGCACTGCCGGTGAACAATGTGACTTTGATGATGTTCCTGTGGGTGCTTACATCATGAAAGGAATGTTCTCCCCAAATTTCATGCTTCTAGGTTTCGGCTAGGCAGTGATGAGTCAGTCAGGACACTTGTCTTTATATATATATAGATGTGTCGGTGGTATATGTCTCCAGATAAATTAGCAAAAATGGTCAAAGGTATCTCAAACAAATGCTGGAAATGTGAGCAGCATGAAGGAACATTTTATCACCTTTGGTTACAAATTCATACCAATTTGAAGATCAATATAGAATTTAACCAGAAGCCTTTTTGTTGGGCCTAAGGGGCACACAGTTGGAAAATTAATATGGTATCTTCTTTTTATATATCACAATGGTGACAAGGCTTTTATATGCATAAAAAGGAAAAGTACAGTACTGCCTTCAATGGATGACTGGATTGTGAAAATGAGTTAGCTGAAATGGCTAAATTTACTGCTTTATTTATTTTATTTATTTATTTATATTTCAATTTATATACCGCCCATCCCCAGGGGCTCTGGGCGGTGAACAGTTAAAATCGATAAAAACAAGAACTAAAATCAATATACAAACAATAAAACAAATTAACAAAGTGCAGTGGTGGGGAGAACCCTCCCCCACCCCAAAGGTGGGAGGCCGACATGGCACCGCCCCCTTCAATCACCGAAAGCCTGGCGGAACAGCTCTGTCTTGCAGGCCCAGCGGAACGATAATATGTCCCGCTGGGCCCGGGTTTCCATTGACAGAGCGTTCCACCAGTCTGAGGCCAGGACTGAAAAGGCCCTGGCCCTGGTTGAAGGGAGGCGGGCTTCCTTAGGGCCGGGGACCACAAGTAAATATTTATTCGCTGATCGAAGCGATCTCCAGGGAACGTACAGGGAGAGGCGGTCCCGAAGATATGCTGGTCCCAACCTGCTCAGGGCTTTAAAGGTAAGAACCAACACTTTGAACCTGATTCGGAATTCAACCGGAAGTCAGTGCAGCTGGCGCAGGACAGGTGTGATGTGTGACTGGTAAGGTATACCAGTCAGGACCCGTGCAGCCGCATTCTGGACCAGTTGTAGTTTCAGGATCAGGCCCAGGGGTAGCCCAGCGTAGAGTGAGTTACAGTAATCTAGCCTGGAGGTGACCGTTGCATGGATCACCTCAATCAGAGATAACATTCATAACAAATTGGAAACCTCTGATTGACTTTCTGCGTGAAATGGGAAAAGATGAACTGATGATTTGTGGATTTGATTTCTAAGAAGATAAATTTGGAGAAATTAAATAAACGGGGTAACATAGAAAAGGTAAATTTTTGAGGTAGCAAGGCTATAAGTATAATGTTTGTAAGGATAGCACAGGTGTTGTAGAGAAAATTAAAAATGGTTTCTTACATATGTATCATTTTTCTCTGTTCTTTTTCTCTAGTTTCTGTTCTCTTTCTTTCTCTTTTCTTTTTCTCCTTCTCTATTTCTGTTTTTTTCTGGTTTTTTTCCCCCTCTGGGCAGCCCAATCCTAGGGCCTGAGTCAGTGCCCCTGCCCACACATCGACGTAAAAGAGGCGCTGCTCTGCCACTCCCTATGGACTTTTGCAGGAGAGCCACGCCAGTGCCAGAGCTCAGCAAAGTGTGGTGTGGCCACTGCCAAGAGCACCTGCCCGCCGTTCCCCTGACAATCCCACCCACACTAGTCAATGGTCACACCACTCTCCTTTTGTTTTTAAAGAAATTTTTATTGGGTGAGTAAAAATTAATATTACAGATTTTAAATTAAAACCCTCACTTCCATGTTCTCCCACCCTTTCCCCTCCCCCCTTAATCTAAGACTTCCAACTGTTTTCCAGGAGTGACTATTCTGCGCTGGTGAGGAAAAACAGCAGCTGGCAAGCTGTCCTCACAGGGAAGCAGTGCAAAGGAGGAGAAGGAAGACGTTCTCCCGGCACCAGTCCAGATACCAGAGATGGCACAAATCCAAACAGCCCTGCCGGTGGAGAAGCTCATGGATGAGAACTACCAGGTATGGTCCATCCGAATGCAGCATTACCTTAAGAGGGAAAGTCTTTGGGTCTGTGTTGACAACCCTCCAGACGACCCCACGCCGGCAGAGGCGGCGAAAGATGAGAGGGCACTGGCTATGATTGTGTTAAGCATAGCCGACAGCCAGCTAAACTATGTGGCTCACGAAAACACAGCTCAGGCAGCTTGGAAGGCACTCAAGGCCGTGCACCTGCGTGAGTCAGCAGGAGTTTTGATAGCCTTAACGAGAGCCCTGTACCGAAGGGTTCAGAAGCCTGGAGAACCAGTGCAAGAACACATAGCCGCATTGACGCAAAGCTTCAGGGACCTGGAGCTAAGAGGAAAGACTTTCTCAGAGCCGGACCAGGTATATATTTTGCTCTCCAGCCTAGCACCTGAGTATGATATTCTCCTGACAACATTGGAGATGGTGCAAGCAGACGATTTAACATGGAGCTATGTTGTAGCTAAACTGCTGGATTATGAAAGGAGGCGAAGAGACAAGCTGTTATCTGAGTCTGGGCGTGCAGCCAAGTCTGGGCATGCAGCCAAACCTGGGAACGCAGCCAAGTCTACAGCGTGTTCTGAGGGGCCCGACAGCCAACTCCAGAGAGACAACAGGCAAGCTGTTCAGATGTCTCCAGTTTTGCTGGCAACCAGAAACTGCTGGACATGCAGAAGCAAATCCCATTTTCGTAGAGAGTGCCTACATTGAAGGAAAGGAAGGAGGCCGGAGTCCAGCAACAGCCGAGGTGATTCCAGGAGCGGAGAAGCAAGGCTGGTGGTGTCTGCTGTCACTGGAAGCTGTTGGCTTGTAGATTCAGGCGCTTCTCAGATAATTTGCCGGGAGGAGTCCGTGCTGGAGGACGTCCATGAGTCAACACTGCCTCACATCAGGCTAGCTGATGAGAGGTGTGCAAAGGTGACTTGCCAGGGCAAACTAACTTTTCCTTCCTTAGGACACACCTTCAGGGATGTATTATGCATACCCTCATTAGAAAGCAACCTGTTGAGTGTGTGTGCTCTAACCAGAGTAGGGTTTAACGTATCTTTTTCCCAGAGTGGGTGCACGATCTCTAAAGAGGGAAAGCCTCTGATGCAAGGTGAATTGCGTAATGATGTCTATTCCATTGAGAATGTTAAAGTAGGGGCACAGGTTGTGTCCAACAGGTGTGACCATGAAGGGTGTGTCCATATTTTACACCGCAGGCTTGGTCATATCGGGTATGAAGCACTAAGGAAAACATTGGCTCTGCTACCAGGGGAAAGTGTAAAACCATGTAAGCATTTTCTAGACTGCCAGGTCTGCAAACAGGTAAAGAGTCATGCTTATCCTGTGGCTAAGTCCAGTAGCCGTGTGTCAAATAAGCCCTTAGAACTGGTCCACATGGATCTGATAGGGCCGTACCCTCAAAGTCATTCAGGGAAATGATATGCTTTGATTATCTGTGATGATAAGAGTCGTTATCTGTGGGCGTATGTGCTGACACACAAGTCAGACACATTTCAAGCAGTGAAGTACTGGCACAAAAGAGCTGAGTTGCAGCTGGGTGAAAAGCTTCGTGCCATTCAAACCGACATGGGTGGAGAGTTCCAGACAAATGAATTCTCTAGCTGGTTGAATAAAAAGGGAATTGTTCATAGAATGGCAAACCCAGGGGTTCCACGTGAAAATGGCGTGGTGGAACACAGTGGTGGTAAAGTCCAAACAATAATGAAAGCCATGCTGACAGATGCAGACCTGCCGGTATTTTATTGGGCTGAGGCATTGGGAGCAGCCTGTTATGTCAGCAACAGGGTTTGGAGTAGGGCAATAAATGATATTCCCTACAGAGTGTTGTATAAAAAGGACCCAAAGCTCGGGTATCTAAGAGAGTTTGGGGTTAAAGCGTGGGTAAATGTGCCTCTAAAGCAGAGGAGAAAGGGATCTGTCAGAGCAATTCAACATGTGTTTGTAGGATATCAGTCTGGTATGAAATCCTACAGGTTTGTCACAGCAGACCGAAAGGTTTGTTTTAGCAGATCCGCAAGCTTTAATGAGCACAATGGGTGGGAAAGACTCCATGGTAAGGAGGAGAAATCACAGGTGTTTCTGCCGTTAACAGAGCACAAAGAGGCTCAGAGTGGCAAAAGTCAGCCACAGAGTGTGATTCATGAGCAGGAGGTTAAAAGGGAAGAGAAATCTCCTACAACACAGTCTCAGAGTCCTGGTATGAGAATTCCAAGAGTGTCACAACGCTCCACAAAAGGAGTGCCTTCTGTGAGATATGGCTTTGAGCCAGATCTGCCGCAAGTAAATTTTGTGTGGGTGCCAGAACCGGCTGACTATCAAGAAGTTTTGCGGCTAGATGGGTCTGAGAGAGAGGCTTGGTTCGCTGCTATGCGACAGGAATATGAGTCCCTCGTAGATCACCAAGTGTTCTCTCTGTCTGAAATGCCAGAAGGGAAAAGCCCAGTGGGCTGCAAGTGGTTGTATAAAGTGAAATATAACCCTAACGGAGGTTTTAAGTGCAAGGCTCGCCTTGTGGCAAAGGGATACTCTCAAATACAGGGGCAGGATTATGATTTAGTGTTTTCACCAACTATGAGGGGGGAAACCTTCAGAGCTGCTCTGTGCAAAGCGAGTGCAGAGGGCTTAGCGGTTTATCACTTTGATATTGAAACTGCCTTTCTGAATGCAAACTTGGAAGAAGAGGTATATATGGAACAAATTCCAGGTTTTGAATCTGAACAAAAAGGTTGTGTATTAAAACTGCACAAGTCCATCTATGGGTTGAAACAGGCAGCACAGTGCTGGAATTTATGTTTATCAAAGGCACTTAGCTAGCCTTGGATTTAGGCAAGCAGAGGCTGATCCATGTTTATACACAAGGAAGAGTGGTAAGAAACAATGTTACCTACTTTGCGATGTGGATGATCTCTGTTTTCTTTGTAAGTCAACCGAGGAATTGGATGAATTCCGACAAGCAATAACTGGTGTGTTTAAAACAAGGTTTTTGGGGCCTATTTCAAACTACTTAGGTATGCAAATCACCAGAAACAGCTCAGGGTGTTTTGAGCTGAGTCAAAGCAATAAAATAAAACAGTTGCTGAAGCAGCATGGAATGTCAGAGGCAAGAGAAGTGCAAACTCCCATGTCTGCTGGGTGTCTTAAGGAGCCAAGGAATACTCGTTTAGAAAATAAAACAAAATACCAATCGTTAGTTGGGTCACTGCTGTATTTGTCCTGCTGGAGCCGCCCTGATCTGGGTTATGTGGTGCAGTGGCTGTGTAGGCAGTGTGCAGATCCCTGTGAAAGGGACTGGCAAGCAGCAAAAAGGGTGCTGCATTATCTGAAGGGAACTTCTGAACACAGGCTTGTACTAAACACTACAAAAGGTACTGAAGTGGTAGCCTTTAGTGATGCATCATGGGGTAATGATGAAGGAAGGTCTACTTCTGGGTATCTTATACAAGTTCTGGGAGCACTAGTATTTTGGAAATCACAAAGACAAACATTAGTGGCAACTAGTTCGTGTGTGGCCGAATTTGCCTCATTAAGTGATTGTATTCTGCAACTGGAATGGGTAATAAAGTTATTGGGGGATCTGAATATCCAATGTCCATTGTCCATTGCTAGTGAAAATAAAGTGTGACAGTTCTGCTGCGGAGCAATTGGCACAACACCAAACAATACGTGCCAGAAGTAAACATATTATGCCAGAAGGTATAATATGTTTAAGTCATTGTAGGTCAAATGAAAATTGTGCAGATCTGTTAACAAAGGGACAAAACCAGGAAATGTTGGCTAAATGCAAAGAAATGCTGGGTAGCATGCCTCTTGTCTCAAGGAGGAGTGTTGACATAATGAGCCAAGAAGCACATGTGCATCTTGCTGTTTAGGTCTGTCTGTCATAACTGATGTAAAAGATCTATTTGACAGGTCCTTGGATGATGCAAGAGTGAAGAAACAGCCTTTGACACCTCACCTGATATGCTGGGATTGGACACTGGGGGGTGCTATGGATGTACATAAGCCAGCTGTGTCTGGTGTAAGTGTGGAGCTTGTTCCGTTAAGTGCTTGGCGAAGCACTTTGACACTGAGAACCAAGTCCTGTATATAAGTCACTGTAAAATACATGTACATACACTTTTACTACTATAAGTGTGTGGAAGCCTTATTTATAGCTCAGCTACAGTTCAAACCACACTGCGCCAACACTACTTTCTGCAAAATTAATAGTTATCTAACAACCATAATTGTCCCTTTACGTCCCACTTCTTTTCCAAATACTGTTTTAGTTTACCCCAGTCATTAAGAAATTCTTCTGGATTCTGTTCTCTCAACTTTCTCGTCGTTTTGTCCATTTCTGCCATGTACAGCAATTTTTGTATCCAATTTTCAATAGATGGTACTTCTTGCGTCTTCCACTTCTGAGCATATAAAATTCTTGCCGCTGTTGTCATATAGAATAATAAAGTTCTTTGTTGCCTGGGAATCTCTTCTAATTTCAGATTTAGCAACAACAGTTCTGGGTTCTTATTTATTGGGATTTGTAAAATTTCAGTCATAACTTCTGTAATATCTCCCCAGAACTGCTTTGCTACCTCACAGGTCCGCCACATATGATATAATGAACCTTCATGGTTTTTACATTTCCAACACTTATCTGACATTTTGTTGTTCCCATATGCTATTTTCTTCGGCGTTAGGTACCATCTATATATCATCTTATAAACATTTTCTTTAATATTGGTACAAGTCGATATCTTCAATGTATTTTTCCACAAGTATTCCCATGCCTCCATTGTTATGTCTCTATTACAATTTATGGCCCACTTCACCATCTGGACTTTAACAGTTTCGTCTTCTGTATACCATTTTAACAAAATCTTATAGACTTTAGAAATCTTTTTCTTGCCTTCTTGTAGTATACTTGCTTCCAATTCAGAGTTTTTCCATTTAAATCCCAATTTTAAACGATCCTTGTCATATAAGTCTTTAATCTGTCTGTATTGGAACCATCCATAGTGAGAGGATAATTCGTCTCCTGTTTTAAGTTTAATCATATTTTGCTCCATTTTCAACACCTCCTTATACGACAAACATTCCTCTCTGTTGTAAATTGTTCTCGGGTCAATAACTTTCAGTGGCACCACCCACGTCGGGATACCCTCATCCAAATATTTTTTATATTTTTGCCAGACCGTGTAGAGGCTTCGTCTAATGTAATGATGCAGGAACATAGAGTCCGCTTTAATACGCATGCCAACCAAAGAGTTTCTTGTATCCTTCAAGTGTTAAAAGCTTAATATTCTCTAACAACATCCATTCCCTGAGCCACACCAAACATATTGCTTCATGGTATAGTCTTATATTTGGTAATTGTAGTCCCCCTCTTTCTTTGGCATCACATAACACTTTCATCTTCACTCGAGGCTTCTTCCCTGCCCATACAAAGTCTGATATTTTCTTTTGCCACTTATCAAATTGTTTATTGTCTCTTATTATTGGTATTGTTTGCAATAAAAACATAATCCGTGGTAGTACATTCATTTTGATTGCTGCTATTCTTCCCAGCCATGACAAATTCAACTTATTCCATTTGATTAAGTCTCTGTCTATTTGTTGCCATAGCTTTTCATAATTGTTCTTGAATAAGTCAATATTTTTAGCAGTAAGTTCTATTCCTAAATATTTTACTTTATGTGTTACCTCGCAATTGGTAATTTCCATTAACTCGGTCGCACCACTCTCCTGACAGGTGGGCGAGGGGTTAGCAGCAGTACAGCCAATGGGAAGGCTGCAATCTCTGATGCCCACCAACACACACACCTCTTCAGGGAGCAGGCAACCTGCCACGGGGACAGAGATAACACTTGTAAGGACACCAGGTAACTCTCAAAAGACTTCAGGAGTTAAAGTTCTTTATTGATAAGATGCCAGTTTCATGCTCTTACACCATCCTTGCTTGGACTGGCAGCTACAGACAAGCCTAAAGCAGATAAAGGTTCCCCACAATTCCCCCCACTCCTCCCTCCTTCTAACAGTCCTCAACTCTGTATGTAGGAAAACAGGCTGTGGGAATCATAGACTTCTCAAGGCCAGGCAGGTTCCTAGGCTAGGGAGTTCCACTAGGTACAGATTACAGCAGGAATCAACAACCGCTTCCTGTTCTCAGTTTCCCACTTCAGTGACAGAATCACAGACAGAATCACTACAATAGCATCAGCTTCAGCTGCAGGGGTATGACAGGTGATCCTGAGCACCTGACAACACTGAAGGTGCAGATAGGGCACCCACCCTCTTGCCCGTCCAGCCACCATTTCTGATGAGGGCCAGGCCAGTGGCAACAGCTCTGCATGCCTGCAAATCCACCCCCCCCCCCACCGCCGCTGTAAGAAGCAGGTTCCCTCCCTCTGAAAAATGGGACCAGAAAGGCAGCAGGAACCAATGAGGATCACACTCGTAGCCTGCAGCACTTGAGATCAGCCCCCAGATTCCAGAGAGGCAGGTGGAGAAGCAGGTACTTCAATGAGTGACAGGAATGCCCATTGGAAACAATGTAAGAGGACAGAAGGTCCATTGGAGGTGATGGGAGTGAAAAGCACCCACAGACTTGCAGCAGCACCATTTGAACACATCACTGCATCACAAAGATGCGAGGAGAATGCTGATTGGACCTCAAAAGCCATGCTCCAGTCCTAGGGGTGACGCCCCCCAGAATGGACTGAAGGGCAGTAAGTTGTCCTGAAGGGCGGTATATAAATCAAATGTTATTATTATTATAATTTATTATTAAATATCAGCATGTACTTGGATGCTCTACCCTTCGCTTTGTCCTACTCTTTTCACCATTCTGCTCTCCCACTTTGTATCCCCTATTATGAATGGAGGGGAGGATTCTCAATCCTTCACAGTCTTTGGTTCCTTCTATAGGCCACTACCAGCCAAACTAAAAAGGCTTAACCCCTCACCTGCCATTTGGGGAACTGGTGGGTGAGGAAACTTTCAACACAGCTCGACACAACCAAGGAAAGATCTTTATTGGATTACAGTAGAATATAAGAGGTAGAGAACACACACTAAGTTCCCGTGCGCTAGGCTTAATAAAAAGCAGAAAAGGAAAAGGTTTAATTGTTTACTACTTCTTGAGGGTTACAAAAAGTACCTGCAACAGCCCTGCTGAATGGTTCATTGCTTGGGGAGGTAGGGGAGAGAGGCAAGCCCTCTCTAGCACCCTTTTCTCCATCCCTGATGAACCGCACACACAAAAGGCTGCAGAGCTCCCTTCACACATCATGTACATCTGTACCTATTTCAAACTTGTGATAGCCCTTTCTACAGCTATGTATGTCTTACAATTTTTTCAAATAATATAAAATAAACAGCTTCAGCTGTTATGAGTCACCTCAAGGAAGTCTATAAAATTTGACTAAAACATCTCTTGCTCATGCTATAGAAAAATTTAAATAGCATTATGTAGTTTAATTTTAATTATTCAGTTCAAGGCACTTAATTCACTGTATTTTCATAAGATTCTAATACAAATATTTTTATTTATTAAAATATTTATATCCTGCCTTTTCTGATGGCTCAAAGTTTATAAATCCAAATTTAAGCATGAAAAATATAATAAACCCCTAAATAATCCCTATCCCTTGCCAAAATGGTTGCCCGCCTCTGTTCAGAACCCACCAGTTTAATATATTTATCAATTTACTGCAGAAGGGACTGCTCACTAAATCCTACCAAAGAGAACTGGTTTGCATATCATGACCATATTAAGAAATTTAGTTCAGGTATTAAATTTTTATAAAACTGCAAGAGTTCTTAAAATTTTTGTTAACAATTTCACCCATATAATATGCACCTCCTTCACCAAAGCAGCTCATTTAACTTTACTTCCAAATAATACTGTCTTGTGTATAGATTTATATACTGACATTACTGGAGAAGCAACTATTTTAGAATTAGCCCTCATTAAAAACAATTGTGATTCAATGATGTACTACCATGTAGTAAAGCAAATATTAGACTTGTATAACATCATATGCTTCCATCTGCCACGTGCACTACAGTCAAAAAGCTGTTTTATTTGGTACACAAACTTGAAAAATAAGTAAGAAAGTGTAGGTATCTGAAACATATCCAAAAATAAAAAAACTGCATTAACATTTTGGCTACTCAACAGTTCTTGAATGATGAAGTGCATGGTTTAACCAGATATGATATTGCAGTTTACTTACTCAAAGTAAGAAATGCATATTGTAACATAGGCTTGGGTAATGTTAGAATTTTGATAGGCGATCACAGCTGCACCAGAATTAGTTTCTATAGCAACGAAGAAGAAATAATGTGGTGAATTGCATTGTAATACACAAAGATAGGTTCCTTGCAAACAGGATTATTCTAATAAAACTTTGGCAATTCTTCATTTATTAAAAGATTTCTTCTAAATGATCATTCATGCTTTTTAGACTTAGAAATATTGCTTCTTCAATTTTTTTTATGCGTCTGTACGCATATTACTCTTCAATTTATCTTCCTGCAAATAAATTCAAGACATGCCCATTTTTTAAAGGTGGGGGAGGGCATTTCTAGTGTAGCCTGACCATTTTTCAGAGTGTCGTATTATTTTTTTCAAAAGGCGAGCATTAGACATACCTGTAAGTAATTTATTACAAGGAATCATATGGACAATGCTTTGTGATTCAAAATCATTGTAAAAACTACAGGATTGGCTTGGGAATGAACACTGACATGACATTTGCAAAACCTATAGAACTCATGAGATTTATAATTGCTTTTATCAGTGTATCCTCTCTTATGGCTGGAACATGATTAAACAAATCTATTCAAGGGTCTATTCCTCTTTACAAAACCAAGTTCTTTTTAAAAAATCAGTTAAAACGTATCTTAGCTCTCAAATGTTAGAGATTTCTAACAGATAATGCTGTTGCGTCTTCTCTTTTTCAGCTATTTGTGGCAATTAATTACAAGCATATGTCTGAACCTTTTATGCATTTTGCCCTTATAATGCGGCCCATTACTGTGGCTCACTCTATCCCCCTGAGTTCCAAAGTATCTTTGGAGTTGCCATGGAGACCACCGACATTCTTTCTCCCACAATTGCTTTGTGTGTCTTATCAAACACCAGAAAACTGACACAGTAGGAATCTCAGCCATCTATATAGGATGAATTTCTAATTTCTTAGTACTACTCCTTAAATCCCCACCCCATTCCTGCAAATAAGCTGTACTTAAGTGCTAAGTGAGATGTATCAGATGCTTTAAAAAAAATTTTTTAAAAAAGAGTTAATATGGTAAGATTTAAACCATTTGGAGGCATTCCAAAAAAGAATTCAATAGATTCTATTCAGCTCATTTGAGCAGAGACAACATGTGAACTTCAATGTCTTAAGCAAAGTACAACTGGCATCAAATCTTAGCATCCAGCTCAGAAATTGCATTGCAACAAATTCCAATTTGCCATTTCTATTCCTCTCTTCCCAGTTCCACTTCTGCTTTCCCTTGTCTTCTTTTTAGACAGTGTCACCACAATACAATAGCTCTGATTTGCAAGTCTGAGTTACATGTGTACCATAGAGCATCTCTTATTTTTCTCTATGAATAAGGAAATGCCCTAGGTGCACATTTCTGGGCATCAAAGGGTCTTTTTCCCTTCCCGCAAGAATTTGGGAAGTCCACTGCACTTGCTTTTGGCTTGTAATGATGGTTATGAACTCAGGCTTGGGATATTCTTGGACATTTGAGAGGCAGTACCTGGGGACAGTGGAGTGTAGGGAGGGGAGAGAGCTCTGGATATGATGCCATAAAATCCACACAAACAGAAGTTGCCATTTTCTCCAGGAGAACAGATATCTGTCCTTTGGAGATCAGCTATCATTCCAGGGGAACTCCAGGCTAGACATGGGCACGAACCAAAAAAATTTACAGAACCAGAGGATCATGGTTCGGTGTAGGCCACGATCCCAAATTCCCGAACAGCAACGAACATATCCCGTTCCCAAACCCAGATCATGGAAAACGCAGTGGAGGGGCACCCTGCTGTTCCCAGCGATACAGGAACGGTGGGTGGTGCCGGTGGCTGCTGGGCCTGGTGGGCACAGGGAGGAGGTGGGGGGTCTGGCCGCTTGCTGGCAGCACCCCCCATGTGCCCACCTGCCAGGCCAAAGAAGAGCGCACTGGTATTCCTGGCCGGGGGGGGGGATGCGACATTCGCACGGGGGCAGCCTGATCCCCCAGCTACCGGGTATCCTCGCCTGAGGCTCCAGCTTAGGAGATACCCGACAGCAGCCGACATGCCCAACAGCACCCACGTTCCTGCCTCACCAGAAAGGATGGGAGGGAGAGGACGTGTCACGCGGGGGGGAGAGTGGGGAGCTCCCCCTGCAACCACCCGGCCAAAGTGGAGTGCACTGGTATTCCCAGCATGGGCGGGAGAGGACGTGACATTCAGAAGGGGGCAGCCCGATCCCCCAGCAACTGCGTGTCCTCGGCTGAGGCTCCCACAGAGAATGATCCTGATGGTCGCCAACAGCACCCACCTTCCTTCCTCACCAGAAAGGATGGGAGGGAGAGGACGTGTCATCATGAGGAGGGGGGAAAGATCCCCCTGCAACTGTGGGTCCTTACTCGAGGGTCCCACTGAGAATGATCCTGACGGTCACCGACAGCACCCACCTTCCTGCCTCGCCAGAAAGGATGGGAGGGAGAGGATGTGTCATCATGAGGAGGGGGAGGGGGAAGATCCCCCTGCAACTGCCCGGACAAAGTGGAGCGTGCTGGTATTCCCAGTAGGGGGGGGGACATGACATTCAGAAGGGGGCGGCCCAATCCCCCAGCTACCAGGTGTCCTCACCTGAGGCTCCAGCTTAGGACATACCCAACAGCAGCCGACAGCACCCACCTTCCTGCCTTGCCAGAAAGGATGGTAGGGAGAGGACGTGTCATCATGAGGAGGGGGAGGGGGAAGACCCCCTGCAACTGTGGGTCCTTACCCGAGGGTCCCACTGAGGATCAGTGCGGCGGCGGCAGCAAGCAGCTCACACCTTCCTGCCTTGCCGGAAAAGACTGGAGTTGTGGGACACATTCCCACCCAGCTGAAGGACATCCTGTCAGTCCCATTGACAGGGGAGCCACCACGTTGTCAACCGACTCCACCCCTATATGGTAAAATCGGCTACACGATGGCAACCGAGCTGTGTAACCAAAGAGGGAGCAGTAACAGGATAGTCTCTCGTAAAGCGGGGGGCTGAACTGATCCGCTGTCCTGCCTTTGCGGAAAGTAGGGGATGGGCAGGACAGAAGACATTGCTTGGACGGGTCACAGTGGTTCCTGAGAGGGAGACAGAAACATAGCAGCAGCAGCAGCAGCAGACATTGGCCACCTTCCTGCCTTTCCGGGATGGACATGAGTCAAGGGACCCATTCCCCCCTGCTCAGAGGGGGCAGCAGGTGACCACGGAAAGGGGAGGTACCATGCGGCGCCACACTAACACCAGCAACAGCTCCTGAGCTGCCCCTTGTGCCCCAAAGCAGCAGCAGCAGACCTCAACCACCTTCCTGCCTTCGCGGAAAGGACGGTAAGGGAAAGACAGGAGAGGTTGGGAGGCATCTGAACAGATTGCAATACTGCAATGGGTTGGCATGGGGGGGGGGGCTCGGTGGACTCCAAAAGGTACTTGCGCACCATGGCCCCCACCGAGTCCTCCAGTGGGTGGGACCCGCCCGCTGTGCTGCGACCAACCACACTGCCCACCGACAAGGCACACAGATCGAAGGTGTCCATTGGGGTGGCTCTGTCCTGGCCTGGCTATCTTCCCACCTCTTGCCCCTCGCCCTCACCCTCCTCCTCCACCGCCTGCCCCTCGCCGCTGCCCGGTTCCTTGTCTCCTGCCCTCTGTCTCTGGAAACGGAGCACCGCTCTGCGGAGCTCCTTTTTCCAGTGCTGCATCTGGCCCGCCTGCGTGGCGATGCTACCCTTGATGCGAGGGTCACAGAGGGAGGCAAGCTGGTAGGGCGCCCAGCAGCGGAGAGGATGCAGGTGTTCAGCGACGCAGGCCTGGATCCTCCGGACAAAGTCCCGGACCCTGGGGAGCAGCTCTTGCCCTTGCTGGAGCTCCTGGGCCAGAAACTGGTCAAGGCCATGGATCAGGGGGAGGACCTGACCCATGCTGGCCTGGTAGGAGCACAGGAGCTCCGTGGTATCCTTGAATGGCTTGAGGATCCGGGACATCTATGCAAGGACTCTCCAATCCATGGAGCTGAGGCCTAACTCCCCTCCCCTCCTCAGCACATCCAAGGAGGACAGGATGTCTTGCACCATGCACCTCTGCTCCACCAGACAACAGATCATGTTGTAGGTGTAGTTCCAGCGGGTGGGCAGGTCCTGGAACAGTTGGTGCTCGGGGTCCCCTTCCTCCCCCTGCCTCTGGAGCAGCTCGCGGGATGAGTTGATGCTGTGAGAGAAGTGGGAAGCGATGCGACAACAGGTGTCCAGCAGACTGCGCGTCTGCAAGGTTCCCTTGTCCCAGCTGTTCCTCGGCTTGCTCCTCAGCCCGAGCACATCCCGCATCATGAGGTGCAGCTTGTGCACCATGCACACCAGGCCCGGGAGGGATGCCTCTTTCAGGGCTGCCAACATGTTGGCTCCCGTGTCCGTGACCATGAAGCCATGACAAACCCTTCCACCCCGGACGTCCACTCTCTCAGAGCTGCCATGACGGTGGTGGCGATGTTCTTCCCAGTGTGGACCTCGTCCATCCCCCGGGCCTGAAGGAGAACCACCCTGTAGCCTGGGCTCAAGCTGGGCACCTTCTTACGGCTGCAAGATCTTGGCCTGGGGAAGCGGAGGTCCTGTGGTTGCCACCAGTGGGCGGTGATGGCCAGGTACCCATGATGGCAGCCGCTCCACAGGTCAGCCGTGGACTGTTCTGCCTTCGGCGGCTGACAGGTCTCTGCGCACCATGTCTCGCACTGCCTCGTACAGGGCGGGCATGACTCGACACCCAACGGTGAGCCGTGACGGCATCAAGAACCATGGGGCAAAGTGCTGGAGCAGCAGTTGGAAGCCCACACCCTCCACGACCGACAGGGGGAAGCCTTGCAGGGCGATCGCCTGCGCCACCACACGAACGCCCACCTCCTGAGCCCTTGACCTCACCCTTTTAAGCGGCACCACCCCCGACCCCGATGGAACAACTTTCCCCAGGGAGGCCTGCCTGAGCCTTCCGCTCCCACCAGCCGCACCCTCGGGGCAAGGCTTCTTGCTCTGGGTGCATTCCAGAGACCCTCCCACCAATCCCGGATCAGACTCGCTGGAGGCCCTCCATCTCCCCTTGACAGATGTTTCGCTGCACGAGGACGGAGACCACAGGCTCGGGTGGTGCCTCTTTAGGTGCCGAGTTAGGGCCAAAGATGACAGGTGCTGCGAATCATTGCCCCTGCGTACCAGGCCCACACACACACAGCACCGCACCATGTAGGGGTCATTACCAAGGGCCCGAAAGTGCCTCCAAACATTGCTGTTGAACTGTGGCCCGCTTACGGTTCCAGGGGAGGGAGGACGAAGGGTTGCTGCTGGCTGTGCCACGGTGCTGGCAACGGAAGACGGAGTGGTGGGTGGACTGCAGGCAGGGACAGCAGCACCGGTAGTTTGGGATGGGGACGGGCTGGAGGTTTCCTCAAACCCAAACCATTCCTCCAAGGATTCCTCAGCCTCCTCCTCCCCAAAAATTTTTAGGAGTTCCTATTCCGCTGCCGGCAAGAGCTCTTGGGCCTCCTCCACAGCCTCAACTGGTGATTTTGGGGGAGCGGGAGTCTCTGCTGCTCCAGAGCCCTGCGCAGCACTGCTTCCCATGCTGCAACCAGGACAATCTCTGCACTTCCCCCCACGACCACTCTTGTCTCCCACCCGGAGCCTCATAGTGCCAGCAAACAACAACTGAGGAGGAGGAGATGACACTGAGAGCCCTCAGCCGAGGTACCCACCGAGCTTGGCTCCGGGGCCTGGCAGCAGCCCTGGCACCAGAGGGAGGGAGGGACTAGAGCCCTAGCCCACCACTCCCACAGACCTGAACAGATCAGGCACTAATGTTCCCCCCACCCCCCAAGTATTATTTTCCAATTGGTCGCTCACGGGAAGGCGGGGAGGGTTACATAAAGGGGAAAATGTTGTATTGATGTAGGATTATGTTAATGTAATCGAAGTGACTATGTATGGCTATGTAAACAAAGACACCAATTAAAAAAAAAAGATCAGGCACTAATGTAAGCCCTCAGCCGAAGTACCCACCGAGCTTGCCCCCAGGGCCTGGCAGCAGCCCTGGCACCAGAGAGAGAGAGGAACTAGAGCCCTAGCCCACCACTCCCACAGACCTGATCAGATCAAGCACTAATGTGAGCCCTCAGCCGAGGTGCCCACTGAGCTTGGCCCCAGAGCCATGCAGGAGCCCTGGAACCAGAGGAGATAGATCTCTATCCACTAAAGCCAAGCACAATTGTACTTTCTCAGTCTCATTCTCTCCAAAGGCTAGCAGGTAGCAAGCAAGAGCTCTGTCCCACTCCACTGCTAGCAGAAAGTGAAACCGAGCCTGGGAGACCACGGCTATTTATAAGCATGGGTCCCATTCAGCAACACAGGAGGTCTGTGTTTGGCCGTCAGAGCTGCCTATCAGGGTTTGCAGGGATGAGATTGGAATGCCCATGGCTACAGAGCACCCCCTTCCCCCTCCCTTCCCTGGGTGTCTTCTCCCAACTTGTGATTGCTTTGCAGCTCTGTGGTTGGAAGGAAGCCCTGCTGATCAAAGAAAGCTGGGCTTCCATTGGGGTTTCCAGGGCGACAGAAGGAGGGCAAACAGAGCTCAGGCATTCCCCTGGCTCCGTTGCCAGGGGAATAGATTGCTGGCGCCTGAGTGTCTGGATCCCTGAACCGAGCCCGAACGCCACAATCCAGGCCTCTCCTGACCACTGGATCGTTGGCCGTGGACGATCACAATCCACTGGGTCACGATCGTGCGATCGCCATTTTCGTGGGTTTTTTATGTTCGTAATGCGGATCATGCCCATCTCTAGGCTCCACTTTGAGCCTTCCTTGCAGTACACAGCTTTCTAGCAGGAGCACATCTTTTAAAAGCTCCATTAGTCATTTTTTGCCTTGATTGTGTAAAAAAAAAAGAACCCGTTTTTCTGCTTTTGTATCTCAGCCCCCCACCTGCAATCAGCACTCTACTGAGCCAAAATATACCCTTTTCAAATGTTCTGACCATATGATATGGATGCCCCAGCTTCCTAGCCACGTCCAGATTCAGCACAAACTCCTTGTGAACTGTAAAGATCTCCATTGTCTTGCCTTCCCTTCTCTCTCCACTCCCATATCTCCATATATGGAGCCTGTGCTCCTTTTGCAACATTTTTTCTGTGTCAGGGACCGCTCCTCTTGTATCCTGTAAAACACCATTCATAATGATGGTGCTATATAAATTCATATATGAACAATAAAGTAATAGATCTAATTAATATATTATACCATTAAGCTTGACCATTAGGCCTCTCAATGGCAAGCTTAGTTGGAGTAATTCTTTTCTAAAAGTGATTTCACCACATTACTACATCACTTCCAGGTGAAACTCTGAGTGACAAAGGATAGCTCCAGGGGCTTTTCTATACAGTCAACTTATTTCTGATTTTCTTAGCAATCGATCCCCAACCATTAGAATCAGTTTTGGCATGGGTCTTCCGCACATCTGCCATCCCTTTGAATTTTTACAGCTGTGGAGTTGGTTTATTTTGTTCTGCACATACCTTAAATAATCAAGTTTTCAAGTGCAGGTGGTGTTAACATTGGTGGCATCATCAGTGATGTCACAGCACCACCACTACATTTGCATGCTTATAACATTATATTGCTATAAGGGCTGATTTTTTTTAAAAAAAGATCATAGTGAACACATGGGAAATCTTTGTATGGGGAAACTTAAAAGGAGAGAAGCTCCATCACGCATACCTAAGCCTCTCCCTCATGGTCCCAACTGGAGAGCCCTGACCAAGCTGATCCAAAGCTAGGAGGTGGAGGCTGGCACTGGTGAGGCAAATTGACTTCTGTTGGATGGAAAATGCCCAGAGCAGCAGCAGCTTTGTGCTTTTCAAACTGTGCTGCTTTTTTTGGTGCAAGATGTAGCCACTCCCGCCCTCCTGGGCCCCCAGGGCTTTTGCAATTCAATACAATTTTTAAAAAAAAAATCATTTTCATAACATTATATCAATCTACCTTTGTAACAATACATGCAATAGAATCTCTGAATTCCAGATTTCATTGAAAAAGAAGTTGAATTGCTGGAAACTATAGTTTTGCCCTAAAGTTTCCTGGGATTCCTAGAGCTATCTTCTGTCACTTCTGGGATCCCCTGAAATGATATAATGACAACAGCGATGTCGCACCTTCCATGTCGTCATCCCCAGCCCTGCCACCAGTTGCCAGGCTCAGCCTGACATCCCTGTAAATATATCAGTAATGTATTTATAGCTCGAGTACATGCTATAAGATCCTAACTCAGAAGTCCTGTTGGGCAGGTGTGCATAGGATTGCGCCCTTAGGAATTTTAGAACATCAGAATTCTTGAAGGCACCATTATAATTTATTATAATAATATAATAATAATAACATTCGATTTATATACTGCCCTTCAGGACAACCTAATGCCCACTCAGAGTGGTTTACAAAGTATATCATTATTATCTCCACAACAAAACACCCTGTGAGGTGGGTGGGGCTGAGAGAGCTCCAGAGAGCCGTGACTAATCCAAGGTCACCCAGCTGGCTTCAAGTGGAGGAGTAGGGAATCAAACCCAGCTCTCCAGATTAGAGTCCCGCACTCTTAACCGCTACACCAAACTGGCATGTCCTTTAGCATGCCCTTTTGACCTTCTTACATTAATTTATAGTCCAGTGCTAAAGAAGACCATGCATTATTTGAGGAAATTAATTCCAGAAAGAAGAGCTGTGTTACTGTGTTGCAGAACAAACAACAAAGAATTTTGTGGCACATTAAGGATCCCCCAACAGCTGTGCTGCTTTTAAATACAATAAAGTTATCAGTGAGATTCCAAATCAGATTTTGGAGATAATCTGAGCCTCTGCTATCAGTGGTCCCACACATCTCCAAAGTGTGCATGTTTGCTTTTCATTTGTGCAATGTGTCTGTGTGTGTATGATTAGCACACTGTTGGCAGGTTATGGCACATATTTATTCAGAATACCTGTACCCCATCTTTCTGCTAAATGTTTTAAACATTGTATTCTATGTACGCTAGAATACAGTGTTTAAAAATCAACTTTATTTTGTGAGCTCATGGCTAAGAGCTCTTGATCTGGGATCTCATCTCTTTGTCTAACCAGCTGCTACAAGAAAAATGTGGCACACGTATTTGGGACAAACACAACCCCTAACCAATCAGGTTTCAGAGACAAATATAAGGTAGCTATGCCCATCCAGCATTAAATTCAACACTGACATGGACTCTGGGACCTGAACCTGCAATAAACCAAGATGCCAACTCTGTCTCCATATTTACTTTGACAGCATGATCACTGGACCTAACAACATCAGTTATACCATCTCAGGATCAGTCACTTGTTCATTTTCCAATGTTATATATCCTATCAAGTGTCAGTAATGCCCTTCTACTCTCTACACTGAACAAACAGGTCAGTCTCTAGCAGAAGAATAAGAGGAAATAAATCTGACATTAAGAATCACAACATTCAAAAAACAGTGAGAGGACATCATTCCACTGCTGACCTAAAAGTGGCTGTCCACAAACAGAAAAACTTCAAGAGGAGATTACAACATGAGATTGCTGAAATGAAGTTTGTTCACAAATTCAGAACAATGACCCCCCTCCACCCCACCCCAGAGCAGAACAGAGATTGAGGATTCTTATCTCACTATAGATACTAATCTCTGCTCTAATCAAGCTGCACTGTACCTTTCACCCTGATGCCCTCCAAAAGATTACAGTCTGAGTCTTGTTCGTCACTAAGATGTCACTGGTCTAAAAACCATCCATTAAATTCAAGGTATCAGTTCTAAACAATCATGGAAGGGGTTATAAAAGAGGGCTCCCACATGGGCCGAGGAGCAGCAGCATATGCACAGAGAGGCATCTACTTGGAGGGGTCTGTAATAAGAAATCTTATTGTTCAATCTTTTTGAAACTTATGTGGTGTTTAGATTAGAGGGTGGACCGTGTTCTGTGCAAACATGGTGCTATTAACTTTATAAACAGCTCTCCCAGACCTATGTATACATTCCCCCTTGAAAATAATTGTCTTTAATTCTGGAACCAGAAAAAAAACACGGTTTAATCTGAACTGGTAATGTCCTACTGGAAATAAGCAATCACAGTAAAAATCCCTCCCTCCTCAAAGCCCAGACTTGAAATTATAATATTTTTTTTTTGGCACGCAGTTCTAGTATATATGGCTGTGCAGGTATGGATAATAGGCGTTTTGATTGTTGCAGGGCCTAATCCCTGGATTTGTGTCTCTGTTAAATAATTTGTTGGTTAATAGCTATTTTACATTAGGGGCTGTTTTACGAGAGGCCTACTCAAGGCCTGTGAGGGAGAAATATTATAGTACCAGGACAGCTGTAAATTGCTGCATTGGAAAGGTTTTAACTATGAGGACAAGTAGAGCCATAAGAACAAGTGTTCTGTGACTTTCTGAGGTCCAAAATCATGCAGCAAGATGGTCACCTGTATCCTCAGGCTATGTGATAAAACAAGCATCGCCACAACCCTTACAGAGGTACTACACTCTATCTATTTAGGGTTGTTTGGGGATGGTAATAACACTCAGCTTATCACATGGCTAGAGGCTATAAAAGGTTGCCTCTCCACACTGTTGGAGATTGCAGCAAATGATTAATCGTCACATGTTTCCATCCTAATTTGAGCAGTTGGAAGTGATCAGCACTCTATTCTATGAGATTCCTATCTTCCAAGTATGCACTCTTATTAGCTCTATTTTTAACCTGCCACTCATATAGTACACTTAAAATTCAGAACATGTTTACATCATCCAAACAGCAGGCTAATGGAACTGCGAACCAGACAGTCATGCATAATTCAAATCAGTATCCTAAGGCTTGCAACTTCAACTCAAAGATGCCTCTAAATTAGATAGGGTGTGACTTTAACATGAAGAAAGTGTAGCTAATTTCTTCTTTTATCTGACAAATTGATGCATTTTGCAAAGGAATGCCATTAATATGCAGCATCCATATAATACTGCATTTGTAAACTACTGGTAAAATGATGAACTACTACAAATTAAAAACAAACCCGATGACTGTAAAACAAAGTCAATGAACTCTAAATACTAAAAATATAAACTAGCTCACCAATCAGAAATGAAAAACATTTCCTACGTTTTTAAAAATGAAAAAATAAAGAGGGTTTCTGCATGAACCAGGGAGAAAGAAGGCTCACACCAAAGCTGCCAAGCATGCCTCTGTAAAGATGACAAAAGAAGATGGTACAGAAAGCATGGGATAAATCAAAATAGACTCCATTTCCGTTGCTATGAGCTGGCCTGAGGCAGAATATCTGTGCAGTCTCATGACATAACATGCCTGTCATGATATGTTAGTAATTTTAGTTCTAAAGCGTGTATAATTTTTGTATAAATATGCATCTGCTTATACAAGGGCAGCATGCATCTCTCCAGATATTAATTTCTGTTCTGCTGGCATAACAGTTTCACCATCATGATCGGTAGAAAAGAGCAAGAGTCCAGTAGCACCTATAAGACTAACAAAATTTGTGGTAGAGTATGAGCTTTCATGAGTCACAGCTCACTACTTCAGACAGATGGCGATCTATCACAATCATGATTGCTCGCTTATAAAAGAAAAGATTGAACAACCAAAAGTTCTTCAGAAAGAAGGAATGGAGTTGAACCTGGAATAGAAAAGTGCTGATTTGAGTATGTACATGTGTGTTTTGTGTGTGTAGATGGAGAGAAAGAAAACTTGCCATTTTAATCCTCCATCATTCAGATCTAATATCAGGTCCATCTAACATTGGATGTGTAGTACAGATACTAAGATATTTTGGTAAAGGGATGGGGACTGTGGACTGTACTATGCTGTCTTGGATATAATGTCTCTGTTGCTAATAAGTATGAATCTGCTATGTAATTCCTACACCATTTAATGTGTGTTAATGCTTCTGCTTGGTTTCAGATCTATTATATTTCTGCTCATTTTTCAGATTTCTGCAATCGAAACCTCTATTGTATTAATTTAATTTAATTTAATTTAATTTATTATATTTATATTCCGCCCTCCCTGCTTTCGCAGGCTCAGGGCGGATAACAAATACAAACACGTTTAAAAACATTTAAAAACATTAAATAATACATTTAAAAACATTTAAAAACATTAAATATAACAATTCATGCTGCCCAGTGGTTCATACATGCCTCTGTGTTTGCATAGGGGTGATGGTTTAACCCCCCCTTCACGGGGGGGCGGGCACTGCCCGGCGTTAGCCATATGCCTGGCGGAATAGCTCTGTCTTACAGGCCCGGCAAAATGCAAGCAAATCTTGCCGGGCCCTTGTCTCGCAAGACAGAGCATTCCACCAGGTCGGGGCCAGGACTGAAAAGGCCCTGGCCCTGGTCGACGCCAGGCGGGCCTCCCTAGGGCCAGGGACACTTAAAAGATGTTTTCCGCCAGAGCGGAGAGTCCTCCGGGGCTCATATGGTGAGAGACGGTCCCTCAGATACGTCGGTCCCAGTCCGCGTAGGGCTTTGTAGGTTAACACCAAAACCTTGAACCTGATTCGGTACTCCACTGGCAGCCAATGCAGCTGGCGTAGCACCGGTGTAATATGCTCCCACACCGGTGCTCCAGCAATGACCCGCGCTGCTGCATTCTGTACCAGCTGTAACCGCCGGATCAGGCCCATGGGAAGCCCAGCGTAGAGCGCGTTACAGTAATCCAACCTAGAGGTGACCATTGCTTGGACCACTGTAGTCATGTCACGGGGAGACAAATAAGGGGCAAGCTGCCTGGCCTGCCGAAGATAATAAAAGGAAGACCTGGCAACTGCAGTGATCTGGTCCTCCATCTTCAAGGAGGAATCCAGAATCACCCCCAGGCTCCTAACCCTCGGGGCCAGTGTAAGTGCTGCCCCATCAAGTGTAGGAAGCTGGGGTCCCAAAGCCATCTCCCCACGACCCACATACAGGACCTCCGTCTTCGTGGGATTCAATTTCAGCCGACTTTGTCTCAACCAACCAGCCACAGCCTCAAAAGCACGCTCCAGGGCATCAGGGGCCGATCCAGGCTGCCCGTCCAACAACAGATAAAGCTGGGTGTCATCCGCGTATTGGTGACACCCAAGCCCGAAACTCCGCACCAGCTGGGCGAGGGGGCGCATATAGATATTAAATAATAATGGAGAGAGTATCGCTCCCTGTGGCACACCACAAACCAGTGGCCTACGAGATGACACCCTCTCCCCGAGCGCCACCCTCTGTCCCCGATTGTGGAGAAAGGAGACCAGCCACTGCAGTGCTGTCCCCTGAATCCCCACATCGGCAAGGCGGTGGGTCAAAAGCTCATGATCGACCGTATCAAACGCTGCTGACAGATCCAGCAAAATCAGCAGTGCTGATCCGCCCTGATCCAGATGTCTGCGGAGATCGTCTGTGAGGGCGACCAACAATGTCTCGACCCCATGTCCCGGGCGGAAACCAGACTGGAAGGGGTCTAGGGCTGAGGTCTCCTTCAGGAAATTCTGCAGTTGCTTTTCTGCCGCCCGCTCAATCACCTTCCCCAAAAACGGAAGGTTGGAAACTGGTCGGTAATTGAGCAGGTCAGCAGGATCTAATGATGATTTCTTCAGAAGAGGCCGTACCACAGCTTCCTTCAGCGCCTTGGGAAAAACCCCAGAGCTCAAGGACAGGTTTATAATCACCTCCAAGGAATTCCGAAGCCCGTCAACACTGGCTTTCACCAGCCATGACGGGCACGGGTCCAAGGGGCACGTGGTAGGCCGTACCACCTGCAGAATCCTGTCCACCTCTTCCCCGAAAAGAGGGCTGAAATGATCTAATATGGGTCCCGAAGACGGCCAAGGGGCCTCTAGTTCATTTACTGTATCAACTGTGGCTGGTAAGTCGCGGCGGAGAAGCAAGATTGTTTATTATTGTTTATTATTTATTATTTATTGTTTATTGTTTATTGTTTATTATTCCATTCCTGATTATTTAAATGGTCTTGCACTGTTTAATCCACCTTCAGTATCAGTCAGAAAGTTGGATTATAAATGATGTAAATAAATAAAAAAAGTATTAACTTTTTAAAAAAGCACTATCCAAATGTTTTAAATTAACATAAATCAAACCAAATAAATGAAAAGAATATATACATTTTTCTGTGTATGTTAGAAAGGCCACAAGGTTAATTTAAATAACATAAAGCTTCTGGTAACCTAGTTTGGATAAGACGACCCTATTAATTACCTGCCTAAGCAACAAGTACCATCTTTCTGTTTTAATCAAAATCAGTTAATTTATTTGCAGTGTACACATACAGATTTCTTCAAAAATGTTTATAAGATCACAGTTAAGAAGTAGTGTTGGTAACAGAAATGATTTTCACATATGATTCCTTCCTATATCAATGTTGCCTTATCCGGGTAATATATTAATGAGATCAAAAACACAAGAATTCACCTATTTATTTACCCTTAATTTAACAGTAAGCAATTTAGTTAAACCGAGATCTTTTTACCTTCTTTGGGTGACTCTCAGTTGTTATTATGATGCTAACAAAGAAGCCCCTAGTGCATTGTTGTGGAAAAAGGGAGGTGGCAAAGTACTTTTTTGCTTTGCCCCTTCTTATCTGCAACAAACTGATTGCTGGAGAGGGCTTCTTCTGAAGTGACTGCAGCAAAGGGTTCAGAGATAGTGCAACCTTTGAGGTGCCGTCTCTGATTCGTTTTCTTCCTCGCAACGGTCATTTTAAGGATGAAGGTGGGAAAAAGAGTATACACCGCTAAAGCAACCATAAAGGTGAAAGAAAAACTGGGTGGGAAGGGAAACCCTCGTGAGGCCAATGCTTCTGTAGCATAGTGGTTAAGTGGTTGAACTGCAAATCAGCACTTTGCAATGAGCTCAGTAAGTGGTGTTGGGTAAGTCTCAGTGCCAGCTCACCAGCTGTATTGTGGGGATAATAACAACACTGACTTTTTTCACTGCTCTGAGTGGGGCACTAATCTGTCTAGAAGAGTGGTATATAGTCAGTTATTATTATTGTTATTGTTGTCATGGCCATAGAGTTGTGAATGCATCTGAAGTGAGCTGTGAGTCACGAAAGCTCATATGCTACCACAAATTTTATTAGTCTTATAGATGCTACTGGATTCTTGCTCACTTCTACTGTGGATGTATTGATAGCCTGCTCAAATTCAGCTTGTCCAGTAGTTCCTTACATTGCTTAGCAAAGCTCTTCTTTATTACTGGGGATATTTCCAGGCAGCACAAGGAAAAGCATATACACATCCTCACAAGGAGAGTTTGTGGATAAGAGGGAGATCAGGGCGTTCTGTTCATTGCCCTACCTTTTTCTGCAACTGTGGGTGGTCTCAGTGGAGGACAGAGCTGCCAGGTTGAGTGTGGCAACTGGTGAGAAGGCTGGTGGTGGGCACAAGGGGGCATCATGTGATGTTAGTGATGTCATTGTGTAACTTCTGGGTTGTATCCAGAAGTGACAAAAGGTAGAGCTAAGTTGTGGAAATTCTTAGATCTACCTTATTGTCACTTCCAGGTTGTATAGCTGGTTATTTATCTTTTTCTCCAGCCACCACCGGCAGTGGGCAGTAAGATTTGTCAAAGGGAAGCCTGATGAAGGACCATTCAGCTTCATTAGCTCTTGAACTCTGTTGCCAACAGTACTGCTTCTGATATACCCTAAATATCATCTGTAAGGTCTTTTATGCTTTCCCTCTACTCCCCATCCTGATCTTCCTTGTTGACATTCCTCAAAGTTCAGCCTTTCCTTGCAACGTCTACTGTGAACTCCTATGTCTGCATGAGACATCAATTACCTAGATTATTACAATTGCCTTTTACCACCTCTTAGCTCCTTAATAAAGGAAGAATCTTCTGGCTTTTTCCAACTATGAGTATGTCTCACATCTTATTCAGTCCCTGTCAGGGCTTTTTTTCTGGGAAAAGAGGTGGTGAAACTCACTGGGTACCATATGTGCACATATGCTCCCGAGACGGTGCGATGATGTCACGTCTGGGAAATGCTGTTACCACACAGGCCATGGCTGCCCTGAGAATGCTCCTGCACTTCAAAGGGGGCCTGATTTGGGCTCAAAAAGGCCTGCAATGTGCCACTGTTGCACGGGAGAACACTCCCCTGCCCGGCAGCAGCTCAATCCTGGCTGTTTCGGGCCCAAATAGGGCCGAACCAGGCCCGAAATGGCCTACATTAGGCCCAAATCAGTCTGGAACAGGCTGCTGCCACATGGGGGAACCCTCCCCCGCCAAGAAGCAGCCCAATCGTGGCCATTTTGGGCCCGATCCAGGCCAAAAGAGCCCAAAATGGCCCAGATCAGGCCCAAATCAGCCTGAAATGAGCTGCTGCTGCACAGGGGAACCCTCCCTCACCTAGCAGCGGCCTGATCCTGGCTGTTTCAGCCCAAATTGGGCTGAAATGCCACCAAAATGGCCCAAATGGAGCCTGAAATTGTCTGGATTGGGCCTGAATTGGCCTGGAATGGGCTGCTGCCATGCAAGAGAACTCTCCCCCACCCAGCAGCAGCCCAATCCCAGCCGTTTCAGGTGCAAATTGGGCCCAAAAAGGCCCAGAATGGCTTAAAATTCTTTAAAATACCCAGTCATGTGTACCTGGTCCTTGTACTTGCTCCATTACTTTCAGTTTCAATTTCAACTGCTACCTCTACATGTCCTCTCATCTTTACTTTTTTGCTCTCCACAGTCTCTGTGTGCAGTAAATCTGATCTTGCACCCCATTACTGACTAGCTTTTTCCCTGGCATATCCAAACAGTGATGAGGAATGGTGTGTTTGTTACATTTTTGCTTGTCATGCAGCTGTTTAGGGCAAAGAGACTATTAAGATAAAGACGTCTCCCTGGGAACCAAGATCAAAATAATCCAGACTATGGTATTCCCCATTACTACAGTACATATGGATAGGAAAGTTGGACAATTAAAAAAGCTGTCAGGAAGAAAATTGATTCATTTGAAATGTGGTGCTGGAAGAGAGTTTTGTGGATACCATGGACGTCCAAAAAGGCAAATAAGTGGGTTCTAGAACAAATCAAGCCTGAATTCTCCCTAGAAGCTAAAATGACAAAACTGAGGCTATCGTACTTTGGCTAAATAATGAGAAGACACGACTCTCTGGAAAAGTCAATAATGCTAGGAAAAATAGAAGGCAGTAGAAAAAGAGGAAGACTCAAAATGGCTTGACTCAACAGAAGAAGCCACGTCCTCCAGTTTGCAAGATCTGAGCAAGTCTTTTAATGATAGGATTTTTGGAGGTCTTTCCTTCATAGGGTCACCATAGGTTGGAGGCGACCTGATAGCACATAACATACTCACACACACACACACACACACACACACACACACACACACACACACACTCAAACAACTGAATTATCAAGTGCCAAGAATTGTAGATTAATCCAGTGGTTCTCAGCCTTTTGTACCTTATGTCCCACCAGACACAGTTAAAGAACCTGGGTCCCACCATGACAGAAACAAAAAAACCCATATTTTTTCCAAGGACATTTATGTTTACATGCATTTTGTTGTTATATTTATCAGTTATGAGAAATTTTAAGGACATAAAAAATTGCAGAAGCACAGTAGTTGTGACACATGTAAGTTGCTTGCTGATGAGTAGGGAAAATGGGGGATTAGGAGAAACAGTGTCCAAGGTCACTATTAGCTTGCAGGTGACAGCACATCACATTTGCAGGTGGAGCTGTACACTGAGGGAGCAGATTCATAGTAATCATTATGAAAATCTGAACTAGAAAAGATCCTTAAGGGTAAGGAAGTGTCACTGGAGATCAAGATAATTCATACTATGGTATTCCTCATTACAATGTATAGATGTCAAAGTTGGACAATCAAGAGAGCTGACAGGAAGACTGATTCATTTGAAATGTGTTGGAGGGAAGTTTTACGGATAGCATGGACTGCTAAAAAGACAAACAACTGGGTTCTAGATCAAATCAAGCTTGAAATCTCCCTAGAAGATCTCTCTCAGAGAGATCGCCAAATTATAAATTCGAATATTAGCTGTGAGGCTCTGGGGAGCTATTTTGCTGTTAAGGTCTTGTCTGTCCGCCATGATCTGCCAGTTACGGTTGATACAGTAATGGAACTGGAGGCCTCTTGGCCGTCTTCTGGTTCTATTTTTGATCAATTTAGTCTACTCTCCCAGGATGAGGTTGACAGGATCCTGCAGGCAGTGAGGCCCACCACCTGTCCCCTGGACTCTTGCCCATCATGGCTGGTAAAGGCCAGTGCTGACGGGCTTCGGGTTCTGTTGGAGGACATTGTTAATCTCTCCTTAAGATCTGGGATCTTTCCTGGAACACTGAAGGAAGTGGTGGTGTAGCCTATCCTGAAGAAACCATCTTTGGACCCCTCTGACCCAGTCAATTACCGCTCAGTTTCGAACCTCCCATTTCTGGGTAAGGTGATTGAGTGGGCAGGGGTGGAACAACTGCAGGTATTCCTGAAGGATTCCTCTGCCCTGGACCCATTCCAGTCCAGCTTCCGCCTTGGTCACGGGATGGAGATGGCACTGATCACCCTCACAGACAATTTCCACAGGCACCTGGATCAAGATGAGTCGGCACTACTGATATTACTTACAGCGGTGTTCAACACGGTCGACCACGACCTATTGGCCCACCGCCTAGCTGATGTCGGGATACGGGGGACAGCCTTACAGTGGCTGATCTCTTTTCTTCATAGTCTTTTCTTCACAGAGGGTGGCACTTGGGAAGCAGCTGTGCCATGCCACCCCTTGGTGTGTGGCGATCCACAAGGGGCGATACTCTCCCTGATGTTATTTAACATCTATATGCACCCCCTCGCCCAGCTGGTGCAGAGTTTCAGACTGGGTTGCCATCAGTACGTTGATGACACTCAGCTTTATCTGTTGATGGACAGACAGCCACCCTGGATAATCTATTCAGGGCTATGGAGGCCATGACTGGGTGGTTAAAATAGAGTTGACTGAAGTTGAAACCCTGTGAAGACGGAGGTCCTGCATCTTGACCCTGGGGTATCAGGTTTGGGTATCTTGCTCCCAGCCCTTGGCAGGGCACTTTCTGAGCTGGTGCCAATAGTAAGGAGTCTGGGTATAATTCTGGAAGCCTCCTTGTCAATGGAGGCCCAGGTTACTGCAGTTGCCAGGTCTGCATTCTTCTATCTCCATCAGGCCAGGCAACTTGCCCCCTACCTGTTGACCTGTGATCTAGCGACAGTGATCCATGCAATGGTCACCTCTAGGCTGGATTACTGTAACTTAGTCTACACTGGGCTGCCCTTGTATCTGCTCCAGAAGTTACAACTGGCCAAGAATGCAGCGACGCAGGTCTTGACTGGAACTTCTTTTCGGTCACATATTACACTTGTTCTGTGCCAACTGCACTGGCTTCCTGTGGAGTTCCAGATCAGGTTCAAGGTTTTCATTCTGACTTTTAAGGCCCTAGCGGACAGGGACTAACATACCTGTGGGACCACCTCTTGCCCTATATTTCCCAGAGGTTGCTTCAATCAGCAGACAAACAACTACTGGTGATCCCTGTTCCCAAGGAGGTTCACCTTGTCTCAACCAGGCTTTTTCAGTCCTGGCACCTACCTGGTGAAACTCTGTCTGTGGAGGCCCGGTCTCAACAAAATCTGTTATCATTTCGCTAGGCCTGTCAGATGGAGATGTTCTGCAAGGCTTATGGGGGTTCAGGAAGACAAACCATCCAACCAGCCCCTCCCAGTGGGGGGGGGCACTATGTGTCCAACTCTGATTACATTTTAACCACTCTACCCTGTGGACTCGAGGTGTTTCAGATGTAGAGTACAATATGAGCTGCCTTTTATGTTTAATGCTGTGTCATATGAGCACTACCAATGTTTTTAATTGTTTTATATATTTATGTTGTAATCTGCTCTGGGCCCACTTGTGGGAAGAGTGGACTATAAATTAAATAAATAATTAATTAATAAATCATAAGACAAGACTCACTGGAAAAAATAATGGTAAGAAAAGTTGAAGGCAATAGGAAAAGAGGAATACCCCAAATGAGAGGATTTACTCAATAAAGGAAACCATGGCCGTCAGTCTGCAAGACCTCAGCGAGGATGTTAATGACAAAACATTTTGGAGATTATTAATTCATAGCATCATCATAAATTGGAAGCAACTTCATGGCATATAACACACACACACACATTTGTAAACATAGGAACAGACATGGGTTACTAATTTTAAAACACAAGTATTAATCAACTCCCCTTTAAAAATTAAGACACAGTATCCTCTGTATCTGTGTTTTAACTTTCTTTTTAAACTTTTAAAAATATATTTGTGTTTACATTTTACTTTGAGCACCTTTGGAAGAAAGGCGTTTAATAACAGTAGAGCTGAAGAATATTTGAAAATGATTTTTAGACCTATTATTTTTCTCTCTGAAATGTTTCTTGTTGAACTATGTAGATTTCTTTCCCAAAGATACTGTACTTAAAAATTTGTTTTAAATGCCATAACCTTTGCAAGATTAGTCTTTGCCAGATATTGAAAAAGGAACATAATCACAAATAAATAGTAGTAGTTGGGGAAACTAAAGGAATGTGTACAGTTGAGTAAACTAACCTTTATGTTGCATGGTAAAAAGTTAGGTAAAAGGTGACTGGGATGAATTGAATTGAACATCACCTATACGACTTGTTTATAAAACTGGAGCTAAATTCGTAGAGCTCGGTATCCAACTTTCTTTTTATTAACCATCTATATCATGCCTTTCTCTGCTATGGGGAATCAAAACAGCTTACATCATTCTCCTCTCCTTTTCATCCTCACAACAATCCTGTAAATTAGGCTGTGTGAGTGTGACCGGCTCAAAGTCACCAAATGAGCTTCCACTGCAAAGTGAGGATTCAAACCTGGGTCTCCCAGATCCTAATCTCTAACTCTGCACAACACTGGCTTTTGTGGGGTGGCTGCTGTTGAACAGAAGCAAGTAGCCAGGTCTAGGTGAGTTAAATAACTCAAGGGGTAGCAAGTCACCCAATGATTGCTGTTGACCCTGTCCACAATAAGTCCTCCTTCAAAGATCAAAACAACCCCAGAAAAGGCCCTTCCCCTGCCTTTTACTGACAGAAACCAATCCTGGAATGCTGCCAAATTGTTGTGGTTACCTAGCAAGAGCCACTGAGGTTATCCAGTTCTTAAAACTACAGACACTCCTTTAATCATTTTGATGCTTTCAGGTTGAGAGAGTCTTATTTATTCACTTTTTCAATCTCCAGATTTAAGTATCCTCAGATCTGGCAGAGCTGAGAATTAAAATATACAATTGGGGAGCTGCAAGGACTTGTGGACAGCATCTTATTTCCCTCTCCTCCACCACGTCCTCTTCTCCTTTCCTGTCCCCCATAGCATCTCCCCCTTTTCCTGCTTCCTTCTCTCCTTCACACTTGCCATTGTCTGCTCCCTATCTTCACCTTTCCCCCTCAGCAGCCTCTTAATTATCTTCCTATCTTCACCTTTACTCCTCCCCCTCAGCAGCCTCTTAACTATGGCCCAGTTGCATAGTGAAGAACCTGCAAGGTCTTGCAGGAAGTATTTCGCTTTTCCCTGTATCCCCTTCCACACACTAATGTCAGGTCTTGCCAGGTACTTCTCTAAAACACTTTACTGCATCACTCCAGTGATACACTTTGTCTCCTACTTTCAATTCCCGGGGGAGGGGGAACGTTTTCGATCAGCTTGCTTTTTGTAATCCTGTTTGGCTTAGTCTATCGTTTGCTTAATCACCTCCCACTGGCTGGTTAGCTTAGTCCACCATTCAGTCAAGTCTCCCCCTTTTGTTGGGGATGGGTTGCTTATAAAGGGCATTGCTTTGCCTTCGAACCCCTGGGTGATTTTGAAGGGGGATGCTTCCGTGGAGATATGGACACTGTTATTGTAACAATACTCTGTGAAAACAAAAAAATCTGCCCACTCACTTTACTGATAATTAATGTAACACCTCAAAAATTGTTCTAACACCTGATTAATCCTTTTGGTTTGTCCATCGGTCTCGGGATGATAGGCCGAACTTAGCCCTTGTTCTATCCCCACCACTTGCATCAATTCCTTCTAGAATTTGGCCATGAACTGTGATCCTCGGTCGGATGTTACCTTGTCAGGGAAAGAATGTAAACATACCACGTGCTGCATGAACAAAGCAGCCAGCTTTTTGGCCGTCGGTAGCTTGGAACACGGTATGAAGTGGGCTTGTTTTGAAAATAAGTCCACCACCACTAAAATCATGGTTTTCCCCTTCGATGGGAGGAGGTATGTAATAAAACTCATGGATACTGTGGCCCATGGCCAGGCCAGAGTTTCTAGGAGCTGCAGCAAGCCAGGAGGCTTTCTTCCCCTTTTCTTCCCCATTAAGCATACTTGGCAAGTGGATACATATTGCAACACATCACACCTCATTTGAGGCCATCAAAATTGTCTCTGCACCAGGTGCAACATTTTCAGGTATCCAAAATGTCCAGTCAATTTGGCATCATGACAATTCTTTAAGTCCTCCCCTCTCAGGCTGGCAGGAATGTACAATTTCTCTTGTCTGTACCAGCTTCCATGTTCGCCTTCCTCTAGTTCATCCCTGGGAATCTCCTCCCCCTCCTTTCCCACTTCGGCTTTCACTTTTTCCTCCCACTCCGTGAGGTCAGGCAGCACTGCCTTGGTTTTAGCCTGTTGCCTAATGAAAACAGACCCTCCCAGCTGAGCAGGCAAGAACATAGTGTCCACCACCCCCTCTTTTTGACTGTCATGTTGGGGGGAGGCGAGAGAGGGCGTCTGCCAAGCAGTTTGATTTTCCAGGAAGGTGTTTGAGTACAAAATTGAATCAGGAGAAAAACTCCGCCAACCGCAACTGCTCGGTGCCCAATTTACAAGAGGTGCATAACGTTTCCAAATTTTTGTGATCAGTCCACACTTCAAATGGAATTTTAGCCCCCTCTAGCCCCTCTAGCCAATGTCTCCAGGTGCACAACGCTAATTTGACGGTGGCTGCCTTTGTCCCACAACGCCCAGTGGTGTTCTGCCTCAGAAAACTTCTTGGACACGTAAGCACAGGGGTACAATTTCTCCTCATCATCTTCCTGTAAGATTGCTCCCTCAAATCGCAACGTCACTGGCATCCATTTGTACCATAAATTTACGTGGCGCAGGACTGGCTCAGATGTGAACAACCGTTTTAAGTTCTCAAAAGCTTCCTGGCACTCTCCTGTCCAGGCTAATTTAGCACTAGGCTTTGCCCCTTGGGGTCCCTTCCCCTTTGTCTTCAGTAAGTCTGTTAACGGTAGCGAAATCGGTGCAAAGTTCTTTATGAAGAGTTGGTAAAAATTAGCAAACCCTAGGAATGATTGCAATTGCCATCTAGTTCTGGGGGCTTCTCATTCCACCATGGCTTGGACCTTGGTGGGACCCATTCCCAATCCCTGGCCAGATACTCGATATCCCAGAAAATCCAGCTCCCTCTTATGAAACTCACATTTGGACAATTTAACAGGCAGCTGGTGGGCGTGCAAAGTTTTCAACACTTCCGGCACCAATTCCACATGAGAATCATAATCTTGTGAATACAATAACATGTCATCCAGGTAAACAACCACTCCTTTGTAAAGATGTTTGTGGAGAACTTCATTGATCAAATTCATGAAAACCCCTGGAGCCCCTTGTAATCCAAAAGGCATCATTAAGTACTCGTACTGTCCCAAAGGGGTGTTGAATGCCGTTTTCTACTCATCTGCTTCCTTTATCTGTACTGTAAAGTAAGCATCTCACAAGTCCAGCTTAGAAGGCCACTACTCCCAGTAAATCTCTGATGAGGGGGAGGGGGTAGGCATTAGACATTGACACCACATTGATCCCTCTATAATCCGTGCACAGTCTCAACCCGCCGTCTTTTTTCTTGTGGAAAAGCACAGGGGTGGCATGGGGAGAGTTCACTGGTCTAATAAAGCCCCTTTCCAAATTCTTATCAATGAGCTTTCGCAGCTCTGCTCACTCCCCTGGGCTCATGGAGTAAAGCTTCCCCTTCACCAACTTCTGGCTGGGATTATCTTGATAGCACAGTCAGTGGCCCAATGAGGGGGGTTTGCTTCTTTCTCATCAAACACTTGGCTTAAGTCTCTGTATTTGGGGGGAATTTGCTCCATCTCCTCCTTCGTCAGCAAAACAGTTTCAGGGGTTAAAGGAGCCATTTCCCCCCACCTCACATCCTACACATGCTTGTGACACTCTTTCCCTGGGGAACAGAGCTCTCCTGCTTACCAATGTATATAGAGATCATGATCATGCAGCTAGCGTATTCCCAACACCAAAGGGAATTTAGTGGCTGCATTGACTATAAAAGTCTGGGCTTCCCAGTGGTTTCCCATCCCCATGGGAGTAAGCTCAGTCTCAAACCCAGCTGGATTCCCTTTCGTTCTTGACCCATCCATTTGTTCGAATACAATGGGCTAGGATAATCTTCTCACATTTAGCCCCAGTCCCGTCACCAATGCGGGGGCTGTTATGTCTCTAGTACATACCGAGTCAATTAAGGCTCTCACTCGGATGTGGGTCCCTCTCCAAGGGTTCACTATAGTAACTGGAAAATAGAACAAGGCCCCCTTCGGTCTCATCTCCTGTGGTGCCAGATCTTCTGTGACCTGCTGGCAGGGCCCCTTCACAGCAGGTTGTCCTCGTTTCCCACCTCCGGGGTCTTTTCTCCTTCACTCTCGGAGGGTTTCCCGCTAGACGGTTCAGACACCTCCTCTAACTCCAGGCCAGTAGCAGCTTCATCTCTCTTGCATGCCAGCTTCCCAACTGGCTTTGGTGGTTCTGCCGAACCTCTCTTGAACTTCCGTCCCCGCTCTGGAACTCCTGTTCTTTCCCCCAGGCAGTCGGCCGCAAAAATGTCAGATAGGCTTTCAGCGTATCTGTCAGACATCACATGTATTTTGTCTCAGTGCCTCTGATTGGGTGCAGAGAGTACCAGAACTGTATAAACCTGTTGCTAACTGCAAGGTGTTTTGGTTATGAGTTCCTGCAGATGCCTGGCAATGTGACGTTGGGTCCACTACAGAGACTGAATTGAGCTCCTCCTCTTCCCCCTCCCTTCTTCCCAGGCGATGCGTGCCAAAACTCCTAACTGCCTCTTTTTCCTGCTGGGCGGGGGGAGGAGACATTAACCTATAACTGATCTAACTTTCCCACCTTTAGTCATTCCAGTCAAAATGTCAGGTCTTGCCAGGTACTTCTCCCAAATACTTTACTGCATCACTCCAGTCTATGAGTTAAAAATGTTTATTTAGAGTAAACACCAGTTTCAAGATACTGTAACAAGAGAATTGACTGGAATGATGCAATCCCAGCCATCTGCAGAAACTCATAACCAAAACACCTTGCCTGGAAGATAAGCAGTTAGCAACAGGTTTACACAGTTCTGGTACTCTCTGCACCCATTCAGAGGCACTGAGACAAAATACATATGATGCATGACAGATATGCTGAAAGCCTATCTGACAACTATTTCCTCTTTCCCTTCTCCTGGCAGCCTCCATATGATCACCTTTCTCTGCATCCTCCTCTCCTTCAAACCAACTAAACAACTTCCTTTTATCTGCCCTCCATCATTGCCTACATTTCTTAATTTATTTCCTTTATATACTGCCTTTCTCCACAATGAGAACCCAAAGCAGCTTATATCATTCACCTTGCCTCCTAATCATCCGCACAGCAAACCTGAGAAAGAAGTTAGCCTGAAAATGCATGACTGGATCAAAGTCACTTAATGAATTTCCACAGCAGAACGGTGATTCCAATCTGGATCTCACATATCCTATTCTGAACTCTAATCACTACACGACACTGGCTTATGTATGAGGAGAGTTGCTGCTGAACAGCAGCAAGCAGTCAAGCCTAGGTGTGTCATGCAAGTCATGTGTCATTGAGTCACCAGGTGGTTGCTTCTGGGCCTGGCCAGAAGTCCTCCCTCGAAGGTCAAAACAGCACTGGAAAGGGCCCTGCCCCTACCCTGCAGATTCCTGACGGAATCCAACCATGGAATACTGGCTAAATGACTATGGTTGCCTAGCAACAGACACTGAGGGTATCTGGTTAAAGCTACAGGCACTCCTTTTATCATTTTGGTTTTTCAAATATATATATATATATATATTAAAGCTCAGATTTTTCTGCAAAAGTGGGGCATTTTTCAGGTTCGTAGGAAGATGTGTCTTGTCCATTCATGGCTCCAGTCTCCGGATTTAAGTATCCACAGATAAGGACCACTTGGCAATTAGTATATAAAATGGAAGGGGCTGCAGGGAACACTGAAAAACTAAACACTGGGGGTGAAAGGAGTAAAGGTGAAGGGGGGAGTTACCTGCCATGCTCTCTCAGCTCTTCCTTCCCCATTTGCACTGCTATTCATTTCAGTGGAGAAGGAGCCTGGCAGCCCTACCAGCCTCTTAGGCCCCCCTCCATGGTGACTGCCTCTCCCTCTTCAGCCCTTCCATAGAGGGCAGCAGCAGTTGCAGGAATGACCTGTAAAATTCTCCCATTGCTAGAGAAAGACCAGCCAGGATAAGACTGGGGGAAGGAAAGAGACCCTGAAGGCAGTGGGGTCAATAATAATGAACCACTCAATGGGCCTCAGGGTTTAAGGTGATGGGGACCAAGCAACCCTAGCCTCCCAGTCCCGGTATATTCATGCTCCCTCACCATAAAATTTCTGGCTAAGAGTATGCTTCAGCATTTATCATGACATCTTGTTCCTCAGCTGGGGTTTGATACCAGAAGTAAGCCTGGGGCCCAATCATCTTGAAATTTGGGGGGGGGGGGCTTTAGAGGATAGTCAGGAGTAGGTTCCTTGCAAATCTGATGGAGTTTGCTTGAAAAATGGCTCCCCCAGCATCCCCCCGATAGTTTCCACAGAGGAAATAAAGTCCAAATAAATCTGGAATTCTCTGATCTGTCTTAACCAGAGAATCTTCCCCATATTTCAAGACTCCTGGATTTTTGGGAGATCCCTGAAAGTTTGAGCTGGATTTTCTGGATTTGGGGGGCATATCCCCTAATCCTCAAGACAAAAGCTTTGTTTTTTTTCTTCCTCACATCTATAATTCAAGATGTGAACTAAAAAACCTGTTCCCTGTTTGTTCCTCAAGGTACTTTCTGAAACACATAAAGTAATCTGAAATGCCTCTTACCAAATTTTCTAATATCTGAGTTTAATACAGCATCTTTATTCAGACCAGTGAAATCCAGTATTTATATTTATTAGTAAAATTGATTTTCTATTTAATCTCTCCTTCCAAGAATCTACATAAGATCTGTGCATACAATTATCTGTCTGATGTATATCAGGCAACAAGCTAGCAAACATTAAAAGAGGAGGTTTTTTTCTGTAACATATAAACTACTGGCATATATTTCTACACAGTATATTGCACCTGCAACATGCGGCATTTTAAACATTTTGATATAAGACGTATTATCACAAAAACATTGTAAAATATACAGCACGTAATGGGTAGGATCCAGTCAGTTTTTTCACTCAATCTTATCCAATTTTCTTCCTTTCTACAACCCCTGTCCAACATGGCTTTTGTACATTCAGGTTCCATATTCTCCAGCATAGACTTTACGGGAGGTCAAAAGGGAAATTTCTCCCTTTTCCCTAGCAGAAAAGCAAGTTGACATTATCTTTAAGGTTACATCCTGACGTTAAAGGAATTACAATTGGGAAACAGACCTATAAAGTCAGCCTTTTTGCGGATGATCTGGTGTTATACTTAACAGATCCTGGTTGCTCATTACCAGTTATTGAAAAATACTTAGAAGATTTTAGAGTAGTTTCTGGCCTTTCCACCAACCACCTTAAGTCTGAACTATACCCCATGAACTTGAGACAAGAAACTATCCAATATATCAAAGCAAGGTATAAATACAAGTGGATTAAAATCTGTTGGACTTATCTGAGTGTAAAAGTACTCTTATAATAGACAAAATCTGGAATTTGAATTTTAAAGAACTCTATCTCTCCCTCTCTAAAACAATAGCTAGCTGGAAAAGGGTTAATCTAACTCGGCTAGAAAAGATTAACCTAATAAAAATTACAATACTCCTGCAGATACTATTTTATTTTCAAGTGCTGCCCATCTCTATTAAAGTACAAACCTTAGAAAGATGGCAGAAACTAGAAAGATGGCAGAGACATAACCACAAGTGGGCAATTCCTGTCTAAGCAAATGATAGAGGCAAACCTTCAACCCAAGATCTCCTGGTTTCAATACCTGCAGATTAAACACCTTATAACTGCACCTGAGATACAAAACTCTCTGAGATGCAAAACAACCGAATTTGAAGAACTCTTGAAATCTGGTGGCAGTGGAGGTAAGGGTCTTCTATCAAAGATATACAAAATTATTTTGAGAGCCTTGAGAACTAAGCCTTATTCATACCATACAGCCTGGGAAACGTACTGTAATATAAAATTCTCAGAGGCACAATGGTCAAACATTTGGAATTCTTTGATTTTTAAATCCAACTCAGTAAATGTTCGATCTCAGGCTCTAAAAATTTTGACAAGATGGTACATCACTCCACAAAAACTTAGTTGTGTTAACGAAGTCACCAAAATGTTGGAAAAAATGTGGAGAAGTGGGGTCTTTTATTCATTGTTGGGGGTCATGCAGTCTGATAAGTAAATTCTGGTCCAAACTAATAGCAATTATTAAACAAATTACAGGTTTTCTTGTTCTTTTTAAACCTGAATTAATTCTGCTCAATTTATGGATGGGTCAAAATATTCCTACAAGCCCTAGAAGGCTAATCACTACACTTTTAGCTGCAGCCAATACGGCCATCGCTTCAATGTGGAAAGACCCCAGACCTTCTCTCCAATTATGGTACAACAAAATTATGGTACAACAAAATAACATCAAACACAGTATGCTGAACTGCCTAATATGCAATTAGATTTCTGGGAAGACTGGGTGGGTATCAGTTTTAGACCACATGATCACGAAGGACGTTAGCCCCAGCAAAAAGTATCCATTAGACCTTTTTCTTTTTAAAATACACTACAAATCCTTTAAATTCTTAAATCTGTAATGTGGTTATTAACTGTTTGAAAAGATTTAATGTGAATATTATAAGATCACCTGTACTGTACTGACTTGTATGTTGTTTACAGTTTTGTTACAAAAAATTTTTTTTGAAAGAAAAACTTTTGAAAATAAAAAAATGTTAAAAAAGAAAAAAGGAAGTTGGTTCCAACCCAAAGCCTATAATCTGATGATCTATATGAAACTCAAGGTGAACATGCCAGGTCACTCTTTAGAAAGTAAACAGAATTCAAGACTACAGTGGTTGTTTTCCAGACTATTTCAGGGATTGCAGCTCTACAATTTCTCAGAAACTTTGCAAAATTTTCTCAATGAGATCAGAAACGGTGTAAAAGTTTTTCTAAAAGACAGCTAGCCCACCACTATGTGGTCATCGGAAGTTCTTGAGGGAGCTTCAGATTATACCACCAGTTGTCATAATTCAATGGTGTGGCACACTGCCTTCCTAAACTGATTTCTGTTTCACCGTAGAACGTAACAAAGAATCATCTGCAAAGCATGAGTCCCTCAACAGACAAGTGTATGTTCCCTGAAAATGTAGTTTGAAAATCACTGGTCTAGTGAAACAGAACACCAGCTTCTTTTTCTTTTTGAATTTGATCTTGTCTTAACTTTGCAAAGATGGTTTATATCACCTTTTTAGCCAATTCTTCAGACATTATTCAGCCAAAGAGAAATACATTCCATTTATTTCTATAGAATGCTTAAATGGGAGTCAAAAGTACTTCATAATGGCTGAATCAAGCCTGTTTTATAATATGAACAGGGCATCTACCACACCTGAACAAGGAGAATATTGTGGTTTCTGACCCAATACAAGGACATAAGGCCTTAAATGGAATCTTTGTCTTTTTACAAATAGAACAGTAATGTATTGAAACGTCATACATGCTTGAAGAGAGACATATCCAGGCCGGAAGCTGGATATTTGTAGTTCCTATACTAGAGAAATATTTTACACTTAATAATACGTTTCATTATTTATAGAGTAAAATCAAATATGAATCCTAACTTGGAAAATAAAAAGGAAATTTTATTGAAACAGTTATACAGAAATGTTGGTGAAACTTTAGAAATTGCATGTTCCTTATATTCTGATGATATGGCATTTTTCTAGATTACTGAGTGAAAAAAGATTAACATAGCCATCTAGAGGTGAAGAGAATAAGCAGAAAGTAGGCTGGATTCTCTCACTTTCCATTTTTCTGAGTAGTATCTATTTTCATGGATATTTCAATCTGAAAACGCACCCCAGTTCTAAACCCTTACATTAGGGTGCCTATAGGAAACACCAAAATATCATCAACATGTATTGTTACATATTCTTTAGTTTCACTTGCATAACTATTGGTATATTCCAGCTAGTATAATAGCACTTTGATTGGCCTGGGTAGCTCTTTTTTCAAACTGTAGAAAAAGAGTTTGTAATACTATGATTTTTACAGTATTAATTGTATAACTTATTTTTACTGTGAGTCCATGTTCCAAGAATTCAGGAACAATAACAGAGGTACTGTGGCTTGATGTGAGACCTCTTTTCCTCTCTGACCATCCAACTGTGGACCTAAATAAACAAGAGCAGTACTAATAAAACTCAAAAATCATTTCTCCAATTTAAGTGATTCTTCCTCTGGCAGAAGAGCCACTTGAATTGAAGGAAGGTTCCTTAGACTGCAGGAATGCTTCAAACTTTATTGAGTAAAGTTATAGGATACAGTTAATATTTTTTTTGTATCTTTGAAATATGAACATCTATAACATAGTACTTTGACAACTTTGATAAAGTACTTAAAGACTCCTTGAGACTAAAGCATGGATAAATACTATCAAATTTTGGTTACATCTACATTTTAAGAATAATGAGGATAGTCTCATCTTTTACATGCTGATGGAGTCCCAGTCATTCATGTGGCTTAACAACATAGAAAAAAATTAACTCAATAGGGATTAATATTGAAGATTTGTTTTCCCTCACAGAAAAATCAGCTTATGCACAGATCAGACAAAGACTCCTTGACATCGAGATTCAGAATCTCAGGAGTCTTGCAATAGGCAGATGTTCACCCCTAGGTTTGGGGGTTTTACCCCATGGATATAGGGCAGAATATCTCACTTGTTTAGTGGCCCCACATTATCACAGAGCTTACTCGTTAGCTCGGTTTCATCTGCTACCTTCTGTGATACTTTATGGGAGATTCCATAAAACGCCATATGCTAACAGGTTATGCACTTGTGCTCAGCGAGACATAGAAACTCTGGAACATGTCTTTCTGTATTGTACTTATTACGGTGATATACGTCCCACACTCATCGACCCGCTGTTGAGAGAGGTTATCTTCCTATTGGCTACTCAGAACCAAAAAGTTATCGAAACTGTAGTTAAATTTTTGTATCTTGCATCTATGAGGCGAGTTGTGTATTTGTAGATTGAGTTCTGGTTGTGTTGAGTGTTTTTGTTAACATGGATGTAATGCCAATAAAGGTTGCTGAATTGCAAAGATAAAGTACATTGATAAATTTCTGTAAATGTTTTTAAGTATCAAGTTTATTCTACACAGCAGCAGCAGCAAATCATTGTTAGTGTTTCAGTATATTTGCATCCATTTACTACAGAAGAATTTCCAAATTTTCTATTAATTGATCATTCACCACCATTTCTCAGTCTATACACAGCATACATGTACAGAACCTCTCTAAATGCAAAAAAGGTAAAAGATGGGACTTGCAGGGTGCATCTCATGTTTCCTTCCCGCACCATGTCCTCTTTCCCTTCCCTGCCCCCAGCCTCTCCTCCTTTCTTGCTTCCTTTTCTGCTTCCCTCTTGCCTTGTCTATCCTCCTGTTTTCATCTTTTCCCCTTCCATCCCAGGCAGCCTCTCCCTTATGGCCCACTTGCATGGTGGGGAACCTGCAATGACTTTTGTGGGGCACTTCACTTTTCCCTACATCCCCTTCCACACTATTGCCCCTTTCCCTCCTCCTGGCAGCCTCCATATGCTCACATTTCCTCATGTCTTTCTCTCCTTCAAACTCATTAAACAATTTACCTTTTATTTGCCCCCCATCTTCATCTATATTTACTCATTTACTTTATTTATATACTGCCTTTCTCCACAATGAGGAGCCAAAGCAGCTTATGTCATGTTTCTTGCTTCCGTATTATCCTCACAACCCTGAGAGATAGGTTAGGTTGAGTGTGTATGACTGGAAGTCACCCAGTGAACTTCCATAGCTGTGGTGATTTGAACCTGGGTCTCCCACATCCTATTCTGAAACTCTAAACCACTACACTACACTGGCTTTGGGGGCCTGCTGTTGAACAGCGGCAAGCAGCCAGCCTGGGTGAGTCATACAAGTCATGTGGTATTAAGTTATGTGGTGGCTGTTTCTGGGCCTGGTCCCAATGAGTCCTCCCTCAAAGGCCAAAACAGCCCTGGACAGGGCCCTGCCCCCTCCCCCTGCCTTTTCCTGACAGAAACTAAACCTGGAATACTGACCTATTACTTGGATGCCTAGCAACAGCCACTGAGGACATCTGGTTAAAGCTACAGGAGCTCCTTCAATCACTTTGGGCTTTTAAAAAAACCTCTAATGTATTTTTTTTTTAGATTTCAGATTTTTCTGCAAATCTGGAGTATTTTTCAAGTGTGTAGGAAGATCTGTCTTATCCATTCACGACTCTAGTCTCCAGATTTAAGTATCCACAGATCAGGGCCACTTCACTATTAGTTTATAAGCTTGTAGGCAACATCAATGATTACTGCAGGTATCATCCGCTTTTCTTGCATTGTCTTTTACCTTGTAATTCACATTCTGTATTGCTTATAGTAAATCTTTGCCTTAGTTGGTTGTCTGCATTGTTCTTTAACTCTGTAATCCCAGTCCTATTGCATTGTTCACTGGTTGTTTTATGAGGTCTGATTCCACTGCTTTATATGCCATAATCCACCCTGAGTCTTAGCAAGAAAGTAATAAAAGTAAAGAAATAAATACACTATGCTTGCTTAGAGGATTGTTAAAATTATTTTTAAAACTGCAAATATGATATAAAGTCACAGCAAAAAAAGAGCAATTATATACAGGCATCATGTTTTTCTCATTATGTCTGCTAACAACCTGTTGGGAACTTAATGGAGACAGTTTATAGTTTCATAGAGCTGCACAGTCTATCAACTTTAAACCTTAAGGCTGCAGTGATAGTTTTCTAAATCCCAGATGTATATTCCAACATAATTTATGCTGAAAGTCTAAAATGTGTCTTGATGTTGGAAGTCTAAAATGTTCTTCTACTCTAAGGTAGAAACTTCAAATGTTCAATATATTATTTCTATAAACATTCATGAAGTGGCTGATAGTGTTAGTTTCTTTTATGGCCTGCTGGTTCTTGCTTTCTCTGTCACTAAAGTCCTAGGATGTGCAGAATTCTCTCCTTCATGGATCAGATGCAACCATGAACATTCTTCATTATGTTTTCCTGCATTCAAAGCAAATTTATTTGTAATACATTATGATAACACTTCAAATGTTTCTTATTTTCAAAATAAGCCTAAATACATTTACATGGATACTTATAACACAAGAGAGCCAATTCCCAAAATACATTGCTATAGTGCAATGATGGCACGCTGTTGTGTGATATGTAGGTGCAGCCCTGAGCCCAATAAGCTGACTCTGAAAACACATTGCTATATGCAGTATGACTGATGTTTGCAGATGGATGGTATATTAGAGGGAAAACACTTTTTAGACTGCAATTCTAAACACACTTAACTCAAGTTCCATTGAAGCTCCCAAGTAGAACTTCTTATCTAGTTTACAGGACTTTTCAGGGGAAGACAACTTCCAGAAAAATGTGAAAATTGGCATACCAAAAATCAGTTGATTACTCCCAGCCATCTCCTAGCACATAATCCTCTTGCCTTTGAAATGGGACCTGGTGAGCACTACTTCAGTTAATCAGAACTGCCTAGGGCTGCCAATTTCTCACCCTAGCAAACAGCAACTTAATAGAAATAATAATAATGAAAAGGGGAGAACTCGTTGAAGATTCCAGATAATCTGCAATGGCATTGGTCACCTTATATAGAATATAGTTCAGCTCTCTCATCAGTGCTCCTGTGACCTGCCTGGAACCATATGAATGTCCAAGTAGGAACAGATTTAGAATGTCAACCCTCAAACCCACATTATCAAGTCACATTGCTTACTCATCATCACTCTTGAATGGATTCAGCTTTAATAGGACCACATCCAATCTTTATTTCAGCAAAATATCAAGTAAGGATAGAATAATTAGAATGAACAAAAAAAGGTGAGGTAGAACTGGCTTAAAAAAATTGCTACGCGTTGCTGAATAACCTCTACAGCAGAGGCTATTAAGATAAAAACATTTTCCCCCTCCTAAAAACTTTTTTTCCATTTTTTCCAGTGGAAAATGAGAAATCTCACTCCAGAGAAAGCTCTGGAAAAAAACTCCTATGAAATATTTTCTCTTTTGGAATGAGTAAAATCCTTTTAAAGACAAGGTATACTCACTCAAAATGTGTAATACAATACAAAGATAGTTATGAAAGCATTAGGTAATAATAATTCCTGTATATACTGCAGACATATACAACATACTGTATTTTCAAATATATATTCATTGTTTTAGTATTACTAATTTTGTCCACAATATACTATAATGTGTATGATGATAATATACTACTGAAGAGTTCACTGTCTTTAATGTTATAAAGCTTAATTTGATATCGAAATAGGCCACTAGTCCTACTGCAGCTGTGTGAGACTGTTTATATCCAAATAACATACTTTCTTTTCTTTATTACAAAATTTGTTCTCCATTTGCAACTTTTTTTTTGCCTCTCATATGGCAAAAGCTAAGATATGTGTGCTAACGAAGCATATGGTCCCCCAGTTTGCAGCTCCCTCTCAAGAATTGGGTATATTCACAATTTTGCTCACAAAAACTTAAGGCATTTATACTTCTAAATTCCATAAATATGCCAAATAGTACATTTTTACATGCTGACAAAGTTATAAATTATGCAGTTTAAGCGATTAAAGCAATAAAATAAAGTTTGATAAGAAAGGAAGTGTTCTGATTTCCTTACAAACTTCCATTTTTCCAGGGGGAAAGGGTTAGTTTTCATAGCTTCAGAATTTCTAGAAATTTTACATCTCTACACTACATATGGCATGGGGGATGTTAAGCAGGGATATGATGGAATTCCAGAAGACTTCACTGAAAACCAGAAAGATATTCCCATTATGCACTAGTAGGATAACTCAATTGTGCTTTTTCCCGTTGAAAATCCATCAGTCAAAATATTCCAGTCATGATGACACTGACACTTCAAAAATAGCTAAAGAATCTAATAGAACCAATATATTAGCTTTGAAAGTCCTTAGCGCATGCAGTGAATTTAACTGTATTCAAAAATATATTTATTGAAGTACAGTGATGCTGATGAAACTTACAGTTACATGGTGTGGAATAAGAATTTGCCTCCTTTTTAATGCTTGCATATGTTATAAGGCAAATGTAATCCTTCTGTAAATTATTTTGTAACGTAAAACAAACTTCTGCACATGTGTAGAATGTACTATTAGCTCCATTTTGTTTCAAGCAACAGACACTAATTGCAGCACCAACACAGTTAAATAAATGCTAGCAAAGGGCCATCTTTAAAGCTGGGAAAACTGGGACTGGGAAAAACAAGGAATGTCCAATAGCCTTGGAGAAAAGAAGCTATACAATCCCTAAGTTTGTTTGCCCGAACTCTTGAAAGTTTCCCAGCCACAGAGGCAATAGTATATATATAAAGTCAATGATACCTTTGTCATTATTCTACCATGGGTAAATTTGAGCCCAAGCTTATCAAACACTTCAGAAAGGCATGTAAGGCCTACCTTATTCATTTTATTTATTTACATTATTTATAGTCCATATTTCTCACTGTGACTCAGAGTAGATTACATAGTGTAAATCACTCGCCCACAAAGAGTTTACAGGTAATATAAGGGGCTTTCCCAAATGTTTATATTTATAGACAATATAAATTTTTCTTCCTCCTTTTAGGAGCCAGGCCAAAACACATCTTTTTACCTAGGCTTTTAATCAGGGTTTTTAATCTTCTCAGCTCTTAAATGTTCTGCTTGTGTTTCATGGATAATTTTTATGCTGCTTATGTCCAACGGCTTGTTTTTAATATTGTGGTGAATTTAATTGTAAGCTGCCTCAAGCAAAACTCTGAAGAGGCAGCATAGAAATGTCCTGTATAAATAAATAAAATACAATATAACGACTATCAATCAGGAGAACACATAATTTCCTTAGAAGGAAGCACTAAACCCTGAGTGAAGAAGACTAGAAAATTCCATGGCAATCAGATAAGAGCCAAGCTACAAGAGATGAATTACATGAGGAGGAGCACGTGAAGGGAGTCACAATGTTAGCTGGGAAGCTTTAAAAGCGATCAGAAGGCTTTGTTAATTTCCCCTCTCTACAGAGCCAGAGAGATTGCTGCTCAGAGGGTTTGTTAATTTCCTCTTTGCCTCCCCAAGGCTCTGTCAGTTTTACCTTCCCTTCTAAAACTCAGCTTCCCAGCTAACATTGCAACTCCCTTCACGTGCTCCTCCTCGTGTAATTCGTCTCTTGTAGCTTAGCGCTAAGAGATAGACTTTTTGTCTTCTTTTTTTCTCTCTTTTGAAATTAATGGGGGGGGGGTCTGTTTGTTTTGTTTCTAAATTTAGGTTTCAGTCCATTGGTTCCTAAGTGTTACTTCAATGCATGGTGCCTTCTGATAAACAAAATTTTCTTGAATAAATGCAAGAGCATCTGGGTAAACAGCAGAGAAAAATAAATGATTTTTCACTTTTCAACATGATAATATTCCACCAGGGCATTCTGCCTGATATATGTCCTTCCTGTCGTCAGTGTTTATCTTAAAATAAACTCACAGAGGAAAAGTATATATAAGATTCTAGAAATTTCCTAATATTTCTGAATTATGAGAATCCTAGAATCCACATGGCTAAGTGGCTACATTCTCCTTAGTGATCCATAGTAGTGCTAAGAGAGCCACTATTTGGGAGCAATCCTAAATAGCTCTACTTGGAAGTAAGTCCCATATTATTCACTGGGGCTGTCTCCCAGGAAAGTGTCCATTGGACTGCAGCCTACAATTGTTAGTGTATCACAATGACTTCTTAACAGTTCCAATAAACAAAATGTGTTTCCAGAGCTAATAAAGATAATCTGAGAATTTCTATAAACCTAGGATTTCAAACAACAAATTATGAAAATACTTTGTTAAGTTTCTAATATTCATGCAAAAATGCATGGGTTGGATCTAGGCTAAATATTCTATCATTGAAATGGAACATTCTTGACTCCCTCCTCTCACTACAGCTCACATGAAATGCTGCTCCTAAGGAACAAGATTAGGAGGGTCTGCGATGCGAAGGGGGAAGAGGTGGAAATTGTCAATTTGTTTCGGATCCAACCACTTGGAAGTGCTCTGTACACAGCAGTCTGAAAGCAAAAGTTTTTCTTTAAAGCAAAAGTTTTTTTTTTAAGTCCAATGTTTTCTCAACAATTTTTACTTACTTCAAAAGGCAGGTTCATGATTTTAGATCTTGCTGGTAGTTTTAGAATTTCTCTTTTGCAACTTTAATACCACTATAATTTGATAAATATGAAAGAATATGTAGTAAAAATTATTGAAAATCATATCATACCTTCATCTATTGAGGCTTCACTACTGTACCCATCATACTCTGCAGACAGAGGACTATATTTTTGTCTGGTTTCCCAAATATAGTTTTTCTGTTGTCTATTATCACCGGCTGGTGGCCTTGAACTTTGAGTTCTGGACAAGGCTTCATGGTATTTACCCACTGCCTCATCTTCACTTTCAGATGATGAACCATGCTGTTCTTTACTTATGTATGAATTGTCTATATGAAAAAGAAGTCAAAAAAACAATATATGATACCTCAAGGAAGAGTGCTAAATTATATGGTTAACAATTTCAAGTACTTTCAAGCATCAATGCAAATATCTTGTATTTTAACAAAATTTTAGGCACCAGGTCAAATTTTAAATAAACACAGCATTACAACTAACTAGAAAACAATAAGGCTTTTAAAGAAGTAAACATATTTTTTTCTAAACGTGTAACTTCATTGAGATCCGGGTGGACTTTTCCCTACCCACATCTGATATTGTTCCATCTCTCATTCTCTCCTTCTACCGCCCAAGCTTCTTTGTCTTTTACAGGAATATAAGATTCACCTATTAATGAAGCGCTTCTGCAACTTGATATGAATGTCTATCCAATCATTTACATGGTTTTGTATGTTGGATTCATAGCCTTCATTCATTTCCACAAAAATCTGTAAAGTTTGAGTTAACTTGATTTACAGCTTCACAAGATTTATATTATGCTTATTTTTCACCAGTTAACAGGTGTAGTATAACTTTTATTCTTTTTATGACTGAGATTTAGCACACAGTGAAAATGTTTTACTATTTTAGAACTCATGTACAGAAAAAAATCCTTCAAAAAATCTTCAAAGAGAGAATCCAACAAGACAGTGCTAAATTAGAACTCATCAAGAGATCAAATACTATACCACCTGCTTTAAAAAGAGATGTGCTATATTTGCTAATCGTTCAATAGGAGCTACTCTTCAGAGATATGATTTGCTTATTTTTTTACATTTTTGTTCATATAAACATACTGCACCTTCCTGAATTAGACTTTATCTCACTGGAACTGCACCCTATGAAGTATCTCATCATTCATGGGCAGTACAATCCTGAGGGTCACTGTTGCAGAGGTGACAAATGGCAGTGCAAAAGACAGTGCCACTAGTCCGTTCTTTAAGGGAAACTATATAGGCAGGGGAAAGGGCAAAGAGTCACATGGGTCATGACCACACCACCATCTCCAGCAAATGTTGTAACTATTCGATGTCATGGGGCAAGACAGCACGGCCATGATGAACTGAAGAAAACCAACCAAGCGCAGGACAGTAAACACAAAGAACCAGCCCTGGAGAAATGTGAGGAGAGAGGTGGGAAGGGGTGGGCCTAAACAGTGCTGGACCATGACCATGGATGCCATCCCACCCCTTTAAAAGTACAGACTTCTGCCAAACTGAATGATCACAACCAGGTCTGCGATCACCGAGCTGCTGTGCAGACCAGCATCATCAGTGCAGGCACCCAATAACCTAACACCAGCTTCTTCACTCAGCAGGTCATCTGCTGGGGGAAAGGCAAGAATAAGCAAGCAGCACAAGGGGACAAACTCCACAAGAATCATGAGGGTACAGCATAGCGGCAGGTCCACATACCCACCAGACAGGACTTTAACGCTGCAGCCACCCATCATGATGGGCAGAATCACTGCATGCAGCATGGCCTCTACCCCCACTTGGTCATAAGGAACAGTCAGAGCCATAACAGCACCCACATGCCTCTGAGCTAATCCAAAGGGGAACTTTCCACCACTGCAAAATAGACAGCACTGCCTGTGCAGTATGATCAAAGCCTGAGTCCCGCTCCACTATCATGTACCATAAGGCATGGCAGTGAACAATCCCAGAGTGATCCTGGTTGGTAGTTAGGGCCACAGTGCCATGCTCCACTACCAGCCCACAGAAGCACCTTTTTTAGCCTTTGTCTAGTTAGGTTGGTAGTGGGCATTGGTGCCTGCTAAGCCTGTTGCAGCCAAGCCAACATACCACAGGGGAAGCCAAAGGCAGGGACAGACACCATGGCAAGCTCTGGACTGCAGAATGCATCCCTGTCTCAGACCAATCACAAGATGGACATGAAGCAACATCAGGGAGTTGCTGGGACAAGGAAGGACCCCACCCTCTGAGGATGGCAGTAGACAGGGTCAGGCAGATGGCTGGGAGGTGACCAAGGCCAATGGGGGAGGGGAAACCTCACTTCAGGAGCCTGTGCATTTAACAAGTCTCCTCAGCCACCAGATGGCCCACATCAGGATGGTGAGCCTTCCCCTGCCACCTACCAGGAATCTGGACGATCCACCTCCTTGTGCTATATGTCTGAGGGGCCCAGTGACACCATAGGAGGCACCATGCCAGGCACTACCATGAGCACATCAGCACCCTACAGGTCCCAAGTGGCACTTGCCTGTACCTATTCCCCCTGTACAGGCCGGCCATCTAAGCCCCGTGCAAGGCACTAGGCCCTGAGCTGCAGGGCCTGGTGCCTAATCACAGGGCCATAATCATTTTGCAGAAAGTGCTGCTATTCCCTCCATTTCCTTGCCATAAGCTCATTCCAGCCAGTAGCAGCCAAGGTAAAGTTGCTGTTGAAATCCTCAGTGAGCTGTTGCCTCCATAGCTTCCTGGATGCCATCTGCAACATGGAAGAGCATACATGCAGTCTCTTGGTCACCATCATGGGCCTGCCACATGATAGCTAGCCAATAAGCTTCAAGGACATTAAAAGGACATCTGCACCGGCATGCCAGGGCTCCCTGACCTCCCTGGGTGCCATGGGGAATGGTAGCTGGTGTCCCTACCAAATGAGGTACTCATGCAGCCTGGCCTGTCTTTTCCCTGGGGTGGGAATCTCTCTGTTACTGGGCTGCCTAAGTTGTAGTTGCTGTTGGTTTGTGGCTGTGCATGTGTTCACAGTAAAGTTGTTTATTTATTGTTGCTTGTGTACTCTGTTCTCACTGATGGGGTGGGCTCCACTTGGTCTGGTTTCAGGCCATGTCCGGCTCCCAGGCACAGAACCTCCTGAGGAGTCTGGGCCCATGTCACAGAGCTGACTGCTCATGGTTTAGGCAGCTTTGGGAAGGCCTTCCCAATATTGCTGCTACCATGTATGGTTCTGGATGCCAGCTGATCAGCATCACAGGGACTGACAGCTGGATGATAGACCAGGATTCTGCCTTTGGGCAGTGGCCTATCTTAGCTCCTCTGCCAGAAAAGATGCACCCTTGTGGTAGCAGGGGGCACCATCTTTAAGACGGATCAGGTCTGCAGGATGTGGCTACTTCCCCCCCCCCCACTCTACTCAGTCAGCGAGTCGTGCTCCGGTATGGTGCGTCCATTCCTCGAGAATGTCTTTGAGCTGCCACTATGGTGCAACATGCTAAGTTCCATAGTTACAGAGCAAACCAATGTAGTAGCCCCATCTGGCCTGCCCTGCACATAGACTGGGGTTTATATTGGCTGCAACAGAGGAATAGGATTCAAACAAGGACCAATGGCTGCAGCGTGCGGCTCCTGTGGGCACAAGGCACATTGAGGTAAGTTGCTTTTCTTGGGCTGAATGGACACTTATGAGCTACACCATTGGTTTTGCAGGCATAACTCTGCACCATTGCCAGGGGCATTCAGAGTGCCTTTGGGAGCTAACCAACTTCTGCCATGCCCCTGGGTCGACCCACTCCCCCACCAGAATGTTTTTTTTTTGCCAATGGTGCTCAGGTAGATGGCTGCAGCACTGCCATGCTAGCAATTGGCAATGATGGTTCTGGGCCATTTCATCAGCATATGCTTGGGCTGCACCATCATATCTCATGGATACTCCTACATTGTAGCTGGTAAGTTCATTGAGTGCTTTCAGCGTTGCTCCCTGCCCCCAAAAGCACTGTGAACGTATCAACTATATCTTTTTCAGTCCTTTACATAGGACTCACACCTGAATGATTTGTAATAGGTCTCTCCCTTAGAGATAGGCACGGAACAGAAAAAAAACGAACCACTTGGTTCAAGGTTCGCTCATTTTGCTGGAACACAAACCACAAACTTCCAAACTGCACCCTATTCCCGAACCGGTTCGAGTTCAGGGTTCTGCTGCTGCCTGGCGGCACCCCCTGTGCCCACCTGCACGGTCCTACAGGTGACTGCACAGCTCATGTGTGGGTCATGTAGGCGGCCGCCACCTCCTTGCAAGTGGGTGTTGGGAGGCGGCTGGCCACCTCCCAACTTGGGGCGGGGGGGGGGGGGTCTGGCTGCTGTGCGGCATCATCCCTTGTGTCTGCCCTCATGGCTATACGAGTGACTGCAAGGCCAGCATGTGGGTCACGTCAGCGGCCGAGGGTGGGCTTGGGCAGCCAGCCAGCCGGCTCCCAACTCGGGGCAGGGGGGGTCTGGCTTCCGGCTGGTGGCACCCCCCCCGGGCCTGCCCGCACGGCCCTATGGATGACCGCATGGCTAGCGTGTGGGTCATGTCGGCAGCTGCCCCCTCCTTGCAGGCAGGCTTGGGGAGGCAGCTGGCCACCTCCCAACTTGGGGCAGGGTGTGTGGCCGCTGCCTGGCGGCATGCCTCTGTACCCACCCACACGGCCATACAGGAGACCACACAGCCAGCATGTGAGTCATGTCAGCGGCTGCCCCCTCCTCGCAGGCAGGCTCAGGGAGGTGAGCTTAAGAAGTGTGCAAGTGGGGAGCCTGCAGACAGGAAAGCTACCCGTGCAGTTCTGAGTCAGAAGGCAGCCCCCAAAACAAACTCCACACAGACACTGCCCCAGCTGGAAAGGGGCTCAAAATAAAATGAAACAGTGTATGCGCTGACGGTGTGCGTGCACACAGCAGAAGCGGGCTGCACTCGAGAAGCGTGCAAGTGGGGAGCCTGCAGACAGGAAAGCTACCCAAACCAAAAGGGGCTATCAAGGTTGCTCACCCACCTAAACTTGCCAAAAAACACAAATGAGCACTGATGCACTAAACTAAATTCTTCACACAATGTTCACAAAAATAATTTAGTGAATTTGAGAGTAATGTACAAGAGTGAAATACAACATGTGAAATTCTAAAACATCATAATCACTATAATGTCATCACAGTCAATTATACACAGCAAGGTGTTACAACACCGAGTAGCATGTGTATCCTCAGAAAAGGGAAGAATCCCAAGAGTTCTCTTATGAGCTGTCTTCAATCAGTATACTGAGGATTCCCGCTGGAACCGCGGGGGCAGATGAAAAGTCCCTCCGGAAAAAGTGGAAAGGAGCTGGAAGACTGGAAGGAGAATGGAATGTGCAGGTGGAGAACAGCAACCGGGAGCCCCCAAGGGGGACCTCCCCACCCCCTTGGGGGCACCTGTTTGCTGTTCTCCACCTGCACATTCCATTCTCCTCCCAGTCTTCCAGCTCCTTTCCACTTTTTCCGGAGGGACTTTTCATCTGCCCCCGCGGTTCCAGCGGGAATCCTCAGTATACTGATTGAAGACAGCTCATAAGAGAACTCTTGGGATTCTTCCCTTTTCTGAGGATACACATGCTACTCGGTGTTGTAACACCTTGCTGTGTGTAATTGACTGTGATGACATTATAGTGATTATGTTTTAGAATTTCACATGTTGTATTTCACTCTTGTACATTACTCTCAAATTCACTAAATTGTTTTTGTGAACATTGTGTGAAGAATTTAGGAAAGCTACCCATGCAGTTGTGTGTCAGCAGGCAGCCCCCAACACCAACTCCACCCAGACACTGTCCTCAGCTGGAAAGGGGCTCAAAATAAAATGAAACGGTGTGTGCACTGATGGTGTGCGTGCGCACAGCAAAAGCAAGCTGCACAACAGAAGTGTGCAAGTGGGGAGCCTGCAGACAGAAAAGCTACCCATGCAGTTGTGAGTCAGCGGGCAGTCCCCAAAACCAATTCCACTCAGAAACTGTCCCCAGTTGGAAAGGAGCTCAAAATAAAAAGAAACAGTGCATGCGCTGATGGTGTGCACAGCAGAGACGTTTGAGCAACCCTGTGCAGATGTGAATCTGCACACCAGAGGCACGAATCCAGTGGCACTGGCTAGAGAGGCGCTCCAAATAAAAGTGAAGGGCACTGGAGGAGTGTGCAGAAAAGAGGGCAGACTTCACTGTGTCCGGGGTCTGCGTCCCAGCCCCCAGACTTGCCAGGAGGGAGCAGTGGTAGGCAACTGGGAGGCAGTGGCCCTACCACCCCAGCCAGCAGCCAGGTCCAGAACCTGCCCACTCCAGGGGGAAGGAGCGAAAGGCCAAAGCCTCAGAGGGCTGGAGGGAGCAGGGAGAGACCAGCCAGTCCCACCCTCCAGGGGGAAGAGAGGGGACTAAGCAGGCCAGAGGAAAAGGGCCAAGGCAGGGGGAATAGGGACCCAGCAGCAGCCCAAACAGAGCCCTTACCAGCTAAGGAGGAGAAGCAGCCACTACAGCCCAGAGCCACACCCTGGCTAGAGGGCAGCAGCCTGGCTCCTGAGTTGCGAGGAGCCAAGCCCCTCCAGGTGGAGCTGCCACAGGCATTCTGGGGGAGGAGATGGATAGCCCCGCCCAGCATCAATGAGCAGGCAGCCCAGAAGCTGGCCGGGGCAGCTCCTCGTGAGCAAGGCCAGGCAAGCTCAGCAGCACAGAAGCTGGCTGGGGCAACTCCTCGTGAGCAAGGCCAAGGAGACCTCAGCTGGGCATGGCTCACACTCAACCCTACCCTGCCAGCAAGGCAAAGAAGCCTAGAAGGAATTAGTGATAGGAGGGAAACACCTGAGGGAAGGCACAGCTGGGCCAAGTCAGGAGAGGGAACAAGCCTGGAAGGAGGGCGGGGTGGAGAAAGGAAACACTATAAAAGCTGGCTGGGAAGAGCTCTGGGGTGGTGGGTGAGAGCAGAGCAGAGCAGAGCAGAGCAGAGCAGAGCAGAGCAGAGCAGAGCAGAGCAGAGCAGAGCAGAGCAGAGCAGAGCAGAGCAGAGCAGAGCAGAGCAGAGCAGAGCTCTGGGAGGAGGAGATGATGGAGGACGCAGAGGGTAAGCAGACCAGGTTGAGCAGGCCAGTGAGTGGATTGAGAGGGAATCAGGGTGATATATACCACCCCTCCTTCCACAGAGCAGGGTCCTGCAGCATCCCTGGTGCCCCTCTGATGTCAAGGCTGGCCCAGCCGGCGCCCCGCCCAGCAGTGGCAACGACAAGCCCTGACACACTGCACCACACAAATCCACACAGAGAGGAAACAGCCCTGTGTGGGTGTGAGTTAGCTCACCAGAGGTGTAAGCCCCTCAAAACACCACCCAGTCAGTAGCGCAGGCTGTAAAGGCACTCCAAATAAAAGTAAAGGGCACTGGAGGAGTGTGGAGAAAAGAGGAAAACTGCACTACACTACACTACACAAGTGCGCACACACACAGGGAGCCAGCCTACAGAAAAGTGAGGCTCCTTGAAGGGGGGGTCCACACAAAACAGAAGACAGACCCTCCAAAAAGCAGAGAAAGAAAGAAAAGCAAATAAAAGGGCTCCTTGGGGAAGGGGGGGCACAAACCCCCAGAAACCAAACCAGAAGATTGGAGCTCAAAAAAGCAGAGGGGGAAAAACAGAGAAAAAGCAAATAAAACTCACTTTGAAAAGGAAGAACCCAGCCCCACTCAAAGGCCTAAGACTAGGCTGGGGAGGGGTGTGTGTGAAAAGCTACCATTGGAATGGGGTGGGGGAAGAAAGGGAAAAAAGCACTTTTTTCCAAGGAACCCCCCCCTCCAGTCCCCAGTAAGAAAAGGAAGAAAGAGAAAAGAGGATTTTTAGTGCCTTCCCAAGAAGCAAGAAGTGGCCACAGATCCTCTCCTAGCAAAACAGCTAGCCAGGCAGCCAGCAAGCTCTCTACAACCCACACAGGAGAAAAATGAAACCAGGCCACATGGCTTTCCGTATTTATAGAAAAAGCCAAGATTAGAACAACACAGGAGCACTCTGGTTAGGAGAAAAAGGTGCCTAACATGGTTTTGGAGGAAGAGATTGGTGTTATCATGGCTGCTGAAGACCCATCTCCTCAGTTGCCTTAGAGATCCTAACCCTCCTCCCCTTTCCCTGGCTGGATTGGCCAGACATGGGAGCTCTCTACTTGTCAAGAACAGCTGCCAATCAAACGTGGAGGCCTAAGATTGGGGGCAACCTGAAGACTGCCACCATTGCCTGGGTGATGGAATGAATGTGTGTTGCTGCTAAAACCAGGAAAATGGACTGGTAGGAAAGTTCATTTGTTCCTTAAAAATGTGGCTGCTCGGAATGCATTTCTTTAAAAACGAACCAGACATTCCAAACGGAATTATGTTCCATGGTTTGTTTTCTGCCCAATTCTACTCTCCCTACTACAACTCCTCTCCCCTCTCCTTTTCTATGATTTTTGTTATACAAAATAATTAGTCACTTCAAATGCATCTGAACAAGTAAGACCAGGCTCACAAAAACTCATACTAGAATAAACTTATTTATGACCTTATTTATGACCTTAAGATGTTATTTGGTATCTTTGGCACAATATGACTTCATGATATGTAAGTTATTTTCTGTTAGATAAAGAATGGCAAGATGCCTTTTCTTCAAAACCTGCCTCTGCCATTTGTATTAGTTTAAGGGGAAATTATTCTAAAATCATTTATCAGTAGTATCTGACCTCACATAGGATGAATTGGATATCATTGGAGGAAATATGGTGCAAAGAGCAGATTTTAAGCATGGTCGAGTTGTTCTATGATTAAGAATTTTTAAAGAAAAGTGCTGAAAGAAATGGACCAGATACTTGTTATTAAATTACTAGAGGACCCTAAGTTCTGTCTGTTAGGATTATTATTAGACGATTATGGTGCAAGACATGCATACTGCAGCAAGCATAGTAATAGCTGGTAACTGGAAGAGCTAAAAGAGTTTAAGTATTAAAATTTGGATAGCTAAAATATGGGATCTAGCAGACTGCTGAACTTAATAGAATTAGTTCATCTGAGAGCTGGTCATACTAAGAAACCTTATTTTGCAGATAGTTGTCAACCTTTCTGTTCATTTTGGCACAAAGAGTAATATCTGTGGGACCGCCTCTCCCCATACGAACCCCAGAGGACTCTTCGTCCCAGTGAGAAACATCTGCTAAAGGTCCCTGGCCCCAGGGAGGCCCGTCTGGCATCGACTGGGGCCAGGGCCTTTTCGGTCCTGGCCGCAGCCTGGTGGAACGCTCTGTCTGATTAGACCAAGGCCCAGCAAGACTTGCTATCCTTTCGCTGGGCCTACACGACGGAGCTGTTCCGCCAGGCATATGGGCAGTGCTAGGCGGAGCCCCCCTGGTTGGTTGATGGTGGATTGGGCTCTCCCCACCGCAAATACCCCCCATTTAAATAATCTTTTCACTACGAAGATGCTCTGGAGATGATTTAGGCTGGTTAGTTGTGCTGCTGTGTTCATGTTTATATGTATTTTAACTTGTGTAGTAATTTTGGATGTTTTTATGGTTACTAATTTATAATAATCGTTTTATATATTTTAACTGTATGTGTCTGTAATCCGCCCTGAGCCTGCTGGAAATGTGGGAAGGGCGGAATATAAATTGAAAATAAATAAAATAAAAAATAAAAATCTTTCTATAGCTTTATTTGTGTAATTTTTATGAATAATGGCAGAAGCATATATATGTTTACATTTAAATGATTACTGAGAATAAACGTTTGACGTATAAAATAGATACGCTTGATTAATGATGAATTTTTGATGATTTAGCAATTTATATATATCAATTAATACTAATATTATGCAGTAGCAGTAATTCAGGAAGATACATTGTTTTATTGAAGATGCTGTATTTTATAGTCCACTTATTTCATTAACTCTTGATATATTTGTTTATTTACAGTTTAGTATCTCACTAAATATTAGTGAGATACTAATTTAGTAAAATTAGTATATATTTAGTATCTCACTAAATATATTATAGAATATGTAATCTTGTTTAATCTATGGAGTTCTGTAGATCACTTGTAATAAAAATAATAGAAAGCAAAAAAGTATGTTATTGCTCTGTATTACAAGGTATATGTAGATCAAAATGTTAGAATTGCAGATATTATCTCTTATCAATCTACTTTTGAACTCAATAACTCACCACATCCTGATCCACTGAAATGGTGGATGCATTTATACAAACATTTGACATTCAACAACCCAACTATAAAAACAGTCTTTGTAATTCAACATAAACCATACAGATAGATGCTCAGAAAATAGCAGGAAAAATGAAATAGATAGTTGAATGATAGCTGCTCAAAAATGATTAGCATCAGTCAGGACAGACAAATATTTCATAGCTTTCCAATTAGTATAATCAAGAAAATTAAATTTCAAAGAAAAATATCCATATCATAAAGAAATTCCACACACAGTTTTGTTTTATAGATTCATTTAAATGAAAACTATAAAATAGTTTGGAAAAGAAGTATGTAGTAAAAGATCCAGGAAAGGTCAAATTGATGGATTATAACACAAGACACCTCACCTTTGGCTGGTGTCTTCTTACTACTCACTTCTTTTGAAAAATTTTCTGATTCCTTATGCTTTTGTTTTGCACCTTCCTTTGAAAGAGTAGCTGATGCATTTTCTTTCTGTTTTGTTACAGACTGTCTGGGGTATTCAGAAAATGTTTGGGGTTTTTTAGCTTTTACTTCATGAAGGCTGTGTACTTTTTTAGACCCTGGCTCTGGCAATTTTGATGTTTGTACTTCATTTGCTTCCAAATTCCTTGATACAGTACTCTGTGCTTCTTTGGCATCCTTGAAATCAGCTTCGGGTGATCTTTTTTTTACTTTTCTCTGCAACAGGTCCTTAGATTGTTCTAGCTCTGTACACAGTTCTTTACTAGGCTTTTCGTGAAGGGCTGCTTCAATTCTACATGTATCATAGTTCTCACCAATATCTTCTGGCAACATCTTCTCCAGGTACTTATTTCCTGTTTGTCTCTTGTGTTGACCATGTATTATTGAATTATTTATTTTTTTGTGTACTTCTGAATCATTCAGCTCACTGGGTTCTAAGGCACTGAGCTGTTTCTGCATTTTATCTCTGTCATGTTGGATTTCTACTCTACCCCTGGTACTCTGTTTTAAAGAATTAGACTGTTTGTGTTTCTCTTCCATGTCACATCTTTTTTCTCTCATATCTTTATCATTATTTGTTTTATTTTCCTCTTTACCTACTTCAGATTTATCTTCTTGTATTCTAGTGGTTTCATCTGTTCGAAGACTGTTGATCATGTTTGTTACCTGCTCTGTAACTGAATCAGCTACAGTATAGCTTACATCTCCAACAGCACTGGTTAGATCATCTACAGCATTACTGAGTGTGTCAACCAAAGAGGACACAGAAGGTAGGTTCAGATTTTGCTGAAAATTTTTGAAAAATGCCATGTTTCTATTGTTTATTAATAAAATGTTTTAGAAGATGACGATTTTCTGAATGTGTTACTCCTCAGACTCAGTGATACTTAATTAGTTTTGCTGTTCTAAACTCTATCCCTTAAACCACAGATTCAGGACATTAGTTTTTCTCTGGATACTTTAACTTTAAATAGACTGCAATGTCCTCTACAAAAATCCATAATCAATTATATTTTTTGTAATGTTACATTAAAGCTTATCATGATCTAACCATTTCAAAAGTGGCTATTTACTGTATGAAAAGTGGGATATTTTAACCTCTACTTGCAATCCAGAGTCAATTATTTTATATAATTTTTGCAATGTTATAGTAAAAATCATCAGCTAACCACAACAAAAACTGACTATTTAAAATGCTGTATGGAAAGTAGCACATTTTATCCCACACCTGCAAAGAAAAAGACATTTAAATAATATACCATAAATAAACAGAAATTGTGTCACAATTGAACAGTATCGGCTTAACATCAAGTACTCCATATTCTCTTTGCTAATAACCAAGTATTCAGCATGCATCAACATGGAATTTGTTGAGAACTATTTGTTTAAGCAATAAGTCTGCAAAAACAAATACATTTTATAGCCATGAGCCACAATCAACACTTAGGCACAGTGAAATCAAGAGATTTAAGCAAGTTTAACTAACTAGACTAAGAGCCAAAACAGCCGGGATGCCTGACGCATGGTGGGCACTCATCAGTTTCCTGCAAGTTTCCACAGGAAATGTAGTGAGAAAGAACCTCTGTCAGGGAGAAGAAGGAGAATCCCCTCTCACCCTGGCAGAGGTTCTTTCTCTAGGTGTCTCATGTAGTCTGCACACTCAGCTCCTGAGTGCATTTAGGAGAGCAAGAGGAACACATTGGCAGTAGCAAGAGGTAATGTATTCCCCTTGCTCCAGAGAAAATCACTCTGGTGGCTATGAGAGGCACAGGGAACAAATCTTGCTGGCAGCTTCCTCTCCCTCTCATGCTGCCAGTGTGCTTGGGGAGAAAGGGGAGCTTGGGGAGAAAGGGGAACGTACTTCCTCTCGCTGCTGCCAGCACATTCCCCTAAATGCACTCAGGAGCCGAGTGCACTGGCACCAGTGAGAGGGAGCCAAGCAGAGTAGATGAGATGCCTAGAGAAAGAACCTCTGTCAGGGAGAGGGGGGATTCTCCCTCTTCTCCCTGACAGAGGTTCTTTCTCACTACATTTCCCATGGAAATTTTCAGGAAACCGAGTGTCCTCCACACATCAAGTGTCTCGTCTGTTTTGGCTTTAAGCTGCAGTTACTTAATGTCATCCAGTTTTTGGAAACCACTGGACATCTTGCCATTATGTTGAATAAATAGTGGATTGTACCCATAGTGGATCAAAAAGGACATTTTACCAAATACTTATTTTAGGAAAATTTAAGAAGTTTCTCCCTTATATTTAAGAAAATTTAATTGTCTCCAGCATATGCTACATTTTAATAGGAAGGTTTTCTTCTATTTATTCTTCATTTTTTTCTTTACAAGGTTTGGGAAGGATCAAACAATTTGCTTCTTTCCACCATGAAAAATTTAAATCTCTGAACTAAATTAAGCAATCCTCATAATATATCTAATAATAATGGGTTGTCTTCTCATGAAGATGAATAAACATGTTTGTAGAAAAACATGAAAACTAAAAAACAGTTAACGTCCCCAGCCACTTCCAAAATGTACCAAGTGACACCTGTGCAGGTCCTGAGGTTACAAAAAGAAACCAACCAACAACTTGAGTGGCCTAACAATTGAGTAGGTTTGGAGTGAGGAGCAGAGAATTGACAGGTCCATCAAGGGGGAGAAAAAAAGGGATATGAAGCTACTAAGCATGGGAATGGGAGAGAAATGGACTCTGAGAAAGAGAGGAGGAAGTGGGAACTGTCAGGAAAGATGAGATTTCTTTTCCCCCATGAGTCCCCATCTTGGAAAAATATAATTCTGACTAACTGCCACAGTACTTTATGTATTTCCTTAGTCAAATTATTATACTTAAATAACATTATGCATATGATATTGCACTCCAAGGACTAACAATCTCTGATAGTAAAATTTATTTTTGTTACTTACAAAGTTTATCCTGTGAATTTTTTCTTATATTGTATCGTGAACTGAGCTCTGGGAAACTTCCAACATTTTCAAAACACATCTTCTTGTTAATATAAAGAAAAAGAATGAGCAACAGGATAATAAAAACTCCAACTGCTGAGAGAAATCCGACTGCCTCAGGGGATACTAGAAGAAATACAAACAATGATTAAAATGTAAAACCTACAAACTTCAAATAATCAGATTATTAATCAAGACTTACATCCACTCTCAAATTTAAACAAAATACATAATAGGATATAGCAACAATATAAAAAATCATCAATCTGATTTGATTATCCTCAAGGAACTTCCAGCCACCTGTATTCTACAGCTTTACCAGATGTACTGTATATATATTCTATCATTATATCAGATAGCAATATTAACTTAAACTAATAAAGGGTGTGAATTTGCTTTCCCCAAATATCATTTATGAAACACAGAACCACAAATTTCTTAATCTTCCACTTTAGCTTCAAAACGAAATTATCTCCCTTAAAATGTGAAGCAATAAAATCAGCAATAAATTAATAGTTCATACCTATTGTTATTGATAGAAAAACCCAATGACAGAACTACTGAAAATATATTCAACTAAGAAAATAACTACTTCTGTCTAGGACAAATAATAAAATTTGGAATTTTTTTTCTGGATACAAAGAAGACTTAATATAATGTTATTAGCAGCAACCAAAACAGAACAAGAGATAGAAAAAGTAACAGAAGGCACTGTCACTAAAAAAAACCCAATAAAATGTTTGGGTATATATGTAATGGGGCAAAATGATAATTAAGATAACCATCAAATGTCTGCACAAGTATCTCCAAGCAACTTCTAGATTAAAGGAAGCTGCCCAAGCCTATAGAGGTAGAATAAGAGACTTAACTGATTTTGAAAAGATCCAGCGAAAGATCATACGTTAGGATAAATTTAAAAACCAAGCGAAAGATCATATGTTAGGATAAATTTACAAACTTTTACTCCAATATGACACAGAAACAGAACAAGTTAAAATGTGCATGCTGAAATGGATTCAGAATTCTGGAGAAGAGATAATGTTTCAAAAGTGGATACATTTATGGATAAAAGATATAAAATTTACTGCAAGTCAATCATTAAGAGAAAATTGGTATAAAATGTTTTACCAGTGGTATATTACTACGAAAGATACTGAAAAAATGGACAAGAAATATATAGAGTTGTGCTGGAAATGCAAAGAAGCAGAAGGTGCTGTTTACCATATGTGGTGTACTTGCAGAAAAACAAAAAAAATGGAATAATATACATACTGAGATTCAAAAGATTTTAAAAATTGATTTTGCTATGAAACTTGAGCTAATACTGCTGAGAATTTTGCCAGAAAATGTCAACAGAACATTTATTTATTTATTTAATTCAATTTATATTCCGCCCTTCCCGCATCAGCAGGCTCAGGGCGGATTACAATCAGTATAGTAATTTAAAATACATATAACATTACATGCATTGTTTAGATTCATGTTGACAGCAGCCAGAGTAGTAATGTCAACCAAATGGAAAGCAGAGGACTGTCCAGTTAGAGAAAACTGGGAAGACAAAATGGCAGACTATCAAATCATAAAATATGGAAACGTAATTGTTGCAAAAGCATCTCAGTACATAATGTTGAATATTTTATCATTTGTAACAGTCAATGTTAAATCATTTTTATCCTAAACTAACCCGATTATATAGTTTATTAACATCATCTGATTTAAGGATGAGGTTCATTAGGAGAGAGGAAATCCTTTTGAATTTGTTTGTGCTGTATACCTGAAAATGTTATGTGGTTATTATATTCTGATAGTCCTTCTAATGTGTGTCCTTAATTTTTAATTTAAGCCTTGGACAAGTATTACTAAAGATTTGCAAAGATGGGAAAGATTAAAAAATTCATGCATAGGAAAAAATTTTGCTGCCAAAATGAATAGATAATCGAAGTTGAATTTTATGTTTTAAATGCTACCAATCCATATAGATGAAAATACCTTTAAAATGGCAGAAATTATAAATAATTTTATATGGAATGGGAAGAAACCAAAAATAAGATTTAAAATATTAAAAGAGGAAAAAAAGAGGAAGTTTAGCCATACAAAATATCAAACTGTATAGCCAAGCAGCTGCACTAGTTTGGATATCGAGATGGATTATAAATCCAGATTGGATACTAAAGAAGGAATCCATAATTGGATTAGGAAATCATTAAAAACTATTCAAAGACAAGATGGTACTCATATTTTGAGGGATGGACTATTAAGAATATGATTTCAGTGCAGAAATAGAAGAGTTACAGTGCAATCCTAACTCGGGCGGGGAAAGCGAATAGGAACCGAACTATGGCTTGCGACGGCGCTTCTGGTCCTTACGTGCGCGTAAATGGTCCTCCACCAGTGCTGGGATGCAGTGCTGCCCCGCCGGCAGGCCCGGCACCGGCGCAAGCAACAGGCGGCTGGCCGGAGGCGGAGGAGTGGCGTAGAGCCCCGCGCCGGTGCAAAGGCGGCGGGGAGGAGGGCGGGGCCAGAGTTAGTCCGCTCCCTAAGCCCCTCCAGAAGTGGGAACGCCCACAGCGGCGCAAAAGAGCTACGCCACGGAAGAAGGCGTAGCCCATAGGCGCCCATGGAAGGGCGAAAAACTGGCCCCCTGAGCGCCCAGCCCCGCCCCCATGGCCCAAAGGAGCATAGGATGAGAACTATCCTGGCGACCAATCAGTCTGGGTGCCCGGCGTGGACAAGCCCCCCTCCCCGCACCCAATCACCCACAGCCGCGCCCTACAAAACATCTAGCCAGCGCCGCCCAAACCCCTCAGGTAAGTGAGCACATGGCCGGAGGCTCTGTCCGTGTGCTGCGTGGCGTGGCCTCTTTGAACACCGAGCGGGGGAGAGGGCATTCACGGTGGCAGGCACGGAATGCACTTGGGGGACTTTGTGAACAGTGGGGGAATTTCCCGTCAAAGGGAAGAAGTGCAAACGTCTGGCTAACTCCCCTTTTACCCTGGCAGGAAGAACAACTCAACATCTAACTGGACTCAGGCAAACTAGTTGCCTCTAACTAAGCACAAACAAATTAACCCTTCCATGACAGAAGAGAATGACACTTGGCGAACTAACTGCAGACACTCCTGTTTCCTTGTAGGTATCCTGACTCTGGAGTTCCCGCCTGGTAATGAGTGACGGAGCGCTGACAGGTGAAGAGGAGGTGGGGGGATGGGGGCCCGTTCTGCTGATTAGTGCTAACTGCCCCTTCACCTGACCCCACCTGCTCACTTGCCGCTTCAGGTGAGGCCCAGCAAGCGTGGGGGGCGACCGTGGCTGCCCCTGCCCGCCCCAGAGGCAGTTGCCCCGAAAACTACTTGTGACCAGGTGTTCGTAACCACCAGCTCATTCCCCCCTTAAAGGTAAAGGCTCCCCAAGGCCGAGTGCATCCTCGCCAGACAGTCATGCATCAGCTGGTTGCTGCTGCCCTCGACTACGTGCACCCTCTCAGATGGCGGAGTGTGGGGCTTGCCTCACCAGTGGAGCGAGGCAAAGCCCACATGTGTCTTTTTCTCCCGCAGGCTCTCCCGCGCCCCGCCCTCCCCAAACATCTGCGATGGACGGTTGGCTGCAGCCCAGGAAGCAGTATCGCGCCATGGCCTGCATCTCAGCCCCGCCCCTTGGAGCGGGAAGGAGGGCTGTGTGGAATGCTCTGGCTCCCTTGCTAGCCTAAAAACAAGTCCACTTTTTCCAGTGCAATAAAACAAGTTGAAAAACAACTACCTTCTGTGTATACATGCCTGACTTTGTCCCGAACCCCTCCCCCAACACCCCCGTCACATATTTCCATCTGCACATCTCTACAAATGTATCTGACAGACCCCGTTCTGCCTCCCCGCCCCCTCCCTCCCCTCACTGTAATGTCAGGCAGAGGGTTGGGGCCAGGCATGTCTGCGGGGAGGGGGTAGCTCCCGAGGGCATTCAATCCCTGGTAGGTCAAGCAGCTGGCATCTGATAAGCCAGGGAGAGGGTTGCCGGGGGGGCGCTGCCATGGGGCGGGAGATGGCAGGGGAAATGGTCTGCTCACTCGAACCCTAGCCCCATCAGCGAAGAAGCTTGGGCAACAGCAGACAGATGCCATATCCCGGGTAGGAGGTCCCGCGCGCCCGGGGAGGGTCGCTCCCATTGCAGCTGCAGCCGCAGCAACACAGTCCCATGAGCGGTCATCTCCCAGAGTGGGTCCGCCCCCTCGGTTGCCTGCGTCAGCCCCATTGGTCATTCCGACACACTCCGCCCCGCGGCGTCCCGCCTTGCATCCAATCCTGCGGGGCAGTTGCCAGGCTCCCGGGCCAACACAATGTGGTTGTTGGGAGGGGCGGGGTGTGTCCGAGGCCATGAGTGGCTCCGCCCTGGCCCAGCGCCGTCTCCTGCTTTCAGCATCTGGGGCCACTTGAATTGCCCTGCCGGGGCATGGGAGCCACTCCTAGGCCGCTGCCCCACCAATCCTGCAGGGGAGGCCACAGGCCCCGCCCACAGGGGTAGCGGAGGAGTGTGCCGACCACGCAAAGTGGCTGAAACGCAGAAGTCCAGGCCCCCCCGGCTGGCAGCCACCGTGCACCCCCCAGCCGGGCCGGGGCCGGTTCTGTGCGAGGGGCTGGGCCCATATACACCCAAGGGGGTCCAGCTGCTGGGCCCACCGGTGAGCCCCGCTGCCACCTGCCGGGGGGCATGGTGTTCGACTGGACAGGCGGGGCCGCGGCCCTGGGTGTTATACAGCTGCTGGAGGCAATGGGCCAGGGTCCTGGGGGGACGAGGGCAGCAAAGTGGGGCTTGGCCGCATGACCTGGTCGCCGCAGCCGGGGCTGGATGGGTGAGGGTGGCAGCTGCTTCTGAACACGCACTCGAACAGGCGCCAGACGGCACAGGGGGCGAGCGGGGGGGGGGGGGCTGGCGAAGCAGCGCCCAGGCCATCGATGGGCCCCTGGCTGCCTGTCCTTCCGAATGGCCTCTCCCCGGCCATGCCTCCCCATGGCCCCTCGTCGCCCTATCCCTCCTACACGCCTCCCCTTCCTCACATCTGGTGGGGGGGTGGGATGGTATAATAAAGACTGTTTTCTGTGCAATGGGTGTATGTGGTCGTTGCCTTGGGATGGGGACAGGAGCGGGCCTACTGTGCCTGCCTGCTGGTGGCAGCCTCAGGCCAACCCTCCCCTTAGGCGCCACTTGGTGGCTGATCCCTGCTGTCGGGACCGCCTGCTGCCCTGGATTCCTCATGGCAGGGTGCCTGCCTGTCCCATGCCAACATCTCTGGACGCGGCCGCCACAGACTTGACGCTGCATTGGGCAAATGGGGGAGAGGCTCCTCAGACCACGCCCACCTCTCTCTTCCCAGCTGCAAGCCCCGCCCAATGCACGGGCCGAGGCGGTCTGCCGGCATGGGCACGGCTTGCCTGTTGCTCTGGGGCCTGGCTGGGATCGCATGCTGCCCATTGGCTGCGCCTTTCCTGGCCCCTCCCCCTGCCGCTTGTCAGGAACAGCACCCTTTGGCTGCGCCTGGCAGCGCCGACGCATCAGACCCACCCACAACACTTTCTGGTTCTCCCAATTTGCATCTCTGCGCCGCTGCCTCCACCGCCACACCATCTTTGCTGGCATAGGATCCGGCCTGGCGCCACCGCCGCCCCGCCTGTGCAACCATGCCGGCGTTGGGGCCGGCCATAGGATTGCGCAGTTAGTCTACTAATTTCACCAGTGATATCTCCAGTTGATGCCTATTCTGATATTAGTGTAAGAAAATTGATTATATAAATTATGAATATATGTTTTAAAAACAATGGAAAATAAAAACATGGCAAGAAACTCAAGATGAAGGAAAAAACATTCCATGGTTGTTGTATTGTCAAATGGTGTCTAAATTAAAAGAATAAATAGTTAAAGAAGGAGGCCAGTTAAGGGAGAAAACAGCTTTTGAACTATGGTTGTGGGTTTTCCGGGCTGTATTGCCGTGGTCTTGGCATTGTAGTTCCTGACGTTTCGCCAGCAGCTGTGGCTGGCATCTTCAGAGGTGTAGCACCTCTGAAGATGCCAGCCACAGCTGCTGGCGAAACGTCAGGAACTACAATGCCAAGACCACGGCAATACAGCCCGGAAAACCCACAACAACCATCGTTCTCCGCCCGTGAAAGCCTTCAACAATACAGCTTTTGAACTATTAATTAACGGAGGTTCAAAACACCTATTAGGAAAAATATATAAAATATTATTGCAATATGATAAAACTGATGCAAAATTTTAGAGAAATTACATGAATGAGCCAATGGACCCAAGAAATTAAGTTTACAGAATGGCAAATGTTAAGAGAGAATTGGAAAATTTCTGAGCCTCTTAAAGTGAAAGGTTAGAAAAAAGATCTCCCCCAACGGTATTAATTCGATGGCATACACACATCCAAAACAGAGGAAATCTTAGATACTTTTTATGATTTCTATACATCACTTTACAAATCAGAAAACCTATCAGATAAAGACATCAAATCTTTTTTCTCTACCTTCCAAATCACAAAAAAGTTAGCACCACTACATAGTGAGATCATGGAAGGACCTATTACCACTCAGGAAGTGTTAAACACCATTAAAAAACTTAAAAATAACAAAACCCCTGGCAGAGATGGTTTCTCTGCTGAATTTTACAAGGAGTTTTCTCACATTTTACTGGAGCCTCTGACTCAAACCTGTAACGCAGTTCTCCTATATAATACCTATCCACAATCATGGTATGAGACATCTATAATAGTGATCATAAAAAAAAGGACCCCACACTGCCCACATCCTACAGGCCCATATCACTTCTTAATCAAGATGCCAAAATCTTCACGGCCATCTTAGCTAACTACCTTAATTCCTTTATAACACAGTATATCAAACCAGACCAAACTGGCTTTATGCCTCATCGAAGCATAACAGATAATGTAAGGAAAACTTTAAATATCATTAGTCACTGTAACTCTAAACACGTTGAATCAGTCATTCTATCATTGGATGCGGAGAAAGCCTTTGACAGGCTAGAAACGAGATATCTAACCCACCTCTTAATGGCAATGGGCTTTGGCAACAACTTTATCTGCACAGTATAATTATTATATGCAGCCCCCACAGCCCACATCAGGATCAGGAACTGGTAGGGTTAAACAAAAGAATTTAACTCTACTAGAGGTACTAGACAGGGTTGTCCCCTCTCCTCCCTGATTTCTGCCATCTTGCTTGAGCCTTTGGTAGAGCTCATTAGACGCAACCATGACATCCATTGTCAGACTATGGCATTCCAGACACGAGAGTCTGCCTTACTCCCTTCTGCAAGAAGACAAGGTCTTTTGACTTCAAAAGGTTTTATTTTGAAAGACAGCATTCAGGCCTAGACGTCCATATTCCAGGATTTGAGACCCTGGCTGAACAAGGCATTGTTAGGAATGAGATACAGAACAGAAGTTGTTACATTTCACACTCTCAGAGCCCAGCCTCCCCCCAGAGTTCACATAGCAGGAGAGTTCTCTGTGGGAACACTAGTCAAGGTCGACTCGGCTTGCAGAAAAGATAAGACAGTGTCTTCTCCCATGGAAATGGCTCCTCGCAGGTGGTGGGGCCTGGAGGGAAAAGAAGACTAAACAACTAAAGAATTAAACATGGCGTTACTCAGGTTGCTTCCTTTCAGGCAACATACAAACAGACCCTGACATTCTGGCCCCCTTAAGACCACTCTCCCCCCGGCTTGTTGGGATATTGCTGATGGAAACGTTTGACCAGACGGGGAGCTTTGACGTGAATTGACTCCACCCATTCTCTAGACCCCTCCTCAAAGTCTTTCCCACGGATTAAATAGTAAAGTTTATGGCATCTTTAGAGTCCAGAATTTCTTCAACTTCGTAATGTACTTGGTCATCAACCATAGTGGGAATAGGGGTTGCTGGTGATGGATGCCATTTGTCTGGCGCAGGAGCTCTTTTTAACAAACTGATATGAAATGTAGGGTGGACATGGCGTAGATTCTTTGGAAGAATAATTTCTGCAGTCATGCGATTTATTATTTTCTTGACAGGAAAAGGACCTAAATATTTTAAAGCCAGCTTTTTGCTGGTTTGTTCCACTTTGAGGTTTTTTGTAGAGATATACACTTTATCTCCTGGTTGCAATTCCCATTGTGCCGCACGGTGGCGATTGGCATATTTTTTGTAGTCTGCTTTGGCTTTGGTTAAAGCTGTTTGGATAGCCGCCCACTGTTCTGTGATGTTAGTCCACCATTGGTGCAGATCTCCGGCGGGTTGTTTTTTCATTGGCATTTCAAAGGGGAATGCTTGTCCATCGTAGCCATGTACGATTTTAAAGGGGGTTTCACCTGTTGAACTGTGGACTGCGTTGTTATAAGCAAATTCGGCAAAATGAAGAAGCTCCACCCAGTTGTCTTGTTGGAAATTAATGTAGCAACGTAGGAACTGTTCTAAGACTTGATTTGTTTTTTCCGACTGTCCGTCAGATTGTGGATGGAAAGTGGAGCTGATCCCTTGCTCTATTCCTGTTAATTGGAGAAGCTCCCGCCAAAAGTTGGCAACGAATTGTCCTCCGCGATCCGATATCACCTTAGAGGGAAAAGAGTGCAGCTTCACAATATGTTTCATAAATAATTAAGCTAGTTTTTTGGCCGTGGGTATAGTTGTACATGGAATAAAGTGTGCTTGTTTAGAAAACAAATCCACAACTACCAGAATACAGGAGCAGCCTCTGGAGGGAGGTAAATCGGTAATAAAATCCATGGATATTACTTCCCAGGGTCTATTGGGTGTTTCTAATGGTTGTAAGAGTCCTGGTGGTTTTCCTTTCCTTGTTTTGGCGCTTATACAGGTTGGGCAGGAGGATACATATTGGGACACATCTTTTTGGATCCCAGGCCACCAAAATTGCTTTTGTATTAGGTGGAGGATTTTCAGATAGCCAAAATGACCAGCGGTACGGGCATCATGACAGCGGTGTAGAATTTCTTTTCTGAGGCTGGCTGGTATATACAAACAATCGTCTTTAACCCAGTCTCCCTCCGCTGTTTGAGACATTTTGGCTTTGGGCGCTCCCTCCCCTTCTTTTTCCACCTCGCTTTTCACTTTTGCTCTCCACCCCTTTTCCTCTGCTTGGGCTTGGCTGCGAGTGGTAACCACACCTCCTAGTTGCCGGGGGGTGAATACAGTGTCAATAGACTCCTCCCTTTTGCTCTGCAGTTGGGGCATGCACGAAAGAGCGTCGGCCAGGAAGTTAGTTTTCCCTAGTAAAAAGTTGAGGGTGAAATTAAATTTAGAGAAGAATTCTGCCCACCTGAGTTGTTTGGCGTTAAGACGTCTAGGGCTTTTTAGTGCTTCTAAGTATCTGTGATCTGTCCAAACTTCAAACGGGTGCCGTGCCCCTTCAAGCCAATGACGCCATACTGTGAGAGCTACTTTAATGGCAAAGGCTTCCTTTTCCCAGATGTTCCAATATCGTTCTGCTTCAGAAAATTTTCTGGATAGATATGAACATGGTTTGGCTTTCCCATCTCCCCCCTTCTGTAGGAGCACTCCCCCTATGGCCGTATCGCTGGCATCGACCTGTGCTATGAAGGGCGATTTTCATCGGGGTCTTGTAAAACAGGTTCGGATGTAAATTTTATTTTGAGTTCATCGAAAGCCAGTTGGCAGTTTCGGTTCCACTCCAATTTGGATGTGGGTTTCTTTGCTTGCTCCCCTCTCCCTTTCATTTTTAGAAGCTCAGTCAGAGGTAGGGTGGTCTGGGCAAATCCCTCTATGAAATCCCTGTAGAAGTTGGCAAATCCCAGAAAGGATTGCAATTGTTTACGAGTGGAGGGGGTTTGCCAGTCCTGTACCGCTTTGACTTTGGCAGGATCCATTTTTAGCCCTTGTCCAGATATGCGGTAGCCTAAGTAATCCAATTCTGTTTTATGAAACCCACATTTGGAGAGTTTAATAGGGAGTTTGTGGCACATTAAAGTGGTTAGTACTTCCCGTACTAGTTTTACGTGTTCCTCTTTTGTTTTTGAATAAATTAACACATCATCTAGGTAAACAACCACTCCCTTATATAAGTATTTATGCAGTACTTCATTGATCATAGACATATATACGGAACGAGCTCCAGATAAGCCAAAAGGCATAACAAGGTATTCATATTGACCTAATGGCGTATTGAACGCGGTTTTCCATTCATCTCCTTCTCTGATTCTGACATGGAAGTAGGCATCTTTTAAATCCAATTTGGAAAAGATCTTACCTTGAGTCACGACGTTGAGTAGATCTTGGATGAGTGGGATGGGGTAGGCATTGGTTGTTGACACTGCATTGATTCCTCTGAAATCTGTGCACAATCTCAAGCCGCCATCCTTTTTTTTGACGAAAAGTACAGGAGCTGCATGAGGACTATTAGCAGGGCGTATGAATCCTCTTTCCAAATTTTTATCGATGAATTTTCTTAGTTCTTCCCTTTCCAAGGGACTCATGGAATATAATTTGCCCTTGGGTAGTAGACTTTCCCCCGGTATTATTTCAATGGCACAGTCTGTAGCACGATGGGGGGGAAGACTGTCAGCTTCCTCTTCACTGAAAGCTTGTTTCAGGCTTCTATATTCTTTAGGAATGTGATTGATTTCTTCTTGAGTTAGAAGAGCTACATCCAACTGGGGCGGTTTGTCTCTCCCCCATTCTGCCAGCCAGCAATGATGATTACAGTAGTCTTTGTTGAATATAACTATTCCCTTAGCCCAGTCTATGTAAGGGTTATGATCCCATAACCAACGGCTACCCAGAATAAGGGGGTATTTTGCTGCTTGGCTGATGACAAAACATCTGCTTTCCCAGTGCTTCCCCATACCTGTGGGTATTGGTTTGGTTTCTAAAGTCACTGGGTTCATGTTGGATCCATCCATTTGTTCAAAGATGATAGGATTTTCTAATTCTTTGGTTTCCAACCCCAAGCCGTTTACTAAGGCTGGGGCTATAATGTCTCTGGAGCATCCAGAATCAATCAAGGCTTCTACACAAATATGAGTTCCTCTTTTTGGATTTAGTAGTCTTACAGGAAGAAACAATACAGACCCCTTTTCTCTCACCTCCTTTTGGGTGATTCCTTTTTCGATCTGCCGTTCGGGTCTCGTTACGACAGATCCATCTCGTTTCCCGATTGGGGGCTGGGAGCTTCTTCACTCTCTGCGGGTTGTAGATCCAGTTCCATTAAAACTACTTCCGCTTCTAAGCCTTTTTCTGGTTGGCTGCGTTTTGGTATTCCACGTCCCCGGCTGGCCCTTGGGGCTGGGATGGGACGAGCAGGAGTAGGGGCGGCAGTCGCCGGTATGCATGATGGGCATTGAGCTGCAAAGTGTCTGCTCCTTCCGCATTGGAGGCATAGTCCTTGTCGCCAACTAGTGTCTCTTGCTCCGCGACTTGGGGGACCTGTTCACCCCCCTTTGGGTATTACAGGTGTTCTTCTTGCCCCTAAGGCTTGTTGTTGTTCCACTAATTTTACTTGTTGTATGCGGTTTTCGACTTTGCAGGCCAGTTGTATCCAACCCAACAGCGTTGGTGGGTCATCTTGCATTAGAGCTCGATCTAGCAGCCTAGGGTTCATGCCTCCTTTAAACATTACAATCTTGGTCCCTTCTTCGCAATGGGGACATTTGGCAGCTAGTTGCCAAAATTTGGCCGCATAATCTCTGATTGGTTGCATACCTTGCCGTAAGGTTTGTAGCTCTGTGCGGGAACAATCTTCCTCAAGTGGATCCTCATATTGGGCTCGTAATGCTGCCACAAAACTTTGTAGAGTGTCTAATTCAGGAGCGCCAGAATCATATAAAGTCACATACCATTTGGCTGCCTCACCTTCCAGTCTCGACGCCAGGTGATCAATCCTACTTTCCTCGTCCGGAAAAAGGTGTCCCCAACGGTTGAAAAACTAGAGTGCTTGTACTACGAAAAATCCCAACTTTTGCGTATCACCATCAAAAGTGGCTTCCAGTTTAATCCATCCCCACGGTAGCTCAGGCTCCCTTCGTGTCTGGCTGCATCGCCACGGGGCTGGTGGGGGACCGGGTGGCACTAGCCCCTGCATTAGTCCTCTGGGCCGGTCTTGCGGGCCTCAGGGAATTCCTTGTGGCCGGGGTCTGGGTGCACTTCTGGGTGGCGGGGCTCGCGGTACTTGCCCCGGGAGCCTCGGGGGGATAATTCCTGGATGTGGTTGAGGTGCCGGAGGGCCTTGCATAGGAGGAGGCGGCCTCGGCGGAGTTGGTTGTTGGGGTACCATCTGTCTAGGAGGTACCTGGGGAGGAGGTGGTGGAGGCACCTGTCTGGGAGGAGGAGGAGGCAGTCGCGGTGTCAGGTCCAGTATATATCTAAACTGTACTGACTCCATTTTCTAATGCTTCTAGTGTTTAAGTGCTTTCTTCCCAGGTGCACCAGTTCCCAGGCAGCATTCCCACCGGAGGCGACTGTTTTGTCTAACACCGTTCCACCAAGCATTGGCCTTGGAGGAGAGCAGCTTCCCAGGACTGAGAGATGTTGTTATGAGAACTGTGGGGGGAGGCAAATCCAGATGGGTATTGTTACTTTGTACCTCATGCTTTGCCCTTCATTGGTAACAATGACTGTGTACCATCCTGAGTCTCCTATTCAGGACTGTGGACTATAATGGACCTTTTCTGCAGTAAAGTTTCCTTATTCAATCAATGGACTCCTGTTTGCTTTTGAAAGGGAACCTGTAGGAAGAGCCTTATCTAGCCACAAGCTGACATTTTGTTACCAATCATGCCTGAGTCGGGCCCAGCGGAATCCAAGGGAGTCCCGGACAAGGATCCCTTGTTTGATCCGTATGCGTCCCCCGACAGTCAAACAGCGCAACCCCAAGAACCTCAAGAATCGGTATCGGTCGGGGCCGGAGCTTCGACCTCCACACCGCCTCTCATCGACCTCGGTGGTGAGGGGACCAGGCCGAAGGCTACCGCTCTCCCCTTGATCTCGTTACCCACCCCGTCGGAGTGGGGAGCCAGACCCCGAGAAACGCGAGAGCGCCGGGCCGGAGGACTACATCCTAGAGTTTCGATGGACGGGCGCCGAAGCCTAGGAACTGTCCCTGAGCTGGATAGCAGCCAACCGTGGCTGTTTTGGAACAGGACGACCGAACGTACGGACGGGAATACATCCCACCGCGGCGCCCTGAGTTGGGATTATTCGGAACTTGCCCCATGGAAAGAGCCAACGGAAGTTCCTGAACAAAGTTGGGTGCAGATGCAAAGTCGCACCCATGCTGTAGATTCCGGGATCTCGGCAGTGACGGGTCTAGCCAAAGGAATTTTAGCAGCGAGATCGAGAGTCGATCAAGGAGATCCTCCGCCTTGGGGGCCGTTTTCCCCGGTGAGTACAACCGAGGGAGATTCCGCTACGGGGCAACCGGGTCCAAGCCGAATGCAACAGTTGGAAGCTAGACTGATTGATATGGAGGAAAGTTTGGCTCATGCCATCCACCTAATCTCATCGATGGGGGCAGGAGAGAGGCTTTCACCTGAAGAAATGGCTGTACAAATAGCCACCCTCCAAAGCGTTATGTCCTATCCAGTGGAGGACGTTGGAGAACCGGGGGAAACGCCCGAGGAACCCCCTAGATTAGACGAAATTCCGCCTAGCGGGGATACTCCAGCTGAGGCACCCGGAGAGACTCCAACGGAAACCCCTAAATCAGACGGGGATACACCTGCCGAGGAGACTCCCGCTGAGCGACCTGGAGAGGGGGAAGAAATACCAACCCGTCCAACTGAGACGACGGTGATACCCCCTCCTGCTTCTACAACGACGGTACAGCCGACTCAGACGGAAGAGCCTCCGGCTCCTCCTGGGGAGGAATTGCCACAACAACCACAAGAAGCGGTCCCCATTCAACTAACCCCGAGGGACGGCCTACCGGCACCTCAAGATCAGCCTCTGCTTCCCAGGATCACGGCGTCGGGAGGGGCAAGCCCGCGCGACCCACCACCCATCAGACCTTCGCCGCTGCGGCCCCTTCCGCTTCGACCGCAGTTAACCCCGTTGCAGCAACCGATACGTTTGCCACTTGATCAACCCGTGTTACCACCTCCGAACCAACCGGTGGGACCTACACCACTACGACCCCACCAACCCCTCCCTCAGCGGCCAGTCACTACACAGCCGCACAGGCCACCTCCACCTCAACCGCTACTGCCAGCACCTCCTGTATTGCCACCACCAGCCCAGCCGAGACCGCCACCCCCGGCTCAACCGGTGAGGCCGCCGCCAGCGCAACCAGCACCGCTACCACAACCGGGTCCCCCCATACCTCAAGTGCCATTGATGCTTCCGACGGACTTCTACCCAGCACCGGCTCCGAGGCAAGACCTCCCGATGGGTTGGGTGAAACTGGAAGCTACCTTTGATGGAGATCCCTCCAAACTGGGATTTTTCTTAGTGCAAGTGGTGCAATTCTTCAACCGGTGGGGACACCTCTTCGGCAGCGAGGCCAGTCAAATTGAACATCTCGGCTCCCGCTTACAAGGCAAAGCAGCGGACTGGTATGTAGGACTATACAATATCGGGGCCCCGGAACTCGATACTCTCCAGGGGTTGGTGGATGCTATCCGAGCGCAATATGAAGACCCCTTAGAGGAAACCAGGGCCCGAACAGAATTGCAAGCCCTTAAACAGGGCAGTATGTCGGCGAGAGACTATATTACGAAATTCCGACAATTGGCCGCCAAATGCCCTAGGTGTGAGGAGTCCACCAAAATCATTCTGTTCAAGCAAGGACTAAACCCGAGACTTTTGGACAGAGCCCTCATGCAGGACAATCCCCCTACGTTGTTAGGTTGGATCCAACTTGCATGCGAAGTTGAAAATCGCATTTTGGAAGTCCGTTTGGTTGAACAACAACAACAAACGGGACAAAGAAGACCCTTGACTTTACAGAAGGGAGGACGGGGAGCTGGGTACGCCACCCGTGGAGCGAGAGATGCTAGATGGCAACAAGGGCTGTGTTTGCAATGCGGACAAGCCGGTCACTTTGCAGCACAATGCCCCTACCGGCCTGTGCAAAGACCTCCGCTTCAACTACGGCGCCCAACCCTTGCTCCATTTCCTACTCTCCAACGCCCGATTCCCGCGCCACGCGCGAACAGAGGCCGCGGCGCTTCCCAAAGGCCCGCCTCAGAGAGAGGACTGGAAGCGGAAGAAGTTATGGAATACGACCCCGCTTCCCCAAACGCAGAAGTCAATCCAGAAAGCCCCCAGTCGGGAAACGAGATGGATCTGTCGTAAAAGGGCCCAAACGACAGATCCGCCCCAAGCCCGTCCCTGCACGGAACCGGCCGCCTGGGTCCATCTTATTCATGCCAGTAACTTTAATCAACCCAGAGAGAAAAATGCACATCCGAGTGCAAGCCCTTATCGACTCGGGCTGTTCGAGAGACATCATCGCCCCAGCTTTAGTCAATGGACTAGTCTTACCAACTCGGGAATTACAAAATCCAGTAATCTTTGAACAAATGGATGGCACCAATATGAACCCCGTTACCACTGAGACCATCCCAGTGATCACAGGCATGGGACAACATTGGGAAAAGAGGTCTTTTGTCATCAGCTCCACTGCCAAATACCCGTTAATTCTAGGCAGCAAGTGGCTATGTGATCACAATCCCTACATAGACTGGGCACAAGGATGTATCACCTTTAATCATGCCAACTGCAAAAATCACCGTTGGAACCAAAACTGGGGCAATGATCCAACTCATACTGAAAAGGCCCTTCTTACTCAAGAAGAAATCAACCAAATACCCGAACCGTATTGGCCTTTTCTAAACGCTTTTTCCGAGGAGGAAGCTGATACTCTACCCCCGCACCGACGAACGGACTGTGCGGTGGAAATTTTACCCGGAGCCTCACTGCCCAAAGGACGACTCTATCCCATGAGTCTCCATGAACGAGAAGAGCTCCGGAAATTCATCGACACCAACCTCCAACGAGGGTTCATCCGCCCAGCCAACAGCCCCCACGCCGCTCCGGTTCTTTTCGTGAAAAAAAAGGATGGGGGACTACGACTGTGCACGGACTTTCGAGGACTTAATGCAGTGTCCACCAACAACGCCTATCCTATACCACTCATCCGAGACCTTCTCAACGTCGTGGCCCAAGGTAAGATCTTTACAAAATTAGACTTAAAAGATGCTTACTTCCACGTCCGTATCAAGGCAGGGGATGAATGGAAAACCGCATTTAATACGCCCCTCGGACAATATGAATACCTAGTTATGCCTTTTGGGTTGACGGGAGCCCCGTCTGTTTTTATGTCCATGATAAACGAAGTTCTGCACGAATTTCTGTACAAAGGGGTGGTGGTGTACCTTGATGATGTCTTAATTTATTCAGACACAGAGGAAGAACATATTCAAATGGTACAAAAGGTCCTGGCCACATTGATGAATAATAAACTACCCATCAAGTTGTCCAAATGTGAATTCCATAAAACCGAACTCACTTACCTTGGGTATTGCATCTCCCAAGAGGGTTTAAAAATGGATCCAACCAAAATACAAGCGATTCAAGAATGGCAAACACCCACCACCCGTAAAGAACTACAATCCTTCCTGGGTTTTGCCAACTTCTATAGAGACTTTATAGCAAATTTCGCCCAAATCACGCTCCCCTTAACAGAATTGTTGAAAACAAAAAATAAAGGGGACCAAGCTAAAAAACCCTCCTCCAAGCTACAATGGACCTCCGATTGCCAAACTGCTTTCGAATGCCTGAAAAAGCAATTTGTAACGGAACCCATCCTCGCCCACCCCAACGAACAGTCCCCTTTCGTAGTGCAAGTCGACGCCAGCGATACAGCAATAGGGGGGGTTTTACTGCAGAAGGGGGAGGATGGAAAGTTGCGGCCTTGTGCGTTCTTGTCTAGAAAATTTTCAGAGGCGGAAAGGAATTGGAATGTGTGGGAGAAGGAGGCTTTTGCAGTAAAAGCAGCCCTTACTAATTGGAGACATTGGCTGGAGGGGGCGCGATACCCCTTCGAGGTTTGGACAGATCATAAAAATCTGGAGGCCCTCCGAAGCCCACGCAGACTGAATGCCAAGCAATTGCGATGGGCGGAATTCTTTTCCAAATTCAACTTCACTCTAAATTATCTCCCGGGCAAGACTAACTTTTTGGCGGATGCCCTATCGCGCATGCCCCAACACAAGAGCAAACGGGAGGAGACTGTCGACACGGTCTTCTCGCCTACGCAACTTGGGGGCGTGGTAACTACTCGCAGTCGAGCCAAACAGCCCCTCCCGGCCAACCAGGAGTGGAAATCGAAACTTAAAACTGAGGTGGAAAAGGAGGGGGATAAAGCTCCGCGAAACAAGCTGGTCCAATCCCCACAGGGGGATTGGCTAGCGGGGAACAAGTTTTACGTCCCGGACAGCCTCCGGCTGGAGGTTTTGCAGCGCTGTCACGATGCTCCCACTGCTGGTCATTATGGGTATCTGAAAACATTGCATCTAATCCAAAGACAGTTCTGGTGGCCGGGCATGCGCAAAGACATTTCCCAATATGTTAGTTCCTGCCCCGTTTGCCTCAGCGCCAAAACCAGAAAAGGAAAACCTCCGGGTCTCCTGCAACCATTGGAAACACCCAACAGACCTTGGGAAATAATATCTATGGACTTTATCACTGATCTACCTGTTTCAAAAGGACATAATTGCATTTTAGTCGTGGTAGATCTGTTCTCCAAACAAGCTCATTTTATTCCCTGTACTGCTATACCCACCGCTCGAAAACTAGCAGATTTATTTTTAAAACACATCGTAAAATTACATTCTTTTCCGTCCAAGGTGATTTCGGATCGCGGCGGACAGTTCGTTGCCAACTTCTGGCGGGAGCTTTTGAGAATGTTGAATATTGAGCAAGGCATCAGTTCAAGCCACCACCCACAAACCGACGGACAATCCGAAAAAACAAACCAGATACTAGAACAGTTTCTTCGTTGCTACATTAATTTCCAACAAGATAATTGGGTAGACCTTCTCCCTCTGGCCGAATTCTCATATAACAACAGTGTACACGCTTCAACTGGAGAGGCCCCTTTCAAAATTGTCTATGGAGCTCACTTCAACCCCTTCCCGTTGGACGCTCCCCCTCTCCATTCCTCTAATCTGCCAGATGTATCTTCGTGGTGGGGGGAGGCGGCGCAACAATGGACTCTTATTAAGAAACATCTTGAAAAAGCCAAACTGGATTACAAAAAATACGCAGATCGCCATCGTGTGGCCGAATGGGATTTACAACCTGGAGATCATGTGTATATTTCCACAAAGAACCTGAAACTAGCTCAGACAAGCCGCAAACTTGCTCTGAAATTCCTGGGACCTTTCCCTGTGCGCAAAATAATCAATAAAGTGACTGTTGCTGTAACTTTGCCCAAGAACTTACGCCATGTTCATGATACGTTCCATGTCAGTCTTCTAAAGAGAGCTCCTACCGATGACAAGTGGCACATCAAAGCTCCACCCATTCCAACTTTAATTGACGACCAAATACACTATGAAGTACAACAAATTTTGGACTCTAAACTCAAACGGAATCAGCTTTTTTACCTCATTAGGTGGAAGGACTTTGATTCTGGGTACGATGAGTGGGTGAATTCTGTACATGTTCATGCTCCTAGATTAACCAAAGCTTTTCATACTCGCTACCCATATAAACCAGGGGGGGATTTGTTTTAAGGGGGGCAGAATGTCAGGTCCAGTATATATCTAAACTGTACTGACTCCATTTTCTAATGCTTCTAGTGTTTAAGTGCTTTCTTCCCAGGTGCACCAGTTCCCAGGCAGCATTCCCACCGGAGGCGACTGTTTTGTCTAACACCGTTCCACCAAGCATTGGCCTTGGAGGAGAGCAGCTTCCCAGGACTGAGAGATGTTGTTATGAGAACTGTGGGGGGAGGCAAATCCAGATGGGTATTGTTACTTTGTACCTCATGCTTTGCCCTTCATTGGTAACAATGACTGTGTACCATCCTGAGTCTCCTATTCAGGACTGTGGACTATAATGGACCTTTTCTGCAGTAAAGTTTCCTTATTCAATCAATGGACTCCTGTTTGCTTTTGAAAGGGAACCTGTAGGAAGAGCCTTATCTAGCCACAAGCTGACACGCGGTACTGGTTGTGGAAGAGGTAATGGCTGCGGTATGATCTGAAGAGGAGGTGGTGGTGGTGGGACCTGCCACGGGGCTGATGTCGGTTGAGCCAGGAGCGGTAGCAGTTGTGGAGGGGTTGGTATGATTTGCGGGACCAACGGTGGTGGAGCAGGCACCACCAGCGTAGTTTGCCTCGGTGGCGGCAGCGGTTGAATGGGTGATGTACCCGCACCCGACTCTGGAGTGGATTGGGTACCTACCGAGATTGGGCCCCTCCGCGGTACTTGTCCCTATGCCACGGGCGGCACAAGCGGGGCTATTGTTTGGCCAGCCGCTGCTCTCGTCTCCCTCTGTTCTCTCACCAACACGCCAATGAAGTAGATGGCTTGGGCTAGATCCTCCTCCATAGCTCCCATCCTATCTTCCATCCAGCGGTAGTGTTCTTGAATTTCGCGGTTTGTTCCATCCTCCCCTTGTTCACTGAATTCGGAGGGTTCCCGCGACCTCAGAGGAACAGCGTCTACGGGCCAAGGCCTTATCAGTCCTTCTGAACCCGACCGTCCCCCAATCATGGGCAGTGTCATAAGGCCGTATTGGACCTTCTTCTCCGCTGCCTTGGAACAGTTGCTCTTCCATAGTCATGCTGGCCAAAATCCCTTTTGTTAAACCAGTAACGGCCGAAATTCCAGTATCCACTACCTGGGCTCGATATTCCAATTGATGGGTGCGCCCCCGCTCCCACGCTCTGGCCGAGTTCACATCCATGTAATCCCAGCTCATAAACTCATGTCGGGTAGTTTCCCAATCCTGGATATCTTTGGATCCACCTCGGGGATCTCACTCCTCCAGGCGGCCCGCGTCTACATCCCACTTATACCAGGGTTGGGTGCTGGCCCATGTTTCATCTGGAGTGCGGGCTGCCCTCCTTAGATCCCACACGATGCTGGGGCCCTCCTGCTCCGTCAACCCGACGGTGCGTCTCACATCAATCATCGACTGGGAAAACATGGTGCCCGCTCGCCTCTCCCTCGCCTCTCGAGGCTGGGAGCCCCACTGCCGCAGTGTCGGCAGTGAAATTAAATGGTTCTCCCCAGTAGCTCCACGCACCTTTGGCCATGCACCTGCTATGGCTGGGTCGGCCTGTTCCACCCCTCCACCGGGCACGAGTTCCGTCCGGCCGTCAGGAACAGGCGCCGCTCCTCCGCTAGGAACAGTGAAGGTTACGTCGGTAGGTACAACTCCTGGATCAGGGACCGTCTCCAATCCATTGTCCGGTACCAACGGTGTCAAATCAGGAAGCCCCCCATCCTTCGTACCAGGGTCAGTTAGATCAATCAAGGCGTCCTTGGCATCCATCCTCCCTGGGTGAGGTGTTGAAGGCTTCAAAGTAAGGATTCCTAACAAAATGTCAGCCTTCCTCCAGAGTTCACATAGCAGGAGAGTTCTCTGTGGGAACACTAGTCAAGGTCGACACGGCTTGCAGAAAAGATAAGACAGTGTCTTCTCCCTTGGAAACGGCTCCTCGCAGTTGGTGGGGCCTGGAGGGAAAAGAAGACTAAACAACTAAAGAATTAAACATGGCGTTACTCAGGTTGCTTCCTTTCAGGCAACATACAAACAGACCCTGACACATGGCATAACCATAGCAGAGCATGAATATAAAGTTAGTCTCTTTGCAGATGACATGGTCCTCTATATTTCAAAACCCACATCATCTCTTAAAACCCTGGAAAGCATTGTTTCAGATTTTGGCTGTATTTCTGGCTTTAAGGTCAATAACTCTAAATCAGAGCTCTATCCCATTGAACTATCCCCCTCTATCTGACAATATATTGCATCAAAATTCTACTATAAATGGATAAACAAAACATGGTCTTATTTGGGCATCACCATACCGCTCAATTTGAAATCTCTTAAAGACCAAAATTACAAAGACCTAAATAAAAAAATTAATAGCTTCATTTTGGATTGGCCTAAATTGAACTTATCCTGGTGAACAATTATTAGATATGAAGACATATGGAAAGATATTTAAATAGAAATGAAAAATTAAGTATATAAACAAGTTATATATAGATATATAATTGATGACAATATGACTTAAATGAGAGTTTATTCATTATGTTTTTTCTACATGGTTTCAATGATGTTTTAATATATGATCTAGATGATTATTGATGACTGTAGTAACGGATGTTTGTAAATATATGACTTAGATAATTATACGCTTGCAATTTATGTCTTATGTGGTTGAGTTTATTAATTGAAATTGAAAATTTTAAAATTAAAAAAGCATATGTTTGACTTCAGCCGACTTTGCCTCAACCATCCAGCCACGGTTTCAAAAGCATGCTCCAGGACATCTGGGGCAGATCCAGGCCGGCCGGCCATCAACAGATATAGCAGGGTGTCATCCACATATTGGTGGCACCCAAGCCCGAAACTCCACACCAACTGGGCAAGGGGGCGCATATAGATATTGAATAATGGTGAGAGTATCGCCCCCTGTGGTACACCATATACTAGTGGCCGACGGGACAGGCTAGCACCACCCTCTGTCCCCAACCGTGAAGAGACGAGCCACTGTAGTGCTGTCCTCTGAATTCCCATGTCAGCGAGGCAGTAGGTCAAAAGGTCATAATCGACAGTGTCAAACGCTGCTGAAAGATCTAATAAAATCAGCAGCACCAATCCACCTCAATCCAGGTGTCTATGAAGATTGTCCATGAGGGTGATCAGCAATGTCTCCACCCCGTGTCCTGGGCGAAAACCAGACTGGAAGGGATCAAGGGCCGAGGTGTCCTTCAGGAAATTCTGCAGTTGGTTCTCCGCTGCCCGCTCAATCACCTTTCCCAGAAACGGAAGGTTCGAGACCAGGTGGTAACTGAGCAGGTCGGCTGGATCCAGCGATGGTTTCTTTAAAAGAGGCCTCACCACAGCCTCCTTAAGTGCTCTGGGAAAGACCCCAGAGCTCAGGGACAAGTTGACAATGGCCTCCAGGGAATCCCGTAATCCATCAACACTGGCTTTCACCAGCCATGACGGACACGGATCCAGGAGGTATGTGATAGGCCTCATTCCCCACAGAATCCTGTCCACTTCTTCCCTGGAAAGAGGGCTGAAGTGATCGAATATCACCCCCAAAGATGGCCAAGGGGCCTCTAGTTCACATGCTGTATCAACCGTGGTTGGTAAATCGTGGTGGAGAGACAAGATTTTATCAGCAAAAAAGCTCGCAAAAGCCTCACAGCTCATAGCTGAATTCAGATTTTGGAGGTCTCCACCTGGAAGGGAGACCAATAAATGTACCACATTAAACAGTTTAGCCAGGCATGAGCTAGCTGATGCAATGGAGGCTGTGTAACACTCCTTCTTCACAGCCTTCACTGCCATCTCGTAGGATTTCATAAGCAATCTATAAAATGTTCTTGTTTCCTCGTCGCGAGATCGCCACCATGTGCACTCAAGTCATCTTAGTTCCCGCTTTCGTTGCCTTAGCTACTCTGCGTACCAGGGGGCTCGGCGATCACAGCCCCCTGGCAATATTAGGTAATTAGATGTCTTGTTTTTATATACAAATTAAAAGAGTTTAAATGCCACTATACCTAAAAGTGAACCAAAAACTCTGCTTTGGTTTAAAGGATCGTGCTCTGTCACCACCACGGATTAAAACCGTAATTTACTCTTCCTAGGTCCAATCGAGAGAAAGAGCCTCCAGCATTAGCTACAATTCTGCCTTTTTCAGATCAAACTATAGAGACAGATATCAAAGACAATTCCAACAGCATCACAAAGGGACACTAGTGGTGTATTCATATTTTAAGTCTAATCCTTTTCTCTCTTCCCAGAGAAGTCATGATATAGGTCCTGCATTTAAAAGGGTTTCTTGATGTTACCTAGGTTTCCCCTCTAAGCTAACTTGTAGACTCCAGTTGGTGCAGAATGTTGCAGCTCAGTTATTATTGGGACTAGGAGAAGAATGAATTACTCCCATTCTGCAGTCACTCCACTGGCTACCTATCAGTTACTGGGCTCAATTCAAGGTATTGGCTATCACATACAAAACTCTTCATGGTCTTGGTCTGGCATATCTATGGGACCACCTCTCTCCCTATGTTCCACCATGGCAGCTTCGCTCATCTGAACAGGGGCTTCTGCAGATGCCCCTGTTCAGCTGTCCCTACACATGCACTCTCTGTGGTGGCCCCCACCTTATGAAACAACCTAGCTGAAGAGCTCAGGAAAGCACCCACTCTCCTGGCTTTCTGCAAACAATGCAAAACTGGATTATTCAAGATAACTTTTTTATTCAGATAGGAGGGCTGTACTGTAAGGAAGTGGTCTCAGAGGTATGCATCAGGAGACAGATAAGGACTATAGACTTTACTACTATTGTCATGTATGCACATATCCATGCCATTTATGTATTCTCTGATATCATGTACTGATCTCATGCCATGCTTATATCGTTGTACTTTGTAATGTAGTCAACGATATGAGCATGGCATGAGATCAGTACATGGTATCAGAGAATACATAAATGGCATGGGTGTGTGCATCCATCCAAAGCCTTAGCAAGTAAATCCGCATTTAATCCTTTACAGAAGAATTCAATTTTAATTCCCTCATGGTAGTCCCGCACCTTGGTCGCATATTGCCTGAACTCGGCAGCGTATTCACAGATGGGTCTATGTCCCTGTCTTATTGTCTTGAATTTTATCCTGGCCCTCTCCTCCTCAAAAGGATCCTCAAATTGGGCTCTCAAGGCATAAACAAACACATCCAAGCTGTGTAATTCGGGCACCGAGACATTTGGTGGAACATAGGGAGAGAGGTGGTCCCATAGATATGCCAGACCATGAAGAGTTTTGTATGTGATAGCCAATACCTTGAATTGAGCCCAGTAACTGTTAAGTAGCAGTGGAGTGATAGGTAACTGATAGGTAGCCAATGGAGAGGCACATACATACAAGAGGGAGGTAGCTGGTACAGCACCTGACCTCACTGTGTTTCGTAAGAATGTTGTACAGTAGGGTGTGCATACATGACAACTATGTGCTATCTGTTACTCTGAGTATGATTCTACTGGGTAGGTCTGTGTTGTTTATTGCATCAGTCTTAGAATTGCTAATGCTCTGTTTCAGAATTTCTTTGACTCTGTATTTGATTTCTTCTGGTTTTAAAGCTTTGCAAATTGCATTTATAGATCGTATCACACTGTTTACTGAAATGTCCTTGAAACTGACAGTATTAACTCACACTGTGTAATCCACCTTGAGTCTCAGTAAGAAAGGTGGACTATAAATAACATTTTAAATAAATTTCAGTATCTCAGTGTTATTAAGCAAGATGTTACAAACAAGGATCTTCAAAACACCTCAGTCGAGGTACACTGACTCCATGTCTCCAGCAAAACAGTAGGTACTATAAATCAAAGACTCTGAACCTTCCTGCCACATATTAAGTATGGCTACATACAACCTCACCACAAATTAAGCAAAGTTGCACAATGGGAGGAGAGGCACATACATATACATCATTTACATGATACATTAACTGTAAAGGTAGAAAGAAACCCCGCATTGGTTTCAGGATGTTTAGCGACTTTTCTTCAGTAAATAAAACACTGTATGTTAATAACTTCAGACTGAAATGTAACAATCTTTCGTTTCATAATCACCCCTCTCTCTCAAATCCTCCTTTCTCTTCAGAATGTACTTTGTTCAATCTTTATTTTATTTTGCTCAATTAATCTCTCCCTTTTAAACTCAGGTTTTTGTCAACTTCTTCTCCTCACTACTATAATATTCTGACAATATTAAGATTTGATTCCCTCTAGTCTCTAATATGTCCTCTATATGTATTCTACTTTCCTCTTAGAATCTTATTATCTTAATGCTTTTCACAGCACTACATGGGATTCTAATCATAAGACTGCTTTTCCATACACTGTAGACTGCTGAGTCCTCCAGGTGTTAACTGAGGACTCTCTCCCCACACACTTCTTAGCTCTGCCCATACACTCTCAGTCACCTCACTCACTCATCCCCTTCTTTCACGCTCCTTGTGCTTCTGCAACTTACCAAGCATTTAAAAAAACACACATAAAACTTTAAATCATAACATGGGTTGTCTTGCTTCTGTATGTGCACCCTCTCTTTGCACTTCATGCTACTTTTTTGTATCCTCCTTTCCTGGGAATTATTTTGATTCTTTTTCTGAACTTACCTGCCTATTTTGACTGATTTATTTCCTATTGTAGGTATGTATGCAACTTTTGATGACCTTTAGTGGCTCTGAATGCTTAGATTTCTGTGTGTGTTTTGCATCACTTCCGTAGCATCCAGTGCCATCATTTCCTAACTGGCATCTGATGCTGAACTTTCCTTTTCACTGTGCATCACCAAATTTGGAATATCATCAGCAAGAATATGACTTTATTTTGCACTCACATTTACATATTAAGGAAAAATTATGCCAAAATTGCCTAATATTAATCTAAGCTCATTTGTTTAGTATACAGTGGAAACTAGCTACTCTCACTTATGGAACGTGCGTAGGTCAACATTCCTATATTTTCATTGTGGTAGAATCTTCATTGAGGAAGATTTTTATTAATCTTCACCTTAGTAACTGTCAGGCTCAGGCGTGCCCTGCCCCTCACGTGTCTCTTTCTGCTGTGGTGCTCACTTGCCGTCTGCCTGATTTCTACTTCTTGGCCTTTGGGTCTACTCCACCACTGTTGGCCCACTAGCCCCTCTTAGCTGCAGGGATATTGTCTCCTGAAGGTTTCAGAAGCAGGGCGATTGGGCCCTGGGTACTTCCCAGGGGCCTCTCTGAGTAGACTGACCTCCACTCCAGAAACAAACAAACAAACAAACCTGCTGCTCCCTGCTCCACTTGTGGGTGGACCTCCCTTTTATCCCCTCATCATTCCCAGGCACCACCTCCTAGCCCCACCCCCAACAGCTTAGCTGCTGCCCTGGCTGCCTTAGGTAGCCACAGCTGTGCCTTTGCCCCCAGCCTCTCCTGGACCTTTTCCATCCCCTCCAGCCTGTTTGCTGGGTTGTTGGGCTGTAGTTCTTCCAGTGCCTGCCCCTGGGTTGGGGTGCAGCCCTGTGCCACCGGTGCTGCCCATGATCTGCTGCCTGTGGTGGCATGGGCTGACTGTCTCTGCCCCCTGTGCCCTCTTCCTCCAACTAGGATGGGCTGCTCTAAGGGCCTGGATGGGAAGCGGGCAGTGGCTAGGACCCAGGAGCTGCCATCTAGCTTGCCTCCTGCTGACGAGAGCTTGTCAGCACCTGGGCCATCTAGCCTGCCTCCTGCTGACGAGGGCTTGTCAACACCTGGGCCCTCTTTGGCATTCCAGTTCTCTGTTGGTGCCTTTGCTGCCTGTCTCCTCCTTGCTGCTACTTGTTTCCTCCTTGTCGGGTGAGTGCCAAGGGTGGCAAGGCTGGACGGTGGGGCTGCCAGTCTGGGTTCCGGGTGTGGCTCTGGGAGGGTTCCCAAGTCCGGCCTGGTCGCTGGACAGTAACCATTCCTTTGATGTTGTACATTATTTTAACTAAGCCTTGTGTTAGATCCTAAATTAGAGGCTGAGAGTGGCATTTACATTTCTCTTGTGAATGGGAATCTGTACTGTAGACTGGTCTTCTTGTTGTTCTGTGTTCTTGTAGTGTGGTTTTTCATTATTTAGAATCATAGAGTTGGAAGGAGCTTTACAGACCATCTAGTTCAACCCTCTGCCCAATGCAGGAACAGCCAAAATCATCCCTGACAAGTATTTGTCCAGCTGCTCCTTGAAGACTGCCAATGAGGGGAACCCACCACATCCTAAGGCAGCTGAATCCACTGTTGATCTACTCTTAACATGAATAAGTTTTTCCTGATGTCCAGCTGGTGCCTTCCCTCTAGTAGTTTACGCCCATTGTTTCGAATCCTATCCTGTTGCCAACAGGAAGTGCTCCCTTCCTTCCTCTAAGCGACAGCCTTTTAAATACTTAAAGAGAGTAATCATGTCTTCCTTCAACCTCCTTTTCTCTAAACTGAACATTCCCAGGTCCCTCAATATTTCTTTGTAGGGCTTGGTCTTCAGGCCCTTGATCATTCTGGTTGTTCTTCTTTGCACCCATTCCAATTTGTCCACATTCTTATTGAATTGAGGCTTCCAGAACTGCTCACAATACTCCAGGTGGGGCCTGACCTACATGGTATATAGTAGGATAATGACATCTTGTGATTTGGAAGTTGTTCCTTTGTTAATAACCCCAAGATTGTGTTTGCCTTTTTTGCTGCTGCATCACATTGACAGCTCATATTTCACTTTTTACTGATCTGTATCCCAAGATCTTGTTCACACACACTGCTGCCTAGAAGTGTATCCCTCATCCGGTATGCATGCTTTGTATTTTTGTTACCCAGGTGGAGAACCTGGCACTTATCCATATTAAATCACATCTTATTCAAATCTACCCACTTTTCCAGTTTGTTCAGATCTCGTTGAATTCTATCCTTGTCTTCAAGGGTGTTTGCTACTCCTCTCAATTTAGTGTCATCTACAAATTTAATGAGTAATCCCTTCACACCCTTGTCAGATCATTCATAAAAATATTGAAAAGCACTGGGACCAGAACCGAGCCCTGTAACGCTTCACTGGATACCTCCCTCCAATGAGATATGATGCCATTGAGAAGTACTCTTTGGATGCGGTCATCCAGCCAGTTCCCTATCCATTTAACCATCCTAGAGTTCAGTTCACAGTCCACCAGTTTACCCATATGAACATCACAAGGAACCTTGTCAAAAGCTTTACTGAAATCCAGATAAACTACATCAGCAGCATTCCCGATATCCAGTAAACCTGTCACTCGATCATAGAAGGAGATGAGATTGGACTTGCAGGACCTGATGGGGACAAGTCCATGCTGACTTCCCCGTATCACCATGTTGTCCATCAGATGCTTGCAGACTAACAACTTTAATATCTGTTCCAGTATCTTCCCTGGGTCAGAGGTAAGGCTGACCAGCCTGTAGTTCCTAGGATCATCCTTTTCCCCTTTCTTCAAGCCTGGGATGACATATGTCCTTCTCCAGTCTTCCGGCACATCATCTATCCTCCAAGAGGCCTGGAAGATAATTAACAAAAAGGGTCTCCAAGCTCTTTTGAAAGTTTTTAAAGAACTCTCGGGTGCACCCCATCTGGTCCAGGCGATTTGTACATATCCAGTGCAGCAAGGAGCTTCTCCACTTCTCTGCCCATTTCAACCAGTAGCCACGACCCCATGCTTTGCCTACTATTTTTTCTTTATTATTCCTCTATATGTCTATCTTGAGCTAGTAAACTTTTTTATATCAGAAGCTCGTAAGTCGCTAAGTGGTTATTTCAAAGTTGATCAGACTATGTTAATTCCCCAGTAGTAAAGTTGGAACACAGGAGTTATGAGATCTTTATCACCTCTGAGTGTGGTGTTTTCCTGTGATAACTAGGGGCAGCACTGCCACTGGACCCCAGTATATAAAGGTAAGACACTGGTATAGAAGTTGTGTTGGTGTTGAAGAGGTGATGTGTTGGTTTGCACTTTAGATGTGCTCAGCAGGACATTTAAAGTAGCCATTTGGGTAACAGAGGGAGCACTCATCAGGGAGAGGCTTGGCAGCAACCCCCAGACATCTTGCTACCATACGACTTGCATGACTCATCCAGGCCTGGCTGCTTCCTACCATTCAACATCAGCCACTCCAAAAAAGCAAACATGGTGAAGTGTTTAGAGTTTCAGATAAGTATGTGGGAGACCCAGGTTTGAATTTGCACTCCATTGTGGAAGCTCACCAGGTGACCTAGAGCCAGTTACACATTCACAGCCTAACTTATCTCATAGGGTTGTTTTGACGATAAAATGGTGGGGCTGCTTTGGGTTCCCATCATGGAGAAAGACAGGATATAAATTAAGTAAATAAATAGGAAATACAGCTGAAGATGGGAAAAGCAGACAAAAGGTAGGTGGGCGAGTGAGTGGTAAGATAAGAAGAATCAGGAAAAGGTGAGAAGATATAGGGGTTACCAGGAGGAGAGGGAAAAAGAAATATTGCAGGGAATGGAATACAGCACCACAAAACTGGGAAATAGTATGGAAGGAGAGAAAGCTAAAGACAGAGGGCAGATAAAAGGTAGGTTGGCAGGTGACTTGGAAGGAGAGAAGGAAGCAGGAAAAGAGGAAATGATATGGGAGCTTTCAAAGGAAATAGTGAGGAAGGCAAAAATGAGATAGTCAAAGTCACATGAACATATGCCCTCCACAAGTCCCCCATTTGTGAATATATCTAATTCTCAATATGGCCCCACTGGATCCGTGAACAGGGAAGACAGATCTTTCCACAAGCCTGAACAACTTCAGATTTGCAGAAAAATCTGAAAATTAAAAAAAAATAGGGGTTAATTCCCTACAAATAAAAGAAACAATACCTGTACCTTTAAAAATGGATTCCCTTTGAGAAAGAGAAAATACACTTTGGGGAATGGGATACAGGAGAAAATGAAGAGACCTATTCAAGTCCTAGTGGGTTTCCTGCTTTTCAGCTGTGCTGAAAAGTAAATAATATACCATCTCTACAGTCTTTTACAGATACTCAGTATCTAAGAACATATTGGTGAGGTTAAAAGAATACTGCAATTAATACCCTACAAAATAATGAAACTTTAGCTTCGGCTAGACTAATTAATTATTAATCTACTTTTAACACCAATGTGATTGTTTGGAAATTACCTGTCTTGTATCGATTTGCATACATGAACTCACTTTTAAAATACTATAAACAAGCTGAATATAGCATCTGAAAAGACATGAATTTATTTTTACCCATAACATACTAAGCAAGAAATACTCAGTAGTATTTGATTACCCTATTTGACGGTCACATATAATGCAATATATCATGCTGTACATGTAAAATATTAAGCAATAAACTTCTCATAAATACTGAGCAACACTATTTCCCAGCCACAAAGTAATAGTAAACCATCAAATTGAAGGTATTTATCACAATTATACAGAAGAATCATGTCATTCCATGTACATCTAAAGTTAAATCCTAATGTTACATTAACTGCATCCTGCTAAGTATTAAAACAGGCATGGGACATATTTCATAACAACTATAAATTACTAAACTGTTTTAACTTGATTAGGCACTTTTAGCCAACATATTTAGTGTGTATCTGCATATGTTTTATCTTGTGAACTTAAGTAATCAAAGGCGTTTATTCATCACAGAATAGAAGTTTTAAAAATGCACTGAAATTAATATAATGCAGCATCAATGTGAAATCAACGAATTTATACTGGAGTAACTCTGCTTAGGATTGCACTGTAGTGCTACCAATGTTCTCTGAACATACTATGTTGTTTTACTACATTATCACTATACTTTCCAAAACTTAAAAATATAACATGCCTTCTTTAGAACAGTTTTCCAGGCCAGGAATTAGCATATTTATCATGTTTTAAATTCTTACTGTTTTTCCAAAAGCATTTTCAACTAACACTTATATTTCTTATACAGAATAGAACTATTGTCACAATTATATTGATATCTGCAGGTCGAATGACAAAAGACTAGAGGTTTTTTTAATACAAACTTGTAAAAAAAATTTTTTTTACTTACATAACATGTTGTACTGTTAAGTGCCTGGTGGTGTATGACACTGTACATTTATCTCACTGCAAGTCAGTGACAGTTTAATTATTTATGTCATCAATGCAATCGTATCTGCCTTGCATACAAACTAAATCAGCATGGGCTTGATCTGAAACCCTTGTGAGTCTCTGGAGGCTTTAACATTTTAAAAATCAATTCAATATTGAAGAGTTTTTTTATTATTATGTTACACTTTAGAAGTTAGATAATAGTATTTAATTTATAGAACAATGCACTCTACCAAATTAAGTCACTGCAATTATTTCACCTCAACTTGAAAACAAATTGCCAAATCCTAAGAATTTTCAGCCAAATAAGGCTGTGATGTATGGTACTAGTAACACTATTTAGTCCTTAAGAGTAACTTGAAGTAACTGTACTGCTTTTATTTTTGTTCAGTTTCTAAAGATGAAATCATAGGCTCAACTATTTGGGAAGAAATGCTATTGAAGTCAATAACACTCATTTTTAAGTAAATACGCATAAAATAATGAGACTGCTTTCCATACTGAAGTTACAAGTGTAAGAAGGTGCTCATAAGTAGGCTGCACTCGTGTGCCTCATTACTTGCCTGATTCAGATGACAGTTGGGTATCTCTGAGTGTTATTGTTCCCCCAACTGTAAAATGGGATTTTTATGCTTAGGAATGCTGGCACAAATACCTGATCCTTAAATATTACAAATAAAAAGATAAATTCTCTATCACGGACTCAAAAATAAACTCTGGGCTTATTATTAGAGCAGTGGCTCACTGGGTACAGCTAGGGCTCCCACAATTCAAGGAATATCATCTGAAGCCTACAGGTCTTGAAACTGAGCTTTTGGTAAAAAAGCAAGTCTGTAAACATTGTATAGTATGTGCTGTCAAGCTGCTTCCAACTTATGGCAACCCTATAAATTAATGACTTCCAAAATGACCTATTATAAACAGCCTTGCTCAGATCATGGCTTCCTTTATTGAGTTAATCCATCTGTTACCCAAACAGCCTACTCATGTGAACCTCCTAATGTTTGGAGCATCCCTCTTGTGAGTCAGGTATACATAAACATGCATCCATTTAATTTTGTTAAAGTGATTATTGCCTAATGCATACCGGTGTCCTGGATCTGGATAGCCTTCTGTGTGGGAGTGGAGAGAGTCCCAAACATAAAAAGGCGGAAAAAAGAGTAAATCTGAAATCTTTATTATGAAAATAAAGTGGAATTGCAAGAGTGGCACAGTGAGGACTTATCAGGCACTCAATCACATGCAAAGTCAATAAAAACCTAACTTCTACACTACAGTCACCTTAATTCTGCACATACAACAATAGGACAATAAATGAGGGATCCAAAGAACACATGAGTCTGTTCTGAAGATGGAGGATGTCCTGGAGGGCACACAGCGATGATCCTACGTGCTGATTGGGAATAGAGTAAAAAGGAAAGCCAGGCAGAGACCAAGACCAGCTCCATGTCTCCAAAGGTCCTGTGCAGAATCACAGGGGTGGTAGCAAAAGATTCAGGGGAAAACTGCTCTAAAGTACTGAGGTTTCTGGAGCTATTTTTATAGACAGAAAGTTCTAGGAACGTGAAGAATAGGGTAATCCTGGACTGGGACTGAGACAAGAACAAAATGTTCAAATTTTATTGGTGGATTTGGGTTTAACGGTTAGGCAGGAAAATTTAACCTTCAGTGTTACTGGAATAGGACTCCTTGGGAGTAAGAGGAGGGAATTAGCGGCAAGGAGTAAGGCTCTGCAAGAGGGGTAACAATGTGATGCTCCACCAGTGTTTATGGGGGTCCCCTCACCAAACGAGGCTTACAGTCTTGAATGAACGAGTACATTTAAAGGGGAAAACTCACACACACGCACACACACAAGAGATATGCTTGCAAACACACGAGATGCCTTGGAAAAGAAGTGGTGAAATGTGGAATAGATTTGAGAGAGTTCAGGGTGATAATTACCTATCTGGTGAGTAGAGTAGTCCATGGAGAAAGAGAGCTTCAACCATCCCATGTTCTCAGCTAAGAGAGAGATAGTCTTAGAGAAAGTGATCCTAAGGGAGCAGGGCTTGGATCCAGGAAGCATGCACAGTTTGAATGGGGCAAGAGCCCTGGCTCTTATAGGGTAAAACGTGTCTTGAGGCTGGGGAGCCTCCTCAGCTGTTGGAACAAAGACCTTAAAGGTCATCTCCTGGGAATGACAAAGGTTTGATTGCCTTTGATTGGTGCTGCTGGGGTGTGATAAAGGAAATGCAGTGTGTTCTCCTGGTGGTTTGTAAAAAGGCAGTTTGCTAATTAATGTTCCTGGAGATGGGTTGATGAATTTAGATACGGATGGTATTTTCCCAGGGACAAATTAGAAACTTATCAGTGCAAACTGATGCCTCTCGATATTGGAGTGGGGATCTAATCACGGAAGGGGGATATTGGAATGTGTTAAGTGGGGTGACTCAGCGAGACCCTTTTTTGTCACGGTTCCACCCGCAGCTGGTGGAGTAGTAAACTAATCACCTCAGTCCTCAGCATTCTGCATGAACATTCCATTCATGGCTTAATTTCCTGGGCAGAACTCAGCAATGGCAGGAATTCCCTTTATGCAGATCAGGCTACATTAATCCAGGAGCCCTGTGATTTTTATATCACAGGCAGCTATATTAAATATGGCGGAGGCCGGGGCTGACTGCTTACATCAGAGTAACTCAAAAGATGAATGTCTGGAGTGACAGTAGGAGTCAGAGGCTTCAGAGATAACAAAACACTAGGAGGGTGTGATGGTTATGTCCAGAAAAGTTTATGGATTTATGACAAGGGTGATTGCCTAATAGGTCCTTTCATACATTAAGGCTACTAAAAGGTCAAATTATTGATACATTGCTATAGTTTTACATCAAGGCGGTGGACGGTGTGATTACCTATAGGGAGACCTTTCAATACAATAGGCTGCTTCCCTTTCAAGATGCAGGGAGTGTCTTGCAATGGTAATTGTTCCCAGGAATCCCATCCTTAATTTGCTATATGTTTTATTCCAAACCTCAGGAGAGACCAAACTAAAAAATAAAACTGCAATAATTTCTGGGGGTTCCCATGTTCGGAGTCTCAGCTGTATGGTATAATAGCTCATGCTGGGTCTTCCTCTCTTCCTATCACCTTCAGCTTTTCTTAGCATTATTGCCTTTTCAAGTGAGCCTTGTCTTCTCATGTTATGACCAATACATGATAGCCTCAGTTTAGTCATTTCAACTTTTAGGGAGAATTCAGGTTTGATTTGATCTAGAATCCACTTGTCTTTTTGTACATCCACAGTATCTGTAAAACTCTCCTACAGCCTCACAGTTCAAATGAATCCATTGTCCTCCTGTCAGTTTTCTTAATCATCCACCTTTCACATCCGTACATAGTAATAGGGAATACTATGGTATGAATTATCTTGATCTGAGTCTCCAGCAATACTTTTTTACGCTTAAGGATCTTTTCTAGTTCCTTCACGGCTCTCCTTCTAAGTCTTAATCTCCTTTTTTCTTAGTTGCAGCTTCCTTTTTGGTTAATAATTGAGACAAGGAATGGAAAGATCTTTAACACTTCCAATTTCTTCATTGTCACCTTTAAAATTGGCTAATTCCTCAGTAGTCATTACTTTGTCATTTTGATGTTCAGCTGTAATCCTGCTCTGGCAGTTTCTCCTTCATAAGTAGTTGTTTCAAGTCTTCACTATTTTCTGCCACTAATGTTGTGTTCATTTTCCTTCCACCAATTTTCATTCCATCTAAATCTAATCCAGCTTTCTTTATGATATGTCCTGAATATAGCTTTAATAGATCAGAGACAATATACATCCTTTTCTGACACCTTTGCCAATTGAAAAGCATTCCCCATATTCTTTCCTAACAGTAGCCTCTTGTCCCAAGTACAGATTGCACATCAACACAATCAGATTTTGTGGCATACCCATTTCTTTTAACTCCACCCATAGCTTTTCATTAAGCACAGTTGAAAGCTTTGCTGTAATTTATAAAGCACTGATTTTCTTCTGCAATTCTCTGCTACACTCCAGTAATCACTGTAACATTGGAGTATGATCCCTAGTAAAGATGGGCAGGAATCCAATTACGACCCCAAAAAACGCACGAACCAGGCCAGTTTGTGGTTCGCGAACCACGGTTCATGGAAGCTCCTTTCTACGAACTTCCACGAACTAGTTACTGGTTCGAGTTCGTTTGGGTCGTATTGGGAAAGGGATAGTTTAAATGGCCATTTCCCCAAGGAAATGGCCATTTAAACTTTTCCCTGCAGCTTGCAAGCGGCAGGTCCCTTTAAACTATCAGCTGGCAGGCGGCAGGGGGGTTCCCTCCCCTTGCCATCTGCCAGCTGATCGTTTAAAGGGACCTGCTGCTTGCAAGCGGCAGGGCCCTTTAAACAGCCCACAAACCCCAGCCCCAGCCCCCCCCAGCCCCCCTTACTTTGATGACTCCTGTGGTCCGTGGCCTCCTCCCCCTCCTCCTGCAAGGGGCAGCAAGGCCATTTTCAGCCTCCTCCACCCTGTGCAGGCCTGCAGAGCGGCAGAGGAGGCTCACAGAGGGACAGAGGCCAAAAATGGCCTCCCTGCCCCTCAAATGGCTGCTGCAGCAGCCCTGTGGGCCCACAGAGAAACAGAGGCCGAAAACGGCATTCCTGCCCCTCACGGAAGGACAGGGAGGACGCCACGTGTTGCAGGGGAAGGTAAGTGTGGGGCTGGGACAGTTTAAAGGGCCCTACCACCGGCAGGGCCCTTTAAACTATCAGCTAGCAGGTGGCAAGGGGGGATCCCACCCACCCCGCCTGCCAGCTGATAGTTTAAAGGGACCTGCCACTTGCAAGGCAGGAAAGGGCCCTTTAAACTGTTAAATGCTCTTTTCCCTGCTGCTGCTAAGCGGCCAGAAAGGGGCATGTAAACCTCACGAACCACGAACTGGTTCATAACTGGCCCCAGTTCTGTGCCAGTTCATGGTTCCTGGTTCGTGAAAATCCATGAACCACGAACCTCATGGTTCGGGGGTTTTTTTGTTCATGCCCATGTCTAATCCCTAGTACATCTTCCTTTTGTGAATCCAACTTGAATATCTGGCATTTCTTGTTCCATATATGGTAAGAGTCTTTGTTGTAGAATTTTGTGGATTACTTCACTTGTTTGGAAAATGTATATAATTGTCTGATAGTAGCTGCAATCTTTGATGTCTCCTTTTTTGGAAGTGGAATGTAGATTGAGCATTTCCAGTTTGTGTGCCATTGTTTTGTTTTCCGTATTTGCTGACATGTTCTTGTCAAGATTTTGATGGATTCCATTTCTGTAGTTTAAAATAGCTCCATTGATATCCCATCTATTCTTGGTGATTTGTTTCTTCCTATTGCTTTGAGTGCAACTTTCACTTCACTTTCTAAAATTTCAGGCTCTTCATCAAAAGATTCTTCTTTGAAAGAACCTGTCTTCCTTTCATCTCTCCTATATAGTTCTTCAGTGTATATTGTATCTTTATTTTGTTCTGATCTGATAATGTATTTCTGATCTTTCATCATCCCTAGCTGTGGTTCAAATTTCACTTTGATTTTTCTGGAGCTTGTAGAACAGATCTCTTGCTCTTCCTTTTTGTTGTTCTGTTCTATTACTTTGCATTGGTCTCTTTGTCTCTGTAGGCATTAAAAATCTGCTTTTAGAATTCTGATTCCATTTCTGCCACCTTTTGCTTTTGCTTATATCTTTTGCAATTTTAAGAGTTTCACCAATCATCCATCAAGGCTTTTCCCTTCTTTTAGCTACAAGCACAGTCTTTGAACTTTCTTCCTTGATATCTCTGGTTTCAAGTAGACTCTCTTTAATCCTCCATCACAAGAGGCCCAAGGCAAGTTAGTGAAGGTCCACCAATCCCACTCTGAACAGCTTCCCTCAGACCTCTTCCAGCTTTGCTTCCCTTTTTGCTCTCCCTTCCTTGATATCTGTGTCACTATCATCTTCTCCCTTCCTTTGATATTTATCACTCCTCTGTTGATTATCGCTGCATTGGCTTTTGTTACCACTTCTGTCTCAGCCCTTATTTCCCTGACGGATCTCTCTCTTTCCACCTCCTTTCCATAATTATTTATTTATAATGTGTATAGTCTGCCTTTCTAAAAAAAAAAAAAAAGATTATTGCTGTATGTTTTCTGCTTCTGAATTGCTTCAGTTCCCTGTCCCTACATACATAATTGCTTTGGGGAGAGGGATACTGGATGCAATGTTTATGCTTTAAAATGAGAAGCTGTAAGAGTTTCTCAAAGACACAGCCCTGACATTTTGTCCCATTGCAGAGCTGCAAGCACAGTATTCTGTACACATGCAACCCTGCAATTGGGTAAGTAACATGCCCATGGTCGTTTCAACTTGGAAAAACAATTGAAGGGAAGGCTGCAGCCCCTCATCATGGGCACTGTGATCATGATTCAAATCAGGCCCTTCAGCATTTGGGGAAGTTCTCCACAACTGCCGTGTGGCTGCAGGGGAAGTGAGCCAGGTCAGCAAAATCCCAACTCAATTTCTGGCCAAATTAATACTGTAGTCTGTCCCTTCCTGTACTACCATTTGGGCAGGTTGGATTATTCATTGGTGAAGGAATCCATACTCAAATACACTATCATCTTTTTAATCTTTTATACATTTCAAGGGCTGAGACTTGGCACTGACAGAAAGTACTGATGTGGAGTGGTAGCTGGGTTGTACCCTCAAGACCTATAAAATGCCCTCCAAGATTAAACCAGCTAGATCTGATCCTTCTTTTTTTAGCTCCAGATTTTACATTATCTGGAAATGCTTGTTATTCAAGCATCTTTCTGTATTCCATTTATTCTCTGTTCATATTACAGGGAGATATAGATTATGGACAATGATATGTTTACCCATAATTGATAGATAGGCCGTTGAGCTACTGGACATATGGTCACTGCCTACAATATAATTTTTATATCATAAAAATATGACCAAAACCAAAAATGTGTGCATCATAACTGAGTTTATACAACCTCATTTCTCTCCACTATCACTTATTGATACAGATGATAGTGAATAAGAGTGAGGCTCTGATATTTTTAATTTCTCTTTAACATACATTTGATTTTTAGTGTATATTACCAAAGGTTTTGTTTGCTGCTGCCTGCCCTGAGGATAAAGATGTATAACTTTTTTTAAAATGTGCTGAAAATCATAGAGCCAAAACACACGAGAAGAAATACCTAGATTCAGCAGCAGGAAGGGAAATACAGGCGCCTGTATTTCCCTTCCCCTTCCTGCTGCTCTGTAAATGCTAAACTTTAAGCTGCCAAGACACCTACACTTCCCAACAAACCTTGAGGTAAGAGAACAAGTTTAGCATTTACAGGCCATTCCTGCAGCAGGAAGGGGAAGGGAAATACAGGCGCCTGTATTTCCCTTCCTGCTGCTCTGTAAATGCTAAACTTTAAGCTTCTAGGACGCCTACAGATCCCGGCAAACCTTGAGGTAAGAGAACACGTGCTGAACCTAGGTATTTCTTCTCGTGTGTTTTGGCTCTTAGTGTCCACTTAAGTCAAGTCAAAACCTCAAGGAAATGGGTGTTCCTATTTCCCCTAATATTATTCTTTCTGTACAAAGATTGTGCCATATCCCACAATCTTAAACTAATTAACTTGATTCTTTCCCATGTTTTATTGTTAATTATGATGTTTGACTTCTGTGTTTTGCCTCTCTGGGAACCATCATTGATGAGGTATATTCACTTACTGTAAAGGTGAGGAAGACCAGAAAGATTCACCAGACGTGATAATATTGTTCGTTGTACAGCCAACTTGCTGAAAGTTATGGAGATATATATGTGCTCTGTATTGTTGTTGTTGTTGTTGTTGTTATTAATTTATAGTCCGCCTTTCTCACTGAGATCCAAGGCAGATTACACAATGCAAGTGAAAATACATAATCAATAGCTAGGATATTCACTGAGTGAAGTACAACAATAAACAACAGTTAGGACATTCAGGAAAACAGATACAACAGAGTAGGGTTACAGAAACAATTTAAAGTCAACTTGGAGACTGCAGCTGGTACAAAACGCTGCAGCATGTTTACTCTCAGGAGCTAGATGGAGCATGCATTTCACTCCCATTCTGCAGTCACTCCATTGGCTTCCCATCAGTTACCAGGCTCAATTCAAGGTTATGACTATCATATTCAAAGCCCTTCATGACCTGGGCTGCTTATATCTGTGCAACCACCTCTCCCTCTATGTTCCACCATGGCAGCCTCACTCATCTGAACTGGGCCTTCTGCAGATAACCCTGCAGTTGGGCAAGATCAACAGCTGCCTGTACACATGCTTTCTGTGTGGTAGCTTCCTCTGTAAGGAATGGCCTGCTGAGGAGGTCAGGAAACCTCCCAGTCTCCTGCATTTCTTCAAACTATGCGAAACTGTTTTTTTCAGGATGGCTTTCTATCCATATTATAGGACTGTGTCATAAGAAATAGCTCAGAAAGATGTCTTGGTAGGGACAAGGAGTACAAATTACGCCACTGGGTACTGTCTGCTGATGTAGATATGCTCCTACTGGGTAGTTTCCAAGTTGCCAAACATGCAACATTAACTAGTAATGCTTTGTTTCAGAAAGATTTCATCTCTGTTCTTGGCTTTATGCTTGTTTCAAATTTTCTGCTACCATTCCCTATTGTATCTGCTCACTAAATATCCTAACTGTTGTTTGTTATTGTATTTTGCTCAATGAATGTCCTAGCTGTTGATTATATTGCATTTCAGTTGCACTGTGTAATCTGTCTTGGGTCTCGGTAGGAAAAGCGGACAGTAGTAGTAGTAGATTCATAATAATCTTACACCATAGTATTCACTGTAATTTTTTTGACAATTTCATGAATCAGCCATTAGATGGCACTATAGGTCAACTACATAACAGATCCAGAGGAGTTACCTGTGTTAGTCTGAAGTAGCAAAATCGAAAAGAGTCCAATAGCACCTTTAAGACTAACCAACTTTACTGTAGCATAAGCTTTTGAGAATCACAGTTCTCTTCGTCAGATGCGAGTACCCAAGCCTACTTTTGAAAACAGAGTATCCAAGCCTACTTTTGAAAACTGTTACTAAATTAGTTCCATAGAGGAGCACAAATACGAAGGGATGGGATTCACCTACAGTCAACTGCTTTTAAATCCTATTGCTTTTGGAGGGAGAGATATCAGCATTTGCTGAACTCTCTCATTGAAATCAAGACTTTAATGTGTTTCATTTTGACAGACCATAGCCATATTTTTCTGCATAGTGAGAATAAGTACTAATTATATCATAAAAAGTAATGTTGCCTCACTACAGTTCTCACACAATGCTCCAATCTAATATAAAACCATATGTTTATCAAACCAAAACTCATGTGGGAAACAACCAAGATTTATTATCATAATCAAATGAAACAGTAAGATTTGAATCCAGTAGCACCTCAAAGACCAACAAGATTTTCAGGATATAAGCTTTCAAGAATAAAGGTCTGACGAAGGGAGCTTCACTCTCAAAATCTTATATAAGTTACTAAATGCAGCATGGCCCTTCCATATGGACAAATCCCAAGCCATATCAGTATAGTGTCAATTTCAAAGAGCCATATAAGATGAGTGGATAGCATACTTGTTTCCCAAATAAAAGCTTGTGTGTAACTAGGGGTGCACAATCCAGAATTCATGAACCAGCAAAATAGCCAGCAGAATCCAGCTATGCTTGATCACTTCGAAAAATCCCAGATCAGATCCAGGAAGCCAAACTGTGATGGGCTTGGAAAGCCTTGGAAATGTCCCTCCCGCCCCGCCCGCCCTACAATAGGAAACAATGGAGAGTGGCTGGGGGCATCATCTTCAGTGGCCCATAGAATTGGATCCTGGGGTCCAATCTTCCTGAAATTTGAGGGGGGATCTTTAGTGGACAGTCAGTAGTAAGTTCCCTGAAAATTTGGTGGAGTTTCTTTGAACAATGCCCCCTAGTCCCCCCCTCAATAGTTTTCCACATAGGGAATAATGGCCAGATACATTCGTGATTCTCTAACTGGAACAACAATTAAGCATGAAGCAAATCTTAATTATATAGCCATTCCCAAGCAGGATTCAGCTTATAAATTCCATAGACAGACAGATAGCTAAATAAATATGAGCTAACCAATTTCCTACTTAGTAGTTATTCTATTTAATTCCACTGGAACTAAAACTGGCTTTAATCTAAGTATTTTAGTAACTTTGTGCTATGGGTTAAGTTCGCTGCCTCTTAAGTATAGATCAGGATGAATTAAGCGACATCTTAACAATGTCTGCAGACAAATTGCATTTCTCATAAAAATAGCCAGATGACTAAAACAACTGAAATACACTGAAATAAATGATGGTATTTAAGAGGATCCCCCCATGCTTTGTAACTAAAGCGTCTCTGGCAAGTTCTTTGACAACTTCCAAGGAAGGAGCTTCTACTGCCATTTCACATAGTTTATTTTTACATTGCTTAACTTCTCATACTTTTTAATAATTTAAGTACTTTTTGATACTTTCCAAAGCATTTACCTTCAACTTTTTCTGAAACAATAAATTTTGTTATAACACAACCAAAACCCTGATTTCCACATTACAGAAGACACTGTTTGGATATGGGGTTCCTCTCCAGTGTACTGCATAATGTGGCAACCAGCCTTTAAACACACATACTCCCTATGGGATTCATCTAATATATTGTTTCTATATAAATTTCTTTAAAAATGGCTGTTTTGTCTTATGTTAAAAATAAGCTTTTTTGTTAAAAACTGCTTTTTTGTTTTACTTGAGCTATGTTACCTATATCAAAGGTGGTTGACATGTTCTTTAGCATTCTTCGTATTCTCAAGCGTTCTAACTACAACCAGCAGAAGTTCTACAAACTAAACGAAAAGGGGAGGGGGAAAGAAATGGAATTACACGTTTTATTACAAAACTTTTTAATGAAGATGTACACCAAATTAATCCTCTTCTGTAATAAATTGTACCAAGGAATGGACATTTGCATAACAACATAAATTACAGTAGTATACGACAAACTAGATAAATATCGGTAATAATTATCAACCAGTAGCTAATACCCCTTTTGGAGTGAGATACTCAAGCATATTATGTCTGTCCAACTCTAGGCAATCTTGGATGATGAAGATTATTTTGGTCATCTCAATCAGGACTCTATAACTGCTCTGGTACCAAAATAAATTTTCAGTGCAATTCTATGCAGAGTTACTCAAGTCTAAACCAAATGACTTCAATGGGTTTAGACTGGAGTAACTCTGCATAGGATTGCATTGTTTGTCACCTATTCATTCATCTAGGTCTCTTGGTACCTATTCATTCATCTAGGTCTCTTTGTAGTTTTCAACACCATTAAATATGGCATTCCTGACTAATTGGAGTTAGGGATCAAAGCCACCACTTTCTGGTGATTCCATTTCTCCTTAGCTGACTGGTTCCAGAAGATGGAACCAGGGGACAACTGCTTAACTCTGTGACATCTTTGTTATGAGGTCTCACAGGGTTCAATCATGTCCCCAATGCTTTTTAACATTTACGGAAAACTGCTGGGAGAGGTTATACAGAGATTTGGTGTGAAGAGCCATCAGTATACTAATAACATTTAACTCTTATTTCTCTCTTATCAGGTGGATCTTGGACATCTTGAATGAGTGACTGGCTATGATCAGAGGCAGTAAACTGACACTCAGTCCAGACAAGAGTGAAGTGTCTTTGGTCAATGATAGAGCAAATAAAGGATTAGGGAGTTAACCTGACCTAAAAAGGGCTGCATGTCACCCAAAGAAGCAGGTTCATATCCTAGTAATGTTATTAGACCTAGGCCTAAAGTGAAAGTACAAGTCTCTTCTGTAGCACAAAACACCTTTTATCAACTTTGGTTGGTGCTTCAGCTACAGCTTTTTGCTGAGAAGGAAGATTTAGTCATGATTATCCTTGTTCTGATTGCATTCTAGCTAGATTGCCATTATGTGCTCTGTGGAACCATTTTGAAGACTACCAAAAGAAACTTCAATTTATTATTAACAGGCATGAATGTATCACACCAATTTTAAGAGTTATATTGTTTACCAGTGATTTCAGGAACAAATGGAAATGTTCTTAAATATTCAACAGTCTCTGGACAAGGTATGAACCGATGCCTAGTTATGTACCAACTTGCTTACAAGTTAAGATCAGTATCTCAAAACCTACTCTGTTTGCTCTACCATCTGAAGTGATATGGGTGGCAAAGACAGTGCTTTCACTATTCAGGTTGTCCCTTTGTGTGGCTGCACACTGAAACAGTGAGAAAAACAGCTCAAAATATATGCTAGACTATACTTCACTTGTTCATAGCAGGAACCTTCCAGACATGAATATCCAGCAGAGACCTAATCTCTTCTATAAAATCCCAGTTATTAAAAATCTCGCCTCCCTGAGAGACCTACAAGTTCCACAACTAGATGGTGAACAAGAAAATATTTTGTTGTGAAAATATTCATTCAGCTTCTATTCTCAGCTTTAAAAATAGAAGACTAATTTAAGGTTGCTACACATGCTTACCTGGAAGTTGAACTCAATGAGACTGGTTTCCAAGAAAATATGAATGGGACTGGACTGTATATAAAGTCCCAATCCCATCTAGGTGTTAAAGCCTGGGATGATTGACCAAAAAAATACAGCAATGTAACTAAAAAGCTATGGCTATTCAATATTAATTAAAAACACACAGTGTTTAATTGCAGCAGCTATATATTGAAAGACATCTAATATTATATTAAAATATCCGCTAACAGAGTCATTAAATGATAATTAAAAGAGCAAACAGGCTTCTTATTCAGATGAGGATCCACACATTTTCTACTCGGATCCAAATAAATTACACAGAAAAAGAAGAAATGCTCAATAGTTTCTACCGAAGACTTATCACAGATACAGACTCTAAATTCCCTTTCTTGGCCTGTAAATTGTCCCTTTAAGACAGCAAGTGGAAGTGAATTCATTCTTGCAAGAAAAAAAATCTCCAGTAACATGGTACCATAATACTATAGCAATAATATGGTAACTGCTCATAATTATTAAAGTATGAATATCCAAAGTACGTGGCCACTTTCCTTCCTAAAGACCATGCCATTATTCCGCCAGAAGGTGGCTACTAACCAGACTATAAGCACCAGTCTTTCCTAAGGCCAGCAAATAATCACAATCCATATCAAGTGCGTCCGTTTATCTATGAGCAGATGAAACCATCCAGGATTAAAAGAATATAATACTGACAGTGAAACAAATGATTCCTTACTCTCTAGATTAATTGCAGGCCAATATTTAATGACCATTAACCAGGCTATAAGAGAAATTGTCTTCTGCTCAGTTTCCATTAACAATGAAGATGAGGCAATACATCTAGAACATGCTAAAATCAATCTAAGGAAATTTGTCGGGATTATATCTGGGCATGTACCCAGATTACCAATCCGCACTGGGCATGTACCCAGATTACCAGTCCGCATACAAAAACAGTAAGGTAATTTTATATATAAAGTAGTGAGTCCTATGAGTCTATAACCTAGTATTTTCTCCAAAACTCTGTGATTGTTGCATTATGGTTATGTTATAAAGACATCTATTTATAACATGATTACATGCATACTATACATGTATATTACAAACTCCACTACAATATGTGAAGCAGTTAACACGTCAATATTTATAATCCATGTCTCTTTAAAGAGAGTTATTAACGTTTACAAATGTTTTAGGAAGAATAAAAATATAAGACACATTTGGAGACTCATTCTGTGCCCATTCTGCCAGCTACAAAAACAGTGTCGTTTCCATGTAGATGGTTTGTGACACCATGAACAGTTCTTCCAACACTATAATAGGTAGGTATATCTTCCTAGGAGATAAATTTAGAGTGAATGGGAATCACAGAAATGTTGATTATGGAATGGAGAAGATGAGTCCTAAAAAGAAACTCTCATGCAGATACAAGGACTACTGCTATAATGCAGGAAAAGGAGCTGACCAAAACTGCCAGAGCCATCAGTGGGAGTGAAAACATAGCAGATCCACACTAGAATAATGAAAACAGTGAAGCAGAAGTGATGGGGCCAAATAAAGGGTAGACAGTATGCATGCCATCACAAAAGTGAACTGGGAAGAACAGAGCACTGAAAGCATGAAAATGGTGCACATATGCTCTGTCTATGAAAGAAGAAAACAAATTTGGGTATCTCACTAAGTGTGGCATTTAAACTGAAGACCAAATTCTGCCAAGGTGACACATACAGACGTGTAAGAACAAAGAACTGCAATTGTGAAAGTGAAAACACTGAACAATCTTAGTAAAATGTGGATCAACTAAGAATGAAAAGGCGAAGGAAACTATCAACTAGTAGGACAAAAAAGGGGTTGCCCTGGAAAGGGTTATTAACCAACCATCAACAGACAAGTGGGCAGGAGCGCATGGGTTCAAAGGGTGGTAGCATGAACTGAGAAAGAAAGGAGAGGCTCCATTGAGATGAAACATATTGAAGATACCCTTAAGAAACTGTTTAGAAATATGATGAGAGAAAACTACCTTGCCATCAACCCTCTCATGAAAGGCTGAAATAGCAGACAGGTGTACTTTAATGCAAGAAACTGTCAGTCTATGGAAGACAGGATATGTTGAAGGTGACTCCCAACCCTTGCAGCAAGAAATCCAAGCTCTTTTGAGTAAACGGGTCTTTATTGAGATATCACAGGCTTCTCGATACATAGGTTACACAGAAGCAATCAAAGGTGTCTGGCTGTACACAGGTCTCTTGTTAAGAATGGCGCATTGAGTACAGGATACATTATATCAACCCGTTCGCATGTTCCCCCACCCCTCCAGCTCTCCCAGCCAAACACAATCAGTAGCAGGACGGAAGGAGCTGTCCCAAGGCCGCTGCGGCGAGCCATCCAAGATAAGGGCTCGACCGTCCTGGAATCTGGAAGGCAACAAGGGAAGCAGGTGCAAGATGCTATTGCAACATATCATACGCTGGGCAACGATATGAAGGGACAGTGGGCAACAGACCTGACATTTCTGCCTCCCCAAAGGCCCCCCTCACCCCCCATGTCCCGGTTTGTCCTGGTATCGTTTGTGGAAGCTGGCAGTGAGTCGGGAAGTGTTGACATGGGAGTGTTCAACTCACTCCCGGAATGCCTCGTCGAAGTCATGCCATCTAATTAAGTAATAAAGTTTATTGTTCTTAAGTTTGGAGTCCAGGATTTCCTCTACTTCGTAGTGGACTTGACCATCTATCAGGGTAGGATGTGGAACTCCTTTCTTTAGGAGGCTAAAGTGGAACGTTGGGGGGATTTGGCGTAGGTTTTTGGGGAGTTCTTGTTCCACGGTAACATTGTTGATTACCCGTTTGACGGGGAAGGGGCCAAGGTAGTTGAGTCCCAATTTCTTGCATGGCTGGTCGCTTTTGAAGTTCTTGGTAGAGATGTACACCCAGTCCCCGGGCAGTAGTTTCCATTGCTCAGTGCGGTGCCGGTCAGCAAACTTCTTGTAATCCTCCTTGGCATTTTTCAGGGTCTCTTGTATCACTTCCCATTGGGATGTTAACGTAGACCACCATTCCCCTAGATCCCCGGCTTTTTGGAATTCGGGGTTGGCTGCAAAGGGCAGGGCTGTTCCTTCATATCCTTGGACTATTTTGAAGGGGGAAGCTCCAGTTGAGCTATGGACCGCATTGTTGTATGCGTATTCAGCGAAATGGATAAAGTCTGTCCAATTATCTTGCTGATAATTGATATAGCAACGTAAGTACTGCTCCAGCACCTGGTTAGTTCGTTCAGTTTGTCCGTCGGTTTGAGGATGATGGACGGAGTTTAATCCTTGTTCAATGCCTGCAGTTTGGAGGAGCTCCCGCCAAAAGTTGGCAACGAATTGCACGCCTCAGTCCAAGATTACCTTGAGAGGAAAAGAGTGAAGTCTTACTACATCTTTCATAAACAGATTAGCCAGTTTCTTGGCAGTGGGGATAGTAGTACAAGGTATGAAATAGGCTTGTTTGGAGAACAGGTCTACTACCACTAGGATGCACGTGTGCCCTTTGGAAGGTGGTAGGTCCATGATAAAGTCCATTGAAATGACTGCCCATGGTTGCAGCAGCCCTGGGGATTTTTCCCTCCTGGGTTTCCCCATGACGCATACTGGGCAGGAGGACACGTATTGAGAGACGTCTTGTCTCATGTTGGACCACCAGAATTGTCGTTGTACTAAGTGGAGGGTTTTTAAGTAGCCAAAGTGGCCAGCTAGTTTGGAGTCATGGCATTGCTGTAGGATTTCCCTCCACAAGCTGTGTGGTACATAGAGTTTACTGCCTCAGTACCATTCGCCAGTCTCCGTTTGTGTTAGCTTGCCCGTAGGTGTGCTTCCCCCCTCCCTTTCCACCTTTGCTTTTACTTTCTCCCTCCACTCTGAGAGATCAAGTTTCTGGCTGATTTGCATTTTTGCTGTTTTGCTGCATGTCGTCACCACTCCTCGCAGTTGGGTGGGTGAGAATACTGTGTCGATCACCTCCTCCCTTTGGCTGTCATGCTGGGGCATGTGTGAGAGGGCGTCCACTAGGAAGTTAGCCTGCCCCGGGAGGTATTTTAGGGTAAACTCGAATTTGGAGAAGTACTCCGCCCACCACAGTTGCTTGGCATTTAATTTACAGGGAGCGTGTAGGGCTTCCAGGTTCTTATGGTCTGTCCAGACCTCAAATGGGTTTTTAGCCCCTTCCAACCATTGCCTCCACGTAGTGAGGGCGAGTTTTACAGCAAACGCTTCCTTTTCCCAAACAGTCCAGTTGCGTTCGGTGTCTGAAAACTTTTTGGACAGATAGGCACAAAGGCGTAGCTTTCCCTCCCCATTGGGCTGTAGAAAGACCCTGCCTACTGCCGTATCACTCGCATCTACTTGCACTATGAATTTACGGTTCTTGTCCGGGTGCTGTAGCACCGGTTCTGAGATAAACCTTTGTTTTAGGTTCTCAAAGGCTTGTTGGCACTCCTCTGTCCAGTGTAACTTTGCGCTAAGTTTCTTGTCTGGTAGTCCTTTGCCCTTGGTTTTCAGTAAATCTGTTAGGGGTAGGGCTATTTGGGCAAAGTTGTTTATGAACGGTCTATAGAAGTTGGCAAATCCTAGGAAGGATTGTAATTGCCTTCTGGTTTGGGGTACCACCTACCCGACTATCGCTTGGATTTTGGCAGGATCCATTTTGAGCTCCTGATAGGAAATGCAGTACCCTAGAAAGTACAGCTCCTCTTTGTGGAACTCACACTTTGATAGTTTCACCGGCAGTTTGTGTTTCATCAAAGCAGTTAACACTTTCCGGAGTAACTCTACATGTGCTTTCTTATCCGCTGAATAGACAAGCACATCATCTAGGTAACCACCACCACCCCTTGTACATGTATTCATGCAGTACTTCATTGATGAGGTTCATGTACACACCTGGGGAGCCTTTCAAGCCAAATGGCATGACCAGGTATTCGAATTGTCCCAAGGGGGTGTTGAATGCGGTCTTCCATTCGTGTCCCCCCCCCTTATCCGGACCCGGAAGTAGGCATCTTTTAAATCCAACTTCGAAAAGATTTTGCCTTGGGCCACCACTCTTAGTAGGTCTCTGATCAAGGGGAGCGGGTATGCGTTGGACATGGATATGGCATTTACTCCCCTGAAATCTGTGCATAGGCGCAGGCCCCCGTCTTTCTTTTTGACAAAGAAGACTGGAGCCGCATGGGGGGAGCTGGCTGGGCGGATGAAACCACACTGAAGATTTTTGTCAATGAATTTCCTCTGCTCCTGTCTTTCCGCTGGGCTCATTGAGTACAGTTTACTATTAGGAAACTTTTCCTCGTGGACTAGTTCGATAGCACAGTCTGTGTTTCGGTGCGGGGGGAGCTCATCGGCCTCCTTGTCATCAAACGCTAAGCAGAGATATCGATACTTGAGGGAGTGGACCTCTCCTCCTCCTGGCCGAGGTCTTCCATGTCACCCAGGTGTTCCTCTGCATCCAAGCTGCTTTCCAGCCTCCCACGCTTAGGTGGTAGCTTTCGCTCAGCCTTCGGGGCTCGTGGAGCAGGAGGGGGTCTTTGGCTTTGCCGGGCAGACGTTGGCTTAAGGGGACATTGTGCGGCAAAATGCCCGATGCGCACGCATTGCAGGCACAGCCCTTGCCTCCAGCGGGTGTCTCGCAGCTCTCGGTCGGGTCCGGGTCTGCCAGACGGTGGTGCTCGGCCTCGGCTATATATGGGGGGCCCTCCTCTCTCCCGTAAGCTGGTTTTGCTTTACCAACCGGACCACCTGCATCTCGTTTTCGACCTCGAATGCCAATTGGATCCATCCTAGGAGAGTTGATCTTGCATCAGGGCCCGATCTAGCAGGGCCCGATCTAGCCCGATCTATTCATGCCATTCTGGAATAGTTCTATCTTAAGTTCTTCATGATAGTCTGGGCACTTGGTGGTGAGTTGACCGAACTCAGCGGCATAGTACTTCACAGGCCGGGAACCCTGCTGGATGGCTCAGAGTTTGGTCCGGACTCTGTCCCCTTCCATCGGGTCTTCATATTGGGTTCTTAAGGCAACGATGAATGCTTGCAAATCGTAGAGCTCAGGGGCTCCCATGTCATGCAGGGTCACATACCATTCCGCTGCCACTCCCCCCAATCTGGACCCCAGATGGGTAACGCAGCTTTGTTCTGATGCGAACAGATAGCCCCATTCGTTGACGAATTCCAGCACTTGCACAATGAAGTATCCCAGTTTCCTAGGATCTCTATCGAAAGTGGCTTCCAGCTTAATCCAGCCTAATGGCAGCTCAATTCCCCTCGCTCTCGTGTCCAGGTACCCCCTGCCTCGTAAGGGGGGGCGCGGGTTGGCCCTGTTCTGGCCTTGGGGGTGGGAGCACAACGACCCAGTGGTCCCATAGTCCAGTGGCTCCCTGGGGGAGTTGAGGTCCTCTGGGCAGCCCCCTAGGCACTGGGGCCGGAGCTACAGGCTGGGTACTTCTGCGTGCATCCCTCGGGAGAGCGGGGCACTGCCCCCATTCCCCCCTTGCCGTGCTGGGTATGTGTTGGGGGTTCACCCGTTGGTCTCTTGGCAGCCCTGGGTAGGGGGGCTGGGTGGCAGCCAGCGTAGTGGTCCCTGCTGGATCCAGCTGCCGCCCTTGCGCTGATCCCCACCGACGCTGGTGGGTAGCAGTAGATTTGGGTGCCACTTGGGGCCAGCAGGACAGTGGCGGGGGGCGGTGGAGGCGGTGGCTCTTCTTCTAGGGGGAGTTCTGGATGGGTCATTACAGGGGGCCCAACTGGCTGGGTCATCATAAGTCCCATTAGGTGCGCCGCCTGCGCCAACTCCCCCCTCATCGCCACCACCTGGGCCTCCAACGCAGCGTATTGCACCTCTTCGGCCTGGGCGGCTCTGCTCTCCTCTTCCCCACAATCTGGCCCTCCCGCCATTTGAAAGGCTTTGTGGTGCAGTTGTTCTTCCCAGTCACGTTGCATCTGCCATGCCCGTTCCCACTCCTCCTAGGAGAAGTCGGGCTCGGTCCCTGAGTCCTGCGTTATCCCTGCCCCGACGGGCATCCCAGAGGCATCGTGATACTCGCTCAAGCTGGAGAAGTGAGACTCCTGGGACCCCTCGCTAGTGTATTCCGCAATTCCGGGGATTTGTACATCTGGCATTACCAGTTGGTCTGTATCCAGGGGGGTGCACGGGAGCGCGGGGCCCCCCCTCATCCTCCCTGGGAGCTGAGGGATATATTCCTGGGTCCCCAATCTCGACAAACTCATTGGGAGCCAGGGAGCGTTGGACACCACAGGCACTATCCACCTAGCCCTGTATTAGGCCGGTCACTGCTAGCAAATCGTAGCGCATCACTGGGACTTGTTCCATGAGGGCATCCAAATGGTCCCCCGTCGCTGCTCTGTGCCCTGGGTTGGCTTGGGTGCCCCCTGCTCCGGATACACTCGTTCCCACTGCCAGAGCTCCTGCGATGGTATCCAACTCGTGCCGATCAGGGGTTGGAAAGGGGGCTCCAGGCCTACGGCGGCCGAGCTCTCACGGTTTGCACCTCCATGTAATGGCCCGCTGCCTCAGAATTCCTGGCCGCCGCTGGCTATCACTTGGCCCTCTGATTCCACAGAGACTTGGAATGTCTCCCAAATGTAATTCGCCCCGTCTGGGTCTCTGGGATGGCTGATAATTGGGGGTCCAGACCACTACTGAGCCCCATTCCCGTGGAGTAGTGCGCAAATAAAGTCATAGAATCAGAATCATAGAGTTGGAAGGGGCCATACAGACCATCTAGTCCAACCCCCTGCCCAGTGCAGGATCAGCCTAAAGCATCTCAGACAAATATTCATCCAGCCTCTTCTTGAAAACTGCCAGTGAGGGGGAGCTCACCACCTCCCTAGGCAGCTGATTCCACTTTTGAACTACTCTGACCGTGAAAAAGTTTTTCTTAATATCCAGCCGGTACCTTTGTGCATGTAATTTAAGCCCATTGCTTCGTGTCCTACCCGCTGCTGCCAACTGGAACAGCTCCTTGCCCTCCTCCAAATGACAGCCTTTCAAATATTTAAAGAGAGCGATCATGTCCCCCCTCAACCTCCTCTTCTCCAAACTAAACATTCCCAAGGCCCTTAGCCTTTCATCGTAGGGCTTAGTCTCCAGACCCCTGATCATCCACGTCGCTCTCCTCTGCACCCTCTCGATTTTGGCCACATCCTTTTTGAAGTGAGGCTTCCAGAACTGCATACAATACTCCAGGTATGGCCTGACCAAGGCATTATAGAGAGGGGCTATGACCTCCTGCGATTTCGACGCTATGGCCCCTTTGATACAACCCAAGATTGAATTAGCCTTTTTTGCCACCGCATCACACTGACTACTCATATTTAGTTTACAGTCCACTCTTACCCCAAGATCCCTTTCACATATACTACTGCTCAGAAGTGTATCCCCCATCCAGTATTTGTGCTTCCCATTTTTGTGGCCCAGATGTAATACTGTGCACTTGTCTTTGTTGAATTGCATCCTATTCACAGCTGCCCACTTCTCCAGAGTATTCAGGTCTTGTTGAATTTTAATTCTATCTTCTTGGGTGTTTGCTGCTACTCCCAATTTGGTATCATCAGCAAATTTAATGAGCAGCCCTTCCACTCCTTCATCCAGATCATTGATAAAAATATTGAAAAGTACCAGGCCCAAAACCGAGCCCTGCGGCACCCCACTGGACACCTTCCTCCAATCTGATGAAATGCTGCTGACCACCACTCTTTGAGTGCGGTCCTCTAACCAGTTCCCTATCCACCAAACTGTCCTATAGTCCACTCCACAGTCTTCCAGTTTGCCCATCAGAATGTCATGGGGGACCTTATCAAAAGCTATTGCAACATATCATACGCTGGGCTTTACTGTCCCAAGGCTGCTGCAGCGAGCCATCCGAGATAAGGGCTCGACCATCCTGGAATCTGGAAGGCAACAAGGGAAGCAGGTGCAAGACGCTATTGCAACATATCATACGCTTGGTAACAATATGGAGGGACAGCGGGCAACAGACCTGACAGAAACAGATAACAGTCCCGCGGCACTGCTCCTTCTCCTCCCTTGGCCGAGGGGCCCATTGTCTCAAAGTGGGCAAGGTGGACCATGACAGGTGGGTGGCCCCACACCGGGGAATCGCCCGTCTCCGCAGAAGTCCACCCGGCCATCGGCGCCTGTTCCAGGGGCCAGACCGGTTGAAAGGAAAGGTCCCCTGCATCCATCCCTCCCAGGTCGAGCGGCTCAGTTGACGAAAAGCTGGTAGCCATCTCTCCAGGGTACGGGTTCGGAGGTAAAGGTGATTCTTAACAATATGACAGTCTATGGAAGACATGATACATTGAAGGTGACTCCCAACCCTTGCAGCAAGAAATTGAAGCTCTCTTGAGTAAACGGGTCTTTATTGAGGTATCAGAGGCTTCTCGATACATATGTCCATAGGTTACACAGAAGCAATCAAAGGCGTCTGGCTGTACACAGGTCTCTTGTTATGAATGACGCATTGAGTACAGGATACATTATATCAACCCGTTCGCATGTTCCCCCACCCCTCCAGCTCTCCCAGCCGAACCCAATCAGTAGCGGGACGGAAGGAGCTGTCCCAAGGCCGCTGCGGCGAGCCATCCGAGATAAGGGCTCGACCATCCTGGAATCTGGAAGGCAACAAGGGAAGCAGGTGCAAGACGCTATTGCAACATATCATACGCTGGGCAACAGTATGGAGGGACAGTGGGCAACAGACCTGACAGAAACAGATAACCCCTGTTTCTGAAGTGGTAATAAGTATTAAAAAATATGGGCCAAAGGGCAGGAAAAAGGAGCAAACCGTCTCGGTTCCAACCACACTGCGAAATGGTTCCATTTATGACCCATAAGACATCTGTGTCAATGATTTGCGGGCAATCAAAATAATTTGAGTGACTTCCCTGAAGAAAGACGATCTGGTGGATTCAATAACCATGCTGTCAATCTCAGAATGGTTACATCGTGGTGCCACACCTGACCTGACCCACACCTGATTCCAGTACTGCTGGTAGTTATAGGTACTGGTCCTGACCATTCCTGGCATGGCCAGAAGGGAGTGACTAGGATGCAATGAGTATGGAAATAATGAATTCTGCAAAGGACCATGGTTATCAAATGTGTAGGTGGAAAGGCATAGAAGTGCCCTTGAGTCTACTGAATTTGGAAAGCATCTCTTAGGGAAAGGGGGTCTGTATCTGCCAAGGAGCAGAAACACTTGGCCTTTGTGTTAGACCATGTTGCAAACAGGTCCATGGTAGGGAATCCCCACTGCTGAAAAACGGGCAGGATATACTTGGTATTGATTGTCCACTTGTGATGAGTATGGAATAGAGATGGACACAAAACGAACCACGGAACAAAACTCTGGATGGAATGGCCGGTTGATATTCAAAGAACCATGCATTACGTGGGACCGTGTTTTTCCGAACCAAATGAACTTTTCTTACCATTCTGTGGGTGGTTCGGACACTTTTGGCGCCAAAACACTTCCTCACCCAGGCAACGGTGGCAGTCTTTGTGTTGCCCCCAATCTGAGGCCTCCAGGCTTGATTGGCAGCTGTCCCTGCCAACTAGAGAGCTCCCACTCTGACCCATCCAGCCAGGAAAAGGGGAGGGAGGGTTTGAATCTCTAAGGCAACTGAGGAGCTGGGCCTTCAGCAGCCATGGTAACACCAATCTCTTCCTTCCAAAACCATGTTAGGCAGGTTTTTCTGCCAACCAGAGTGCTTCTGTGTTGTTCAATCTTCTTGGCTTTTTCCATAAATAGGTAGAGGATGGAGAGAGTGCTTGCTGTAATGTTGGGAACTTGGGAGGGATCTTTAGCCTGCACTTCTGGCTGCTGGAAAAGGGGCTGAAAAGCCTCTTTTCTTTTCTCTTGCTGCCTTTCTTACTGGGGACTGGGGAGGTGTTTGGAAAAGGGGTGTTTTTTTTCCCTTTCTTCTCCCCCATCCTAGTCTTAGCTTTTCACCTCCCCGCCCCCAGCCTAGTGTTAGGCCTTTGAGAAGAACTGTGGTCTTGCCTGACCAAGGTTTTTATTTGCTTTTATTTTTCTCCTCCTCTGCTTTTTGGAGGCTTTGGTTTCTGGGGGTTTCTGGCCTCCCCCACCAAGGGACCTTCACTTTTATTTGCTTTTATTTCTCTCTTTCTCTGCTAATTGGAGGGTCTCACTTCTGGTTTGTTTTGTGCCCTGCCCCCCGGGAGCCTGACTTTTCTGTTAGCTCTCTATGTGCACTTGTGTGGGTGTAGTGCAGTTTTCCCTTTTTCTGCACACCCCTTTAGTGCCCTTTAGTTTTATTTATTTATTTTATTGCATTACATTTCTAGACCGCTTTCCCCATCAGACAGGCTCAGGACAGTTTTCTTTTGTGTGCCTCTGCAGAAGCCAGTGTCTGTGACTGGGTGGTGTTTTGGGGGGCTCGTGCCTCTGGTGCAGTGACTCACACCTGCACTGTTGCTCCACTGTCTCTGCTGTGCACACCATCAGTACCCACACTGTTTTTTTTTTATTTTGAGCCCCTGTCCAGCTAAGGACAGTGACTGGGTAGAGGTGGTTTTGGGGGCTGCCCGCTGACTCAACATCTGCATGGGTTCTAGCTTTCCTGTCTGCACTGCAGGCTCCCTACTTGCATGCTTCTCTAGTGCAGCACGCCTTTGCTGTGCACACGCACACTGTCAGCGCACACACTCTTCTGTTTTATTTTGAGCCCCTTTCCAGCTGGGGACAATGTCTGGTGGAGGTGGTTTTGGGGGCTGCCTGCTGATTCACATCTGCACAGGTACTAGCTTTACTGTCTGCAGGCTCCCCACTTGCACACTTCTCTAGTGCAGCTCACCTTTGCTGTGTGCATGTACACCGTTAGCACACACAGTGATTTATTTATGAGCACCTTTGTAGCCGGGGCTAATGACTGGGTGGAGGTGGGTTTGGGGGCCAGGGGCTCTTGCCCACTCACAGACTCGCACACCTTCACAGTGTTGCTCCACTGTCTCCGCTGCACACACCATCAGTACCCACACTGGTGCTGGGTTTTTTAGAGCCCCTGTCCAGCTGGGGGCAGTGACTGGATGGAAGTGGTTTGGGGGCTCGACACACTCAACCCCAGTGTCAGGGCCGCTTCTTGCCGCCTCACTCCCTCACTGTCAAGTTTGTCCTCCATTGTCCCCAACGGTTCCTCTCTGTTTTGGCTTTTGTTTTACTGCACCACTATGAAGTGTTCCTTGCTAGGCAAGACTGGTCGTGGTGGGAAAAAGGGCAGAGTATGTGGCCTGTCAGAGGCCGACAGCAGCAGTTCTGAAGTCTGTCCGGCAGCAGAGTCTCTCACACGCTGGTGAAGCTATTTGTGGAGAAGGAGGGATCTGAGGAGGAATGGGCAGGGTTTGGAACATCATCCCAGTCCTCTGCATCAGAAACACCAGGGACTCTCCCTGTCTGCAGCACACCCCCTACTCCCTCTTCGTGGTCTAGCTCCATGCTGTGGCAGTCATTCCTTCGATCGCCTCCCAAAACACTACCTGCCAGCGCCTGTTTAGATAACTCAATTTGGAGCACTTTCAAGTCCTTCCCCCATGACCCTTGCTTGGTGCAGTGCCATCACTGAGAGGTGCTGGTACATAGGGGCACTGACCCCAAGCACCAGTCTTCCTCTGCTCTGCATAAGCATGTGCAGAGGCACCACCCGAGCATCTCGCTTCTGCCGCTATGCGAACCACATGGCAAGTGGGTGAGGAGTCCATAGAAAAGAGGAGGGGGACAGGAGTCGATGGCCAGCAGGAAGACTGGCCATGAGGGTGCTGTGGGTGGGAGTGGTACGGCCGGGCAGGCTACCCTCCAGAAGGTTGTCCCCTTGGGGTCTCTGACAATGCACAGCGTAAGAGTCAGGGGGAGGGCTCAAGCGGCATACACTGGAGCAGTGGCATTGGATGGACTCCTGTTATCCGTCGTGGAGGGTGTGGGCTTTAGGAGGGTGGTGCGTAGATTCGCTCCCTGGTTCTCAGTGCCATCACGGAAGACCATTGGCCGACGAGTCTTGCCCGCCCTCTACCAGGCTGTGAAAGCGAGGGTTGTGAGGGAACTGAAGGGTGCCCAAGGACGGACCATCCACTTTACAGCAGACCTCTGGAGTGGCTGTCATCACGGCTACCTCGCCATCACAGCCCGCTGGTGGCAACTGGAGGATCTCCACTGTCCCAAGGAGTGGTTGGATCCCCAGGAGGAGGTGGCCCCCTTGGCACCGGGCTATAGAGTGCTCCTGCTGCAGGCAAGGGGGATGGACAAGGATCATATGGGCAAGAACATCGCCGCCACGATCGGGGCTGCACTGAGGGGATGGGCTCCCACAGGGCAGGTTTCCTGTAGCTTCATGGTCACCGATGCGGGAAGAAACATGCTGGCAACCCTGAGAGAGGGATCTTGGGATGGCCTGGTCTGGCTGCCACACGAACTGTACCTAGTCATGATGGATGCTCTGGGGCTAGGGAGCAACATCAAGGCCAGCTGGGACCAATCAACATTGTCCATGCGTGCATTGTTGGACAGCTGTCGGCGCCTGTCAGCCCACTTCTCACGCAGCATCAAGTCTTCGCGCAAGTTGCTCCAGAGGCAGGGGGAGGGGCGATCCACCTCTTCCAGGACACAGCCACCCGCTGGAACTCCACCTACAACATGGTGAGTCATCTGGTAGAGCAAAAGAAACCTGTTCAGGACATAATGTCCTCGGTGCCAGTCTTGCAGGGGAGAGAGGAGCTCAGCCTCAGTTCTACGGACTGGCTAGCCCTCTCTCAGATGGTCCATGTCCTGAGGCCATTCAAGGAGACCACCGAGCTCCTGTGTGGCTACCAGTCCTCTCTGGGGCAGGTCATGCCCCTGATCCATGGCCTGGACCAGGTCCTAGCCAAAGAGATGGAAAAACAGGACCAGCTTCTCCACAGGGTCAGGGACTTGGTTGCGAGGTTGCAGGCAGGCTTGGCCACGCACTTGCTTCCTCTGAGCAAGGAGAATACAGACTGGCATGCATATGCGACCCACGTATCAAGGGAAGCATAGCCATGTGGCAGAGAGCTCTACCAGTGGCCGAAGCTCCTGCGTCGAGCAGCGCGTAAGCTATGGTCCCAGCGAGCAGAGGGGAGGGACGAGTATGTGAGTGAGGGGAAGGAGGGGGAGGAGAGGGCGGTGGCGGTGTCCAGCGCCACCAGGGGCAGGAGAGCTTTCCCCACAAAGACTCACCCCCATTCTGGTCCTCAGTGATGGACTGGGCAGTCGGCGGCAGCAGGGTCGGGACTTCCGTCACATGGGAGGACTCAGTGGAGGCCATGGTCAGAGAGTACATAGCCGAGCCCCCCGAGCCCTCCCACTGCAACCCCTTGGGAGTATTGGGCAAGAAAATCTGCCGTTTGGCCGGACCTCTCGATGGTGGCCAACATTCTCTCCTGCCCCCCCCCCCACCAGTGTCCAGAGCGAGAGGGTGTTCTCGCACCTGGGAGACCTCCTCCGTCCACAACGCTCACATCTAGATCTGGACCTGACAGACCAGCTCTTGTTCATCAAGGTCAACCTCCTCCTGCTCGGCTACATGGAACTTGAGTGTTCTTCTCAGCCCTGAGCCAGCCTCCACCTCTCTTTTGCCATCCGCCCACCCTCAGCCTTTGGCCCAGAAAGCCAAGTCAACGCATCCAAGATTGCAGTCCAGGCTGCAGGGCACTTCTGATGAGGGCTCGCTGAAACATTTTTGAGTTTTCTTTCCCCTTCAATGTAAAGCATGTTAGGAATAAGATTTTCTTTTCTCTTCTATTTGGAGCACGTTTTTCTTTTCTTTCCCCTTCCATCTTTCTTTGAGCACCTTTCTCGAATGGGAAGGTGACCGTCCACCGCCATTCAATTACTTTCCCCTTCTCTTTGGAGCACATTTTCCTTTTCTTTCTTCTTCCATCTTTCTTTGGGCACCTTTCTCGAATGGGAAGGTGACCATCCGCCACCATTCAATTACTTCTTCTGGAAAGAATACGTTCTATTGTGCAGAGCTTGCTCAGAATGAGGAGGGGTGTGTGGGTTCAAGCACTGCAAGGCCATAACTGAGGACAGGGGCAGAACCCTTTCTGAGCATATTCTGTGTTGTTACCTGGAGGCCCTGAAAGAGGCATGCATTGAGGGCCCAGTTTGCCTGCCACATATAAGCTGCCCCTGCTTATGCAGGGATGCGCACCAGGAAGGGTGGCGGGACTTTGAACAACCTCCCCCCAAGGAGGAGGAGGCATCCTTCTCCTCTGCCACAGCCAGCAGGTGGGTCGGTGATGTCCATGTCCAACACTCCACGGCACGAGGGATGGCTTTGCACATATAGTTCTACAGTATTGTGGGAGGAGGCCCATTCAACAGGACAGGCTGTCTCTTCCGTGCCAGGGAAAAGGGGTTCCTTCTGTGCCACCACGGCCGGCGGGTGGGACATGCCAGTGACTGGGTGGGACATGGTCTCCTCACACCATGACTGTGACCCGCCACGTCTGTCGGGTGAGTCAGAGACTTGCTTCCATGTCTGGTGGGTGGGACATTCAGGTGACTGCCTCTAGTGTTCCACGATGCTGCTCTTCCAGGTCTGGCCTCGTCTGGGCCAATTATTTTGTGTAGCCTGTCCAGCTAGCAGGCACCCCTCCATGCGAGGGAGGGGAGCACACGTTGTTGCTTCACTGCTCTGGTCTCCCGTGGGGGGAGAGCCTGGTCGCCCCCTCCTCAACAGGGATCTACTGCCACAGCCGGCAGGTGGGGTATGTCTGTGGCTGCATCCTTTGAAGCTTCTCATATGGGCCTGTGGTCTCCTCCGCGCCAGGGGGAAGGGGTTCCTTCATGGCTGCCATGGCCAGCTGGCAGGTGAGTGATGCTGGCGACAGCCTCCACTGCTCCACACCGGTGTTCAGCTATATGCTGCTCTCCAGGGTTGCCCTCATCCGGGCCACTTATTTTCTTCTCCACCTTATCCGACTCGGATAGAAGCCTTATGGATAATCCCATAACCCCACATGAAATCTTAGATTCTATTAAAAATTTGAAGGCCAATTCAGCCCCTGCGACTGACGGTTTCAGAGCCGAATTTTATAAAGCATTTTCTGCCTGTTTACTAGTCCCTTTAACCAATGCATGTAATGAGATCCTTCAGAATGGGGATGTTCCTCTCTCATGGAGAACAACGTCTATTGTTCCTATTGCAAAGGAAGGTAAAAATGCCTCAGATCCAGCATCATACCGTCCAATAGCATTGTTAAATACAGATTATAAAATCTTTACCTCTGTACTGGCCAATCGTCTAAAGAAAATTGTCGAGAAGCTAATTAAACCAGATCAAACGGGTTTTATACCCAATAGAAATCTAACAGATAATGTGAGGAGGAGGATGAATATTATAAATTTTTGTAATACTCAACAATTAGAGGCAGTTGTACTGAGCCTCGATATGGCCAAAGCTTTTGATTCTATAGAAAAGCCATATTTTCTTTCCCTTTTTCATCATATGGGATTTGGCCCAAGGTTTCTCTGTACTCTACAAGCTCTTTATTCGTCCACCCAAGCCAAGTTAAGGCAAATAGAGGTACCCGTCAGGGTTGTCCGCTCCCCCTCCTTTTTGCACTTGCTGTGGAGCCATTGGCAGAAGCCATAAGGCAAAATCCTCTGATCCATGGTATTAAGGTTGGGGATAAAGAACATAAGGTTTCACTTTATGCTGATGATATTTTAATTTTTACCTCTCTACCAGTTGACTCTTTAGAATTAATTTCACAGACCCTACACTTGTTCAGTTCGGTCTCAGGTTTAACAGTTAATCAATCGAAATCAGAGTTGTTTTCCATTAATCTAACCCTTAGTTCAGTAGCTAGATTACAAACACAATTTACATTTAAATGGGTTACTAATAAGATGAGATATCTAGGAGTTTATATCCCCGTACGCTTGAATGATGTCATTCAAGTAAATTTCGATGAACTTTTTAAATCTGTGCTGATCTTATTTTCTAAATGGAAAAAACAAAGTTACTCATGGTTTGATAGGATCTCATTGGTTAAATCTCTTATTCTCCCTAAGTTTCTGTTTCTGTTCCGATCCCTCCCAGTTAAAATACATCCAAGGAAAATACAGCTTTAGCAAAGGGCTCTCAATGAGTTTATTTGGTCTGGTTGCAAACCAAGAGTTGGGTTCCAGACATTACATCAGCCCTCAGGTTTAGGTGGTCTGAATGTCCCAGACCTGTCTTTATATCATGCTGCCTCTTCTTTGGCTCCATTGATTCAGGCTTTAAGACTGAACCCAGCAGAAGCCTGAATCTCTGTAGAAAGTTTCTTTTCTTCACCACTTTCCTTACCAGTAACCATCTGGTCCTCAGCTAAAAAAACAGAGTTGCGCTTACCGTAACTACTGTTCATTGACATCTTCTGTGCAGGCACACATGGGACTGCGCTTGCGCAGGCTTGCCGACCGGATTTTTTCTTTTCTAGCAAACGTCCACTAGGGGGTGCTCGTCTGCCAAATGCGCCTGTGCGGCTTTTCCCACCCGAGCAACATTCGGCGACGTTGCCCCCTTCACCCTCAGTTTCTCCTTTGCCACTGCAATGCCTACACATTATTTCAAAGAACACAACGGGGCAGGAGGGGAGGGTATGTGGGCCTGCACAGAAGACATCAATGAAAACAGGGTTAACATACCTGTAACTTATGTTCATCGAGTTCTTCTGTGCTGACACACATGGGGACTGCGCAGGCGCAGGCCAGCCGCCAGAAAATTCTTCATCGCTTCTATAGCTCCGAAGGGGCCGTTAGTCACGCGCCTCAGCGACCGTTTCCCACCCAAATGGTCACGTCCTTCCAGCGACCAACGGCCCTTTCCCTCAGTTCTCCCTTGCCGCCGCTATCCAATACACAAAGCCATAATCTTTAAAATCACCAGTCCTTGTTATTGTTATCATAATATCATTCTGCATTGGAATTCACAGCGGGGCAGGAGGGAGGGATGTGTGTCAGCACAGAAGAACTCGATGAACATAAGTTACAGGTATGTTAACCCTGTTTTCATCTTCGTTCTTCTGTGCTTCCACACATGGGAGAGTACCAAGCTTTACACAATAAGGAAGGTGGGGTGAAATCCAACTCAATTTTATTATGTAATTTTATTATGTAACCACAAGCCATAGTACAAGGACCAAGAGATAAATAAATTTCGTTCCATAACATTAAACTTGTTCAATAAAATATATACATATATACACCAACTGTCGTTGTCAATTATTACAGTAAGACATTCCAACATCCCTTCAGTAAAACAAGGAGTGGAGGACAGCTTTGGCTACAGCAACCTCTTGCTCTGCATTGACATCCATAGCATAATGCTTAACAAATGTGTCAGCAGAGGACCACGTAGCTGCCTTGCAGATATTAACCAGCGGCACACCCCTGATAAGTGCCGATGAAGCTGCCTGAGACCGCGTGGAATGGGCTTTGACCTCCAGTGGACAAACCACCCTGGCCAGAGCATAGGCCCTACTAATGGCGGACACAATCCAACGTGACAGGGTCTGCGATGATGCCTTGTGACCCCTGTCCTTAGTCCCAAAGCAGACAAACAAGTGGGGACTACTACGGAAGTCCCTTGTCCTGTCCAAGTAAAAGGCTAAGGCTCTCCTTAAATCTAAGGTATGAAGGGCCTTTTCCCCTTTGGTCGATGCCTGCGGAAAAAACGCAGGCAGCGTAATTTCTTGCGACAGGTGGAAGGCAGACACCACCTTGGGCAGAAACTTAAGGCAGGGCCGCAAGACCACCCTATTCTTATGGAAGATAAGAAAAGGTGGGTCAGCCCTAAGCGCTGCTAACTCGCTAACCCTTCTGGCGGACGTTACAGCCACCAGAAACGCCACCTTGTAGGATAACAGGTCCAAGGGGCACGTAGCTAACGGCTCGAAGGGAGGCAGTATCAACCTAGACAACACCAGGGAGAGCAACCATTGAGGCACTGGCGGTGACACAGGCGGGTAGAGATTAAACATCCCCTTCAGGAACTGACGAGATTTACAGTGTGAAAACACTGTGCTCCCGTCAACACGATTGTGAAAAGCGGAAATAGCCGCAAGATGGACCTTGAGGGAGGTAACTCTAAGGCCTTGGTCCTTCAACTGACATAGGTAATCAAATATGAGCCCTAGGGGGCTACCGGCAGGCACCACTTTCCTTGCAAGTGCCCAAGCCTCAAACTTAAGCCACTTAGCCTCATAAGCCCGTCTAGTGGATGGCCTCCTTGCATTAAGCAAGACTTTCTCCACCTGCTCAGAAAAGGCTACAGGCGGGGTTGGATCCGCCAGGCAGACAGGTGCAACTTCTTGGGATCGTGGTGGAACAGGCTCCCGTTCAGCAGGAGATCCTGCCAGGGAGGCAGGCTCACATACGTCCAATTGGACATCTGCAAAAGTTTGGGGAACCATACTTGCCTCGGCCAGAAGGGTGCCACTAGAATGCAATCTGCATTGTCGCTTTCTACTTTGCACAACACCCTTGTTATTAGTGGGAATGGTGGAAACATATAGTGCAACCTGTGGGTCCACGTAAACTGGAAGGCATCCCCAATAGAGAGGGGGTCGCTCCCTGCCCTTGAACAAAATATCTGGGCCTTGGTGTTTGCTGACGTTGCAAACAAATCTATGTTCGGTTGGCCCCACAATCGGAAGATCGGCCCAATGTACTCTGCGTTTAGTTCCCACTCGTGGTTCAACATGTGCACCCTGCTCAGGGCATCTGCCCGAACATTGTCTGATCCCGCTATGTGTATAGCCCGAAGCATCACACCATTCTGGATCGCCCAGTGCCAAACGAGCGTGGCCTCCCTGCAGAGAATCATAGATGCTGTGCCCCCTTGCTGGTTTAGGTAATACATTGCAGTCGTGTTGTCTGTCTGCACCAACACCTAACGGTTTTGTAGAAGTGCTGTAAGGGACACAAGTGCAAAACGAATAGCTCTTAGTTCAAGAACATTAATATGCAGGTTCTTTTCCCTTTCTGTCCAAACATCTTGAACACATACAGTACCACAATAGGCACCCCATCCCTGCAGGGACGCATCAGTGGTCACAGTAACCTCAGGATGCTGATAACCAAACAGGGTCCCTTTAAACAAGTTGTCATCCGACAGCCACCAGTCAAGAGAGGATAGAACAACTCTAGGTATGGACAATTTGAGAGACGGAGGGTGGCGTATAGCATCATACCTCCTCACGAACCAATTCTGAAGCGGACGCATAAGCAGTCTAGCAAAGGGGACCACAGAGGTGGCTGCTGCCATATGACCCAATAAACATTGGATGGTGTGAACAGATTGGAAACGATTCCTCTTAAACATGGAAACCATACCCTTCAGAGACTTAGCCCTTTCAAGGGGGAGCAGTGCCTTACCCCCCACAGAGTCTAAAATCGCACCAATATAAGTGGCCTTACGGCTAGGCACCAGTTTTGATTTATCAAAATTTACCAGAAGGCCCAAACGTTTGCAAGTGCTCAGTACTAATTCCACATCTTGCAAAAGTTTAGCTTCAGAGTCAGCCACAATGAGCCAATCATCGAGGTAGGGAAAGATGGTACAACCCTCCTCCCGAAGGAAGGACACCACAGGGGCCACACACTTGGTAAATACCCGTGGCGCCGTGGATAGGCCGAAGGGAAGCACCCTATAACGGAACACCCTTCACCTGTAAACAAAACTCAGGAATTTCCTGTGCTCCTCTAGTATTCCCACATGGAAATAGGCATCCTTTAAATCAAGGAGAAGCAAACCAATCCCCTTTCTTTAGCAAGGAGATTACAGCAGACAGTGTGACCATTTTGAACTTAGTCACCCTTAGAAAGGCATTAAGGCCCGTTAAATCTAGAATGGGGCGTAAACCCCCATCCTTTTTGGGGACCAAGAAGAATAGAGAGAAGAAGCCCTTCACAGACTCCTCATACGCCACCTCCTCCACAGCACCCTTGGCCAAGAGCGACACTATTTCCGCATCCAGCTCGGCCGTGGTATTGTTTACAGCCATCAGGGGAGAGCTACACCTAGGCAGTTCCAAGAATTCCAGCCTGTATCCTTTATTAACAATAGTTAAGACCCATGAGTCAGATATTATCGACTCCCACTCGAAGAGGAAAGGCCTCAGCCTGTCCGAAAAGTTCAAGGATGCGGCTGGATCATCCCGTCAGTACTGCCTCCCAGATCCCTGCTGATTTTTCTGCTGGGCAGGGGGCTGAGGCGTGCAGGGCTTGAAAGGCCTACGCCTCCTGGACTGCTGTGCAGGAGCGAAATGGTGCTGAGAGGAGGCAGGGTGCTGCTGATAGTATCTGCTCTGATACTGATATGGATTGTATCTCACAGGGTACCGTGGCCTAAATGCCGACCTGTCCGCCGAGGTCACCCCCAACGACCGGGCCGTCTGCCTGTCTTACTTTTTCTTTTTCAGCGCCTCATCGGTGGTCTTTGAAAACAAGGAGTCCCCTTCAAAGGGCAGATTCTCAATCCTTGTCCTCACTTCCTGCGGGAGAGCAGTTGACCGGAGCCAAGAGTGCCTCCTGAGAACCACCGCTGCTGTTATTCCCTGGGCAGCAGTGTCAGCAGCATGGCTTCCAGCATTCATCTGCTGCTTGGAGAGGCGGATGGCTTCATTCTGCAGCAGGGACACCGCCGCCTTCTTGTCTGCCAGCAAGTCATTGACGTAAGACGAGAGCTTCTCCCATAAATATAACTGGTAGCCAGCCATGATGGTCTGGTAGTTGGCTATCCGGAGGCCCAGCGCCGAGATGGAGTACTGGCGCCTGCCCAGGGCATCAATCTTTCTGCCCTCCTTGTCGGGGTGCGGAAGAGGGACCCGAACGACGAGGCTGGATTTCCTCAGCTATCAACGAGGAAGGTGGAGGGTGCTTGACCAAAGATTGCCACATGCCCTGCTTGATCTTGTACATCTGCTCGATGCGCTTAGATGTAGCTGGCTGATCCGAAGGCACTTTCCACACCTTCTCCACTATCTCCTCTACACCCTCCAACATGGGGAAACCCACTGTAGCTGGGTTGTCGCCATAGATATGGCACAGGAGCTTGTCCTTCGTCTTAGGCGTGGCTGAAGAAATATCTATCTCCAACGCCTTTGCCATGCGGGCCATCTGGTCAGCATAGATCCGCAGGTCTTCATACGGGGAGCTCGTTTCAGGAGCCACATTATCATCTGGGGACGGTTCCGACAACGACTCCGAACGGTACCCGTAGCTGACATCAACCTCCTCTTCATCAGAAGCAGGCATCGACACGTCCCCTGGAAAAGGTGGAGGCAGCCATCCCTGCCTCGACGTCGATGGCCTCAGTTCCAAGTAGTCAAAACCTGCAGGAGCCCCCCTCCACTGGCAATGGTAGGACGGAGGGATGTACGAGGCCTGCTGGTGCTGAAATTCCAGGGAGTGCCCGGAACCGACGCTCCCCAGTTCCGAATGGCACCAGGTCCGAGTGGAGGACGCTGGAGACGCAGGGGATGGGACCAGTTGCGCGCGTCGGATCCGATGACGGGTAGCCAAGCCCGGTTCCGTTGAGGGGGACCGATGTTCGCGCAACACCACAACGAAAGCCCCCGAATATGGCACCTCCTCCGGAGCCGATCTGTCCGGCGAGTTCAGGTGAGGGGAAGGCGTGCGCGGAGACACCAGCACCACCTCATCTGCCGACCTGCGCCGCGGGGACCGAGAGTGCTGACGCTTGGCCTTCTTTGGCTTCTTGGGTGGAGGCTCTGAAGAGGCCCTCGGATCCGAAGCCCTTTCGACCGCCGGCCTCTTGCTGGACTCTGGTCTCGAACCCGCAGCCTTCTTAGGGGTCGATTTTCCAGCAGCGACCTCTGGTCTCGGTGCCGCAACAGCCATCGGTTCCACTGCCGACGTCGGATCTGATCTCCTCGGCTCTGATCCCGAAGCCATCTTCCTCGGATCCGAGCGTAACGCCGCCGTCTCCTGGGGCGACCTCACAGGTTTTTGCGCCGGAGAGCCCGCTCTTGAGGCTGCTGCACTCGCCGGCCGGGATTTTGATGCCGACTTCGCAGAAGCCACTGAGCCCGCTCGTGATTGCCTTTCAGCAGAGGGGCCAGGGCCAGCCTTGGGGAAGGGTAATGGAGTCTTGCCCGCCACCGGAGGGGTACCTCCCTCTGACATCACCTTCTGCCACAACGAGTTCAAGCATGCCGAACGCTCCTGTCTGGCCTTGTGCGTGAACTTTTGGCAGATTTTACATGCCGTCACATTATGGGTCTCCCCCAGGCAAAATAAGCACAAATCATGGCCATCGGTTTGGGCCACTTTTGTGTGGCACTGAATGCAGTGCTTAAACAAGGCCTTCGAAGCCATGTTAGGGTCAGGCAATATCGACGTCAAAAAACAGTCCGAGTTATACACTACCGAATCCAGTCAGAGTCCAAATCAGTAAGAAGAAGAGTAAGTCGAGTCCGAAGTCCAAGTCAATACCAAATAATCAATCAAGAAATCACTACAAGCACGGAGCTGCGAAGCAGACGTTCACTTCAAGCGGCGGCAAGAAGAGAACTGAGGGAAAGGGCCATTGGTTGCTGGAAGTATATGTGACCGTTTGGGCGGGAAACGGTCGCTGAGGCGCGCGACTAACAGCCCCTTCGGAGCTATAGAAGCGATGAAGAATTTTCTGGTGGCTGGCCTGCGCCTGCGCAGTCCCCATGTGTGGAGGCACAGAAGAACGAAGATGAACAGTAGTTACGGTAAGTGCAACTCTGTTTTCACTGTCCGTCTTCTGTGCAGTCCCACATGAGAGACTCACAAGCCACTTACCCAGGAGGCGGGCATGTGTTCTCATTGAAAAAGAAACTGCAAAACTGCTTGGCCAACAGCAGCCTCTTTTCTCTCCCACAAATTTAACACATAATGTTTAGCGAACGTGTCGGAAGACGACCACGTAGCTGCTTTACAGATATCTTGCAACAGGACTCCCCTCAGGAAGGCCGCAGAAGATGCCTGGGCTCTAGTGGAATGAGCTTTGACTTCTAAAGGGCACGGTACATTAGCATGCAAATAGCAAGCCTTAACAGTCTGTGTAACCCATCGCGAAATCGATTGAGCCGTAGCCGCTCTCCCCTTTCTAGGCCCATAATAGCAAAGAAATAATTGCTTGTCACGTCTAAACTGTGAGGTACGATGAAGGTAAAATAAAATAGCTCTTCTCACATCTAACGAATGTAAGGCCCTTTCAGAATTATCAGTCAGATCAGGAAAAAATACAGGCAATACAATGTCCTGTGAGGTATGAAATTGAGTAGAAACTTTGGGTCTGAATCGGAGGTCAGGTCTAAGAACAACCTTATTTTGATGGACCTTCAAAAAGGGGGGATCTGATCTTAGAGCTGCCAGCTCACTAACCCTGCAAGCCGAGGTAACAGCGATTAAGAAAGCCACTTTACAGAACAACCATTTTAATTCACAAGTTGCCAGTGGTTCAAAGGGCGATTTCATAAGGCCAGCTAACACCAATTTCAGTGACCACTGAGGAACAATTTCCTTGACCTGTGGAAACATGTTATGTAACCCCTTCAAAAAAGATTTTGACAGGCTGTGGGAGAAAACTGTCTTCCCATCTATCTTAGGGTGGAAGGCCGAAATGGCCGCTAGATACACTTTAATAGAGGAATTAGAAAGTCCCTCATCTTTTAGAGATAGTAGGAACTCAAACACAGATGACAAATGGCAATCCCAAACATTCACTCTTTTGTCACTAGCCCAGGACTCAAAACGCTTCCATTTAGCAGAGTATGATCTGCGAGTAGTATCCCTACGGGCATTAAGTAAGACCTCAGCTACTCTGTCAGACATTCCTTCTGACCCAGAATAAGCCAAGCAGTGAGGTTCAGTTTGGGTAGGTCGTGATACCAAACTCCTCTGTCGGACAGAAGGTCTGGGTTCAGAGTGAACCGATAACATGACCCCTGTGAAAGATGCTTGACATGTTGGAACCATGCTTGTCTGGGCCAAAAGGGTGTCACCAGAATTATGTGAGACCCTTCCCTCTGAATTTTGCTGACAGTTCAAGATAACAGAGGAAACGGAGGGAAGGCATAGAACAGATGCTCTGTCCAGCTGATCTGAAAGGCGTCTCCTAAGGAGTGGAGACCCAGCCCTCCTCTGGAGCAAAACTGTGGAGCTTTCTTGTTGTCCTCTGACGCAAAGAGGTCTATCTCTGGGAAGCCCCAGCCCAGAAAAACGGTGTTCAGGTAACAGTCTGTTATGGTCCATTCATAGTTGTTGGATCGCATACAACTCAGTTTGCATTGCGATCACATTTGTGGTGCCGGGAATGTGGACCGCTTGGATGTACATGTTTTTGTCTAAGGCCCATTCCAAAATTCGAATGGCTTCGTTGCAAAGCGCCTTGCTTGTTCAGGTAGAACATCATGGTGCAATTGTCTGTGAGTACCTGAACGGATTTCTGCTGTAATGTATCAGTGAAAGCGATAAGGGCATAACGAACTGCTCTCAACTCTAGAAGGTTAATGTGGTCCTGACGTTCTAACTCTGACCAAACTCCATGTACCCTAAGGGCCCCACACCGGGCTCCCCATCCTATGGTGGGAGGCATCAGTTGAAATCATGATCTCAGTATGGACGGGTCCAAACGCAATACCTCTAAGGAGATTAGCTGCACTGAACCACCACTGTAAGGAGCAAATAACCCTTCTAGGAATAGAATATCTCTTATTCTGAGAGTCGTGTTCAAAATCATGAACCGACAAGAACCACAGTTGGAGAGGTCGCATGTGCAACTGGGCCATAGGGGTGACTGCTGTAGAAGAGGCCATAAGGCCAAGCAGTCTCTGAATAGCAGTCACTGACTGGAACCTACATCTCGTGAAGAGGGCCACCATCCTGCCAATTTTTAATGCACACTCCTGGGGCAGAAAACCCTTATTAACTTCACCATCCAGTTCCATACCTATGAACAGTATTCTCCCGGACGGGGTAAGATTAGATTTTTTAAGGTTAACCAAAAGCCCTAACCGGGAGCAGGTAAGCATCACCTTATTAATTTGGACCAGAAGTGCATCAGCAGAGGGTGCTGCCAACAGCCAGTCATCAAGATAGGGATAGATTGTGCAACCCTGCTCTCTCAAATATGCAACTACAACAGCCATACATTTAGAAAAACTCGGGGGGCTGTTGATAGTCCAAAAGGGAGTACTTGACAATGGTAGGCCTTACTCTTACAAAGGAACCTAAGGTACTTCCTATGGTCAGGATGGATGGCAATATGGAAGTATGCGTCCTTGAGATCCAGGACGGCGAACCACATGTCCTCGGGCATTAGTTCAAGGACCGTGTTTAGTGTGAGCATTCTGAACTGTTTAACGAGAACGAATTTATTCAATTCTCTCAGATCTAAAATGGGCCAAACACCCCCATCCTTTTTGTCTACAAGGAACATCCTAGAGTAAAAACCCATGAGGGAATCCTGAGGAAGAACCTCCTGAACCGCCCCCTTCTGTAGGAGCGCTATAACCTCCGTCTGCAGTTTGTCAGAAGAGGATTGTAGGGAATAATCAGGAAGAGACAACACTGGGTAAACATCAAACTGAATTTTATAACCAACTGTAACAATATTGAGCACCCAACTATCTCGGGTAATCTCTGCCCATGCAGAGGCAAACTGGGCCAATCTGTCCCCAAAAACAACAGATTGTTTAAACTCTAGTCAGAACTGCTTCGGTTGAGTTGCTGACTCTTTGGTATTGGGACCTTGTTGGTTGCGACGTGGGCAGTAATTGGATCTCCTGCGCTGAAAAGAGCTCGGGGGAGGCTGGAATTGCCTGTAGGAGCCATAACGAAGATACGGTTGGTATCTCTGTTGCCGACCACGATAACCCTGCGAAGGACGATATTGGTAACGATTCTCGGTGAATTGCCTGTTAGGGAGAATCCCATAGGAACGGGCTGTCAGCCGATCTTTACGTTTCTGCGACAGGTATTCATCTGTCTTGGTTGAAAATAGAGTTTGACCTTCAAAAGGTAGATTCTCCACCTTGTTTCGTGTCTCGACAGGCAATGCCGTAGTACGGAGCCAGGAGTGTCTGCGAAGTACAATGGACGATGCTAGTGCTCTTGCAGAGGTATCAACCATGTCACGGCCAGCACTAATTTGTTGTCGTGATAGGTGCAAAGCCTCATCGAGTATTACTTTTGCCAATACTTTCTGGTCAGCAGGAAGTTTCTCATGCGATTCCACAGGAAAATCTGATAGGCTCCCATAATAGCCGAGTAGTTGGATATTTTGAGCGTCAGGGCAGCAGATGAATATAATTTCTTGTCCAGTGAATCCAACTTCCTGCTCTCTTTATCGACAGGGACAGCATGAGATCCCTGACACTGACGGGCCTGCATTTCTTCTGTAATTAGAGAAGAAGGCAGTGGGTGCGCAAAAAGGTATGTGCTGACGTCATCTCTAGTTTTATATAGAGCTTCCAGCTTACGAGATGTTGCGTAAATGGATGCTGGCTTTTCACAGATTGAAGTAATAATTTCAACCAAACCTTCAGTAAACGGAAAGGCAATGGTTGGAGGATTTCCAGACTGTACATACTGCAGTATCTTACCTTTCGGCTTCGGATCTACAGCCGAGATTTCAATGTCCAAGGAGTGGGCCATTCTAAGCATCTGCTCCGTGTAGAGTTGGTAGTCTTCAGTTGGGGAGATACGTCCTGTCCCAATGATGATATCCTCAGGTGAGGGGTCAGAGGGAGGACTAGGACTCGGATCCTGATGCCTTGGAGGTTGGTAAGCCAACCTGTGTCTGGGGGAGTCATAATGGGAGAACTCACTCCTAGTGTCACCCCAATGTCCTCTGCCCACGGATGGTGAGTAAGATCGGAGAGATCTGGGGTAGAAGGACCCTTCACCTTCAAAATCTGTTCTTGATAGACGATAAGGCAGAACCTCTCTATCAGCATAATCACCAGCTGACCACCTATGGGACACCATCGGTGGAGCATTGGGTAAATCCCCTTCATCAGCAGAAGAGTGGCATGACGGAGAAGAAAGGTGTGGAGAAGGGGTCTTAGGCTTCTCCCAGAACACATCATCAGTTTGGACCGACGTGGATTGTCTGTGTTTTGACTTCTTTTTAGCCTTCTTCCTACTATGGGTGGCTACATTACGGTCAGTGACTCGACTCTTGCCCATCAGATCCGGTGTTCCTAGTTTAGGTAACGGATCCAAGGCTTTAGACTCCGACACGGTACTACTCTTCAAACCGAGGATAGGGCGAGTCGACTCCACTGGATTCGGAACCGACGGTGTCGGATCCGATGGCTTCGGAACCGAACCGGTTGGGATGGTCGGATCCGACGAAGTTCTCTTCACTTTCAGATTCGGTGTAGAGGGCGGTTCCGATCTCGTCGGGGACTTCGAACGATGTTGTCGCTTCCGAGCCGGATCCGACTTTGGAGGATTTTTGCGATCCGAAGCGGAGCCCGAGGCATCTTTCAGATCTGAAGTCCGAGTCAGAGTTTGTCAGAACCGATCCGGAGAATGGGAACGAGAGGTGGAAGTGGAACTACGAACAGATCTTTCACCCACCAAGGGAGGCTCAACTTTCCCGCTTACCGGTGGGGGTTCCTGAGGAACGTCTGTCACTCCCGTAGCCCTTATAGCCCTCCTCCAAAGTAGGGCATTCAATCTAGTTGCCCTCTCTGCCCTGGCCTTGGGCGTAAAACGTTGACAATGCTCACATTTTTCAACGATGTGTCCTTCACCCAAACACTCGAGACAGACGGAATGGCCATCTGTTCTCGTCATCTTCGTCGAACAGGTTGAACAGTGCTTAAACAGTGCTTTGTCAGCCATCTCTGGAATCGTACAGAAAAAGAAGATCCTCACAAAATGGTGTATTTCTTCACAATGGACAGCTAGATCTTCACCGGTCAGCGGCAAAGAAGAAACTGAGGGTGAAGGGGGTGACGTCGCCGAATGTCACTTGGGCGGGAAAAGCCGCACAGGCGCATTTGGTGGATGAGCGCCCCCTAGTGGACGTTTGCTAGAAAAGAAAAAATCCGGTTGGCAGGCCTGCGCAAGCACAGTCCCATGTGGGACTGCACAGAAGATGGACAGTGAACAGGCCAGTTATGACTTCTTCCAACTCCCTATTAGAAAACATGCTGAAAACCTGGGATAAATATAGGAAAATCTTAGCTCCAGGTATCTCTCCCCTAACATCTTTCATTAACCAAGAGTGGTTGCCCCCAGGAAAGGATTTAAGTGAGTTTAGGGAATGGAAAGACTCTGGGATATTGTTGATTACTAACTGGATTGAAAATGGGACAATTCTGGAAAAATCTATAGTGGAAGAAAGGTTCAGAATTAGGATATCTTGGTTTAGATATCTTCAGCTGAAACATTTGTTCACCAAGCTGATCAGGTCCAAGGATTTGCTTCGGCCCCTAACTCCTTTTGAGGAAATTATTTGGAATGAGGAAGAAGGTAAACAGGGTAGGATTTCAACCCTTTACAAATTATTATTAAGGGTGATACATAAAGACCCTCTGCCATACCAAAAAAAAGGGTCTGATTCTTTAAAACGGGTTATCTCGGAATCTGATTGGAAACATATATGGAACTCCCCTTCCAACAAATCTAGGTGTTGGAATATTAAATTCCAGTTTTACAAGCTGCTGTCCAATTGGTATTTAACACCACATAAATTGAATCAGATGAACAGGTTGTTGAGCCCTCTGTGTTGGAGATCTTGCAAGCAGGAAGGCATGACCCTACATATGTAGTGGGAATGCCATTTTGTTCAGGAATTTTGGAGAGTGGTTCACAAAGAGATATTCAACATGATGGGTCTTTCGTTGCCATACTCCCCAGAATTTTTCCTATTGGATTTTTGGCCCAACTTTGTGTTAGATAGGAATACCAGATCTCTTGTCTCAATATTAGTTGCCTCTGCTTGTCTGGTTATTGCTGGGAATTGGAAATCCCTCAAAGACCCATTGATAAAAAAATGGTATCAGAAAATCTGGGAGCAATATTTGATGGGTAGGATTATGCATAATCCGTTTTTTGTGAACTTGCATATGGCAATCCCTTTATTTGAATACGATGAAATATGGAAACCAATTTTAGATGTTTTGAATGCCAAAGATGTAACTCCCCCAATGCAACAAAGTTTAAATGCTTGTTTATTGTAATTCTTGGGTTTTTAACAATTTGCCAAGAGTGGTTTTGATAATGTCTTTTATGGCTTAGATTTAATCTCTTTCTTGTTTGTACTGTACGGTTTTATCATTTCTTGTATTAAATTTGGGGGGGGGGGAATCCGGGCCACTTATTTTGTGCTGCCTGTACAGCCGGGCCGTTGCCCCTCTATTTGAGGGAAGGGTGCGCACGATGTCACCGCCTTGCTCTGATCGCTACTCTTGTGGTCTGGCCTCTTCCGGGCCATTTATTTTGTGCACTTTTCTCCTTTGCCACGGCTGGCAGGTGGGTCGGTGATGTTCGTGTCCAATGCTCCTCGGCACGAGGGACTGCTTTGCACATATAGTTGTGGAGGATGGTGGGAGAAATCCTGTTCAACAAGACAGGCTGTCTCCTCTGCACCAGGGGGAAGGGGTTCCTTCTGTGCCGCCAAAGCTGGCTGGCAAGTGGGACCTGCCAGCGGCTGCATCCTTGGAAGCTTCCCGTGTGGGCCTGTGGTCTCCTCCATGCAAGGGGGAAGGGGTTCCTTCTGTGCCGCCACATTTGGTGGGTGGTTCATGGCAGTACTAGCTACCTGGGATGGGGGCAGAACTGTTTTCTGAGCGTGTTCTGTGTTGTGCCCCACCCTTGGAACCCCTGAAAGAGGCTCTTCCAGGTCTGTCCTCGTCTGGGCCACTTATTTTGTGCAGCCTCTACAACCGGTCCACCGCCCCTCCATAAAGAGGGAGACGAGCGAATGATGTCTCCATCCTTCTCTGACCGCGACCCGCAATGTCTGGCGGGTGGGTCATGCTGCTGTCTGCCCCCACTATTCCACTCTGGCATCACACCATACATTGTTCTTCCTGGGCCGGCTGCATCTGAGCCACTTATTTTGTGCCACCTGTACAGCCAGGACGTTGCCCCTCCATGTGAGGGAGGGGAACACACAATGTTGCTTCGCTGCTCTGCTCTCCCACAGGGGAGGGCCAGATTGCTCCCTCCCCAAGGGGGACCCGCCTCCACGTCCAGCGGGTGGGTCATTCAAGTGACTGCCTCCAGTGTTCTACTATGCTGCTCTTCCAGGTCCAGCCTCACCTGGGCCAATTATTTTGTGCACCCTTCTCCTTTGCCACAGCAGGCAGGTGGGTCAGAGTCAACTGTGTCAGACTGTCAGTGCCCATGTCCAACAAGGGACAGCTTTGTCGCCACGTCTGGCGGGTGAGTCATGCCTGTGGCCACGACTCCTCTGCATGAGGGATGGTGTTGCACATGAAATTGCATAACACGGTTTCAGGAGCCCCAATCCATGGGACTTACTGTCTCCTCTGCACCTGGGGGAAGGCGTTCCTTCATTGCCATTGGCAGGTGGGACATGGTCTCCTCACACTCTGCTGTGACCCACCATGTCCGGCTGGTGGGTCAGGGACTTTCCATCACAGCCGGCAGGTGGGATATTCAGGTGACTGCCCTAACTCTTCCGCACCTGCGCGAGGCCATACAGTGTTGTTACTGGTTCTTGGGGTGGCCTTGTCCAAGCCACTTATTTTGTGCCGCCTGTCCAGCCAGAGTTCGTTTCCCCTCCATGCGGGGCAGTGGCACACACGATGTCTCCCCCTTCCCTGACTGCAACACACCACATCCAGCGGGTGGGTCATGCCCACAGCCACTGCTTCTCAGCATGAGGGACGGCCTCATGCCGCGCCAGTGCAGTGCTCTTCTGGGTCCATCCCCGTCCGGGCTGATTTTTTTGTGCTGCCTGTCCAGCTGGGGGACATTTTCCCTCCAGTGACTTTCTGCCACTTTCAGTGGGTGAGTGATGCTGGCGACAACCTCCACCGCTCCACACATACATTCAGCTACATGCTGCTCTTGTAGTCTGGCCTCTTCTGGGCTGCTTATTTTGTGCTTCCTGTGCAACTAGGCCATCTCCCCTCCATACAAACAAGGGGAGCGCACCATGTCGCTGCATTTCTGATTGCTCCTCTCCTCGGTTGGCCTGGCTTGGCCACTTATTTTGTGCACCCAGTCCAGCCTAGCCAGTGCCCCTGCATGCAAGGGAGGGGTGCACACAATGTCAATGTGTTGCTTTGCTTTCCCACTGAGGGAGGGCCAGGTGTCCCCCTCCCTGACCGTGATCCGCTGCACCCAGCAGGTGGGTCACGCCACCAACAGCCGCCACTTCTCCACGCTGCCATTCAGCTGCACACTGCTCTCCTGGGCAGACTGTGCCTGGAGAAATTGTGTGGTGCACCTGTCCTGTCTGCTCTTCCTGCCCCCGATAGGTGAGAATACGCAGGACTAGGGTATCAAATACTGTGATAATGTGCAAATATTCAACAAATTATATGAAATGCTATGATGGACATGTGATGCAGACTTGGTTTGGTTTGGTCAGCAGCCATGTATTCTACGGAAGAGGGGCCTTACGCTGTTGGATGATAATAGGACCCCGTGAACCCCACCAGCGGTACTTAGAATAGCCTCAACCCAAGGAGGGGGAGGCCTCCATCAGTGCGCCACGTCCAGGAGGTGAATTTTGTCAGCGGCCAGTCACTTACCATTCCTCGGCACAAGAGATGAGTGTGTCAATCAGTCTGTTTCCCATCCAAGGAGGGTACCCCGCACACCATGCATGGGACTTGGGCACCTTTGGGGGAGGTAAATTTCACCTCCCCAACCACGGGGAGGAGGGGGCAGTCGGCAACATGTCCCACATGCCAGATATGCAGTCACCTGTAGGGCCATGTGGGCAGGCACAGGGGGAGGCCTACCTGCTCAAACCCGCTCGCGAACAGGGGGCAGCTGCCAACATGACCCACAGTGCCATACATGCAGTCGCCCCTAGAGCCATGCAGGCGGGCACAGGGGATGCCTCCAGGAGGCAGCCAGACCCCCCCCCTGAATTGGGAGGCAGCAGGACACCTCCCCTAGCCTGCCCACAAGGAGGGGGCAGCCACAAACATGACCCACGTCTGGGAGTCCATCACTTCAAATGGAGGCATAAGACAATTGCCATTGATGGCTCCAATTCTATGGGACTTTCCTGGAGGCACCAGCTTTGAGGCTCTATAACTCGGAGATCCATATTGGAATCTTCATGAAACTTGGAGGGTGGCTGGAGGAGAGCCTACTGAAAACTTCCTGTGAGTTTGGGCTCTCTGAGCATGAAGGGGGCCATCCTGGCCCCCCCTGAACCCCAATTCTCGAACCAGTTCAGAATTCGGGTGAGTTCGTTAAGTTTGTGTTCCGTGTTCCATGGAAATTAACAAACCATGAACCGAGCAGTTCACTTTTTCCGTTCCGTGCCCATCTCTAGTATGGAACACTCTGCTGAGCGTATCTGCTCTGCTGTTCACTGAGCCAGCTATATAAATGGCCTGTGAGAGGATGTTCTTTAGTATGGCCCATTTCCCTGTTCCAAAAGAAGCAAGGGAGTAATGGATCACCATAAGTTCTGACACGTTAATGTGCAACTTTGATTCCCTCATTTACCATGTACCCTGAATTGAGGCAGGACCACAACGGGGCTCCCCAGCCTAGCATTGAAGCATCAGTAGTGATAAAAATGTCAGTGTAGGCTCTTCTGAACAGGAACCCTTGAGTAACTTAACTCAGGTTGGGTCCACCATGTCAGGGATCTGAATACAGATCTGGGAATAGATTAACTTGTTGGTGGGTCATCATAGGGTTGTAGTGATGTAAGAACCAATTCTGTAAAGTCCTCATTCTTAGGCAAAAATACAACAGGAATGGTACAAGCCATGAGATGCAGTAGTGTCTGAATTAATAAAGTGGACTGGTAATGCTTGGGCCAATGATTGCAACCTTCTTATTCTTTCAGCAGATAGAAACACCCTCCCCACAGAGTAATCAAATCTAGTCCCGATGAAATGTATTTTACTGGGGGTAAGGATAAATTTTTCCCAGTTCACCAACAGACTCAGCTTGGAAACAGTGTTTAGGGTAAGATGAATATGTCCACGGAGTAGTGCTGCTGATTCTGCGAGTAGAAGCCAATCATCCAGGTAGGGGTAAACAGCCCTTGGATCATAGGAAAGTGACTATCACTGCCATGCACCTAGTGAACACCCAGTCCAGACCTAAGGGAAGCACAGTGTATTGGAAACATTCAACTCCACATTTAAACCTGAGATACTTCCTATGGTCAGGATGTACAGAGATGTGAAAGTACGCATCCTTTAAATCAATGACTGCAAACCACGCATCTGTCTCTAAAAGTTGAATGAGGTAAGCGTGCAAAACTGTCACACTTTAATAAACTTATTCAACCTACATAAGTCAAGGATGCGCCTGACCCCACCATCCTTCTTTTCTATCAGGAAATACCTGAAGTAAAATGCATAAAAGGAAGAATCAGACTGGACTCTTTGAATGGCTCCTTTAGCCAACAAACTTGTAATGGCCTCCTTGGGAGCAAGAGAGCAGGGTCCTGAACTAGAAAGAGGTAAAGACAAGTGGAAACTCAGAAAAGTACAATCTGTAGCCTTGTCTAACTATAGATAGGACCCAAGAGTCCTCTGTGATAGAGTCCCATATTGGAACAAAGGAACACAATCTGTCCAAAAAGAACATAGAAGTGTCCAACTCAAGCCAGGTTAGTTAGAATAAAGATTTGTGTCCTTAAGGAACAGGCTTGGGAAAATGTGGTTGGCTTATTTTCGCTCTTGGCCTTTACACTCTCTTAGTTGTATAGCATTGAGCTGATGAGTAGGACCTCTGAGTATAAGTTTGCTGGTAGGGATACCGCACAGGATTATGATGATAACCTTGATATCTAGATCTGGTTGGTTATGGTTGGGAGGGGGCAATAACACCCAGAAACTTTGCAGACTGGTGCTTCTTTTTTATTTGGGTCAACAAGTCGTTTGTTTTTTCATGAAAGGAAAATCCTCAATTCTATTCTTTTTGTCCTGAGGGAGTGCTGTCGAACATAACGAGGTATGACAACTCATAACAATGGCAGACACCATAGATCTGGCCAAGCAATCTGCAGCATGCTTCCCTATAGCAAAAAAAATTAAGTTTGCAAAACAAAACTTTTTTGAAAATGCAAATAAGCCAGGGAGATGGCTAGCATACAAACTTAGAAAAGAAACAGAAAAAAGAATTATAAATGTACTAAGAGATGAAGGAGGATTGGAGAAACAGGAGAAAGTCTAAAAAAGATCCTAGAAAACTTTTATAAAAAATTGTATCAAAAAGTGGAAATGTCCTTAGAAAAGCAGAGACAATATCTGAATTCAACTTTGACTATAAAACTAACGGAAGAACAGAAGATAATATTAAATGACCCAATTACTATAAGGGAAATAACAGAGGCAATTATGAATCAAAATAGAGGGAAAACACCAGGCCCGGATGGACTCCCGGCTGAATATTTTAAAACCTTTGAAGAATGCTTGTCAATACCCTTCAAACAATTGTTAGAAAAGGTTGTTGAGGAGGACAAGATTCCAGATACATGAAAATACAGACCACAAAGAGGTGAAAATTTTCACTATTGAATGTGGACTACAAAATATTTGCCACTATTTTAGCATCCAGATTGAAAAGGATATTGAACCGTAATACACCAAGATCAGATGAGTCTTTTACCAAAAAGGCAGTTGAGGAACAATGTAAGAATGGTTATAGATATTTTAGAGTACTATGAAGTACATTCAGAAAAACAAATGGCCTTGATATTTCTGGATGCAGAGAAGGCATTTGACAACGTTAATTGGCAATTTATGTTAGAACAAATAAAACAGATGAATTGTGGAGAAAAATTAATAAATAGGATTCGGGTGATATATACTGAAAAATGGGTGAAAATAAGTATGAATAGAGATCTGACAGAATCCATCAAAATAGGAAAAGGAATGAGGCAGAGATGCCCACTATCGCTACTCTTATTCATTTTGTCTCTGGAAGTCCTAAATAATGAAATTAGAAAGGATAAAGAAATAAAAGGCGAAGAATATAAATTACAAGCTTTTGCTGACGACCTAGTATGTATCTTGAAAGAACCAATAGAGCATATTGACTGTTTGATATTGAAAATAAAAAGATTTGGGGAAATTGCAGGAATGAGGGTTAATCAGCAAAAAACAAATATTACCAAAAATATGACAACAGCACAAATTAAAGAATTAACAGAGAAGTCTGGATTCCAATGAAAAAAAAGAGTGAAATTTCTAATTCAGAACTGAAGGCTTTTAAAGTTAGAAGGGCGTGATCTTAAATTGGGATGACATGCATTCCTCTGGCATCAAAAAGCTGAGGTACGTAAGTACTTCAAAGATCATGTAATAAGGAAGTCTTTAATGTTAGTTTGGGAGAAATTAAAACCACAGATATATAAAAGAATTCCAAAATGGGTGTCACCAATGGAAGCATTTACACACCCAAATTTATTAAACTGGGAGAAAATATATAGATATGAGCAACTTTTAGGAAAAGATGGAAAGCTAAACCCAATAGAGGAATTAAAAGAACAGGATATACATATGAATTGGTGGCTAAGAGCACAAATCGAATCCAGATTTGCCAAAGATAAACCACAAGGATTTTGTATGGAACAGTCTCCCTTTGATAAATTGCTGTTGAAGACAAAGGAAAAAATAATTCTACTTATATCCTATGCAGCTGAAAAGGGAAGATGAAGTAATAAAAGACTGCAGGATAAAGTGGGCACAAAATTTGGGGTATGATATAGATCTAGAACAATGGTCACAGATATGGAAGACGAATATTAAAATAAAATAACAAAGTCAGTTACATTCAAAGAAAATCTGTATAAAATGTACTATAGGTGGTATGTGACACCGGAAAAATTGGCTAAACTGTATGCGGACACGATCAATAAATGTTGGAAATGTAAAAATATGATAGGTACGTTTTATCACATTTGGTGGTCATGTGAAAAGGTGGCGAAATACTGGAAGATGATACATGGGTTACTCCAGGAAGTACTAGGCATGACCATACCTTTCAAACCTGAACTGTTTTTACTGAACATTATACCGGAGGGGGTAGAGAAGGGAGGTAAAGAGGAATGAATCGTACAGATGGAAAATAAATATTCCATGGCACCGACACTTGATCCACCAACAGTCACAGGTAGGTGCAACCTTGTTTGGAAAATAAATATTCTGTTGTATACTATCTCCTTTGATATCCCATGATGTTATGTTTGATATCCCTTGATGTTATGTGTATGTTTATGTGTACATATCCTTACTGAAATTTAATAAAAAGTATATGATAAAAAAAAATACAAGACACCATTGATCTGGCTAAGCAATCTGCAGCGTGCTTCCCTGCTGTCATCTGTTGCTTAGCTAATCTGGTAGTCTCCCTTTGGAGCACCTTCACAAGGGCGCACTGGTCATCAGGAAGATCTTGAATGTAATTTGAGAGCCTGTCCCACAAAAATAAATTGTAGGACCCAATGATGGCCTGGTAATGTGCAATCCTAAAGTTGAAAGCCACGTAAAAATAAACCTTGTGCCCAAATGCATCCAGCTTTCTGCCCTCTCTGTTTGCCGGGGCCAAAAGGAACCATGGCGGTACCGGACCTGCACCTCTTCTGCTACCAGAGAGGATGGGCGAGGGTGGTTAAACAGAAAGGGGCAATCCTGCTGTTTAAGCTTGCAATACTTCTCCATCTTCTGAGAAGTTACAGGGATAGAAAACAAGGTTGCACCTACCTGTAACTGTTAGTGGATCAAGTGTCGGTGCCATGGACGTAATAATGGTAAAGAGACTCATAAGGGTAAGGGACCCACGGGCGTCTGTGACTTCTAACTATGTCAAGACAACTCTCGGTGTCAGTTGGAACCGAGGAAGCTGCTTCCTTCTGTGCAAGCTGCACTGGGGAAGGTAACAATGGAGATAATGGCGTCCTCAGGTATGAGAGGTCTGGAATCTCACCTTCTATAATGGCATGAACTGAGGCCGACCAACATCTTGGAGTCGGTGAGGGAGTTCTCAAAGCCGCAAGCGGGCTGGATGCCACGGAGACAGATGGAGCAGAAACTGAAGACTGTCTTTTCTTTTGTGGCTTCAGAATCAGGTGCTTTTCAGTATGTCTTGACTTAAGCTTGGCCTTTTTCGACAGCGGCTCAGATGAAGACCAAGGTAGGTCGGAATCTTTATGAACCAACAGGTTCATGAAGTTCATTATTGGCGCTTGGAGCCGAAGTAGAAGGATTCAATTAATTCTTATTATCGGCACTTGAAACAGAAGTAATAGATACCGAGGAGGCCTATTCTGGGTGCTGTGGTCCTTTTTTAGCGGCTTTCATCAGTTCAGAATCGAAGAAGCCTTCCAGGGCTAACTACTATAATGCCACTTTTAGGCTCAATGCCCATTCATATCAGATCTTCAGTGTGAATTGTTTGCACATGCCACAGCATATGGTATCATGTGCCTCTCCTAGGCACATGAGGCATTTCTCATGCCCATCAGATTGGGCCATCTTCGATTCACACCTGAGGCACTGCTTGAAAAGTGCCTTCAAAGTTATTTTCTCATTTTCTTTCTTCTTGCTCGGATTCAAGGAGGCGCTCAAAGCACGTCCTTCTTCAGCAGCAGCTAAAGAAGAACGGGAGGAGGGACCCGCTCACCCCACCTTGTACAGTCATGCTCACTCAAAAAGTGCAAGAAAAGGCTGGGTGATACGTCTGCAGCTGGCCTGCATATGCACAGTTCCCATGTGGAACTGCACAGAAGACATGATGATGAAGCAGGGTTTTCCCACATGCTGTGTGCAATGTCCAAAAGATCCTCCACTGGTGGGAATGCTATCAAAGCAGGAGAGTTGGAATATACAATCTGTAGCACCTTACTGTTTGGATCAGGGTTGGATGCCAAAACGTTTAATTTGGGTGCCCTAGCCATTTTCACCATCTGCTCTGAGAATAGGCAATAGTCCTCATTTGGGAAAGATGATGTAGTGTCGGATGTCAGTTCTGAAGTGACATCAGAACGAAACACAACATTCGCCTCCTCCTCTGAATCCAAAAAGGTAGGTGAATGAGATCGGAACCAGCAGTGTTGGGCTGGTGGAACTCCAGGGATGGTAGTCATCAGAACTGAGGAGGTTGGAACCGGAGGCAGGGCTGGTGCCGTTGGAATGGGGCCTGATGTTACATGGCTGAAATGGACAAATTAACAAGAAACCTGAAGGATCAAGAACCAAAAACATTTTTGGAAGATTGGAAAAAGCTGAAAAAATATATGGAGAAGAAATGGGATTTTAAGGGACAACTATGGTCTTTTGAAGAGTTTTAATGATATTAAGTAAGATAAGATATAGTTAAGATCTTTACCAATAACAAGATAAGAACAACTATAATATAGAAATAATGTGATATTTCTAGCAGGGGGTTCGAGTGCTGTTGGAAGTCAACACTGAAAAGGGGCAGGGGAGGGGGTGGGGAAATATACTTGTGGGGATTGAATTGGATTGTATGTGTGTTTTAATCTGAATATATATTGACCCATCCAATAAAAAATTATTAACTTTAAAAAAAAAAAGGAATGGGGCCTGATGAGAGACCTGGGACCAATCAGATCGGAACCAAATAGAGGCCCTGAAACTGAGGGAATGTGGGAGCAGATTGTAGCCAGTTCAGGAAATCTTACCAGTTACAGCATCAGAACTGTTTGCCAGGATGCAAATAACTGTGAGGCTGGTGGTGTGGACACAGACTGTGGAGGCCACAGAGGCCACAGAGATTTTGAAAGCTAGAAAAATCTCTTTGCAGCTGGTCTGCATGTGCATAGTTCCAGTGTGGGACTCAACAGAATGATGATAAACACACAGGTATCTGAAGGAGTAAGATGAACTCAAAAAAGCTCATAGCAAATAAATGATACTCCTTAGGAAGCCACTGAGCTTTTATCTTATTCTAAAAAGATGTAATCTGCTTTGGAGACATTCAATGGCCTCAATCTATAACACTTTGGCCAATACCCTTTATGCCCAGAAGTGTTAAAACGTGTTTCATGCTCCCTTCAAAGAGGATCGTAAAAGGATTATAATGACCAGTTGATTAGCATCTTAAAGGAAAATTGCAGTAGGGAAATTCTGCTTCCCATATAGGCTAAAAGCTTAAGCGTTCACAGTCTACAGTGACTGAATTAGAGATTGCTATTTAATCTGCAGGCCATTAACAACAATAATGATGACCACTGGAATGAAGTATGAATTTGCTAAAGAACTGCACCAATTTAATGAAAGTTTGTGTGTCAAGGACTCCTTGACCTAGGGCACCGTTTCTGAGTAGAAACATAAGACGTCCTTTAAAAAGATGGGTGTGGAGTTTATCTAAACTCCACCTTTTAGCCCCAGTGGGGACTCAAAGTGGCTATAGCATTTTATACCTTTCCATTTTATCTACACAACGACCCTGCAAAGCAAGCCAAGCCAAGAATGCGACAGGCCCAAGGTCACAGGCAAGTCCCTCAGACAGAATGGTATTTGAATCTGGATTTCCCAGACCCTAGCCCAGTGCTCCAACTACCATACCAAACTGGCTCAGTAAAAATAGTGTCATACAGGAATGACTCCAGAGACAAGATAGACACAACTGCAACAAGAACTTTCTCCCAGCAGTGGTAATTGTCATGCTGTGGAATCTGCTTCATGTTTTATGTTAGTCCCAAGATACCAGAATCTGGAGCAGTTCCAGTCCAGGTTTACTCATAAGCTAAGCCTTCTGTTCTTGTCTTTGTTTCAGCTGAATAGTTACTCTGTGTTGACTAAAAGAGACCCTCTGCACATTCCTAAATGACTGCTGAATCTTACAGCAATGAGACTGAGAACCGTGAGAAGAGCCAGCACCATTCCCTGGTAGGAAAAAGGGAGTATGGGCATACAAGGAACCGATAGGAAAAAACTGCCTTCAAAAAGCATTAGGCTTAGAGGTGCACGTTTATCATCACTGTTAAATAGGAAGTAGGTGAAGAGCCCCAATCATTACATTGATGGTTTCAGGATGCTGTTTCACTGTGTTAACTCTATTAACTCCTGCCTCCAGGGACCTCACCTTGGAAGAACAGCCTGGGAGGAGGACAGATTTCTTGAGTCAGAAAGGCACATTCCCCAAGGCCTTGGGGAAAAACTTCTCAGCCTTGGATCCCAGGTGTCTCCCTTCAGAGCCAACACAGTCAGGAGGGGAGGGGCCTTTATCCAGGCAGGCATGCAGGTGAAAGCCTTTAGGAAAAAAAGTATCCCAGCCTTGGAATCCAGAGAGGTTGTTATTCAGGCCAGCAGGCAGCCAAAGCCTTAGGAGAGGGAAAAAACCACTCAGCCTCTCAACCAAGAGATCTGTTGTGCTGCACCTCCAGGTGTCTCCCCTCAGAACTGACACAGCCGAGGACGGGAGGGGCCTTTATCCAGGCAGGCATGCAGGCAAAGCCTTTGGGAAACAGTCTTGGAACCAAGGACTCTGTCAGGCCATATTTCCAAGCTTCTCCTCCTCAGAACTGAGGGGGCAAGTGCCTTTAATCAGGCTAGCGTGCAGCTGCAGCCTTGGAAAAGGAGCCATTATGAGGAGGCTCTGATAGGCCACATCTCTGCACTTAGCTCTTGGTACTCAAGGATGCCAGGGAGAAGATGGGTACCTTTAATCAGGCTAGCACAAAGTCACAGCCTTGGACAAAGAGCCATTATGAGGAGGCTCTTATAGGCCAAACCTCTGGACTTAGCCCTTAGTAATCAAGGGTGTCAAGAAGGAAGCAGGTGCCTTTAATTGGACGGATGTTTTCCAGCATCTTAAAGAGGCTATCTTGAGTCATAACAACAAAGGGAAGGACAGAAACTTTTCTTTATTAAATGTAGTTGTATTCTTCACTAAAATATCTACTGAGGGCTAAAAACTTTTAAAAGAAATACTTGTCCTCAGCCTCAAGGATGAGGTGAGGGGAAAGCAGTGGTGGCAAAAAGAGAACTGAGGGAATAGCACCCCTCTTCCTGGTCATGTGATATTTTTGGCAGGAAAGTGCTAAAGGGAGGAGAGGCGTTCCTAGTCTTCTAAAAAGCTCTGGAAATCTTCTCCGTGGCTGGCCTTTGGGGCCTAAGGATACTGGGTTAGACGGAACACTGGTCTGATGCAGCAGGGCATCTCTTATGTTCTTATGTAAACTGAAATAATAAGTAGACCTAAAATTAAAACAGACAAGCAGCCCAAAGCTTTGGTTTGTCTGTATGGTTGGAAGCAACATGATGTCTGAACTGAGCAACAATATAGTCAAACTATGTAATACAATTTTTGGTAGATTCATTTGCAACATAATCAAAAATTTTAGAATATTAAATATTTAAAATATATTCAAAGTGTTTACCTTTTCTAATGCAGATTAGTTCATGTACCCCACAGGTTCTTTCTCCACCTATTCATAAAAAGAGAATTAGGAAGCAGAAAAAGTTAATATATTATCAGCATAACTCCTAAGAATGCACTTGGTGGTTCCATGCATATGAGATTAGCAAAATTCAGCCACACACAGGCAACGTTTCTGAATACTCAAGGGACCCCCTTCCCATAGATATGCAGAAGGATATTAATTTGTAAATTTTTGAAAAGAAAAAAGTGGCCTGACAAATACCAAGCATGCTCATTACCCTTCAGGAGCCACAGAACATTGAGTGAGGATGAGTGGGATAGAAATAAAGCTGGGAATTGAAATTGGTCTGGTTGAGCCCAAAGATGTTATTGCGGTATCCTAGAAGACCACACTAGAGATGTAGTCAGAGATGCCTGCCATCAGATGAGCATCCCTTGTCTTGTTATGATCCACCCACCCTTACCATCTGCCTGTTTTAAAGGGACATCACAGCTTTGAAGTTAGAGTCCTGACAGATTAATAAATTATGAGCCAGCTAGCTTCTCATCAAGACCCAAATCTCAGTAAACTGGGCAATCACACTACAGTGCCACAGTGCTGAGGTTCAGAACTATCCAGATGAGCAAGAAGTTATTTGTCTAGTCCTAGAGTTCAGCAATGTTGTGCTATTGGTGTGGGGGAGGGGTCCTAATCTGTATTTCTACATGGGTATCCAGCTTGTTCTCTCTAGTAACAAACTTCATGGTCTAGTGTCTATTGAAGGCAGTAAAAGGGACCAAGACCCAAACTGGGTTTTCCACATATACAGAAGACTCTCAAGACAGAAAACATTCCGTTGGTAAATTTAAAAGGAACCTCTCCCTCATAAAAGACAGTCTGATGGGGTATACTTATTGCCCTTGAGCATTTAAAAGCCCGTTAAAGGGTGGTGGTCAAAGCAACAGAGGAACTCCCTGTTGAAGCACCTAAAGTTCATATTAAATTCTAGAGAAGTTTTGGTTTGGAAAGTAATTTTTCCATTTGTCCCTGGCGTCTTCCTTCTAATAACAGTTTTAGTTTATTTTATTTACTTCATTTATTACCCACTTTACTTGGTAATACTCAAGGTGGATTACAAAATTCAACAATTCAATCAGACACAAAGACCTCCAATAAACTGTGCAGTAGGACTAGGATTACAGAACTGAAAAACAATGCAAACAACAAAAATAAAACAAAAAACTGTCTAAGACAATGCCATAGCATAGAAAGTCAGTTACAAAGGTAGAAGACAATGCAGTAAAAGAAAAGTGACATATTACAATGTTACCTCCAGAGCTGTTTCATTATACTGCAGTTCTAATCCCTTTATAAAATAAGCCTTCCTGAACATTTGTCTTTTGCTTGTTCTACAAAATGATAGTAGTGTGGGGGAATTCCTCAGATCTCCTTAGGCAGGCCACCACAGAGAATAAGTATGAGTGGACAGTTACTAATCTTATCCATTTGCAAAATAGCATCTTCAGAAGTAACTCAGATGACTGAAGCTGTGACTGTAAGGCAGAGCAGGAGAGGTGGTCCTACAGGTATGTGGGTTCAAGATCATTAAAGGCTTGTAGGTGATAACCAGAACCTTGAATTAAACCCAGTAATTGATCCATAACCAATGGCGTGTCTGTAGAATTGGGGGGGGGGGGTCAAACATGTTCAATGTAGTGACTGACAGTAACCAGGTTGCAATATTTTGTACCATGGATTCTTGAGTTGGCTTTATGTAAAATGCATATGTAATGTGCACTGCACTAGTCTCAAGATAACCATAGCACACATCCATGTGGCCAGATCAGTCAAGTGCTTATCAAAAGGGAATTAAAGTAAGACCACCCAAAGACAAGGTATGAATTTATCAGGAGACTTTCCAAGAAAGCACAAATATATTACTGTGCATTAATTTTTTTAAAAAGGACACTCACATGGTTAAAAATTGGCCAAATAATAATATTATAATAACATTTGATTTATGTATTGTCCTTCAGGACAACTCGCGGCAGCCATTTGAGGGGCAAGAAGGCCTTTTTCGGCCTCCCTCGCCACCCTGCGTGCCTGCGCAGCAGAAGAGGAGGCCAAAAAGGGCCTTCCCGCCCCTCACTGGAGGAGGGGAAAGAGGCTGCGGGCCCACAGAGGGCAGAGAAGGCCAGAGCCACTGCTGATCGGCAGCGGCCTCCACCAGCAGCAGAGCCAAGGTAAGTGAGGAGCTGGGGCAGAAGGGTGGGGGGCTGAGGTTTGTGGGCTTTGGGCCGTTTAAAGGGCCCTGCTGCTGGCAAGCAGCAGGAAAGGGCCCTTTAAACTATCAAATGCCCCTTTCCCTGCCGCTGCTGGGTTCATGAACTTGCTCCAGTTCATGGGGTTTGTGGTTCCTGGTTCGTGAAAACACCACGAACCACAAACCCCATGGTTCATTTTTTTGGTGGTTCATGCCCGTGTCTACTCACTACATCACTAGTGACAGTGGGTAGCTCTAGGAATCATCAGAAGCTATGAGTTTACCATAGAGTTTCTAATGATATTTAGAGCTACCCACAGAGGTGATGTTCTGGCACAGACGCTAACAGCATTTAAATTTTTCTCCTGCCACTGCTCTGAGTGGCAATGGGTAACACTAGTGGTAATCCATATCCTTATAATATATCTGACATCTTGGATGGGAACAACTTCACTTTGCACATAAGTAAGCAAACTTTTCAGGTATACAAAGAAAAGTCATTCCATGTAGAAAGCAGCTGAATCAAACCCTGAACATATTTATAAAAAAATATTGTATTATATAATTTTTATATTTGATGCCCGTTACAAAATATGATAATTAGCTAAACAGGGATGTTTTGGTACTATCAACACCAAGCTCAGCATTATTATCAGAATTTTAAGATACAGTTTATTTTGCTATAATGTAAAGCAACTCTCTCCCTCTGTCAAAAAGAGTCCAGTAGCACCTTTAAGACTAACCAATTTTATTGTAGCATAAGCTTTCGAGAATCAAGTTCTCTTGTAGAGGCCAAACAGCTAGACCATCCAATTCCAATGCAGTATGGGCCTTCAATAACCACAGCTCTCCCTGCCAGATGCTGTGGTTATCGTATTGAAGGCCCATACTGCATTGGAATTGGATGGTCTAGCTGTTTCGCTTCTACAAACCAACAGGGCAAACTCCTTTGAAGCCAACTGATACACCCACTAAAAGGAGATTTTTACATATACTAGCAAAGGAATGTTTTGATTGCTCCCTCCCCCTCCCCCCCTAATTGCCTCTTCTCTCTCCTGCTCTTCTGTATTTGACCAGTCTCTGTATCAGGCATCTGACAAAGAGAACTTGATTCTCGAAAGCTTATGCTACAATAAAATTGGTTAGTCTTAAAGGTGCTACTGGACTCTTTTTGATTTTGCTACCACAGACTAACATGGCTAACTCCTCTGCCTCTCCCTCTGTATACATGATTCAAATAGTCATTCATAAATATGTTCATTAAATCCAAAATTTAATTGACTAGAGTAATTATATCAAAACTTCAGTATTGTTACAGACTCTTGAAGCAAATCGGAGTCAAGGATCTGGAGTATAATAAGGACAACTATACAATTACATCAGTGTAAAGAAGTCTTCAGTTGGTTTTCTAAACCAGAACACTTTTCATTACAAATGGTTTTTACAAAGCAACAGAAATTATCTCCATTACCTACTTCAACTATGATTTTGGCTTTAGAATTGTCAGTGCCTACATGCAGACATCAGATTGGATCCAGTTAGTTTTTTTCACTCAGTTTCGGCCAATTCCCATCCTTATAGCCCCCAGCCCACACAGTTTTTACCCATGCAGTTTCCAAGATCCCCAGCATAGCATTTTTACCAGTAGAAAAACTATTTGGATCAACCCAGAATGAGAAACTGAAATTAAATTGAAATGGGTTTGATCACAACTTATTGTTCTTTTTATGCACTCCCCTTGCTCCTCCCATCTTCCTCCTCCCTTTGTACACAAAACTTGATTCAAAATGTCCTTGTTTCATCAAACTACTGTTCACCACAATGTCAAAATGCAGGTGCCTCAGCAATCTAGCTTGTTTACCAGAAGTATTTAGCTATTTATTAATTATTTCTAAACTGGGATTACAGCTAAGTAAAATTCCAACAGCCAAAACATTCATAACCATTAGATACATACCCATCAGCAACTGGTATGCATAGTGAGAAATATCTCTAACATTATTACCAATTCTATTTATAAATACACCCTTATTGAGTAGTAATCAATTTTGACAAGAGCAAAACTATGCTTTATCTAGGACGAGTGAATATTCAATAATATTAATATATACAATATCTTGCTTATCATTAAAGGTGTTGAACTAAAGTGGTTACAATATTTTCAGAATTAACGTTTTCATATATTTGCAGAAAAGTCTATTTTGATGAACAGGTAAATCAATGTGTATAAGTTATACTGACAATGATAATGAAAGTAGCAAAGGCTATTAATTGAATTGATCAGGACATGTGTCACTTTCCTGACTAGAGATGTAAGGCCTGGGGGGGGGGGACAGGAAAGTGGGGAGGGCATCCCCACCCTTTTTTTCCTCAAGACCCTTAGGAGACATTTGGATGAACAATGAAAAGTCTTATACTTTCTCTTTTAAAAACTGTAAAATGATTCTTCTGGCAAGTTTTTGTCCACTCTAAATGTACAGGAAGACTTTTGAGGACTACATAACAAATAATAAATATTGGCTTTTTCCCAGAAGAAAATGGAAATTTGGAAGGAAATCAAAATATACATGATACTTACTTTCCAATACCTTAATTTTTTAATTAAATATATTGATTAATTAAATTATTGATGCTTTTACAACATAAAGTGCATCATTTCTAACCTAGTTATAATGTACTATTCGGCATTTTTAGAATATAAAAGTATAAATGCCTTAGTTTTCTACAAGCAGAACTGCAAATATACTCTACTTGAAAGAGAACTGGAAACTGCTGCAGCCTATGCTGCCTTGGCACATGCATTTTTGTTATCTGAGAAGTAGGGAAAAGTTGGAATTAGAAAACAATTTTTCTAGTAAACAAAAAAAAGTGTACCATCTGGACAGGAACTGTATCATACAATCAGAACAGGTCTACCAGTATATTTAGACATCAAGTTAAACTTTAAAACACTGAATCATTTAATAATATAAACACAATATAGCACATTAATTGTTGCCCAAATTATTGATGTTTTGCCAGGGGGGAAGAAAAATGAGGGGGGGGGGTAATGATTTGAAGTTGTGTTTGTGTTTCTTTAAATGCTTGGTATGTTACAGAAGAAGGAGAAGTGAAGGAGGGGTATGAGTGAGTGAAGTAAGCATCTGAAGAACCACTCAGTGATCCGGGGAAGTCAGCATGGTTTTGTCCCTAACAGATCTTGCCAGACCAACCTGGTTTCCTTCTTTGATCGAGTGACCAGCTTACTGGATCGGGGGAACTCTGTTGACGTGATTTATCTGGATTTCAGGAAAGCTTTTGATAAGGACTCCCATGACATTCTGATGGGCAAACTGGAAGACTGTGGACTGGACTATAGGACAGTTCGGTGAATAGGGAACTGGTTAGAGGACCGCACCCAAAGAGTGGTGGTTAACGGTGTTTCATCAGATTGGAGGGAGGTGTCCAGGGGGGTGCCACAGGGCTCGGTTTTGGGCCCCGTACTTTTCAATATTTTTATTAATGATCTGGATGAAGGAGTGGAAGGGCTGCTCATTAAATTTGCTGATGATACCAAATTGGGAGGAGAAGCAAACACCCAAGAAGATAGAATTAAAATTCAACAAGACCTGAATACTCTGGAGAAGTGGGCAGCTGTGAATAGGATGCAATTCAACAAAGACAAGTGCACAGTATTACATCTGGGCCACAAAAATGGGAAGCACAAATACTGGATGGGGGATACACTTCTGGGCAGTAGTATATGTGAAAGAGATCTTGGGGTAAGAGTGGACTGTAAACTAAATATGAGCAGTCAGTGTGATGCGGTGGCAAAAAAGGCCAATTCAATCCTGGGTTGTATCAAAGGGGCCATAGCGTCGAAATCGCAGGTCATAGCCCCTCTCTATACTGCCTTGGTCAGGCCGCACCTGGAGTATTGTGTGCAGTTCTGGAGGCCTCACTTCAAAAAGGATGTGGCCAAAATCGAGAGGGTGCAGAGGAGAGCGTCGAGGATGATCAGGGGTCTGGAGACTGAGCCCTACGAGGAAAGGTTGAGGACCTTGGGAATGTTTTGTTTGGAGAAGAGGAGACTGAGGGGGGACATGACTGCTCTCTTTTAAGTATTTGAAAGGCTGTCATTTGGAGGAGGGCAGGGAGCTGTTCCAGTTGGCAGCAGCGGGTAGGACCCGAAACAATGAGCTTAAATTACATGCGCAAAGGTACTGACTGGATATTAGGAAGAACTTTTTCACGGTCAGAGTAGTTCAAAAGTGGAATCAGCTGCCTAGGGAGGTGGTGAGCTCCCCTTCACTGACAGTTTTCAAGAAGAGGCTGGATGAATATTTGTCAGAGATGCTTTAGGCTGATCCTGCACTGGGCAGGGGGTTGGACTAGATGGTCTGTATGGCCCCTTCCAACTCTATGATTGTATGAACCTAAGTGATTGGTTGATGACTGAGAGCATGGGAGGAGCTGAGAAGTGTGTGTGAAAAAAGGCAGTTAGCTGTATGAGTCCGGAGTTAACGGTCAAGCTGTCAGGAGGTAACAAAGTGTCTTCCAAGTAGAATCCAAAATAGAGCTGTGAAAGGCACTGGGATTCTAGGGGGGAAATAAAATACTCAGAGAGGGCATACTGAGTACTAGAGAGAGTCAGATCTTGGTATTGCCGGAGTATCATGGAAGAGTGAGATGAATAAACTAACGGAAATCTCAGTGAAAGGAGAGTGAAGTGATTTTAATACCTAACTCAGAAGAACAGCATACCTAGTTTTAATTTCTGAAGAAAAATTATCCAACAACCTGAAACTGATAAGCTTCATGTACTAATAAAGGTTTGTTGGGGGGGGGGGTTGTTCACTCCAGAGTTATATGTGATTTCTATATATCCCAGTCTTAACCTCAGGGCCACATAGTCCCACAAAGGAGCCATCACATTTAGTCACATTATTCAGGGAAAAATTAAATTAACCACATAGTAACTGAATTTCTGGTGGCATTATCTACCCAGGGGGTGAAATGACAAGCAGGTTTAAGGTGCAAAATCTAACCACATGATAAAGGGGGAGTCGTGACAGGGGAGGGTCCCATTTTTTTCAGAGGCTGTTTTTCAATATTCCCAATGTAAAAATTGGAAATTTGGGAGTATACTGAAAAAACTCCTATGGAATATTTTGTCTTTTAAAATGAGTGAAATGAATTTAAAGATGAGGACATGCAGTAGACATATACATTTCTGCACTCAGAAGGACACCTAATCTTCATGAGAGGAACATACAGGGCTTTCCTTCAATCAACTGTTGTGTTCCTTCTGTTATCCTTTTGGCCAACTGTTTCCTTGTGATTGACCTTTTCTCCTCTTCCTCAAAGCCCTGTGACACATATACCCATATATTAGGTAACAAGTAGTTGATGATCCTACCTTATTGCTAGGGAGCAGGGGGGAGAGATCAGAAAGACGGGGCAGAAACTATGACATGCTCCATCAGCTCTCTAGTGTTCATATATGCCCGGTGTTGTAAAATATCCTTTTTTCTCCCTTCCTCAGCAAAATGGTGCAGCCATCTTCTAACATATGGAAGTATTTTCACATTTCAAATCCTTCTGGGGAACAACTGTGTTGTGCAAATACTGTCAAATAAAATATGTATTTCCAAATGCTACCAGAATGACCAAACACATAATTACATGTAGAAAATGCCCTGCAGATATTAAATAATAGTTCATGAATATAAGTAAGGTGGATGATAGTGGAAGAACCACCAAACATTGTCAGTCCAGAAGCTCTATTTCTTCTGTGATGTCTGCATCATGAAGTATTGCCCAGTTAAATTCATCTAGTGATGGTGAACTGATGTCTTCACCAACTGCATGCAAAAAACTTCCAAGAACAACTTCATTTATAGATGATACCTGAAGATCAAGAAAAACCTGACCAAGCTCTTCTAAGAACAATATACACCTCTAAGATATTGGCAGGAACTATTTGAATTATTAAGATCATTGTATCATTTGCCCAGTAGATATTGTTTAAGCAAAATTATTCTAGAATATGAATATGAATGCATAATGTAATCTGTGCAGGGGAAAAAAATCTATGAAGCATTACGTCTTGCAGTATTTACAGATGGGTAGACAAATTTTCTGGTAGAAGGAATTATAAATTTTACAATAACACTTCAACTGCTGTTTTACAAAAATGTTGAAACCAAGAATAAACACACTCCATAACAACAACAACATTCAATTTATATACCGCCCTTCAGGACAACTTATTGCCCACTCAAAGTGGTTTACAAAGTATGTCATTCTACATTAGTAAAAAAATATGTGAAGTTATGAAAAGGTTGGGAGTGGTAAAATATCTGTTTTGGTTACTGACAATGCATGTAATATGACAGCAGCATGGGAAATGATAGTAGATAAATCTCCACATATTACTACAATTGGAGTTGCTTCCCATGGCCTAAACTTGCTCTAAACGATTTCAAGCAGTTGGACACTGTGGAAAAGATCTACAGAAGAGCAAAAGAAATCATAAAGTATGCAAAGTCTACTCATATTGCAACTGCAGTCTTTTAAGAAAGCAAGAAGAATCGTAAGAATAGAATAGTGACACTCAAACTCTGTAGTGAAGCTAGATGGGCTGGTGTCATAATCTCATTTAACAATTTACTAAAAAACAAATAAGCTCTTCAAGGAATAGTTATGATTAAAGATCTTAAAGCACATTGGAGCATATGGAATACTGTTCTGTATGAAGATATCTTCTGGTATCAGCAGCAGAACTCTTTGAAGATTCTACATCCAATTTCTTCAGCAATCAATGTATCTGAACACTTATCAGACCTTCCTCACTTTTTTGCAAAGATAAAATCCACTGTATTTAACAGTCTAAGCACTTAAAAGTTTGTAAGAAAGAAAGGTGAAAAATTTAATACAAAACCAAGAAAAATGTTGTTGCCAACCAATGCATGCAACTGCAAATCTCTTGGATCCAAGATTCAAACAAAGTAATGTCAGTGATAATAGCATTCCTGCTACGGTTGACTGGATTAGCAAATAAGTAACACTCTTGGGACTTGATGTTGGAAAGATTCTCTCTAATATTGAGGAATAAAAAGCATCACCAGGAATTTAGTTCAGGAGTGCAATCTGGGACTCTACCCAACATATTTCTCCTTCTTTCTACTTTTCAGATAGCAAAAATTAAGGCACATAGGGCACATCAGCTTGCAGTTTTCTCATAAGTATTGAGTATATTTGCAGTTTTGCTTCAAGAAAAATTAAGGCATTTAGAACTTTTAAAATCCATAAATACAACAACGTCAACAACAACATTCAATTTATATACCGTCCTTCAGGATGACTTAACACCCACTCAAAGCAGTTTATAAAGTATGTCATTATTATCCCAACAACAACACCCTGTGAGGTGGGTGGGGCTGAGAGAGCTCCTAGAAGCTGTGACTGACCCAAGGTCACCCAGCTGGCTTCAAGTGGAGGAGTGGGGAATCAAACTCGGCTCTCCATACTAGAGTCCCACGCTCTTAACCACTACACCAAACTGGCTCTCAATTATATGACATTATATGCTAAGTAAGTTCTAAGTGCTCGGACTTGGATGGTCCAGGCTAACCCTCAGATCTCAGAAGCTAAGCAGGATGAGCCCTGATTAGTACTTGGTTAAATGGGAGACCACAAAGTCAATCCAGAGTCACTACACAGAAGACCACAATGGAAAATCACCTTTGAATGTCCCATGCCCTGAAAATCCTATGGGGTTGTTATAAGACAGCTGTGACTTGATATCACTTTACCACCAACAAGTTATAAACAATGTATTTTATGTTGTTGAAGCAGTAAAATTAGTTTAGGATTGATAGGACCCTAAATATGGCACATATTTCGACTTCTCCCAACATTTCATTCTTTTTTTAAAAAAAGTATTCCGTGGCTTGAAAATTTCTGAAAATTTTACATCTCCAGTCTATACAAAGGAATTATAATTATCTAATGCAGTTGATTGTCTTACATAAAAATATTCAGGCTAAGCATTGTGAGTAAAAACTCTGTCTTAAAAACGTCTCACTCATTCCAAACAATAAAACATTTCATGGGAATTTTCTCTACACTCCCCAAAATTTCTCAATGGAATTTTTTTTGAAAAAGAGCCATCATGGGGAAAAATGGGAGGGTAATTTTTCCATTTATTTTCCAGACCTCACATCTTTACTCCAAAATCATAATTATTTTTCTTGCATCTGTATACAATTTTTCTCACTCTACAATATCTTTTTAGGTATTGATATAATTTCATAATCACAGCTTTAATTTGTTAAAAACAGTTTTAACAACTTTAGAGAAACTTTTTTTGTGTGATGCTTAAATGCAGCAACATATCTGACTTCAGGGCATCTCCTTTGATATTTTTAACAAGTGTTTGCACAGAGCAACTTATAAAGTATGGACCTTGTTCATACTGTACACAAATGCATGTTAAATGCACATATCACCCAACTTTTTCTATGGGTAAATAAAATAGACAAAGTTTTCAAATAAACTTTATATTTAGATATAGAACATAAATACAAGCATTTGAAAAGAGATTTGAGAATAGTACTTCTTTGAAAAATTAAATTGGATATTAATTAGTACATTTGCAGGCATTAATAGCAGTTATTTCTTTTTTCCAGGTTCCTGTGTTATCAACAATGCCATGAATGTTCGCTCCAATTCCTACACTGTCTCCAAAATTCAAAAGGTATAATTTAAAAGCAATGCACACACAAAAATGTTTCACAGAAAATGGAGAAAAAGGAATGAGGTTTCTAATTAGGAATTACGTTTCTAATTGTAAAGTGCTTGATGAAAACTATCCCCTTGCAGGGATGGAGTATTATGCCACGTGTGTTTCAATGAAAGATATGTTCCACTTGATTCAGAGTTTTCTGAATACTCCTATTTTATTCAAATAGTGCAGAAAGAGCAACAGACCTTGGAAGCATTCCACACAACAGGCTGTATCTAGGGCTGAGTTGGACAGCACCTCCAGGAAATAAAGCAGGCAGAGAGGCTTTTGTGTGCCGTTTATTGTTCCCAAACACAAAATATGAAGCTAATTGGGGGTAGAAATAAAATGCATACTGAATTTGTTTGCTTCGGCCATTTAAAGGTGCAAAATAAGGATTTACAACAAGGTGGCGAGAAAGAGAGGCTGGTTTACTCTTCTTCATCTGCCCCAGTTCTTTTTAATGTACCTCCCACCAAACACAGCCCTTGGAGTAAATGCCTGTGGCACCACCAAAGGCACCACAAGTAAACGAAGAAAAGATACTAGGAGTGAGGAAGAAACAGAATTCGTGGGGCCACTACAACTCTTGATAATCGATGCTTAGTCGTAATTTTCAAACACACAGGCAAGCGGAAAAGAAATAAACCAAAGTCATAGGACCCCATATAAACAAACACCACCAGTGTCCTGGCACCATTATACAGTGGGAGGGGGGCTTTCTCTTTCTACAACCAAAGCAGCTTCGAATAAGCTGCGGTGAGGGAGTGACAGCGCCTAGCACCACAGGAAAAACCGCGCGAGTGCCCCTTCGCCCCACAGATGGTTATTTGGCTCACTTTGGGAACAGCCGCAACACTTCCACCCATCCCCCGCTTTAATTCCCCCCTTCGGGCTTTTCTGCCACCTCCTCCGAGGGAGCCCCCTGGGCTCGCCCCTCCTTCTTGCTCCCCGTGCCCGCGGCTCAGGTGAAGAGACGGGAAAGGGGGGCTTTATTCAAAGGAGAGGGGCCGGTTATTGGCCTACTTACCATCAATCGCCATGATCTTCCAGGTGGGCCGTACCAAGTGGAACGCACGTAGGAGGCACACTGCCAGGCACAGCCTGGAAGACAGAAGCGGCTGAGGGGAGGAAAGAGGCGGGGGAGGGGGAAGGGAGCCGCATAAGCAGCGGGGAAGGGGTGTAGGGTACAGTCGAGCGCGCCGGAGCTGTGAAGCTGCGCGTGACTCCTCCCTTCCTCCCCCCTCCCCCAGCTCCGCGCGCCCAGATTCGAAAGTGCGGTGGCCGTGTCGGCGCGCGACGCCAGCTCCCCTCGCCTAACGGTCATCTCTGCTCCCGCCGCCTCCGCGCAACGGCAGTTTCTCGCCGTCTCGTCGGTGCTGCAGCTGCCCCGCACAAGCCAAGCTCTCCGTACTCTCTCCCACCTTCGGGTTGCTACAGGCGTCACTCTTTCCCTTCCTCCACTGGGGGCAAGGCAAAATAAAACGTTTACACATTTTAAAAATAGACTTCGAGTCAAGTTTTAAGGGAAAGCATGTGCACTTTTGTAAAATATAAGATGTAGTAATTATATTCATCCCCCAAGGATCAATACCTCATTCTTCGTACAGCGGTTCCTGGATGGACCAACCATTATTAAAACCTTAAACTTCTATTATTGATGATGTTGCTATTAAAGTCTTAAACTTTTCTCTTGCATAACAAAAGTTGTCGCGGGGCGGGGCAGGGGGCATTGTGTGAGAGGATTTAATCGTAAATGATCTATTTAGATGTCTTAAACTACAAAGCAAAAGTGCCTGCTTGGGGTCTCTTGACACTCAAGGCATAACTAATCTGTGAAGTGATCTTGATCTTGCTTAAGAACATAAGTGCCTTGCTGGATCAAGAAAGATCTGCCTTGTTCAGCATTCTTAGGAAGAATATCAACAACCAGCAGACAGTCTACTAGCAACAAGTCAGTAGTCCAGTAGGCAATCAGGGTTTGTCTTTTGCCCCATGCTGTGTACAAAATGTATGGACACTTGCAAAAAGAAGAGGTTTCTACACATAACAGTATATATGCATGTTACAGAGTACAATTGTCGGTGGGAATGCCTGAATGCATATTCCAGTTTTGTATACAAATGCCATGAATTGATGTGTATTGAATGAATACAAGTTGTAGAGAATGGCTCAGCATGCATTGATATATAGTGTAAATGTCCAGCAAATGCAAACTGATGACATGTACTGTGAAGCTTGTTTAAAAGTCTCTGAATTTATATGCTAATACAAGTGTACTGATCTACACAGATGTTCTGCTGAATGTGCATAAATTAGGAGAAAGGCCAGCAGCAGGTACATCCAATCCCACCTACACTGGGCTGCAAATAATACAGTTCTTGCCCACATGGTTTACAATAAATCTTTGCTAGATAAACAAAGGGGCCAAGGAAGGGAAAGGACAGAAAACATGTCAGGTATGGAGTAAGAGAGTAACCTTTTAAATATATATATAATGGCTTTTAGCAGAGTTTGTTAGGGAATTTTTAAAATCACAGACTTTGAAGTCAGGCAGCAGAGTTCTGATCAGGTACATTTGTGTGATCAATAGCTAGGCCACCATGGTTTTAACAGATTGGGTGATGAATTTTTTTTCTCTTAGACAAGTTTAGGCTACTTCCAGATCCTACCCTGGAGGTACATATAGAGATAATATTTCCCTGGGTTGTGAGTCAAAAGAAAAACAAAGTGTTATCACAGGACCCAGTTCTGCTTGCCCCACAACTAATTCCAATTAGCACTCTGCTTAGTCAGGAAAGTGTTCCAGTATTAGAATTAAAAAGGTTACTTCAGGTCAAGAAAAGGATAGATTGGCAGAAGTATCTGGGAAAGCAGGCGCTCAGTGTGCTAGTATTATGGCTGGCTGTAGTTAATGTTAAAAAAAAACAATCCACATAACTTTTATTAGGACACATAACAGTGTGCAAGCTTTTGAGTTCATGAGAACTTTTCATCAGTCTGAATGTTACAAAAATAAGTAAATATATTTAAAACAAGCAAGGAAAATTCTTTAAAATGATCTTGGTTACACTGTTTCGAATGGTGTTTCATGTTACACCCAACTCTTGAGCAAAAGGTAATAAATAAACTCCAAAGGCATTAACAAATTCCAAAAATTGTTTTTCATTACTTTCAAAAACAACAAGACTTAAAATCCCTTTTTGGAAGAGAGCATAGAAAACATTTGGCAATTTTTGTGAGAGAGACATTTAAGATGCTGCATGATGTACAAAGTCCATCAGGCTGAATTCTGTATTTTACTTCATGTTGTATTCTCAGACAGTCTTTTGCTAATCACCTTATCCTCCAGATGTCATGTTCCTCTCTCTGTTGGCTGAAGAGACCCTTGCCCATCTTGGCTACTAAAATCATGTAAACACCACATAAACAAGCCCTTGATGTTGTCTATAATAAAACAGTTACTAACTCAAGGCACCTTCCCTTGACCACTCAAAGAAATAATTATCTGCCTGCTACTTACAAAACATTCAAAGACAAAAATGATGTAGCTAATTATCATCCAGTCTCTAATATTCCCTTTCTAGGCAAAATGATTGAGAGAAAAGTAGTAGACAAATTCTTGGAGAACTCTTGTGCTCTACACCCTTTTCAGTCTGATTTTAATCCAGACTATGGGACAGAGATGGCTCTGGTGGATTATCCATTTTATTCAACTTCTATGTAAAGCCTTTAAGAGAGATCATTTGTAACTATGGAATTGAATGCCATTGATATGCAGATAACACACGACTGGTGTTACCAATTATTGCTCATAAGATGAAATTTGTAGGTTATAAAAGGAGAGTAAGGATAGGGGGCTTCCTCTGCATGTGCAGAGGCAGGCAGGCCTCCCTCAAAGCAAAGTAACCCAGCCAGGCCTCTCACTGCCTGCCTCATAAGGGAGGCATGGTGTGCTACAAAGGGCCTGCCCATTCTGCATGAAGAGATCCTCAGTGGCCTTCTCTCCAGGGATTTAACCCTTCTCCTGGGAGGGATACTGGAAGTGAGAGAGGTGGCGTGCCTACTGGGAGTAAGGGAAGACTGAGCTTAGAGGCCAGTACCCTGGTATTGGTTTCATTTTTATCCCACCTACAGTCCTTGTGGCATTCAATCAGGCAAAAACAAACTTACGTGGAAGGGGTTGTTATTATTCCAGAGACCATATAGCCATGTACCACAGCAAAAACATAAAAGCAGCCCTGCTGGATCCAACTAGTGGTCCATGGAGTCCAGTATCCTGTTCCACAAACAGGGCCTAGAAGCCAAGGCCTTCTAGGTCTCCTGGCACAGGTATTCAGAAGTTCCCATTACTCACCATACCTAATGGACCTTTTCTTCCTCTTATGAACCTGGCTAAGTTCCTTTTAAAGCCATCTACACTTGTGGCCATTGCTACCTTCACAGGCAGCAAATTCCATGATTTAATTATGGATCGAAACATATCTATCCAAATCCCCTGGTGATACAGTACAGACCCACAGTCACTGTCTGACAGCTGTGGTCAATTGGCTGAAAGCAAACAAATTGAAACTGAACCCAGATAAGACAGAAGTGATGTTGGTTGGGAAGGTAGAGATATTGAAGGACATTGTTTCAGTATGGTTCAGCTGACCCTTTCGGTATTGGTTAAGAGCCCAGTGTCTAGCACCACTGCTAGAGAAGCAAGTAAATGCAGCTGCAAAAAAGGCTTTCTCCCAACTCCAACTAGCCCAGAAGACAGCCCTCTACCTTAACGCTGCTGATCCACCTGGATCCACAGCATGATAACATTGAGACTAGACTACAGTAATGCACTCCACATAGGTCTCCCCACAAAGTCAGCTCAGATACTTCAATTGGTGTGGAAAGTAAACAGAGAATGCATACTACATTCACTCCATTAACTACCTATCAGTTACTGAGCTGCCTCTCAACCACCATCATCAGCCTTCACAGGAACTCACTTACACAAGGCTTCCTTGCCCCACCCCTGGGCCTCCTTCCAATCCCACTCTAGCCTTCCTGAATAGCCCTCTCCTCAGCCTATCAGCTGGAAGAGCTGTATCAGCCTTTTAGCCCTCCTGGCTCCTCCTATCCCAGCTCAACCAGGACTGGTTTGCCTGCCCATTCCCTGGTCAGCACTGTCCATGCTCCAACCCTGGCTTGCCTACCATCCTGGAGCCAGTTCTCTCCAGCTCAAGTTTGGTAGAAGGTAAGGCTGTTCTGGGTTCCAGGGCTGCTGCCTATGGGGTTAATGGCAAGGCTATCCACTGCTGCTGCAAGGGTGGGGTGGATGGTGCAGGGACTGGCAGCACTGGACAGGAAGGTTAGGTTGAGAATGTGTGAATGGCCCAAGACCATCCAGTGAACTCCCATGGCAGAGTAGGGATTTGAACCTGGGTCTCCCAGATCCTAGTCTGGAACTCTAACCACTACAATACCCTGGCTTTTGTGGTGTGGAAGTGGTTGTACAGTAATAAGCAGCCAATTACTGGTGAGTCATGCAAAGGGTATATGATTGCCTGGTGGTTGCTGTCAAGTCTGGCCCTGATTAGTCCTGCCTCAAATGCAAAAACAGCCTTGGAAAGGGCCTTGCACCACCACCACCACGTCTTTTGCTGACTTAACCTAAGGCCTGAAAGCTTTCAGGGCTGTCATTGTTGCCTATCAACCCCAGGATGCCCACTGCAGAGGGCATTTTTATGCAAACTTGAAGCTTTTCTCAGGTTTGCAGAAAGAGCTGTCTTGTCTGTTCATGGCTCCAGTCTCAAGACTGAAATATTGAAAGATGAGGACACACTGAAAATGAAGTATATTGAAGATGTAATGACCAGAATTGTTTGTGTTGAAGTCCATTACGTGTAGAGGGAGGGAGGTGTCTGGAAACCTTGTGCTTGGAGATCTTCATGTTCCATAAAATGCAGAGAATGTGGAGATAATTATAATATATCATGATGATCTGGGAGGTCTCAGATCCAATTTTACAACTTTCATCCCTATTTTTGACAGCAATGTCATAAGTGCTACAAAGCAAGTTAAAGTCCATCACAATTAGTGTTTCTTGCAAAATGCTTATCATTTAAAGGGTTGGCATCTTATTCTTTTGTCATCAATTTTTTGATATGTCACTACCTTAGCATCTGAGAACAAGTTGAGTTTTAAATGTCAGGTATGTCTGCTGAGTTGCTCTGGTGTCAGATGTCTTCTTTCAGTTCACACAACCATAAATAGGAATGTGCTTTAAGTTAAGCTAGTCCAAGTGTGTTATATGAGATACTTATTACTCTGCCACCACTTCATAGAAGCCAAATTGAGTAGAAAGCCTGTAAGGCACTGAGTGGGTGAAAGAGACCTCCAGTATCACTTAACAAGTAATGAGCAATTGGAGTCACTAGGCAGCAGGTTCACATTAGAAGGGAGAAGTTATTCTACAGGACCTGGGAGAGCTCCCAGTGCAGGCCCAGAGGCATGATAAGATATTGCTTCCAGGTACTTCTATTATCACTGTATAGAGTTAGCTTTATAAATATCAGTCTACCAGACTTCTTACATTTTATTTATATATTTTTTCTTAGTACTAGATACCAAATCTTTTTCCTCCTGGAGATGCACAGACTGTTCTCGCTTTCAGCTATAGAGGTCTATGAGCTTTTTGAGGAAGGGAGAACTGCTGACTGTCTGTCTCAAAATCAGTGTAGAGACATCATTCCAGTGGGCTTAAGACAATTTAGGGTTTTGATGGAATTTGACAGGAAAAGAATTAGTATTAATTATATACATTAATTAAAGAATCATGTACTTGTTTATTGTCTTTACTAGTTAAAGCTTTAGTTAAATGGTTTAATGCAAACAATATTTTGATATCTAAATTGCCCTGTTCTATATTACTCAATAATCCTCAAATAACTGAAACTACTTGTATAATCATTAAAATACTAAGTAAGGATTCTTCAGAATTGCTGCCTAAGTGCAAGGGCCGTTTTGTCCAACTTAAATTACCTCATAGGAACTGTGTGCCATTAAAATGAGACTCAAAGAAGTTCAGCACAGACAGCTCCATCTCTCTCACACAAATTTATTCACCTGCTTCCAATTTCTGAACCTCGAAGGTGTTTCTGAACCTAGAGGCCCTATCCTCATATTTTGATTACTGTACCTGTCATCACACATAGATTATTGGCTGACTAAAGAATTCCAGTGTCCTCCTCATCTTCAGGGCGGGGGGGGAGAGAAGTAAGGTCTAAAGTATTCGGAATGATAGTCATACTCAATGAATCAGTTGTAAGGGAATATACCAGTCATATTTCAAATATATCAGTCAGGTATCCATTTCATGAAGTCCGCTGTAGTGACTAGTGGTCCTGAAGACTCCTCTTAAAAATGATTCTGTGTCCTTTCCATCAGAAACTAGTGTATACCTTCCACCAGCTGCCTGAGAGGATCAAAAAGATCTACAACTGTATGGTGGCTATTTGGGGATGAGTTCTTTTACTGACCAAAGGCAGGTTAATTTTATGATAGGATAGGACTCCTATATCTTTAGAAAGTATTACTGTTAATATCTATTAACAGCTATAGTAAAAAAAAATAGCCAGTACACCTTGTCATTCATGGCTGAGAAAGGCTGTACTTGGTATTTTCTTCTCCAAGCTATTAAAGGTACATGAGCCCCCTCTTTTGCATCTGGCCACTGTAGGGTGGAGTGAGAAGTTCACTGTTACGTAAGGAGACTGAAAGAAAGTTACTCTATGAGGCAAACTGATTTAACACAAGAATATAAATTAGATTTAAAAGGTTCCTGCTGTGTTCAAAACATGGGGATAGTTTCTAAATTAAGGTACTGCAAAACAATCAAGGATTGTTATAGTGTGATTTTAAACAGAGTTACACCCACTGCCTCCAATGGACTTAGAAGGATGTAAATCTGTTTAGGATTGCACTGTTAGTTGGCTGTTGAAACTTTTAAAAGTGCAGAACTGCCTTTTAAAATTGTTCAGAAACTGCAGCTGGTCCAAAATGCAGCAGCAAGGATATTGTCAGAGGCTGAATTCAGGGATTCTATCATCCTTGCACTGTAAGATCTGCACTTGCTGCCAGTCTCTTTCTTGGCACAATCTGAAGTGTTGATTCTTACCTATAAGATCCTATAAGCTTTGGGGTCAGGGTAGTTGAAGGACTGTCTCCACCAGTACTAGCAGACTGCCAACTGAGATTCTTTTTGCAAGTCCTGATTTATGTACACCCACCAACAGAAGTAGGGCAGAGGGCAATGCTTGTGGTAGCTTGCTTGTGCAATGACTTCCAGCTTGAGGCTCACCTTGTTACCGAAAATGGTCTCATTGCATAAGTATGATTTCGGGGGGTGGGGGGTGGAATTAGCTAGCAAGAAAGACGGCTATGCAAGAGGCAGTAACTGGAATCGAATCCCCTGTGTCTATGGGGTACCAATCCCAATAAGCCAAGTGAGTCTGGTGCTTCAAATCAATCAGTAACTTTTATTTAAGAACAGAACTTCATGCACATACACGCCAATTACTGGGGAAAATAATCACGGAGAGAGAGAGAGAGAGTCCTAGGAAATATAGCCAGGGGTATGGGAATAGAGCAAGAGGGAGTAATTATATCTACCTATCCTGGAGAGGGGGTCCAGTCCGTAGGAAAGAAGCTTCAAATGTCCCGCGTCGTCAGCCCAGAAAGAGAGATGTGGAACAGCACTTGTGGATCCAGGAAAGTAAGCAAGCATGAACAGAGAGAGAGAGACTCAGGGAAGTGACCCTAAGGGAGAAGCCAGGAAGCTTGCACAATTTGAATGAGGCCAGGGCCTACCTTTATAGGTAAAATCTGCCCTGAGGTAGAGGAGAATCCTCCTAGCAGTTAGGACAAAGACTCCAATGGTTAGTTCCTGGGTTGGACAAAAGGTTTGATGGCTCTGGTCAATGGCTGCCAGGGTGTGTGAAAGCAAATGCAAAGCGTGTTCCAGCGCTTGCACAAAGGAATAGTTTTCTGATGAAGTACACCGGAGCTAGGTTGAGTGTTTTTAGGGAGGGGATACATTGTTCCAGGAACAACTGTCTATACTTATGAATGCCATTTGATCAGTTCCTCAATCACGGATAGGAGATCTCATCACAGGAGGAGGGAAAGGAATGTGCTAAGTGGAGATGACTCTGTCGTCCCCACTTAATTCAGTTATTATCTAAATCGCTCTGGACCTTCCAGAGCTTGGGAGGATAGCAAGACCAGTTGCATCACAATACCTCTGCATTCCAGTGCGGCATTCCTTACCTGCCTGGTTCTCCAGGGCGGGATCTGACAATGGCAAGGGCTCTCTGGTGGCTGTGCTGCAGCCATTTTAAACTCCAGAGGCATGTACACTTTTAATCTCATGAGCAGTCATATAAAAACTGCTATTAAAATGGCAGAGGCCAGACTCACTGCTTACAACCTGACACCTACTCTGCTCTTATTAGGTGTCAGGCCAAAACATTTCTGTTCACTCTTTTTGCAATCTGCTCCTAGCCTTAGGGCTCTTTTGAAGATCATTTAGATTGCCAAATGTTTTATGCTCTGGGTTTTTATGTACTTTTATGTTCCTCAGTTTTTGTGCTTTTATGCTTCTGGGTTTTATTAGCTAGTTTGTAATGGTTATTAATTTTTGTTATTTTTACAGTTTTGTGACTTTATCTTGTTTGATTTTGCGAGCCACCTCAAGCAGGTTTTCTGAAGTAGCAATTTATAAATGTTTTAGATAATAACTGAATAAACAAACAGAGAAGTCAGGCAGGGCTGTTGAGAGTGTCTATACATGGTAGAGACCCACTCCCATCCTTATCAAAGAAATAGTGGGGCTAGATTTTTCCCTTCTGTTCCTTAAACCTAAATAATGTTCCTGTGGGGGAAGCACTGCACATGAATTGTGTCCTCTGTGGGCAGGGATTTTAGATACACTGACCCTCAACAGGCTGGGTATGGCCCTGCTTGGCTAAAAGCAAGCAACTTATTTGTCACTTGCTTCAGTTCTTCCTTGAAAATATCAAATTGCACTTTCCATGTTTGATGGGGTCAGCTGACCCTTGCTGACTTAGTTAAGAGTCTTGGGATTATACCTGACCCAGCATTGTTGCTGGATAAGCAAGTCAATTCAGCTCTGAAGATGCTTTCTTCTTCACTTATCTTGGAGGACCATTTCCTACCTTTTGTAGGCTGATCTGGCTACGCATATCCATGCCACAGTAACCCTGAGGCTAGACTACTGGAATGCACTTGATACAGGCCTGCCCTTGGAAAACAACGCAGGAACTCTAGCTGGTACAGAACACTGCAGCTTATTTGCTAGCAGGAGCTAGGTGTGTATATTACACCTGTTCAGCAATCACTCTACTAGTTACCATTTCGATCAAACATTAAAATATTTTAACATTAAAAACATTTATAATAATGTAATATATTTTGAGTGAATTATTGTATATATGGACACGCATAACACCAAAAACCAAGCAGGAGGCCAATAACAGTTACTGGGATTATGCCAAATAGCAAAAAAGTTTTCACCCGCCGGAGAAAGAGAACATTAGAGTAAGACAGATGAATTTCCTTGGGAAGGGAGTTCCAAAGTTTTGGTGCCATGACCAAAAAGGCCCTTTCTTGGGTTGCTATCCATCCAGCTTCAGATGGCAGGGGCACCCAAAGCAGGGCCTCTGAAGATGACTGGAGTGGATGAGTATGTTCATACAGGAAAAGGTGGTCATTCAAAGTAATTATTACCTATAAAGTCCTTCATGGCCTAGAATCCACATATCTGCAGAATTGCCTTTCAATACACTCTGTTCAGACAGCTTCAGTCATCTAAGAAAAGGTTTTTGAAAGTACCACTCTGCAAATGGGTAAGATCAACAGCCACCTGTACCAGAGCATTCTTTGCTGTGGCTCCCACCAGGTGGAATGGCTTTCCTGGCTAGGCCAGGAGGGGCCCTACATTTCTATTGTTCCACAGACTGTTCAATGAAATTGCTCAGGAAGGCATAAAGGGAATAGAGTTAAAATAACAAGCCTACTGTCTGCAGTTTTTTAAAAAAATATTGCAATGTTTATTGGATGTATTATATGGTTTTAATTGTATTATTCTCTGGTTTTGTAATCCAGTTTTATTGTATTGTTTATTGTATGCTGCATACTATGCTTTATTACATTGTTTCTAATTCTGTAATTGCCTTGAATCTCAACAACAAACGTGGACAAGGGAGGGAAGGAAAGAGGAATTTGCTTATCCCATATCCTTCAGCCCTGATTTCATTTGGACCCCAGAATAAATGCAGCTTGCTGTTCTTATCCCTTGAGACCAAGGCACATCATACCATGAGGGCCTCAGGGCCAAAAGTGAGGGAGAGTAAGACCGTGATTCCCACTTGACCTCAGATCCCTAACAAGGGTCACACGAGGGGGCTTCCTGGTCTTCTGGTGTTGCGTATGAAGATCCTTCTGGATCTGGCACTATAATTCCCTGGAAGCCAGTTTTCTACGAGTTTCCATAAAAACTCTGGATGAAGTAACTCGGGGGGACCCAGCACAGACTAGAAAAAAACCCTCCTGATGCATGACTGGCTCCCCCAGGGCCCTTTTGGCAGCTAGGTGAAGAACTGAAGAAGGAAGGAGAAAAAGTCCTCCTCTCTCTCTCTTTCTCCCCCTCCTTCCTTCCACAAATTCCTTGCACGCCTCCAACATGTAGCTTATTTTGAGACTGAATTAATTAGCATTCTTAATACTGTATCTTTGTTAATTATAAACCGTTCTTTAAAAATCCATCTTTTGGTAAAACAGTGTGCTCCTATTACCTTCTCACAGATAGACACATGTAACAGGGCTTTTGACAGGGCTTTTTTTCTGGGGAAAGAGGTGGTGGAACTCAGTGGGTTGCCAGCACAGGGGGCAACTCTTGGCAGGAAATGGTGCCCCTGGTACCACATGTGCATGCGCAAAGTGCACACATGCTCCCAAGGCCAATGATGTCACTTTCGGTCAGCTGGAACAAGGGGGGAGTTTTTAAAAGTTTAAATCGCCCTCAGCGAAAATGGTCACATGGCCGGTGTTTCTCAACCTTTTTCTGACCGTGGCCCCCTTCCAACCTTATTTCCTTCCTGTGGCCCCCTTGTCCTACTGGTATAAAGGTAGCTATTTTATATGCCAGTAAAGGTGTTGTACTTGAAGGTAGCTATTTCAATGTCTTGTTTGTAAATAGCCAAGGAACAAATAAGCATAAACAGCCACACAAAATGCACACATGCAGTTCTTTAAAAAAAAAAATTATTGGTGAGCATAATTTCAAACAATATTTCAATTAAACCCTATCTGATTAAATCTAACCTAACCCCCACCCTTTCCCCCCTCCTTCTTGACTTCCAACAGCTTTCCAACCCTCTACCCCCCCTACTCTAAGCCCTAATTACTCCATAATCTATACATACTATATTAGTTTTACTGATATTTCTTCGCAAGATTAATAACATACTTATCAAATTAATTTTACTAATACTTCTTCCCATAATTAATAGCATGCTTCTCATATCTTATACTTAACCATAATTCAAACTTAATGATAGTTAAGTTAACATTCTAACTTAATAACATTTATTACTCTTAATAATTTCCTCTTCCCTTACTATATGTATGCTATATTACTTTTTCTAATATATCAATCCCACTTCTAAGTATCAGTTATAAATTCTACCCCTCCTATAGTTCACTGTAATCCTAGCTTAGATTAATATAAACACACATTTCTTCTATTGGTAAAGTCACTTCTCTCTTCTGTTTGTAGTATCATAGTTTAAAAGTTCTCAAACTGCCACAGTTCTCCTTTCACATCCCATTTTTTCTCCAAATATTGTTTCATTTTCGCCCAGTCTGCCATAAATTGTTCTGGGTCTTGGTCTTTCAGTTTTCTTGTCATTTTGTCCATTTCTGCCATGTACAGTAATTTGTAAATCCAGTCCTCTACAGTAGGTACTTCTTGCACTTTCCATTTCTGCGCATACAATAATTTTGCTGCAGCTGTCATGTAAAATAACAATGTTCTGTACTGCACTGGAACATTCTCCATTCCCAAATTCAGTAGCAACAATTCTGGGTTTTTATTTATTTGTATTTGTAAAATCTCATTTATTACTTCTATTATTTCACCCCAATACTGTTTAGCTACTTCACATGTCCACCACATATGATATAGTGATCCTTCGTGCTTTTTACATTTCCAGCACTTGTCTGACATATTAGCATTCCCCAGCGCAATACACACATGCAGTTCTTATTGGGAAACTGAAATTTACAAATTTACAAAAAAAATACCCCACAAAAAGGTAATACAACACGGCTAATAAACAACAATGTTCACATACAAGGGAGAACAAAGCCTCTACCACCATTGCACAAGATTACAGTGATGCAAAAGTCCACAGTTGCAAAAGATGCAAAGAAGTGAAATGAAGAAAGCCTAGAATATCAAATATGTAGGTTTATAACAAAATCTGGAGTCTTTCAGGCCTCCCATTAACTCTGTGGAAATTGTGCTTCTTCTTCCTTATATGGAGTACCCCTGCTCTTTAGCTCCCTCTAGTGGACTCAGGGTTACACTTGCATGAAGAAACAGCACCCCACACACTGTCTTTTCTGTTTTCTTTTCTTGGTCACATCTCTGTTTTCTTCACTTCTCACTTCCCTCTGTGGCCCTCTAGTCTTGTGCCGTGGCCCTCCATTTATGCAATTTTTATCTGTGGCCCCCTTGGAATATCCTGGGGCTCCCTGGGGGGCCATATGGCCCCAGGTTGAGAACCACTGCTCTAGACAGAGGGGAGTTTAGCTTGCCCTCCGCGCTGCTCCAGGAGCGCGGAGGGCAAACTAAACTCCCCTCTGTCTGGAGATCAGAGGGCGGGGCCACTGGCCATGTGACCATTTTCAAGAGGTTCTGGAACTCCGTTCCACCGTGTTCCCACAGAAAAAAAGCCCTGGCTTTTGGTTTTCAGTGTACCCAGAACACTGTCTTCACAGGATGGTTACTCAGTCAACACTAATTAATTGTAAATTGAATCCAGCTCTATATCCTGAATGTAAAAACAATGCTAATGCTGTCGAAGGCTTTCACGGCTGGAGAACAATGGTTGTTGTGGATTTTCTGGGCTGTATAGCCGTGGTCTTGGCATTGTAGCTCCTGACGTTTCGCCAGCAGCTGTGGCTGGCATCTTCAGAGGTGTAGCACCAAAAGACAGAGATCTCTCAGTGTCACAGTGTGGAAAAGATGTTGGCAGGTCATTTATATCTACTCAGGAGGGGTGGGGTTGAGCTGAGTCATCCTGTAAGAGTTTCCCAGGGTGTGGAATGCTAATGGGGGGAGGCTTCACTGTATCCTGAGGAGGTTCTTTTGCATATGGATTGGGGCTTGATGTGCTAATCTTCTCTGCAGGGCTATTGTCGGGTATAGAGTGTTTTGTTAGCCTGGTGTTTTTCAGGACTGGAAACCATGCTCTATTCATTCTTAAAGTCTCTTCTTTCCTGTTGAAATTGTGCTTATGCTTATGAATTTCAATAGCTTCCCTGTGCAGTCTGACAAAGTAGTTGGAAGTGTTGTCAAGTATTTTAGTGTCCTGGAATAGGATACTATGTCCTGTTTGAGTTAGGCTATGTTCAGCCACTGCTGATTTTTCCGGATGGCCAAGTCTGCAGTGTCTTTCATGTTCTTTTATTCTTGTCTGGATGCTACGCTTTGTGGTCCCGATGTAAACTTGTCCACAGCTGCAGGGTATACGGTATACTCCTGCAGAGGTGAGGGGGTCTCTACTGTCTTTTGCTGAACATAGCATCTGTTGTATTTTTCTGGTGGGTCTGAATACTGTTTGTAAGCTGTACTTTTTCATAAGCTTTCCCATCTGATCAGTGATTCCTTTGATATATGGCAAAAACACTTTTCCTGTGGGAGACTGTTTCTCCTTAGTTGTTTGATTTATCCTTGGTTTACTCGCTCTTCTGATTTCATTTCTGGAGTAGCCATTTGCTTGAAGTGCGTGGTTTAGATGATTAATTTCCTCATTGAGAAAGTGCGGTTCACATATCCGTCTTGCACGGTCTACTAATATTTTTATTATGCCTCTTTTCTGTCGAGGGTGGTGATTGGAGTTTTTTTGTAAGTACCGATCCATGTGAGTTGGTTTCCTGTAGACCTTGTGACCTAACTGAAAGTTTGCTTTTCCACCATTGTCTGACAACCAGTTACTTCCAATGGGATAACGAATTCTATGAACAGATGGATGGGGTGGCCATGGGAAGCCCTCTCAGCCCAGTTATAGCAAACTTCTACATGGAACATTTTGAAAAAACAGCTCTAGAATCAGCACCCCACAAACCTACAGTCTGGTTCCGGTTCGTGGATGATACCTTTATCATTTGGAGCTATGGTGAGGAAGAATTGATGGAGTTTTTAAACCACCTCAACAATATCCACCTGAACATACAATTCACCATGGAGAAAGAAACCGAGGGTAAACTTCCATTTCTAGATACCTTGGTCATCCACAAAGCTCAACCCCACCCCTCCTGAGTAGATATAAATGACCTGCCAACATCTTTTCCACACTGTGACACTGAGAGAGCTCTGTCTTTTGGTGCTACACCTCTGAAGACGCCAGCCACAGCTGCTGGCGAAACATCAGGAACTGCAATGCCAAGACCACGGCTATACAGCCCGGAAAATCCACAACAACCAATGCTAATGCTGTTCCAGTAAGAAATTTTCTGTCCAAAGGCAACATGTGTCAAATGAATCAGCTGTTAGCATTTGTAGCAGAACTTGATTTTAGAGCACTCTGGAAATATACCAAGGAGTATATAATGGCACATAAACATTTTTAAATTAGTAATTTTTCTGTTAACTGGTATTTGAGAGCTTGCCTTTTTGAAAATGTTTTTACTACTTATTCCACCTGCATTTTTTTTTCTGTTAAGGAACCCTGAAAGCTGCACATGTTGCCAGGAAATAGGTATCTTCATTTTAACTCTTTGCCTGTTATTTTGTTTTATTTGTTCTTATGGGTAGACTTAGCAAATGAATTCACAAATGGGTTCTGATTATTTATTAACTTTTATTAAAGTGCTAGTGTTTGAGAGCTTGCCCTTTTAAAAAGGATTCCCCCCTCCCCATTCTTAAAACTCTATAAGAGGTCATTTTGCATTCATACAATTTTTTTTTTACAACTAGGGGAGAGGGAAATCAAAACATGGCTGAAACAGCAACTCAATTATCCACACTTTCTGACAATATTTGATATAAAGTTGTCCTGTACACCTTCACTAAGCAGTTCTCACAATTATTGTTAGGAGTGCAGAAGTGTGGGCAGACGGATATTTCAGACACTCAATAGGGGAGTGATTCTGTCACTTCAAGGTAGAGGCTTCCAATTGGGCCCTATTTTCACCCTGCTTCAAACCTTTATTTAATTCCAGAAAGGAAAAATATTAAAATGCTAAGTGGAGGGATATTGTGGGTGAGTTTCCCACTGAGCATCTATCCAAGTACAAGAAGCTTAGAATGTTTTCTAGAGGTGTTTTTCTGTTCACGAAAGCACATCAAAAATGTTTTTTGTTATGAACGGCAGTGGCCAAAACAGCACTCAACTAATTACACCCGTAGAAATTCTGGTAAGGAACTCTTAAAGTTGCACAACTCGCCAGGAAACAGCTCTCTTCATTTTTGTTCTTTTGCCTCTTTGTTCATGTCTTTTATTTTATTTTAAATAAGAAAAAAAATAAGAATCTTGTAATATCTTTTAAAATTCCCAGAGCCATCCTAAGAAGAGTTACTCCAGTCTAAACCCACTGGTTTCAATGGGCTCAGACTGCAGTTCACAGGGTTGCCAGCTCCAGGTTGGGGAATTCCTGGAGATTTGGAGGGTGGAACCTGAAGAGGGTGGAGTTTAGGGAGGTGACGGGCCTCATTGGGGTATAATGCCATAGAGTCCATTGTCCAAAGCAGCCATTTTCTTCAAGGGAACTGATCTCTGTCACCTGGAGATAAATTGTAATTGCAGGATATTTCCAGCCACCACTTGGAGGCTGGCAGCCCTAAAGAGTTACATAGAGGATTGCACTGTAACACATTTATTGTAACCTAAGTTTTTATGGGTTTGAGGCTACTTCAGCTGATAAAGAGAGCTCAACACCATGAAAGCTTATGCAACATACATTTGTTAATCTTTAACTGACATCCTTAGTTCACTTTCATAGAAGTAAACCATTTTGTGAGTAACTTCCTTAGGATTATTCTCTAAGGTGTAGGTTTTTGCTGTAACAGGCTCACATTGCTATTCTACTGGAATCATCTTATAGAGAGAATTGGGAATAGTTTTATTAAATGCATTTGGTCATGCACAATCCATATTAAATATTTCTTCTTTTTAGAAAAATCATTACATCTTTTAACTGATTTGAATTTATAACTGGAAATCACATAAGTATCTAGACTGTGTTTTTAATAACTGCCCATAACTTATTTTCATCATACTAATGGGTTTTCTTTAGATTACATAATCTGTTCATTAGTTCAACTGCCATATAAATACACAAGTAAACTGAAGGTAGTTGAAGTTACCTATTATTGCAACATTTTCCTTTGTTTGACTGCCTTGCTGATTTTTCCTCCATCTCGAAATGACCATCAGAGCTGTAGTCAGAGATACAATAGTATATTCCCAGTACTGAATTAATTTGCAGGCCTTATATTTTCATTTACAGGAGTTCATGAATTTGTTCTCTTAATTTTTCTAATTTATTGGACTTTATACTCTTCTTTCTTTGAACAACAGATATGCTCCACTGCCATTTCAATACATTTTATATACAAAGATAAACATATCACACAGATTTTTTCCATTCTACCACATTTCTGGTACATCCATTATATCTATATTTTCTTTTATCACGTACTCCAGTTCCCTCATCTTGGCTTGGAGGCATCTGGCATTAGCATTTAAACACCTATAAACTCTGTTGCTCTTCAAATGCCCTTTTTGGTTGCATGACATATAAGATGCCAGAAAAATCATTAGAGAGATTAACATTTTTATAGCAAAAGAAATTGAGCACATGACTTTTCATTTTAAAAAAATAAAATATGAATTAATTTAAAATATAAATGAAATAGACCTCAATATCAGTCCCTCTCACAAGGAGCAAGGGTAATGCAAGGATACTAGAGGATGAAGGGCTAGGAAGTTGTCAAATGTTTCATAGAAAAGATGGAGTTGAAGAAGAGATTTAGAGCACAATCCTATGAGGAAGAGTGAAAGCACAGTGGGAGCCAATGAGGTGCTCCACTGGCATATCTCTAAGATGCATCAGCAGAGCGCCCATAACAATATAATAGCATTCAATTTATTCAGGACAACTTAATGCTACACTCAGAGCAGTTTACGAAGTCTGTTATTATTATTCTCATGATAATCATCCTGTGAGGTAGGTGGGGCTGAGAGGGCTCAGAGAGAGCCGTGACTGACCCCAGGTCACCCAGCTGGCTTCAAGTGGAGGAGTGGGGAATCAAACCTGGTTCTCCAGATTAGAGTCCTGCCACTCTTAACCACTACTGGCTCGGTGGCACTGTACGCTGGCTTGGTGCTGATGGTATGCAGCATCACGGGTGCAAGCCACTGTGTCGGCATGGAAAGGGGTGGACACAGGAGAATTTAGTCATCTCTCTATAAGCTGTCCCAGCCCCAATTCTCCCCAAACCTGGCAGAAAGTTATGCCATCAAAAACTATGACATAACCCATAGATGTTCATACAACAGAACAGACCAAGCTCCTCCCCATAGGTCCTGCCCACAAGCCCTGATGGAGCACAGCATGCCGACTACATCCTGTGCTCCACATACCAATGGGGGGAGGAATGGTGTCAAGGAGCAATGACTGGATCAGTGAGTGGTAATTGGCTGTGCCTGTGTTTGCCATTCAGAAGGATATAATTGACTGTCATACTCTGGTGGGTGTTGCCGGGGTTGCTATGAACTCTGGCATGCTTGCTTTGCCATCTTTGTCTTGCAGAGGGACATGTGTTATCTCCCTCTAAGGTATGTCCATAGGGAACAGACCAATAATGCCACTTCTGCATCAGCAGCTGGCCACCACCTGAATGGCCCTCAGGATTGCACCGCCCAAGGAAGTTGTAGGCATAAACTCAAACAAGTTTGTCATATAATCAATCCAAACACTTCCCTTTTTTAAAATACATTTTTTTATTTTGAAAAACAAATTAATAATAAAAGTTGATACAAAAAGAAAAAGAGAAAAATAATTATATAGTTGTATAAATCAGAGATAACTATATATAACAGAATATATAAACCACAAAGTATTTCGCCCCACCATCCTCTTACTTACTTATATTAAAATACATTATATTCAACATTTTATATTCAAAATTTTAAATTACTAATTTGATAACTAATCCATTTTACTGATAATTGTTCTTAGTTTTTCTTAATTATCAGTCAAATCTGGACAGGATTCTGCCTTCTCTTTTGCTGCATATACTGATCTTGCTGCTGTCACCATATATTTAAATAGCTCTCTCTATATTTTTATATTATTTTGTAAGATAATAATATATTTTCAGTGTTTAAGACAAAGCGAAACTGTAGTATTTTTTGCATTTCATGCATTTCTAGCCAATATTTCCTCACTTTCTTGCATGTCCACCACATGTGATAGAATGTTGCATCTATGTGTTGACATTTCCAGCACTTTCCACTGTAACCCTTAAAAGCTTTTGCAATGTCCTTAGGAGTAATATACCATCTTACATTTTATATCAATTCTCTCTTAATATTTGACATTCTGTAAGTTTAATTTCTTTAGTCCATAAATTTTCCTACTGGCTCATACATATATTTTCTCTGAAGTTTTGCATTTATTTTATCATACAATTTTTTACTTGTTCTGATTCTGTGGCACATTGCAATAAAATTTTATATACCTTTCCTAATAGGTGTTTTGAATCTCCAGTGATTAGTTGTTCAAACATTGTTTTCTCTCTTAACCGTCCACTTTCTTTGGGTTGTTGTTCTTTAAGTTTAGACATCATTTGAAAACATTTCCCTTCAAATGATGAACTCATAGGTGAATCACAGCCCACATGTGGGCTGTGGAAAAAGTATTGGAAGAGATCAAAGATCACAAACCTATTGCCTCTCCCCAAAATGTTTGTAACATCCTTTCTGGATTTTGATACCATTTCAGATAATTCTCACTGATTAAAATAAGACATTTTTCAAGATTTGTAGACAATATCATCTAAGGTTAGGTTTAGTTCATTGGGGACTGAGTCTCATTCCCACTCTTCTGTTGTTCTTTTCTTTGCAGTCATTGCTGGCTGGAATCTTTCTAATACCATTTCTGCATGGTTGCTCTGCCTTAACTAGCACCATCTGGCTCATTTACTTGAGATTATAAATCTAAGAAATTGTCTGGTGAAAACAGCATTCCAGCCAGACAGTACTGTATAAACATACATCTCATAGTACACAGTCACAACCATTTCTTTTCCTTTTGCATCCCTGGTAATTCTAATTATTTAATTCCCATTAACTTTTTAATGCACTAAATTAGCTTTTGAATCAGAAAGATGGAGAAATAGCTAATAGATGGTTTTATATATCTAAAAAACCTATATCCTGCATTTTTATTTTAAAATATCCAAGGCAGTTTATGATAATAAGGCTAAAACATGACATTAAAACATCAAACACAATTTTTTTAAAAAAATCTTTCAGCATAAAAACTAAGGCCCTTCCTACACTGCAATGTTTTTGTACAAAAGTTCCAGTATCACTACAGCTGCCAACACAGCACACTAGTAATGGAGATTCCCTGCATTTTCCCTGCCCCGGTCATTGGGATTTTCTGAGGTTTAAAAAAAACCAACAATGAACATAACCAATATACTGTTCTATTGATAAGTCAATCGTCAAGTTAAAAAAAAACTCAGAAAAGATGACATGACAAAGGGATTGGCTGCCTCAGGGACTGAGGCAAAGAAAATGGCTGCTTTCAATATTTATCAATAATGGGAGTACAAAGATAGTTGGGTGGGTAGCTTGCTCAGGGACCATGCAAATGCTTTGTACAATTTACTTGAAACTTGCGGGTTCTTTGAAGGACACTCCGCTGCAATTTTGGTGACATTTGGTTGAAAAACAATAACTCCAGCTTCCCTGGAAGTCTTTATAGGGAATAATGAAAGTGCAATGATGGTTGGGAGGAGCTGCAGTGGAAGCTTGCTTCACTTTCTGAAAGGAAACAAATAACAAGCCACAGCAAGGAAGGAAGGCAAATGAAGAGTTTTCAGTGGAAAGGTAAAAAAAAAATGTTAGTCACTGTAAGAGTAGGGAAATGAATTGAATGCTGGATGGGCTTTTTATTTAAATGCTGGTGGCTGGCTGAAGCGCTCCTGCTGGCCCGCCGGCTGCTGCTTGGTGGCCATTTTAGGAATTAATATAGAGAGATCTTTGGGAGTTTGTAAAATTGCCCCCTTTTGTACAATCTGCTTGAAACTTAGGCATTCTTTAGTAAGAGAGAGGACTGTGTTCTGTGTGATTTTTGTGCTATTAAGTTCAAAAACAGCTGCCCCAGAGCTTCCAATTGGTTCCCCCCACCCCGCCCCCACTTTCCCAATGAAAAGAATGGCCACAAAAATCATGAGAAATTTTTGAACCCCACCCCCACTACCTGGCAATGCCCCACTAGAAAACTACCCAACCACGTTAAACATTTCACTCAACAGCTCTGGGTATGAAACCACACTAAAAATTTCTAGATGCCCACCCCTGATAAAATATACCATGACATACACATTCTATTATATAGCTATATTTCAGCCAGTTCTGTGAGGAGAAGGCCCAATTTATTGCTATAATAAACCAGTAGGATTCATCACAGCACATTGTTTTCTCTGAGACAGAAACCATTCTCTTAGATGACAGTAATATGAGGAAGTCTAGACAAAAAGCATTAAAATGGAACTTTTCACTGAGGTTATATTATATTAAAGCAAGGTCACAGCTTCCTTTCTTGCAAAATGAGGGATGAGACACAGGCACTAAATACATTATTTGGGGGAAGTAATAACTTCTGGATGTCATTATAGCGGACACTTTGTTAGCTATACATATGTGACTGAAAACATTTTAGATGTTCATTTTAGCAGTTCTCTAAACTACTATGCTGCAACTAATTGGCCGACTGAAAATACAACTTGATATATACAACAGTTGTTCTATTGATCCTAGAGAATAATTTATAAAAAATAGTATATTTTACTTGCGGAGTTTTGGCTGGTGTAGGCATATATTAGCTTTAGAATTGCATAAAAGCATTGTGAGACAGAATGGAATGGTAGATAATTCAGAGTTGAGGAGAAAGCAAAAGAGCAACTTGTTCAGATAGATACCTATCTATTTAAAAATAATTTCCTTTCATTTTTTTTGGTCACCTGGAAATTACAAACAACTCATTGAGTAGAGGATTATATATCTTGGGATCTTAATTCATTCCCACATAAAAAGCAGGGTCAAGGGGGCTTGGTGTGCTGGAATGTGGGTGGGGAGTCCGACACAAGCCTCACTAAAGTCTGGAGTTTAACGAAGCTGACCAGGGAACAAAGGAAGGAACATAGTCCAGAGAGCCGAGTCCAAAAGTCAGAGCTGAGAGAGCAGGTGTAGCAGAGAGCTGGGTCGCAGTGGAGTCAGGTGGGTCTTTGCGCAGGTGCTTCTGCAATGAGGGAAAGGGTGTCCTGGCTTAAAAGCAATCACCTCCAAGGCAGTGCTGCATCCTGCTGGCACTCAAGGTCACTACGCCGCTGTTTCAGTGCCTGAAGCCTCGCACTTCGTCTTCTCTCCTGTATAACGAGACACTGTCGCACCCTACGCTGCCTCTCAGGTTCAGGGGAGCTGGGTGGAGATGTTGCCCTGGTCTCAACTGCTGGCACAGGTAAGGGAACAGCTTCTGTCTCTGATTCTGCCAAGGATTCCTCAGCCCGCTCTGGCAAGGGTTCCTGCTGTTCCACTCCCTGCTGGTCCTCCACGTGCCTGACTCCTAACGAGCTTGGAATACTCTGTCCCCTGTCGTCCTCCACGAAGTCTTCATCCTCAGAGGAATCAAAACCCACAACACTTGGATGGCGGTGGAAGGAGCAGGGCAGATGACCACTTGGAAAACTAACATCAACAGAATCCAGTTTTCAACCATGCTGCTTGTCTCAGCTAGTGGCTAGAACTCAGACAGAATGTATCAAATATTTTATGAGCAAGTTTTTCCACCTCTTTGCTGATAACCACTTGGTATACCCAGCCTCAGTTTGGGCAAGTCAAGGCGTCTTCTTCAGGCAGGTTTCAGACAGAAGGGACTTCTTGAACAATTCTGTTTCAACAAAGAGCAAAAGAAAAAACACAGGTGAGTTGGTATCCCAGACTGAATTTATACTCCTGGATCCTCTTGCTCTCTCAGACAGTCCAGTGGCACGCAGAAAGATAGAGAGATAACTGTGCCTTTTAACAGGAATGTTAGTTATCCTAGATTGAATACAATTAAAAGTCCATGATTGAATGCAATTAAAATTAAAAGTACGTGGATTTCTAGTCACCTTTTCAAAAATTTTTAACATGCATTCTCTTCTTCCACCATTTCATTTTTTCTCTCTAAATTAAATATATTCTATGTAGGGTTAACATATCCTTATAATATTTATGTATTTATTTATTTAACAACATTTATATCCTGCCTTTCTGCCTTCATAAGGCTACCAATGCTGTTAACAAATTAAAACTTACATACTAAAATCACATTATAAAAACATTAAAGTCAGCCAACACACATCATTAAAACAGTTAAAACCAGAGCTTAAAAACATATAAATACATAAAAACAACAATTAAAGCATTTAAAACAATTAGAACAGTGGCATGAAGAAGGGATCACTGAGAATACACCAAATGAAACCAAAAAAAGTCTTTACTTTATACTGCTCTGTGTTGATAGACTTCCTTACTTGAACCTTCTGGATCATTTTACTGAATCTTTTCTAAAGCATAGTATGGTACCTGAGGTTTCCTTTTTTCCCCAGGCCAGTGCTCTTGCTTAGTTAGCTGTATATTCAAGAGAAGATTTCAATCACTATTTCTTCATGCTGGGAACAACTTCTGTTGAAGTTGTCATATAATTGCCTCCTTCTAATTTGGTAAGGCCAAAAGCATGTGTGTGTTTTCTGTTAGAGTAAAAGATTTTTTGCTTCCCCCTCCCCCTTATCTCCCCATCTCTATGTATCTCTCTGACAGAACTGTCCATCCACCAGCACTGGCCCCCTCTGGTTAGCGTAATGTTTGGCAACAAATGGGTAGAATTCTTTCAAGCAGTGTTCAGTTAAAACAAAAAACAAAGGTGCCGAGTATAAGTACTCTTTATCAACTACACCTAAATCTTAGAAAGCATAGATACTTGGAAACAATATATAGACAGGCAGAATGGAAGCATAACTCTACAAAATAACATGAAAAGTATTTTGCATGCTGTTCCTTTACCTACAAGAGCATCTACACCCCCTTTCCTGTAAATCGTTCAAGATGGAGATACAGCCTGATATTTTGACATAGACTCACTGGGCTTGCACCCCCTCCCAGTGTCTCGTGACCCAGAACTTCCTCCCAGGCTATCGCATTTATGAATGTTTACTTAGCCTAGAAGGTCTTTTGGGGGCCAATCCAAATTTTGGGTATTGGTTCAAAGTTTCCTTCCAAGCCAACTCTTGATAAATCACATCAAAATACTGGATTAAATATGTGTAGCCCATCAAGAGGAGATAGCAGTAATCCATCTGTGCCACCTGATAACTTAGCCAAAAGATAAAACTGGGTCCAGGGTTCAGTTTCCTTTCCCAACTTATTGATTACCACATAACTGCCCATTCCTTCTTGGAACGGAACGTGATCTAATCAGATTCCTTCAGATAAGCCTTTGCTATTCTAAAAGAATACTTATTTCCCAACACTTAAAAGCCCAAGGATTCCCCAGGCACATAAGCCATCGTTTACCATTACATCTGAACCAAACCATTATGTTATAGGTGGGGAAGGCTTGCTGTTTAAATAGTCTCTTTTGGCCATAGCATTTGAAATAACAACAAAGTTGTTGTTTTCCACCAGATGGTATGGATCCTGTAATATAGCACTGAGAGTGCAGAATATTTTTGCTACTGCTTGATGCCCAGATATTATGGCAAGTATACAAATAACAGATGCTGTTTGCCATACCTCTGTGGGATGTTGTAGAGAAGTGGGTCAACAAAGCACAACAGCCTAGCAAACTATTTATCACCATGCATGCATTCTTTTAATTCAAAGGTTGGCAAACTAATACTTACTGGGCAAAGAAAATGGCTGATATTTTAAGATTCAGAGAAAGCCAGACAAGTTCTTCTGAGTTGAGCTATTCATCTCCCAACTCAGGATTGCTAACCCACACTGATTTGGTCAATGGATGTCATGGCAGAATAATTACCAAATGCTAACAGGATGATTAGATTAAATTGTTTATAAGTGAAAATATTTTTTATCAAATTACAATTTTAGTTCTATTTGAACACTGTCTCCAGATCATTTCTTAATAATTAACGCCAATTAATCCTTAACACTCTGTGTGTGTGTGCGTGCATGCACGCACGCGTACATGCATGTGCACGCGCCTGTGTGCATTTAATTGGGGGGAAGAAGCACATGCATAACGGTTCTATGGAATGAATGCTTTATTCATCATTCAGCATGAAGACAACTGATGCTTAATCAGTCTGAAACGCAGTCATCATAACCCATGCATCACACAACCAGAGCATGGCCAGTCTGGCTGTTGTCCGCACAAAGCAAGACTCAGACTTGACCTGCACATATTTATAGACATGTCAGGTAAGCAATTAATGAGCTATGTAGACTGAAAGTGGGGCATAAAGGCATACTGAGAGGACCGGGGAGAATAATATCATCCTCTAATACTCTGTTCTTTTGGCTGCAATAGATAGGGCTACCCTTCCAAACTTTATCATCATTGAGAGAAACCTACTCATTATAACCAGATAGCCACATTCTCAATAATATACTGAAGACTTTGGGAAGTAAAAGGAGATGAAAGGAAAAGTTGGATGTGTGTGTTTTTAGAATTCCAACTTACTTTTAAGGAATAACTATGAAATTGATTGGTTTTTAAAAGTTTTGAAATTTGCAGAATGATTTGCACATGTCTTGAACATATTAAACAGATATGTTGAAATGATTTTTAAATGTCATGAGTTTTTATGCTTTGTAAAAATTATTTCTAGTGCTTTTGGACAAATGAGATGATTTTCTTATTTTGTGATTACTTCATAAAAGGAATTGAAGACCACCACAATAGCTGCTTGGTAACAACTGCTACTGTTGTGTTTTCAGCTCTGCAGCTCACAAAAAAAAGCAGATTGTATGCATGTTTGAGGACTGAAGAACCAGTTGTTACCTGTATTAATAATATACTGAAAAGGCAACTTTCCTCTAGCTTAAACTGGCAGAGTTGCTGCTGTTTTATGATAATTTGCTCACTGATAATATATTCTGGATGGAATACCTTTGGAACTAATTAAACAACTCTTGGCAATCTCTCTTATTTATAAAGGAAAGGAAAATATATGAGACAAGGGAAATAAGCATATATTATTTTCTGATTCACAAGTATCTTTCTTAAACTAAAGAGTAAGGGTGGCAATACCAGCAGCAAATGTGAAAGTGTGATTCACTGCCATGGATTGCCTATTATTTCCATCTTGGGAGAGTGCCTAAAGGGAAGGAGTATTAAACCAGTACCTCATGTTACATTACTGATACCAATGAAGTAGATTAAGATGTAAGAACTACTTTGCTTGAATCCAATTTAAACTACATCTAGCCCAGTACTCCGTCACCAACAAATCACTGGCACATAAACAGAACAGGATGCCTGCTCTTGTTAGCTGTTTATCCCTATCAGTATTCAAAAATACTTTGAAACATGTCATTGCTAGTAGTAATTAGTGATAGAAGAACCTGTCTTTCATGAGGTTTGTCTTTGTATTCGACAGGATATGTTGTTCCTGACATACTTTTGTCCAGTCTACTCATTTTAATAAGACCATGGGAATTGCAGTAGATTTCTTAAAACTGTATAATAGCATAGTTCTGGAGAAAAGCTCAGCACTGGTCTGAAATAATACCTTTTGGGTGTACCCTGGTTAAGCCTCCTGGTACTTAGAGGTAAACTACAAGAGACGAATTACATGAGGACACTCACATGAAGGGAGTTGCAATGTTGGCTGGGAAGCCGAGTTTTAAAAGACAGATCAAAAGGCTCTGTCAATTTCCCCTCTCTACAGAGCCACAAAGATTACTCCTCAGAGGGTTTATTTCCTCTTTGCCTCCTAGAAGGGGAGGTGAAACTGACAGAGGTGAGGCAAACAGGAAATTAACAAACTCTCTGAGAGACATCTTTGCTTACTCTGTAGAGAGGGGAAATTGACAAAGCCTTCCAATCTGTCTTTTAAAACTCAGCTTCCTGGCTAACGTGACTCCCTTCACGTATGTGTCCTCGTGTAATTCGTCTCTTGTAGTTTAGTGAACAAACTGTGGTGTGTCAATGTGTGTATCTGTTTAAGTCAGAAAGTAAAACCAGGGTGCATGGTGCCATGCAAGATTCCACTGAAGTCTAGCTGCATGGGAGAATAGTTATATTTCATTTGGTAACAGAGTTACCCAGTCAGAAGCATTTTCCTCAATGTGCAGTAATTAATCCTCAGGCACTTAAATTGTAAAAAAATAGAACTTACAGTTTATTGAGGTAGATTCCATTCACAGAAATATCTTGTTAGAAGAAAGAACTAAAGCATTCTTTCCCTATAACATGGCTGACTAGTTCGGCATTGAGGCTACACAAGTGTGAGAGGGAAATTCCCCACTGCAGGAGAGAGAGAGGTAGATATGACCATAGGTAAGAGAGAAAATCTCTCAGTGAATACTGAAAGTCTCTCTACACAAGATATCTTACATAGGAACGCTAAAGTGTAGGAAGATGCAATGTTAGCCAGGAAGCGTAGTTTTAAAAGACAGAGTCAGAGGAGATTGTTCCTCAGAGGGTTTGTTAATTTCATCTTTGCCTCCCCAAAGGGGAGGTGAGATTGACAGAGCCTTCAGGGAGATAAAAATGAACTTAACAAACCCTCTGTGCAATCTCTGCCAGCTCTGTCTTTTTAAACTATGCTTCCTGGCTAACATTGTGTCTCCCAACACTTGAGTATTCTGTGTAAGATGTCTTGTGTAGAGAGACTCTGAGGGGGGGGAGAGAGAGAGAGAGAGAGGAGTCGGAGTCTGAAGGCATTCAGGGTTGAGCACATCTTAGAACAACTCTGTGCAGAAAATGAATAAGGTGCCAAAAACTGTTCTTGCCACTCTCATTTTAATCATCATCATACTTCTGAAAACCAAACATTCTGAGGGCCACAGGCTTAAGTATTGCTTTAAAAAAATAACATTTAAGGTTTTCTGCATAGACATTAAAACGGAGGGAAAAAACCTAGTTTATAAGTTAATAAACAACAACATATATAAGCCAGCGTCTTGAGTTTCTGTCCAGCTGTATGCAAATTCACCCAGAGAAAAAAGGAACCCAGAGACAGGAAAGTCTCAAACAAACTAGGTGGTTCAATCTCCCCAGGGAAGGCTATTAGGGGTCTGAATGGCTGTGAGCAGCACTTGGGATGGCAGTCAGGGAGTTGAACACCTAGATAAATATACTTCCCCTTCCTCACTCTATTCCAACCTCTGGCTAATTTCCTCGGACTCTGAGTATTTGTGCCAACCATTTATTGCTTCTTGAGTGCATGTCTTTTCCCTTTAAAGTTACTCTTTGCTTTGAAGAACACTTGTCTCGAAAGTCTCCTTGGGGAGAGGACGCCATAGACATTGATGGGGATCTCGCTTGTTACACTTCTTGCATAGTCTTACTCCTTGCCTCTAATTCCCCTCTCTTACTTGTAAGGAGTCTCATTCCTGTAATAGATTGATCAATCAACTCTCTCATTTTACTTAGTGATGTTTCTGAAGTTTGTATTTATCTGGCTTGGCGTATGAACTTTAATGCTCACCTGTCGTCCAAGACAAGCATAACAGTCTCATTACAGCACTTAGAGGGTCATAAATTATGGAAGCTGGTATGGAGCTTTATATATAATTATGATATTGTGCTTTTGCATCAGAGAACATGCTTTCTTCTAATTTGTCTCACTAGTGGGTGTTGTTGGTATGGTCTTAGGAACGTATGAGTCAAGCAAAATCTTTCTCTTCCACTGCTCCTGATAGGTTCCATACTTCAAAGTGCCATCTTGGTGCTAAAGCTCAGTTGCCAAGGACATCTGTTTATAAACCAAGGCTGGTTCTGTTTACTCTCAAGTTAATTTAGTCATTCTGAGTGGGAAGCCAGTCTCCTTTTCATATGCTACACAGTGGGGACAGTGTTGTTGATCCACTTATAGCAGGCAAAGGTGAAAGTAGTGGATTCTGAGATTGTGTGTAGTGGGTGGACTGTATGCTGAGGAGTAGAACTAAATAGAAGCCCCCATTTATAATTAGAAGTTATTAGGAACAGGATTGAAAATAAATAGTCAATATCATAATGCTATAGAGACATTCTAGTCTCTATAACCAGCCAGTTTGGTGTAGTGGTTTAGAGCGCGGGACTCTAATCTGGAGAGCCAGGTTTGATTCCCCACTCCTCCACTTGAAGCCAGCTGGGTGACCTTGGGCTCGTCACAGTTCTCTGGAGCTCTCTCAGCCCCACCCACCTCACAGGGTGTTTGATGTGGGAATAATAATAACATACTTTGTAAACTGCTGTGAGTGGGCATTAAGTTGTCCTGAAGGGCAGTATATAAATCGAATGTAGTAGTTGTTGTTGTTGTTAGTATAGCCTTCTCCTTAACCCATTTTTATACTATCTATTAAAATTTTCTTCATATTTTGCTTGGATCCTGTTAGTTTTTTTTCAGCCATCACCTCCACTAGCAGCAGAAGCAAAAGCAGTCTGGTACTCAAGGTACAGTTTTACCATGCAATCTGTTGTGTGTGCAGATCTGACCAAGTTGCCAAACATGAAAGAATTCACATACACTTACAAGCACCAAAGCAAGGGTCTCTATAGGAGGTATAAGATCTTAGACAGTCTCACACAAAAATGCATAACACTTCAGGGTTATACAGTCACTATGCAGCACTAACTTGACTAGATAGAAATAATTTGTACTGTGGTGAGCAAGTCTTAAACAAAACTGTGAGTGGGGAGGGGATTGATGGATTATTATTATTAGTTTCATTTATAGTCCATCTTTCTCACTGGGACCCAAGGTGGATTACAAGTATCGTTCTCTACTGCCAATGATGTTGCCATAACTAGAAATATTTGCTGTGCTACAGAGTTTTGATTGCATATTTTCCCCCTCCGCTGCCTTTTTCACCTTTGTCTGCCTTAATTGGCCTAGCAGGATTGCAGACTGCTTCCCTCCTCTGGCAGTACACTAGCTCTTCAGAGAAGGGAGAAAAAAATCATACAACCCTGGGATTAGGGTCACCAACTTCCAGATGGGGACTGGAAATGTCCCAAAATTACAACTATATCCAGACTACAAAGATCAGTTCCCCTGGAGAAAATGGCTGCTTTGGAGGCTGGGAAATGCTTTCCAAACTTCATCAAATACATGCATAAGATCATTTAAAGCACTCTTCAGTTTATTTTTCCTGTAGTCCTCCCTTCTTATTCTGAGCCATTGAAATAAATATGGTACTGGTTATTTGAAAATTCTTCTTTGGTATTCCTGCAAAAATGTCATCAGATATTCATCTAGGTCCTTTGCATCCTCTCTGTTCACAGCAAATAATTGAATTTGAAGTGTGTGATTAAATTTAATATATCAGAACATTAATCACACTTTGTTCTAACACACACCTAATCTAATTAGTGACCTACTTAATTCTCAGTCAAAGCATTTAGAGAAACTATTGAAAACAATATTTATCTAAGGGAGGAAAATCTAATAGATGCTAGAAAACATATATTTTATAATAAGCAGAACATAAACATGTCTCTAACAATTCTGGTCCTAGGGAGGTAGAAGAATAAATGATGTAAGGCATTGTATTGGTCCCATTTGTTATATCTATAGTCTGTGAGTTTTCACCATAGTGTCTGAAGGCTTCAGACATAGAAATTCATAGTATAAATATGATTTTATCTATTACAATTTTATCCCACACTTCTTGCAAGATGTTCAGGGTGGTGTACACCCATTTTATTCTCAAAATTTCCCTGTGAGATGGATTATACTGAGAGAATGGCCCAAGGCCATCCAGCAAGGTTCATGGTTGAGCAGGTATTTGAATCCAAATGTCCCAGGTCTGCAGACTGATCCTGTTTTGTTATAGTTTTCCTGAGCATTTTGTTCTAAGAACAAAGTAAAGAGAAATTAGTCCCAGTTCATGCATCATTTCCTTCTCTATCTTCTCTTATACATAGATGGACTGCACATAGATGGACTGCACTTTTTAAAAAGCTTAGAAGGGCTGTACAGACAGTTGAAGGATTGTAAAGGATTAATACATCACAGAAACAGAGAGCTTTGAGTGACAGGCCTACTCCAAAGTATCTGATTGGGTAGCATGAGCTGAACAGAGAGAGACTTCTGAGCTGGATGCTGGGGAGAAGGGAGTCTGATTTCAGCCCTAGCTAAGAGGAGTCAAGTACTGACAGTTTGGAGATTCAGCCCTGACTGAGAGCACTTTAACACAGACAGGAGAACTGGGGGAAAGTTGGCAAGGAAGTTTGAGAAGTAGGCACAGACTCCCATTCAGGCCAAAGAAAGGGGATAGATCTTCTAAGGAGAAGAGATTTTCCCTACCCAGTCAAACGGGGAGTTAGCTCTGAAGAGTAAAGAAGTCCCTGGTCTGGTGTGGCTAGAAACTGCCTTTGGAGACCTTAAGAGTTAGTTAAAAACTGAAGACGAGTACTGGTGTTTCAAGAGAAGGGGTTTGGGTACTGGAAAGAGGGTACCAGCCCTCTTAAAATCAAAAGAGTAAGAGAATACTCAAAGAAAGTGTACTAGAGTGTACTAGAGTGACTGGGAAAACATAAGATCAAAAGCCTTTCAACATAAAGATTTAAGTAACTGTGAAGAGCTTAAGAAACTCTTATTAGTCTGAAACCTAAGAACTGAAGTCTGCATGTACTGATTTTAACTCTGAGTTATCTGTATTGAGTTACCTCAGAAATTTTCAACCCCGGTATTCACCTGAACTTTCCCCTCTTTGTTAAATATAATATTTTATTTTTGAATTTAAAAATGCCTCTAGTGCCATTTAAGTTGTTTAAGTCAAACAAAAGAGGAGAAGGGGAACGTCATAGCCCTCTATGCATTGTCTCCCCCCCCCCCCCCACTTTTAGAGAGAGAAGGAAAAATCACACAAAATAGGCAATAAGAAGCCCTCACATTATCTGTTTCAGGAGATACATGAGGCAAGCATTCATGGCCAATCTTCTGCCATGTGGCCCTGCACTAGGTGGACTTTGATCATGAAATCATAAATCACTTCCTCCTATTCCTCCCCTAACCTTGGCCTCAGCTCTTATACATAGCCTAGAGAATATCTTATATAAATGCTTTTTAAAATCATTCTTGTCATTCTTCTTTTATAGTTGATATTAGAAACAGATGAGGATTGGAACTTGATATTTCATCTGCAAGACATTTGAAGGCTTATTCTGAGCCAATAGCAGATTCTAAATAGTATTCAGACACAACCCTGTGTGGAATGACTATATCCTTCAGTTGAAATATTTGGAGGTAGAACTAGAGATTAAAAAATGTGCTTTAGATTGGCCAAAATCATTCCTTAGGATGGGTTTCAGAAGGTTGTTCTTGGGGACAAGTTTTCTACAGTGTGGGGCCTGCCTTGGGTGAAAATCATTAGGAAAATTAGGAAAAATCATTTGTAGTTTTGGAATAGGGTGTCATGCTGACATTTCTTTATCCAAATTGCCTGATGACTTGCTAGGCTCAGAACCAGTGTCTAACTGCTGTAGTTAGTGAAACTGAATCTGCATATCATTCTCTTTCTGCAGACACTCCACTGGTTATCAATCGCCACCCCAGACAGAAAGAAGAGACAGACACAAGTGTTGGGAACTAATGGGCCATATTTATTTGGCAACAATGTATCATTGAACATATATACATGGCAAGGGCCTAACTAGCGGTACAGGTCAGGCCCTGGGGTCACCCCTGGACCTCTGCCCTAACCTGTCTGGGTGAGCCCCACTGCCCCGAGCGTGAGCCATCCAAGCTCAGCACTGGTCTGAAATAATAGCCAGCCAGGCAAATGGTTCCCTCCTCCAAGCCTATAGTACCTTGCCGTAAAGTAGGAGGGCCTTACTTGTACAGGGGGAGCCATGTGGCAGTCTGCCCTCTCAGCTGGCACCCATCAAGCAGTACCAATGATCCTGACAGACCCCAATCCCCCCCCAAATGGGGATGTGCCAAGGGTGCTCATCAGCTTGCTCATTTCTCCCCCTCCTAATCCTGCCAGTGATAGGCAAGTGGTGGCCTGGTGGCCTGTTCCAAAGGACTAGGCATAAGGCCAATAGAGCCCTATTTTAGGCATTAGAGGGTGGGCTAGGGATTTATCTGCCCCACCCACAAATAAGGGCTGAATTTGCTGACTTCTACAGAGGGGATGGGGTTTACTTATCAGTGAAGGGCTATAACATCTGCTTAGATAACCTGTGGCAAGGGCTTTGGTTGGCAGTAGGCAGTAGGCCACCAAATGGGGATGTGACAAGGGTGCTCATTGGCTTGCTCATTTCTCCCCCTCCTAATCCTGCCACCACTAGGGCCAAGCCTCTGCTTAGGCCCTTGTGCTCCACAGGTGGCCTACTGCCCCACAATCCACCTGCCATGAGGTTTGGAAAATTCCTAATATATACAGTCTATAGTAAGACCCACATTCTGACTGGTCAATGGGCCACTGGTCAGCCCCCCAGTGCTCCTGAACTAAACCCAGAAGCCATTGGGCCCCAAGGCAGTGGAAACTCCAAGGAAACTCCACTTCCAGGTGCCAACACTCTGGAGACAAGGCTTGGTGCCCCACCAACTGCTGTAGCTCCCATAAAGGAGGCCAGCTAGCAGCCATCTGGCCCTGGTGAGGTAACCTTCTTAAGTCTCATTTACTTGTCTATCTCCTCAGGTCCACCTCATCATTCTCCTCTCCTTCCTGAAGAGGAGGGTTAACCCCCAACATGCTGCTCTCTTTATGACTGTGTCCCTGGTGGACTGAGTTAAGTAATAACCCAGTGGCCAAACTGCAAAACCCAAAGGCAAGACCCAAGACAATATAACCCAGGAGTCTAATTGCCTGACCCCTGGAGCCCCCATAGCCATGCACTAGGGGCCCATGGACTTACCTGCCTTGTCAATCAAGTCCACTGTCACCTCAACAGGATCAGATTATGGCAGCCTAGCTCAGATTTGCTACCATCCGTCAATTGTGCTAATCTAGTAGAAAGATCAGATCATATCTTAGACTTCTGTGTCCTGTGTGACAGCTTTTCAGATGTCAGCAGATGCAATAACACAGCATGCCATTAGGTGGCATGAGTGACAAAACCTAAAACCAGCTCTTTAGGCCCACAAAGGCTGCAAAATTGAGCAGGGAAAAGGAGGAGCTTGGCTCATCTGAGCAAAGCCTTTTGAAGGCACCTCTCTTCAAAGAGGTAAAATCAGCAACTGCCTGTGCACACACATTCTCTGGGGTGGAGTGAGAGTGAGGAGGAAGCATATTAGCCCAAGATTCACTCATGTGATGACAAAACATGGTTTGGCATTACATGTGAAACAAGCCAGAATCATTACCAAAAATGAACTATTGCACTGGGTAATGATTTTAAAACCTGTCTTGGATATCTAATTCACCTCCTCCTTACATGACCATAAAATTTTATCTCGGGAGGGCACTGTCACAACCAGCATTCCTTTTTCTTCACACATACAGAGCTTTAAGCATTCTCTTCTTGACCCAGGCTTTTACCTTTGGGGTTTGAATCCTACAGCTAACACTACCTGTGGCATTTTGCCCTGTTTGTGTGACCTATATATTGCTGCCTCCCTGACTCCCTCCACTCCCTCAAAAATTCAGGTTTAAGTGGTATTATAGGAAGGCTTTGTTAATAGATGGTAGTATAACAGAACAGTCAGTGTGTGTAGGTGGCTGTGAGGTAAAAATCAGGAGTAGACTTTATTTATAAGAATGTAAGTGTGGATGCACAAGTTTTGATAAGCGTATCAGTTTCAGAATAAGCTCTTTTTAAAAAAAATTTTTTTATTGGATTAGAAATCAATCAATATTATACTCATTACAATCAATTTCCTTTAAATATTCCAATTCTAACCCCCTCCCTTTCCCCCCCTTTTGTTGACTTCCAACAGTTTTCCAACCCCTTGTCCATTTTCCCCCTACTCGTTTCAAACTTATTTTATTCTATTCTATTAAACATATACTTTCACTCTCTTCTAAGCTTATCTATTATAATACAGTGCTATTTCTGTTCCCTTTCCCATTTAACTTATCAACTAAGTATTACATTCCTGGCATATATCCTTTAATAATAATAATCATTTATCTAATTTTTGTACTCTACACTCTATCTTACGCATTCTAGTCTCATCAATATGGGACAAACAATTTGTCCCTCATTCTACATGACTTTAAATACTTCTATAGACATTGTCCCGAATGATTGGTATTGTTTGTAACAGAAACATCACTCTTGGCAACACATTCATCTTAACTACTGCAATTCTTCCCAACCATGACAAATTCAATCTATTCCATTTAATCAAATCTTGTTCTATCTGAGTCCACAATTTTTCATAATTATTCTTGAATAGATCTATATTATTTGCAGTCAGTTCAATTCCCAGATATTTCACCTTACTTGTTACTTCACAGTCTATTTCCATTAATAACTGTTGTTTTTGTTTAGTCATATTCTTACATAATATCTTTGACTTCTTTTTGTTTACATAGAATCCTGCCAAATCTCCAAATTCCTTAATTTTCTCTATTACCTTTGGCATGTTCTCAGTTGGATCTTCCACAATTAACATTATGTCATCCGCAAATGCTCTGACCTTATAGGAAAAGTCTTTTATTTTTATTCCACGGATTGCATTATCTTCTCGAATCTGTATCATCAATATTTCCAAAACCAAAATAAACAACAGTGGAGACAACGGGCAACCTTGTCTTGTACCTTTACCTATAGTCAGTTTCCTAGTCACCTCGTCATTCACCACAATTGCTGCACTCTGGTCTCTGTAAATTTCTTTCACTGCTCTTATGAATCTTTCCCCCATTTGTAGCTGTTCCATGGTGGCAAACATAAAGTCCCAGTTCAAATTGTCAAATGCCTTTTCAGCGTCCACAAAGAAGAAACCAACCTCCTTATCGCAACGCTTGTCATAATATTCAATAGCATTTATAACTGTCCTTAAGTTGTCTTTGATTTGTCTATTTGGTAAAAAACCAGCTTGTTCCTCCTCAATAACTTCGGAAAGCCATCCCTTTACTCTTTCCGCCAATATCTTCGCAAAAATTTTATAGTCATTATTAAGTAATGAAATAGGTCTGTAGTTTTTAACATTAGTCAAATCCTGTCCTTCTTTGGGGATCAATGATATATTGGCTTCACTCCAAGTATCTGGAATCCTTTGATCCTTCAAAACACCATTGATCACTTCTTTTAGGAATGGCACCAGTTCATTGACCATTACCTTATAAAATTTAGCTGTAAGTCCGTCAGGTCCTGGCGCCTTTCCCAAATTTGTTGACTGTATTGCCGTCCTTATCTCTTCCTCCGTTACTTCACTATTCAGTTTATCTCTCCATCCCTCCGAGATTACTGGGAGCTTCATTTTCCCCCAAATATGTTGCTATTGAGTCTTTGTTCACTTCTTTTTTATTGTACAGCTTAGCATAAAATTTGTAAAAGGCTCTACTAATAGCCGTCTGTTCCAGGTATACTTTATTATCCTCACATATTTTATTTATTGTCTTCTTCTCCTTTCTCTTCTTCAATTGCCACGCCAAATATTTCCCAGGTTTATTTGCACCTTCAAACGACTTTTGGTTCATTCTCTTAAGATTCCATTCCAATTCTTTGTTATTCATTGCTGTCAGCTGCTCTTGAAGGATTTTAATGTCCTGATATATTTTCTTTTTCCCTGGCCTTTTCTTTAACTGTATTTCTTTGGCTTTTATTTTCTCCATAATCTCCTGTCTCTTCTCCTCTCTTTTTTTCCTGGCTCTTCCATTTAAGTCCATTAATATGCCTCTAATTACTGCCTTATAAGTATCCCATACCTTATTGGTTGGTACTTCTCTATTCATGTTGTATTGTATGAAGAACTTAGTTTCCTTTCTCAACATCTCCATATTTTCTCCCTCTTGCAACAAGTCCTCATTTATTCTCCATCCTTTCCTTTTAGTTCTTTTCCCAAACTTCCACATAATTGGGTTGTGATTTGAGCCTACCATAGGCATTATTTCCACATCCTTAGTCCAAAGCGCTAAGTCTTTTGAGGCCCAGATCATATCAATTCTTGATAACGTAGAGTGTCTCGCGGAGAAAAACGTATATTGTCTGCCTTTGGGATTCTGTCTTCTCCATACATCTTCTAAGGTTTCCTGTTGTGTTAATGCAAAAAAAGTATTTGGTAATAGTCCTCTTTTCTTTTGTACAGTTACTGATTTTTTATCCTGTTCCAAGTTTGTAACTCCATTGAAGTCTCCTGCAAGAATTATCTGGTCATAAGAAAATTCATCTAATTGCTTCCTCAAATCCTCAAAGAAGCTTTCTTTTGCTCCATTAGGTGCATAAATTCCAATCACCAACACTCTCTTTAAATTCCATGTACATTCCACTGCTAAAAATCTGTCTTCCACATCCCTCACCACTAGTTTTGGCTGTAGCTCCTCTTTTATATACAATACCACTCTTCTTTTTTTCTTTTTTGAGGCTGCTACAAAGTCATTGCCCAGTTTGTTCATTTTAAGATATTTTACATCCTGCTTTCTAATATGAGTCTCTTGCAAACACACAATATCACATTTTTGTTTTAATAGCCAGTGGAAAATACTTTTTCTCTTATTCGGTGAATTAAGTCCATTTACATTCCAAGATAAAACTTTGCACTCCATATTCATAGTCTTGTTGTTGGTAAGTCCTTTTCATTGTCCCTTATAAACTTTTCCATTTCTAGTTCAGATCTGATGCGCTTTTTCACTCCTCCAAATTCAAAGGACACTCCTTCCGGTAGTTCCCATCTGTACCTTATTTTCATGTCCTTCAGAATCTGAACTAAAGCTTTATATTTTTTCTGATCTAACAACACCGATCTGGGTAGTTCCTTCATAATAATAACCGTCTTGCCATCAACCTCCAATGGATCTTGAAACTGTTTGCTCACAATCATTTCTCTTATATTTCTAGTCGTAAATTGTGCAATCACATCTCTTGGTAATTTCCTCTGGGTCGCAAATCTTGAATTTATACGGTACACCACGTCTAGGATAGCCACAATTTCCTCCTCCTCCTTCCCCAGGTATTCAGCTAACACCTCAGTAATCTGTTCTTGGGCCGTCTTTCCTTCCACTTCCGGCAAACCACGAAACCTCAACTGCTTCTCCATATGTTTACTCTCCGCAACCGCCATTCTTCCCCTCATCGCCCTCATCTCTGTTCGTTGCGTGTCTGCTAGGTTCTCCACCGCATTTTCCACTACATTGACTCTTTGCTGTGTCACCTGCAAATCATTTTGTATTGTTTCCATACCCTTCTTCACTTCTGCCAGTTCATTCTTTACTGTCTCTTTAACCTCTTTCACCAACTCAGGTTTCATATCCTTAAGCTCCTTAATCGCTTCTGAAAGTTTTTTATCTAAGTTCTCTATCGCCGTTTGCCACTCTTTTTTCGACATCGTGGGGCTTGCTTTGCCTCGCTCCCACGAGTCCGCTCGCTTCCTTAACTCCGTGGCGCTTGACTTAATGTCCTTTTAATTTAAATGTCCCGGTCTTTTTGCAAAAAAGTCACCTAAAGAGCCCAAAATGTCGGGCGTCTTTTCTCTATGGTTCCTCTATGGTTTTTGTAATCCAATATGGCTTACTTCCTCTCCTGCTGAAGCCGCAGCTCTTCCCCTTTCAAAGAAGGCGATTCCCTTCTTCCTGTCATCCAGCAAGGGCCGCTCCTCTCCAGCAACTCTATCACTTATCAGAATAAGTTCTTACGCTTGGTGGTTTCAAACATAGATATATATTCACAGACCCAGTCACAAAGACTGAATTTCCACACAGATCTTCACTAACAGTATAAACACTCATCTTCACAGATTTGCTCAGGCTTTTCCATACAGCTTGCCTGATCTAGACAGAATAATCTCTCTCTGAGATACACACAGACTAACGTAGGCCCACACACAGTTTGCCTGACTGAGACAAAGTTTCTCAAAACTCCACGCAGATTCACTGAACTTGGCAGAATGAAATCTTTTTCAAGCGTCCACATAGTTTGTCTGACTTCGCCAGAATGAGCATTTTTCTCTCAGCACTCTGGCTAAAATCTGCAGTTTACTCTGCCCCATAGGGTAAAGCTACCATCCAACCACAGCACATTCCATTCACACAGCTAGCTCCTCTCTTTCTCACTTCAGAGGCCTGCATTTAAACCCATATTTACATGCAAATAAACCCATATCTACACCCAAATATTTAAAAACCCACATTAACCAGCAGAAATAAAATATTATTTACATGCAAACATTACACACTGGAACAAACACCCAAGATGCAGTATAGCCCTAGGCAAGGCTTTTTTTCTGGGAAAAGAGGTGGTGGAACTCAGTGATGGAACTCAGGACTGCTCAATGATGTCAGTTTGGGTCAGCTGGAACAGCTGACTTTTTAAAGTTTAAATTGCCCTTGGCAAAAATGGTCACATGGCCGGTGGCCTGCCCCCTGATCTCTGTCTGGAGATCAGGGGGCAGGGCCACTGGCCATGTGACCATTTTAAAGAGGTGCCAGAACTCCGTTCCACCGCGTTCCTGCTGAAAAAAAGCCCTGGCCCTAGGTTAATTCCCTGGGCTGTCTGAAACAGTATTTGCACAAATAAGTCCTAGATTTTATGAGATTTCAGGTTGATTATGGCATATAACAATTTTCTTACTATTTTCCAGGTTTGGATAAAGCAAACATTACAATGTGAGTTGCTATCATGAATTTTGACAAAATGTTGTCTCCTGAGCCCTGAATTTTTAAAAAATGGTATTTTGTGTGACATACCACCAGGTTGGATTCAAGCAGTTTTTCTGCAGTGAAAATAGGTGAAGGGGTCTTCTCCGTTCTCCAAGGCTATGCTGGGGATCATAAGACCTACATGGACAAAACCTCGCATGCATGCAAAGCACGCATTCACTCCCAGTGTGGCGCAATAACATCAGTTCCGGGAGTGACATCCTTGCACAGGGCCTGGGAGTGCTTTCACATTTTGCACCAGGCCAACTTGGGCCCCGAACATTGTCACATCGCATCAGGAGAGTGCCTGGGAGACCTGTTTCCCTGTCTTTTCCTCCATCAGCCAGGTGAGTGGTGGCAATCCCCTGATCCCACCAGGGGACCTGGCAGCCCTAGAGGGGCTGTAATAAGGTGGAGAATTTGGCAATCTTGTGGGGCGGGGGGGAAGCTGGCTTAGTCCAACACATCTTCTTTTTGCAAAACAAAATGTCCAAATTTACTTTCATGGGCTTCATTTTCATTTCATGTCTATATTTATTAGTCTCTTTTCCAGTGAAAGCACACACAATGACCTAAAATCAAAGATAAGAACAAAAATTTACAATATTTTTAAATCATAAAATGTTGTATGAAAAGCCTGCTATTCATAAAAACAATAAAGGCATTCCAATAAATGTCTAAAGAAACATTTTTGTGATAGTATATAAATCATTCTAGCCGTATACTGTGCTGCTGTGGTTGTTCTTGAATTCCACAAGCCCTAAATTTTTTAAGGCTATACTAAGTGGACAAAGCAAGGAATAGTTTCTACACAGGGTTTGTTGTGATATACAGTCCCAGTTTTAAGCTGAAAGCATTTATTTTTCATATAAAATGTTAGTTTCCCAAAAGTGTTGTCCCTAAGAATTCAACATCCTGTTGGTGTAGTGGTTAAGGGCGGGGGACTCTAATCTGGAGAGCTGGGTTTGATTCCCCACTCCTCCACTTGAAGCCAGCTGGGTGACCTTGGGCTAGTCACAATTCTCTGGAGCTCTCTCAGCCCCACCCACCTCATAGGGTGTTTTGTTGTGGGGATAATAGTAACATACTTTGTAAACCGCTTTTTGAGTGGCTGTTAAGTTGTCCTGAAGGGTGGTATATAAATCGAATGTTGTTGTTGTTGTTGTTATAACCATCCAAATATGTCTGTCAATTTTATGGGCCAGGAGTATTGTTAAATCACTCTCCTGGGGGGTTTCTGCATTACCCCCTTCTCCTTTCTGATTTCTCCTTCTCTTCCGATGTACCAAAGTGGCCCTATATCAGCAAGAGGGACTCGTATTCTCTTTAGCTGCTCTGAGTTTGACTGCTGTGATGTCTCAGAGGGCCTACTGGTCTCATGTTGGCAAGGGAGTCACTGCTGTTTTGGCTGAATGCCTACAAAGCTATTTTAGGCCTTCAAATCAGAATTCTGTAACCCAAGAGCATTGTATGTGAAATTAGACCCCTTCATTTCCAGCAAAAACAATCTTTTGAAACATAACACATGCACTGTAGTATGAAGTGGTACCGTAAGTCGGCATGTATGTATCCACTGGTACAAAGGACAGAAAGTGTTGTAAACAGTGGAGCTGAAAAGCTGTGGAATGCAATGGGGTAGCAGTAAGAACATCACATTTCTATACAGAATGCCAATATATACCAGATCAATGTGACCAAACATCAGCTGGCAATAAATTAACATAGTAAGAAAAATAGCTAGAGTTGGGCATGAGACTTGCAATCACGACTGGGTCCAAATTCCTAAGAATCAGGCTTGCTAATGAACTCCCAATCACCAGCTTCACACTGGAGCCCTCCTTAGATTTCGTTCTGTTGAAGTATGGTGACTGAAGTGATGTTGTGTGGCAGCAGCCACAGGCAAGCTCCCATGATTTGCTGGAGCCAATTTTGGCCCTAAATAGGCTGAATTTGCTTCATGCGAAGTGCATGAAACCTGTGGCCAGTGTGCATCATGCAAGCCCAGGAGCACGTGTGTGCAAAGGTAAGTGTCAGGTCCCCTCCCTTCCACCAGGAGGATATAGGGACCTGGCAACCCTAGTCTCACCCTCGGCCTAACGCACCTCACAGGGCTGTTGTGAGGGTAAAAATGGAGGAGGAAGACTGATGTATACTGGGGAACAGCAGGTGCCAGTCTGGAATAGGAATTAGAGAAAAAGGAAAATATACTGCCTTGAGCCACTTTGTGGAACGACAGGATAATATTTACTGAATCAACAATGAATAAATATCCAGGTGCAGCTGGCTAGTCCTAAAAGTCTTGGTTTCTTTTATTCTGTACTGTAAATTGCAAGATGCTGATTATGTAGAACCAGAATGAGAGAACCTCTGTCTCTAAAAGTAAGTCTCTAGCCCCTTCTCATGGAAAGATATAGGGAGAAAGACATATCTTTGCAACAGAGAGCGCTAGAAACTTGCTTTTTAAAAAATGAATTTACTGAACCTGTTACACCTATTGTTAAAATGATATATAACTATATTCTAGAGCTGATGCTATTTTTAAAATTACGAAAGCCCTAGTAGCCAAGGGGAGTGATGCTAGCCACTGCTGGGGGAGGGAACTGCAGAGAAGTTTGCAATGTGGATGCTCTGCTGCTGCTGCACTTTATCTGCCCACTGTATCAACTACACAAGCCCCTCCCTGTGTGGAAGCCACTATAGTTTCCTGATAAACTTTAACTCATTTTTTTCTGATTGGCATGAAATACTGCATAGCAGAAATGAGAGCAACATTGTAAAACATTTAGGAATAAGCAATGACTGAACAACAATTGATATCACACTACATGTATAGCAATGCACATGCTAATTCGCTAATTAATCCCTGGCTGTGCTTTTTAACTAATATTTTTATGTTTTAATATTCCATTACTTGCAGTTAGACTTTTAAATTAAAATTAAATTCTTCACAGCATTATTGAAGGTGTTCCTTTATGTGGCAGATTGTCTCCATTGGCACGTAGCCAGGTATTAGGCTCTTCCAGTCACTTGTCAATCATTCTGCTGTTCTATATTCATTGTGGTGGTCTAGCAATACTGGTAGTGCTAATGACAGATGTAGCTTAAGTTGAACATGCTTAAGTCAACCAATAATCATGCTGTACTGGAGCTCAGTGAGATTAAAAATCTTGGGAACACGTTGCTTAAATTACATCTATTTTCAGTGTCCAAAATTGCTCAGATTCGGGCTTTTTTTTCATGGATTCCATGGAGTTTACTGGTTGACCTAATGGAGTTAAAGGTAGAAATCAATGTGTTCAAAGAAATGCTATAAGTTTTTCCTAACAGTGAAATAATTCAAAAAAAGCAACCTATATAAAGATGACTTGGATTGAATTCTTGCACTGTTTAAGAACAAAGTGACAGCATTCATCAAACAGAAATAGTTTATTAAACCAGGATTTGTAGTTTTCTGTTGTGTTTCAAAAATCTGCAAAAGCCCCTGGAATAGAAATTTTTGCTAGAAAGGAAAAAAATTAGCATGTGTAGCATGGACAGGGATGGCCACCACTTTTGTTTCTGGGGGAAAATGTTTTGCACACGTGTTTTGCACACATGGATATGCATATGATTTGACTATGGAACAATACAGTCATGAGGTTCTGCATTACAAAAATACAAATAATACAATTTAACCTAAAGGGTCATTGTGTGAACATGCAGCCAGTGTGCATAATGAAAGCACCTAGAAGGAAAGCCACCATCAGATTACTTCCATGGGCTTTGATAAGTTCATAACCAATGAGCACCAAAGCAAAAATTGTAAGTTATCCAGAGCCCTATGAAATGTTTGGTTGCAATCCTGCACAGGTAAATTGTGCTAAATTTAATTATGCTTATGCTCAAGTAATGAAGCACAGACTTATATTGCAGTTTGTGCAGCTAAGAGATTTGCAATATCACTGCTATGCAGAAAAATAAGCCAGAGCAGTGGCATAGCGTGGGGGGGTAGAGGGGTGGCCTCCCCAGGCACAAAATTATTAGGGGTGCTGGCCAACGAGGAGAGCCTGTACCACATCTGTGGGAGCCACGAGGCCACCCACACCTCCCTGGCTGCCTGCTGCACTGACAGGGAGGCCAGCTTGCTAAGCGCCGAGCTGGCCCTCCACGGCTGTTGGCCAAGGAGCATACTAAGCGGGCAGTGGCAATGTGGGTGGCTGTGGTGGAAGGGTAAGGGGTGGGGAGGCGAGCGGCCCTGAATTGCAGGAGCACTCCCAGGGGGTGGCCGTGCCCTGAGTGATGCTGTCACTGCCTGGAAGTGACGTTATTGCATGGGGGGGGCCTGGGAGCGCACACGTGCAGTGCCATAGACGCCACCTCCTGCTCGGAGTTTCCCCGGGCGCTCGCAACCCACACTATGCTGCTGAGCTAGAGTAAGCACACAAGAATGGAAGGGAGAAAAAAAACCTATCCTTTGGATCTATTCTATTCTATTCTAGCTGGAAAACTTTACAATATTTTCTGTTCAGTAGCACCAATAGAAAATATTTTCGCTATGCTTTGGGTCAGCTTTTAAAAAGAATTGGCCTTGGGGCAACACCATCACTTCTGGGTTATGCCGACAGTGATATCATCAGCTAGGGATGCATGCACCCATTTCGCTAGCCTGCTTCCTTCCACTGATCAACTGGTGATCAGTGGCCAGAGGCATGAATCTCTGGGAGACTGCCTACCATCAGCGGGCACCTGGCAAGGTTATGGCTGGTGTTTCCACTCCAGTAGTGGCACAGTATACCAACTGTATTTGTATGCCTCAATAAATTGAAACACAGGTATTGGGAGCTACATGCAAGTATTTGAAAATATGCTCCTTATGAGTAGAATCCCATGAATCGATAAAGGGTCCCAAGTCCTCTGACCCAGGCAATGGAGAACAGTGTTGATATTTCCCTGAGAAGCAACTGCAGGAATGGTCCGCCTTTGACAACACTTTTTCTTTCTCCTGCTGGGACAATCATAGCTTCAGCATTTGCAAGCAAGTAATTTCATCAGCAACTGATTCAGTTCATCTATTCTTCCCCCCTAAGAACCAAGTTGTAATTTAGTTAATGTAGACCTGATTAATACACAAAAATACACACACTATTAAATTATTAATAGGGCCAATGCATCAGCTGCCTCACCTCCCCAAAACAGGTTGTAATTTATAAAATCTGAATACATCGACTCACAGACACCCTATTGTCGGTCAAACTCAACAATTCAAAGGAAATTTATTTTAAATTGTAATTCCAGATGGGTTGCCATGTTAGTCTGTGGCAGCAACATAAAACAGAGTCCAATGGCACTTTAGAGACCAATGAAAGGTACTCCTGCATAAGCTTTTGTGAGTCAGAGCTCACTTCATCAGTTGCATCTACTAAAGTGAGCTCTGACTCACTAAATCTTATGCAGGAGTACATTTTGTTAGTCTCTAAAGTGCCGTTGGACTCCTGTTTGAGTCTGAGAGATATTGCAAAAGCCTCGACAATGCATATGTGGCTGAAGAACAGAGAACCTGCTCATACCCATGAACTTGCCTCTCAACCCTGGCTCCATTGCACGGTCTACAGAGACTTGGATGATTACCAAAGACCACCATGGCGAGTTCTCAACTAGGGACTTCATCAGATTAACCAGATTAAAGTCTTTTTTAAAAGCCCATCTCCCATTGTTGATGTGCAGGTATGTAAAACAGAAAAAAAGTTTCTAAATTGATTGATGGCCATGCAGAAAGGCTGATTTAAAATTGTATTTCAGCCTTCTTGTACTTTACAATGCACATATGACTGGTCAGCTGCTGTAGCAGAGTGGTTAAGTGGTTCAGCTGTGAATCAGCACTCTACTGGTTTGAATCCCACTACTGCCATGAACTCAGTAGGTGGCCTTGGGTAAGCCACTCCTCTCAGCCCCAGCTCCCCAGCTGTATTGTGGGGATAATAATAACACTAATTTGTTCTCCGCTCTGGGTGAGGCACTAATCTGTCTAGAAGAGTGGTATGTATATAAGTGCAGTTGTTATCATCATCATCAAATTCCAGCTTTAAAAGCACTTGCTAGTATTACAAGAGATAGTTCAGTGCATGCTCCCTCCATTCCTATTATGACTTGAAATGGGGACCAAGCCCAAATCCACAGTTCACCATTCTAGATGGGAGAGCACTGTGAACATACGAAAACCTTTACAGCACAACAGATAGCAGAATTGGAGCATAGGTCTCCATCCCAATGACAATAAGAATGAAAACACCATATATTAACACTATAGAAAGTTGTTTTCTATCCTATTTAATATTTATGAAGAATAAAAAAGTGATCGTAATGAATGAGTCCAAACCTGGCAAGATGTTGGAAAGGGTTCAGGTCCTTGGCATATTTATGATTAAAGTCTAAAATTTTCCGCACCCTTTGGAAGTCTGATATCAAGTCTGATCTATAAAAGGTGTTAACATTAGGGAATTGACTTAGTGGAAAAAACAAATACATTACAGAAATTTAATTGACTTTCAAGTAGTCATGGGGATAAACTAAGGCTTTTAACTAATTCAGGTTCTTACGCTTGGCCTCAGCAGCTGCTGCTTGGGTCCTGAAAGCCTTTTGGTTAGGCTCAGCCTTTTGCATTCAATTCTATGTTGTCCTGATTGAGACTACTGTCTCTCTTAAAGAAGTCCGTATCTACACGTGAATTAGGGATGTCACCTACTTGAAGTAATCTTGAATAATCACGTAAGATTTAAACAATTGACTATGTTTGCCTAAATCTGCACACACATATATATAAAGACAATCATTCTGAATAAACTATTCGGCAAGGACCAATGATTGTAAATAAAGGTCTGCTTTCAAGGTCACTAAACTCAGGGTGCACCACAATCCCATCTGGGCCATTGTGGTGTTTTCTACATGGGCACAACCATGTGTGGTTTCCTGGTCTTGCTGTGGCTGCCAATACAACAAAGCAGCAATGAGGCTTCCGTATAGTAGGTTCCCCCATTTTCTCTGCCCCAGTCACCCAGCAGCAGGCAGCTCACTCCTCCAGGCCACCATGGCTTTTCAACTTTTTAAAAACTTGTAGTTATATATCATTATACTGACATAATGTTATAACCATCTGTGAATCAGATTTTTTTAATTCCCGGCTTTCGTTTTTTAAAGAAGTAAATCTTTAACCCCATTCATCATGGGGATATACCTTTCCAATTATATATCTGCAACAAAAGAGGCTAGAGTTCTACATTTTTTTTAAAAAATGAAAGCTGGGAATTCAGAGAACCTGAAACACAGATTGTTACAACATTGTAATGATAGTCAATTGTCAATCTTTTAAAAAGCCCCTCTGTGATGGAAAATGGTCACTGCAGGAACAGGTCAGGACGGAGAATGGCTGCCATTTGAGTGAGAAAATCCAAACTTTTCATTCTACATGTCAGTCATTCAGGCTTTAGTATAATCGTTCCCAAAACTTCACAGCAAAGCAGGCTTGAGAAAGATTGGAGAAAAGCCCTGGGAGATACAAAAATGAAGCACAATGTTGTGGGGAAGCAGGAAAAAACCCATTTCCTAGCAGCATTGAACTGAGGGAAAATAACCTGTGTGAAAAGGTCACTTTAGATAGTTTTGTGGTTTCTTATGAGTTTTACCTGCTTACTCTTTTGTGTGTTCTTTTCTATAGCTAAAGCTACATATAATGGTGATGGTGGGCTCATAGATGACAGTTATTACTCATTGATGACAATTGTGCCACTTACAATTTTCACTCACACAGCAATACTTAATTTTCTTCATTTACACCCTGCCTTTTCACCCAATAGAGATCCAAATTGGCTTACATCATTCTTCTTTCCTTCATTTTATCTTCACAACAACTGGAGTTGCCAACTGTCAGTTGGGAAATTCATGGAGATTTGGGGATTGGAGCCAAGGGACAGCAAAGTTAGAGGAGAGGAGGAAGTTCAGTGGGGTAAAATACCATAGAGTCCACCTTCCAAAGCAGCTGTTTTCTCTAGAGGAGCTGCCCTCCATAGTCTGGAGATCAGTTTTAATTCCAGAGATTTTCAGGCCCCACCAAGAGGCTGGCAACTCTAACAACCTTCATGTTAAGCTGAAAGTGTGTAAATTGTTCAAAGTCACCTAGCAAGTTCTGTGGAAGATTAGAGATTGGATCCTGGATCTCGCAGAACCTAGTTTATTAGTGCCAGAAACTTCTGTAACGGTATGCCTGTCTATCTCAGTCCTGTGGGAACTGGCTTAAAAACATAAAATAGCTTCATTTGACAGAGTAGACAGGGAGATTAATAACAGCTGTAAATCAATTCAATGTTTTTTTCATTGACTCTTAATGTATCTTTTAACTGAGCCATTTAAAAATTGCATATTGCTAAACATTGAAAATCAGGGAGGGCACTTTTTCAAGTTGGCCCTCTGCCATCCCAGTCTATTAGCTTCTCTATTTCTGCTCCCTTCACCTGAATTTTGGCCTCTTCCCTATTCCCTTTCCAACTAGGGGTGCAAGTCTGAAAGACAGTAGGGCACCCCATACTTCTGCTGCTGCCCCCCTCCCCGACTCTCCTGCTGATTGCCAGAGCTCGACTGGCAACCCTAGTATGGTATTCTTAGAATAGATATAGCAATGGCTATAAACAGCCTGCTGGAAGATGTAGTGTTGTAGGGCAGGAAATAGGAAGTAGAATGGTGGAGTTTAGGTCTGTGCCTAGGCTGCCTAGCCTTATTGAATGAAGCAGCAGTTGTTATGCTCATGTTTAAAATTTACAATATATTTTGTCTGAAACCTAAATTGTACTCAGTTGCTTGATTCAACACCTATGTCAGACAGATTTCTTGGCTTAAGCCCTGAGCTACAATTGACTCTACCTCCAGATTGAGCCTCCTGTGCATCTGACCCATTGCTCACTTCAACCCTAGTGTGGGTAGGGTTGCTAGATAGGGTCCAGAAGAATACCAGAACTGGGGAGAGAAATTTTTATTGTCGTTTGTGCTCAAAGAAAGCATGTGAGCTTCCATCCAGCATGATGACATCACTACTGGAGTGATGTCATTGCACCACCTGACTTTGGGGTGGCTGGACTGGCTGGCCACTCCCTGGTTGTGCTGTGCAGGAGGCTCGGTTGGTGGGTCGTCTGGCCACTCCTGCCAATGCCATACAGGAGGCCAAGCGGCCAAGCTCCCTGGCCACTTCCCTGGGCTGAAGGTGGTGTTCAGGAGGCTGGGTGGCCAGGCTAAGCAGGCTAGTTATAGAACTGCCTGGAAGCTGGGAGGAGGGGGAGAAGGCAGTACCAGGTGGACAAAAAACAATACTGGACTGTCTGGACACCTGGCAACCCTAAGTCTAGGCCATCCAGGACTTCCCACATCTCTGTTCCTCATGTACCAAACTGCCTATAATAACCCAACTCTAACAACACTGGAGGAAAATGTGAGGTAATATTATTAACGATCAGTGTGGGGAGGAAAGATCATATGCAATATTTTCTTTCTCCTTTCTTAACATACCAATCCCAAAATAGCCTTACGGTACAATCCTAAACAGCGTTAGAAGTTATAATTCTGCTTAGGATGGCACTGTTAAACAAGCAAGCACTCCTTTAACTTTAACTCTTAGTGCCCTCAATTAAATCTGTTACATGTACTGACCTGTGGGAGAATTATAAACAAAAATGGTGATATTTAAATGCAATATTGTCCTTATGAGTCTATATATGTAATCACGTGCACTTAGACCAAGCGGAGGAAGTAGTGTTCCATCCCCACCCATTTTTTAAAACTATAATCCAGTGATCCGACATGGAAAGCAAGGACTTCATGTAGTTTATTATATCCCTATTGTTTGCCTATTTGGGGATTCATGTGGCAACTGTTTGACATAAAATCTGACAATCTTTCCTTGCAAAAGTCTTTGAAATGGCTTGGGATTCTTCTTTATATATTAAAAAATTCTTTGTGAATAGGATAAAATACTGACATATTAAATTTAAGTTGCAGAAAAGTTAATGAGCCACATCATCCACATCTGGCACTAAAATCTGTGACAAATGGAACAGATATGCCCAATTGTAACATTACTTGATAGATTAATAGCTACCTTTCTTTCAACTCTGAACAAAATTTAAATTGGCATTTTTATTTATTTACTTCATTTATACGTCAATCTTAAGTAGAGTTATATTGTTCTAAGACCACAGAAGTCAATGTAACTCTGCTTAGAATTGTACTTTTGTAGTCCACCTTTCTCATTGAAACTCAAAGCAGATTACAGAATCAAACAGTGAAATGCAATGAAGACCAGTTTTATACATATTTTTAAAAGTACAAGAAAACTGGATTATAACATTAAAGAATAATGAAGTAAAAACTGCATACTATTTATATCCAATAAACAACATGGGATAAAAAGCTAAATTTTTCAGATATTAAAACTACACATTCTTTTTGTACAAACAGACCTCTTGAACAACTCTTTGTAACAATTTTCCTGTATGAAAGAATGTGTGTCTTTGAGCATCTGCAGAATGACTTCTACTAACCAACAACCTATCTTTATCTGCCCAAAAGTTTGCATCAAGGGTTGAATTACTGAACTATCATAACATTCAGGAGCACCTACCTATATGTTGTATTTCCACTGGCCCTCCCCAGTGTTGAGAACTTAATCCCAACACTGTGTTGAGAACGTAACCCCAGGCATGCACAGACTCAATTGGATCATGACAACGGCACATGAGGAGACTGAGCTTAAGCCATCCCTCACACTGTTTTCCTTGGTGGTGCTATCTGCCCTGTTGGGGAAAACCTAGGTATACCTGGGTTTGCCAGGCCAAACTTGGTAACTGGTCGGAGGGCTGGGGGCATGGGGAGGGGTGATGCCACTGAGATTGCTACATCACTTCTATTGTTTTACCAGCAAGTAATGTAGCAACATCATTGATGCCTCTATTTTAAAAATTATTTTTCCCCTGCCCCTGGTCAAAGTGGTAGTGAGCAATGGACGTTGCCAGCAGGAGGCTTCTCGCCATAGCAGGAGGCCTGGCAAGTCTAGATAGAGCCCATCATTGCACATATAGCTCCTAATAGAGCAGATACTGCCTGGTGGGGCTGTTTCAGGTTGGGAAAATGATGAGAAGAGATTTCAATTGACTTAGACTGGTGTAACTCTGTTTAGGTTTGAACTGGTAGTCTGTGTTGTGAAATATTAATAAGTCAAAACAAGAGGGGGAGTTCCACTTCCAATACAAGGATACGCAGAAAGAAAAGAAGTGGAAGAAGCACAATCGTAATCACAAAATACAATTATATTCCACAAAATTACATTTGCAAACTCCACAAACGTGCAGAATCACAATTCTTCCGCTACAATAGGTAAATGTGATACAAAAAATTCAAGCTGCAATACATGTAGGCAATAGGCTATGTAGAGGTACCAGTCAAGAGTCCAATTAAAGACCGATCGTGGTCGTATTAAGTAACAGTGTGAATGCGTATACAAAAGCCAGTGCTGCAAGCAGATAATTGGTGAAGTAAGTGGATGGCAACGAGTATGAGCCGGCAGTCTTTCTTCGCTCGTTTCAGACTGCAATGTCTTTCTTCAGGCCACCATATCTGGAAATAACAATGCACAATAATACTACAATTATCATGCCAATAGCACAAGATGTTACAAAATTAAACGCCATTCGATTACTTACATCAAGGAAAAAATTTTTTCAATCCATTCAATTCCACCAGAGTACCGCATCCGTAATACCATAAGTTATCCAATGTGAAACACAAGCCCTCCTTTCCCATTTAAATATCCCCTAATAAGTTAATTGAAACACGCCCAAATTAATAAGGGTTCCATTGCACTTTCCCCGTTTACCAATTACAAGTATTATATGTAGTTTTTAATAAATATTTCAATAATAAATACTAGATAAAAATGTTTTAAAATTTAAAACTTTTAGATTATAATATGTTCTAAATGGGGAAGGCACCTAGAGAACCGGCATTTAAGAGGAGGGCGAGAAAATGAAGGGGGGAGAGAGAGGGGGAAGGAGAAAAAGAGGAGGGAAGGTCATATAAGAGAACTTAAAGGGGACTATATAAGGCCTATTGTTATATTCATAAAAAGGATGAAAAATCGATGTCATGGTTAAGGCCATGAGGGATCATAGTGTGTAATCGAAAGATCCATCTGATTTCTGCTTGAAGGAGGAACTTCACATGATGTTCAGACTTCGATATCGTTTCCAAGACCGAGAAACAAAAGGTTCTGTCATTAAGATGTGTAGAGCGGAAATGTTGGTATAAGGGTGTATCCATATTAAGATTCTTTATCCTTGAGATGTGCTCTTGAATGCGAAGGCGGACCGGGCGGGTGGTGCATCCCACGTACAGGAGACCACAACTACACTGGAGGAGATAGACGACATATGAAGTATTGCATGTAGAGAAAGACCTGGAATAGAGTGGTTTACCGGTGAGTGGATGGCAGATCTGTTTTAAGTCTATGCAGAATCTGCATACACTGCAATGACCACAGGGGAAATGTCCTAATGGAAGATCGTTTTTTTCGATTCCTCTCCTGAAGTCGGAGTGCACCAACATGTCCCGCAGGCTCTTGGTTCTCCGGTAGCCAATCTGAGGTGGTTTGTCACATCCAGGTAAGTTTTTAAGTATATTCCAGTACTTCCTGATGGTCCGAGTGATCGCTCCTGACATAGGAGTGAAATCAATGGCCCAGGTAATCCTATCTGAGTCCCGATCTCGAGGTCTATAAGTGAGTAGGTGGGATCGGGGTGTTGACTCGGCTCTTTTCATGGCCCGATTTACAGTCCAGCTGGGGTAATTACGTGCCATAAAGGCTGCCCCCATTCGTACTGCCTCTTTCTGGAAGTCTTGTCGGACCGTAGCATTCCTTTTAATACGGAGGAATTGTCCCACTGGTATATTTTTCTTTAGAGCTGATCGGTGGTGAGATGTATATTCCAGGTAAGCTGCTCTATCTGTGGGTTTTCTATAAGGCTTGACCCCAAGTGATCCCACTGCTCGTTTAAACACAATCACATCTAAAAAGGAGAGATGTTCTGAACTGCTTTGATATGTGAATTTGATGTTAGGATCGATCCCATTGATCCAGTTCATGAATCCCTCTACCTGGTCCTTATGTCTAATTATGCAAAAAATGTCATCAATAAATCTCCTAAAGCAAATTAAATCCTCATGATAGGGGTTAGATATTGGATTATAAATAAACCGTTCCTCTAAATCCGCCATATACAGAACCGCAATGCTGGGAGCCGCCGGGCACCCCATAGCGACTCCCTTAATTTGATAAAAAAATTGGGATTCGAACCTGAAATAATTCCTTTCCATTATAAGGTCTAACAGGTCTAGGAGGAAGCTGGTAGGAGGTGACCTCTCAGGACGGGAGTCAAAAACCTTCTCAATTACTATCCGAGCATCTTGATGGGGGATGGACGTATAAAGGGACTGAACGTCCATAGTAAGTAACTGTACTCCCTCTGGGACATCCATATTTTCTATTAGTTGGATAAAATCCGTGGTGTCCTGAATGAAGGATTTTACACCTTTAACAGCCGGTTGTAACAAGCGGTCAATATAGATAGCTAACGGCTCTAGGACCGAATTGCAGGCTGATATTATTGGTCTTCCAGGGGGGGATTGTAACGATTTATGAATTTTTGGTAAGCAATAGAAGACTGGGACTCTCGGATCTAAATTCAACAGTGCTCGATGTAATGACTGATCAATGAAATCACTACACAAGGCATTATCAAGCACTATTTTGATAACCTTTGTAATTTCCCGTGTTGGATCGCCATCTATGGGGCGATAGAATTCACAGTCCTCTAATTGTCTTAAAACCTCTTGCCTATAGTCTGTGCTGTTTAAGACTACAATACCCCCCCCTTTATCGGCTGGCTTAATAATAATGTTGACATCCTTCTGTAAGTCCCATATCGCTGTTCTTTCTCGGTTGGTCATATTATGTCGGATATGACGCTCCTCTGTCTCTAACTTCCCTACCTCTTCTAGAACCAGTTTCTCAAAGGTCTCAATCTGTATATCAGATACACGAGGTATAAAAGTCGATTTGGATCTCAGGCCATCAAAAAGAGGAGCTGAGCCGGTGTTACCAAAATATTTTTTCAATTTTATTTGTCTGAACAGTTTGAATAAATCTACCTGGGTGCTTAGCCTATCATATCGGGGGGTTGGTACAAATCCTAGTCCTTTGTTAAGAGCATCAAGTTCAACTTTGGAGAGGGATCGTGAAGATAAGTTAAATACTATATTCTGTGTCTCCCTCGACGGGACAGCCGTCCCCGTGCCAAAAAAGAACGTCGCGATTGTTGGATGGGCACTACGCGATTCCTGAGGTTGCGGCTCCCCTCTTCTCCCGATAACTCTGTGTCTGAGGGGTCTGTAGTATCGAATTCCAGCCCCCCAGATGTCGTTGGTGCCCAAGTAACCCTTTTCTTAGGGGCTTGCTCCTTCCAATTGTAAATATTCCCATTGGAATAGTCCTGTTTATCCCGATTGAGTTTCCTCATCTTCAAGTCTTTCAATCTTATTTCACAGTCTCTAATAAGTCTGTTAGTCTCATCTAATTTTTTCTTAAAGTCCTCTTCTGAGTAGTCAGATTTTAACTGTGTCTTTAAGTCCTCAATTCCCTTGTCTACCTCTGCCTTCTCCTGAGCTATGCGTTCAATCAACAGCAGCATTAAATCAAAGGAGCACTTATTTAGGATCGACGCCCATCTCTTTTTAAAGGGCTCATCCGTTTTATACATCCCGGGGGGTTTATGCATGCGTAGCCCCCTTGGGATGATATGTTCTTTACAGTACTCCGTAAGGGAGGCGGCATGGAGAGTTAGTTTGGTGGACTTATTCAATTGCTCTGTTAATAAATCCCAATCCTGGGCTGGAACCTCACCTCTATTAGCGGACAGGGAAGGGATAATAGACAGAATCCTGTCTCTTTCAGTCAGTGAAAAAGCAAAAGTATCCCTATAATCTGCCATAATTATCCCACTTCAACTAAGACAAAACAAGAGGGGGAGTTCCACTTCCAATACAAGGATACGCAGAAAGAAAAGAAGTGGAAGAAGCACAATCGTAATCACAAAATACAATTATATTCCACAAAATTACATTTGCAAACTCCACAAACGTGCAGAATCACAATTCTTCCGCTACAATAGGTAAATGTGATACAAAAAATTCAAGCTGCAATACATGTAGGCAATAGGCTATGTAGAGGTACCAGTCAAGAGTCCAATTAAAGACCGATCGTGGTCGTATTAAGTAACAGTGTGAATGCGTATACAAAAGCCAGTGCTGCAAGCAGATAATTGGTGAAGTAAGTGGATGGCAACGAGTATGAGCCGGCAGTCTTTCTTCGCTCGTTTCAGACTGCAATGTCTTTCTTCAGGCCACCATATCTGGAAATAACAATGCACAATAATACTACAATTATCATGCCAATAGCACAAGATGTTACAAAATTAAACGCCATTCGATTACTTACATCAAGGAAAAAATTTTTTCAATCCATTCAATTCCACCAGAGTACCGCATCCGTAATACCATAAGTTATCCAATGTGAAACACAAGCCCTCCTTTCCCATTTAAATATCCCCTAATAAGTTAATTGAAACACGCCCAAATTAATAAGGGTTCCATTGCACTTTCCCCGTTTACCAATTACAAGTATTATATGTAGTTTTTAATAAATATTTCAATAATAAATACTAGATAAAAATGTTTTAAAATTTAAAACTTTTAGATTATAATATGTTCTAAATGGGGAAGGCACCTAGAGAACCGGCATTTAAGAGGAGGGCGAGAAAATGAAGGGGGGAGAGAGAGGGGGAAGGAGAAAAAGAGGAGGGAAGGTCATATAAGAGAACTTAAAGGGGACTATATAAGGCCTATTGTTATATTCATAAAAAGGATGAAAAATCGATGTCATGGTTAAGGCCATGAGGGATCATAGTGTGTAATCGAAAGATCCATCTGATTTCTGCTTGAAGGAGGAACTTCACATGATGTTCAGACTTCGATATCGTTTCCAAGACCGAGAAACAAAAGGTTCTGTCATTAAGATGTGTAGAGCGGAAATGTTGGTATAAGGGTGTATCCATATTAAGATTCTTTATCCTTGAGATGTGCTCTTGAATGCGAAGGCGGACCGGGCGGGTGGTGCATCCCACGTACAGGAGACCACAACTACACTGGAGGAGATAGACGACATATGAAGTATTGCATGTAGAGAAAGACCTGGAATAGAGTGGTTTACCGGTGAGTGGATGGCAGATCTGTTTTAAGTCTATGCAGAATCTGCATACACTGCAATGACCACAGGGGAAATGTCCTAATGGAAGATCGTTTTTTTCGATTCCTCTCCTGAAGTCGGAGTGCACCAACATGTCCCGCAGGCTCTTGGTTCTCCGGTAGCCAATCTGAGGTGGTTTGTCACATCCAGGTAAGTTTTTAAGTATATTCCAGTACTTCCTGATGGTCCGAGTGATCGCTCCTGACATAGGAGTGAAATCAATGGCCCAGGTAATCCTATCTGAGTCCCGATCTCGAGGTCTATAAGTGAGTAGGTGGGATCGGGGTGTTGACTCGGCTCTTTTCATGGCCCGATTTACAGTCCAGCTGGGGTAATTACGTGCCATAAAGGCTGCCCCCATTCGTACTGCCTCTTTCTGGAAGTCTTGTCGGACCGTAGCATTCCTTTTAATACGGAGGAATTGTCCCACTGGTATATTTTTCTTTAGAGCTGATCGGTGGTGAGATGTATATTCCAGGTAAGCTGCTCTATCTGTGGGTTTTCTATAAGGCTTGACCCCAAGTGATCCCACTGCTCGTTTAAACACAATCACATCTAAAAAGGAGAGATGTTCTGAACTGCTTTGATATGTGAATTTGATGTTAGGATCGATCCCATTGATCCAGTTCATGAATCCCTCTACCTGGTCCTTATGTCTAATTATGCAAAAAATGTCATCAATAAATCTCCTAAAGCAAATTAAATCCTCATGATAGGGGTTAGATATTGGATTATAAATAAACCGTTCCTCTAAATCCGCCATATACAGAACCGCAATGCTGGGAGCCGCCGGGCACCCCATAGCGACTCCCTTAATTTGATAAAAAAATTGGGATTCGAACCTGAAATAATTCCTTTCCATTATAAGGTCTAACAGGTCTAGGAGGAAGCTGGTAGGAGGTGACCTCTCAGGACGGGAGTCAAAAACCTTCTCAATTGATTTCACTCCTATGTCAGGAGCGATCACTCGGACCATCAGGAAGTACTGGAATATACTTAAAAACTTACCTGGATGTGACAAACCACCTCAGATTGGCTACCGGAGAACCAAGAGCCTGCGGGACATGTTGGTGCACTCCGACTTCAGGAGAGGAATCGAAAAAAACGATCTTCCATTAGGACATTTCCCCTGTGGTCATTGCAGTGTATGCAGATTCTGCATAGACTTAAAACAGATCTGCCATCCACTCACCGGTAAACCACTCTATTCCAGGTCTTTCTCTACATGCAATACTTCATATGTCGTCTATCTCCTCCAGTGTAGTTGTGGTCTCCTGTACGTGGGATGCACCACCCGCCCGGTCCGCCTTCGCATTCAAGAGCACATCTCAAGGATAAAGAATCTTAATATGGATACACCCTTATACCAACATTTCCGCTCTACACATCTTAATGACAGAACCTTTTGTTTCTCGGTCTTGGAAACGATATCGAAGTCTGAACATCATGTGAAGTTCCTCCTTCAAGCAGAAATCAGATGGATCTTTCGATTACACACTATGATCCCTCATGGCCTTAACCATGACATCGATTTTTCATCCTTTTTATGAATATAACAATAGGCCTTATATAGTCCCCTTTAAGTTCTCTTATATGACCTTCCCTCCTCTTTTTCTCCTTCCCCCTCTCTCTCCCCCCTTCATTTTCTCGCCCTCCTCTTAAATGCCGGTTCTCTAGGTGCCTTCCCCATTTAGAACATATTATAATCTAAAAGTTTTAAATTTTAAAACATTTTTATCTAGTATTTATTATTGAAATATTTATTAAAAACTACATATAATACTTGTAATTGGTAAACGGGGAAAGTGCAATGGAACCCTTATTAATTTGGGCGTGTTTCAATTAACTTATTAGGGGATATTTAAATGGGAAAGGAGGGCTTGTGTTTCACATTGGATAACTTATGGTATTACGGATGCGGTACTCTGGTGGAATTGAATGGATTGAAAAAATTTTTTCCTTGATGTAAGTAATCGAATGGCGTTTAATTTTGTAACATCTTGTGCTATTGGCATGATAATTGTAGTATTATTGTGCATTGTTATTTCCAGATATGGTGGCCTGAAGAAAGACATTGCAGTCTGAAACGAGCGAAGAAAGACTGCCGGCTCATACTCGTTGCCATCCACTTACTTCACCAATTATCTGCTTGCAGCACTGGCTTTTGTATACGCATTCACACTGTTACTTAATACGACCACGATCGGTCTTTAATTGGACTCTTGACTGGTACCTCTACATAGCCTATTGCCTACATGTATTGCAGCTTGAATTTTTTGTATCACATTTACCTATTGTAGCGGAAGAATTGTGATTCTGCACGTTTGTGGAGTTTGCAAATGTAATTTTGTGGAATATAATTGTATTTTGTGATTACGATTGTGCTTCTTCCAAATATTAATAAGTAGCAACCCTGGAATATAGGTCTTATATGCATGATTGGGTACCTTGCACTTGAAATCCAATTTGGTTCCTATGTACAATTCAATTAACTATAAGCATATCATATTTATTTTTTGCTGTTTCAAGTTGGTTTATGATGTTCCCCCCCAATGCCCCTTATACCTCCTTACCATAACACTTTTGGCTATGGGCCTGGCTTTCTGCATCAGGAATCCTCAAAGACATCGTGTCCTATAGTGATGAGCATTTTGCTGGTAGTTGATTGTATTTAAAATTAATAGGATTTGACTATTATTTTGAAAAGTGTACGTTTCCCACCATGGAACCAATAATTTTTGTGGAACAAAAAGACAGCCTTATCGATGATGGGAAAGCCTACTTACCAAGCTAATCCTTGCAAAATGAAAGCGAGACAGGAATTCCACTGAATGAAAGTTTTATCTGAAGCATGAATGAGGAACGAAGTGATTCCTTGCGTAGCCTAATCTTTTGAAACAGGAACTAAGCATTAGGCCCTTGTACAAATGGAATAATCTGTTGTTGGAAAAATTCATAAGCACAGAGGGGAAAGTCAGCATTGTCGCTAAACTAATGTATTTGTTGTTTAAAATGGAACACAGTTTTTCATTCCATAGAGCTCTTTGGAATCCTTAGAATGAGGCCCTATTATTGTTCCAAGCGCCATCTAGTGTTTTACTCTCTAAGCAACTTCAGGAATCTTTAAGAGTAGCTCTACAAAGGTTCTTTCATGAGATGTCTACAGGTGTCTGGAAACACTGGTTGGGTTCCCAAGATAGGCGTAGACTGAAGTTAGCAGATACAAGTACATGTTTGCTGTAGCGTTAAGCTAGTGTTCTGTTCAGCAGTCATGACGTGGTTGGCCATAATGTGGTCTACCCAGAGGAAGAAACTTATTTCTGACTGATTGTAGTGGCAAGCTTACACATGATTGGAGGCTTTCTTACATGAAATTAGTTTGCAAGCGCCAGATGAAAACGTCTCTTTTCACACCGGCTTTTGACTGACTTTTGTTGACTTGTGTGGTCTGGGTGTGTGTCTGTTTTGTTGGCACTCTGCTAGGTGCTGTTGGTGAAGCTAATTTTTGTGAGTTAATGGATTTATTGTGATTCTATTATTTATTTGGTTCTTATTTATATTAATTGGCTGAAGTTTTGTAAGCCACCTTGTAAACCTAGAGCTGAGGTACATGGGCTCGCAAACACTACAGTCCTATGTCTGAACTCACTAAAATCAATGAACTCAGACCAGACCAGAGTAATTTTACGTAGGAGCACACCATATATTCTAATAAATTTTATTAACAGAAAGAGTGTTTTAGAAAAATATGTTACTTAATCAAGTACCAACACTCTAATGTTTTTAATATAGCAAGATTTATTTACTTAGGCATTTCTACTCTGCTTTTCCCCCAAGGGGGACCCAAAACAGTTTACAACAACACTCCATAGCTAATGCTGAGTGAGGTTAGCTTGCTACTATCTAGTTCGTAGTGAGGTAAAATTTGAAATGGAGACTTGTTTATAATTGTCCTGTGTCCTCTGTCTGAATCCATCTCTCACTTTATCTTGCCTTTCCTTCTAGAATCTCAGGTCAATGAAACTGGTTCTCCCTCGTTCCAGGGGACTCTACCCAGAAGTAAGTCCCATTTTAGTCATTAGGGCTTACCTGGGTACATGTTATCCTCTCAAAAGTTCTGCGAGAGTGACTGGCCCAAGGCCACTAAGCAAACTTTATGGCAAGTGTGGGTGGGTGGGAATCTGATCTCTAAAATCCTCAGTCCTACACAAATAATACTGATCAATACACTTTATAAATGTCTGTTTCAGAAAGACATAGCTCTACTATACTATAACAGAGGAAACAGTAATTTTTTAAAAAGAGATAAGAGACTGGTAGCGCCAACCCTTAACATATTACACTCATACTAAAATATTTATACCAACTGTTGTGGCTGATTTGAGTATCAAATTTGTTCATTGCTCAAGAGCTACAGCCAAGCAACATAAAAATTGCTCAGCTTAGTTTTTTGTCATCTGTTAAATTGTCCATAATTAATATATCCCATATACTTTGAAACTAACAAAAGCATCTGGAATATCTTCCCTCTTGGCTGTCAAAGAAAGGAACAGCTGGCAGACACCAAACAGCCTTAGCCTTCTTAATCAGAGAGCTGTCTCTTATAGGCAGCTCCTTCAACTTTTCTGGCATTTTGGCTTGCTGTAGATCTGGAAACAGTGGGGTTATGTTGGTATTGGCAAAAAACCCTCACTGGAAAAATCCCTCTGGAATTCAAGAAATAATTTTGTGGGAAGAGTAGTGCTGGTACTTGTGGGTTGTTGAAGGTGAGTAATACCCTCTGCATCTGGTTTGAACTGTTTAGCATTTCCACTGCACTTAGGTCTATTGGGATCATGCATTTTGGAAAGAGGGTTCTCAGATGCCTAACAGCTTGCCTTTTGGAGCTCCAAATAATAGACTGGCCTTTGTATCGGCAGATGGTTAGACAGACTTTTCTTGGTTGTAAAATCATTTTAAATGGCTCCTCCCTTAAGCTGTGTTGTCCCAGGCCTGCTCCTGGCTTATATCCTGTTGGCATTAGGCTGCTATCAGTCTGGACTTCGTTAGATGTCTCCATTGTTGGGCTCCTTAGTCCACATACCTTTGTCACTGTCCTTGTAAGCTGCTCAGTATTGGAGTTAATTTGGTGCAAGAATATGAATATATAGTCCACTGTCTTAGCAGTCAACGTTAAAAGCTCTTTCAAAACATTATCCGTTTCCTCATTTCGCCCCCCCCCCCCCTCTGCTTGTGGAATGTTGTCATCTGCCATTGTTTCTCCGTCTTGCTTTCCTTCAAGGGCAGATGCACCGGCCAGGGGTGCATACCGATTAGCAGTGGGGTATTAAATACAGCCGTCTCTTTTGTTGGGAAGTAGTCTTCAATTCTTTTTTGCTTGCATGCAGGGATTATAATTTTGTCCTCTGAGTCCCGTGGACGCTTGCATGTCTTCATTGCTAGTTTAGACTGCCAGGCAACCTTACTGGTGGTTGTTAATTGCTCTACTAGAACTAGAACTAGCTTGTGGCCTTAATTTGCAACAGCTTCAACGTTTCAGCCTCTGCGTTTCTTAGCCTCTGAAACGCCGGGCGTTTACTCCCACGTAAGAATTAAGATAAGATTTCAGAGCCTATGTTGACTGCAGTTTTTTGAAGGCAAGGATAAAGAGAGCAGAGATTGTTTGGAGAGCTGAACAAGAAAATTGTGGAGTCTAATGAAAAGGTAAGTAAAATAAAAGTTAACTTGCAGAGAACGTCAACAGGTACTTATCTCGACACCGCCATCTTGAGCTCCCTCCAAGTCCCGAATTCGCTGTCTCTTATAGGAAAGCTGAAGAGAAACTAACTGGGTTAGATTTTTAGCAAAAATTTAAAAATCAGGCATAGATCTCCCATCCCCAATTTTCTCTCTACCATCATCTTTTAAACTCTGAGGGGTCTGTCATCTCACAGCTGAAAGGGCCTTTTTCAGGTGGTTGATTAGGACTGGAAGGAGAAGCACTTTCTCTCATTCAAAGGATTATTGAAGGAGACAGGCATCCTAACAGGCAAAATTGTCCTGGGTATGGGATATGTGCAGCATCCTAGGTACATCCCTATCTGTATTCTCAATTGTACCTGTGCAATTTTCTTGACAAGGTTGATGGATTTCCATTCTGTACGGCTAAATGTGGTGCCTTCCATGGAGATAGATCAAGATGGGTAGTCATGTTAGTCTGTCTGCAGCAATAGAAAAGAGCAAGAGTCCAGTAGCACCTATAAGTCTCACAAAATTTGTGGTAGGGTATGAGATTTCATGAGTCAGAGAAGTGAGCTCTGACTCACAAAAACTCATACCCTACCACAAATGTTGTTAGTCTTCTAGGTGCTACTGGGCTCTTGCTCTTTTCTACTGCTACAGACAGACTAATATGGCTACCCATCTTGATCTGTATTCTCAGTGGTTTTTAAGTGCCAGAATGAGGCCTGAAACAGACAATACATTTTTGCACAAGTAGGTGTTCTCCCAACCTGACTCACCTTGCAGCTGGCAGCTGTTGGGAACTTCTTTCCCCAAACACTGCTTTGTCCAGTTTGGATATGGACCTCGGCACAGAGGAAAGGAGGGGCTTTGGTCTTCCCCCCATTCCATTTTCCTAAGCTAAAATGGCCTTGGGGTGTGATTTGTCCCAATGCAAGACAGCAGTGAATAATAAGTTACCACAGTACCTAACCTGGCACATCCTTACATAAATCACAAGTTTTACTAGTATAAGGGAGGGACTACAGTTATTTAGCATACATACCTGTTTTCAAACACCACAGTTAATCATTACAAGAATAAAAGTGTCTACTTTCCATTACTGAACTGAAGAAGTATTGAGGGAGTGAGAATAGTCCTCAGGTCAGTTTAGCTACTACTTAACCCCACCTACTTAACAATTGAAAGATATAGTATCAAGATTTTTGGACTTGTAGAAGGAATCTCATAGGTTGGAAATGGCTCTTACCTTAGTGAGCTATTTAGAACTGTGGATAGTCAAGATTCCTCTTCAGGCACTATAAGGAGCAAGTTGTGTAATTGGCAGGTAGTATGAAGCCTCTGGATTGGGCAAGCCTGCTACAAATAATCAGAAGTTAGCCTTTTACCTAAGTTTGGTCAATAGAGCAATTTTGTTACCTTGTTTTTCTGTTGTCAGCTCAAGGCTCATATTCAAGCAAGAATTCTGGACTGGGGAAAATCTCTTTCAGATCTAAGCTGGATTATGATCAGAGGAGATAGCACCGATTGTTAGTTATGAGCAAGGTGAACAGCTCTTAAATTTCCTCATTCATTGACCGGGGTCATGACTGTGCAAGCCAACCATTATTTTTATCATGGAGGTAAGTAAATATCTGGCCTAAAACTCCAAGTTTTGTTCCATGTTATTAGCTAACAAAAAGAAAACTACTTCTGAATTTCCCTCAGTTGTGATATTCTGTTGATATTCTCAACACACTTCATATCAGCTGGATGAACAGATGGGCTTTATGGTTCATTTCAAAGTGTTCAATCAGTCAAACAGGACAAATTGCTTTAATTCTCTCACAGTTCAAACAAAGAGCTATAAATACCATGCAAAAACACTCTGTATCTGGGATTAAGATATTCCCTGCTATTACCTCTAACCAAGGAAGATACTTGGGTATGGTTCAGACATGTCAACAAACTATAACTTGTGAAGCCAAACCATGGTTCATTGTTATATCCAAAGTGATTAACTGTTGTTTCCAAGCAACTATTAAAACAGAATTGCAAATAGTGGTGATTTTCACTAGTTTGACCAAATTATGATTTGGCATTATGTCTGAGTCAACAATTGCAAGTGCAAACTCAAGCAGCCCCTCCCCACAAAATATTAATGTAAAATTACTATCCATCACAGAAATAACACCTACTATGTATTCTGTTCAGCAAAGAAGAGATTTCACCAGTCCTTCCAAACTATACCTATATCATTGTAGTTGTTTAAACCAGCCCCTTTTGAAAGGTACTGGGAGAAAAGGTTTCTGACAACAAACAGTAGCAATGAAAAAACTCCAAGCAGATGAAAAATACTTTCATCTAAGCAGCAGCCATTCACTATAGCAATTTTCTCATGTTCACTTCAAGTAAAATGGCTTATTATTTTATTTATCAAGTTTATTTTTATCTCACACTTTCTCCAAAGAGCTCAGGGATCATGGTCTGAAATTTCTAAGTATCTACAAGTGCTTCCTAAGCAGAGTTACACCCTTCTAAACTCACAGTATGTCTATTTCCTTGCCCATGACATACTTTATTACTAGTAAAGCACAATATTTATGAAAATTTATTTTCTATGTGTTTTGTATTATTTCCGATGCCCTTAAAAACAGGTGCATAGGGTAAGCTAGTTTCCAAGTTTGAATTTTTTATTTTACGTTTACTATTTATAGACTTCATTTATAGCCCACCTTTCTCCCTAGTGGGGACCCAAGGTGGCTTACAGAATTCTCTCCTCCATTTTATCCCCTCAACAACCCTATGAGGTAGCTTAGGCTAAAAGTGTGTCACTGGTCCAAAGTCACCCATCGAGCTGCCATACCTGAGTGGGGATTCGAACACGGTTCTCCCAGATCTTCATCTGACATGCTAGCCATCACACCATGAATATGGAAATGTGCCAAATTTCATTCCAGTGTTGCAACAGGGGTGTCAAGAGACCATGAGCCAAACCAACAGCTTAATTACATCCCTAAGCATGTATAGCTTTCACATGCAATGATCCACACAATTGACATGTTTCCTCTCCTGACATATGGACAATATAAGAAATGTGTCACATTCAAAATAGTGTTACATATGATGGTTTAAGTACTCTGTCATGCTTTTGTACCTAGAGCTAAATTCTAACACTATATTAATGAAGGGAGTTACAAGACAAACAGTGTACTGTTACACGCATTGGTTCCCTGTCAGTAGTTGGTTGTACATGTCCAGCCACATAGCAAAGAATCAACTTTTTGCACAAATCTGTATTTTGAGTGGTATTCAGTTATAGGCAGGAAGCAAAACATGATGTCTATGGTGGCAGAAAGCCAACATGCACATCATTGAAGTTTCAAGCACTTCATAGTGATATGAATTGGTCTGAATGCATCTAGCTTGGTTTCTAGTATCTGATAATAATAACGGCATAAAATTTAAACACCATAGAGTTGTGTAGGGTGTAAAAATTGAAATGAATCTTCCTAGGAAGAGGGTATATTTTACAAAACCACCAACATTTTTAATTGGTTTTTGTTAGCATTCAATGAATGAAGATTCATGAACGAATGGTTTTCTTTTAAGTGCTTTGGACCTCAGTTTCATTAGCTTTCATCACCTAGGTAATGAACACACATCCCTGATGCCAAATTCAGCTTCTCGCAGTGCTCTAAGACCACAAAGTTAATATCGTATTACTTAGTTGAATAGGCTCTACGAAGCAAGAGTAAGGTCAAATTAGGTTCTTTTCTGCTCAAAGTGAAAAGAAAATGTCCCAAGAATCTGAGGGGGCAGCAGGTGATTAACCTAGCTGCCCCTTACCTGTTTACTCCCCTTACCTGTTTACTCCCTCAGAGTTTAACAGCCTAGCATTTCCTTCTAGGGAACAGAATGCTTTCACTTCCGGAGTTCATCATAATTTTTATTACAGTACCAAGATCAATATATAAAAATTAACTCACTTCCTGAGTTAAAAATGCATATCTACAGAAACAAAAACAAGGTGGAAATGGAACAGGGGCGGCTTTCACACTCACTGTTAATAATTCAGTTCAAGTTATCACAGTTCAATAGGACATAACACAGAGAACAATAACACAGGCCAATATAAATATAAACAGAACTCCACTGGTATTACTTCTTCTATGGTGAACAGGTACAAAGAATCCTGATATATACTTGTGATACATATCATTCTCTTGTGATATATTTGACTATATTTGTGTGTTATGTGCTGTCAAGCCACCTCCAAACTATGGCAACCCTATATTTAATGACAAGCAATTATTAATTTGATGGCATCTGGAGATTTGCTACATTCTTAAAACTCAAAGCACATCTGGCACCGTGGTCATGGCTGGGGCAAGTGGTGGCATTTCCCTATTTTTCCTGACATTTCAGAAGGCTTCTACATTCCATCTCTGCATTCTGGTTAGCTGTAGTCAGAGCAAAGACACAATATTTCATTGTATCCAATTTCCTTAATGTCTTCCATATTTCAAGTGTCAGAGCTATATACGATACCAAAATACCAATCACTGCTCTGGGTTGGCAAGGTACTTTCCCCCCTCATGTACACTCACAATGCAGTCCTGGGGGAAGGGAAGCACTGCTATGCTAGCACTGGCATATCCTGGAAATATACTGGAAGAGTGCCATACTGCTGCTGTGTGCAGCCGGCAGCCAGTGTGGCAATACCTTAGACCCCTGCTGGAGCACAGCAGGCAGTGGAAGAGGTGGGCTTCCTAAGCTGCCCCAGCCTGGGACGCCCCCCCCAGAACTGGCAGAAAGTTACACCATCAAAAATTGCTGAATAATCCGCAGGCCCTCATGCAGCAGGAAAGGCAAAAAAAATCCCCTCCATCAGGCCTGCCCACAAGCCCTGGCATAGCAGAGGATGCTGACTGCAGATGCAGCCAATCACACACCTCCCCCGTGGTGGCCAAACCCCTCCCCTGCCCCAAGTCACAGCCCCTCACACTACACAAACCCAAGTCAGGATGCCGCACAGGTCAGAGGACAGGGCCGGTGGCACAGTGCTCTGTCAGTGAGGTCTCTGACTTGCACGCTTAGGAGCGTCCAGTGTTTCAATTGGTGGTAGGAAATGCAGAGAGAGGACACTCAGCACCACAGAGGAGGCATTTACACTGAAGGGGGAGACCAAATCTCTTTGCCAGGTAACTAATATTACAGGTAACTAATAGCCCTTACAGGTACCCCATCTCGTGAAATGCACACCAAGGGAACCACCACACACTGACAGGTGAGCAGGAAGGGGATGCAGAAGATTTGCCCTGGTAGTTTGCCATGGGGCATACTCTCAGGAATGTGATGCTGAGTGTGTGTGCATGGCAGGGATACTGGCAGGTCCAAACAGTGCTGTTGGCACTGTACTTTGCCAGGGTGCTCCCTTCCCCAGGTGGAGTTAAGGGATGACTGGGAGTTGCCCCATTATGAACAACTAGCAGTTTTGAACTGAGGGCTTGCTGAATGTATGCTTTTTTGAATTATTCTTGCTTGAATTTATAATTTCTTCTAACCAACATGCAGTGCTATGTATTTCTTACGATTAGTGGATCTTTGTTTCATGAAATGCTAGGTTGAAGGCATAAACATGTGGGTGAGTAGCTGGGAATGATTGTCCATGTGAAGGCCTTGTGAAGACAAGCTACAAGCAGATGCGTCTTTTCCATTGTTTGTAGCAATCACAACCTACACAAGCAGAAAATACTTTTCCCCATTTACAAGAAACATAAAAGGACAGTGTGTACATAACTGCGCCTCCCATCTCAACCCTTCTCCCGTGATACCTTGGCTATTGTGCTAGGTAACCTCTAGCCAAGATACCAAAGACATCCCCGGATCAGGCCCCACCAAGTATCCAGAATTAGGCTACCACAATCTTCTGATGAGGGCGAAAGGAGGCATTTTCATAAGGCTGCCACAAACAGAAGGCCATTTTCCCTATCAGGTGTGGCACCACACATTTGGATCTGGCTGTTTCCTACCCTGTTCCTAGAAAGAGGAAGGCACAGACCACACAAGGTCTGAGAGACAAAGAAGTATATCACCAGCAAATGGGGCAGAATCTCCTTCACCACCTGTTAGGATTCTCTAATTCAAACTGGAGCAGCTGTATCTAAAGCTGGCCTAGGCACGTATGGAGGTGTGGCTGAGTGTGAACAAATGAAACACATGGAAATGCTTTTGGATTTCTTTGGTATGAGTTTAACAAACATGACTCCTGTACCCAAGGACCTACTGCCTGGCTTTCGGTCTGTCTCCCTCCCTCACCCTCCACTGGGTCACAGTAGATTTGGGCAAAGGTCTGATCACCCTTTTAGCTCATCTATACTGGGACAGGGCTCACCATGCTCAGTTGACCAAGAAACCATGGCAACCATTGTCTTGCAAGACTGAGGCCCTATGCAATGGCAAAAGTAGAAATGGTTGATATACATGCCCATACACTGGTGGGGTGTTGTTTGGATCACTATGGTATGTGCCTCAGGTAAGAGGTATGCTCCTTCCATGGAGGGGAACACTGGCATGGCTGCAACACTTACAGCTACTATGCTGTTCACCATCATTGCAAATGTCTTTTTGGTGGCAATTCAACAGGGAGATGACTTGGGAGGATGACATTCCTGATACAATACAGGCTGGCTGCAGTGACAGTGTGGATCTTGCTGTTTTCCAGGACAGTATAGCTCACATGGTGGTGGAAAGTGATTACTGTCACACCTGACTTTTGGCAACCCCCCCCCCCCGTTTTCAAGGCAAGTGACATTTGGAGGTGGTTAGCCACTGCCTGCCTCTGTGTAGCAATCCAGGACTTCCTTAATGGCCTTCCATCCAAGTACTAACCAGGATCAACCCTGCTTAGCTTAGCTTCTGAGATCTGACTAGCCTGGGCCTGCTTACAGTTGCAGCGGAACACGCCTTCTGTTTTTTCATTCAGGAAGCATCCCTAGCTGGAAAAAGTCTATTGTGTTATGATGTTAGCTCCTCTAACTCTTAATCACTGCACAAAACATTAACTAAAAGTGACACACAGGTCCAGCTCAGCCATTTGGCCCCACACTAAAATCTTTAATGTGATGACAACTAGGCCTAAGCTTCAGGGGAAGCTCCAGGCAAAAAGGACATATCCATTAACCAGGCAAATTTTGCCTGTTTACATGAGATGTCATTCATACTGGGAAATGGACACTCCTGAAAACAAATTCCAGTCTCCAACATGCAAAATGCATTACCACAGGCCCAGATGTCTTAACTAAACAACTAAGGTCTTCAATGCCTTTTTAAAGGTTTGATGATCTTAGAAAATTTTTTAAAAACTTTGATAAAAGAAATCCACTAGAACTGAATGACCTTAATAAAATGTAGTGCCTATTGAGGCTATGATTCTATAAGGCAACTTACTTTGCCTTTAAACCACCTCAAGTTTATCTCTCTAAATAGCTATCCGACTTTAGGCTCCACAGAGGACAGATTCTCATCTCTGATAAGTACATCCTGTGGAAACAAAGAACTCTTAATCCTATTGTAGCTGTCTGCTTTATATATCCCTGATCCTGATTTACCCTGGGAAGTGTACAGATTTTAAGAAATATAAGTTAATATTATGATAAAAAAACAAAACCGGTGCTAGTTTTAAATGGAATTGCTTTGTTACTAGTATTTAATTCCTATGCTAACGGAATTAGTTATATACACAACCACTTAGCTTAGAATAGAAATAGAAAGCAAGGAAACTGCACAGACCAGTAACCCACGTCTCTGCAGGACTATCTTGACACTTGAAGAATAGTTAAGTTTTTAAAAAGCTGACCAATGATATTGAGATATGATACCAAAATGCAGGCAGGCAATGCAACTGTATTTACATGAGAGATCTCAGGTGTTGATATACAAGTAGTTATTAAGAGAATCATGGCATTATACTGTTCCTAGTCAACCATCTGTTTTACTGGATGCCACTTCAAAAAGAGACTGGAGAACGGCAGATGCCTCCTCCTGTTTATCAGTATGTCTCAAGGTAACATCCACTGCTGCCACTATAGATGTCCCCATCTGGCAACTGCAGGGTCAAATGGTATGTAAATGGATGTAAATTCGGGTCAGGGTCTGATTCCTATGGTAATATATTGGCCATTTTATTGGTAATGAGCTCCAAAAGACTTTCATCATTGCAGAGTATGTATCTTGAGCGATTTATGGCTTCTTTCCTCATCCACAGGGGCATCATGCAGTTTTCTGTTTTCCCTTACACTAGTGTGAAGAGTATAAAGTATTCCAAATGGAAATTAAAAACCAAAATGATTTTTCCAGCAAAGTACTGGACCAGGAGTCATAAATGATAGCAGAGGAAAGACGACAGTTTAAATGGAGGTTTTAGTATTATTACTGTAATATGAAGAGGAAATGCCCTCTTACATTTTTTTTTCCTTTCACAATTGCAAAACAAGCCCTTTGAAAACAAACGTATCCCCATAATAATGTCCAAAATCGGTAACAGACAAAATGCAAGTCCAAAAATGTTAGGCAGATTGTTCATAGAAGCCACCACCTGCAACCAGCACAGGAGCCCACCATTCGTGTTACTCTGTTTCTCCAGTGACAAAAAGGTGCACATTTTTAGAAGACTGGAGCATCTGAGCAGCCCGCTCAACACCCACCACAGCAGCCAACTTCTGAGCATCATATTTTGAATAAAGCACAGTACAGGTCAATGTCGCTTCTTCGCCACCATCTGCCAACTTCATCATATTGCAGACCTCATTGTAGAAATGTGAATAGGTTGGAAGTTCATAAAAAACAAGGTTTCTGATGCCTCTAATTGAGTACCTGTATCAGAATAAAAGATCTCAAAATAGTTAATATAATACACTGCAACAGGTTAATACAGAATTTTTTTCCAAAGATAAAAAACTGCAGTGATTTAAACTGTCCTTAATACACTGATATCCAGAGATACAGTGATTTTTTTAGAATGTTTGCAAATGAGAGCATGAATACAGTTGTAATGTGAAAAATAAGCTTCTATAGAGTGGTGAACATCAAAACCATGAGCTTAAGATGACATTCTCTCTCTGGAAAAGAGAATAATAAACTTCTCAGACTGCAGGATGAGATGGAGTTTCCTGGATGGAGAAAATCATTTGCCCACCTGCCAGGAAGGAGCAAGACTGATGGCTAGTCTGGCTTGGATCATAAAAGGTTTGGGACAGGTGCCTTAAGTTTATTGAAGAAAAAGGAACATGTGGGGAATCAGCTCCCATTTCATGATAAGGACAGGAAGGGTTAAAAGATCTGGACACCCTGCGCAAAGCACACAGGCCAAGGTCTGGGAACAGGGAAGCAAATGGAGTGAAGTCTGTTTGACTGGCCTCTATTTTGCAGTATTCTCGTGGTATTGCATCCATTCCAGGGAAGGAACTGTACAATTTAAGGCCAAACTAGACATGATGTGATCACCATCAACGCCATTTTAGAGTCATTTAAAAATGCAATGAGGGATCAGGCCCACAGCACAGTTGCCTAGGAATTTTTGTGTGTCTCCCGCCCCTGCCCTACATACCTTATCAAGTGCTAAAATAGCTGCCAGGGAGGGAGAACAGGGGGTGCTATAACCCTGTAGCATTTCGACAGCATTTTTCCAGAGCCCTGTACTCTAGTGAATTGAAAGTGTACTTTAGAGAGCAGGCTCTCAACTGCAAAACATTATTTATGGTACTGCAGCAAGTGTGCTGCCAAACTCATGCCCCTCTTTTACAATAAACTGGACTCAAGTGCAGCCCAACTTACCTTTTATAAAAGTGGAAGCGTTCTGTGAAAATTAAAAATTGCTTCACTCCCTTTAAGAAATATTGCCTTGCTCTGGAAATGCCCGATTTATTTGTGTATTCACAAACGTGCACAAAACTCAAATCTTCCTTCTTGAAGTAGTTCCGAAGACGCACATAGTCAAAATATGATGGGACGTAAATGAGAGTGTGTGACATAACTGCATCTCGATACTCAGGCAATACTTTGTCAATGAAATAGTGAAACCTGATTTTAAAAAATACAGACAGATTACTCAGTACATGTAAATGGACACAAAGGCACAGAGGAACACAACATCACTAATTTATTTTATTTATTTACTTATTTTATTTATTTTACTTATTTACTATTTTATTTATTTACTTTTTACCCTACTTTTCTGCCCTCATAGGGCAACCAAGGCAGCTAGCAGATTAAAACAAAAATTAAAATCTCATCTAAAATCAGTACACAAACAATTTCAAACCAGAGCTTAAAATGAACATAAAAAATAAAAACAATGGTTAAAACACTGGAGAAGGAGGAGGGATCACTGAGGGAATGACAAGCAAAATAAAAAAAACATTTACTTATATAACATTTTAAAGAAAATTCCAAATAAATTATTATGAAGGGTAAGTGCTCTGGCTAATAGCCTGAGAAATGCTGCTATCTTTATCTAGATGAAGGAAATGGCTCCACATCTTCACTATTGGAGAAGCCACTATTACAAAAGATTCAGGAACATACAGAGCTGTTATCATGCTGTATGATGCATTCAGAAAGTGATGGAAGTAAACTTTAAAATAAACACAAAACACACCCTTTCCCCAATACACTACACTCTGCTGAATACAACATTTGAAGTTGTCAGTGAAGCACAGGATAAACAGCTTGGTTCTACATTACCTTGCATCAATTACAGAAACAGAATTTTCAGCTTCTAGCTTCCGAAAAACATGAGGAAGCTGCACCACAACATGACTGATAGAACCTATCAAGGGTACATTCCTTACTGCTACCTGCAAGAAACAATGGGAAGAGCAAAACAAAAGCAACATCAGAGTAAGAGCTTACAACTGTGATCAGCTCTCAATTAAGAACAAAAGAATTGTCTTGCCATCTGGTCAGGAACTGACCCATTTTCACATGCTAAATTAACATTAAGAGCAAGTCCAGATCTAAAAACTTGAAAGAATCTTTTCTATGGAAAGCTTGGACTGATATGGGGGTATTTACTCTGGATCAGTTGATAGGCTGTGATGATGAATTTGTCATTTTCTCAGCTGAGGTCTAGATATGAATTGCCAATTTCTATTGAATGGCAATATTTACAGCTACAATATCTGTTAAATAGTAGAGTCTAGTAGAACCTTTAAGACTAACCAACTTTATTGTAGCATAAGCTTTCGAGAACCACAGTTCTCTTCAATCACATGCATCTGACGAAGAGAACTGTGGTTCTCGAAGCTTATGCTACAATAAAATTGGTTAGTCTTAAAGGTGCTACTGGACTCTACTGTTTTGCAACTACAGACTAACACAGCTAACTCCTCTGGATCTATGACAATATCTGTTGGTATTCAAATATGGCATTGCAGCATTAAGTGTTTCAGAGTCTCCCTCACTCCTGAAAACACTCAATTAATGCAGAAAACGAAACCTACAACATTTGCTTATAAATATTTGTTGATTAATAAATATGATATGCAGAATCTCAAGAATGAATGGCATAAGGAGCTTAGATCATCTAATTTTGCCAAAGCAATGGAATATGCCATTAAACTTTATACCTGTTTCTATGGATCTCAAGCTGTGACTTAGCAAAAAATTATGTTTAGGATATTTTGGAAACCTAGTTGTTTTTAATACAGGATCAAGTAAAGTGTCTAATTCCTGGCACTGTAACTTACCAGATACGTCTCTTAAGCACATGTTTCTGCATGTCCAATTACTTGGTCTTTTGGGGAGGAAGTCATTACTCATTTTAATTTTGTACTAGAATTCTCATTGATTTTTGAGGATGTTTATGTATTTATTTTACTTCATTTATACCCCACTTTTCTTCCAATGGGGATCCATGGCAGCTTGCTGAGTGACCTCTGGCCAGTCACATACTCTCATCCTAACCTATCTCACAGGGCTTTTGAGAGAAAAAATTGAGGAGAGGAGAATGTTGTAAACTAGGTTTCCCAGATCCTAGTCCAACATGCTAACCACTACACCACACTGACTCACCACACATCTAAACTATTTCTGTCTTGTGGAGTCTGATGGTCACCTCCCATAATATAATGTATTAAGGACCTTACAGCCTTATCAGCATTTGAACGTATGGCATACTGACAACTGTGTATGGAGTTATTTTAAGATATTTGGAAACCATTTTTATATAGGCTCATGTGTAGACCTGCTACATGAGGTTTGTATCTTCTATAAAAATAAAAAAAATTAATAAGAAAAAGAAAAAAACCTCTGAGGAACTGATGGAGGTGGCAGACCGATCATCTCCCCCCGCCAATTCTCCAAAGTAGTCTGTCAGTGGCAGAAAGAGATACAAATAACAACTAATGGAAGGGGATGACGACTGCCTGCAGTCAGCTTACTTGGAAACTTTAAAATACACTTTGAGATGGCAGGATTTAGCATGTATTTTGAATGGTGCAAGGCCAACAAACCTCCTTCAGTTTTACAAAATACTTAACTCGCATGTTCACAAACTAACCTGTCCCTGGTAATTCCAGCAGTGCTTACTGAAGATTGAATTGATCTGTGGATTCTGAAGGGCTCCAAACAACAGTGTTTGCCGATAATACTTGGACCAGTTATTCAGATTGGACATTCGCACCCGTGAGAAATCCACCCCATGAGATTCCAAAGGCAACAGGTTTATGTGGTCCAGTAAGTGCTACGGACATATTCAAGAAAGGATGTATATTATTCAACTTGCAGGAAGAGGAAAATTTGGGGGGGGGGGCAGAGTAAGTTCACAAGTCCCCCCCATCACAACTGGAGGGCCTCTCTTTAGTGGTTAAGTGGTTGGGCCCACTACTCCTATGAGCTCAGTGGGTAAGCTACTCCTATCAGCCCCAGCTGTATTGTAGGGATAATCATAACACTGACTTTGTTCACCACTCTGAGTGGGGCACTAATCTGTCTAGAAGAGTGGTAGTTAAGCGCAATTATTATTATATTCTCTAACCTAGAGAGTGAGAGCGAGAGCGTGAGAGAGAGAGACTGCCTGTCTCTTTTTAACTGATTTAAACTTGTACTTTTTACTGTTGTTGCTAGGATCTTTTAGCTGCTTCTCAGAACTCACTTCTGAAAACCTCACATTACAGCATCTAAATATCTATATTCACCTATCACTAGCAAGATGGGCTACTGCAAGAATTTATAGTTATGGTGCTTTATTGCAGGCGCACTTTGAACAAACCAAAGTTATCTTTAGAAAGCTTAAAAATAGTATTGGAGCTACTTTTACTGTTCTACAACTTGCCCAAGCAAAACAATATTGGCCAAACAGAGGTTGTAAGCTATGTTCACATTGCTTTTTAAATTCCTTGTTTTTCCAATATGATTATAGTGTCCCCCTTTACATGTGTACGTATGTTAATGTGCTTTGAAAAACCTTCCCTACCATTTATGAAAGATAAGCTCCTGGGTTCGCCTGCCTCTGTTGTTTCCAAATTATCTGTTTCGGACTTTATATTCCGTAGGGCAAATACCTGTCCATTTTCCCCTTTGCTACTCTGTACGGGGCCATGTACTAATGAGACCCTTGCCCTCAGAAGATGGCTCAGTTGCTATATTTGTTTCTCAAAAGCGAAAAACATTGATACACAACGTTCACCTTGAGGAACGCATCCATTCAGAAAAAAGACCTCACTCCCCAAAAATAAGAACACACAGGTTTAGTCATTAGTTCAAATCACACTATCATACTTATTGAAGCTATGATCTACTGCCTGTTTATTGTATTGTACTTGCAGTTTATCATATTCACAGCATGAAACACTGGGGGGAGCGGTGTCATTACCAAAACATGCTCCCAGTTTTGCATCAGGTAAATGTCAGCTTCATCAATTATAAGTATTTCTATTGAGGAAAGGAAATCATAGTCTCTCTTCTTTTCCCCTTCAGCTCCAATAACAGTCCTCAGGCCAAGGGGAGAAGCAATGATGACATCGGAGGAATAAAATGGTGCATACAGTCGCATACTCTTCTGAAGAACAGCAACACCTGCCCAAACACACAGGAACATCATTACATCTTTGAGTGGTTATCCAACCATAATGTTTGAGTGTGTGTACTGGAAAGCTTTATTATTCCTTCTCTCACTCACCCCACGCCCTCAGCTACTCCCCCTTGGCAGCTCCAAAATTGTTCTTCTTTGGACTGAGACCTAGTTTACCACCACACAAACCCACAGTGGTCATGTGCTCAAACCCAAATAGAAGCACCAATTCAATCAGTACCTCCCCATGAAGTCACTGCTGTGCTGTGAGCACTCTGCTGGCACCAGATACTCATATACAACTCAGTGGGGATTCTGACTATCCAAACTAGCCCTCCCTTTTCCACAGGTCCACTTGATTGGACAGGATTCGCTGCATTTGTAATTAATTCCACTTAATATGTGGTGTTTTTCTACAGTACGGTCATTTATCCACACAGATCTACTAGATCAATAAAGCAAATAGTCATTAGATACCACCAATTTAAAATAAAGCCTTATACCAACCATGCCTAATCTTATCCCTGCAACTATGGTTTATTTTTCTGCAACCTACTTACTCTGCCTTACTCTCCAATACAGAACATTTGGTAACCAAGTGTCAATTCAGCATGAAATGTATATAGCCACGTAGGGAATCAGTCACCTGTAGCATCCAACCATGTGGTACGACAAATTGTTAACATATACCAGGTGGTTGTGGAGGCATGGTGAAGTCTACCTTACTACATGTCTATATGCTACAAATGAGTAGCCTCCTATGGGCATTGCATGGATCCCATAGTTTGGTGTAGTGGTGGGACTCTAATCTGGAGAACTAGGTTTGATTTCTCACTCCTCCACTTGAAGCTAGCTGGGTGACCTTGGGTCAGTCACATCTTCTAGGCGCTCTCTCAGCCCCACCCACCTCACAGGGTGTTTTGTTGTGGGGATAATAATAACATACTTTGTAAATCGCTCTGAGTGGGCTTTAAGTTGTCCTGAAGGATGCCATATAAATCGAATGTTAACAACATTCGATTTATATACCGCCCTTCAGGACAACTTAACGCCCGCTCAGAGCAGTTTACAAAGTATGTCATTATTATCCCCACAACAATCACCCTGTGAGGTGGGTGGGGCTGAGAGAGCTCCTAGAAACTGTGACTCACCCAAGGTCACCCAGCTGGTTTCAAGTGGAGGAGTGGGGAGTCAAACCCGGTTCTCCAGATTAGAGTCCCACGCTCTTAACCACTACACCACCTGTTGTTATTATTATTGTTGTTGTTGTAAGTTTCTAAAAGCCACCCACATCCACACCCACTCTCTATTTCTTCACATCATACTAATAAGACATATGGTACTTTATGGCTCTATAAGCAGCTATCATATGCTTTCTTAGTGAGCACTTAGTGCACTGGGCAGGGGGTTGGACTAGATGGTCTGTATGGCCCCTTCCAACTCTTATGATTCTATGAGCTGAAGGATAAACAAATCTGCTCAATTCTGACAATGGACTTTGCTTGCTGGCCTTTCACAGCATGATGGCTCTCCTGCCCTGAAACATCCAAATGCCAATTTATGCACAATAATATTTGATTATCTGTATATGAATGTGTAACAATGAAGTATTATTACTTCAATTTTCCTTCTAAAAGATTTCGACCTGAAAGATGTAGCTGGACTGTGACTCACAGTTGCTAACACCAGCCTGGGAAATTCCTGGAGATTTGGGATGGAACCTGTGGAGGGGGAATTTGGGAAGGGATATTACCTAAAATCTATGGTATATACTCTGACCCCTGAAGCTGCCATTTTCTCCATCTGGATTGAACTCTAGTCTGGAAATCAGTTGTAATTTCTAGAGAACTGCAACCCTCACATGCAGCTTTACAACCCTACTATGGATGGACTAACAGCTCTAATTACATTTGTAATAATAAGACATGGCCTGAATATACCATGGTGTTTCTGCAACATTAATAAAGCCTTGGCCCACAATTTAAATGATCCACAGCTAAATTCTTATTCACCTTAGTTTAAAAAGCCACTAGAAAAGATATCAACAGAAACTGAGCTACTGATAGGAGCTTGAAATATGAAGAATTGGCACCAAAACGCTTGTTCTTAAACTCTTATTAAGGAGAATAAGTTATGGCTAAATCAGATGTGACACTAGGACATTCATGACCAGAACTTCCAGCACTTTTCAAGGGAAAAGGTTGCTGCGAGGGCCCTCAGTTTGGAGTGGGGTCTTCCTGCAGGACAAGCAGAGTTATAACCAGTCCCTTGTATAGTTCCCTGAATGCAACTGCACTCCATCCCATTCTCTCCTTGACCCTAAAAAGGGGGAAAGACAGAGAAAAAGTCTCCCCCCCACCTGCCAGGATACAAATACATGGAAAGTGCATGTACATCATTTGCAATCAGTGGAATTTTGCAGAATGTTATGCCCTTTCCACACTTCTGCAATCCTGATCTGAATCTCCAGGCTGCTATTTCCCAAGAAATGGTTCATTTAAGAATCCCCAGCTTCATAAGTAACTCAATCCTTAAGTTTTATTAAAAATTTAAAAATTTGCCATTATTTTCAAAATAGACTACACTAAATGGCATGATCTAAATGGCCGAGCATAGCACATTTTAGAGTAATGCCTATGATGCAACTGGGTGCCCCACAAATGAATTCAAACACTGCGGGTGCCTGTAGCTAAGGGAATCCCTCAACTTCCCTTTCAGCATGGCTTGTAAGCTGAAAAGACACACTTCTACCTCAGAAAAAACCTGGGAGGAAATCCTTTGGAAAAGTTACTCAAATTAAAATGAAGACAGTCAGTAGTAGCAATGAAGCAACCTCTCTCACTGTGTTCCTCATGGTCTTTCACAAGACAGTAACACTAACTATGAAGACTGCCATTTCATAGCAGGAGTTCCAGGCATCCAGCCACAGGCAAATTATCTGCATAATGCTTTGACAAAGCAGCATGAAATTGGAATTTCTGAAATAGTCTTGACATTTTCTGAGCAGCCAACATTCAGAATCACTGCACCTTTCTTTTGCACATGAGAGCTCTGCTGGAAATGACAGGCATTCTAATAACAGTCATTTTGCAAAGCAACAGAGTATCGCTATATTTCTTGACCGAGATCTTTGCAGCTCCCCATGCCCGATTAATGGCTACAGGGCAAACTAATGGTCTTAATACTGCAATCAATTTGAGATGTTACTTAACAGATGCAAGATGCATCTGGGATCAAACGATTCCAGAATAAGAATCAGTATTACCACTTAAGGCATCCATAATGGTTATTCAAATGACAAATGCAGCATTATAGAGCATGAGGTACATCAGGGTTTGGCAACTACATCTGAACATATAAAGCTGCCTCAGTGCACTGGCTCATCCAGCTTAGTTGTCCACTTTGATCGGAAGAGAATCTCAGGAAGAGAACGATCTTTCCCACCTGGCACCAAGACCCTTTAAGTAGAGCCTTCTGCATGCCAAGTATATGGTCTACCACTGAGCTCTGGCCTCTTCCAAGTGCTATCTAGTTCTCCAGCCCTCCATTATGCTTTCTGCCACTTATTCCAGCTCTTCCCAAGAGGTGGATGGACTACGGAAGAGGCAAGGAAGTGGTAGCTAGGAGGGGTCAGGCCACGTGAAACTGAAGTGTGCCCCAGAACCCTTTACACCATAGCAAAGGAATTCAGGGGATGTCTTCACTTTGCGTGGTACAGTCACTGCCACCTTGACATGTAGCACTCTCTCTCTCACTTTTGCTTTTAACCCTTGAGATGCTATGGCATAGACCAACTTCAATTGGTCCCAAAGCTATGCAAGCCACAGCCCCACTCTCCACTTCTGACCCAGCCAGTAGCCACACAGTAAAACTGTGTCTTGGAGTCTCCTTTGGGGCACACAGGAATTTCTGAAGCACTCCATGCAGCTTCCCTCCCCCCACCCAGTCTGTCTGGACAGTACTGGAGAAGAGTGGGAGCAAAAAACCCAATTCCTCCACTTCCTGCCCCCATGCAAAGTAGCCCACAGCTAGAATGTTTAGCCAGCCAGAGCCATACATATGCAGCAATCATGTAGTTCAAGTGCTGCTGACTCTAGCACCAGCTCTTCAGAGCCTCAGGCAAAGAAAGGTCTTTCCCAACACCTGAGATCCTTTAACTAGCAGCATCAGAGACAAAACCTGGAACTTGTCTTTACAAAGCACATACTCTGCCACTGAGCTCCAGCCCCTCCCCACTGAAGAACAGTGGGTATAGCGCTACTGTACATCCACTGTAACTGTAGAGCAAATGCCCTAGAGGTTTAGGATTCAACTGCAACTTCACCATCGTATTTTCTTAAAACTTAAGGAAAGGTGACAGAACAGAATAAAAATGGAGGTGGGGGGGGGAATCCAACAACAGAATATCAATACCTATCCTGAAGTGGTCATCAATGTTTCCAGCAAAGACAGCTTCATAGTCTTCCGGCCTTTTCAGATTTGGAGGTTTCTCATCTGGATCTGAGCCAAACTCCCTCTTGAACCGCTTTTTGTTACTCACATCAATTTTCTTTTTATTTGCAGATTCGAGGAGGCTGACGAAAATCTGCACCACACGTAAAGCAGACTCACGGAAGGGCACCACTATCAGCACCTATACAGAGAAATGCAAAAAGGACTCAATTTTGTGCAAGGAAGTCATCACAAAAAGAAAGGAAGACAAATTCTTATGAAAGCACAAACATAAAGCCTGTTCTTCCGTAGATATTTTTGTGTCATTTTAAAAAATGCTGTAGGAACAAATTGTTGTGAAAGAAGCCACTGCTCTGCCCTTCAGTTAGATTTAGCTGACTGGACACCCCCAATGAAATTCATTACATTATGGATGGACAGTTCTCTAGGTCACAACTCCTTAGACATTGTAAGGACGAGTTGTAGTTTGCAGCTGAGTATTACTAGGTATCACTAAGACAAGACATAGATAGGCCCAGAAAAAGGAACAGAGGACCAATAAAAGTTGTCAACTTTTATTAGTGAAATATCACTATAATTTCTGGCAATACAATATGCCAAGCATCTCCACTCCAGAGCCACTGTGTCATAGTTGTGTGGTTTTATAATTTCACTCACTGTAAGGGGTTCACAGGGTGATGAAGGAGGTATTTACTGTGAGTTGCCTACAGAGAGACTTATAACATCATAATAACAACATTCAATCTATATACCACCCTTCAGGACAACTTAACATTCACTCAGAGCGGTTTACAAAGTATGTTATTATTATCCCCACAACAATCACCTTGTGAGGTGGGTGGGGCTGAGAGAGCTCTAAAGAGCTGTGACTGACTCAAGGTCACCCAGCGGGCTACAAGTGAAGGAGTGGGAAATCAAACCCAGTTCTCCAATGACTCTAACATTGGGTAAACCCTCTCACCTTTGGTCTAGTGAGTCCTTGGTCCCTGAAACTATCATCCTCAACACCTTGTTTTTGATCCCTCCATTTGGCATTGTTGCTGAGCACCTGAGCATTTGCCTTCAGGACATGGTTCATGGCATGCAGGCAATAAACATGACGAACTTCTTCCCCATTTCTTAAAGCAGTCCTCTCTGGGTAGAACAAGTCCTTGTATGAATTCATAATACAGAAGAGCTCCATTTGCAATGGAGTAAATGGCCGATCATTTGATTCAGCTTGCTTGGAAAGGAATGGACTGTTCGCTTTGGGCCATGTGGATTCCAAAGGCCTGTGAAGGTGTTTCACGTCAATTTCTTTATTGGCTTTAATCACTCCAAACTTCTTCAAGGTTGAAGAAAAAATTAACTGACCCAACACTGGCCACTAAAAGGAACAACCACAGTAAAGTTAAACACATTACAACTTCCACTTCCTCATATAATTAATATGAAGGTCTTTATTTCTCACCTATTACCAAATGAGGAACAGGGTCTAATTGCTATACATTGCACAGTACTTTCACAGAGAAGTAAGATTTAAAGCTGATTCATGAGGGCTGATGAACAATTCCAAAATACCGCAGTAAATTTGAATTTCAAAGCAGCACTTTATTACCTTGATCTGGCTGGTAGATTTAGACAGTGCAAGAATGTTATCTATTTCTTTTTCTTTTAGTTCTTCATCCATGTGTTGCTTAAATGCATCTGTGGAAAGAAATAAAAGCATATTTTATTTAGAAAATGTGCATATTGCCTCTCCAGAGACCTGCTCAAGGAAGCTCACAAGCTAAAAACAATACAATAAAATCCTAGAAACAACAACGTAAGAATTAACAGTATCAAAACAAACCACTAAAACAAGCAAAGGGCATTTAAACAGCATTTGACAACTTAAAATGTTATCCTCAGACTAGAAGCAAACCATAAAACAAAAATGAAGGAAGATAGAACTCTTCAGATAAAATCCTGAATAAAAGGTATGTTGTGGCCTGGCAAGAAAAGGACGGTCAAGCAGGTGCCAATGAGTCTTGAAAGTGAAGAACATCCCAAAGGTGAGGTGCAACCTCTGAAATATTCTCATCCCTGGTTGCCACCTGTATCACCTCTGCAGGTGGTGACACCAAGAGCAGGGCTTTGGAAGAGGATCTTTACTAGCAGGCTAGACAGTAAAACTGGAATTAAGTCTCAAATATGAAACATTTAAAGAAGCTAATCAGTGGGAAAGGATGAGACCTCTGTAGAAACAATTAATTCTTAAAGCATGTCAAAGGTTCTGAACATGAAATCTAGGAGTAAAATTAAACACAAAACAGTATCTCACCATTCAAGGGCATGTTATAAAAAGCATTTCAGCACTCTTAAGATGGCAACAGAATTTGGTTAGAACAGCCGAATCACTAATAGCTGTATAGGATTCAAGGAGGGGGGGAGTTTACTGGCGGAAGAGGAAATATTTCATTTTGATTAGAACAACCTTGCCTTCTTTGACCAAAGCAGCTTTCCTATTTCAGAATTTCTTTTCTGTTGCCCAAATCACAGGAAGTTAGGAACTTGTCCCCTCCTTTCATCTGAATAATAGGTAAACTGAATATTTATTTACTAACATTTCTATGCTATCTTGTCAGGAAGTCTGCACCATTAGCCACTTGAGCAAGCATCATAATATGAAGCAAGAGTAACTGGAGTGCACACCTGTTAATTGCTACATAAGATTTGTTTTATATCACTGCTGATCCAGCAGCTTCTTAAAAATAGGATCCTACATATCTTAGAAACCTTTTCGTTTCTGGCATCTTGTTGCAATTGCTACAAACAACCAAAAATGGAGATAGGCAGAATTGCACAGAGGCAGAATTAGTGCTCATTCCTCAGTGTAGAAATTCATTTTCCTCCCAAGAATCTTCTGGAAGTCACACAAGATATGCATTGAGCACAGGGTTCTTGGGATGATGGAACTGTAGCGTATATTTAAAATAGATTACTTACTACCATTCAAATTAAGACTCAGTGTTTTAACCCACCAAATTAAATGCAACCTACCATACTGTGGCTTGACAGGTGTTTGACAACCCCCCGGTGTACAGTCTCATAGCATGTTTTAAAAACAGGAGGGTGAACTTAGCTTCTACTGTATACATGAAATGGGCTGTGTGGGGCTTGGGGAATCAATTTGGTATAGTGGTTAAGAGTGGCGGGACTCTAATCTGGAGAACTGGGTTTGATTCCCCACTCCTCCACTTGAAGCCAGCTGGGTGACCTTGGGCCAGTCACAGCTCTCTCAGCCCCACCTACTTCACAGGGTGTTTGTTGTGGGGATAATGACATAATTTGTCATTATAATGCTCTGAGTGGGTCTTAAGTTGCCCTGAAGGGCAATATATAAATCAAATATTATTATAATCAGCTGTGCAGATCTGGCCTTAAATGTTTAGAAACAATATCTTTAAACATATCTGGCAGCATTACCTTTCACAACGTCCGCAGAACAGCTTTCTTTCTGATCCACACTTTCTTCTTCTATAAAATTGGTTTCCAGGCTAAACTCAGATTCATGTTTCACATCTGTGAACTCTTCATCTTTTAGGTCACTAGAAATATCTTCATCTCCAGGTTCTTCGTGGCTGGTTTTTTGCACTGCTGCTTCTTTATTTATGACAAATGCAGAAGAAAAAGTGTAATGGGTTGTGTGTTTCTGTCAAGACAGCTTTACTTTTACTATTAATGACAAGGTTCTACAGGACCTTAGTGACTGTAATCATTACAAATTTCTCCTTCGTGGGTCCGTTTTCTAGTCAGGTATTTGTTGATGCATCTCTTTTGACCTGTCCATTTCATGCCACAGAATATTTTACTGGTATTAAATGTGTGAAAAATTCTATGTGAACAACTTTCCCTCCACTGCTTTGGGTGTCCTGAAAGTTATGTAAGCTCTTTGGGAACATCCTTTAATTACAACGTTCTAAAAATGCATCATATAAACTTATATTGCTAGGCTGCAAGAGTCCAACAGGTACATGATGCAGCAATCTTGATGGACCACAGCAGGTGTGCTTTGTCAGTAAGATGAGAGACTTCCTGGGACTCCTTTGTAAGCTGCCTTAAGTTCCAGGATAGAAGAAAGGAAAGACACTGACGTAAAAAAAAAGACATTGGCGTAAAAAAAAGACATTGGCGTAAAAAAAAGACATTGGCGTAAAAAAAAGTTTCATGACACTGTAAAGTGGTATCTTAATATAACTGTGTCAGTAACAGTGGTCAACTCCCAGAAATTGGGAACAAACAAATTATTCTTTCTACATTCCACCTGATATGAACACACATAATTACCCGATTCCTGGTCAGGAACATCGCTGTCATTATCTTCATCGCCTGTTTCTTCCCCATACTGGAACTCTTTAGTATCAGTTTCTGTGGGATCCCCATAACTTCCTTCTTCAGAGTCATTCTCCTCTTCCTCCTCATTGTCTGAATATGGAGCTGCTTTTAACGTGGCCAGTAACTTGTGATACACAGAGACCTGTTCTGAGTCACTCTCTGCATCACTTTCTGAGCTTGATGGCTCAGAATTCTCAGACTAAAAATGGAAATGAAAAATCTTACTTCACATATATAGCATATGACACTGCCTTATACCAAGTCAGACTACTGGCACATTGAACTTGCCACTCTCTGCAGTCACTGGGAGTGATTCTCTCAGGTTCCCAAACCTGAGACTGTCCTTTTAGGTGGGACCAGGATATGAACCATGAACCTTAAAAGCATACAGACTGCTGACTAATCAAGTTTCCATTTTAACATCGCTTTCTTTAAATTGATACTGGGAAAAAAAACACCAAGCAGTGGGCCCACAAGGACTGGCATGGAGCATCTAATTTTCCCCTATATCCCCAACTGTTTCTTCTGTTCCTTCCCTAAAAGCTCCCAGATCCTTTCCCTTTTCTGCCTGCTTCTCTCCTTTCCACCCACCAACCAACCTACCTTTATCTACCCCCTCTGTCTTCAGCTTTCCTTCCCTCCCTCCCCCAGTAATGTCTCCTTGTGAAAATTCTGTGCCATTCTGGCTGCCAGGCTGGGCCAGCCAGTTTCATGGTGGAGAACCCAGAAGGACTTGCTGGGGGCACCTCACTTTGCCCAGTACCTGCCTCCCTACACTATTTCCTCCTTGCCTCCTCCTGGAAGCTCCCATATCCTCAACTTCCCTGTTTCCTCTGCACCTTCCCACCCATCAATCTTTTATCTCCCTCCCTTCAGTTCCTTACTTCATTTATGCCTCACTTTGTCTCACAATGGAGACCAAAAAATAGCGTATACATCATTAAACTCTCTTCCATTTTATCTTAATTACCTTGTGAGCTAGGTTAGGTTGGCAGTGTGTGACTAACCACTACACCACACTGGCTTTTGTGGGATGACTGCTGTTGAGCAGCAGCAAGCAGTCGGGTCTGAGTGAGTCATGAAAGTTAAGTGGCAGCAAGTTGCCCAGTGGTTGCTGAAGGGCTTGGCCCTCATGAGTCCTCCCTCAAAGGCCAAAACAGCCATGAAAAGGGCCTTGCGCCGTCTCCCTCCCTTTTACTGACAGAAACCAAGGCTTGAAGGATGCTGATACTGTGTAATTGCCTAGCTTTTCCACAAAGTATTTTGCTGCAAACCTGGGCCTTTTTACAAGTTTGTAGAAAGAACTGTCTTGTCTGTTCATGGTTCCTCTATCTGGATTTAAGCATCCACAGATCTGGCCATGTTGAGAATTAGGTATATTGACGATCGAACATTTACACAGGCAGGGTTATGTATAAATCCTGGGAGTGCCACTTACAAGCATTAAATATTCCAAGAACAGAACCAACCCCCCACCAAATATAGTTATCAGAATAAAATGTTACACAGTAGAAGCATAAGCCTAAGCAGAGTTTCTAAATCAAAGGAGGATATAACTCTGTTTAACAACAACAACAACAACAACAACATTCAATTTATATACCACCCTTCAGGATGACTTAAAACTCACTCAGAGCGGTTTACAAAGTATGTTATTATTATCCCAACAAAACACCCTGTGAGGTGGGTGGGGCTGAGAGAGCTCCTAGAAACTGTAACTGACCCAAGGTCACCCAGTTGGCTTCAAGTGGAGGAGTGAGGAATCAAGATTGCACTATAAGTGCCTTTTATAATACACAATAAGACCAATGGTTTGTTTTTACATTGTGTTATTGTTTAAATTGTAAGCTACCTTGAGTAGGCATCCTGAATATCTGAAGAGGCACCATAGAAATATCCTGAATAACTAAAATATGGGTGGCTATATAACAGGGTAGGGTGATCAGGAGCTAGGGGGTTGCATTTACTGCCAGCTATTCCAAGCTTCATCTAGCCTTTTAGACTTTTGATTTTCAAGCCTTCCTTGGCAGCTCCGTATTCTAGAAAAACTTCATTTAAAGAGGACGAGGAGAATTCTGAGATCTTTTGGAGGTGGAGTTATGTACAAAATGCCAAATTCTATATTTTGTAGCCACTGTATACAATAATATAATAAAGCAATTAACTTTATTTGAAAGGGATACCGTATTCAAGGATGAGATCCCATACAGGGATGGGGGCAGAGGGATCGACAACCTTCTCCTGCCTGTTTAAAAATTCCATTTATACTTTGCCTTTCCTCCCAATGGGGGGGACCCACAACAGCTTACAGCAGAATTAGCCAGATCTAGTGCAAAGATATTTCCCATTTTCTTCATTCATATGCATATAAATATCAAAACAGATATAAATAAAAAGCAGAAACACTCTCTTACCAGTTCACAAATCTGAGTTAGCTCTTCTTTTCCAGAAACCCTGAAAGGAAATCATTTACATTAATTCATCCTTACCATCCGATGAACAGTTTGTAGAGATAAAGTAATGCACAAGGCATGGAAAGTCTCTCTATAGCAACCGCAAAAACAAAAGATGGTGCCTCTTTTAACTACTGGAGAGTTTACTGCAATAAGAATTGAACATTACTGGACATCACAACTCCTGACATGCTTATTAGAGCCTTCCAAACAGAAGACTGTGCCTTTAAAACTAGCATTCCTTATGAGAGAGAAGAGAGGAATCATGAGCCTATTAAAAATTAGATTTAAAAAATAAAAAGTAGTTAGAGCCACTCATGCATATTGCACATATTTGTATAAGGGTGGCTCCAGGGAGCATAATATATAAATAATTAAGAGGTTCCTTCCTGGCATGTAGAGCTTCAGTGTGTGCCCTATTTGCATGCCAATTTCAGCAGGGACATGTTGTACTGGCAACCAGGAACCACATGCAAGGACCTTTTAAACAATACAAATTCTGTTGTGGCACTACCACTTAATTTATTATCGAGCCAAAAAAATTCACACACTGAATGATTTTGCAGCAAAGTCCCTAAGGCAATATCTAGTAGACAATGTTTTAAAAGCCAAATGGAACATGAGAGGGGAAAGTTTCTTACAATGTATATATGCACTTGTGCTTGTAAACACACTTCTCTTTTATCCCACTGCTGTTTCTGGTAAGGCTAGCTTTGTGGGTTTCTGAAGTACTACAGAACCCTGTAACGTCTGAACCTCTGTGATAGCAGTGGGAGCCCAGGCACACCACAAGCCTCACACATTCCATCTTCAACTTTCTGAAGAATCTATCTCCAGTCTCCAACCCTCGTTCAATCTACTATTACAAAGCTGAACCACCTAACTTTTAATTCAATACTTCCCAACCCAGGTTCTGCAGAAAGCATGGAACATATAAATAAAAAATTTCAATTGCCAAAAGAATTCAAAATATCAGTTGAAATATCATTTAGTTGTATTATGTCTGTGCTTATTTCGTATTGTTACAGAACACTCACAATACAAACAACAACAGCATAACAATAACTTACACTCCCTACCATCAACTTTTTCTGGCCTGTAAATGTTTTCATAGGTAGGGATTCCTCAGATTTGAAAAAAGTAGGGCTTTCTCCACAGAAAAAAGATTGGGAGACACTGCTTTAGACTATCCTCTCAACAGCCCACAGGGCCAACTAGTCCCTGGATTAACAGAGGCAATCCAGACAGAGAGAAAAATCCACCGTCCATACCCCTTAACCCAAACGTCACATCTCTCAAGGTGGCATCAACTGCATTCTAGGAGACAGTCTTCTGATCGCCATCAGATGCCAGAGGGCACAGACAGAGAAAGAAAGAGAATGCTATTAAAACAAGGGGGGAAAGAAGGTATGCGGATCAAGTATTACAGACCAACCATTTGTTAAGTCACTCAATACAAACCAACTGATTTCAGTGGTCTTAGACTCAAGTAACCCTATAGAGGATTACATTATTACTTAATGTGCTGTTCATCACACAGGATTGAGAAGGAGATTTAGGGCAGAGAAAATCCTTGGGCTGGCCTTGCCTAACCACACAGTTTATCGCGGGTCCTATCTGGAAACAGAAATTTCCTCTAGGAGCAAAGCACTGTTGAGAAAACGCGGCCGAGAGATGCCACGGAGGATCCATTACAGGCAATTGCCCTAAGAGGAAAGTCGTCCTCTTCTCAGTCAGGAAGCAGCCCTTTCAACAAAAGGAAGACTCAGAAGCCTTTACAAGCTCTGCTTACCGATCATAGAAAGGATGCTCCTCCCCGAAATCCTTGAGGTGCTTCTTTTGCTTCTTACTCAAACTGCTGATCAGCTGTTGGCGTTGCTGTTGAGCTTTCCGCTTGCCCATCTTGCTCCACTTCCTCCTTCAAGACCCACGTGGAATCCTATCCGCCTCGCTTTACGGCCGCAAGCTCTCCACTTTTCTCTATTTTACGACAGTGGGCGGTATTTAACGGTGTTGCTGGGATAAAGTAAGCCACGGAGCGTGTAAGGGTGCAGCGTAGCGGTCAGTTGCTTAACGATCATTAGCAAACAGGGCTACTTTGCTATTGCAAAATTCGGGCCAATATTGCAGCGGCTTCTTAGCATCTTTATTTTTCAAAAATAAGCTTAAAAACCGATAGTAGTACTACCATAGATCAGCATTAAAATAGATTCTTATTAAGAGTTTATATTGGGAACTGTTTTCACTTTTTACCGCCTGGGTACATTTCAAAGCATTAAATGAATAGTCGGGGAAATAATCGATTAGGGAGGAAATGGTGGAGGCATTTTATCGAGAGCTAACCCATTGGAACTCAGTGGGATTTACTTTGAATAAACATGTTGACTAAACATGAAACGAATGACAGGATTGCCCATTGAAAAGAATGGGAGAGGCTTGAATGCCTATTGGGAATAATGGGAACCTGGAATGCCCATTGACTTGCATGGGCTCCATTGAAACACATTAGAGCAAAAAAAAAAAAAAAAAGGTGCAAAGAAAACGTGGAATGGATTTTGAAGGAAAGTCTCTGGGGCCAGATAGACTGTTCAGGGACTGGATTGACAGGCCCCACGCTGGAATGACGGCCCCTGGATGTGACAGAAGGGCTCTGGGACTGGAATGACAGGCTCCTAACTGGAATGACGGCCCCTGGGTGTAACAGAAAGGCTGTTGGACCAGAATGATGGACCCCTGAATGGAATGATGGCCCGTGGGTGTGACAGAAGGGCTCTGGGACTGGAATGACACACCCATGAGTGCCATGAAAGCCTCTGGGTGTAGCGGAAGCTTTCTGGGACCTAAATGACTCATTCTTGAAAGGACTGAGAGTCTCTAAATATTGCAGAATTGTTCTGGGACTGGAATGGCATGCCCCTGAATAGAATAATAGTCTCTTGCCTGTCATTCCAGTCTCACTGAGACTCGGCGGATTACACAGTATGTTAATACAATCAGTATCAAGTAAGTACATTTCACTACAATACCATAAGGCTAACATATACATGTTTAAAGACATAGCATTAGCAAGGATCCAAGACATAGTCTGGCACACCCAGGGGCCATCATTCCAGGTAGCGGCCTGTCATTCCAGTACCAGAGCCCTTCTCCCACACCCAGGGGCCATGATTCCAGTCAGGGGCCTGTCATTCCAGTCCCAGAGCCCTTTTGTCACACCCAGGGGCCGTCATTCCAGTCCCCGAGCCCTTCTGTCACACCCAGGGGCCGTCATTCCAGTCCCCGAGCCCTTCTGTCACACCCACGGGCCGTCACTCCAGTCAGGGGCCTGTCATTCCAGTCTCCAAGCCCTTCTGTCAGGCCCAGGGGCTGTCCTTCCAGTCCCAGAACCCTTCTCTCATACCCAGCGGCCGTCATTCCAGTTAGGGGCCTGTCATTCCCATCCTGGAGCCCTTCTGATATACCCAGGGGCCATGATTCCAGTCAGGGGCCTGTCATTCCAGTCCTAGAGCCCGTCTGTCACAACTAGGGGCCGTCATTCCAGTCAGGGGTCTGTCATTCCAGTCCCAGAGCCCTTCTGTCACACCCAGGGGACGTCATTCCAGTTAGGGGCCTGTCATTCCAGTCCTAGAGCCCTTGTGTCACACCCAGGGGCCATCATTCCAGTCAGGGTCCTGTCATTCCAGTCCCAGAGCCCTTCTGATATACCCAGGGGCCGTCATTCCAGTTAGGGGCCTGTCATGCCAGTCCCAGACCCCTTCTCTCACACCCAGGGGCCGTCATTCCAGTCAGGGGTCTGTCATTCCAGTCCCAGACCTCTTCTGTCACACCCAAGGGCCGTCATTCCAGGGAGGGGCCTGTCATTCCAGTCCCAGAGACATTCTGTCACACCCAGGGGCCATCATTCCAGCGTGGGGCCTGTCAATCCAGTCCCAGAACAGTCTATCTGGCCCCAGAGACTTTCCTTCAAAATCCATTCCACGTTTTCTTTGCACCTTTTTTTTTTGCTCTAATGTGTTTCAATGGAGCCCATGCAAGTCAATGGGCATTCCAGGTTCCCATTATTCCCAATAGGCATTCAAGCCTCTCCCATTCTTTTCAATGGGCAATCCTGTCATTCGTTTTAGTACATCCCTAACAATGCCAGAGAGAAAGGGGGAAGAGCGTGTGTGGCGTACAGTTTAAAACGCCCAATTTCAAAGCAGCGCTCAATCACGCTTAAAGCCCAACCAACCAAAGAAGGGTGATTGTGGGGGGGGGGGGGGATACATGCAGCCTTGAAATAAAATAAGTCAATATATCAAACTGAAAGACTTTCTATCTCAATTGTTACACAGAGACGCTACAATAAATACTTGACTCTCTTTGCGGGCCAATTAAAAGCAAATCAGATTGGAGAGCAGGATGGGAATAGTAGTCTAAAGGCCGAGCGGGGATAACATTGATTATCAACAACCTTTTTTAATGCAATATATATTTAAAACACGTAGCCTTGAGATTTCTTACTTTTAAATGTCTATGACTAAATATTGAATGATCAGGTTAGTTTGGGAAGGTATGCAGCAATCCACATCGATGTTTGCTAATGTTAGTTTTTAAGGCCCCACAACAAAAACAACAAAAACAGAAGTACGTCGCACTGAGCTCGGTGGGGCTTGAAGGCAAGCATAATGGAGGCGTTGTGAAGGACTCCTGCTACTACAGTTCCAGTTCAGTCTGTTGCAGCAGATAAAAACAGGAGTCTTGTGTCATCTTGAAGAGTTAACATTTTATAGTTTTATGGAACAGAGTCCTCTTCTTTAGAGGCACCGAGACCCTGTATAGTAGTGAGACTTCAGTCATTTCATATGAAGAAGCGAGTTGTAGTCCACGGACATTTATGTTCATAGACTCCTGGTTTATATGTTCATAGAATCATAGAGTTGGAAGGGGCCATACAGACCATCTAGTCCAACCCCCTGCCCAGTGCAGGATCAGCCTAAAGCATCTCTGACAAGTATTCGTCCAGCCTCTTCTTGAAAACTGCCAGTGAGGGGGAGCTCACCACCTCCCTAGGCAGCTGATTCCACTTTTGAACTACTCTGATGGTGAAAAAGTTTTTCCTAATATCCAGTCGGTACCTTTGTGCATGTAGTTTTAGCCCATTGCTTCGCGTCCTACCCTCTGCTGCCAACTGGAACAGCTCCCTGCCCTCCTCTAAATGACAGCCTTTCAAATATTTAGAGAGCAATCATGTCCCACCTCAACCTCCTCTTCTCCAAACTAAACATTCCCAAGGCCCTCAGCCTTTCCTCGTAGGGCTCAGTCTCCAGACCCCTGATCATTCTCGTTGCTCTCCTCTGCACCCTCTCGATTTTGGCCACATCCTTTTTGAAGTGAGGCCTCCAGAACTGCACACAATATTCCAGGTGTGGCCTGACCAAGGCAGTATAGAGAGGGGCTATGACCTCCTGCGATTTCGATGCTATGGCCCCTTTGATACAACCCAGGATTGAATTAGCCTTTTTTGCCACCGCATCACACTGACTGCTCATATTCAGTTTACAGTCCACTCTTACGCCAAGATCCCTTTCACATATACTACTGCCCAGAAGTGTATCCCCCATCCAGTATTTGTACTTCTCATTTTTGTGGCCCAGATGTAATACTGTGCACTTGTCTTTGTTGAATTGCATCCTATTCACAGCTGCCCACTTCTCCAGAGTATTCAGGTCTTGGTGAATTTTAATTCTATCTTCTTGGGTGTTTGCTACTCCTCCCAATTTGGTATCATCAGCAAATTTAATGAGCAGCCCCTCCACTCCTTCATCCAGATCATTGACAAAAATATTGAAAAGCACCGGGCCCAAAACCGAGCCCTGCGGCACCCCACTGGACACCTCCCTCCAATCTGATGAAACGCCGTTGACCACCACTCTTTGAGTGCGGTCCTCCAACCAGTTCCCTATCCACCGAACTGTCCTATAGTCTACTTCACAGTCTTCCAGTTTGTCCATCAGAATGTCATGGGGGACCTTATCAAAAGCTTTACTGAAATCCATATAAATCACGTCAACAGAGTTCCCCCTGATCCAGTAAGCTGGTCACTCGATCAAAGAAGGAAACCAGGTTGGTCTGGCAGGATCTGTTAGGAACAAAACCATGCTGACTTCCCCGGATCACTGAGTGGTCCTTCAGATGCTTACAGATTGATCCCTTTAAAATCTGCTCTAATATCTTCCCAGCAACAGAAGTCAGACTGACCGGCCTGTAGTTTCCTGGGTCATCCTTCTTCCCTTTCTTAAAGATTGGATTCTTTCAGCACTCTTGGGTGCACCCCATCCGGCCCAGGGGATTTGTATTCATCCAGTGCAGCCAGATGCCTCTCCACTACCTCTCTGTCAATGTCAATTAACCACTCAGGTGTCCTGCCACATTTTCTACTATCTCTAGATGTGCTTGAGTTCTTCAGGGAGAAAACAGAGGCAAAAAAGTCATTAAGCCTGTCTGCTTTTTCTCTGTCCTGCACCAGAGTTTCTCCATCTACTCCCAACAGTGGTCCAATTGCCTTTTTTACCTTGCGTTTGCTTCTCACATTTCTCCTGGAATAAAACGCTGCCAGTTTTTAAAGTGCCTTCAGCCTCCTGGTTGTTCCTGTCGCCGCTCTGGTGGGGGCGGTCGACTCCCTTGCTCAGCTCCTCTAGGGCGAAAGAGCAGCCGAACTACAGCAGAACTCAAGCGCAGTGGGCGGGGTCAGAGAGACGGTTGGCGGCTACGGGCGGGGCTAATGGGCTGTCTCAGCGATTTCCCCGGACGCCATTTTTGTTTGTGGTTGAATGCGAGAGGGGTGAAAGTTCGTTTTCTCCTCCCACCTTTTGGCAGGGCCGAGGCCCGGGTTTGTGGCGCAGCTCCCGGAGCTTGCCTAGGTTTTCACGGTAAGTACTGCCTTGTTTCCTTTTGTTCGCTACTCGCTCAGGCTAAACCGTCTAGAGCTCTTCTTTTTCCGACGTTTGTCAGCCAGGTGCTTATGGAAACGATGGCTCACAGCTGGCCCCTATCTGGCTTCCACCTTCTGCTTAGTGGCGTACTGCTTCTGAACATGGAGGTGCCTCAACTGGTTCAATAAGAGAAAGGGGATTCCTCTGCAGTCCTAGAGATGTCTGAGAAAGGCTATGAAATGTGATCGTCGTCCCTGCTAGGAGTTTAATTAGTAGCATAAAAAGCACGAAGTCCTTTCGAGTCGTTCCTCCGTCGCCCACAAGCAATCCCGTCAGGCAGTTATCACTATAGTAAGGGAGAGAGACTATTTCATCGTTCGCGGGCCGTATCGGGTTTTGTTCTGATTTGTCCGGTATGCTTCTTTGGGGAGCTTCCCTCTTGACCTGTTGCCTCCCCTCGCTGGTAGCCTAGATCAGAATTCCACGAACGCCAAGATCGCACTTAAATTCCAGGTTAATTGATCTGTGCGCCATAATTTACTGGACGAATTGAGGAATTACTCGGGAGCGCAGAGGAAAGACCGCAGTTCCCAGATTTCGGTGCTGCTCATCGCTTACACGGATTGGAGCCAACGCCCCACTGTGTCGTTAAGAATGCCTTTCTTTTATTTCTCTGCAATCGCTCCCTAAAAAGCTGCTAAAACATAGTCATGTCGGAAAGTGATGTTTGCTTTCATCATTATCTTTTAGGGCATAAATTCCTAGCATTCTATTAGGCACAAAACTGACTTAACTCTTGTGACTTGTTTGGCACTGGAGGGCGTTCCAGTAACATAGCATGACGTGAGAAAAGAGGCAATGGGACAGGAGATTCCACTGAAAGCACTGGAAAAAGCCAGTGTGGTGTAGGAGCTAGAGTAAGGGACTAAGATCTGGGCAATCCAGGCTGTATTTACCATTCTGCCTGGAAGCTCACTGAGTGACTTTGGACAATCACAAACTCTCTGCCTAACTCACCTCACAGAGTTGCTGTTTGGAAAAAATAGAAGGGGGGGGATCTAAACTACTTTGGATCCCCATGGGGGAGAAAGGTGGGGCATAAATGAAGTTAAATAAATAAAACATTAAATAAGATAAAGGGGCAGGGAGAGAGACTGTGAAGTACCGAGACATAAAAATAATAATACATATTTCCCCTTGTTCTGGTTTGGAAAAAAAGTTTTGCTTTTTCCGGTTGTTAACTTCTTTTTAGGTAATATCAAGAGATACAGTCGCAGAGTTTTTTGGCACTTATGTCCTATTCCAGAGTTGTACACTTTGTCCTGTTCTTTGGCATTGTTCTGTTCACTCAAACGCTGGCCTGGCTTCCAAATTTATAACACAGCTTTTTTTAATGCTTTCTATTCAAATGTGTGGAGGGTGCCGGAATAAAACATAGCCTTAGTCGGAGTTATTTCGTAGAAAAAGAGATGCAGGAACTCATTAGCATATGCCACAACCTTTGATCTGGCCAAAATTATTGGGATTTGGCTGCTGCCAGACGGGGGAGTGTGCCCCCACCTAGCAGTGGCCCGATCAGGGTCCTTTTGGGCCCAATCCAGGCCGAAACAGGCTCAAAATGGCCATTTTGGGCACGTTTGGGCCTGGATTGGGCCCAAAATGGCCCAGATGGGTCAGTGCTGGGCAGGGGAGGGGTCCCCTGCTAGGCACGGACCCAATCCTGGCAGTTTTGGTCCTGATCCCTGCTGAAATGGGCACCAAATGGCCAAAAATGGCCGTTTGGGCCCGGATCAGGGCTGAAAGAGCCCCGACCAGGTCGGTGCCAGGCAGAGGAGGGTTCTTCCACCTGGCACCGACCTGATCCCAGCTGTTCTGACTCCGATCCCAGCGGGAGTGGGCCCCAAATGGCCATTTTGGGCCCATTTCAGCCTGGATCAGGGCTGAAATGGCTGGGACTGGGTCGGGGCCAGGAGGGGGAGGCTTCCTCCAACCGGCACCGATCTGATACGGGCCATTTCGGCCCTTATCCAGGCTGAAATGGGCCTGGCCATTTTGGGCCCATTTCAGTCTGGATCGGGGATGAAACAGCCGGGATCAGGTCGGTGCCAGTCAGGGGGAAGAGTTCCCCTGCCCGGCACCGACCCGGTTTTGGCCTGAATTCGGGCCATTTTGGCCCCAATCGAAGCCTAAACGGCCCTAAAGTCAGGTGGGCAGGGCCACCTGACTTTGGAACTGCTGGAACACTGTTCCGGTGCGTTCCCCCTCAAATTGAGCCCTGGTCTTGGTATTGTTTCTGTTAACTTTCCAGTAGAGAACAAAAATGGATCAGTCAAAATGTGAGACTGCTGAACCAAAAAAGTTAGAAGCCTTAATAATGATCCTTGCTGCACACTTCTTAGAGTACAGTCTTATTTTAGAATTATTTATAGTATAAATGGTAAGAATTTCAATTGTTATGGAGCAGAATTTTGAAGTAACTGTAAATTAGATGGTGAAGGCAAACAGATGAGAAGAACATGGATGCTATTATGCTACTTTTTTAAAAAATTGTATGAACGGATCTATGATCTGCATAGGCCATATACGCTGAAGAAACTGGAGCTGCCATTTTGCCTGACATGCTTAAAAGATGGTGTATTGCTTCATCAAGCAGGCATGAGCTTCATAAAATATTGGTAATACTCCTACCAAGTGGTAAAAAGGTAAAGGTAGTCCCCTGTGCAAGCACTGAGTCATTACTAACCCATGGGGGGACGTTGCATCACGACGTTTTCTTGGCATACTTTGAGTAGACCTTTATTCTATTGTGAATTACTTGAGGGGTAAAAGCTCCTCTGTATGAACCATCCCTACCAAATTAAAGAATTGGGGGTACTTCTGTCCCATACAGCTGTAGCCCCACATTTATTTAAAGCATTCTGCTTTTCTTCCAGTCAGTGGGATACAAAAGGCTTACACTGAATTTGAAAACAAATAGAGTGATTTATAATCATATTGAACCAAGGTCAGAGTTAAACATACTTGGATAAGGAAATCTCCCATCTCCAGTTTGACTCCTTCCCTTGCAACTGCCCAGTTTTCTCTTGGTAATGAGGTTGCAAATACCAAAGCATGTCCTCATGAGTTAATTTAAGGCCCTGTACGCAAATCTGTTTGCTAGTATTTAGGAGTGTTATTTGTATTTGGCTTGTTCACATTGAATAGCTCTCAATTTAGTGCCATGTAACGCCTTATGTAACCCTTAAAAATCTAAAGTTGGATCAAGAGAGAGTTTTAAATTGTACATCACATGCGACATGTTGTCTTTACATTGAAAGTTTCACTAACAATATGTTTGCTTCACTTTTATAGGCAATAATACATTTCTACCTCACTTTTCTCCTCAGTGGGGACCAAAAGCAGCTTATATCATTCTCCTCTCCTCCATTTTTTCCTCTCAACAAACTTGGTGAGGTAGGTTAGGCTAAAAGCTTGTGACTGGCCCAAGTGAGCTTCTCTGCAGAGTAGGAAATTGAATATGGGTTACCCAGGTTGTAGTCTGTCACTCTAGCCATTACACTGGCTCTCAGTGTAGTTCATGATGGAGATTATAATTTGAATGCTCAGGTTTCCTTAGTATTCAGTAGTCTGCCTTAATGCACAGCTTCTGTATTATGTGAAATCTTGCGACCTGCCTTCCCCTTGACCTCAGATCTGCTAAATGGTCTGTGAGCATGCTACTATTTTTAAAAAAGGAACAATCTCTGCCATTTTATTCACATACTAAATTTACTGAAAGTTTGTAATCATTTGGAGAACTTACTCTCTACTCACTTGATTTCTTACTAATTCTTGCCACCTCTTTAGAGATGAGCAGTACAAGGCTACTTGCATGTTTGCCCTGTATAAATGAAAAGAGAATTTCTAACGGGCAATTTAGCTTATTGATGTTTTGCATACATTTTGTTGAAGAACGTTCAAAATTACATTTAGGAGAATCAGTGAATAGATCTGGAGATTAAAACAGGGCATTTTTTTCATTTGTAATAGATGGAAGAAGAAATTGATGTTGCAGTGGAGAAGACTGAATCTGTCCCTGAAAACACAGAAATTGCTGATACTAAGAAAAAGTAAGGGACTATATTTAACTTGCTGTTAATGTGGTATACATAAAAGTATTTTAGAATACTGTTAGTAATTTTTCATAATGGTTATGTGAGGTGCTTGTCTTGAAGCCTCCCAGTACGTCTTTGGCCATGTTAGGCCAGCACTGTAGCCTGGGGGTACCTCAAAAGTACCTAAACCTATTGCTGTTTGTAACAACCAGTTTCTGTTTAGCAATTTATCAGAGGCTAGCAGAGTCCTTGGTTCTTGTGACAAAAGCAGCTGTTTTTTTCTTTTCTTGCATTCAGGGGGCCAAGAGGCAGGGGGAGAGGCCGAGGAGGCAGAGGATACATTAGAGGAAAAATGCGAGGCAAGGCACTGAATGGTTTTGGGCCTGTAAGGTAATTCTTGGTATTTAAAACATTATCTGTTTCTCTAAAACCAGACTCTTGGCACAGGTAGAATAGTTTTACCAAAATGATTTCACATATGCAGTGATTTCAGGAAAGCAAACTGATTTGATTACAGTCCTGATAAACACAACTGAATTTAAAATGTATTTTTCCCCTTAAAGGGAATGTGTGTGCAACTGTGATTTAGATGGCAGTTCATGTTTGTAGGTTACTTCTTTGTTTATCTGTATTCTGTACTTCTAGAAAGTCACTGGATCAATACGTATATCTGTAACAAGGTAATGGAGGTAGGGAGGTGATGAAGCTTATTCTTATGGCTTCATAGAGATGTTCTGGGCTTATTTTCCCCCCAGTTCTGGGAGTTGGGGTATCAGTGATACTCAAACATTAATGGATAAAACATACATGAAACGATCATTCTGCGTAATGTGCACATGTGAGATTGTTGACTCCTTGCAGTGCACAAATCTTAAGAAAAATGTTCATAGAAATTAAGAGCTTTAAAATTCTCTTAAGAATAAAACATTGCAAGAATGCATGATTGTTGGAGCAGATTTATGGCAATTTGCAGGGGGGGGCAGCCTTTTATTTTTGTGCAAAAGCTGTTGAAACTAGTTCACGTCTTTCACACTGATGGATATTTTTGTAATATAACAATATAGGTATGCCTTTTTGATCCTTCATTTTAATGATCTTGGGTGTCCTAGTAAACTTCTTATAAGTCAGAAACTGATCAGACTTTGTACTGAAAAAGTTTTAGCATTGAGGCAATATGACAAGATCACAGGAAATGGTTGGGGGGGGTACTGAAAACCTGTGTATTTGTAGACGTGGAATGGGGAGAATGCGCCCGTACCCAGACAACAGAGGTCGAAGAGGAGCACGAGGGGGACCACTTTTTCCACCAACTATGCCCATGAGAGGCATGATGAGAGTACCTTTCCTGCCTCCCCCACCACGGTTAGTATTGAAGATGCAAATGACTTCAAAAACTGAAATTATAGAACTGTGGCTAGGGCTAATCTGTATCAGTTGTAGAAATTTACAAAACCTAGAGAGTATGTGTTGTACTCCATGTGATGTACATCATATTGCTCCTGGGAGGATAGGCTAAAGAGTTGGGGATTTTTCAGTGTAGAAAAATGATGGTGAAGAAGAGACATGATAAAGTTTTATAAAATTATGCATAGGGTAGGAAAAGTGGATAGAAATAACTTTTTCTGTTTCTCATGTAATATTAGAACTTGGGAGCACCCACTTAGGTTGATAGGAATAGGTTTATTGCAGAGAAAAAGAAGTATTTCTTTACTGAATGATTACTAGATTGTGGAATTCATTGCCAGTGGACATAATGATGGCCATAAGCATAGATGACCTTAAGAAAGGGTTAGAGTGGATTCGTGTAGAATAGGTCCATCAGTGGCTACTAGCTATGGTGACTGAACGGAATCTCCATAGTCAGAAGTAGCAAACCTCTGAATATCAGTGTTAGGAGTAAGTATCTGAGGAAAATCTTGCCTGTATGCCCTATTTGTTGACACATACACCTGTAGGCAACTGGTTTGACTTCTGAGTGAAACAGGATGCTAGACAAGATGGACCGCTGGTCTGATCCATCAGCGCTTTTCTTGCATTCCTTTGGAAAGAAGTTATTTTTAAATGTCTCTTTCCCTTTGGAAAGACAATTATTACAAAACCATTTGTGTAATCCTGTGCAGATGTGTGTGTCCCCCAAAAGAAAATACTGAGGAAATATTTAACTGTATTCCTATAAGGATGCTTTGCTCAAAGGGGAGAGGGGAGGGAGAGAACCATATTATCAGTCTCTAGGAATCTTTTGTTAAGGGAGACATCACTTCAGGTGATACTTTTTGGAATCCAGGTGTTTGTAAGCAAAATGCCCCTGGCTGGATGTGATTGATTGTCAGAAATGCCATCTAGCCAGGATTGCAAATGGTAAATTTTACCACAGGAAAGCTGACTTTTTGATGTTTTATTCTAGGTAGTTATTTGGTACTCCTGAGCTGGGCTGAAGTCTCCCACTACACATTTTGAGGGTTAAATATACCTTTTAAAAATGTTACCTTTTATTTTTCCAAAAATGGAGAATATTTACCTACCTATCCCAAAATATGAGGAACATATTTCCTTTAATGAATTTAACAGAATTTACATTAGGATATCTTGAGTTCCATATTGGTTTTTTAAAAAAATTCTCAGTCCAGTTTGTATTCCCTCTCACCAGTTTTTATATGAGCAATGTTCCTCTGAAGCAGGTAGGCAAGCTTATCACCATATTATTATTGAGCCAGTAATAGGATGCTGATCATTTGGATGTGTCTGCAGATACAGATTTCCTCTTCCTCCCCCACCACCTGGACCAATGGGCTTCAGGGGCAGACCTCCTCCCCTCAGAGCTAGAGGGATGTTACCATTGCCTCGAGGACACTTTCCACCTCCAAGTGGGTAAGAACATTCTTGCCGTACCTTTTTAAATCTCATTTTATTTTGCATGTGTTATGTTATAGAAGATTCTTTTAAAATTTAAGAAGGATTATGTATAACATCTAAGGTCATTATTGAGATTTTTTTAAAATCAGCTCTTATCACTGTGGTGGTATTTAACTACTGTGGAAGCCTTTTAACTATGCATGATGAAAGTGATCTAAACTGTAATGTAGTATTGTGCTTTTTAAAAAAGTAACTCTCTTGAGAAGGAACAAAAAAAAATTCTGATTTTATCCTTTTATACAGCTTTCCTAATGGACCCGGTGCACCAGTCCTTCCGCCACCTGGACGGGGCCAGAGATGGCCTGGACCGCCAGGTGGCAGATGCTATTAAAGAGGCTTATTCTTTAAATTCAGAAACAGGGATACTTGCTTCTCTTTAAGACCATTTGAAATGGCTGGACTAAAAACTGCCTGTAAAGTTGGCAAAGAAAACTAATAGAACTCTGACATCCCATATTTTTCCAGCAGCCCTCATGCACCGACTTGGTAAAAGCCATATATATACACACATATATATATATATTAGAAAAATTTAAACATACAGAAAAGATCTGTGACTCCTTGGACATTTTCAAGCATATCCTTTCAAAGATGGTGGACACTTGACACCTGCACACTAAAGTTAAAGTCTCTGAAGAGGTCAAGCTTTTTGTTTAATATTCAGATTTTCTATTTAAATTGTGTGCAGTTTTTTTAGCGTAGATATTGGCCTGTTTCAGTCACCTGTATCTGTGTGCTCTACATCTTTTGAACTCTTGTTTCAAATGCACTTACCTTTTGGTAATAGTAAATGCAACAAGGTGCTTCATCTTTTGAGGGGCAAATATACTGTGTGACATATCGAAATGTAACCAATGCACAAAATGTAATGGATGACACAAATCCGTGGGTGTTGACTTAAAAAGAAAAGAGAGCGAATTATAAATGAACAAAGACTTTATGGGTGTCTTGTTAATTTTTAGATAATTGTTCTTCATATACAGCTTGACCTCATGTACGTTGTGTACGTTACTGTAGTGGCTGAACAAAGTATGTAGCTGAACATTTGACCAATTGTATAATTACAACTGGTGATGTTATCTACAAAATAAATGAGGGGATATGTTACATTCTGCAGTGTACGTACTGTTTTAAATTATAGACATTATAAATTAACCATTTTAGGTTTCATTTTGTTGTTGTGAACTAGAAAAAAGTTTTTTTAAAGAAGTAGAACATGTAATCTTGTGTTGCTTGTTGCTGTTGGAATGACAGATAAAATTGTAATTTTCTGAAACAGCACTGTTTAACGTCAGGGATGATCACAGTCTGTACATTTATTTTAACTCTTAATACATGTTGTGTTCTTCTGTGCTGAGGGCTGAATTAAAACCTTTTTTTAGCAGTCTGGTGCAGTTGGGGCTTTTTAATTTAAGCAATCCCTATACTGGGTCCAAAGCCTGCAAGCAAAGTAAAATAAAACGAAGAAAAGCAATAAATCGAGGTACGAACTGCTCTTATAGTTATTTATGTCATACTCCTACACCTGGCTTCCAATGAATATCTGAACAAAATGCTTTGTGTAGCCTAAGTAAAAAACAAAACAAAAAGATTTCAGTTTATACGTGTCTTAATTCCTCAAAAATATTTAACCTTCCTATCTTCATGAGACACCAGATTTTTCTATATAATTTTTGGAAGAGACTTATTCAGAACTAATCATTTGGTTAAACCCTTATTGTAAAACAATGCTTTATATTATTGTTATAACATAACAATATGTTATTGGCTTAAAAGGATAGTGTTGACCACTAAAACCACTATTTAAAAACAATACTAAATTAGTAAAGTAGTTCATTCATCTTATGCTACCCAATGGTGAAAGAATGATGCTGTTGTTATCTTCTGAAGGATAACATAGTCACCCTTTGAGGCCAATGGGAGATGGTATGCAGACCTTTGGGAGAGCTTTCATCAAGGCCTTATTTGAGGTGAGAGAGTATTTAAAACATTTTTCCCCATTCACTTTCCTTATTAAGCAAAGTCCACATTTATTTGATTGTGAGCATTTAAAAACACAAACACAGTCTTGAGTTTGCTTCACTGAGAACTTAAGGGAGCGATGGACACAGTTGCTTCATGGTGGAAACTTGTCAGTTGAATGAATTTTCAGCAGGCTTAGTTCCAAAAATTTGCCTGTGGTGATGGGTTAGCCAGGCAGGTGGCTACCAAATTCACAAGGCTGAGTTTCACGCAGATACCTACCACAAAGTTTCTACCCAAAAACCACATCATGGTGTGTTGGGGGCGGGGTGAGGAGAAGCTGTGAGGTTTCATCCTTTTTTAAATCTGTAATTATAATGCATGCCAGGTGACAGTATAATAATTGTGCTTATATACTACTCTTCTACACAGATAACTGACCCACCCAAAGCAGTAAACAAATTCAGTGTTGTTGTTATCCCAGTGATGCTGAGAGGAATGGCTTATCTAAGGCCACTTGCTGAGCTCATAGCAGTAGTAGGATTCGAACCAGCAAGAGTGCTGATTCACAGTCCAACCACTTACCCACTATGATACAAAAGCTCTCAGTATGAGATTCTGTGACATTTGGATTCACTTCTCGCTATTAATAAGTTCATTTTTGTTTTAGTTTTGAATTTTGCTGAAATAGTTTTTCAGTAACATGAGAACACAAAGTATTTTTATGGATTCAGACTATTGTCCAATATTCTGAGTGGCAGAGATTCTCTGAGGTCTCAGACAAGGATCTTTTGTAACTGCGTCCTGAGATTTTTTTGTTTAAAGATTAGACATAGGATCATTTGTGATCATAGGATCTCACAAATAATGTGTTCTACTATTAAACTGTGATACTACATGACCTTTGATCTTTGATTGCCCTTTAGATTTCTTTTAAAGAGAGGAAGTGCCTTTTATTTACTTAATATTTAGCAAACGAGTGACAGAAATATTTTTGGCAACTAATTTATTGCCTGCATAGAATTGTGTTGAGCTGCTGATCCCCACCAATATTCTCCTCCCCCACCCCTGCACCACGCAGCAGCTAGGGCTCAGTTGAATGCTATCCAGCACCAAGGGAGCATCCCCCCCCCCCATCCCTATCATACAGCTAATGTGGCTGGCTTATGTGAACACCTTTTAAACACAGATGGCATGTGCTTGCCATGTGTCCGGCTCATCTCATTTTTTTTAAAAAAATACAGATTTTTAAAAAGATTTCCCTTTAGACATAACTCAGAAGGCGATGTGTTCAAAAGTGCAAGAAGCAAAACACTATTTTTAAATCTTGTGCCACACTGAAAACAATGAGCACAGAAGTACTGAAGAAACACATAATTTACAAGGAAGTGCTACTGTTTTGGCTTGGCAATAGAGATGAGCACAAACTGAAATATGAACCAAAGTATGTCCTGAACTGGTCTGGTTCATGGTTTGCGAACCAGCGGTTTGTCAGAGCCCATTTCTGATGAACCACGACGAAATTTAGGCTGGTTTGTTTGGTTCATTTTTCAGTTCGTTGCTGCAGACAGCGTGGCGCCGATCAATCAGTTTCCTAGGCAACCGGGGATAGGCTTTCTTCAGTAGAGGCAAGAGAAGTGTTGCTGCTTTCAAACGCCCACCCTTTTTTCAGCTGAAGGGAGGGACACATCTCCCTTGCATCAGCTGAGGTCCTTTTTGCACTGGAACTTTAAAGGGTTTCAGTATATGTTCTGCTTCCCGTGTTTGCAGGAGTTTGCTTATTCCATGCTGGCTTTAAAAGCCAGGAAAGGTTTAAATAATTAGTTTTCCCTTCTTCCTTTGGGGTATGCACACACACTTTTTTTTTTTCAAAGGCAAGAATGGGTTGTAACGTTGTAACATAGCAACATTATAACATTACTGCACATTCCTCCTGGTTTTAAAAGCCAGGAAAGGATTAAATGGCTCCTTTCCCCTCCCAGGCATGTTTCAGGCTTTGAAAAAGAGGGAAAAAATCCCAAGTGGTTTCACAGCCCTTTGGAAACAAAGTGGCAGGGAAGCTGGGAGGGGATGAAGCAGCAGGTTTCCCCTCCCCTCAGCTGCAAAAAGCAGAAGGCTTTTGAAAGCAGTGACACCTTTCTTGCATCACAAGAAAAGTGCTACTGCTTTCAAGCCTGCATTTTTTTTCAGCTGATGAGGGACCCCCTCTCCCATCAGCTGAAAAGCAGTGGTGTTTAAAACTGAAGCACACTCCCCTATTCTGTAAACCTTCTGCTGCCCTGGAGGTTATGCTTTTACAAACCAAACGAACCGGTTCGTGAACAGGGGCAAGTTTGTGGTTTGTGAAATGTGATGAACCACGAACCGCAGGGTTTGAATTTTCCCCCGGTTCGTGTCCATCTCTACTTGGCAACAAAGAAGAGGACTATGATGTGCATTTAGTTACAGGGATGTTGCCGGTTGGTGTGGGGAGAAAGCAGCCCGAACACAAGGAATCAAGTACACTCAGTAGAGCTCATTAATGTATGTGATGAAGTCTTCCCAACCTACTTTTTTTTTTTTTGCTTCAATAAGATGGTGGTGGAGAGTGCCTTCAAGCCAGAGTTGCCTTAATGTGACCCCTGGTGGGGTTTTCATGGCAAAAGACTGACAGAGGTGGTTTACCATTGCCTACCTCTGCAGCTCTGGTCTTCATTGGAAGCTTCCCCATCCAATTACTGACCAAGGCCGACCCTGTTTAGCTTCTGAGATCTGATGAGATCAGACTCACCTGGGCTATCCAGGTCAGGGCGCTGCAGTAAGATGGATGAGGTAAAATTAAATGTCACACTGAGCAAAGCATTGCCCTGATCTTGTCACAGAGAAGAGCCAGTCTGAAAACTTGCAAGGACATACAAATATGTGCATGAAATTAGAATTAATTGTCATGTCTAGTATATTAAGGTTACTGCAGCCATCTGATTTGTGTCCGAGAAAACAACTTTGGAGGAAGATTTCAAGCGTGGTTAAGGTAACACTTACTTTCCTTCTTTGGGTCACTTTATCAGACCAAGTAATTCAGTATCAAAGCTGTGCCTATGAAACTAATCTCTGTCCTTTATTTTGCATTTCTGTGGAACATCCAGTACAGATTGATGGACAGGTTAGCTAAATCTTGAACAGCCTGCAGGATGTTGTATGTTTGTGTTAAATTTGGAATATTCATGTAATGTGGTGCAGCTATTTTAACATTTCAGGAAGATGCAACTGTCTTCTTGAAAATACTTCATGAGATTGAATCTTAATTAAATTACAGGAATTATAAAATACATACAGAGGAACTATTCCAAGCAGTCAGAGGAATTTGTGTTTCATACCTATAATTATCATACAGTCTTTGACAAATGTAGTTTTATAAACACTGGTTTGATCAGAAAGGGACTTCTTAATTGCCCCTAGTGCTAACTTTCTATTAATTAGAGCAATGGCCATAGTAAATGGTGTTTTGAGAATGCAGCCCACTTGACATACTACTTAAAGTTCTTAAGGGATTAATCATTTTGCAACAGGCAAACTGTTTTCAAACTGGAGCCTGCATTTGCATAACACAACAGTTATTTTACTGTAGAAACTCTTTAAGCATAAGGTTTAATCTTTAGGCACGAGTTAAATTTTTGTGAATATATCAAATTACTTTTTAAAAAACCTCATCTTAAACTGACAATTCTTTTCGCAGTCTTACTGCCTAGGAAAGAAAGAATATTGTTATTCTTGAAGCATCTCTAGTAGGTTTTGGAATGTTCCTCAGTCCCCGTTTGTTACTTCTGACACCACAAAATGACGACTTTCTGTAAAAGGTGAAGTCAGTTGACTTGCATCATATTACCTAGTAAGTAAAAAGTATTCCACATGAGTGTTTTGTAGGCTGTGCATAGGTCTAGAATTACTTTTTTTTTCTTGGCCACAAAATACCAGGAAGTTATAGGAATAGCCTTTTCTGATTAATCCACACACTATTTAGTCCATCATTGCCTCCAAATTTGCAGGACTTTCATGTCCTGATTGTAGGCTGCCAGAGGCAGTTGGCTATCTCTTGGTGTTCTTTGGAGACATCCAGAAATCTTGGAGATATGCTGCCTCTGAACACATCAATGTCTAATTGAAATTTTCAGACCTGATAATTGTCTTTTATATGGCAACTGATGCATGAATATCAGTTGGCTTAAGCAAAATAACTTCCTGGTGAATTGCTGCCCTTGTCAATAACTCTTAATCATGTTTATCTTAAAATCTGGAGATGAAGATGTTGCAGCCTCGAAGCAAAACGCAGTAGTGGCAGTACTATAAGTATCCTTCGTATTGCAGTGAACATCCTTCCCAGCATCAGCTCATTTTAATGAACAACGTTCTGTGACCATTAATGAGAAATCAATAAAGTATGCTGAACCAGTGTAGCTTTGTGTGTTGGTGTTCATTATGTTGTCAGTGTTCATACATTATAAAGCTGTGTCATCTTTCACTGATGGGAAAGAAAAGTATCCTACTCACAAATCCATTTATAATAAGTTTATTTTACAGCCTGTAGATTGTGTGTCTTAATATGCACAAGCAGGAGTTTTTGAATAGCATGATGAAAATCTTTTCTTAGAGAGAGACAGAAAAAGTACCACAGTTATCAAAAGACCTTTCCTTGATTTCTTAGCAGTCTTCCAGATTAGCAGTTCAGCCATTAAACAACACAGGCTTATTTGTTTCAGGATCAGACTTTGCTCATGATTGACTTGCTGTTTCTTCTACTTGAGGCAGTGTGTCCCAAATAGGCTTTTGAATATGTTCAGGAAGTTTTTCTAATCTAGTCTAAAAGCAGAGATAAAAAAATAATTACTAGAGGCAGCAGTTTTATACTGTAACTTGGAAAAGGTTCTCAGTTGTCACCACTTCTACTGGAATCTTTATAGACTCCACTACATGCACAAAATGTAGATTTGCCATAAAATGGCTGAAATCTTTTGCTGTCTAATTCTAAAACTCACAACTAGCTACATTTTTATTTGAAGAACAGAGAACTGTACAATTAATGGGCTGAATCCAACCAGTTTTTTTGCTGGAGAAAAAAGAAAAGATCCCCCTTGACCATCAAAAAAGGCTACACTGAGGGTCATGGGACCTGCACACAAAAAAGCCATGTGGGCTGGGGGCTATAATATTGAGAGGAAAGTAGAAAAGTTAGCTGGATACAGCCCACAATCAGCCCATCAACATGTGTATACCCATTACTAGAGGTATATACAATTTCTTCATTAAGACAAGTTTTTTTATGATATGGCAAAGCACAGAAAGTCAACAGGTTTTTCCAGTGGCTCACTTTAGCATACTTTTGTGCTGTCAAATGTTACCATTTTAATCATATCCCAATCCTTTTATTAACCATTCTCCCCCCTCAGTAGCTTGAGATTTCCTGCAACAAGCAAATACCATCCTTACCAATGTCAATAAATCCATTACCAGTTCTTGTGATGTTAACGTATATTGCAATGGTTCAGAAATCAACTACATTTTTACGCTACAGATTTAAACTTTGCTAATACCTTTTTTACTTCCATGGCAACCCCTTCAGGCAAGTTTCGTTGAATGTATTCCAAATAAACATTGGCTGTGCTGCCAGTTAAATGCTTCAACTGAAACAAAAATGATGTTTTAGTTTTCAGATAAATAACAACTGTCTTTCATGAAGATACATCTATATAATACAACGTAGATATTGTGAGTCGGCTCTCTAAAGGATTATCTTGCTGCTTGTACCTCCCTGCTTTTTTATGTGGCGGTTTGCCTGTGGACTTGTCCTTCTACAGCTAAAACATTAGAAGCCTACAGATGTGTGTTGAGAGAGTAATTTTTCTCTAGCAATTAAACCATTTTTTCAATGTTCTACCACATAACATATATTTAATTGAAAACAAAGATGCTCTGACAACTCTGGGTTTACTATCCACTGGAATCTTACTGATTGGTCTATTGATAGTTAAAGTTATAAAATGAACTCACTTAATTGGAAGTATACTTACCTCTAAACATCGGTAATGTGTCCTCATTTCATACTGAACTCTGTGCTTCTTGAAAATGTGCACTGATTTCAGAAGAGTGAATCGTTGTATCTTCTTTGGAGGCTGTTCTCTAGGAAATACAGTGGATGCTTGTGTGTGTTAAAAAGTATTATTTATTTCTGAATCTATAGCTTTTATTAAGTTGTTTGGCAGAGGATGTGAGAGAGATGAAATGTCTCTCTCCCCTGAACTAATGATGGAGTTGCAGCTTTGTTGACTAGGCTACATTGTTTGTAATGCCAAGAAATCAACTATTTTCAGTATGAGAACACCCTATAAGCAAATGAAACTCTTACTGCATTACAATCTTCAGCAAAATACTTGAAGTCAGCAAGAGCACTGAGCTTTTATACAGAATGTAACATGGCAACCATTTTTTTAAAAAAATGCATGAGACAACTGCCAGTTGCAGTCTCATTAAAGTCAATGGTCTTAGACTGGAATAACTGCTCAGGATTGCAGATTACCTCTGTCTTCAGGAATATTTACTATGTAGGATAAAATCATTCAAAGATCAAGCGGTTCTAACTGGTACGGTTACAAAGTAGAGTCATACATAGTTAATTAGAGCTAATCAAGTCATCCAAGGCTCTTGTTCCAAAAGAGGGCAGAGAAATCAGTAATCCTAGACAGGACAGGGTTGTACTATTGACCCCACAAAGTAATGCAAATTTGAGTAGACAGTTTGTAAATACCAGGTTCTTTTCTATCAAAAAGAAATGTTTCTAGCATATTTTGTGCAATTCCATCTTGGTTCTGGTATGTTAACAGGCCCATACAGTATCAGTAGATTTTCCTTTTATTTCCTGATTTCAGGATTTGTTCACATGATCAGGAATTGGTTTGTGTGCTCTCCATCCCTCTTCCTCCCACACAATCCAATTCAGTTGTCTTCAAGTGTACAATGGAGGAAAGAGAAATACATAAGCCTTGTACTTGGGAGTGCCATGTGGCATTAGGTAAGAAGCAATCTAATAACACCTTCAACTACAGGTCAGGTTGCCTCTGAGAAAGTGAACACGGTTAATGAATACTTACACCTTTACAATAGAAATGCCAAGTTCTTTAGCAGCAAGTAATATGAAATATTCGTAACTATCCAATACAGCTCTGTCATGACCTTTAACCAAAACAGCCAGTTTCTTATACAGTGTATCTGGCTCATCTAAAACGGATACCTAAGTATATAAGCAAAGAGAAATAAGTTACCACTCATATTCTGAAAAAAACACATGTTCAATTATTTAGTCCAAGTTGTTATAATTAGACATGGGCACGATCCAGAAATAAATCCCGATTAAGCTGATCGTGGATCTGGGCTGCCGCTGAACGCAGGTTCCTGGTTCTAACTGATCAAGTCTCGTTTCCGTTCCGAAATTGGGAATCAGGCCAGCGCCCAGAGCAACCGTAGTCAGGCTGTTGCACACGCGTGTGCTCCTGAGTCGCCCCTGCCCACGCAGCAAGCCGGCTGTCCCAGTGCGCTGCGGAGCTGGCAGCAGCACGAGTGGCTTGGAGGCTGCTCGCGCCGTTCACCTGCCCCGCAAGACAAGGGGTGGCTAGCTTGCCCACACGCCCCTTGTCCTGGGGAAAGATGAATGGCGCAGGTGGCCTCCCAGCCTCCCGCGCTGCCTTTTCCCTTTCCTTTGTGCCCACCCCCTTCCCCCTCCCTCCCCCGGGTTGCTGCTCCGTGTTTGGAAGGAAGCCTGCTAATCAAGGAAAGCTGGGCTTCCATCCGTGTTTCGAGGGCGACAGAAGGAGGGCAAACACAGCTCATTTCCCTGACTCCGTTGCCCCGGGAATTAATTACTAGCGCCAGAGTGTCTGCAATTCTGACCAGAAACTGACCCATCCGATCAAGTCCCGAACTAGCAAATTCCCGATGGCTGGATCGGTTGCCATGGACAGAACCGATTAGCTGAGTCACGATGGCGAAAACGCCAAAATCGGGGGGGGGGGGGGGGTTGAAATCATAATTCAGATCGTGCCCATCTCTAGTTATAATACCATATCTTATATACTAATAGCAACAAAGATCGGTTTTAATTATTCTCAGGAGTTTGGAGGCATGAATGGACATGACACTTCTTCCTACACACCTGGAAAATGCCCCAGGTTTGCAAAAAAATCTGAAAAAATTACACAAATGTAAAAAACTCCAAAATGATAAAATGAGTGCCTATAGCTTCAACCAGATTCAAACTGCTACTCTGCAGTGGAAGATCATTAGGCAACTTTGAGCCAGTCACACTCAGCCTAACCTACCCCTCAGGACTGTTGTGAGGATAAAATGGAGGCAAGAAGCATGATGATAACTGCTTTGGGTCTCCATTGTGGAGAAAGGCAGAATAGAAATGAAGTAAATTAAATACAGGTGAAGAGGGGGGGGTTGAAGGAAAGAAGGAAGTAGGGAAAGGTGAGCATACAGAGACTGCCAGAGGTAGGAAAGAGGAAATAGCATGCGGAAGGGGACACAAAAGCGACCCCCCGCAAATCCTTCCAAGTTCCTCACCATGCTACAGCTATAGGGGAGAGGCTGCTGAAGGAGGAAAGGGACAAAGGTGGGTGGGAAAGGAGAGAAGGAAGCAGGAGAAAAGGGGAGAGGCTATTGGAAGATTCCCTCCAACAAGTCCTTGCGTGTCCTCATTTTTACTATTAATACAACCAGTCTTGAGTCACTCAGGCAAACAGATGTTTTAAAACTTCAGATATCACAATCCAAACAGTAGATTCCCCAATATTCTTAATTTTTGCAACTTCAAACATACCAAAGAGTTTTCCTTGGGCTGTTGAATGTCTGTATGGGCTAGAGAAACCTGAAACGTCAATTGCTTGTTTCTGAAAGGGTTAAAAAAAGTTTAATAATCATTACAATATCTGAAATCGGAGTATTTTGAAAATATAATTGTTAAATTGCAAACTTACTGGAAAAATGGGTATTGTTTTTGCAGAGCCCTGTTTGTTAATAGAAAGTTCTCTGTACCCTAGAAAATAGTGAGAGAAATAGGGTAGTGTTTGTTTGATCTCTTTAACATAATAAAATATGGCCTTCCAGTTATACAAGGAATCTACTCCTACAAGCTCCTACACTAGAATGATCTCTTCATTAGATCCCACTATTCACTAATCACAGGTAGCCCTGCAATTATTCAAAGCCCAGGTGGATGCTCTAAACAAATTCTATTCCTACAGCACTTCAGGACAACTACTGGTTGGGGTCCTTATATATTGATAATCTCTTTCTTGGGTCCAGATCTCAGTAGGCTGCTGCTTGTCCATCTACCCCTCAACTTGCTTTCTTCTGGAGCACAGGATTCTTTCCCCATTGTTTCCAGGAACCCCCACTAGTTTAGGTTTGTTAGATATGTTGCCCGAAGCAAAAGAACTGCTAAAGCTGGATCTCAAGTGAGAATGGCAAATACTCCTATAGTAGTTAGTAGTGATAATTACAGAAACAGCCATATTACAGAGTGCTCCAAGCAACTTGTATTCATAAGTTAAGATATGAATGAGCCTCATCTGTTGAGGTTCTACTTAATAATGCAGACAGAATTGCTAAGAGTCTTAATACTAGTTCTTTATGGCCTCTATTATGCCCATTGAGGTGAACAGCAAAACTATTGTTAAAAGCTATTCATGGGGCTGATGGGTCAACTGTTGGTTAACAAGGCCAGCGCTAACACCACAATAGCCAAGGCAAGCCTGCAAACTTTTCACTTCCAATACATCTGAGTTCCTTAGCTTTCATTAGAATATGCAGTGGAAAAGAGCAATAGTCCAGTAGGACCTATAAGACTAACAAAATTAGTGGTAGGGTATGAGCTTTCGTGAGCCACAGCTCACTTCTTCAGAGCTGTGAAACAACTACTGATGAAAGTTAAAGGAGGAAGTGCCAAAGCAGGATTACATCTGAACATTAAGAAGACAAAAGTAATGACTACTGAGGAGTTAAACAATTCCAAAGTTGACAATGAGAAAATTGAAATTGTCCAAGATTTTCTACTCCTTGGCTCAATCATCAACCAACAGGGAGACTGCAATGAGGAAATCAGATTGAGACTCGGAAGAGCAGCTGTGAGGGAGCTAGATCCTTAAAGATGTGTCTCTGATAACCAAAATCAAGATGATCCAAACAATGGTATTCCCCATTGCTATGTTTGGATGTGAACGGTGGACAGTGAAGAAAGCTGACAGAAAGAAAATTGATTCATTTGAAATGTGGTGCTGGAGGAGAGTTCTGTGGATACCATGGACAGCCAAAAAGACAAATAAGTGGGTACTAGATCAAATCAAACCTGAATTCTCCCTAGAAGCTAAAATGACAAAACTGAGGCCATCATACTTGGGTCACATTATGAGAAGGCAGGATTCTCTGGAAAAAATAATGCTAGGAAAAGTTTAAGACAGTAGGAAAAGAGGAAGACCTAAAACGAGGTGGCTTGACTCAGTAAAAGAAGCAACGTCCTCCAGTTTGCAAAATCTAAGCAAGTCTGTTAATAATAGGACGTTTTGGAGGTCTTTCATTCATAGGGTTGCAGTAGGTCAGAGGCGACTGGGCAGCACATAACACAACGCAGGTGCTACTGGACTATTGCTCTTTTCGACTGCTACAGACAAGCAGGTTACTGGGAACTTCAAGCAAAAAGGCTTTCCTAGCAAGGTTCCATAGGGCTGTATTCCAATTGGCCATGCTAAGAGCCAGCCAATCAGGATTCCCCTACAGACTAATGAACTAGTGAATAGGGTTTCTGGATACCAGGTGTTTGCTACTGGCTGAGTTTAAGTGTGGGTGTGTTCTGTGGGGGAGTAGTGTGTTCTATAACTGCTGTTTTGATGCTTGTGCATTGAGTGGTGATGTTCCTGTTAATAAAAAGAGTTATTGGAAATCACTTGAACTGTTCTACCCACTACATAAGAGAACCCGTCTTCACCTATCAGAATATGCGTTTGCAACTTATTACAAATGCAGTGTGTGTGTTTCAGTCAATCAGCTAAGACCTAAGTCAGCATTATTTTAGGTCTTTCGGTTCAGGAGAAACTGGTCTGACTGCCCCAGGGATGGCTCAACCCCCTCACATATTCACCCACCATAAACAGGCACACACATTAAAAATAAGATACAAAGGCAGGAGGGCTGGGAGTGCACAGGTGAATGTCTCTTCGGCTAACAGAAGCTCGAAGGGGGACATTCGAAGTCACCCGCGGGACCGCTTCCGGGCTCCGCAACCACACTCGTGCCCTGCAGAACGAAAAGTGCCCCATTCTGTCCGGTGTGCCCTTCGGAGCAAGGGACTGTGGCACCACCTCACAGGGCTCGGCCATCATTTTGATGGCGACCACGAGCGGTTCCCGTCAGCGCAGTCCTTACCCGCCGCCAGCGGTGCCACAGACTGCCGAACCCCCTGCACGCCGCCATCTTGACTACGGGTAAGCCCCTTGCAACAGCTTCCTGCTGTCGTGACCTCTTTACAGCTCAGCTTCCGTCAGGAACGGCGCGACTCGCGCGCGAGGTCGAGTCTCTCTCTCTCTCTGTATCTCTTTTTTTAGCCGACACCGCAGCTCGTAGACGCAGGGCCGAGCCCAGTGGCCGCGTTATGCAGCCGTCGGTGAAGTTCGCGTGCGATGGAAAGCAGGGGCGGAAGAAAGGGATGCGCCGGCAGTTACTTTGTCTGCCCACCACATTGTTGGGTTATTTTTAACCCCTTGGAGACTGCGTGCGTTCCCGGTTCCCGTTAGAATGTTCAGCGCGCCTAGGAGACGGGAGAAGCACGCCGGTGGCTTCCGCTGGCTGCCGCGTATTATCCCCGCTCACCTCCAAATCTAGTAGAAGCAAAGTCAAAAAATGGGTGCTTTTGCAAACTCATCCGCCCACCGCGCTCTTAAAACCCCATCTCACCTATGGTACTATTGTTTTTGCTGCAGAAGAGGCACGTGTGGGGCTGAAAGGCTTATGCCTGTATTATGGGGGCCTGAAATAGAGGGTGGCTGGGATCGCTTTTGCGGCATAGTCCAGTGTAGTCTCTGTCAGATTACCGCTTTGCCATTTTTAATAACTCTCCATTGCAAAGAAATAAACCGAACATTTTTCTCCACTAGGTTCGTTTGTAGTGTGCGTGTTCCTGTTTCCTCCCTCCCTTCTGGCTTCTCCCGTCTTCCTTGGGCCTAGTAGCAATTGACATTTCGCTACAATCTTCATAGCGCAGAACTGGTTGGCGAAGAAGGGGCGTGGGAGCTGCTGCTGCATAGAGAAGGAATTGTGTTCCGGGAAGTCACACCAGTTCAAATGTCAATTGAGTTACAAACCAGCAAGCCCTTGTCCTTCAGCGCCCACCGCCCACCCACCTTTTTACAGGGCTGTTGTAAGCATTATTAATGTTTCTGTGTTAATACGCAAGCGCTGAAAACAAATGCTAATTTATTGATATTAATGTAACATTCCCGTTGTAGATTACAATTTCCCTCAGTCCTACAGACCTATAAAAAACAGCCGTTTTGACACTCATTTACAGGAACACCGTGGTGAAGATTTTAATTGTCACCCCACTCTGCCTTGATTTGTGAAAAACACTAGCCGTTCTTTTGTACAATCAGGATTGTTACATAGAGGTTTAAAATGGTAGACTAGAAGGTAAACGGAGTCTCGTCTTCACCTAGCGGTTGCTGCAAAAATTCTCTCCCCCCCCCCCACTCCATCCTCCAACAAAATACCTTCGCATGCAGCAAACAAAACAAAAAGGAAGTTATAAAAGTACTGTTTATTTACTATATGCAAATATTTTGACTGTTGAAAATGGAATGAAAGAGAACCCTTGTCTGTGGGATGTGCTCATTACTTTCCTCCCAGTGTTGACTACAAACAAGTTTAACAGTTTTAGTGCCTCAAAAACCTGTTTGACTATAGATAGAATAATATGGCAGAAAATGATAGTTCATGCTAAAGCAACAAAGGCTCGTTTCTCTTTAAAATCTCTGAAAAAGTATTAATACATGAGAATTGTCTTTCTGGGCAGACCAGAACTTCATCTAGTACACAGGTCCATAGTTCACATGACCTTAAAGACTGTTTTGTAGTTTTGATATGATAGGCTCATAAAAGCCGTTTGGTCCCAGAGTTTGGCATTTAAAGATACGCTGCCTCTTACATGGATGTTCTATTTTGCTAATAACTAATTTCTGTTGTCAGGCCTATCCTCCACCCTGATCTGTCTACTGGTTTTTAAAAACCATCTGTGGAAAGTGTTAAGGGGTTTTTATAATTTTAGCTATAAGCTTTTAACTTTGGTTCTTTTTCTAGGGCACTATGGGAATGAGGCTTAGCAGCCTGGTTCCTAACTTGCCCTTTCATCTACTTTTACTGTCTCTCTCTAGAAATTGCAAGGTAGGTAAAAGTGGAACAAAGAGGTGTTTAGAATTACAGTGGGACATAGCATCCAAAATGTTTCTATGTTACAGCCTTCATGTGCCAGCAGTCTTTTTATCAAATCATGGATGTACCCCCTCTTAAAGATAACAAGAGGTGCCAGATGGGTGTTAATTTTAACCCTTTTAGTTTATATGAACTGCCAACTTTTTAGAAATTACTGATTTAAGCTTGTTTGTCTTTTGTAAACTATCCTGGTTTTGTAAACAATTTTCTGATGACATTGTAAGGGTGTAAGAATGGGTGGTTTCTTTGTGAGATATACACTTTGTCAGATGCTGTCTGAAGAGCATCAGTTTGAGTCTTAAATAAACTTTCCTTATTTTTGCCAATATTTGCTGCCTTGTGTTGAGATCTAGTATCTTGGATAGGGTTCCCCCCATGTATTGGGATTGTGGGGGATTTCCCTCACAGAAAGCCATCATTTCGCGATTGTGAACATTGTTAACTATTTACTGCATGAAATCCTCCCTTTCATGTGTTCTGACAATTTTGATGGGTCCCACATTCTAATATTATAGCATGGAAACATTTTTATAAACTTTCTGCATCATTTCACAACATTAGAAATACCAAGGAAGTTCATTATAGCAAGGAGGGGCTCCTTTTTGGCTTGACTTTTCCTATTCTTTTATAAAAGTATTTGTGTATCTCCTTCTGTACAATGTATTGTTGCAAGCTTGGCTGTGACTTGGTCTAATGTAGGGGAAACCAAGGCTCATCACAAAAGGAATGGTAATGCTTCTCAAAGATTGTACAAATGATCTCAGTTGTTGGGTAAATAGTTCTGCCCAAGGAACCTCTTCAGGTCTCAGAAGAAACGAGCCTTTCCATGTTGAAGGAAGAAGGCAGGTGAACATCTGCATGAAAATAAATAATAGCTTAGATTCTGTAGCAGACAAGCTCTGGCTGAAGCACCTTGTGGGTGCAAGATTTCTCTTCCTCTTCTGGAGGCCTGATGCGGGATAATGGATTTTCTGCCCTGGAGGAATGCCTCTGTGCTGCTGCCTGTGCTCTACTTCAATGTTTATACAGCAAATGCTACAAAAAAAATATGCAAAACTCCAGTGTTCTCTCTTGGGAATCAACCCAGGTAAATAGCGCCCCAGTAATTTCACGCTGCTGCCAGTGGGGTTTGCGTAACACTACAGTTCCTTCAAAAACTGGAAGGACTCTTGGCTATCAGAAAACATTACATGCCATTGGTGGAAAATGTACCAATTAAAAACAACAGGATGACATCAGACATCAGCTGAAATCTCATAAATTGAAATAATTTCTACATGGTGTACATTATTTGGTGCTGCTGCAATTTGCGTTATGTAGGCAAAACGATCACATTTCTAAAGAAACTGGCTTCTTGGCATATCACATTTGGTGAATAAGCAATACTCAAAAGATAGAACATACAGCTATATAAAGCTTGAAATATTTTTTCTCACAAGAAGCTTCTGGAGTTTTAAAAAAGTAGCTTGGTGAAGGTGTGCGTGCTGTGGGCAGCAGCTGAGTGACTCTGGAACATCCTTTCTCTTAGCGTCAATGAAAAACATTATTTGTTCATGCACCTTACTTTAAAGGGGGGGGATCCCTCCACACACTTTAAATGAAGATTAATTTATTTAAAAGAAATTTTCATCACATGAACAAAAAAATTAACAAACTACATCTTATCAAAAGTATAAAATACTGTCCTTTTTGGCAAACTTTTACATAGATTCCCTTTGATTTTACAAATACAATTATCTCTCTATATAAGAAAAAGCTGAAATAACCTATACAAAGTGCTTTGTAATGTACCAGATCGGATGCATGCCAAAGGAGGGGGGGGGGTTATGTCATATATTATGAAATTAAGCATTTTAGTGCAAACCTGAATAAATTTACATCCTGAAGTTAAACCACATGCAACTCAGGTGCAACAAAGCATTAACAAGTAAAGATTTACTTAAAAAATAAAAAGAACTAGATTAAAACATTCATTTTCCCCTCGAACATTTTTATACTACACTACAATTTCAAAACTATGTATAGCTTTTCTGTAACAATATAACAGCAGTTAAATATGTTTGAAAATAAGATTTCTCCATAAAATATATTTTTTCCTTTTGCTATATAGTTTCCATTTCTTCACTACTGAAATCCTATTGCAATGAACATGAGAACCATTAACAAAACCCCAAGTTTTCGGACAAAATATAAATCATATTGTAATTATACTCATTACTGCAACTCTTAAGAATACAGAAACCACAAATGAAGTTTAAACAATTATCCACAGATCTTCAGGGATTAGTTTGAGATTCTCTTTGGTTATTTTAAGCCATTTTATCATCTCTAGAACTACATATTTTGTAAAATATGTATTTGGGGATTGTTCGTTTATTTCTGTTCAGATACAATAGATTCTCTTTGCTTTTGAAATCTCTCCACAAACTATCAGTTAATATTTGAACACTGTGTATGTTATATACTGTACCTTATCTGCCAAAATAGTGTCAAATTGTTAAGCTAGTAAGGACAAGAAGAATTTGGACTGTAGCAAGTTGTGGTAATGCTCTCCATAATACTTTCCAATCTAAGATCAGGATACTACTTAACAATAACAGCTTTGCAGTGAATCCAGAGTAACCAATACTGTCTGAAATATTATCATGAGAGAGGTATCCCATGGTACAATAATCCATATTGCCCTAATATGGATTAATTGTAGCAAAGCTTTAGATGAGCAATGTTTTGTTAAACTGGTTTGCCAATATAGTGGAAGATCTGCTGCTACATTTGAGTATTACTCAAATGTAATTGTCATAAGTGGTTGGTTACTTGGCTTCTGTCTTATTTTCTAAGTCAGCTGCTAAACTGGACTTTAAAGGTAAATGTGTGTGAGACCTTTTTTCAGCATAATGTTCTTTAATAACAAACGCTGACTTGTTTCTTGGTACATAAAGATTTGTTGGCTCTAGGATTTGGAAAACTATTTAAATTGTTTTGTCTTGATTTGTACTATAGAAAATCTGATATTGCTGAGATCGTAGCTGTTTTCTATCTTAGATGGGCAATATTGTTATGGCTCATGATCGTCTACAATCAGCAGAATTTTTAACAGCCTGGCTTCTTTTTGCATGGTGAGTATAACTTGTAGCCAGCTTCAAATACCTTGTACTCTATGAATACATAGTTCTGATTCTAGCCTAGCCTTGCAACAGCTGTTGAGTGAAGTGTTTGGGATTACATACGAACAATGAAGCAGGATAGGGCATATTTCTACTTTATTCTTTCTCAACTGGCGCAATCCTTCAACAGAGGAGCCTGAGAACTTAAAATGCTGTGGGTAAAATGGGGCACATGCGCCTCAGTTCCTTCACTCTGAATCATGCACCATTTAAAGACAAGACTTGGCCATGACTATGAAAGGACTTAGCACTACGTTTAACTGGAGGACTAACAAATTCTAGAAATTCTATTATCTTCCTTTCTTAAATCGAAGGAAGGAAAAAGAACTCTTTCAGATGATTAAATAGATCTTTAAGAGTTATCCTTCAGAATTGCACAAAAGATTGGGTTAGAGGATTGTTAAGAAATATTATGAGATACAACAGACAGGCAATCATTGCAAATCATCACAGCCAACAAACATTTAAATACAAAAGCAGATATGCTTTCAAATAGCACACAACCCAGCCACATTAGCTAACCCTTGGAGACAGGGAGTGATCATGTAAGAGCATGTCTGCAAGGTATCTTCATACATTTTCCCAACCAGGTGCCTGGTAGTGCTCAACAGGGCACACAAACTGGTATTATTTCTTAACCCCCCTTGCCAAGTTCATTGACAATAAAGATTGCCTGGCAACAACAGAACAGCAGAGGTAAATAGTGCATGTTTACTGTAACAGATGCAGTGATACTGCACATTCAACACCCCCAAAAGAAGCCAGATGAAACTGTTTCCTCCTAATGGAGGAGCTTCTTGAATAAACTTGGGGGAAAGTGACTACTAAGGAACATTTGAATAGCCTCTGTATTTATCAAATACTTTCAAATGTCATTCAATGATTCCAGCGGCATTGCGTATTGTTCAGATTATTTCTATGCCAAAATGTTCTCAAATTTTCCAAGGACACAGCCATACCAAGGAAACAACATCTTAGCCCAGTGTCACTCCTGGGGAGGTAGTTACCCAGAAAACCTGGCAATTTCTCCAATGAAAGCCACTATCTGACAGCCATTTGTATGAACATACTAGCACTCTCCCCCTGCCTCAACTCCAAGTGGATAGAAGTGGTGGCTCTAACTGTAATGTGCTTGGCCAAATGTTATTTTCTTCATGCTAATATGTTCCTAAAGAACACTGCAATATTCAAATTTCAATTGTCTCAAACTGAATCTAATTTTTGTAGCATCTAAATATTACCTCTCGGTGATGCCGCCCATGACTGGTACAATATTTAAACATTAATGGGAATTTCAGAAATTGGGTATGGACAGTTTGGCTTTGCTAAAAACATCCACATTATTGTTCTCTAGGCATTTTAATAGTATACATCCTGGGTCTTAGGAGGAAAAAATATATATTTTGCACTCACTTTGCACATTTCTAAACAATGACCCATGATCCAGAAAACTGTGTATGGCGAATAATCCCAATGCTGGCTAGTGAAGGGAAACAGCTACAAACTGAGAAGCCAGGTCATTCAAAAAGTTGAGCATGGTTTGGCCAAGAACAAAGCAAGGAAAGAAAGGAACTTTTTATAATTCCCCTTTCATTCATTTGGCGTAAGGTGTGTGCAAAATGTTTACCCTTCATGAAAATGTTTTACACTCTAGTTTGTGCTTATTTAAACAAATAGACAAAGCAAAACCAGGAAGAAAAGGTCCAGAATCACAAACATTTTCTTTGGACTCAATTTGCAAACTTACAAATTGTTAAAAATAACAAGAAAAAGTAGCAGTTAAATGTTTTCAGAAAATTGAACTTCAGAATTGCTACCAGATATGAAACATGATCAACATTTCCTGTGTTGCATTCTGAGCTGGAGATATAAAAGACCCCTGCCCTCCAGGCCCCACAAAGCTGTTCAAATTCAATAGTGTTCCCAAGAGTAAATCTACGGGCCCATTACTGAGTATCTTCAGGAAGAAAAATTTAGCATTATTATACCTAACCTTTCCACCACTTAAAAACACACACGCACACTTTTGTAAACAGCAGGTTTTAAAGTTCTTTGGCCATGATCCAAAACTCTATGGGGTTCCAGAGCTCAAGCAGAATTCTGAGTGTGCAGGAGTTACCCTGTTTTGTATACGGTATATGGCCCAATTTACATGAGAGTAGAGTAGCACACTGCAGCTCCCCCTCTACACACACTAAAGCTGCTATAACGAAGTAGCTTTAAAGAATGTTTTATAAACAGACACTTACCAAGTTTCTGTGTAGTGCAAAGTACAAATTGAAAAATGTGACAAAGAATCCCATTAGTTATAGTTGTTTTTCCTTATGGTAGACATTCTCCCCCTCCCTTTCTTTTGTCTGTGAGAAAAGTATGTGTACTGTGTCCTTGGGATAATGCTTTTGCACTACTATCACCATAAAAGAAGTTATCTCCCTTTCAATGCTGAAGGACAACTTTTCTAACAATGCAGTTTTATGAATGGTATTCTAGTGTATTTTAAAATCGCTAACACATCCTTGCCAATATTATTCAATGTGTTGTGTGGGAGTAAGATTCATTTCAGCCGGTCCTCTAAAGAGAAGGTCAAAGAACCATCTTTCTTCCAACTCTGAATTCACTTACTCTGTCTCTTCTGAACCCTGTTAAATGGAAGTTCTGAAGTGCACAATTAAAATAACTATTTTTAAACAAATGAACTGCACATAAAGCTTTTAAGAGTCAGTAAAACATTAAATTAATCTAGCTATTTTCACATCCCCCCCGGCCACCTTGGTTGATCACTTTTCTTTCACATCCAAACAAAGTAAATGGAATAACCCACTGAGTCAGTCTACCTCTCAATGAGGAAATTAAAAACCAGTCCACACCTGGTTACAACAAATACGAAGACGCCTTGGAAATCTTCATTTGGCACAGAGCCTTCTAGGCTAGGGGAAAATATCAGCCTCAAATGCTATACTGGCCCCAGACAGCTTCTCTAGCAGAAAGGCAACGGAAGGTGCATCAATTCTGGGCAATTTGTTTTATCAAGATGCCACCTACTCATTTCTATTTCAGCCTTGTGTTTATGGCGGAAACAGTTAATGGTCCATCATCTGTCATTTGAAAGTATTTGACGTAAGAATTGTTGCAGGAAGGCACAAAATGAAACATTTAAAAAATTATCCTTAAGTGTCCTGTGGTGGGGGGCAAGAAGATGAAAGACCCTGAGGAGTTAAAAAGAATTTGGGGATTTTTATGAAAAAAGTTAGAAAGGAAACAGAACAGAAACATGAACTTCTCTGCACTTTTGGTTTCCACAGTATTAGAACTAAAATACCTTTTAAAAGGGGAACAAAATGAATCATTTTTCATCTTTCAAAACTGAACCTAATTTACCATTCCCACCCAAAGAAGAAGACCACTCAAATTTATTTTCCATTCCTGGATAAAAAGTCTTCCAACTATTCAAAGAGTTTAAAATAAAAGGGAAGTCAATACTTGGCCCTCCTGGTAGAGGAAGTAATGTCAATGAGCATCTGTAGTTTTTACAGGCCAGTTTGTCTCTTCTAGAGCTCAACATCATCTTGAAGTAATTCAGGGTCATCTTCATCTAGTAAGAGATCAGGGTCTATCCCTTCAGTACTGTCTATTACATCTCCCAGTTCCTGAACAACATCACTGTCGAGCTCATCCACTTGTTCAACGTGCTTGATCAAATCCATGTGATCCAATGGAATCAAGGCACGGCCAGCTGGCCCTGTAGTCCTTGCAATAGTAGCTGCCATTTCAGCTGCAACAGCAGCCTTCTGGGCTTTCTGCCTTTGTTGCTCTTCCTGTTGCCGGTGTGTTTTCATGTGGGCATTGCGACTTTTGATTTTGAAAAACATTCTGGAGAGGACAAGGATGAGGGGGGGGGGGAATGCAGATTTCAGAAGGATTCATTTGAACACATTAAGAAATAAGCATGCGTGCAGTGAATGTCCAAAATTTGGTGTCAGTGGCTCATTGTGTTGGATGTTATGATGTTCCCTCATTCTTAGACAGCAGAAATGGCACCTGAGGTGTTTTTAAAATTCAAAAATAACTAACTAATTTATTTATTTTAGAAGGGAACGGTTTAAATCAGGGGTTGAACATTTATGAGATAAAATCAGTACATGCACAGATTTTAGTTCTTATGCTCTTCACAGATACTTAAATGTTCCCTTTGTTCCACTGGTTTTCCCCAAATACTCTACTATACTTTCTTTTAGTATTGTCTTTCTGTTTTGGAGATAGGAGTGGGTACCCACTTTCTAATACCCCAATCCCCTTTTCTTCAAACATCAGAGCTCTCCTTCAGTTGTTATCTGAATCCGAAGGTCTCCACAGGCAGTTTCCAATCACACCCAGCCAGGGATCTCTTCTCTCTCCAGAGTTACCTCCTTGTTTGACTGGGCAGGGAAAATCTCCTGTCCTTAGAAGATCTATCCCCTTTTCTTTGGCTCATTTGAAAGTCTGCACTCACTTCCCAACCTCCTTGCCAACTTTCCTCAGTTCTCCTGTCAGGCTTAAAACTGCTGTCTCTGTTAGGACTCCACCTCTCCTTCTCTTCACACTGGATTCCACTCTCTGCTATGAATGAAAACCAACCCTCCTCTTTTCTGCTCATGCTACCCAATCGGATCCCTTGGAGTAGCCTGCCACTCAAAGCTTTCTAATTCTGTGAGGGATTAACCCTTAATAGCCATGCTGCAGTGTGTACAGCACTTCCAGGCTTTTTACCATGTGCAGCCCATCACAGCTGTGCTTTCCATCTAGACAATGTGATTCCCTCACTCTCATAGGCCTTGGCCTGGAGAACACGTAAATACACTTGTAAGTATTCACTGAAATAGGTCAGTTTATTTCTCATCACGTAAGGGAATGATCTGGGAGGGCGTCATTCCAACCTTTTCTGATTGTTTTTGTAAGGGTGGGAAGTTATCATCTGTATAGGCCTTCTTCAACCTTCTTTCCCTTTTAGGCCACAATGTTCACAGTTTTAGGGAATCATTTCCCCATTTTTCAGTGAATACTTACAAGTGTATTTATGTGATTGACAGAATTCCCTGCTGCATGTCTAAATGTTAAGACAATCACAAAAACTGCTTGGGATTCAACATGAATGTTCAAAATCACCCAGTTTTGGACCTTCAAGAAGCCATATAGTTTTTATCAGATGTTTTAGTAGAGAATTTACTCTTCAGGAAAATAAATCAGATATGATTTGTTAAAAAAAAATGGCACCAGGTGAAAATGCAAGATCTTTGAGTGGTATGCCTCTTGAAATTCATGATACAGTAGTATACCGAAGGTATAGGTGTTTCAAGAGAGCTGAATGCCATCTTAGCAGATACCACATGACTTTCCCAGTGTTTACATGGTACAATTACAAAGCCCTACTCAAATGGTAGCTTTTGTACCTCATTGATGATTTGTAGACCCATGAGGTTTTTAAAAATAGAAAATACGCTACAAGTCTGTCACAGATAGAAAATTACTCACTTGCCACATTCTTTACAAGGGAAAACTGTAGGGGGATCAGTCTCGCCACTTGCTGTACTATGCGCTGGAGAGTTTTTGATAGAGCAGTACTCATTCTGGGAATTCGGTTTCTGCTTAGTGCCAGGGCCTCCATAGCGAGTTTTCACCACAGGGTTTGTACCACCATGAATGCGAGCATGGCCATTCAGGGCTTGTCTAGAGCTGAACATCTAGTGGTAAAAAACAAAACAAAACACCACTACCACCACGAAATGGTTCTCAGAGGCAAAGTAAAATAGAGGAGTAAATAATCAAGCACTTTAAACTGTTTGGGTTTTCCCCCCCTCATTGCTCAAAACCTAAGATAGCCCATTTCTAACAAGCAACATTGTATTTTTCCCACAGCACCAGGCTGCACAGGGATACTACCTCTGGACATTGAGTTCCTATTTAGCTACCACTGTTAAGAGCCAACAAAACAAAAACAACAGGTCTATAGCAAACAAAACCCAAACGATCTCTGTTTACTTGCTCATGCATGAGGCAAGTGATGAAAAATCTCATTTCTGCTGGTGGTGCTGGAATGAGGCTTAAGAGGTGAATACTTTGTTAAGGTCCAGTAATTTATAACCTGGGCCAACTGGGTGTATTCCATACCCCCACATTTGCAAACCAGGAGACCAAACTATGGCTTATTCCCAGTTTTGGATCATGCCTTGCAGGACAAGCATAAACCACAGTTTGCCAGAGGGTGTGTTACGGTTTGTTGCAAACCTGGAAATAGCTAGTTAGATGGCTGTGAGGGGATCAGAGATGGATTCAAAGCTCAAGAATTCCCCAGGCTCATTCATGTTGTGAAAAAACATTGTTTGCCATTATATCTGAAACATCAGCACCACCACCCTCAAGAAACACTCTAGGGAGCAAGGAAAATTTTGTTCAGCATTCCACCCTTCTGCCTGGCCTGCTCTGCAATCATTTCAATCTTCATTACAGAGAAAGTCTCATGTTCTGAAAAAAGAAAGCTAAACTCTGTATCCAACACTAATTTTTGTATGTGAACACAAGTCATAGAACGTACACTACTCAAATGCATGCACACAAACGCTTCTCCACTATTTTTTATGTTATCAAATACACCTACAGCTCCACAGTCTGGTATTTCACAGGTAAAAGAAGTCACAGGGATCGTGAGGCTCTGCAGGGAAGGCAGGTTAATAGGCGCACCAAGCGCAATAGGTGGTGGCTCAGGAGAATTCTGATTTTCAGTTTCCTCTTCTTTTATAGATTTTCTGTCTTCATCCATTTGCTCTTCATCGTCCAAATCCTCTTCTTCTCCACTTGTCTGAAAAACACATGGATTTTACAGGCAAGCAGAAGAACTAGACTAAGAATGTGTGGGCAAGCTTCTTTACAAAATAATTGACCCTCAACTGGTGAAGGCAAGCCCTTGCTAGTACCCCTTACCCTTGGAGAGAGCCAGGTAAACCTGGGATTCTCTGCCAGGAAATCAACCACACTTCTTCTGACTCCAACTTGTTTATACACATTGGAAATGTATAAGGAGGCTCTCAAATACCAATCTTAGACCTGCATTCATTTAGAGACTATATATGCTGTGTCTCCTTCCTGAGAAAGGTAACAGTAAAAACAATGCAATAAGATTACTAAAACAACAAATAAGAGCTACTACTAATAATAAATGTTTTGGCCTGGGGCATAAAAGTAGGCACTAGGCAAGCCTTAGGAAGGAGGGCGTTCCAAAGGTGAAGTGTCACTACTGAAAAAGGCCTGTCTCTGGTCACCATGCCCTTTGCCTCTGCAAGCAGGACCACAGGAAGCAGGATTTGGAAAGAGGATATTAACTGCTGGGCTGGACCAAATTCTACTGCTTTCTGAGAAATATTTATTCCCTTGTCTGAAGTCTTTTTCCCTGTTCCTTTTGTTAGAGGGAGAATGAGTCCCCCCCAACTACTTCTTGCAGTTTTTTAGACCTTCTCCCATAAAAAGAAAAGGTATGTTTATATGAAATGCAGTGCAGGTGATTTCAACCTTTCCTTGTTACTTTAAAAGCAGTTTGTCTTACTCCTTGAAGTTATGTTAGAAATAGGTGCTGTTTTCCCCACTTTAGAAAAACCATGCACCTAGAGCGCACTGGTACAGTAAAGCAAAACAGTGCCTGTACAACAGAACCCCCATTGCTAGAGGTTGCACCGCTGAGGAAAAATAATATATGTTGCTCCAGCACAAGCAAGATTTTCACATGTACAAATCAAAACTGGAGGTTCCAATTTCTAAAAAAATGCTTACCAAACATTCCTCTTTTATTTCCACTTGACGTGTTCTGTGCTTCCGTCCTAAATGCATTATTTTCTTCCAAGTATAATAGTATTCCACACACTGTGCCACTGTCTTAGACTTCACCTGCAGTTAAACAGTATTCAGATGTTACAACGTCAGTTTACTGTTTAGCGTTCAATGCTCAGGCACTCAGAACGAAAACATTTATCACTCATGGCTTGTGACATACTGCACCATATTAGATGTCTCTGAGGTTGGAGTAAATATCAAATGTCTAAAACGGAGATCCCCAATGTGCTGCCCATGAGCACTACAGCACCACTACCTCCATTCTCAAAGCACTTCTTCCCTAATGCAAAAAGGCAGCCCTGGCTTTAGTCTACCACACTGGGGCAGGAGTTGCTGCAGAAGCAGCCAAGAATCACCACCACCCATTCAGATAACAGCTACCTGCATCATAAGAGAATGTTGGGGTTGCATCCTCTTAAAATTCTGTGACTAGTCTCGCTCCCCATGACAGCCCTTTTGTGGTGCCATCCACTAACTCTCTTCAAAATTCCACAGGATCAACAAGACTGGGACTCCTGGTTTAAACTGTGGTTTGGATTTTAGTGGAGAATTACATAAAGACGCATCTTCCCCCTCTTCTTCCATGGCCTTCTGAGTGCTATTCAATTAATTATCCTGTTTTATCCTCACAAAAATCACTCTTACAAAGTAGATGATATTGACAGAGAAAGAGACTGGTAAGTAATCTAAACCCAACTCTTTCTTACAATTCTGGCTCACTTTCTCTCCCTCCTCAAGGATTTTTATTCACTCTAACTTCAAGATCCAATTAACATTCAATGTGCTTGTGATTTTTTAAAAAAAGAACAAAAAGTAATAGCATCTCTCTGACTCAAATGCACGAAATTCTTCTTTCAGCTAGGAGTTCTTGAACATTGTCTCTATGGTCTACCATTAGGATGGGCTGTTAAATAAAAGGAACAGGAAACCAAAAGTTCAGAAGCAACCCAACAAAGAATTTTAAAAATCATCTTACCATTTTCTGTACCAAAATGAAGTCTTTGCTGTATGTGGACAGAGCTTTATTAAACAATTTCTTTTCAAGGGGGGACCACTTGTCAGAACCTGGGGAAAGAAATGAGGAAGAACATAATCTAGTTTTTATTAATAATAATATTTGATTTATATACCGCCCTTAAGGACAACTTAACACGTACTCAGAGTGGTTTACCAAGTATATTATTATTATCCCCACAACAATCACCCTGTAAAGTGGGTGAGGCTGAGAGAGCTCTGGAAGAGCTGTGACTGACCCAAGGTCACTCACCTGGCTTCAAGCAGAGGAGTGGGGAATCAAACCTGGTTCTCCAGATTAGAGTTCCACCACTCTTAACCACTACACCAAACTGGCTATTATCAATTTAACAATGCACACCAAACTAAACTGGAGCCTATTAGCCATTAGCTATGCTCTGGAAGAAGTTGATTGTGCAGCCTTCCTGAGATCTCTTAAAAACGTTTAGATTGTTTACACCCTTTACTCTCAAACGGAGCCCAGGGACACCTTGAATATAAAGTTCCAGAGACAGAAAGGATGTGGAGGCAGGTGAAAACTTCTTCCATAACTGTCAATTTTTCTGCATTCCACCACTGCTGCCCCGAAGGTAAAGTCAAGATGTGTGACATGTGGGTAGCAGAGTGCAGATAAAGTTTGTAAAAAGGAAAGAAGGAGCTGCTTTTTTAAGTGCATCAGGTTGCACAGAGGAAAGAGAAGACATAGGTCTTCCTCAACTGTTAAGGAACTTACCAGCATAGTGATAGTTTGCCAGGGGGTGTGATTTTGCTCTCACTGGTTTCAACAAAAGAAGCATCTCCAGAGTAACCTACAAGACAAAAATAGACAAAACAAACCATGCAGCATTCCTTACATACTGTCGGTAATTGTTTTAGCAATATATATTTAGTGTTTCCATCACCTTCTCCCTGAATGTTCAAGAAGTTCTATTTGCATATTCTCCTTAAGTCATACAATAGCCCTATAAAGTAGAGCAGTATGCTTATGCGACTGAATGGAAGAGCTAATGCTAAGAGAGTGAGAGAACATAGACTGATTTTGGCAATCTGGTGAGTACTCAACTGAGAAGAGAAAATGGCACTTTCTAGACTGGAGCTTATTCATAAACAATTCCTATAGTTGCATGCAAAGTAGCATGGAAACCATTATATGGCTGTGTGCACTCACATGGTACCTTCATATGCATATGATTTAAGATCTGGAGCTGGAGCCAGCATTAGGGCCCTGTGAGGTCCATGAAAGAATTTATTAATCTTCCAGCTCCCCCCACCCCCTGGAGTTATTTCCAAACCCTCAGTAAAGTTTATTCCCTGATCCATGCAGGTGTGGAGACTGTGGTGGGGAAGGGGGTGAAATCCCCTCCCTTCTGCTTTTTCAGTCAGTGGCTTCCGCCCACAGAAGGGCTAGAAATGGCTGCTGGGGGGAAGGGAGTGCTGCAGGAAGACCTGTGGCCACCTGCGATTTCTGCTGACAGATTGTGAGATCATAACCATGCTGTATCATCATGTCTGAAATGATATCCCACTAATAGTAGTGGTGTAGATGAATAGCTGTGAGCTGGTGGCATTTAAAATAATTTTCTTAATTTTCTTCATTTATGTCCTGCCTTTCTCTTGAATGCTCTCCTCATTTTGTCCTCGCAACAAGCCTGTGAAGTAGGTCGGGCTGAGAGTGTATGACTGGCCCAAGGTCACCCAGCAAGCTTCCAAGGCAGAGGAGGGACCTGAATCGGGAACACCCAGACCATTCTACTTCTGAGTAAGTCGGCTTAGGAGTACCCCCATAATACTTAACCCCAATTCACTACACAATGAGTATCAGAGAAAAGATAAACAGAAATAATATGAAAAGCCAGTTCTTATGAAGCACACCAATTACATTCGTGTGTGTGCACACACCTGAATGCCTGTCTAGGAGAAAGAATTTTCTTGGAAAGCAGCTCCAACCCAGCAAGAGATATTTGTACACATGAGCAATGTTCAATGGCAATAATGAAATGACGGGATGCGTCTTTTGACATGGGATGTACATCCCTAGCCACATGCATAACATTTCCCACAATTACAGTCGGACTAGAGCCACTGACTTTGTTCAGATCTGGTAGGTAGGTAGAAAGTCCTAGTTTTCACATTCTTTTTTCAGTTATAAGAATTACATTTAAAAATCCTAACATTTAGGGCAGGACTATACATAAACAGTGCCCTCCTAAGCAGACTCAATTTCAATGGACTTAGAAGGGTGTAAATGTGCTTAGGATGGCACTCTTAAGTATAGTTCCATCATCCTTTCCCAGATATAGCTGGTTTTATAGACTGCAGCTGTGGAAGCTGTCAGAGCAAGAGAAATGGAGTGGGGTCCGAGGGAAGATGGTCGTTTAACTCTTTTCCCTCACCATATTTTCCCACACTGAAAATCACTACCCAAATCTGTTTTTATTCTCGTTAGGGAAGAACCCCCTTGAACACCATAGCTCAGCAGTGGCACTTTTTGGTGGGGAAGTGGGGTGAAGAAAAAGAAGGAAATATTCCATCTCCAGATTATCTCTTGAAATCACAGTTCCAACAGTTGGGGTGTATAGAAGAAAAAAATCCTGAGGGAGACGAGGAAGAAGGAGGGTCACAAAACTATGTATAAAAAAGCACAGTTCAAACAAAGCTGTAATTAGATGGATCATATTCAAGGCTCTTTCCAGAAGAGACGTAAAGCTTTCATCTTTGGCTGGCTTTCAGCAACCATAATTAAGCAGGTGCAGAGTAACGTTTATTGGATATTTTTGTTTTTAATGCCTATGTTTTGTCTCATTCAATTCAGACCACTTGTCTCCAGCCTTTGTACCACTTACATCTTAAACAAGGAGGCTAACAGAGCACAAACATGTTTACAACACATCCTATAAAATGCAGTTTAAGAAGGGTTTTGGTTTTTTTTAGAAAAATCAAAATCAAGACTGAACAGCAACAGCAGTAAAATACGCAGCACAAAAAAAACTGAGGACATGATGACTCCCTTTATCTAATGCCTTGCAAAATACAAACATCTTAACAAGACATCAAAGTCTCAGTGCAGGGGAGACCAGATTAGTTTGTTTGCCTGGGGGAGGGAATTCCACAATCAGGTTTCAACAATTGAAAAAACTTCATTTTGCATATTCATCAAGCTTGCCTGCAACCACACAGGCATACAAAGCAGAACTCTGAGAAGATATGAGATCATGTGCAGCTTCATGTGGGTGGAGTCAGTCCTTTATGTACCATAATCCCAGGATGTTTAGGGATGCTCAACAGCATTTAAAATCTCACGATTTGTTCTTCAAAAAATTCTTTGAGATGTCCCTGTCAAAAGTATATTCAATGTGCCTTTTTAAAATGTGATCAAGTTACTGAAAGTGAACTTATCTTACCATAATATTCCCTTTAGCCTCAAAGAGAGAATGCAAACCATATTCCATGTTGGTTCCTCCACCAGGTAATGCACTTGAACAACACATATTTAAGAGTTCATTCACTACATGAAGAAAATCCAAAATAATATAGTTACATCACCTTATTCAACATGGCAGTGAACGTATAAATTCTGTAAAGTCAAATATGAACAATTCTGACAGTCGCAGTAAGAATCGAGAGTATTCTGAGAGTATTCTGCCCTTTTACTCTCTGAGTCAAGGGGTATTTTGCCCCTTTACTCTGAGAGTAAAGGGGCAGAATACTGCAGACAGTCTATTGAAAAGGACAGCTGAATAGGTACTTTGGTGCATCCAGCAAGTATTATTTTTAATAGCATAAAATAAAGAAAAGGGGGAGTGGCAGGCACATATTATAAAGCTAGAGTGGCAGCAACATGATTGGGATATTATGGATATTATAAATAAAGGATATTATGGGATGTGAGATTAGAGAGAGAGAATGTCACATGAAGGATAGTATATATTTAATGAAGCAAGAACTTCCATACTATAAAACAAAAGTGGAACAATAACCCAAATGGAACAGAGGAGAACAATATGTACTGCATCATTTGCTGTGACACATACAAATAACTTCTCAAGAATGGATGCGGCAGGCATTTATCATCTAGTGATAAAAACTCCATTACAAAGACAAAACACAATACCTCTTTGTTGGGAAGGGTCATCTTCCAGTTCTGGCCATGGTTTCCACACTAAAGTTGCCTTATGATCCTCTTTCCCCACTGAGGTTACGTCTTTAAGTTCAGGGATATCAGCCTGGAATCTTGATCCAATATTGATACGCCTGAAAACAAAGAAAGACCAGCAGTAGAAGACATATGCAAGCCCAATGCAAACTGTGCAGTCTGTAAGGGGAAAGGGTTTTAAGAAGGCTTGCAAGGAAAACAGGGTTGTATTTACCTGTATCTGTTGTTCATTGAGGTTTTCTATGCAGGCACACATGGAACTGCGCATGTGCAGGCCTACCGATCGGAGGTGTTTTACAGCTTTTAATCCACTAGGGAGCACCTCTCCACCCCTAGAGAGTATATGCGGATGCTTCCCACCTAAACAGCCCACACTCTGGGAGAAGCGGCGCTCCCAACCCTCAGCTCCTCCTGAGCCACCAGACTCTCCAGGTGAATAGTGAAGAGCACACAGCAGGGCAGGAGGGAGGGTATATGTGCCTGCACAGAAGACCTCAATGAACAACAGTTACAGGTAACCCTGCTTTCACTGTCGGTCTTCTGTGCCGTTCCACATGGGAGATTAGCAAGCCACTTACCCAAGGAGGAGGGTTGGGCTCTTCACTGTAGGATTACTTGATCCACTCCTGCTTCTTTTCTTTTGAGCACATCCAGAGCATAATGTCTGATGGTATCTGCTGAAGTCCATGTTGCCACTCTGCATATATCCTACAGAGGGACCCCTCTTTGAAGCACTGGAGGAATGAGCATGGACTTCCAAAGGACAAGGTAGGTTAGCTTGCTTATGGAACATTTTGATAGCCTGAACTATCCACTTAGCAACTGTCTGTGAGGTAGCTCTTTTCCTTTTATTTGGACCTGTGAAGCAAACAAACAGCTAGATGTCTGATATAAAAAGGGCTGTACGATCTAGATAAAAGAGAATCACTCTTCGTACATCTAATGTGTGAAGTGTCCTCTCAGTTTCAGAAACTGGAGACAGAAAAAACACTGAGAGAATGATCTCCCGTGAAGTATGAAACTTGGAAACCACCTTTGGGGAAAATTCTAGACTCAGTCTAAGTACTACCTTTTCTGTGTAGATCTTAAAGATAGGTGGATCCACACGTAAGTTTGCTTACCATACTGCCGGAAGTAATTGCTACTAAAAGTGCCACCTTCATAGATAGGACCATCAGGTGACAAGTAGCCAAGGGCTCAAAGGTTCTCATTAACAGCTTTGCTAATACCAACTGTAATGACCATTCAGGAACAATTTGGGATACAGGTAGAAACATGTTGTGTAAACCCTTAAGAAAAAGTTTAGAATTGTGATGAGAAAAAACTGTCTTCTTGTCTATAGGAGGGATGAAACGCTGAGATAGTGACCAGATATACCTTGATAGATGAAATGGAAAGACTCTCCTGTTTTAGGGGTGTTCATGCCGAAAATGTTTGGAAATACATTTGAAAATATTTGGAAAAACATTCGGAAATACCCAAAACCCGAAGTGGCAAGCCGCTTCGGATTCAGGTATTTGAATAGTTTCGGAATGCTCCGTAAAGATTTGGAGCATTCCAAAGTGATTCAGGGGGCTGGGTTTTCTCCCAGCACCCCCACCCACTCCCACCCCAAACCTCGCACTTACCCGCCTCCCCTCCAGCCCACTTACCTGGCCCTTTAAAGATCCCTTTAAACTATCAGCTGGCAGGGGGGATTCCCGCCTGCTGCTTGCCAGATGATAGTTTAAAGGGCTGGCGCTGCAGGGCTGCTCCCTCTGACACCCGGCAGAAGAAGCCTGGCGGTGACTTTCCTGGTGCTGAGAGTGAGGGGCTGCTTCTCCCTGGTGTCAAAGAGACAGGGAAATCTCCCTGTCTCTTTGACATCGGGGAGAAAAAGCCTGGCGGTGCAGACTTTCCCAGGGTGAAAGGGAGGGGAGATTTCCCCCCCCTCTCAACGGAAGGGCGAGCGTGCTGGGCTGTTTCTCCCGCACCCAGCGGGGAGGTGCAGGCTTCTGCCTGCTTCCTCGCCGCCCCTTTCACCTGCCGCTGATGGGACCGGGGATTTCCCCGGCCCGTCAGTGGTGGGTGAACGGAGAACCTGATGGGGACTTGCAGGTTTATGCCTACTTCCTCGCTGCCCCATTCAGCCACCGCGGACAGGGGCCCCAGTCCCGTCTGCGGCAGCTGAAGGGACCGCCCGGTGGGGACTCGCGGGCATTTGCCTGCATCCCCGCCGCACCCTTCAGCTGCCGCAGATGGGGCCAGGGAACTCCCCGGCCTTGACCGCGGCAGCTGAATGGAGCGCTCGACGGGAACTCACAGGCATACACCTACATCCCCACCACCCCATTCAGCCGCCCTGGTCAGGGCCGGGGAGTTCTCTGGCCCCAACAGTGGCACCGGCACTCAGCTGCTCGTTGGGGAAGCCCCCAATGAGCAGATGATTCTGGGGTTTAAATGCCCCTTTCCCTGCTGCTGCACAGGGCAGGGAAACGGGCATTTAAACTCCTTGATCCTAAGCTTTCCGAGGCATTATAAATGCTTCAGGAAGCTGTGCTTCAGGACTTACAAATTGGGGCCACCGTGCTGGCCTCGATTCGGAAATCCTAGAGCTTTCCAAATTGGGTCCAATTCAGACATTTTACCCGAATCAGATTCCCAAAGCGCACACCCTTATCCTGTTTGTATTCTAGTATGTGGGCTAAAGAACAATCATAAGGGTCCAGACCCTTATTCTTGGCCCAGTCAACAAACTTGTGCCATTTGAGGGCATAAGACTTTCTGGTCTTAGGTTTCCTTGCATTTAAGATAACTTCAGCTCCTTCAGGGAGACTACCTACTGTATAATGAGCCAGGCTGTCAGTTAGAGTATGTCGTGATACTGGACTCCCTTGTAGGACAGTAGATCTGGAATCAGGATCAGTTGCTGAAATTTGCTTTTGGCCATCTGAAATAATCAATGGAGCTAGGGCTGGCAAGGCCAGAATGGAGTCACTACCAGGGCCGGCGTGCCCATGGAGGCCAGGTAGGCGGTGGCCTCGGGCGCGCGGGCACTGGAGGGGCGCTGGAGGAGGTGTTGGGGGCAGAGGCGTGCGCAGCGAAGCTGGCATGACAGGGCCGCCTGTAGCTACTGCTGCAGCCAGCCAGCCCCTTGCTGCCGCCGCCGCCACCGCCACACACCTCAGCCGGGCGCAGCCTCTGTGCGCCGCTCGAGCAGCGGCTCGCGGCTTCTGCGCCCAGCTGGGACGTGCGGCGGCGGCGGCAGCACGGAGCTGGCTGGCTGGCTCAGCTGCGCGCCAGCTCAGCTGCGCGCTCCTCCTCCCCAGCTGGGCGCAGAAGCCGTGAGCTGCTGCTGGGGTGGCGCATGGAGCAGCCTCCGCGTGCCGTTCCAGCAGCAGCCCGCAGCTTCTGCGCTCGGCTGGGGCATGTGGCGGCGGCGGCGGCACGGGGCTGCCTGGCTGGCTACAGCTACTGCTGCAGCCAGCCACCTCAGCTCCGCTGCGCACTCCTCCGCCCCAGCCGAGCGCAGAAGCTGTGAGCTGCTGCTGGGGCAGCGCACGGAGCAGCCTCCACGCGCTGCTCCAGCAGCAGCCCGCAGCTTCTGCGCTCGGCGGTCCGCGCGCAGCCCAGCCCCCCTGTGGTGCGTGATGACGTCTGCGATGATGTCATCACGCCTCCCGTGGGGCGCATGCACGCCCACTGCCGCAGGCGCTAAAACCTCTGGTGCCGGCCCTGGTCACTACAATGGCATTCGTTTCCTTGGCTTGCATCTTGCTGACCATTTGTCTGATTTGAGGGAGGGGAGGAAAGGTGTAAAATAGATACCCTGACCAACTTAGTTGAAATACGTCCACTTAGGACATTAGATCTAATCCTCCTCTGGAACAGAATAAAGGGGCCTTTGGATTTTCTCTTGTCACAAACAGGTTTATGTCCAGAAAGCCTCACTGTCAGTAGCATGCACGATTCTTTCAGTGCTCACTTGTGAGTCAACGAGCCTAATCTGCTCAGTCTGTTGTCAATGAGATTGGCCACTCCCAGAATGTGAAGAGCCTGAAGTGATACACCGCATCTGTTGGCCCATTCCCAAATGAGAATGGCCTCTATACACAGTTTTGGAAGTCATGCCTCCCTGCTTGTTTATGTAGAACATTACAGTGCAGTTGTCCAAGAGTATTTGAACATTTTTGCCTTTCACCATATCTGCAAAGGCGATAAATGAATAACATATTGCCTCAGTTCCAAAATACTGATATGCAACCTCTGTTCACTTTCTAGCCATATGCCGTAAGTATAAGAAGATCCACAATGAGCACCCCAACCAAGTTCAAAGTGAGTAGTGAGTAGTGTAGTGTAGTGAGTATGATCTCAATCTTAGGAAAGCCAAAGTTGACTCCTTCTAACAAATGGGTATCTACTGACCACCACAGTAATGATCTGGTTATTGTCCTGGGTATACTAAATTTTCTATCCTGGGGAAGTACCCATGGATGGTGCACTGACAAGAACCATAGTTGTAGTCTCCTCATGTGTAATCTGGCTAAGGGTATTACAACTGTAGTGGCTGCCATGAGACCCAAGAGTATCTATATTTTTAAATACCAACTGGTATCTGCAGGCTGTAAAAGATCTCACTAGAGACTGTTTTTTCCATGCCCTCTCTGATGGCAGAAAGGCCTTGTTCAGAAAAGAGTAAAGGACTGCTCCGATTAATGACACCCTCTTAGAAGGGTTTAGATGAGATTTTTTGAAATGTATTATGAGTCCCAAGTTATGACTCGCTTCTATTATCAATTTTATCTGTTCCTGCAGAAGGTCTCTGGAATGAGCTGATATCAACCAATCGTCCATATAAGAATATATGGAATATCCCTGTGTCCTAACGTAGGCGACTACCACCGCCATGCATATTGTAAAGACTCTAGAGGCCATGGACAATCCAAATGGTAGAACCCGGTACTGGTAAATGTTCCCTTCAAATATAAACCTCAGAAATTTTCTATGGGAAGGATGGATGGAAATGTAAAAAAAAGTGCATCCTTTAGGTCCAACACAGTAAACCAAGAACTGGGAGGAAGAAGTTGTAACGGTCACCATCCTAAATCTGCGTACTCCAACATATCTGTTTAGTTCCCTTAAATCTAATATGGGTCTGGAGCAGGAAAAACTGAAATGAATCCCCAATTGGGATTTGGATGTGGGGACGTGCTGAACCTCCTCTTTCTCTAATAATGCTCTCAGTTCTATGGCCAGAGCAAGTGAAGACTCCTAAGTAAATTTAGTAGGAAGACTCAGATGTGGTACACTGTCAAACTCAACTTTATAACCATTTTTAATTTTCTCCAATACCCATATATCTTAGGTGATAAGGTCCCATGTTGAACTAAAAGGGGTGAGTCCATACCAAACTCTACACACTGTTCTTGTTCTAGTCAGAACTCTTTGGGGTTCTGAGCTTGATCTTTGTTAGAGGAGGAGTGGGTACCCTGCTTCAACTTATGAGGTGGCTTTCGTCTCTGATACTGCCCTTGGGTAACAGGCAGAATGGTTCTGAGGATACTGATACAATTGGTATCTGTAAGACTTATGTCTGTGGGGAAACCTTGATTCTGATGGTTGGTTTTGTGGCATAAGACCTCACGGTCTGTCAATTCTTTTGCTTCTGCAAGAAATAGTCATCAGTTTTTGCAGAAAACAGTGTTTGGCTTTTGGATGGCAATTCCTCAACTCTACTACATGACTCTACAAGGTAGAGCTGTTGAACGGAGCTATGCAGGCCTCCTAAGCACTATAGCTGATGTCAATGCTCTAGTGGATGAGTCAGCCATGTTCCTGTCCATGTTGATCTGCTGTTTAGACAGCCTCAATGCCTCTTCCTGAATCACCTTTACCAGAGCTCTCTGGTCCTCTGGCAGATGGTCACTGTATGCCGCCATCTTGTTCCAGAGAAAAATTTGGTAAGCCCCCATGATTGCTGCATAATTCATAATCTTTATATTGAGAGCTGCTGAGGTGTAGATCTTCCTTCCAAGCCCATCAAGTTTCTTTCCCTCTCTATCAGCGGTGTGGAATGAGGTTCCTGCCGATGTCTGAACTACTTTTCCTCTGTGACTAGACATGACAGGGGAGGGGGTGAACATGAAAGTGCATTTATCCTCTTTGGTCTTATAGAGGCCCTCTGCCTTTTTGGACATGGGTGAAACAGATGCTGGCTTCTCGCATAGAGAAGACATCAGTTCTATAAATCTTTCAATCATAGGGAAGGCAATATTGGCTGGATTCCCTGAATATAAGTACTGCAGGATCTTATCCTTTGGTTTAGGTTCCGTACAAGACACATCGATGTCCAGCTATTTGGCCATATGGAGCATAAGTGAAAGTGCCACATGGAGCATGGAGCATAAGTGAAAATTAATCAATGGGTGAGACTGACCCTACATTGCCTACTGCCTCACTGGGGAAAGAGTCAGATGGTAAGCTGGGATTCCTTTCACCTTGATAGGGTTCAGAGTCCAACTCAGAAAGATAGAAGGCCTTAGAGGACTTAGGTATAGAGTTTTGGTGTTGATACGATTTAGTCAGGATGAATCCTTCGAAGGTAGATCCAACTGATTCTGCCCTGTAAGGTTCTCCCACGTCAACCCCATAAGCTGTTGGCATCTCCTGGTGAAACCAGGATGGACATTTATGGGTACAGCAAGGTTGGTATAGGTCTTGCCTCTGAATCCAATGTCTTGGAACAGAGATTGTTCTCAGAATCTCACCCTCTATCTCAGAAGAGTAATCAGACTTTGAATGCAATGAAGGCATACGTGGAGCTTCGATAATTTCAACCTTCTGTCTCTTCACCTCAATGCTAGGCTTTTTGCTAGAGATTTCCCTTCTTTTGGAAGAGTGCTGCAACTTAGACCTGGCTTTCTTTCTCAGTGACTCTGAGAACTCCAAGGTTGGTTCCATGCCCTTGAATCTTTCTGTGTTAAGATTCGAGTGAGCAGCCGAGGCTACATATGCAGCAATGACCAGCGCAGCTGAGGAGTCCCTCAACTTCAAATGCTGTCAGATCACAGGCATTCATGTTGGATCTGAAGGACTCGAAGAACCTGAGGCAGAGTGATGTTGTCGACTCCAAAGCTGCTCTAACGATCTCCGATTTTCTGGAGTCAACTGGTGTTGCCAGATCTGAGATGCAGATGTTGATTCCAAAGGGCTCTGGGCCCTCAATTTCAAAGCAGATGATGGGGTCAGCTCTCACCAATCAGTTTACAGAGGACTTAGCAGCTTTTGTGGAAGGGCTGGTCGAAGCCAACAGAGCCCATTCCCACTATACGGCTTTGAGCCTAGTAGCTTTTTCCATCCAAGCCTTGGAGGTAAAGTTTTTGCTGTTTGCAAGAAGACACACAGTGTCCTTCTCCAAGGCAGACAAGACAGAGAGAATGTCCATTAGTTCTTGACATTTTAGTATTACACTGAGTGTATCTTTTGAATAGGGCTTTTCCAGCTATTCTTACAGAAGATGACGGATCTCATCTCAGAAATTCACTTATAGTCTCACTCTTTCCATTAGACAGTGGCATGGGAGAAAGGCCTAGCCCTACAAGAAAGATGGAGTGCGCTGTAGAAGAACTTCTTTGACCGGTGGCAAAAGAGAAATTGAGGGTCAGGGGTGCCACCTCTCCCAAAGCATGGGCTGTTTTGGTGGGAAGTGGCCACACGTGCTCTGGGGGGGAGCACCCCCTAGTGGATTAAAAGCTGTAAAACACCACCGATCAGCAGGCCTGTGCATGCACAGTCTCATGTGGGACTGCACAGAACACTGACAATGAACAACTACCGATACACCTAAAGAAGTGGTGAGAGGGGACAGAAGGCAGAGAGGAGGAACAAAAGGGAAAGCTAGAAATTTCACAAAATGGAATCTCTTCTGGTAGTTTAAAACAAACTGTTTTGTTATTAATAAACAGACTTCATGCAATGAATAAAACAACCTAGCCCACACAGCATTCTTGCTCCTCACTGTGAGTTCAGGGGTGTTCCGGGAAAGCAATTTCTAACTTTTTCGGGGCACTTTCTGTTCTCTTGGTTGAACATTAAAGCACCCAACGGAGAGCTCAGCAAGCTGTGTTTCAGATGTGTTCTTACCAACAAGTATACAAATATATTAATAGCTAGAAGAGATATGATTAGGAAGTTGGGAGTTTATTCTTTGTAGCTCATGCAAATGCATGTGAATCCTAAGCAGAGTCACACCCTTCTAAACTCACTGACTTCAGTAAGCCCAAAAGAACGTAACTCTGCATAGCATAGAACTGTTAGACATGAAAAAATACTCAACCTCCTACTTCAAATGTTCCAACAGTTGAGCCTTGCCCCTGCTCCCCTGAACCTGGCATTATTCATTTGTAGCAGCTGCTGGATAGTTAAAATCAGACAGGGTGTTTGTCTGAATAACAGTTCCTCCACATTTATTAGGTGTTTTAGATCCACTCAAAGCATAAAGAGGAGGTGACAGAGAGCTCTGATTTCGTTGGCCTGATTCCTTGTGTGAACCAACATACCAGTTATTGGGTGATAAACATGTCTGCAGTTCTTTCAATGCCCCAACCCTGTAGCGTGGCCTGCCTGAAGATGCCTGAAAGGGACACCTTCACTCTCAGCCTTTAGCAAAGTGTGTACGGTAGTGCTTTTCCACAGGCTCACTTCTTTGTTATTTTGTTTGTTGAGCCCTCAGTGATCCCTTCTTTCTGCCCTATGTTTTAACTGTAGTTCTTGTATGTATTTTACTTTGGTTTTAATTGTTTTAATAATGTGTTTTTATTGGTTGTAGTGGTTTCTAAGGTGATTTTATTATGTATGTTTTAATTTGTTAGCCGCCTTGTTGGCCCTTATGAGGGCAGAGAGGCGGGGTATAAATTCTGTAAAATAAAAGTAAAATAAATGTGGCTGCTACTCACCTTCTGGGTTTTGATTTTGCCTTATGTAGCCTTTGGCTTTTAGGGTCGTTGTGCTGATTTTTTAACGATTATTCCCGATGACACATTTTGTTGGTTTCTTTTTCTGTTTCATTAAGAAACCCATTACAGGGTTGTTTATTAGCTGCCTTAAGGTTTATAGAGAGGAAGGACATTTCAAATAAATAGCTAGAATTTCTTGGAGCATGGGGGCGGGGGCAGTGGAGAGTTGTTTGAAGAATTCAACTGCTCTCGTGCCCAAGGAATTTATTAACAAGCATTCTGAGTATGTAAGAGAGATGCAAGCCACTCTCATTCCTACACGGACATGGGTTTCTAAGAAGAAGGGAGGTTGAGGAATCATGGGTAGTAGGCCATAGGCCCAGGAGGTGAAGACAGAGCCTCATGGCTAAGAGTCAAATAAAAGGAGTATTTCATTCTCAAGTGGCAGGATATTCCACTGCAGGATGGTTCTAGTTATGCAGTTACTACAGTTTCATCTCATGACTCCTCTTTTTTAGGATGGGTGATACCTCTTAGGTTTTAAACACTGTCAAACAATTATTTTTGTGTATAATAGTCACCTAGTTATCATCCTATGTACTTGTCTCAATAGTATCCAATGCTTAAAAAGCTAAGCAATGGGGGAAGGCCCATGGCTCCATGGTGGAGCATTACTTGTCATGGAGAAGGTTCCAGGTTCAATCTTCAGCATCTCCCACTAAAAGGATTAGGCTGCCAGCCTGAGTGGACAATAGTGGCTTTGATGGACCAATGATCTGATTCAATATAAGGCGGCTTATGTGTTCAAGAAACTCAATGGCAAAAAACCAAACGGTAAACCACCAGCCACTCTCAAGATTATCAGTTAAGACAGTTAAATGTTAATGAACTAGACAGGGCAAAACAGAGCAAATGCCAGCTCTTGGTCTCCAAAACTACATATATTTAACTCTGCTCTGTAATATGAGGTCGCCCACTCTGCAAAACTGGGAATATCTGCTTTAATAGCCACGTGGAGATAAGAATGCAATCCTAAACAGGTCTATTCAGAAGTAAGTCCCATGTTATTCAATGGACTTAATCCCAGGAAAGTGTCCTTCAGACTGCTTTCTCAGTAATGGATTCTCAGTTCAGTTTAATAACAACAACAACAACAACAACAACAACAACAACAACAACAACAACATTTGATTTATATACCACCCTTCAGGACAACTTAATGCCCACTCAGAGTGGTTTACAAAGTATGTTATTATTGTCCCCAGAACAATCGCCCTGTGAGGTGGATGGGGCTGAGAGAACTCCAGAGAACTGTGACTAGCCCAAGGTCACCCAGCTGGCTTCAAGTGGAGGAGTGGGGAATCAAACCTGGCTCTCCAGATTAGAGTCCTGTGCTCTTAACCACTACACCAAACTGGCACCATACCATTAGAGGGATGTAAGCAAATGAAAAGCAATTGTACACTTAGGAACCAGGATTTTAATAATTACCTTGAGCACCCTAAATGTGACATCCAATTAGTGTAAGGTTTAAGAGGCACCACAAAGAATTCTGAACTGTTGACTGTGTTGCTTTGCAAAAGAGAGACAAGGCTCTTAAAGTGGTAACTGAAGCTTCACTGCTTTTAAGATGGCTTCATTTCTTTTAGGAATGCAAATAGTTCTATGCATAGGCCTTCATTTTTTGAGTTATTCATATGGGCAAGATCCAAAGCCACATGGAGAATCTTCCAGATGAATGGTGGTGCTTCAGAGGCAGATACACTACTAAAGCACCACACTACCAAGACACCACTCCTGAAACACAAGGACCTTCAGGAGCAGCTTCTAAAGAAGCACAAACAAATGAAGCTGGAAAATATGCTCAAGGAAGTGCTGACGCACACACAGAGTTGTTGGACATATATACACACAGAGGAATGCCTGGATCCCAGCCACTGTTAAATACCTATAAAACCACATTCTGGGAGTAAATGAAGAAGGGTCAGCTGGACTCCACTGCATATTAGGTAATATGTATATTAAACAAGGTAATAATCCTTACGGTTCTACGTCAATGGTCTGTTCCCCAGGCCCTGGGGTCACGGGGACATTGCCTCCATCCACGCTATCTGAAAGGAAAACGTAACATTTAAGTAGATGTTACTTTCATTAATTCACCTTTGATCACTGTCCACGTCTTCCTTGTATCCTCTTATAGAAAAAAAATGTAGACAAAGAGGGGAAGGGGCTATAAGTGGTCAAATTCATGCTTTGCATTACAGCCAGTTTCTCAGATAGTAAGTCTGGAAAAGACAGGGTTCCCAGGTGCTCTATCATTCAAAGCCCTAGGCAAGTAAATTTTCTGTATGTGTAAAAATGCCAAAAAGTGAGCTGGTTTGAAAAGTGACAGAATCAATCCATTAGGTATTAAAGTCCTGCAAATGGGGCATCGTGTGCTTGCCCCCTGCCAGTGGAATCTTGTGTATCCTTGTTATTTCCCTTCCCTGTGGTGTAACAGGTGACATTTGTAAATATGTAGGGGGGGTGTCAGTGGGGCTGGGGGATTCTTTTTTTTTAATTGCTAGAAAGTAATTATTTCTTACTTTTGTTCTGTTAAAAAAGAGGAATGTCTAGGGGATTTTAAGGGAACAGCAAAGGTGATCTATTTATTTATTGTTTAAAATATTTATACGCCTGCCTTTCTCCTGAGCATCTCAGGACACAATGGGGTCCTCTTCTGGGAGGTTGTTTCAGAGTCATGGGGTAGCCAGTGAAAAGGCCTAGACTGTTGCCATGTGCATCTTGGTGTGTGTGTGTGGGGGGGGGGCGGGGAAGGTACCAACAGTAAGTTTGTTGGGAAGAATGAAGCGACCACACAATAACACAGAGGGAGAGGCAGTCTTTCAGATATGTGGGCCCCAAGTCATGAAGGGCTTTAAAGCTAAGAGAACACTAATACAAAAACACTTGGACATCAGAAACCAGGGTTTAATGTTACCTAAGCAACATGAACCTACTGTTGCAGTAATACAGATTAAAGCACACTGCATTAAGCAATACAAAGCAATACACTTGTATTCTAAGTAAACTTCTAAACTTTGCATGAACTGTCTTGAGTTTTTTCAAAATGTTAGGTAACTAAAATAGGCGTTGCTTTCATCTTTGACAGCCAATTAAAAATAGTGGACTCTATCTAGATTAATGTTCTTCTATCACAGAACAGACCAATGGTGATCTATCAACTTAACCCTGTTATTTCTCACAGATTTATAGTTTTGTTTTGCAGGATATAATGTCACTTTTTGGTTAATTAGAAGGTTATACAATAGAAATTATGAATATTTAATTAAACATCAAACCAATCATAGTTTGTTTGTGCTATCACATGAAAAGGATCTTAGATATTTGCATAAGATAACCTATAAAACGTGCAAATTCAGATAGTATATTAGAGTTCTGATTGGAGGAAATCTCATGAGAATCTAGGTGAGAATTTTACTATTGCTATGGGAATCTTGATGCATTTCATAGAAACTTTGTTTTAAACTTAGCGTTAATTAGGAAATGTTAGCAAACCTAATTCTTATTGCTTTTCTGTGTTCTGTTTTTGTAAGATTTATTTTAATGACCATATATATTTTGATATCTTGCTTCTTTAAGAAACTGGAGTGTAATTCCAATAATAAAGGAAATAAATAAACTCTAGGAGGTCCCTGTGTGTTTGATGAGAAAAAGCATTGCAACAAGAAGGACCCTACAAATAATGTACTGATAAGCAGAACTTGTTCAAAGAACAGTCCTGTTTGACAGGCTGTACTAATTGCTGAAAGCTATAGTAAAAGATAAATCTTTCTTTTGGGATGGTGGGATTTTTGGTAAGATGCAGATAAGAATCCGTTGCACTAAAACTACACAATATGGAAGAGAGACAAGAGATATGCTTATAAGAAAAAAGAATACTTACTAGATCGGCAGAGAAGCACCCGGGGAGTGGGCGTCAGAGGAGTGAGTGGTAACTGGGGGTGAGATACACCATGAGAGGAGGTGATAACACTGCTGAAGAGACCAGATCCTTGACGAACTGGGCTGAGCATAGGAGGGGGTGTATAAGGAGGGAGCTCACGAGTCCTGTCGAGATGATGGTCACCAAGAATGCGGGGAGAGCGAAGCTGACTTTGGTACAGGGTAGCACCTGAATGCAGGACACTAAAGTTGAAAGAAGGAGGTGGTATGAAGAGTGGTTCAGGTCTGTGGCGGTACTTTCTCTTGTCTTGTGAAGGTTTGAAGCTTTCTTCAGAGTTGGTAATGCTTTGGTGGTTTTTCCTACTGGGATCCTGAATGGAAGATTACAATATTTAAGTAAGTATTTAAGTAATTTTATAATGTAACTGGATTACATACCTGTTAAACTAGCATTACCCCTCCTGCTAAAGTACCAGCTAACAAGTCTCTGAGACACTCGGGCCTGCCAAGATCTTGTATCTTTTTGGCGGGCCTGTAAGACAGAGATATTCTGACAGGCATATGGTTGAGGCCATCACTGGTTCCATCTAATCAGCCTCCCTGCCTGTCTGGGGAGGCCATATGATCATCTGCCCCCCCCTGACACATAAGGAGTTAGTGTTAGAGTTTATTAACTCACACCTCCACACTTTCTTATATGTATGATGTGCAAGGAAAGGGAAGGGGGGTCCATCTAGGATACTGGAAATTATGCTGTGATAAATGAGTTTGGGATTTTATAGTTTTATTTACTGTAATTTTATCTATCGCTGTAACCTGTCCTGAGCCCACTCGCGGGGAAGGCAGGCTATAAATTAAATAAATAATAATAATAATAAATATATATCCTTGTTTTCAGAAAACAAGATCCAATAATTCTGGTATCTTTTTTTCTAGCCCACTTTTGCAGGATTACAAACAGCTTTAGAAGCATTTTCATAGTTATTTTCACAACAGTTCAATGAGGCAGATTTGTCTGGGTAATAGCGTATTTGTCTCGGGTCACTTCAGTGTACAGCTTCTAGGACTGGTGTAGTTTTGAACCTATACCTCCCATTGTACCTTCTGGCAACTAGAACAGCATACCACAGATAGTAATTTGTAGTGACCTTTCAGGAAGAGCTGTCAGGGCTGTTTCCAACATCAGCATTTCTGCACTTGTAGATTGATACATCAACTACACATTCCAAATCAGGTAGTGGGTTAGAACATTATACAAGGAGCACTTAATAAAGGAACCATCAAGTGTGTGTGAGTGAACCAACCCTTGGGTGAGAAAGCTGGCAATGCTGCTAGATGATTATGCTCATCTTCATTTTGATTACGCTGCTGACACATATCCAGGCACCACAAAGCAGGATTGGCATGCTATAAACTGACACACCAAATAGTGTTGATCAGTCACAAGTACCTGATGGCACCAGCTTGGACCTTAAGGCCTTTTTCTGTTTTTACCCCTCTTCATCCAGTTGTGGAGGCAGTCCTCTGCTTCGGACAAGGTTCCTCTAGCAGTAGGCACTTTTGAGCTTATTGAAAGGTACTGGTCTTATAGGAGTGGAATTGCCTAACACTGGAAGAATGTGCTCTACAGTAGGGCAGTGCCTCCATAACAGATGAATAATAAAAACAACAACATTCGATTTATATACCGCCCTCCAGGATGACTTAACACCCACTCAGAGTGGTTTACAAAGTATGTTATTATCCCCACAACAATCACCCTGTGAGGTGGGTGGGGCTGAGAGCTCCGAGAGAGCTGTGATTAACCCAAGGTCACCCAGCTGGCTACAAGTGGAGGAGTGGGGAATCAAACCCAGTTTTCCAGATTAGAGTCCCACACTCTTAACCACTACACCAAAGTAGATGAAGAGGAATGCAAGCAGAAAGAAGGCTTTGGATCCAAGGCTCATCCAAACAAGAACACAAGCAATCATCATCATGTTTATTACTTGCCTAAATACTTCCATGTTACTCCCCAATTCTTTATTACTTGCCTACAAATTTTCCCGTTACTCCTCAATTCTTTTTGTACAAAAAAATTTATCGACTTTGCCTATTTGATTCATTCACCCTAATAGCCTGGATAACCCACAAGGCAGAAATGAGATTCACATGTGGTTCAAACGTTGGAAACTGGGTGCATTAAAAATAATGTGAAGGCCCTGACCTTTGCCAAGTAAGACTCGAAATACTTGAATTGAAGATTCCATCATTAAAATATAATCCTACAACCAAAGTTCACACATAGGAAAGCTGAGGCAGTAGACTGCAGTGATTAAACAAATTTTTCACAACAGCTATCAGAGTTCATTGTTACAATAATTAGCAGACAACGCTTATTTATCTATGGTAGAGAACAGTGGGGAGATGTATTTCTTTCTAATTTCTCAAGAAGATGATGAACTGGTTTTAAGCAGCAACAATAAAACAAAGAAGCACAAATAAACAGGTGACACTAGCAGGCAATAAATCCCTTTGTTTTTGTTTAGATTCTACTTAGGAACAGCAACACATCAAAAAGAATCTAGTGCTTCCAAAAGACTGGAAAGTGTGACCAGGATGATTCTGCATTTCCAAAGAAAAATGTTTTAATAAGTACTTTTTAAAAATGCAAAGGGATTTATTAGGCGCCCGTGGCATAGTTAGTGGCAAGAGAACACTCACAGAAGACGCGCATGGGCTGGCCGCTTTAGGGGAACGCGGTGGAGAGTAAGTCATCCTCACAAGAACAGGCATCTCATCATCTGAGACAGGCTTATCTTTGACTGTGGCACTGCTGTCAGTGGCCTGCCTGCTGGGATCGGGCGACTGAAGCTTTACAGGGACAGAAACAGGCATGACGATGGGCATGAGGCTATCCACCTCGGAGGGCGGCTGCGCCGGCGGCTGCTCTGACGGGTTTTCTCCTTCCTCCTGTGCAGACAATTAAAGGCTTTCAGCCTCAACCACAGATGGCGCCTGACATATAGAATATTAAATGTGGCACAAACAACAAAGTTTTTAAAAGAATAACACATTCACTGTGGCAGAAACTTTTGTAAACTAGAGCCCACGTGGTTCGACGGTACAATAAATATGTTAGTCTCTGTGGTTTTTGCTGCAACAGACTGAACACATCTTCTCCTGTAGTAAATATGGCATGAAAAAGTACTCACACCCTGGGCAGAAACGCTTCAGGCCAAGTAAGACATTTTCCTGCACCAAAACAAGCAATGCCATACTACTGTATTTAGAACAGGGTTCATTTAAGCTGATCAAATAATAATGGCCCACACAAGTGTGTTCAGAGTGAGGAACCTCTTTCATCTGAAGGCCAGCCAAAAGCTTAAGCAAACCACTTAAGTCCTTGTGATCACATCAATATCTCTCCACTGATGGAGAATTAGCATACTTGAAGCAAAGCTAGAGAAAGACACTACTTTGACAACAGCAAGGTCAGCTCAGGAATTACAGCACTCTGATTTTCATAGCAAAGCAAAGCGAGCAGCAAACTTTAGCAAGGAAGAGTGACAGCCAAGCATCAAAAAGGTCCTACCTGTTTGAAGACAGGAGATGTCCGTACCCCTCCATGAGACCTCATGTGGCCATTCAGGGCTGGTAAACTCTTAAACTCCTTCAAGCATACAGTGCACATTAGTTTACTCTTTGTTTCAGATCTCTCTGTATATATTTCTTGACTGTGACCAGTGTTGCTATATGAGACAGCAAACGAAGAAAAGACCATTCTGAGAAACATGCTCAAAATTACACAGTTGCATAGCAGTACTTCAACATACCACAAAATTCCAGTTTCTCTGAGCGGTTAATTTTGAGGTGTTTGAATGCAGCAAAAACATTTAAAAATTAATTCCATCACTTATTTTTCCCCTATATGCGCTGAACACACATCACTTTAAAACAGCACTTGAAAATAAAGTGATTTTTGACATGTATAAGAATCTGAAGTTGTGATCCAAAGTCCACTTATGCAGCAGTAAGCTACACTGAAATCAATTTCCAGGTACATTTGTTTCAAACCAAGATTTAAATCATAAAAATGTCTAGCAGCCACTCATTATATTACCTGAAAACAGGGCTATTGTTCACATCAGTGCTTTTCAAAAGGTTAATATAAGCCCAGACATAAAAATGTTAAGGTTACAACTTTAAACGTATTTACATGGAATGTATTTACATGGCAACATATTGTTGACAAGATTAGTCATATTTCAACAACAAACATATCCTTGAAAATATGTTATATATACATGTTATATATACATGGGAATTATCATGATCTGAAACTCTATGTTGTCTTGCATAAAAATCTTCCTACTACATGTTGAGTGGGTAAAATGTTGTCTTAAACTGCAGTTTGCTCATTTCCAAAAAGAAAGCATTTTACAGAACTTTGTTTGCTCAGTGCTACCAATTTTTCCATATTTCCCATGGGGGGGGGAGGGACACCTCAGCTTCAGGGTATTTACTCCAGATTGGCCTTTAATGCCCCCCCCCCAAGTTTCAGGAAGATTAGATCCAGGGCCCAATTCTAGGAGCCCCTGAACAAGGTGCCCGCAGCCACTCCATTGTTTCCTATGGGAAAAAGTCAAAGCAGACTCCCATTGCAGAAACACACAGGGGCAAGGCTTCCATGACCAAGGCACACTCCGAAATGCAAGGTGAGTTCCTCCCAGAGAAAGCTCAATAGAACCAAACTGAAGCACAGGAATGGAATCCCCCCAGAACCAAAGTGAAGGAAAGGAACCAACATCACATCTGAAAATCACACCCATTCCACCCAAACCAAACTGAAGTAGGTCCCTTGCAAATATGGTAGAGTTCGCTTGAAAAATGCCACCCCCAGCCCCCTGAATAGCCCCCAGATAGTTTTCCCCATAGAGAATAATAGAGAGTGGCTGGGGCACCTTCTTTGGTAGCCCATAGAATCGGCCCCCTGGGTCCATTCCTCCTGAAATTTGGGGGGGGAGGCCTTTAGAAAACAGTCAGGAGTAGTTTTCCTGCAAATTTGGTGGAGGTTGGTTGAAAAATGACCCCTCTCTGCAAAAAAGGCAAGAACTGCTGTTTGCTGTTTCTTTGCATAGAAACAGCAAAGGAACAGCCAAGCTTTTGTTTACTGAATTTTACCAAATTGGTTGCTTGAGTTGGGAAAACCAGATCTTATTCAGTATTGTCTATTTTGATCTGAAAAAGCCAGTTTTTACCAAATCAGCAAAAATTCACGTTTTTTTTTCCAAATTCTGGTCTCAAAGCTGCACACCCCTATTATTAAGAACCATGCATGTACAATGGCCCTGCTCTACTCAGAATGTCTGCAAAGTTATTGCTTTGTCTTGCAACATTAATGTCCATTGTGTTAGCAGTCAGAACCGCCCCCATGATATTAGAAGGCTTATGGTTATGGATATGCCATGAACCCCTTGACTGAATGTGCTACCAGAACTAAAAATATTACCCAAGCAGGCAAAAAAGATGGAAGCCGCTGCCCGAACAGAAAGCCAGATACCACCCAGGAGATAAAACTTGCAAACATGGGGAGAAACAGGCTAGGCCACCTCAACTCCCTCCCTTGCCCGAGGCATGCTAAGGATCCTCACACAACAGAGCCTTCCCAGAGTTCCTGAATTAATCAATGCATCCTACCCTAGTGATCTCACCTTAACCACTTACCTATTTTTAAGTGATTTAGAGGACTGATAGCCTCACCTATCCACCTCGCAGGTGGATTAAACCTAGGAAGACTTAATCAAACTTTCCTAGTTCTTTATTACACCCCAGAGACAGTTTACTGGCTCATTGTCCCACTTTGGAGACAGGTCGCCAGCATTTTGTCTTAACTCGGAGACAACTTCACAATCCTTTGTCTCATTCTGGGACCAATCACTCAAGTCTTTGTTTTTAGGGTAGAAGATGCAATCTTGCCCCAAGGTAGGATCCATGGTAAAAGACTGCCCCTCAGCCCCAAACGGTGTGCAGGCTTGGATCCAGCATTCCACCCTCAAATCTGTTCAAGCTCTCCTGCCTTGAAGCACTGACCACTCAACGCTCCTCTTCTCTCTCTCGGATGTCTGGATGGTAACTATCCCCCCGACTTTGACTCTCTCTCCTGGTTAGTCTTGAATGCATGTTGTGTGAACGTGTTGTATGCCACTGACTTTTGTTATTTTTCAATAAAGATTCCCTTTTTGTTTGAAATATCTGCCTACTTATTGAAAGGCATTCTCTAGTTGGGACAATCCTTGTATACATAGATGAAAAGATCCCTAAATTACCCCTCCTCTCGCAGGCTTCTCTTTGCCACTAATTCCCTTGCAAGGAGACCTCTTTGAGTAATAATTGGAAAATGTCATGAACAATATACCACTGCTACATTAAGAGGGCTTCCCAAAAGAGAGGACTTCCCAAAAGAATGCCTGGTCCATTTTCTATCAGTTTATCTAAAGATCTGATGTCATACTTTCTTTCTTAATCTGAATTACTGAACCTTGTAGATGTAGTGAAAATGTTTGAGGCCCTAGACGGCTCATTAACTGAAGATGTTGTGAAAATGTGGTTCACTTGCTAATCGGTAGTTTGTTATCTTGCAGACACAATGCATTCCCAACTGCCAGAATGATGTGCGTGTTATTGTGACCATTACTGTTCACTAGAGAAACCCAAACAAGGCTGTTCTCTAAGGAAGTACACAGCCTTTGTCCACCACTGAAGAAGCATCAAGACCACTGACAGAGTCTGTCAGGAGTCTGTCTAAAGGACTACTGTTGAAGGGATTTGGATCAAATGTGTGCTAGTGGAAAAATAAAAGCTCTAGATGTCATCCAACCAACTGGTCTCTAGATCATGTTGGTTCAGTGTGAAGACATGGCAAAATTTGACAAGCCATTGAAAAACGTCTGCAACTATTAAACTGAGAATCACTCTGCACTGATTCTTCCTAAAATCTGTGTCCTGCATCTAGAATGGAACTGACTCTGTGTCATGAAACTCCATGCTGCTGCTGTAGCTGGTAGGAAAGTTTAACGAGTAAGTGGATGGGCGACCAAGCAAAGAGACACATCCAGAAGTCTAGCAAGTCTGGCGCTGTTTCTTTGATCTGTCCTTCTCCACTAGCATTACTAAGGACTCCACTTTCTACCCCATGATATCCAGGATCTCTCTTCATTGTTGACTTGGGAGGCAAGAGAAATCTGATGCTTCAACCCAAGGATATCAGCTGAGTAAAAATGAAGGATAAATAATCCCCCCCAAATTAATACAAGCTATAATCAGTACATTGATTCTGATTTGCGATATGTAACAGAACTAACTGCCTGTTTTACCCCAGGCTCACTGGTAAATTTAAATCAGCTTTATGATATTGGGGTTAACGTCATCATTCTGGTTATGGAGCTGTAATCTATGGATCCACAAGCCTTGCCCCTACATATGGTAGACCTTTTCATGTAGTTACACTGAACCATCAGCAAGGAAAATAAGAGGTATTGTTGCCTATGAACATTTCCCCATGTAATTTTTCTCCTTGGATTCTGGGGTTCTATATTATAACTTGATCTTATTTCCAGACCAGCACCGATACCATGATCTGCATTCCATCTTTTTGATTTCTGGACCTCATTCAAGAGTGTTCTATAACAGTTTTTCTTATTTTAGCACATATTGTATGTCTTATCTTGTTTTCATTGCACTATTTTTTAATTTTGGTAATCTAGTTTTTGCATTGTTTCTATTTTTTGGTATTGTTTTAAATTGTATAATCCTCAAGTCTCAGCAAGAAAGGAAGGAACAAATTAAATGAATATATAAATAAAATAAATCATATGCAATAATCCTGTGGCAATAATCCTGGTTCAATAGAAAGATTAGACAAAAAAGACTAAAAAAAGGAACTAAGCAGATGAAACACTTGCTTCATACTTCAGCTGAGGCAACTGCACGAAATCTATCAGTGGTCGTGGGTGGAGAATACAAAAGTTCCAGAAGTGCCTGCTGTCTGGCCTGTGCATACTCAGATCCCCATGTGTTCCAAATGGCCCCTTGTTGTGTCATTTGAAACACATCTGTAGTTAAGCATAAGTATACCTTTGTTCAGGAGACACTGATTCGAGTTTGCCATCAGATAGCTGGATCTGCTGTTACAGAAAGAAAGGAGAAACACCGGCATGTCAGTTTGTTTAAGGGATATCTATCTGCATATGTATACACAATGCCCAATTCCCACAATTCTCTCTCTCACAGTCACATGTCATACCAAAATCCCAGAAGACAGATACTCAAAGTATGGGACAATGTAGACAGAGAACGGTTCAGCTCTCACTAACTACCATTCAGTTTTATAAGGCAAAGCAAACAGATTTCTGTCTGCAACACAGCAAAACTTCTCTCACAGCCTGGATACTGATTTGCAACTCTACTTTAATAACATCTTTAACCTTCATCTATATGCATGATGAATAGCTGCCATTCACTCATGTGAGAAAAACTAACAGGTTGTGCACTGAGAAAGACCCAAACAGAGCCATTTTGCAACTGCCCCATGAAGCTTCTGCAATGTACAGGCCCTCCCCTTCCATATATGTTCAACCAGTCATAACTACAGGTGCTAGTTTAATACAGTTACCTATTTTCATTTGGGCAGTAGACTAAAAACTACTGGGAAGCCACTAAGTCACAAAACAGATAATGTTTATGGAGGAGCATTGGTTTTTTACACTGGCCTGATAGGGTCACACTTCAGCGGAAGAGGCAGACAGCAATTCAGTTTCTGTATCACTTATTCCTGAACTTAGGCCTTGTTTTTATATGCAAGAGAATGAGATGGTAATGAAGTGACAGAGTCCTACAGTATTAGAATGGACTGAACTGCTTCAGACTGTAAGTTGTGCACCCTTGAATATTCCTTTGCACAAAAAAAGTCTTCATGAAAACAGAAAACTAGCACAGCAGAAAGATAGGAACTATCACCCATCTTTGCTTACCAAGGTTTTTTTTTTTATTTGTAGGGAGTAGAGGTGGGAACGGACAAAAAAATGGACCAAAATTTGACATGGACCAGCCCGGTTCAGTGTTCACAAACTGGCGTGTCATGGGACGGGTGTTTTTTCACGGACGTGCCAACTTTGGGGCTGGTCCGTCAGTCCGTGAAACCAGATATCCTGGCACCAAACAATCAAGTCCCTAGGCAACAGAGGGGACGTCCGTAGACCTTCTTTGGCTGTCAAACAGAGGTTCTTCTATATAGAACAGAAGGAGTAAATCCCCCCCGCCCCCGGCCACCTCTCAGGCAAGTGATTTCAGTTTCCAGCAGGCAGTAAGGCCAGGAGAAACTGCAGGGTGGATTTTTCAGTCACAGAGGGAGGTATTTGAAGCTTTTGCTTGAGATTCTGGCTGCTTCTGTTCCACAGCAAGGCTCAGGGGCTAAGCCTAAGAGGACTCACAGAATACTTTTATATATTATACTTATTAACAATATCACTATTATTTAGATCACTTGTCCCAGCTGGGAAGGTGCCTGGGTGGGTCAGGGCTCTGGACCACCCCCTGTCCTTGCCAAGTGTGAATGTACCCCCCACACACAAACACACAAGGGGAATTTTAAACTCCTTCCCCATGGGTCCTCCCGTCCCCTAGTCCACCAGTGTCTGCCACCCTCTGGCTGCATCTCAGTAGAAGGACTCGTTGTCCATAGCTGGGTTCATTCCAGGAGCATCTGAACCCCCCCTCCTTGGGAATTCCTTGCCACTAGACCATGAGGATCCGTGGTTTTGAAGCATTGTTTTGCACCGTGGTAGTGTAACGAAGCAGTGAGGGCAAGGGGGTTTTGAGTACAATTTTGTGGCAATAGACATGATATGGGATTGTGTGGTGGATTTTGGGTGGCCCCATGTAGAAATCAAGAGGATCCATGAGGATCCGTGCTTTTGAAGCATGTTTTTGCACTGTGGTGGCACCATGGATCAGTGTGTGCATGATTGTTTTGGTGCTGTCTGTAGACTAGGACATGATCTATAATATGACAGCCTTTTTGTTTCAATATAAAAATCGTATGAATTCATGAGGATCTGTTTAAAATTATCTGGATCTGACTTTTACCCACTCCCTTTGATCTGTTCCCAGAGACCATCATTCTACTCTGGTGGCTGTCATTCCAGTCCCAGAGCAGTTTAGCTGCTCCCAGGGAATGTCATTCCACTCGGGGGGGGGGGGGCTTCATTCCAGGCCCAGACAGGGTTGCCAGCTCCAGGTTGGGAAATTCCTGGAGAATTTGGGGGTGGGGCTTGAAGAAGGCAGAGTTTGGGGAGGGGAGGAACCTCAGCAGGGTGTAATTCCATAGAGATCTCCCTCCAATGCAGCCATTTTCTCCAGATGAACTCATCTCTGTGGCCTGGAGATCAGTTCAGGGAGATCTCCAGCCACCACCTGGAGGCTGGCAACCTCAGGCCCAGAGCAGAGCAGTGCATCTAAGCTTGTGCAGAAATAACAGAGAATAGCGCCTCTGCAGAGCACTTTCCATTCTCAGAGGAAGATTCTCTAACTCCATTCCATGTTCTCATTGCAACTTTTTGGTGCTGTAATGTATCTCAATTGAGCCAATGCAGGTTAATTGGCATTTGTGGCTCCTATTATATCTAATGGAACTTTCCTGAGGGCAGCTGCTTTGAGTGTCTATAACTTGGATATCCAAAATCCAATCTTTACCAAACTTGGAGGGTGGCTGGAGGACAGCCTGCTGAAGACTCCCTGTGAGTCTGGCTTCTCTTGAGTGTGTAGGGGGCCATCCTAGGGCCCCCAAAAGTAACAGACCATGGACTAACAAACCAGTCCTCAAACAGGCAGATCCGTGAAAAGTTCATGGTGCATGAAACACGATGGATCACAGACCAACAAGCCCATGGTATTTTCTGTGCCTGCCTCTAGTAGGGAGTTTAAAAAAGGGGGGGGGGATTCTAAAATGTACAGCCCATTTTACCACCTCATTCTCCTACACATGTGAACCAGCCATCAGCTATGAAATGGTACAGAGTGCCAAATCTTTACATACCTGAGTCCATGCTTCATTGGGAGACAGCTGCTGGGCTCTTTTGCTATTCATATGGGAGCTTGCTGGAGGTATGAGAGATTGGTGAGGGACCCCAATGGAATTCATGTCCTGCTCTGCCGGACTCTCTGTTCTCTCTACCTTGGGGAGCCCAAGATGTGAGTCCATCAAGGCCCGAGACTTGTTGTCTCCTTGGTAATGATTCTGCTGGCTAGTGTCTTCAGGGTTCTGCTGCTGCTGAAATAAATTTTGTGGATATAAGGGCCTGAATGGCTGTTGCTGATCTTGATAGAAGTACTGAGGCACTGCTCCCAGCTGAATAAGCTGCACAGAAGGACACCGGTCCTGGGAGTACTGATGAGCCTCATGCAGAGACTTTGGTTCAGGATCTCTGTGATAGGGAGGAAGTTGCATTTGCATTTGCTGCTGCTGTTGTTGGTGCTGTAACTGTTGCATCATAGGCTGTATTGGATAATACTGAGCTGCCTGCACCGGGCATTGCCGCTGTTGTTGCTGCTGTTGCATCTCATGTATCAGAAGCCTGTGCTGCCCTTGGTGGGGCTGTTGCTGCAGATAGTATTGATCTTGTTGAAGCTGCTGCGGCAGCAGGTGCTGAGAATGCATCTGCTGCAAGTGGGTCTGTCCTTGGTGCACTGCAGAGTGCACTGGCATGTGAGCCAAGTGTTGCTGGTCGTCATAATACAGTGGTTGTTGGTGCTGCATTAGGTGCATTTGCTGCTTCTGCTGTGCACTTGCAAAATTTGGAAGGACTTGCTGTGGCACCTGCTGGTATCTCTGCACAGGCTGTTGCTCAGTAGCAGGCTTCTGAGACAACAATTGCCGAAGCGCACTATCATTGGTGTTCTCTATCCCCGATGGCTGAGCCTGTATGACCTGGGACACATTGTTGACTTGGATCCTTAAGTTCTGGTTAGCAAACACTTGGGTGAAGGAATCTAATTTGTGCAAAACCCCACTGGTAATTTTCTGTGATCTGACCTCATTGGCCTGGGAACATAGATGGTCATACCCATCGGTAGGCTCCCCTTGCCCTGCTGAGCTCCACATCACATTCTGATTGTTCCTTACTGGGATGTGGTTGCCAGAACCCAAATGGGCCCAACTCATTTGCCTAGGAGAATCCATCAACCCAAGGGTTTTGGACCCAACATTCAAAGCTATGTTTTCTCTTGTATCATGGGGGAATGAGGGAGAGAGGGGAGAATCCTGAGATGCATCCATGGCTGACACTCCATAGTTGTGGTTTAAAGGTGCAAGAGAATTTAGGTGCTGCTGGTGGTAATATAAACTTTCGCTGTTGTTAATGATGTGGTTAGCTTTGTACATCTGCTGATCCCCCATTTTCAGCACCTTTCCTCTGATCAAAAACCATTTAAAATAAAGCCAAGAACTGTAATCCCTGAGAGATGTTGAGTGTGCAAAACTGAACCTTGTGAAATTATTTTTTCTGCTGTTCCCCTTACGCTACAGAAAGGAATTCTTTTGAGACAGTCATTCCTCTTTCAGGACAAGGGTGTCTTGTATCTTCGTAGAAAAGGCTGGAGTAAACAAGGCAATATAGTTAGTATGCTCTAGAGACATAGGAAGTAAAAGAAGAACAATCTGAATGTTCTAACTAGCAGTTCCCCTTACAATAATCCTATTAAAAATATAGTCACAACCTATTTGCCTAAATATCTGTTGTCAGGCGACAGAGGGCTGACTATACATCATAAAACAATCTATATGACAATGCAGCATAGTAGTAGTTGCTGTTATTTTTAAAACTAATTCAGGGAGGGGAAATTTGGAATGGAGATGGGGTAAGACAGAGGGAATGCTCAATCCTGTTCTTTCCCACCGTTTCCTTGTAAATCCCATCCCAAAATGGCTTCCCCTCCCCACAGGGTTACAAATACGTTTGCCCTCTCACATGCTCAACAATTCATTATGTTGTTACTTTTTAGTATGCATAAAATATACATTCTACTAACTAGTGACGCTCTTATGCCCAACAGCCAGATCAGCAACTAGCTATTCCTAGAACCAATCACAATCCCGACACCCACAACAGCAGCAGTGCAAATGTGCCCAATCCTGAAAGCAAGGTGTCCACTAATTGATTCAGGTGTTCCATGGGATGAGAGCCCCAGAGACACCAGGAAGCGTAACCTTCAAGCTCTCCACTGGGGATAGCTCAACCTTCTTTCTGGAGGGAAAAATATGGGTTACCACCAGCATAACAGCCCTCTCCAGTATAATAGCCATGAAGCAGCCTTGTTGGAAGGAAAAGCCATTCCAGAGCCCAACTCCCCAACAGTCATTTACAGCACAATTCTAAGCAGAGTTATACCCTTCTAAGCTTACTGACTTCAATGAAAACTTGGTACAATGCTACTTAGAACAGTGTAACTCTGTTTAAGATAGCACTATTACAGAGCAATCCTAAGCATATTTACTCAGAAATAATTCCCACTGAGGTCAGTAGTGCGTACTCCCTAGGAAGAACACTTAGGAAAGCAGCCTTAGTGAATCAGTTCATTCTGCAAAGGTATACCGGACCTTCATTTTTTTCTATTGGAGATCTTCAACCTGTAGCAGTATATAGAGCTAACTCCCAAGAACTACACTGAGGCTAAATCTGGATCAGCCATTATTAATGATGCAGGTTTTACGGAAAAAGTATTAACTGGAAAATTTTCCAATGCACCCTAATCGACTATGATCTAATTTAGCATATTTATTTTGACATGTTTAGTAAACAGCATTTTAAAAGCATCTCGTGATAATCCCAATAGCAACAAAGATGTTAACTGAAATATTTGATTAGGGAATTCAAAACTTTATGTAAAACAACAGCTGTAAAGAAGTAACGACACTACAGCATGTACTTCCCTTAAAGGTAAAGGGAATCCCCTGTGCAAGCACCGAGTCATTACTGACCCATGGGGGGACGGCGCATCACGACGTTTTCTTGGCAGACTTTTTACAGGGTGGTTTGCCATTGCCTTCCCCAGTCATCTATACTTTACTCCCAGGAAACTGGGTGCTCATTTTACTGATCTTGGAAGGCTGAATCATTGTACAAATTTAAGAACAAAACCAAAGGCACTAAAATCTGTTGCCATACTAATTTTAGTGCACTCAAAAGAACTGCGCATGTGGTTGTCCACATCTATTTCAGGAGCCTTTAGCAGGAGGTCACAGAGGCACCTCTTTGACTGTCACTCTCTACAGAATAATTTGCATTACTTGTTATTTCCAGAACAGACTGGGGATTACAATATTCCTCCTATCATGTGAGGTGACATACAGCGCACTCCTAAACAGAGTTACTTCAGTATAAACTCACTGAAATCACTATTGCCTAATTCCAAGGGATAATCATCTGAAAAACATTACTTACAGCTCCAAAATTGCCAAGCTTACCCAATATTGTAGTGACAATGACATGCATTCGTTTTAATTAATTTTATGAAACAATCTTTAGAAATGGAAATTTTATGTGGAAAAATAAAGCACTGAACATTCTGGAAAATTTTCTATCCCCTTCTCCGGTTACCATCTCTACCAACACACTCAGGGCTAGTAAACTTGGCTTCCAGGAATCCTGATTGCTAAGGCCAAGCAAGATCTACCTTTTGGCACAAGTGAGTAGATCTGCTGCCTGAGAAGCTTTCCTGGGGATGCTGGTGTTATTTAGTCCTATTGAAGCTTTATAAGTGGTCAGCATTGTGTCACAAGGGCCCTACCCATAGATGCTTCCTCTCTCTTCCCTCATATTACAGGTGCACAAGCTTCTGTCAACCTGGGGTACTTTTTTATTATTGTTGTTCTTGTTCTTGTTTATTTATAGTCTGCCTTTCTCACTGACATCCAAAGTGGATTACATACTGTAAGTGAATACAATATAATCAACAACAAGGACATTCACAGCAAAAATACAATATGATCAACGATTATGTCATTCAATAAAAACAGATACAATAAGGTATGGTAGCTGCATTTGAAAACTAGTATAAAACCAAATACAAAGATGAAACCTTTCTGAATTAAAGCGTTAAGTTATTAACATGACATCTTTATCAATGTAGATCTACCCAGTAGGAGAGTATTTATATCAGGGGACAGTACCCACTAGCTCCTGAAAGTAAATGAACTGCAGTGTTTTGCACCAGCTGGAGTCTCCGAATTAACTTTGTGGGGTGATCTAAGTAGAATGAATTACAGTAGTCTAGTCTCGATTTTACTATGACATGAAGCCAAGTGGCCAAATCACCTCATGTCGAGGTAGGGGACCATCTTCAAGGCTAGTTTAAATTGGGTGAAGGCCTTTTTGGTCACTGCATTTACTAGCTTCTCTAGCAGCAGTGGTGGATCCAACATAACCCCTAGGCTTTTCACTGTATCAGCCATTCTGCTTCCATCAAAGGCTGGAAGCACATTTTCCTTCAAGATCTCTGCTTTTCCAACCAGCGTCACTTCCATCTTGTCTGGATTCAATTTCAATTTGTTTGATTTCCTTCATTTGACAACAGCTGTCAAGCAGAGATTCAGTACCTCTACAGCATCACTAGGGGATTTGGAGAGCAAGACAGAGCTGGCTATCATCTGCATATTGATGGCATCCAATTCCGTAACTACAAATGATTTCTCCTAAAGGCTTTAAAAAGAGAATTCCCACACTGAGGATATCTGATCTTCAGTAGAAATCCTTTGACTACCGCGAGGAACAATTTAAACCAGACCAGAGCACATCCCCGTTGTTCTACTAAAACCTCTCCCATTATTCCCTTTTTCAAATGATCCGCCAATGCTAAAGCATGTCCATTTGAAGGCCAAGCTTCTTCATTGTTCATGTTCCCAAGAAAAAAACCTAAAATTCAATGGCAAAGTAATTCTCTCCCTTTTATGTGATACAGACTAAACAAACATAGGGCTGAAATCAGAGTTGTCTCCAGTCATGGACAACAAGGAGGCAGCAAATAAGCTGAAACAGATAATTTCTTGCCTAAAGACTCACTGTGAGAACACTGAGAATCTCTGATTAAAAAAGAGTTACGACCCTATAACCATGATTAAGCTGTAATGGTCTGAGCAAAGGAAAAAAGTTTTTTTTTAATATCCTCTACTTTTATTTTAATATCCTCTCCACATTAAAATTTTATGAAAGATATTGCTCATCATCTCAGGAGAACTATTATGAAAATCAAAATAAGAAGGTTTTTAAAAGATATAACTAATGCACAAAGCATTCCCAGTAATTAGCTACCAAGTATTAGATGTTTTTAAAAAATAAGTTCAGCATTATTGTAAAACAGGATGACTATATTAATTTCTAATTACATTTGAGCAGTTTTGTGCAACAGGGACTTCCTTGGGGCAACAATTATTCTCAACGTGATCAAGCAATTCTCTTCTGCAAACTTCTGCTTAGACAAAACTGTATTATTATTTTTTTTCCAACATACTTCAAATAATTCTCATTGCTGAGATAGATGCATTAATGGAGATAAATCTGGGGGACTATTTCCAAATGGTAGCATAAACAGGGGAGGACTGTTTTAGGAATAAAGACTCAGGAGTCACATTTCAACACTGTATGTAAGAGGGGGGGGGGCTGTAAGCTGCTTTGGGTACAAACAGGGTATAAGAAAAATAAAACCGTTGGAAATATAACTGTATGTGCTTAAAAGATGTGTGTGCATTGTCTCTTGGATTGCGTATCAGTGTTGTGTAGTGGTTAGAGTGTCACAGTAGGATCTGGAGAACCAAGTTTGAATCCCTTCCCTGACATGGAAACTTGCTGGGTAACCTTGGGCAAGTCATACATCATCAGCCTAAGCTACCTCAAAGGGTTGTTGTGAGGACAAAAATGGAGGAGAGGAAAACAATGTACGATGCTCTGTCCCCCCACTGGAGGAGAAAGGCAAGGCATAAATAAAGTAAATAAATATATAAATAAACTAGCTTGGTACCTGTGCTTCGCTTCAGTATTTAACTACTTTAAATCCAGTTATACTTATGGGTATGTAACATTTTTTGGTTTCTATGTGTTTGTTTGAGTTGGCAACCCCAGTGAACTTTGAGGGGAAGACTGGGAGCTGCATTTGACCTCAGGACACATTCAATGACTCCCAATAGCAACTGCATACTGTTTAGAATGTGGAGAGTGAGGACCAATCAGGCCACATATGCAAATAACCTCTGCGTTCCAAATGTCTGGGGGGGGGGATGAGGTGTGGAATGTTGTGAGCCCCAGTCAGCCCATATATGCAAATGACCTTGAATGGCTGGCCCAATCAGGGAAGAGTGGCCAAGCTGGCAGTGGGCAGGAGCATAAGCAGGCAGAAGCCTACCAGCGATGCAGAGAAGCTATATCCCTTTCGGAAAACACATTGCACCCTTTTTACCCCCTAAGGGGTGAATTTCTTAAAATCTCTTCTTAGAGGGTGCATACATCATGAAAGAAATATTCTCCCCAAATTTCACATTTCTAGGCCCAGGGGTTTAGGCTGGGTGTTGATGGGTCAGTCAGAACACTTGCCGGGTACTGCAAAATCATCATAAGCCCTGGAACCACCATGATGTAACTCAAGGGTGGCTGCAAAAGGAGGGTGTGGCGGTCAGGAGGGGGACAAAAAAACTGGCCCTAGTCAAAGGCCCGGTGGAACATCTCTGTCTTGCAGGCCCTGTGGAATTGTAAAAGGTCCCACAGGGCCCAGATCACCATTGGGAGAGTGTTCCACCAGGCTGGGTCCAGGGCAGAAAAAGCGTGTTGATGCTGAAAACAGATGAAGTGAATTTTGAAATGTAACACTTATTGAAGAGATTTTAAAGGAAAAGATTGTAGTGATGGCAGCCTTGTCGATCTGGGGGGTCAGAATGGCACGCTTGCACAGCCAGTCCATGGAATTCTCCGTGATAGTGACGACATCAGGGTATATTGTGGCTGTTAGGTCTACTAGGGTAGTCACTACTGTGCCCAGGCCTGCAGGAATGGCCACCTTTCCCTTGGACTCAGGATATGCTCCATCCCCTATTTTTAGTAGGAGTTCAGAGGATTCCCCTGCAGACACCTCGTCTCACAAGTGGACCCTCATGTTCTTTCTTAGTGAGTTTCCTGATGAGGGGCCACAGATACGATGCCTTGACATACACGGTAATCTCGTCAGCTTGAGTTCCCCTTGGGACTACTGGCAGAGTTTGCCAAAAGTCTCCAGCCAGCAGCACTGTGACTTCCCCCATAGCTCTCTCGTTGCCCCTGATATCTTTGAGGATTATGCTCAGTGCTTCAAAACACTCCTTAAGCGCCATGGTGTTCTCATCCCAAACAGTGAGCTTACAGTTCCACAGCACTTAGGCCATGTTCCTTTTTTTTTTTTTGAGATGCTGAACAGGTGTGTTTCGGCATGGATGAGGTTAAGAGGTAGCTTGAAGGTAGTGAAGGATCATATGCCGTGAATGAGTGGGCCTTGACCTTCCATGGAAGTGAGCGCCTCTCAACTTGTCTTCCAGGATTGCTTTGCTCATAGAGAGACTCTGCGACTCTGTGCACCTTGGGGTGATCTTGCTGGTACTTGGCCACTGCTGCTTGGTGTGCTTCGGGTTTCCGATTCACGTAAAATACCCGAATCGGACCCCATCTGTAAAGATTTGGGATTCTCGAATCAAAGCTTCCCCAAAGCATTTGGGTTGCTTTGGGAAGCTTCAGGGGCCAAGTTTAAACGGCTCTTTCCCTGCCTCTTGCAAGTGGTAGGTCCCTTTAAACTTTAGCTGGCGGGGGGGGGGGGGGGGGTTAGGGGATTCCCCCATCTGACAGCTGAAGTTTAAAGGGTCCTTTTCCTGCTGCTTACAAGCAGCAGGGCCCTTTAAACATCCCACCCCCAGGCCCACACCCCCTCAAATGACTGGGAGTCATTGAATGTGTCCTGCATACTGTTTAGAATGTTGGGATGATAATAATAATAATAACATTCGATTTATATACCGCCCTTCAGGACAACTTAATGCCCACTCAGAGCGGTTTACAAAGTGTTATTATTAATACATTATTGTTATTATTAATTATTAATATAATTAATATTATTAATATATAATATTAATAATATTATTATATAATAATATAATATTAATATAACATTAATATAATATATAAATTAATATATAATATTATATATATTAATATATTATATATATACATAATATATAAATTAATAATAATATAATATTAATAATATTATTAATAATCAATCAAGGCTGCATATGCAAATGACCTCAGGGAGGCTGAGTTGGCAGTTGGGGGGGGGGAGCACCCTGCCAGTCACACAGGGAAGTAGTACCCTATGGGAAAACACATTTTACCCCTTTTTACCCCCTCAGGGGGTGAATTTCTTAAAATCTCTCCTTGGTGAGCCTCTACATTACAAAAGGAACGTTCTCCCCAAATTTCACATTTCTAGATCCAGGGGTTTGGGCTGGGCGTTGATGAGTCAATCAGGTCACGTGTCTTTATATATATAGATGTCCTCAACTGACAGTGGTAAAAACTACAAGGACTACCACTGAAAACTGTAGCCTCGTTTCCAATACCCTAATTCCTTAGCAACATTTATTACAGCTTCTACCCATGCATCAGGGCCCTTGAATGGTTTACGGAGCCCCACCTGTTGTGATAAATAATAACATTTGATTTATATGCTACCCTTCAGGACAACTTAACACCCACTCAGAGCTGTTTATGAAGTATGTTATTACTATCCTCACAACAATCACCTTGTGAGGTGGGTGGAGCTGAGAGAGCTCAGAGAAACGGTGACTGACCCAAGGTCACCCAGCTGGCTTCAAGTGGGAAATCAAAACCCGGTTCTCCAGATTAGAGTCCTCCTGCTCTTAACCACTACAGCAAACTGGCTCTCAAGGTGTTAGACAGAGCAACCATTTTTGAAGAACCAGTTCCTAGTCCACATTTGTAAAGAGCAAGGCACCACGTCTCCTGCCTCTTTTTGCATGCACGTATTCTGAAAGAAACAATGGAAAGGCCAGGTGTGGTCACTCATTGGACAATAGTACTTTTTAGCACAAAAATCTCTCTCACACACACTCCCTGTAACATCTAGCATGTCCTGCCAACCGCTCTCCCTTGCCATCAATCTGTTCCCCTAACCATCGCCATCCCACCAGAAGGTTCTCCAATGTTCCATACACACTTGCAGTGCAGAGATCCCTCTCCACACTGGTGATATCATTATCACAGCTCACCATAACTCTTCTTTTTCCAGCGCAGGGGCAGGGAAATGCATCCCATACTGGTGACAGAACACAGGATACAGTTCAAATAGATCAGTGGTCTCTTCAGCCTTCTTACATCCCGAGGGATAGTCATGTTAGGATTCCAGTAGCACTTTAAAGACTAACATCATTTATTCCAGCGCAAGTTCCCACAGTCAACGCTAGTTAATCAAATTCATGGAGTGTCTATGCAAAGCAGCTATAAATTATACTGAGTTCAAGCAGGAACCTTTTCTGCTTCTTGAACTCTTATCTGATGCACAAACACTTGCATTGGGCAGCGGAGGGACTTATTAGTCTTAGGTTGCTTCTGGACTCCTGCCCTTTCCTGCACTGGTTGTCTATCCGTGGTTTTTTTTTAAAGAGAACAGGACATGCTAGATGTTGATGTTAGTGGTTTGTAACTTGTCTCAAGAGCCATATATGGCTGACGATCTGAGGTCTAAATATTTGAAATAAGCAAGAAGGAACAGGTCAGTCCAGAGGTATCTCTCTCCTCCTTATAACTATTAGTTCCTTCCACCCTCTCTCTGCGGAACCAAGTTTTGGTCCTGAGTGAATAACACTATGCCACGGAATCTCTCTGTGCAGGGGAGATTGTGAGTCCCTTTAGTATACAGCCTTATAATTGAAGAGAAGGCTTCATAAGCAGCTTTCAATGCAGTGAGGAACAGTTGCTGAATAACCAGGACAAAGTTTTCAAAGAAAGACAGAAACTCTTTCTATTTCTCTCTCTCAACACTGTGATCCCCCAGCAAGGCTTTCTTGAGGGGGGGGGGGTGCCAACCCTCAACTATTTCTCTGGGTAACTCGATGCCACATCCCCGCAGGATGGAATGAGACATTTTCTGGGGAGGAGGGTTATGGGGATGATATCCAGTCACAGGCCACACAACACATCATATCGGTCCCAGATCTAAAGTGTGCCTTAGCTCTAAGGTATCCAATATGAAAAATTTAAAGAGGTCGCTACAAAGACTCCCATCTTAAAACAGCTTTGCTAAGAGAGCCTGATTTTGCCAAATGAAATGATGTCATTCAAAGTTCACTGTGTACTCCCAGCTGGAAAAAATCTCAAATATTTGAGGAAATCTTCTCACACACGTACATCTGAAAGCCCAGCAAGATAGTAGCCCTGAATACCATACCATACCATACCACACATACATACATCATATGGGAAGCACCAGCAATTAGCTCTGAAAGAAAGTCAATCGGGGGAAAACGACAGGAAGAAGTGCGCCCTGGTTGTAGGTGTCCAGCAACATCAAGTTGAGTGCAGTGGGAAACGGAATGCTAGAATAGTTGTACTTCTGGTCTGGTCGAACAAAGCATAATGTTTCTAATGATAAGGCCCATGTGGACAGAAAGCAGACATTAAAACGGAAATGCTCCCCAACTGGTTTTTATCTCCTTGAGCATTCAGTAACAGACTTAAAAAGTTGCCATACTTCAGCAAAAAGTTTCCAAGCAAGGCAGCTCCAAAGCAATTCAGATCTGACAATACCAGACTTGGTGTTAATAAGTATGGTTTGGCCAACTAAAAAAAGTAATAGTCGCTCTTTGCAGGTTTATGCATACTACTCATCTTGCTTTGCCAATTTATCAGTAGTTCAGACAGCTCCATTTCACTCATAGTCCAAATTGATTATTAAGGTTTTTGCCTGGATCCAGTTTTCATTTGTGGTTTGCATAATCATGTACCGTAGTTAATATCTCGGATTTCTGGACTTTCTAGTCTCACTTTGGGTGGGTGTGGGTGTGGGTGTGGGTGTTGCATCCAGACCAGAAGTTTCCATGGGCTGCATATGCTTCCACCCATGGAACACAATTTTTCTGCTTTCTCTTTCCCATGCCAGCCCTAACATTTCAGGCTGCTGCAGGATATGGGAATCATGCTCTGTAGCCAAAAAATCTTTGTACCTATGGAAGTGTTTGTATGTAATTGCTGGGTGAGATTGCCCCCCACCACACACCCCTTCTTCAGCTTGTGCCAGTGTGTGTGTAATTTCTGCCAACAAAGGTTAATGCTTTATGCATCTAAGTAGGGTCTGGCTCACAAAAGGTTATGGAACCGTTTATTTAGGGTGTCACTAGACTACCAGACAGCCACCCTTCCAGACTTCTAACCACAAAGTGTGAGAACAAGAGGCATCTTGTCAGACAATAAGCTGAACTCTGCTCAACCCCCATTGTCAGACAACAGGTTGATCTTTGCTCAAAAATGCCCCCTTACATAAGGTATTTTCAAGCTATGAATCAGCCAAATAACATGAACCTGAAATAATACCCATTGTGAATAATCAATACATTGCTCTGGTTTACTTTTCTGACATGTTATGTTGTGTTCCTGTGACCCAGACATTATTTACCTAGAAGAAAATGAACAAAACTTCGACTAAAATAAGGCTGTAATCCTAAATGTGTGCTCATTTAGAAATGAGTGCTGAGATCAGTAAGAATTATTTTCAAGCAGATGCACTTAGAAATGGACTATAAAAAGATAATGACAGCATCTTTTATTTAAAAAACCCATGCAATTATTACCTAAGTCCATTGGTTCCAAGTATGTTTAATAAGACACTTTTATCTATTCAGTGAATATTACAGCAAAAGTTGTGGAACATTAAAATGGAATCCAGGACACAGAGATAGAACTGCCTATCCAAATCTCTCCCACCCACCCTGGCTCCTATAACTAGTGACCCTTTTAGTACCTCTCAGCATGGCCAGAGATCTGGAATTCTTCACTAAAAAAAATAAAGCATAAACACTGCAACAGGCATACGCTTCAACAAGACTACTTTATATAGATATTTCATTTTGGTTACACACTTTCCTCAGGATGCTTTTTCTTTTCTTTTTTTTAAGGACGAATTCAAATATTTGTTCTCTTTTTCTTATTACCAGCTAGCCTGCAAACTAAACCATTTTTTTAAAATGACCTAACACCAAATATTTGGGAGACAGTCCTGTATGCTTGAGAGCCAGTGCAGTGTAATGGCATAGGTACTGGAATGAGCCAGGTAGCACTCAGGTTCAAAGCTCTCTGGGTGACCTTGGGTCAGTCATTCTCTCAGCCTATCTGGCCTAACTGTGCAGATAAAATGTAGTAAGAATGAGGTGTACTGCCTGACTATTCCTGGAGAAGAACTGAAAAAAATGTAGCTGGAATAAAAACCTAATTATTCTTCCAAGGTTTTAGCACCAAAATTGGGAGGCTGGATAAGCAAGTATCAGGAATTTTTATGACCCTGCCCATTTTTAATTCTCTCTCTGTGAAAATAAATGTACATCTTGGATCAGTGACAGCAGCATCCATCCAGGGAACACAATGGGAAGCATACTGAAGACAATGCATTATATTATTTGTGTTGTAGACATTTACAGCTACCATTCCTATTTGGGTATAATTGCACATTTTTTCTAGCAAGCTGATTATTCTAGCCCCCTCTCCACTGTACTGAATGTGTGGATTGTACAGGACCAGCCCACTGATTAAGAGCGCTAAACCGCTGAAGAACTATTTATGAGGAAACCCTTAACACATCAGCAGCTCTTGTAAATAACTGGTCTTCAGCATCATTGGGGATGATGGTACAATCACTCTACCAAGCACATGCTTGAACTTCAAAACTATTCTTGTAAAATCAGGGAATTGACCTTGGGACTAAGGAAAATGAAAAACAAATCTTTCTTCTGTTTAAGACAATTGTCCAGACTAGTTTAAACATCATTAAGAAATATGTTCACAAACACAGGCCAATACATTTTTAAGCTATTTGTTGATAGAAAGCACAGTGATTAACTGTCGAAGGCTTTCACGGCCGGAGAACGATGGTTGTTGGGGGTTTTCCGGGCTGTATTGCCGTGGTCTTGGCATTGTAGTTCCTGACGTTTCGCCAGCAGCTGTGGCTGGCATCTTCAGAGGTGTAGCACCAAAAGACAGACTCTGTCTTTTGGTGCTACACCTCTGAAGATGCCAGCCACAGCTGCTGGCGAAACGTCAGGAACTACAATGCCAAGACCACGGCAATACAGCCCGGAAAACCCCCAACAACCACAGTGATTAACTTTTAAAAACATGCCAAGTATCACTGACTTTCAAGCACAGTGGTAAAAAGTTGTAAGTTAGAATTACACAGCATTTTTTCTGTATTAAAAATTGGCCTAAAATAATAATCAGACTCCAACGAATTCAATTACAAAAATTGATACATTTTACGAACCATGACCTGCAATTAGAGGTGGCCACGAACAGGAAAAAACCTGAACACGATGTTCGTGGTTCATTTACACCCACGAACAGGGAATCACGAACAACCACGAACATAACCCTGTTCACGAACATGTTCGTGGTTGGCTGTTCGTGGGAGGGAGGGAGGGAGGAGACTTGGAAGGGAAGAACACTCCCTGCGCCGTTTGCAAATGGCGTGGGGAACCTCCTTCTCTTCAAAGTCTCCCTCCTTCCAGCTGGCTAGAGGGAGGGCGGGGAGACTCTGAAGGGAAGAAGGTTGCCCATGCCATTTGCAAATGGTGTGAGGAACCTCCTTCCCTTCAAAGTCTCCCTCCTTCCAGCTGGCTAGAGGGAGGAAGGGGAGACTCTGAAGGGAAGAAGGTTGACAATGCCTTTTTCAAAAGGCGTGGGGAACCTCCTTCCCTTCCAAGTCTCCCTTCTTCCAGCCGGCTGGAGGGATGGGGGGGAGAATCTGTCAGGAAACCCCTGACAAGCAACTGCCCCCTCCTGCCTACCTTTTACTGACAGAAACCAAGGTTTGAAGACTGGCAATATTGAGGCTGCCTAGCAGCCACCATCTCAGGGCATCCGTTTATGAAAGGTACAGGCACTATTTCTCTTATTTTGGAAACTTAAACCACAATTTTTTAAAATTTAGATTTCAGATTTTCCAGCAAAATTGAGACTTTTCAAGTTTGTAGGAGTACTTGCCTTGTTTGTTCATGGATCTAGTCTCTCGATTTAAATATCCACAGATGGAGTAACATTGAAATGTAGTGATAGGGGTTGTTTTATTACAAAGGTAAAAGGTGGAGTAAAAATGCATAATAATAAAACATACTAAACAGATTTAAAATGCAGGGCAGGGAATCTGTTTCACTGGTACATATAGATACAACAAATTGTGATATTCCTCTTGGTTATGAAGTAAGGTTTGTTCTTCTTTCAAAAATGAAACAATGTTTAATTCTTGGCTGAATGAAGATTTAGTTGATAAGGGCTTTAAAGCTTCTTCATCCGTTTACAATTTCAGTGATCCAAGTCCACATGGCATTGCAATTTCTCTCTTACAAAAGGGACCCAAACCATGGAGCTACGTAAGTCAGGTTTCTCAAACCTTAATCATCCCAGGTAGCCCATTTCTGGCCTTCTCTTTTTTCCCAGGCATTACAATATTGTTGTGTTCAGCCTTCTCTCCTCCCATCCTTATACCTCCCAACTGCCTTTACAAATCGAGAAATACTTATTTTTACACTCAAAAGCAGAAACACGACGTGGGGAATTCAGATAATACTATTGTAAGCAAATGGCATCCAAATGCTTTTGGGATGGATGCAGTGATCTATCTACAGAACACACTCAAAGGTATGGATCTTTCTTTCATTCACTGCTCTCACCTCATGCAATCCCTTCTGACCCCAGAAATGTTGGTTTCTGAGGGTCAAGGGAACTTTACAGACTAACAGCCATATGAGCTGGGTGGCAGTATGTGTGAAGGAGGTGAAATCCCCTTCCTGCCATCTGTTCACCACTCTGAGTGGGGCACTAATCTGTCTAGAAGAGAGGTATTTAAGTGCAGTTATTATTATTAAATTATGCAATAAAAAGATTGATTTCTGACCATGTATATTTTAAAGGAAAATTTTTTGACTCATACAGGTGTATCCCCTTTGCAAGGGGAACAGTTCAGTAGATCTTATGTACCACGGCAACAAAAGATCTCTGTTGAGATTCCAGAGAGTGCTGTCTGCACTATGCTAGGGCTGGCTTGGTGTGAAGGACTGCATGCTTTTAAAAGTCTGGAAGTGCTGTACATATAGCTTCAGGACCAGGGTTCATTTCGTAGATTCAGAGCCGCAGGAACTCATTAGCATAAATCATTAGCATATGCCACACCCCTTGATCAGGCCGAAATGGCCAGGATTTGACTGCTGTCAGATGAGAGAGTGTTTCCCCACCTGGCAGTGGCCCAATCAGGGCTGTTTTGGCCCCAGTCCAGGCCAGAACAGACCCCAAATGGCTCGAAACTGCCATTTTGGGCACTTTTGGTCCAGGATCGGGCCCAAAATGGCACAGATCAGGTCAGTGCCAGGCAGGGGAGGGATCCCCCACCAGGCACCAAACCAATCCTGGTGGTTTTAGCCCTGAACCCAGCCAAAATGGCCCCAAATGGCCAACAATGGCCATTTGGGACCCATTTTGGCCCAGATCAGGGCCAAAACAGCCCAGACCAGGTCAGTGCTTGGCGGGACAGGGTTCCCCTGCCCGGCACTGACCTGATCCTGGACATTCCGGCCCCAATACCAGTGGAAGCGGTCCAAAAATGGCTAAAAATGGCCATTTCGGGCCTGTTTGGGCCTGGATCAGGATCAAAAAAGCCAGGACTGGGTCAGTGTTGGGCGGGGGAGGCTTCCTCCGCCCAGCACCAACCCAATCCTGGCTGTTTCAGCCCAGATCCTGGTACAAAATGGCCCAAAATGGATCCTGTTTCCACCGGGATCAGAGCCGATACGGCTGGGAACAGGTCGGTGCCGGGCTGGGGAACATTCCCCTGCCCAGCACCGACCCAGTCCTGTCCGTATTGGCCCTGATCCGGGCCCAAAATGGCCATTTTGGGCCCGTTTGGGACTAGATAGGGGTTGAAACAGCTGGGACTTGGTTGGTGTCAGGCAGGGGAGGGTTCCTCTGCTCGGCACCAACCTGATCCGGTCCATTTCGACCCCGATCCAGGCCGAAACGGGCCCAAAATGGCCATTTGGGGCCTGTTTGGGCTCGGATTGGGGCCCAAAAGGCCAAGACTGGGTTGGTGCCGGGTGAGGGAAGTTTCTCACGCTCGGCACCGACCCGATCCTGGACATTTTGGCCAAGATCCCGGCAGAAAATGTCCCTAAATGGCCAAAAGTTGCCATTTTCGGCCCATTTGGGCCGGGATCGGGGCCAATACAGCCAGGACCAGGTCACTGCCAGGAAGGGGAACCCACTTGGGCGGGTTCCCCTGCCCAGCACCAACCCGTTCCTGGATGTATCTGCCCTGATCCCAGCAGAAATGAGCCCAAAATGGCTTAAACCTAGCCATTTTGGGCCCGAATCGGGGCCAAAATGGCTAGGACCAGGTTGGTGCCAGGTGGGGGAAGGTTCCCCTGCCCAGCACCAACCTGATCCGGGTCGTTTCGGCCCTGATCCAGGCCATTTCAGCCCCAATCCAGGCCAAAACGTACCCAAAATGGCCAAATAACCCAAAACGGCAAGCCGCTACCGATTCAGGTTATTGAAATTGCTTCAGTATGCTTTGTAATGATTCTGAGCATACCAAATTGAGAACCTCCACCACCACCACCCTGAGCCCCCCTTCCCCCAACCCCACTTACCTTTCATGAAGGCAGGAGCCGGCTCCTCCACCACCCATGCCGCTACCTCTGCCTCCACAACAGCCAGCTGGGTGGCGGGAAAGGCCAGAGCAGGTGCCTCCACCTCTGCAGCAGCCAGCAGGGCAGCGGGGAAGGCCCGAACATGTGCCTCTGCTGTCCGTGCTGCTGCTGCTGCCTCCACAGTGGCCAGCTGGGCGGCGGGGAAGTCCGCAGCCGGCACCTCTGCCAGCCGCGCAGCCTCTTCCACCTCCAGAGCAGCCAGCTGGGCAGCGGGAAAGGACTGAGCAGGTGCCTCCGCTGCCGCTGCGGCCAACAGGGCCACAGGGAAGGCCACTGATGGTGCCTCCATCGCCCGCGCCGCTAGGATGTTCCATGTAAGTGGGGTGGTGGTGGGAGGGAGCCCTTTAAAAAGGCCCCGAAGCTTCCCAAAGCGACCCAAATAGCTTCAAGAAGCTTTGATTCAGTATTTCTGAATGGGGGACATCATACTGGCCCTGATTTGGAATTACCGAATGTTTACAAATCAGGCCCGGTTCAGTTTTTTTTCCGAACTGGTAACCCGAAGCGCAGACCCCTTCTCAAGACATAAGCATTTAAGTATCTGTGGAGAGCAGAAGAACAGAAATCTGTGCATGTTCTGATTTCACCTAAGAGATGTATTTGTTGAACTGCCTCATAAATTTTCAACCTCTGATTTCACCTGACCTTTCCCTTCTAAAAATAAATAAACTAGTTAATTATTTTTGAATTTAAAACACTCTGGTGCCATTTTTGCTATCTAAGGACAAGAGAACATTATATTTGGTCTAAGGCACCTTCATATCATTCGATATGTGTGTATTCTCTGGCTCTGCAATGGAACCTGGGTATAAAACATTACATAAGCAGCAGCTCCAGGAGTAAATGGATAAGCACTTTTTGTTCTTAGACAAGGCAAAGTGCTTCCTGTTTCCTATCAAAACAATCATTGGGGTACAGTCTCAGGAACTGTAGGGGCAAGATCCCAAGAAGAGTTCTAAGCACCACAACTATAGCCTCTCAGGGAAAGCCCCAGTACCTATCTAAATCTTATTTTAAGTAACTGTTCTTCCTCTTTCAAAGAGGAATAGTGTGGTTTTCTTAAGAATGGTAATGATTTCATTTGAACAGTTTCAGAATTTACAGCAAGTCAGCTGTAAAAGCTTTTTTGTCAATTTAAACATGGATATGGGCATAAGCAGAGTCTGACATACAGAACTTATTCCAAGTTCAGTTTAAGTTCTTTCCTTTAAAGACATTGGCTTGGATTGTATATGCCTTCTCTTTGCTTGTTCTCCTCTGGACAGACCATCTCTAGCTCCCACCTCAGAAGGGAGAAGAGCTAGAGGAAGTAAGTTAAGGTAGTATCCAACCTCTGCCCCTCTCTGGCCAAGGGAAGGCGCTTCAGCCAAATTAGGCCTTGGTGCCTGATGGCTGAGGTCAGGATTCCTACACTCTTGCAATATTAACAATGTGGTTTCTTGTTGTCACAATTAATTTCTTACCAAATCAAAAAAAGAAAATGACCCCCAAACAAGACCCTGTACTTTCAAATGGAAAGTTTACTGTGGATTGGTCAGTGGAGTGGCATCTTGTTAGAAAGAACTGTGAACAGACAAAGCCCATTTCTGCCTTCATCTCAGTTTTTAAAGTCTGAAATCGCATCCCTTATAGAAATAGCTTCTTTATCAGATCTGCAGGCATGCTGGAACAGAAAGGAGAAGGTCACTTAAAAATAACAATGTGATATTCAGTTCTTAGATTTCAAGCAATGCAGTTTATATTTTTTTCTGGGGGAAAAGGCTCTCACACACATACACGGTATCACTCTTCTTTCCTCCCTAATCATCTGAGCAATGCTGTGCTTGGCAAATGTGTAGAGTAGTGATAATAAAGTTAATACTTTTCAACCATTATCACCACAAAGTAGGCTACCCATATCAGCATGTCAGGTAAAAAAATTAGATCTAATCCACTGTCAGCTTCTGACTTCCTACAAGAAGTTACAGGTACTGAGTAATTCATAGCATCTGAAGCTCCCATCCGTTGGCTTATTTTATTTATCACACTATCATGCCTTCCCACCAAAATGGGTTTATTTTTTTTTAAATTTTTTTATTGGAATTAGAAATATTTTGTCATTTATAACAATCAAATTACTTTAATATTCCAGTTCTAACCCCCTCCCTTCCCCCCCCCCCCGTTTATTGACTTCCAACAGTTTTCCAACCCTTTGTCTATTCTTCCCCTACTCATTTCAACTTATTTTGTCAATTAAACATATACTTTCACACTCTTCTAAGCTAGTCAATTATAACACAGTGCTAAGTCAATTTCCCTTCACTTATCAACTAACTAATACATTCCTGGCATGTTATTCAATAGTAATAATACTGGTAATATTCTCAATATCCTGTACTCTAACTTATTCATTCTAATGTCATCAATATGGGACAAACAATTTATCCCTCCCTATACATAACTTGAGTACTCGTAAGTGATGAATACATTTATAAGTCAACCAATTTAACTTATACTCTATATGTTACTCTTTACTTCCTCTTATATCTCTTATCTTTATAACATAAAGTCAATCAATTTGACCCATGTTCTGCACATTTCTAAATATCGCTATAACCAAAAATACCTTCAGCATAAGTCAATCAATTTAACCTATATTCTATATGCTACTTCTCATTCCCCCCTTCTTGTATTCATGAATTTTAATTCTGTTAATTCTCAATTACACCCCTATCTGCCAGCAACATAATTAATTAATTAATTTCTATTCTTATATATCACATAATAACTATTACTTAATACTGTATAGAATAATCAAATAGAATAATTGCTTAGTAATTCTTCTTTAACTCTCCTCCCCCCGGTATAGTCACTTCTCTCTTCTTTTGTTTTTCTTCAATAATTTTCAAACTGCCACAGTTCTCCTCCCACCTCCCATTTTTTCACCAAATATTGTTTCAGCTTCTCCCAATCTGTGTTAAACTGTCCTGGATCAAGGTCTCTTAGTTTTCTTGTCAGTTTATCCATCTCCGCCATGTACAGCAATTTGTGAATCCAGTCCTCGATAGTTGGCACTTCTTGTACTTTCCACTTTTGCGCATACAAAAGTCTAGCCGCTGCTGTCATGTAAAAAAGCAATGTCCTATGTTGTGCTGGAATATCTTCCATTCCCAAGTTCAGTAGCAGGAGTTCTGGGTTCTTATTAACTTGAAACTGTAAAATCTCACTTATTACTCTTATTATTTCCCCCCCAGTACTGCCTGACTACCTCACAAGTCCACCACATATGGTACAAAGATCCTTCATGCTTTTTACATTTCCAGCATTTATTAGACGTGTTCACATTCCCTAGCGCAATTTTCTTTGGTGTCAGGTACCAACGATAGATCATTTTATAGACATTCTCTTTAATGTTAGTGCATGTCATAATCTTCAAAGTTTTCCACAAATATTCCCACGCCTCCATTGTTATTTCTTTATTAAAATTTATAGCCCACTTCACCATTTGCACCTTAACTACCTCTTCTTCAGTATACCATTTTAACAACACTTTATAGACCTTTGAAATTTCCTTTTTGTCTTCTTGTAAAATTACTTCCTCCAAGTCCGAGTTCTCCATTCTTATCCCTCCCTTGGCACAATCCGATTTATAAAGGTCTCTGAGCTGTCTATATTGAAACCAGTCATAGTTTGGAGACAACTCTTCTTGCGTCTTTATTCTTAATTTAGAAAATTCTATTCGTGTTATCTCCTTATACGTTAAACACTGTTGTTCATTATCAACAGCCACCAAAATGGGTTTAGAGGGGTTTCTCTTATTCCAATAAGCTTGTAAGCTAAAATGTGCTGAGTGATGGTGACCTGCCCAAGCAATCCAAACAACTTCACAGCGAACACAGAAATCTGTAGACTCGATCCTCTACCAAACTTTAAAAGCCTACAAGCTCAGAGCAGCCATCTATGGCACCCCTCAAAGGACTTGAATAGTCTGTTCTAACAGCCTGCCAGAGCTGACAAAAACAGGAGTACTACTGAGCATCTAAAAGTCACAATAGATGTTTGTCAGGCTGTATTCAGCTTAGGAGATCATGTGAGGGTGGTTTCTAGCCACTACCACACTAAGCCAATTCATTACACCAAGTCCATTCATGCCAGTTTACATCTTCTAACTCCCTCACAGTCCAAATTATTTTATCAAAATGACTGTCATCAAAACATTGTGGACACCACTGTTACAAATGCACCTGGCATGTCTCTGTACATGAGGATTCCATTTACCCACCAAGGCTATCTGACAGATCTGTCCTCCATGATTCTCACTAATCCTTTTTAAAGAAACGTAAGCTACTGTGCCTTAATCATTCTATTTATGCACTCCAACCAGGCCTTGGCATGGCTCTGACATTGCTCTTTGTGGTTTCTTGTGTTTCCTATTTGAGTAAATGACTAATGACTACACCAGTTCCTAGCTAGTTACAGCTTCTTCAAATAAAACTTTTGGTGGCAGCTTCCTCTGTGATGTAGTAGTATGTATTGGTAAACAGTGTTTCCTTTTGTTGTGGTGAAATTACCCTAATGTACAGCAGTACACATTTCCAGTATACATTTTCCAGTACAGCATGTTCAATTAGTCAACTAGAAACATAATATTTATTTAACTCTACTTTTCTCATTTGTGATAGCAACAGCCAAAGCAGGTAGGTTCATTTATAAACTGTTAGCAGGGCTGAGAAATAGTGACTTACTTAAAGGTCAGCCCATTACTATAGTGGCAGCTGAAATCATGCCCAACTGCAACAGCTGAACCCTGTAGCACCACCTACTCTGTTCAGGCACTGTACAATACTTGAAGAGTACCAAGAGGCATATGACCTGACTGTTGGGTTATATGAATTGGAATTTCTATGCAATCATGGCAGCACTTTTTCAAACCAACATGATTTTCAGGGAATAAGCTTCTGAGAATCAAAGCTCCCTTCATTAGATACCATGCTGGTCTTTAAGATGCTACTGGACTCAAATCTTGACATTCTACTGGAGACTGATACAACTACCCACCTGAAACTACCCACGTGGAAGCACTAGTTCATAATCCAGCACCTCTACAAGATCCCAGTCAGACTGCAAGCCTTGTGGCAGCCTGTGAACACCCAAAGGACAAGCAGCACCTGGGTGAGGCCACAGTCTAATAGCCATTGCTCATGATAGCAACTATATGGACTTCCTCAGCTCATAATCCTACATGTTTAAGCACCACAGAATTTCAACTGTGATTAGACATGGGCACGGAGCGGGAAAAAACCACGGACCATTGGTCCATGGTCTGTCGTGTATCACGGACCACCCCTGTTCATGGACTGGTTTGTCAGTCCATGGTCCATCACTTCTGGGGGCCCTAGGGCCACCCCCTTCACACTCAGAGATGTCAAACTTGCAGTGAGTCTTCAGCAGCCTCTCCTCCAGCAACCCTCCAAGTTTGGCCAAGACTGCATTTCGGAGGTCCGAGTTACAGACCCCCAAAGCGGCTGCTTCCAGAAAACTTCCACTATATAGAACAGGAGCCGCAAACGCCAACTGACTTGCATTGGCTTGCAGCAACTGGCAGAGCCCTAGGCTAGTCCAACACCCCACAATCAAATAAGAATTGAAAGGGGAAAATGAAACAGAAGAGTGAGCTCTCAAGGAGCCCAATACGTTTGCACCCAGAGCTTTACTATAGCTCTGAGACTGAACTGGGGCAGAGCCTTAGGCTAGCCCACCACCCAACAAGCAAATAAGAACTGAAATAAAAAATTATTAAACAGAACAGTGAGCCCTCAGCTGAGGAAACCCAATAAGTTTACTGCAGAGCCTTGCTGCCGCCCAAGCCCCAAGCCTCCCTCTCGCACAATCCAAAAAAACTCCCGCAAGAAGAAGTTCCTCCCTCGGTAACCAGCTAGAAAGTGAAACTGCAGCTCAGCGCTGGGTTATATACTGCTTGCTCTCATAGAGAATAACTGGAGCTCTCTGGCTGGCAGCCAGAGCTGCCTATCAAGGTTTTCAAGGCTAAAATTGGTGTGTTCCAAAGACAGCCGAAGGCCTGCAGGCAACTCCTCTACATTGCCTAGGGAATTGATTGCTCGGCTGGTTTCATGGACCAACGGACTGGCGGACCAGCCCAAAAGTTGTCGCGTCCATGAAAAATGAGTATCCCATGACCTGCCTGTTCACGAACACCAAACCAGGCCGGTCCGTGTCAAATTTTGGTCTGTTTTTCGGTCCGTGCTCACTTCTAATTGTGACCCATGGATTAAACCAGGAATGTAAATGGGCACATGCCTGGTCACTTACAGAAAGGAAAACTTGTTTCCTGGTGACTGGGTAGGACAACTTACAAATATTGACTCTTTCAAGCCACTAACATACATGTGTATCAACATGTGGACTAGAAAAAATGCTATTAGATTCTGTGGATTTGTTTGCAAGAATGGATTAATTCACCTCCTCAGCAAAATGTATGTAAGTGTACTGGTTATGGTGTTGGACTAGGATCTCGAAGACACCGGTTTGGAAGCTCTTTGGGTGACCCTAGCCCAGTCACACTCTCTCTCATCCTAACCCACCTCATGGGGTTGTTGTAAAGATAAATTAAAGAAGGGAGAACAGTGCTGCAAGCTGGGGAGCCAAGCAGGGTATAAACATGCTCTACAGATTTCAGAGGGCTTTACTGTCTAAGTCAACGGTATAAGCCACTGAGTTCTTCTCCTATATGAGCATCATTGAAATGGGTATAGGCACCCATTCATTTTTATAGTTTTGAGAAGTGGAAATGTCCTAGTCAGTATTTCTCTTAACTTGCTGAGGGAAACATTAAATAATAAATATAGAGGTTTTTTCAATGAATAGTAATAACATATTCAATGAATACTAAACAGAAGCCTCCTAAACATTACTACATTAGTGTCCAACTCTGCCACGTTGAAGTCAGAGTCCAGGGAGACAGGCCCCTCCTAAGGTACCTTCTCCAGCCTTGGAGCAAGGGTTGTGTCTCAGAAAGGAGGCAGAGAAGGGGGCTTCTGCCACACCTGTATCCCCATCTCCCTGATGGGCTTGCCTTTCCCACATGCAATGTGGAATTTGCCAGACCCTTCTTTTCTGGTCTCTCCCAGCCTGTTTGTGGGGAGAGTGGACAATAGACAGACAGTCAGTTAGTCAGTCAGACAAATGGCTGCTCCAGGATGAGTTTTCCCTGGGGGTCCTCCCACTGTCCTCTCCTGGTGGCCACTCCTGTCCAAAGGTGAAGCTGGGGACCAACTGGGCATCTGCCCTGCCCCCTGGGATCCTGGCATCCTCCCCAACTGGCCTTGGGGGTGTCATGGGGCTCAGTGATAGTGAGGACTCCTCAGGAGGAGAGGAGCCTCGTTTAACCAGCTCTGATGCAGCAGAAGCCGGCAATCAGGAAGGGCAGCTGCTGGCTGATCAGAGTCCACAGCCAACAGCTGAAGCAGAGCCACCAACACCCTCCAGCCCCAACACCACAGGTGAAGCTCAACCAAGGGCTTCCAACTCTTCAGCTTCACCCAGAGAGCGCTGCAGACAAATGCAACATATGGAGCAACAGGAAAAATGGTGCAGTGCTTGAATCCTGGGCCAATGCCAGCTGCTTGGGGATAGCGATGATGAGTAGCATCAGGATAGCTCCCAAGCAGCTGGCTGTAAACTGAGCATGGCTATAAAGACCAGCCAAAGAGAATAGTTGGGTATGGAAGCAATGTGTTGGATTCCTGCTACCGCTGCGACCACTCCCTTGAAACGTGCTTTGCTCCTCTAGCCTTCACACTATGCCTTGTCTGTGCCTGCATCTAGCCCTGAACTTATTGGTAACTGACCTACAGACCTCTTGACTTGGCTTTTGGACTTCGGACTCACTCCTGGCTTTGGACCCCTTGGAACAGACTTTGACCACTCTGCTTGGGCTGGCCCAGCCCACAACGGGGGACTGGCTGCAACAGTTCCTGCATAGCCTGGATTATTCCTCCCCTGAGGCCCCACCTCTCCCAAGTGTGTCCCTTCTGACATCGGGGAGATCGTGCCTGAGGCACACCTGATCGCTGCATGTCACTAGACCGCCTTTGGTTGCAGCAGAAGCAGTGTTATCCCAGTGTGCAACTCCTCTACTTCCTCAATTGCTGGAAGGATGCTGAGGTGAGAATTGCCTTTCTGCGGTGGATGAATTGGCCTGACTGTGGGCTGTTCCCATGGTGTCTCCTGTTGCTGCATTCCCCTGGGCTGGACCAGTAAAGCAAGGGGACAAGGGGAGGCTCCCCCACAATTTGTTACCATATATATTTGTGAAACAGCTGTGATAGCTATTCTGAAAATACAGAAAATGAAGCGCTTCATATAAGCTAAGTGAAACAGCAGATGAGCACTCTAATTCTAAAGAAAATGATTAAAATAAAACTTCAAATAAGGCTGTAAAATACTAAAGAAATTGAGGGGACTACTATGGACTGCAACTGGCGACTGTCCACATAACCACATTCCGCACACAAAACAGGCAATGATCTTTTTTCCCAGTGAAAAAATACTGGACATAATTTTGCTAAACATTCACTATTTTTACATCCCAGTCAAATTTCATTGGGAATCAATGGGACTTAAAAGCGTTTTAATATCATCTGGATCATCCCTGCTGTATTCTGAGGGGTGGGAAAATGCAATATCCCAGCAACAGAGGCATAGACTTAATAGAAGAATATAGATCTTACATACAACAAATAACCAGTTATTCAAAAAAATTGTGAAGGCCTAGCTAGTTTCTTTCTCTGTATTCTATTTTAAATATTTATACTACAAATTCTCAGTGCATAAAAAACCAATTAAAACCTCACCTGCTAAAAATCATAGGAAAATGAAAAGGTTATTTTCACAGGTCATTTAAAGGTCATTTAAAAAATCCTTTAAAAGCACCACAGAACATGTTTAACCAAGCAAGCAACAACGTAATATGTTAAAGCATTATTATAATACCAACAAATCAAAACAATAAGGGGATTATTAAAATACAGGTAGAATACAAGAGGGGGAACTACTCACAGCAATATAACAAAATAAAAACAACATCAATAAAAAGCCTGGGGAACCAAATCCATGTTAGTCTGCTGTTGAAAGACTGGGAACTAGGAAGATGAATGGGGGAAATGGGTGTTTCACAACCAAGGCATCACCACGCAGAAGGCCCTGTCTCTCAAATTTTCCACTATACTTACAACAGTAAATGGACCAGTTCTCCTAAGCAATGCCTACTTTAGTCTTATATGACTTGTCTGCCACCAGTTTGGGAACCAACAAGTTCAACTCAGCCTACATGTCATTTACAATGACTTCCACAGGCATTTGCTACATTCCTGCGACTTCACAACTGCTTTGGCAGGTCAGACTATATGACAGGTATGTTGCCTTTGGCTTGCCATGTCTTAAATTGTGCTGGTTTCAGCTATTTTAGTTCTCCAACAACAGTCTAATAAGGCCTTGCCCTGTCATCCCAGATGGTGAGAAGTGACAAAACTATGAAAATACATAAACAAAAATTATTAAGGTATAAAGGCTGAAGAATAAAAAGGAAGGGGGGTAATCTGTTAGTACCATGGCAGCCATAATGATGTTCTTAATCTCCCCCCTCCCCTCCAATGGATTATGAACTCATTATGTTTTTTTTAAAACAGGTTATGGACTTTTTCAGGTGCGAGAAAGAGGCTGTCATGCTGCAACTGAAATCACAACTACCAAGTGAGGAATAGCTTTATAAAGAAAAAAGGATTTACCACTGACAACGGTGTCCATAAGAAGCCATACTCATTCAAAAACACAGAAGCCCTCTTCAGGTTATGCAACTATGGAGCAAACAACATAAAACAGAGGGGGTGCAGAAACAAGCACACTGGCCCCAATCTACGTACAATCATGAGAACATGAGACTGGCACTCGCAAGCTGTACGCACATAAACATTATCCCTATGATTTTATTTATTTTGATATTTACACTGCACTTTTCTCCACAATGGGCCTCCGAAGCAGCTTACAGCATCATTCTTCCCTCCTCCATTTTATCCTCACAACAGCACTAAGGTTAGGCTGAGAGCGAGTGACTAGCCCAAGGTCACCCAGAAAACTTTCACAGCCCAGTGGGGATTCAAAACTGGGTCTAACAGATCTTATTCAGACACTCTAACCATTTTACATACTGATCTGAATGCTGCTTTTTCATACATTCCTGATCACACAACACGAATAGTCCCTATGTATTTACAGCCTGTACTAGTTTAGGCACTATGCTCACATTCCAGCAACTGCATATAGGTGGGAAGTGGAGACTCCCTATTCATGAGGTCATCTCCCTGGATATGTGGGCTGAAGAGGGCTATTGTCTTACCTGACTTGCGAGGGAAGAATTATGCACTTACAATAAACAAAAGCTGTAGGACATTAGCAGCCTAGAAAGACCATTTTTAATATACTCTTTTTCATTTGCTGGTATAATAACACAACACAACCAAAGCTACATTGACATATAAACAAGTATGCCCTAAATACTCAGTACCACTGATGGATATCTCCTGCCACTAAATAAACTAGTGGTGTTAGACTGACCGTGAAATACCAACATGGTGGTGTGATATTGACTAGGGCATTTGCAATATGAAGAATATGCCTGTGGAGAAGTGATTTCACAAAACGGGATGACATAACATATGCCGGCAAACTCCGTAGGTGTGGCACTCTGCATTTTTGTCATCCTTCAAGCAACTTTACAGCTTCATATTGGACTTACTTTTGAGTACCTGTGTGCACCTACTTGAATGTATTGATCTCAGATTTTTGTATGTTGTTCCCACCATCATGGGTATAATTGTATTGAAAATTTCTTTGATATTGACTGCTATCACTTGGATTGGTTTACTTTGTGCTATTCATTGTGACTATTAGGAGGTTTTTATTGTTATGATATGGAGCACTTTTTGCACTTTATATAAAAGTCATTTTGATATATTTCCTCTACTGTTAACTCCAGGAAATTTTTTGTTTTGCCTTGGGTTGTATTTCTCGGAGGAGCCCTTTTAGTGTTGTAACTAAATAAACTAAGCAGTAATTTAAAATTGTAACTCCGGAGATTCTAATTCTTTAGATGAGTTGTACAGGACAAAGAGCTACCCAAAGATGACTCATGCACCTTCTTTTTAAGCTTCTTCTATCTCTACCATTTTCTTTTTTGTGAACATAAATGGAATGTATGTTCTATGGCTGTAATGAACAGGATTTGTGGTCGGGTGACTTGGAGGAAATCCAGGGACTAAAGGAGCTTCATATTTCCCACCAGTTCCCTCAGTTATTATCTCACTCTAACACAAGAATTACATTGGCGATTTGGTGGGGAGACACTTCTAGCAGTAGCCATACCATGCGCCATCCTTATCCCAACAACTAAAATCATGGGAACATAATTAACTAATCCAGGTTCTGCCTAAGCACTTTCTAATCACATCTGCAATTTTTAAAGAAGTTGAATGCCTGCAGCCAGATGCTAGAAGATAACAAGGGATAGGAGGCAAAATCTGCCTCCAGAATAGTCAGAAATAAAAGGTAAATTGTTTTAAATAGAGGATTTTTCTTATAAGATAGCATAATGTTGATGCTGAGACAGGGAAAAAATGCATCCCAATCTTCTGCTTTAAAAAAATGTATACACTGTTGTTGAAGTCATATGTGAGCAGCTTCAGAATATTTGTATGTAAAAACCCCTTTCTAGAAAGCTTGGCTTCCAGAGCTGCAGTATATATGTTAATTATCGATAACTGGAATGATGTAGTGAATTGGGTACTTCGAAACTCAAGTTCAAATCCTTGTTCAACAGAAAACTCACTGGACAAATAATCTTCTCTCTGCCTAAGCTACTTCTCAGTGTGGTTGTGAATACAAGGTGGGATTATTCCATCTATATTTCCCTGGAGCAATAGCAGACACAATTATAATAAATAAGTTATTGACAGGTAAGCAATATAGTAACACAGTATATAGAGTATATACATTGGATTTTTCTTGCATAACAGGTGCTGATTTTCTGCTTTTCACATCCCAACTCTATCTAGCCAATTACAGGATTATTATACTTTACGCTCTTACTTTAAATACCCCTCCCACCTTCTGGCTTGAAAAAAACCCTATATACTTCTACTGCCAAATGTATCTGAAGCAGGGAACTTTGACTCTCAAAAGTTTACACCCTGGAAATCAAGTTAGTCTTTAAGGTGCCTGAATCTTGTTCTTCTACTGCAGACCAACAGGGCTACCCACTTGAAACGGTTCACAAAGAAACATCAGAGTTTACAAATCATGAAACTGATGGGAATCTCTAGCCTGGGCAATGTTCTTTTAGAACCAATATCTATTCGTCATGGAAATTACGCAAGGAAAAGAGAACCATTATCAGATTTAATGTTTAGTTAGCAATAAATTTTTGTGCTTTAACTGGAGAGTAGTGTAAGAAAATTATTTATGCTGGTACTCATTTATACATATATATACATACACACACACACAGAAAGTGCATTTTAATATACCCCTAACTATCCAAATTTGAAACCGAACGAGAAATCCACAGAGATAAACTACAATCCTGTAAAACCTGAAAGCACATTAGCAGCAGGAACACAGTCTGTTTAAATTAGAAATGTAAATATAATACTATTTTATAAGCATAAGAACATGCACAAAGTAAACTGTACCTAAAGTGAACCAGCCTCAGTGAATCACTACCAATATACTTAGAATCCAGGTTTTAAAGGTTGATATAAACATGTACTGTAAGAAATATTACAGCAGAGAACCTTCCCTAGTATGCAAAGGCTAGATGGCCCAAGAACACTGCTTTCTAAATTTGTGTCGCCTTACCATCTCAATAAACTGACTTAAATAATCATGAAGTCACTAGATTTACATTACCACAGGTTACTTATAGTCCACAGAATCATAAATCTAATACTGAACAACGGATCAAAACAGTGTGGATCAAAAATATCTGCAAAATAGGGCCATGTTTGGACAAGGGCTATTTTCCTACAAGCCTGGGGTAAGTCCCAGGTTTACAGAAAAATATGAAATGTTTAAAAAAAAAAATATTAACCACTATCGCCCATTGTGAAAGTAGTATCTGCTTCATTAAGAAAAAAATATCATCCGGGTCTCATGAGACTACAGTAGGCCGTAACCATTTATGGATTAACACTCACAATTTAACTTGTTCACAGTACATGGCCTGATCATGTGATATGACTAGTCCTGAGCAAACAACCCTCTGCACATTGGTCCTACCTTCTGCATCTGCATGATCACAGGTTTGACAGCATCATGCCAATATGTGGAAGTAGTGTGTGCAGCAGGTGACATACGCAGCAGCATTACCATGTGACTTGCCCAGTAAGGGTAGGCAAGATGGCCATAGCTGCACAACTCACTCAGTGATTCTACAGCTAAGCCAGGTGCAACTCGCTGGGCCTCACTTTCTGAGGTGTGTGAGATAGAAGATGCACTTTTCAGGGCCATTTTGGCCTTCCAATCTGCCCTTGGAGGTAGCAGACCCCTGCTTCCCAGTGATCACAGCAACAAGATTCTTGTGGACCCTTCTTACATTGGGCCAGGTAAGACCAAATGCCAATGTGGGGTCAGGTAGCAATTTTCCCCAAGCCAGTTTGGCTAGGGATCCTGATGGTGTTTTGCTATCTTCTGGGCATGGAGTAAAGGTCACTGTGTGTGGGGGGGGGGGAGGTATTTGTGAATTTCCTGCACTGTGCAAGAGGTTGGACTAGATGGCCCTAGAAGTCCCTTCCAACCCTATGATTCTATGAATGATGGTCCACTGTACCTTGAGATTTTGGCAGCCATTTTGGGAGTTTCTGGGCAACCCTAACTATCGAAGATTCCTTGCCATAGTGTATGGGGCAGGAATGAGAGAAACAGATAGGAGAAAGGGAAGATAAAAGTGGAAGAGGGAAAAATGAAAGGGGTAGATGGTTAGGGGAACAGAGAAAGGTGGGTGAGGGAAAACAGAGGTTGCTAGGGAGAGAAACAGAAAAAGGATGTAGATAGGTGGGCTTGAGAGAAGGAGACAGGCAGCAGGCAGTCCCAACAAGAGGAAAAGGAGGGAGAGGGGGAACTAGGAAATGAGATTCTTCCCTATTGAGTCCCCTATTTGTATCATCTATTTTAGAGGCAGCTTCTGCTACTTCACCTAGACCATGACATACAACCTTTCAGGATAGAAGAAACCAATGCGTAATGTGAACACAGCCCACCAGTCATTTACTGATGCCTGTCAGATAATAACAACCCTCCTGATATTCTGAAGCAAGTAACAAAAACAACCATTTTCTTGAGCTTTGGCAGGCCATAATATATAGATAGTGAGTGGTGTACAGGTATGGAAAGTCATACATTTTGTGCAGGCTGAAACCATCATGGTTCAAGACAACGCTTTGTTCATACAGCAATTACATCTCCCCCATGCCACCCCAAAGCTCACAAACATGCATGTTCATCACTTTATAACCATTACATCATACAGTGCCTTGCAGGAGTGAAACGAAAGACAACTCTTATTTCAGTCATCTTCCATAACACTCCAGTGACACCAATTTGGCTGAAAGACTATGACTTCCTCAAAGCCAGCTGCTGACTTCCTCTGCCGAGGAGAGATCTGTACCAGTGTTGTTGTATAGGCGTATTTATGATCTATTCATATGATACACACAGATTTCAGTCACAGCTTTAATGAGACCCTTCTGCCTAATGGCTGACAGCCAACCCTTTAAAGTTAGGTCTGATTCCCATTTGCTATGTGTTGCTTTAAGGATCTGGAGGGAAATTCTAGGGCTTCATTCTCAGGGTAGGGCAAGCAATACAAAATTCTGCTGGATGTCAGAAGCCACTGCAACTGAGGAGATTTGTAGACTGCTACTTTTGTTTGTTTTATATGTATCAGAACAGCAATTCTTAATAGGGTTAATCTTCCTCACAGGTCCTGGAGACCAATAAAGGTGCACTCTGGAAGTATGACAGGTTCTACATTTCTGTGAAGTGTTACAAGTAGAATGTAAACCTATGGAAGAGTAAAGAGTACTTTTAAGTACCTTTGTGGATTTGCATTAAAAAAAAATTAAATGCATGAAAACGGAACTTTGGAAACTTACCGTGAAGGGTCCTTCTCCTCTGAGGACATGAGGACATCTTGGGTGTTTCCCACCGTCCGATCAGGGAGGCAGGAAGTTCATTTTCTTCCTCATTCCTGTTGGTGTATGGACCACCCCTTCTCTCAGTTCAGTTGACTCCACACAGCAGTAATTCCATTTTTTTTTGGTCACTAGTTTTCTATTTAATAACAACAACAACATTTGATTTATATACCACCCTTCAGGACAACTTAATGCCCACTCAGAGTGGTTTACAAAGTATGTTATTATTATCCCCACAACAAAACACCCTGTGAAGTGGGTGGGGCTGAGAGAGCTCCAAGAAACTGTGACACACTGAAGGTCACCCAACTGGCTTCAAGTGGAAGAGTGGGGAACCAAACCCGGTTCTCCAGATTAGAGTCCTGCACTCTTAACCACACCAAACTGGCTCTGTCCTATTTGTCCAGAAAAACAGATTGATTAGTCTCTATGAGTTAGGAGAAGTAGGACAGAATGAACATGCAGTATTAAGGAAGAAGAGGTAAGATAGTAAAGGAGATTAAGGACCTGGGAGGGCAAGATGTCCTCAAAGGAGAAGGACTCTTCAAGGTAAGTGTCCAAAGGTCCATTCTCCTTCTGAGGTGGAGGACATCTTGGGTGCTCCCAAAGCAGTTACTCCTACTCGGGTGGGATATGGTCCTCATCTTGAATTATGTGCTGCGACACTCTACTTCCAAATGCCGTATCTGCCGAATTATAGAGGTTTAGCCTGTAATGTCTCATGAAGGTGGAGACTGAAGACCAAGTGACGGCCTTGTAGACCTCTTCCACAGACCCATTATTTCTGAATGCTGCATTAGTCACTGCACTTCTTCAGGAGTGGGTCGTAATTCCCTTAGGTACCTCCTTGTTAGATGCCTTGTACACATTCGTGATGCAGGATCTAATACTGTTGTCAATAGAAGTTGCTGATATTTTCTTCCACATTTATGAAAAGTGCATCTCCTGGGACCTGTTAGAATTCGCTTTGGGGATGAATGATGGATCCGTGTGCAGGACCACCTTGTCCTTATGGAAAGTGCTCAGGTGAGGCTTTGGGGACAGTGCGCTGAGTTCTGATATCCTTCTAGCCAATGTGATTGCCACGAGGAAGACTGTCTTTAACTTTAACCACTTCAGTGGAATGTCTCTCAGAGGCTCGAAGGGGGGCTTAGTCAAGGCTGCCAGGATGATGTGTAGCCTCCAGATGGAGAAGCAGTGGACTGTGGGGGGGACTCAGCAATGTTGCTCTCTTGAGGAAGAGCTGGATGCGAGGGTGCTTGGAAAGTCTGAGAACCCCTGCAAGTGGTAACACTGAGTCCAAGGTGGCGATTTGTTTTCTCAGTGTGGCTGGCTTGAGACCTGCATCCATCCTTCTTGGAGGAAGTCTAGAATCGCACCCAAGGGAGGATGTAAGAAGTCTATTTTCTTCCTTCTTGTCCACCTGACGAAGGCCTTCCAAGTGGTATTATGTATTTTGATGGCTGATCTCTTCTGGAGGCTAGCATGGTGTTCACCACTCACGGGAGGTATCCTAGCTTAGATAGGAAGTCCCTCTCAACCTCCAGGCAGTCAGGCACAGTCAGTCTGGGTGGGGGTGCCATATCGGGCCCTGTTGAAGGAGATCCGGACCGACTGAAGGGGCAGTGGTGGGGCAGTCAACATTCAGTGTAGCGCTGGAACTGCGTTCCAACTCGCCCTGCATGATTATGTCACTTCCTGGAAGTGATATCATCGCACGGTCCCAGGAGTACATGCATGCACGCAAACACACTACACCATTGAGTTCCATCAACTCTTTTCCCCGAAAAAAGCCCTGGTTAGGAGAGTGTTAGTAGAGGAACGGATTTGTCCCGTATGACTGCACTGACCAAGGTTTTGGGCTTTGTACCTTCTCCTAAGGAAGGAACAGGTGGCATCTCTTGGTGTCCAGAATCATTCCCAGATGAAGTATACTCTGAGAGGGTCAGGTGAAGCACTTTTCCAAGTTTATCTGGAAGCCATGAAGTTGTAATAAGCCTATTGTCGTTCAGGTGTCCCGATGGGCCTTCTCCCGGGAACTAGCGCACATAAGGATGGCATCCAGATATGGGTGCATATTAATTCCCCTTTCTCTGAGTTGACCAATTAGGTTGATGAAGACCTTGCTGAAGACTCCTGGAGCCGTGGCTAGGCCAAAGGGCAAGGCTCCAAATTTATAATGCCTGTTGTTCACATGGAACCTCAGAAAACGTCGGTGTGATGTGTTAATGGGAACATGAAGATAGGCCACAGTAAGGTCTATGGAGGCGAGGAACTCCCCGGGCTGTAGTGCTTCGGCTATGGAGCATAGCATTTCCAAATGGAAGTGTTTTAGCTTTATGAATCTCTTTACAAACTTCAAGTCTAGAATCACCCTCCAGTCCCCATGTCTCTTTGGAACTGTAAAGAAGAGGGAGTAAACCCCTTGGCCTCTATCTTTGTGAGGTACCAGTTCTATTGCTTGAATGTCTAGCAAATGGTTGAGAGCCCACTGCATGCTGAGTCTGCTTAGGGTTTTTTTCAAAGGGGTGATGTCACAAATCGATCTGGTGGGTAAGAGTTGAACATTATTGAATATCCTTTGGAGACCACTTTGAGGGTCCAGGCATACGCCCTCGACTCGACTCATGCTTGGTGGAAGTGGAGTAGTCCCCCCCCCCAGGGCCCCAAAGCAAGTCAGGATTTGGGGGCCTTGTCGAAGTTGTGCCTGTCTCCTCGGGCTTGGTAATGACTGTTGTTCTTGGCTCTGAAGAGGCCCCTTTTGAAGCTCTGTCTGGGGAAATTCCAGGATGAACGCTTTGAGTCTTGCAGCAGTCTCACTGCAGTAGGAGAAGGGGTGGTCCACGCACCAACAGGAAAGAGGAAGAATATTAACTTCCTGCCTCCCTAACTGGGTGGGAAACACCCAAGATGTCTTCTGCCTCAGAGGGAGAACATTAGAATTCCTTTCTGCTTAGTTTTAACGTTGAAATAGAAATATAAAGTATCCAAATGAAGAAAGGATACCACAGTAGGAAGAGCACTAAATATATTTCAAGTTTTGAAAATATAAGATTTTTAGATATCTTGCCAACTAGGCACCAGGAACTTTTATAGCCATGACATCAAGTCATCTCGCTGTAACCTAATATATGGAAGTCAGATGGGGCAGGAGAAGAGTGTATCTCTGTTGTTACCTATTTGCTATGTCAGACTGCGTAGAGGCTAAGAATCACACCAGACACTTGCTTGGGTTAGAAATGGCCACAACTTTATTGATTACAGCTGGATGGAGAATTGGCCTGGCATCTGGGCACAGATCCCCACTGGCATCGTAGGCCTGCCAGCCTCCTGCTGGCACCTCGGCACACGTTGTTCCGTCGCCAGCCCTGCCTGGCGACCCTTGCTTCCAGATCCGTCGGGGTGAGCAGTCCTGAAAGCCCACTCACCCTACTGGGATCCGGCCAAATACCTCAAAACCCTCCAACCCATGAAGTTGTGACAGTGCCCCCCAATAGTCCTTAATCAGCGGAGGGTGGGAGGGTGACCAGCTGCTCCTGCGGATACTCAGGTATAATAGCGCTGACCATGTGGCTGGGCCGCGCAGGATGGACGCTCCCTCCTACTTCAACTTAATCCCGCCTCCACTTCGTCTTGCACCCAGCGCCAACTCAGCTTGCTGGTAAATCGTCAGCTTCCTTTCAATTTGCAGTGTGTGCACAAACAAGCATGGCCATTACCCTGATCATGTAACAATATTCATATCTTCACTACAACCTCAGCTAATGACTTGTATTTGGGGAAAAACCATCAAAGCTATGTTGCCTATCACCACAAACATATTATTCAATGGAAACAGTTTGACATATTCAGCAACAAATCACTGGCAGTGCAAACAAAAACAGAGTTACACTCTTCTAAACTAACTGAAGTCAGTGGACTTAGAAAGGTGTAAACTCTGTTTAGGATTGCGCTGTAAGTGAAGGGTAAACAACTCAAGCCTCAATGGTTTCCTCTATGGACTACTACATACCAATAATGAGGCAAACTTGTGACTTGTCTGTTTCTCTTCTGCTTTGTAACAATAAAGTACCTCGTCATTTTAAAAAACTAGATATCAGAAACAGAACAGTTCTACTTTAGTCTTCCTTACTATGCTAGTTATCTGTGCTGAGGATTGATTTTTAGAATGAAAGCCACTGCTATAATCAAAAGTGGTATGGTTCAGAGACAGGACTGCCAAAATCATCTGTTCTGTTACCTGATGAAATAAATCCGTGTCAATTTTATACATTTTAATCCATTTTATCAAATTTGCATATGAATAAAACCTACATAATAGAATTCAGGAGAAAAAAGCATACTTCAGTTTTAAAAATAGTTAGATACATTATTATATAATGTGAGCATGCTGGTTCTTTCTTATGTATTAGAGAAGAAGAAATGGAGCATTGCACCACGAATTTTTATAAGCACTTGTATTAAAAATAGTAAGCATTTTAAGAGCCCTTTTTAAATTGAGCCAAAGATTTAAGAGTTTAACCTAAAAAATAAAATCAGCCTAATGCTGAAATTCTATTATTTACATGTAGAAGTTCCATTTACAAAATGGTCACAATCCAATGAAAAAGTAGCTGAGACCGCCAAGTTGATGGGATTTTGGCATTTAACTCTGAGTCCACATGTTACAGAAAAAGGTGGTACAAAGATTTTAAAAATAAAACAAATAACCATAGACTGTGCAGCTCAATCCTATACATGCTGATTCAGTCCCACTGAATTCAGTGGGAACTATTCCCAATACATTGACTTTTGCTGAATAGTGTCCAATACCTTTTGCCCAAGAAGCATAAAACTACATATAAAGGCTATATAGGATTGGAATAACCCAAGTAAAAATTAGTTTTTACGAGTGGAAGGGAGATGGTGCCTGTACAATATCTTATTTTACTACATATGGATTGATAAAAGGGTATGTGTACTACCAACCCATAACATGTTTTTTTCCCTTTAAAGCTACTGATACAGCTTGTTGTTGAAGCCTGGAGGCACTACTTGGCCACTGCTTAATAGGGGAGGGTAAACCCATGTCTTTCCTGGAAAGAGAGACAGAGCCTATTCTGTCACTTTCTAATAAGCAATTGAAACATAATACCACTAGTAACCAGCCCTGTCATGTACCTGCACAATATACTGTCATGGGCAGGTGACTGTTAATAAGCCACAGACCAGCCGGTCTTGACAAAACCACCACCAGCCTTGGCACCCTCTGGTTAACAAAGCATCTCTCTTTCCCCTCTTGGTCTCCCTGCACCCTACCAGTTACATCAGAGAAGCTGTAAAGGGAAGTGTGTCTTGTAGTTTCTAATCTGGCAGCTTTAGCAATCAGGGCCTGCTTCTGAGAGCAGAACTACAAGTGACAAAAGGCACAGGTTGGACACTTGTCAGCTTCCCTCAAGTTTTGATGGGAAATGTAGGCAGCTTGGCGGAATGTTGGACAAGTGACAGTTGAAAAGTCCATTGGACAGCAGTCAGAAAGCGAAGCTGCAAGACCAGGATGCCTACACTTCCCATCAAAACTTGAGGGAAGCTGACAAGTGTCCAACCTGTGCCTTTTGTCACTTGTAGTTCCGCTCTGAGCTTCCTGCCAATCAATCCTTCCTGCCTATCAATCCTTTTAGGATTCCATACAATTGAATTTCCAAACTCTCCCTTTTTATTTTCCCGATACACTGTCTGTGAAAAAAGAAAAGGTAGAGTTCATGCAAGCATTTGTTTCGTTTAACTTCTTTAAAAAATTACATACAAATATAGCTATAAAAATAGTATGGTTTCCATTTTGCAGACTTTCTGATGTGCCTGAGACATCACTTCAAATACTGTAAACTCGTTTTACTTCGTGTATTTTAGACTGTTTACATGCTTAATCCAAGAAAATGCCCTGATTTATAAACAGCCTGATGCAGTAAATGCACTGAACAAATAATATGCCTGGTAGACAAATATCTAGATAAATACTTGAAAGTTGGGCTGATTAAGAAAAAGTTGACTTGTAAGGATTTAAGAGAATGGGTAAAAACAGAAATGAAGGGAAAGAAGCTACATTTTGGTTTAAAAATGGGGTAAATAAGGCACATAAAATAATGTGATCATTTTAAGGTGAAAATAATGATACTCTTTATGCAGTTCTTTACTTGAACAACTCTGTTCCTACACTTTACAAACAGGTTTCTCACCTCTCTCAGTTCCTGCCATATTCCTCTTCACCTCTGCACCTTTTCTTTTAGTTTGTAAACCAGGATCTTGTTTTCATTCATGTTCATTATCTGCTAACATTGTGCATATAATTTTAATTTCAACAGCCAATTTGGAAAACAATTTTTGAGCCAAGAGCAGAATATAATTGAATAATTAATAAATGATACATGTGAAAAGAGCTCAAAATTTTGCCGTGAGGCTAATGCTGATCCGCTTAATTTTTAAACTGTCATGTCACCCACCTGCCATATCTTGAGGCTTGCCATGTACTTGACAATCCTCTTGTTTCTGCAGTTCTGGGTAGTGGGTAAAAAAAAAAAGTTTGGTGGCATACTAGCTGATGGACTTAATTGGTGGGTCACAAACTGCAGATACATGCTGAATAATGCACTTTCAATCCACTTTCAATGCACTTTGAAAACAGATTTTACTGTGTGAAATGGCACAATCACTTGCAAACCATAACTAAAGTACATTGAAAGTGGACTGAAGATGCATTATTCAGCATATATGAAAATGCTTTGATTAATGCCTGCACAAAGTGACTTAAAAACTGTAACTCTATGGCTGCATTCATACACATTTTAACCACAGTTAAGAGAAAATGCTCACAGACCTGGCTCGTGGGGGCATATGTGCATGCCATATTCCTCCCCACCAAGAATCACAGTTAACCATTAACTCCAGTTACGTTTGGAGTACAAATAGACGTGGGCTGGCTTGAGTTGGTTTGCCCTCCATTAACTAGGATCCTAAATCAGAATTTAATCATAGTTTAGAGTCTCAGGTAACAGGGGAAAACAAACTCGAGTTAATCAATGCTACATTTGTGTATCACAAGTAAGCTTGCAATTAACCACAATCTTCAAAGCAAAGGAGAAGCAATGCATGTGTGTAAACCCAGCAACAAGATGGTTCACATACATAAATACATGGCATATAAAGGTATTCTATGATTAGCAGAAAATAAATTACATTCCTAATCCATATTTGGAGAATTGCTGAAAACGCAAATCTAGTGCTTTATATTTCAAAGCACTGTAATCAATGCAGTATTAGATACTTGACAAAATACGGGAAAGTACCTAAATCCTTTAATCTCACCTTTGCAAGCATTCATCTATAGTACAGACTTCGTATTTCTGGACTTTGTAAGTCATGGATTGACAACAATTTCATGAAAAATAGATTTTTATCACATGGTTGATGTACTTTTTATGCAGAAAACAGTGGAAATGTATTTTTATTTGCATCTTGGCCAGGACTATATGCACAATTTTAAAAGAAATTTTGCATTATTCCAATGGTACTTAGCATCAGCAAAATTAAATAAAATAACTTATACTAATAAATGTATTTGACGGAGATGCTATTTAAAAGATGCCGATTACAAACATGATGTGGACAAGCCCTCCTCCAGTTGAAAGATTCTGGAATAAGGTGCTATTAGAAATTACAAGGATGATGAACTTCTCTCGATCAAGAGATCCATAAATGCTTCTGTTGGGACGTGTATCTGCTCAGGTACAATCACTGAATAGAAGTATAGTTTTAGATTGCCTAACTGCACCCAAAATGCTGATTTTGAAAAGCTGGAAGTATACTAGATAAATCCAAAGTCCTGGATGCAATAGATGAACAGCAAAATTATCTATATTACTAGAAACCATTTTATGATTTCTGCTCCTGTGAGTTAAATATGGAGTACTGATTGGTATAATTGGGCAATATTTTTGCAAATTCTGTAATTCCACTTCTCCCCCCAGGGTGTCTCAGTTTCTGGAATTTTACATCTCTAGTCTTAAGAAGCATTTCACTCATTCTAAAAGAGAAAATGTTTCACAAGAGGTTTCCCCCCGCCCCCCAGCACTTCTCTAAATTCCCCAATTTTTTCTACTGGAAAAATTGAAAACAAGTCATTAGCCCCTCGCCCCATTTTTTCATTTCTCTACCAGGCCTTCACATCTCTAATTACTATATCTTTCAGCCAGCTTTCATATGATAAATCTTTCTCTAACTGTTATAGCATTGGAAATCTGATGTGGGATTTAATGGCATAATGCTGCAGTGGTCAAGGTCCTTATTAATGAACCAAATCCCAAAGGAGGAACTAAACAGGAGGAGGCGTTTCCGTGGGATTTGAGTTGGAAGGTTCCACAAGGCTCAGTGAGACTGTTTGTAGCTCTAGAGTTGGGTGACATCAAGAGGCAGCGGACACTGTAGCTATACATAAAGTTAGTTAATAAGCCCCCAGACGCTCCTGTATCTGTTCTGTGTCTGAAATGCTGTGATCAAGTGGCTGAGACAGATCAAGCTGAAACGGAATCCAGGTAAGAAATGTTGCTGGTCAGTAAGACTGCAATGTTATGGGACAGACAGACAGGGTGCAGCTTTTGTTGAAGAATTTTAAAAAGCTTAGGCATCCTGTGGGATCCTGTTCTTCTATTGGAGAAACATGTCACTAGCACGGCAAAGAATGCTTTCCCCTCAGCTGCAGATGGCATTTTAGAAAGCATTAAGGGCTGGATGATTAAGTGTTTTGGCAACAAGGGCATGGAGTAATGACATACAACTGTACTGTTAATGGATACTGAAATGGAGATGTTTCTGGGGTTGGCTAACTAGTTTGCATTTTTTAGGTTCTTTTCATTGTTGTTTTAAGTTTATGTTGTTATACTCTTTGGGCCCCAAAGCAAGCTTAGTAATATTTTAAATAAATAAACGTAACACATAGGGTTGTTCTTAGGCTGTAACAAATAATGCATAGAAATTGCTCTGAACACTTGAAAACACTGTACCAGTGCTAAGGTTAATTTTAATAGTAGTAAGCTCACTTCCCTCTGATGGGAGAAATGTCAAGGACTGAACAGTATTCCTGATAGGAGCGAGTAGGCTTTACATTAGCAGCCGCTGTAAAATAAAGGCATATGCCAAAATCATAATTCTAAATTTTTCAGAAGTAACGAAGGGTATCATGCTGCCTTAAATGATAAGGTACACTTTCTTATTTTGGCCATATGAATCTAGATTTGCCAAGTTCTAAATTAGGATACAGCAATGTTTATTAATCACATCATAAATCTTATTTTACACATCATGCAAATTGCCTAATTTAATATGCCATAAATTTAACTGAACCTTACAAAAAAATTGGCAGAAATACCCATGTGACCTGTAGACTCTTTTCCATCTGTCTGTATTTTTAGACATATGACAGTGTTTAATATGAAAAATGGGAAGATAATGCATTTAGATGTAAAGCAAATTATCTGCAGCACAATCCTATGCATATTTTCTCAGAAATAAACCCCAGTGTGTTCAGTCAGATGTACTCCCAGGCGATTTACACACAACACAAGATTGCTGCCCTAGCTGCTTCACTGCAGAATACCACCACACACACTTTTCAAGTAAGAATTATAAAAGAAACAAGTAACCAAAACAATGGCTTGACTCTTAAGCAGCACGAAAGAGCAGCTCTAGATGAAAGCAACTTCCCTACCTCTTCCTGTATCCTTCTGTTCATCCCCGACTCCAAAATTTAGCTCCTTAAGGTAGTGGACCCTCCCCTAGGAACAAACTAGAGGCAATGTGGAGGTCTGCAGCAGGAGCAGGAAAATCAGCAGAAATTGTCCTCTCTTCTTTGGCACCTTATATTCTTTAATATCTCAACAACCCCTTTGCATTTGAAATCAAATCACATGCTGACTCAGCAGCATGTATCTTGCTTTCACTTTAAAAATATGAATCTTGAAATATTAATCTTGTGTTTGCTGGTTTATGTTAGGTCAAGCATAGAGAAACAGGTTATATTGACAAGAACTGGCTCTGCTGATGAAAGGATTGTCTGTACTGACATTTTATATAATATAGCTGGCTAGTACTGGTAACTAGCACAATATCTGTTATCACAGCTGTTTGTATAGAAAAGGCTTGTATACAGCAAAGATCCTGGGGGGCAGTGCACCTGTGCACAGAGAGCTGCCGTAGCACAGTGGTTAAGTGGTTCGGCTGCGAATCAGCATTTTACTGGTTCAAATCCCACTACTGCCACAAACTTAGTAGGAGGCCTTGGGTAAGCCACTCCTCTCAGCCCCAGATCCCCAGCTGTATTGTGGGGATAATAACACTAGCTTTTTCACCACTCTGAGTGAGGCACTAATCTGTCTAGAAGACCAGTATATAAGTGCAATCATCATTATTATTTATTAGAGACCCACCGCATCCTGAGGGCCAAGCCACCATATATCAGGGGTAAAGGGCATTTTTAATCTCATTGCAACAGTGTTCCTGAGCACTTTACTTATCCCACACAAGGAAACAGCAATAATTCATTTGATTCTGGTATGAGGAAAGCCATAAATATTGGTATTCCCAATATTCCAAAATTAACCATTATTCCCTATGGAGGAATCTTTTTGAGGGACTGGAAGGGCTGTTCTTCATGCAAATTACACCAAAATTGCAGCAGAGTGAGGGCTGCCTGTCCACTAAAGACCCTGCATGTTTCAAGATTGGGTCACGGGATCCAATCCTATGGGCTCCTGAACAAGGTGCCCCCAGCTACTCTCAACGGTGTCCAATGAGGGTTGGAATCAAATGCTTTCTCCAGGACAAAGAAGCCTTAGTGAAACATACTAGAGCACTAACCAAAAAGAACCACCAAAGCTCAACAGACCCAACCTGGCAGCAGAAGGCACACACTGAAAAAAAAAAGCTTGCCCTGAAGCTGCAGCCAGTCACAGCAGCTTGTTTTACTTCTGCATGTTTCTCAGGTGAAAAAAGAGAAAGGGAGGGAGGCAACCCTCACAGGCGAATACCATTTCTTGTTAGGGGGAGCTCAACGCTCTGTCCAATCATTATGATTCTTTCATGCGGTCTGTGTGAGAACTGTTGTGATGAACAGATAGTTGAACTCCTCCTAACGACAGAATCACCTTGCCTCCCTCCCTCCCCCATTTTTTCACCTGAGAAACATCCAAAATTAAGAAGAAACAAGCTGCTACAACCTTTGAAATGGTGGTCCTGCTTATTCCCAAGTACTTCCAGCATTAATCAGAATAGAAGTATCAGTATATTCAAGAACCCCAAATATGAGCAGGATTCCAGAATATAATGGAAAAATCCTGATAAGGTATTTTGGGGTTTATTTTTGGTCCAAAGAACTGCATGCCCCTAAAGCCCGTACAATCTGAATAGCCCATGACATAGATGGCAGAAGCACAGCACAGACTGTTGGAAACTGGACTGATAGAATATCTATGCACTACAAAAAAACACCTTAGAAACTGAGAGCAGGGGGAAGAAGAGTCTCATCATTTCTGCTCAGTTGCAGCACTACCCCCCATTACCCTCTGGCTTCACTGCATTAGAGAATGGAGCTTGCCTGTACTGGTGAGTACAGATTTTGTTTGGCATAGCTTTTCCTATCTAAAGAAGTCAACCCACTGTGAGAGTGTGACATATTCTGCAGTCATAATCAAGTTAGCACCTGTATCATATTGCCAAATATCACACTACTACACTTGTAGTACTAAAACCAAACTACATGATCGTCAGCCCCATGTAATGCATTTGTTGCATGCTTTTTACCACTTTAGAATGCAGGTGGGGGAACCTGAATATTTGAATACATCCCATATTTTTAAAAACCTGTATTAAAAACAAAAATACTACCTCCCAAATGAGTAAGGAAGGAAGGAGATATAGCCTGGCATTCTGCATGAGTGTATGCACGGAAAATACTTTTATACGTAGAAGCATAAAAACATGCATACTCCCTCCTGGCAATCAGAAATCAAACACCCCAACAAAAGCACCACTTGGCTAAACCTGTTTTGCTCCAGTCAACACAAAAATTACACATGCAGTTTCTTCCTTTGACAAATTATAACACACATCATGATAGGCAGTACTTATTTCAAAATTCAGATTCTCTCCTTTTACAATTTAGACTGGCATTCTGCCATAACCCAAAGGTTCACTCTGGAAGCCACTGGACCTGCTGTGATTGGCACCTGCACATGCAACATTAATTATACTAACATCATGTACTCCTATAGCATGGTTCCTGGATATGCTAGTGTCACATGCAATCTTGTTTGTACAGTATTTATTTAAATGCAAGACTTAAGATTTTTTCATAGGTATGCAATCCCCTCTCAAAAAGAGGTCTTCTTATATTCACATACAAATTACACTTATGCCCAATAATAATTTGCTCCATTTTAAAGGGGGGGGCTGTCTTACATTCAGGGACTTCCTCCTTTTGAGTAAATACAATATGTTATGCCAAACACATGGAGCACTGTATAGGTAAGGGTTTCCAAAACACACACAGAGCTAACATGATGCTTAAACCAGGCTTTAGCTTCTACACACAATTCCTGCTCCTGTTACAATATGCCAGTAATATATAATCCAAATTGTTGAGTAAATAAATATATAAACATTGTGCAACAAAATGGCTTCTTATATTTGATCATCAGACTTTCACCTTCAACACGCTGATGCAAGTCTGGATAAATGGCAGGTGAAGACTTAGGATATGACCACATTAAAAATCCCTCAGCCTATTCAATTTTCCTCACTAGCCTTGAATCTTTGCACATTTCCCATACATGCATACATCAGGACTTTCTAATGTTTCTTTCATGCATTTGCACAACTGCATCCATGACTCTTTTAGCAAGTTTTACATAGTGTACTGGTGAGCTGTAAAGCGGCCAAAACAGGAAACAGCAGACAAGCTCACTGCTTACAACACAGTTTTATTTAAGAAATTTCTATACCACACTTTCCTTTGTTCAAAGCAGTTTAGAGAGGTCAACAGAGAAACTAATCCATAAAAAAAAGCAGGGTTCATCCTTAAAACAAGATGATGAAGGGGGAGGAAGGCCAGCTCATTCAGTGGACAAAAAGGGAATTTGTGCTGGGTAAAAGGAACCTGTTTGTTGTTGCCAAAGAAATACGGAGCTCGTTGATACATCAAGCTAGTGGGTTCTTTCCCTCCCAATATTTATCAAGCATTTACTAGACAGAACTAGAAACTGAGTACAATGTTATTTGAATGTGCATTCACTTGCGTGCAGAAGAGAAACATCAACGCCTCCCTATTCTACAACATGCAGATCGCTAGCAGTTATTCTATCTACTCAGACTTTTAGGATATGCTTGTGTAAAATAAGAAGGGATAATGAATGTGTTTCTGTCTTTTATAGGAACAGCATAAGTTTTCAAGTTGCAGATAATGGGAAGCTTGATCAGTCTTAGCTACAGAGACAGAAAAAAATGTTACTTATTAATGCAAATAGCCTAAGTAATGGAAGGTGGATCACCACAATGCTGTACAGAGGGGATTACTGTCATACAAAATAGCAATTCTGTCAGATATGCAGTCACTGGGACATCCTGAGCTTGGGGGCTGGCACTGTGAAAAGAAGCAAGGTTGGAGTTGGTAGGCTGCAACCTGAAATAATGCCTCTTCCTTTGGTGTGTGAGACCACCCTCTCACTCCTCAGTTTGGGTGACTCCCCTCAGTAGTTCCAATTCCTCTCTATAAAACCATTCTATAAACTGTAATCTCAAGAGAAGAGAACAAACAAACAGCGTACAAAACCAGTAATACATCAACACTCGAAACAGAACAGGTTAGTTAAAGTGAGAGTACAGCAAAGAGGTGGTAGGGAAGATTGTAACTCCGTTGATCATTTCTGAAGATAGATGAAGATCCTGGGAGGGCAAGATGTCCTCCTATCCTCAGAGAAGAACCCTTCACGGTAAGTGTTCAAAGGTCTGTTCTCCCTCTGAGGTGGGTGCTCCCAAAGCAGTTCCCTATCGTCTAGGTGAGATTGGATCTTGGTCTCCTACAACATGCTGAAGCACTCTTCAACCAAATGCTGCATCTGCCAATGCCTAAATATGTAAATGATAGTGTTTTATGAAGGTGGCTGATGATGACCACGTGGCCGCCTTGCAAATGTCTTCTATTGAAACATTTCTCCTGAGAGCTGCATTTGTAGCTGCGCTCCTAGCCGAATGAGCCATAACTCCAGACAGGATTTCCAGTTTGAGAGCCCTGGATGCTTCTCCGATGCACAACTTGATACTATAAGCAATAGCAGGTGGCCCAACCTGGGTTGAGAGATGTTGACAAAAAGAGAGTCCGTTTGATGTATCATCTCAATCCTAATTATGTACATCTTAAGGGCCCACCTCACATCAAGGTTGTGCCACTCACGCTCCTTTGGATATTTTGGCTTTGGGCGAAAAGACGGAAGGTTGATCTCTTGAGATCTATGGAAACTGGAGTATGCCTTGGGTAAGAACGTCGAGTCCATTCTCAGGACCACCTTGTCCTCGTGGAAGATGCACAAGTCAGGCCGTATAGACAAGGCACTCATCGCCGTGATGTGACGCGCTGACATTATTGCCACAAGGAAGACGGTTTTAAGCTTCAGCCATCGCAGAGGGATGTCCTTAATTAGCTCAAATGGTGGCTTTGTTAGAGCCAAGAGTACCACTTTTAAGTGCCAGGTCGGGAACCAATGTACCATAGGGGGATTCAGCAATGACATGTCTCGGAGGAACCTCCAGACATGTGGGTGAAAAGTGAGAGGTACCCCGTCTACTGCCATAATGACTGAACCAATGGCTGCGATCTGTTTCTTCAACATTGCTGGTCGTAGCCCTTTATCCAGACCCTCCTGTACAAAGCCCAGGATAGAGTTCAGGGATGGTTGAAGCAAAGTTACTTTCTTGCATCTGCACCACCGGTTAAAGGCTTTCCAAGAAGAATTGTAGATTCCAATGGTAGACCTTTTTCTAGAGGCCAACAGGGTATTTATGATCTCTGGAGGGTAGCCTTCACGCTGGAAATAGCTCCGTTCAATTTCCATCCGGTCAGAGACCACAACTCTGGAGATGGATGCCATATGGGGCCCTGTTGCAATGGATCTGGCTGAACTGGAAGCCTGAGAGGAGGAACAACCAACATAAGCTGTAGAGTTGTAAACCATGGTCTTCTTGGCCACCATGGCGTGATTAGAATTATGCTCGCTCTCTGCTCTTGTATCTTCCACAGAAGCTTGGGAATCATCGGTAGAGGGAGGGAGGCGTATAGGAGACCCTTTGACCATTAAGCAGTGAGGACGTCCGTGCCCTCTCTCGAGGATGGAAGAATCTGGAAAAGAACCTCGGAACCTGATTGTTCAGATGTGACGCAAACAGGTCCACCTTCGAGGTCCCAAAATGTGCTGACGCTAGTAGAAACACCTCCCTCTTGAGGGACCATTCTCCAGGGTGAAGGGACTCCCTGCTCAGCCAATCGGCGTGAATGTTGTGTATTCCCCTGATGTGTTCTGCTTGAATTGATTTGAGAATGTATTCTGCCCAACAGATGATCTTGTTAGCTTCTCAATGTAGCCAAGAGGACCTGGTTCCCTCTTGCTTGTTTATATAGGTCTTTGCGGCAATATTGTCTGTGTGTATCAAAATATGGCTGTGCACGATCGGATCACTGAAGTGCCTTAGAGCTAGAAAGATAGCCCGCAACTCTAGTACATTGATAGGAAGCCTCCTTTCCCTGTCAGACTATTTGCCCTGGGCAGGGTTGCCCTCTAGCGTGGCTCCCCAGGTGACCAGGGTGGCATCCATGAAGATCTGAGTGAGATGAGGAGAGAGGAAACTCTTGCCCTGACCAAGGTTGGTATCGACTGTCCACCACCGTAGGCTCTCCTTGACTGACCGCGGGACTTGCACCTTGATGTTCACCTTTTGTGCAACTTGAGACTGGAAAGGTCACAACAGCGACTGTAGTGGTCTGGTGTGAAAACACCCCCAATAAATGGCTTCTGAGTTCGCCACCAGCAGTTCCATGAATTTGGACAGATCCATTAGCAATGACAAAGGTTGTCTGATTATGTCTGAAACTAGGCATTTGCTATTGGTTCTCTTCTCTTTGGGAAAGAAGCAGCAGCCTTCCTTTGTTTCTATCATTAGTCCCAGGTGTTCCAGGCACTGTGACGGCTGTCAGGAGCATTTGGACCCATTAATTAAGAATCCATGCTTCTCTAGGAATTGAATCGTAAACATTGTCTCCTTGATAGAGGTCTCTGTAGACTGATCTTATTAAGATACTGTACAAGTATGGATGCAGATGGAGACCCATTTCCCTGAGCCTGACTACTGGTACCATGAGAAGCTTGGTTAAGACTCTCAGAGCCGTTGCTAGGCTGAGGGGCATCGCTCTGAATTGAAGGTGAATGTCCTTTACATAGAATCTGAGGAATTTCCGGTGGGCAGGTGCAATGGGCACATGCAGGTACGCCTCTGTCAGATCTATTGATGTCAAGAACTCCTCCTGCTGCAAAGTTTCTGTGATGGAACAAAAAGTTTCCATCCAGAAATGTCTCAGTTTGATAAATTGGTTCATGTACTTTAGGTCCAGTACGGATCTCCAGTCCCCATTCCTCTTGGGGACTGTGAAGAATATTGAGTAAACGCCTTGTCCCCTTTCACATTGAGGGACAGGTTCGACAGCTCCTATTTCTAGTAGATGTTGAATGGCTTGTATAGTGATAGACCGTCTGTGTGGGTCTTTCTTGAGAGGGGAAACTATGAACTGCTCAGGTGGAAAGGAAATGAATTCAATCGAGTAGCCATTGGAGACTACTTTCAATGCCCAGGCGTCTGCCTTGGACTCCACCCATGTTTGTTGAAATAGGAGCAGTCTTCCCCCCACCAGAGCACCTTGTGAGTCAGGGCTTCTGCCCTTTGTCCGAGTCTTGCCTGCCACCGCGGTGTCTTTGTTGTCTGCTGAATTTGGATTGAAAATGGAAGATTTATATGCACTTACCGTGAAGCTTCCTTTCTCTGTGGTCTGGGAGTGGGTCAGTCTTGACTGATGGGAAGTAACTCCTCCTGTTTCAGGGTAGGTCGAATCAGACAATCCCTTAGGGGAGGGCTCTTCCCTGGCGCACCAGTTGTTTTCCCAAGCCCTGTAACTCTGCTGCTTTCGAGCCATCTTTCCACGACTCTTCTTCAGTCTGCCCAACAGAACTTTAACACTAACACAATATTTAACCATTAAACAACAATCCATAACCTTTAACCTGGGTGGGTTAGACTGACCCACTCCCAGACCACAGAGAAAGGAAGCTTCACGGTAAGTGCATATAAATCTTCCATTCTCCTGTGAACTGGGAGTGGGTCAGTCTTGACTGATGGGATATACGTCTAGCAGTACCCCATAGGTCCAATTAGTTCACAGAGCGTGCTGAAGCACCCTCCTTCCGAACGCCACCCTCAGCAGATGCTAACTTGTCTACCTTGTAGTGTTTAGTGAAGGTATGTACAGACTTCCATGTGGCCACCCTACAGATTCTATCTAGGGACAGACAAGCCCTATACGCTGCTGATGTAGCTGCCCCTCTCAAAGAGCGGGCCGTAATACCCTCTGGAGGTGTCAGCTGTCTAGTCTTATACGCTACTGTAATGCAGTCTCTGATCTACCTACTCAGAGTGGTGGTAGTCACCTTATCCCCTAGTGAGCTCTTCCTAAAAGAGATGAACATATTTTCAACCTTGCAAATAGATCTTAGTCCTATCTATGTAGTAACTTAGAGCCCATTTTACATCTAGCTTATGCCATTCCCTTTCTTTGTCATGTTTGGGATTGTTACAGAAAGAAGGTAGTACAATATCCTCTCCCCTATGAAAAATCGAATTCACCTTTGGAATGAAGGTGGGATCAGGTCTGAGTACTACCCTATCGTTATAAAAACGCATAACTCTGCATTTATCGACAAAGCCCCTATTTCTGAGACCCTTCTCGCTGAGGTAATTCCCACTAGGAACAAGGTTTTAAGAGTCAACTCCTTGAGTGGGCAAGTTGCCATAGGTTCAAAAGTTTCACCGGTGAGTGCCTTTAGTACCACAATTAAGTTACAAGTCAGAAATCAATGGACCTGTGGAGGATTAATGAGCATGGTTCCCCTAAAATATTTCTTGATGTGTGGGTGTCTGGTAAGTGATATTCCTTTATTAGACCCCCTGATAGCAGATATGGCTGCTGTCTGTCTCTTTAAGGTACTGGTGCTAAGTCCCTTATCCAATCCCTCCTGAAAGAACAGAAGAATTCCCTTCACTGACGCTATTAAAGGTTCAGTGTCCCTCTTCTTACACCAGCTGTGAAACGTTTGCCATGTTTTACTATAGCTCTTACTTGTAGACCCCTTCCTTGAGGCCAACATAGTAGCTATCACCCTGTCTGTATATCCTAATTTTGACAGCTGCTTGCGCTCAATCTCCAGGCAGTTAACTTCAAGGACGCCGGGTCTGGATGCAATATCTTCCCTTGCGACAGGAGGTTCATTTGCTGTGGTAGATTCTATGGTTCCGACCTCGAGAGCCGTTTCAATTCCTGAAACCAAGGCCTTCTCGGCCAGAATGGTGCAGTCAATATTACTTCCGCTCGTTGTTGTATAATCTTTTGCAGTACTCTGTTCAGGATCCTTACTGGGGGAAACACATAGAGAAGAACATGGGGCGAGTCTTCGTTTAGTGCATCCATGCCGATCGCCCCTTGTTCCTTTTGTCTGGCAGTTGTGTGTTCCTTGCTGTGGCGAACAGATCCACTTCTGGTTACCTATATTTCTGGCACACCTGTAAGAAAACCATCCAGTGTCCACTCCGCCTGGTCCATTCTGTTTCTGCTCAGCCAGTCTGTAACCATGTTCCGCACACCAGTTACATGTATTGCCTTGATAGATCTGACGTTCTGCTCTGCCCAGAGCATGATCTCTCTTGCCTCCTGGTTCAGTTTTCTGTATCTGTTTCTGCCTTGTCTGTTCACGTATGCTTTTGCGGTCGTGTTGTCTGTTTGGATTAATACGTGGTGATCTATCAGTACATCCTGAAGTTTCCATAAGCCCTTCTTGATGGCCCTCAATCCCAAACAGTTTATACTGTCTTCTCTTTCCTGTGCCAGCCATTCACCTTGGGTCATTTTGCCCTTTGCGTGTGCTCCCCATCCTGTCTGACTTGCATCTGTAGTCATCACTATCCTTACAGGTTCCCTGAGAGGAACCCCCTCTTTGAACCTGTTCGGTGTCAGCCACCAGTTCAGTTCTTCCTTCAGTGACTCTGGGATCCGTACACGTCTGTGTCCTTTGTTCGCTATGATCCTTTCAAAGGGTCACAACAGACTCTGCAGAGGACGGGTGTGGAACCTGGACCACATTAGGGTGTCCTGGCAGGATACCATCATCCCTAGTAACTTGGCTAGCTGCAGGACTTCCACCTCTGTGTCTCTCTGAATCGTCCTTATCAGGGACACGATCTTTTGTCGTCTCTCTTCCGAGATGAAGGTCTTGTCCTTGATTGTATCTATCATCACTCCGAAGTGGTTTATTCTCTATGTACCAGGCACAGGCAGCTTTTCTCCCTGTTGATCACAAACCCGTAACTCTCCAGACAGTTTATGGTCGTTTGAATTGCTGTCACCCCCATCACTGAAGTGGGGGCCTTTATCAGGATATCATCCAGATATGGAAAAAGAGCAATTCCCTGCAGTCTGCGGGAGGCTATCAGAGTCACTAACACCTTTGTGAAAACCCTGGGCGAGGACTTGAGCCTGAAGGGTAGTGACTTGTACTGAACGTGGTCCCCATTGTATATGAAGTGCAGGTACCTTCTATGTGTTTCCCTGATAGGAATATGCAGATAGGCCTCCGAGTGATCTATGGAGGCTAGAAAGTCCCCTTTCTGTACGGCCCCCGTGATTGACCTCAGTGTCTACATCTTGAATTTGCATGATGTGATGAACTGATTCAGCCAGCGCAGATCCAAGATTGCTCTGACATCCCCATTTTTCTTCGGTACAACGAAGAATACAGAGTACACTCCCTTGTTCCAGTAAGTTGTCAGTACTGGCCCTATGGCTCTTATAGCTAGAAGGTGTTGAATCACCTCGCTTATCTGTAGATGCTTTGTGTTCATGGGGTTCTTTTGTATGTGAACAACACAGTTTGGGGGTCTGTACTGAAATTCCAGAGAGTAGCCCTTGGATACTGTTTCCAAGGCCCACTTGTTTGTGATTGTTACTTGCCACTGGTTCAAGAATTCTTGTAGTTGACCCCCGATTTGCGTGACAGGTGGTTGACAATAGTCATGCTTGATAGGCCTTCTTCTGTCCCTTAAATTGTTGACTAGTTTTATGAAAAGTAAAGGGCCTGTTGTCACTCCTGGGTTTGGTTTGCCATCTGTTCTTGTAAGTTCTAGAGGTGCTTTGTCTGATAGGGCGTTTAGAATCATGAAAGGAATGTCTATCTCTTGCTTTAAAGTCCCTTTTCTTAGATGGAAGAACCCTCTTCTTCTCCACATCCTCCACCAGATATCTATCTAGGGCTTCTCCAAACAGTTTGGCCTGGGTGAATGGGATTGCAGCCACCTTACTCCATGCTGGGGGGTCCACATCCCAGTTTCTTAGCCAGGTGTTTCTTCTTGCCACTACATTAAAGCCCATCGCCCTTGAGGACATTTGTAATTCATCAAGTGTAGCATCCGCTGCAAAGGCCACCGCTAGGGCTATTTTCTTGACCTCGTTCTTTACTTCCTTCAGCACCTCTCTAACCGCCGCAGCCAGGTTAGATGCCCAGGTGAAAGCTGCCCTGGCAAAGAGAGAGCCACTTGCCAAGGCCGTAAGAGAGGCTGCTGAAGCCTCAACGTTTCTTCGCATAGATTGTTCTATCTTATTATCCGATGGACCGTCGGCCATTCCTTCCTCATCCATTGGAAGTACTGATGTAGTAGCCAGGCTAGTGACAGGATCGTCTACTACCGGCAGCCAGATCTTCCTGGTAGCTTCCGGAACTAAGGAGTAAAACTTATTAAACATGGATTGGTACACCTTAGGCTTAGCTGGGTTTTCCCATTCTGCTTTTAAGATGCTGTGAAAAATAGCAGGCAGGGTCACTCCAGAGTGAGAATTCCCCATCTTAGGAAGAGCCTTCTCTAAGCCCTGAGGAAAGGCAGGGTCAAGTTCCTCTTTCCCTGTGTTTGTCTGAGCAATTTCCAATGTCTTCAGGACCTTGGGAAGCAATATGGCATAAACCTCCTGTGAGAAAAGTCTGGTTTGAATAACACCACCAGTTTCCTCTTGTTCATCAGAAAACTCCCATTCCTAACTTCTAGAGTGTTGTTCTGAGATCTCTGATTCCAACTGGGGTTGCTCTGAGTCTCCATCAAAGTAATCCTCTCTATGCTTACGTCTCTTGGCTCTGGCGGGAGCAGAAGGATGGTGGGTTCTAGTTCTCTTACTAGGCCCAGGTGTTGGTTCTCCCTTTTTGTCTGCTACTTGACTCTTAAGCATGTCCATGACTCCTTTAAGCCCTTTGTCAAGTTCCATCTTGATCCAAGCTAAAAAGTTGTCTTTAGCCTCTGTTCCCGAAAGATCTAGCTGGCCACCCTCCTGGCCCCGTCTGCAGCGGCCTTGAGACGAATGAGTAGAGGCAGGAGAACTGAATAGGTCTAGGCCTTCAACCATCTCTGCTGCATAAGTAGGCCCCTCCATTCCTGCTTTGGCCGCCATTCCCACCAGGTGCTTTTTCCCGCCTAAAGGGGAAAAGGGAGGGGGGAGGGGGAGGGAGAAGACCGAGAGAATACAAGGGGCCTAATCAGGACAAGTATCTATGTCCTTCCGAATGGCCAAGACTTCCCCTGTATTGCTTCTACACGTGAGTAAGCCCCCTCCTCACCCAGGGCCCCAAGGGTTGCCTATCGGGCTTCTGTAGGGCTCGATGGCCTTCTTGTTGCTGCTGCCGAAGGCATGCTTCGGGAGCAATCTCTCACTCTCTCTCTCTATGTGGCCGCGGCATTCCTCTCACTGATGCCATCCGTCGCTTGGGTTTTCCCCCGTCGCAGCCGCTCACCGTGTTGCAGAGAACGGCATCCCTTTTGTGCCAGGAGCACCATTGCTGCTGCTGCCGCACCTCAGCGCTGGCCTTGCTGCCCGTTCGTGTGCCTCTCCTCCGAGTACAGCCGACGGTTTCCTTGCGCTGATTGTTGCCTCTGCCACTGTTGAGGCTGATGGGGGGGGGGTTGGGGTGGAGAGACAAGCCCTTTTCCCCTGAGGCCTTCCTTGTCTCAATTGCCGCTTCTTCCTTTTTTTAGTTAGGGATTGTTGCTCAGAGGAGCAAAGCGATTCGACTCCCTGCTAGAGCAGGGCCCATAAAAAACTGGCACGCCAGAGAAGAACCCTCCCCTAAGGGATCATCTGATTCGTCCGACCCTGAAACAGAGGAGCTACTTCCCATCAGTCAAGACTGACCCACTCCCAGTCCACAGGAGAATTGCCCCTCCGTGACTGTGTTTTAGGCAGGGTCCAGCCGTATTTGTGGTCCTGTCAGTTCCTGGGCAATGTATGGTGAGATCTGAAAGGTTGGTACCTAAACAATCGTCTCTCTGGTCTCTTCCAAGACTTCAGAAGTGCCTCTTTTTGTCTTTGATTTCCACCAGGATCTTCTCCAGTTGGTCATAGAAAAGTTTCCTGCCCTGGAAAGGGTAGGACATTAGTATGACTTTGGCTTGGAAGTCAGCTGGCCAGACCTGGAGCCATAAGAGACATCTTGCCGCCGCTGTAGAGGCCATTGTTTTGGAGGTGAAGGATAGAGCATCCAATGTAGCGTCAGCTGTAAAGATGCAGGCTTTAAGTATTCTGTTGGCTCCCTCCAGAAGTCTTTAATTGTTCTCAGGAAGCAGTTGGATTAGCCTCCTAATTCATACCACGGACGCTCTTGATACAATGGACGCTATAGATGAGGCCTTGATAGAGACAGCCATTGCTTCATGTGCTCTCTTTAGGACTGTCTCGCCCTTCTTGTCCAGGCCGTCTCTGATTGTGCCTTTTCCGTCCTCTGAGAGGAGGCCCTGGGACTGAAGGGCTGCTACTAGTGCATCAACGACAGGAGCCTGTGCTCACTGGCAAAGTTAGGCAAAACATACAATTTCTTAATAGCGTTGGGCACTTGTTTGCATGCAGCTGGCATTGACCATTCTGCTTTTAGCTGACGCTCGAAGTATTCAGGGAATGTGAAAACCCTAGCCCTGTTCTCTGACCTGGGAAAAAACTCCCTGTTCCCTTTGGGCCTAGGCTTAGGTCCCTCTGGTTTGGCATCTTCCTCCTCCCCAGTTCCAGTCTCTTTCAGGTCCAGAGCTGAAAGAGTCTCTGCCAATAGGTATTGATAGTCCTCAACCTGGAAAAGTCTATTGGACTGTTCAGGAATGGCAGATTCTAGTTCCTGCTCTTCCTCTGACAGAAACTCCCCCTCCTCAGATTCCTCACTGGGTGATGGATCCAACCATCTAGAGGACTTTTTGAGAGTCTTACTCTGGGAATGTTTCCTAGCTGCCTTAGTGGGCCATGGACCACCCTGGCTGCAACATCCCTGAGAGATTCCAGGCAGATTGGTATAAGGAGAGAGAGGAGGCGCAGAATCATCTGGTTGGCAGAGAGACCAGAATTCCTCCCGTAATGACTTCTAATTGCGCCCAAAATTTCTGGGGACAAAATAGAGAAGGAAGCACTTACATGATCTTCTGCAGTGCGTTTGCTGGGGCCCTGCACCGTGGTTACCTGTATTTGCCACGTTTCTCCCGCTGGGAGACTGGCAAGCTCGGCATTGCAATTTGGCAGGAAATCGCCTGCTGCAGCTGTTCCCGGCGGAATTGGGTCCCGCGCAGCCACACTCTTCCAGTTGGTTGGCACTGACACACGGCTTTGTCTGGCTCCTTCTGCAACAGTCAGGGCCATTTTTTAGCAGGCTGTCTCTTCTCCAGAGGCACTCCTTCACCAGGGGGCCGAGCAAGCTTTTGAGGCAAGTTGGAGCCAGCTGGGCATGTTCTGGCCGCCGGAAGAATGGCTCGTGGGAAGCAGCCCTCAGCCCTTTCCATAAAGGAATCCTTGGAGTCCAATGACTCCTTTGATACCATCTGTCCCTTTTTGCGAAGGAGAAGGAGCTCCTCTTGACAGGACAGAACAGAGAAAAGAGGAAGAAATGGGAGTAAGGAAAATAGGATGAGAGGTAGAAATACGTAGATCAAAGGTAGCAGAGCTAGCCTACTGAGTACTGCTCTCCCTTGAGGCAGGAAAAGAACTGAGGAGTGAAAGGGTGGTCCCACACACCAAAGGAAGAGGAAGAAAGTTCAACTTCCTGCCTCCCCGACTGGATGGTGGCAATCACCCAAGATGTCCTCCACCTCAGAGTGAGAACTGCTTTTTATTTATATATTTGGACTTTATCAAAACTTTCACCCCCCCATTTAATAAGTGTCTCTTAGCTGAGAACAGGTAGAAGGGGAGAGGGAAAGTCAAACGCTTTCTAAGCCACACTGGAGCTTTAGTCATGTAGATATGGCCAGAAGACTTTCTGCTAAAAGCTTACCCTTTCAGGTATTGGGGGGGGGGGGGAACAGAGACGTGGAGAACTAAACTGCCAGAAAGGTTTCTTCCTGGAACTCTCAGAAAAAGCCTCTCTGACCTACCCAGTGAGTGGGCAAAGGGAGAAAATAAAACTTCCTGGCACAGGGAGGAGGGTCTCTTTGGCTGATTCGAACAGGAAACTGAAGGAGCTGGGACCTGTCTCCTTGCAAGTTGCTGCTATTAGTCATGTGGAGGGCTGAGAGGCCTAAGCCAGAACTGTAAGGTATGAGGACTTCTAAGTAAATTGGAACCTTCTAAGACAAGAGAGCCTGCCTTACCAAACAATCTAAATTAGGCATGTATGAGGGGAGGGGGGGAATTGCAGTTTTGCCCATTCTTTTGAGTTCCCGTGCTTTGGTGCTGAACTTAAAAGTGTGAACTTTTTTTATTTAATAAATGCTTTTTAAATTCTTAAATGCTGGTAGCTGCTCTCTGTATGACAAACTCCCACTGGTTAACCCCACTATCTAGAACAAGTACCACTGGAAGGGGGTGGCCCATTGGCAATTGGCTGTACTTGTGCACCAGTGGTGCACCAGTGATACAGAAGTGCAGTAAATAATCCTTGTGGTAACCAGGCACTAGATAGCAGGAGACTGGCACAAGGCAGGCTCAGAGTGGTGAGCCTGTCCAGGGGAGTAGGGAGTCTTGGTACTCCCCGTGAGCAGTTCCTACAAAGGTCAAATGGTGGCAGTACATACAAGAGAGAAGTAGTAAAAGCACCTCTGAGGTTTGGAGAAGGCACCATGGGGTGGCATGTGCCAGGCAGAGACTTGGACTGTCATTGGTTAACCCCAGACACCCCAGAAGGCAAGAATGGTCAGAGGGGCTGTTCCATCACAGCTACTTATTTAGTAACTTGAACAGACAGGATGGAACAATCACTGTATTATAGTTTACTCACTCTTTATGTGAGCATCAGCAGAACAGACCTTTGGACACTTACCGTGACACTTCCTTCTCCTCTGAGGAAAGAAGAACATCTTGGGTGATTCCCACTGTCCAATCAGGGAGGCAGGAACTAATTTTCTTCCTCTTCCTGTCTGGTATGTGGGACACCCTCTCACTTCAGTTCAGGTGACTCCACAAAGTAGTAACATTGAATTTATCATTCAGCAACTGTCAATACTGAGAGAAAAGACTCCTGTTGTGTTAACATATACTGTAAATAAAGCATAACCCAGAGGAGGTAGAAAAATGAGGCAGCAGAGTAGAGGAGGATGAAGACCCGGGGGGGGAGGGCAAGATATCCTCAGAGGAGAAGGACCCTTCATGGTAAGTGTCCAAAGGTCTGTTCTCCCTCTGAGGTGGAGGACATCTTGGGTGCTTCCAAAGCAGTTTCTACTTTCTGGGTGGGATGTGGTCTTTGTCCGAGATCATGCGCTGCAGTACTTTTCTACCACAGATGGTGTCCGCAGAATAATATAGACTTAACTTGTAGCGTCTCACCAAGGTCAAGCTCAATGACCATGTTGCTGCCTTGCAGACTTCTTCTACAGAAGTGTTCCTCTATAATGCTTCATTGGTAGCATTGCTCCTCTGCATTGGTAGCACTGCTCCTCACAGAATGAGCTGTATTCCATTAGGAACCTCTACGATGAGACCTTTGTGAGCTTTGATAGTGTATGTTTTGTTATTGGCACCTACGGCTACTGAAGGCATTTTCTTCCCCAAATTGAGGGGAGATATATTGATGAACACTACCTCCAACTTTCTGATTTGTACTGTTTGGGGCAGATAGGCCTTGAGCTTCATTCTGACGTCTAGGTTCTGTTAGAGCTTCTCCCTAGTATATTTAGGGTAGAGGTAGAAATATGGTAGCCTTATCTCTTGCAACCTATGGAATTTGGAATAGACTTTTGGAAGAAAGGTGGGCACAGTATGAAGTATCACCTTATCGTTGTGAAAGATAAGAGTTCATGTCTGACTGATGGTGCACTTAGGTCTGAGATTCTTCTGGCAAATGTGACCACAATAAGGAAGATGGTCTTCATTCTCAGCCTTCTCAGGGGAACATCCTTGACCAGTCCAAATGGATGTTTGGTCAGAGCTGTGTAAAATATCCAGTGCTTTCCTCCTGCCCCACTGAGTGAGGGCTGTCTAAAAGGAATTGAAAATTTTGACTGTGAACTGTTTTCTGGATGCCAGGAGAGTGTCAGCCACCTCTCCGGAATATCCCTAACTTAGGAAGATTTTCCTATTTCCACACAGTTAAGTAGAGTGAGTTTAAATGAGAGTGCCAAATCATTCCCTGCTGTAATGTGACTGGAGAGGTTGGTAGGATGAGGGGTAGAGATATCACCATCTGTTGGAGTGTGGAAAAGCACAGTCTGCGGGCCACCAAGAGGCAATCACTTTGCTCCCTGTTACTTGATTCTTCTCAGGAGTTTGGGTATTACTGGTAAGGATAGTAATGTGTCGAGGAGGCCTAATGGCCACTGTGATGTCAGGGCATCGGCTTGTGAGTGGAACAAACCTTGTCATGTATCTTGGTAGTTGATGGTTGTGTTGGGATGTAAACAGGTCCATGAAAGGTGTTGCTAAGTTCAATGTTATCCATTAGATGAGATCTTTCGTAACGGACTATTCCACTTGCTGAATGGTCTACCTGCTCAGCCAGTCTGCCTGGACATTGGATATGCCTTTGATCCTTTCAGGTAAGTATCCTTGTCGCCTCCTTGTGCTACCTTGAGATCTTGTATCCCCCCTGCTTGTTTACATATGTCTTGTCTGCGACCTTGCCCATACAGATCAGGATGTGTGAGTTCAGTATCTGATCTCTGAACTGGAACAAGGCCAGACAAATCGCTCACATTTCCAAGACACTGATAGGAAGACGTGCCTAACCTGTGATGCTTGCGTCTGTATTTGTTGTTCTCAAGGGATCATGGATCTTTTGATCTGAAGTGGTACCTGAATGGGAAGATCTGTCATCTCCATGAACTGTTATTAATAAGATCTGAGAAAGGTCTGAAGCGGTCTTGCATGTAGACGACGCCAAGGTATCGCCTTGTTGCTGGCCACTAGCAAACCCATCAGTTTGGGTAGTGTCGTGAGAAGTGATTTTCACTCTCATGACAGTCTCGGCCAGCTGTTTGGTCTTCCTTACCTCTCCTTTGGTGAGGGATAGACAACACTTTTTTGATGATCATACCCAGGTGTCCCAGCTTGTAAGAACTGAATGGTGAACTGAGTGTCGTTGTGAGATTTTTCTTTTGAACGTGATCTAATCAGGAGATTGTCTGGGTGCAAATGAACATGAATACCACTCTCTCCGAGACATACGATGGGGTTGATCAGTTTTGTGAACACTCTTGGCACGACAGACATGCCCGAAAGGGATGGCTCAGAACTGCCAATTGATTTTTTTTTCCGTGCAAAATCTTAGGTATTGCTGATGGGCTGTCAAAATTGGTACATGGAGGTATGCTTCTGTGAGATCTGTAGATGTCATGTATTCTTCTGGTTGAATGACCTCTGCGACTGAGCGCAGAGTTTTCATTCAGAAGCAACTTGATAAACTTATTAAAAAGTTGAGGTCTAACAACGCCCTCCAGTCCCCACTCTTTTTAGGGACTACGAAGAAGGTTGAGCAGACTCCCCCCGTCCTCTTTCGTTGTGGGGAACATGCTCCACAGCTTGAATGCCCAGGTGTTGGATTACAGTTTGAGTTAAGATTTCGCGCAAGGGAGAGATGACAAAATGTTCTGGTGGGTAGCTTTCAAATTGTACGGATTTGCCTTGTGAGACAATTTCTAAGGTCCAGCTGTCAGCCTGCATGTCAACTCAGGCTTGATCGAAAGGAGTACTTGGCCTCTCACAGGGATGGTGTGTGAGACCTGTCTTAGAGAGCTTAGTATCAAGGTCGGATTTCTTTCCACATGTGAATAACTGTCTGTTTGATCTTGGGACAAAGTAAGCATTATCCTCACAATACAGCTGGGGAGGTGGGCCTGAGAGGAATGGTTTACCCAAGGCCACGTGGTAAGTTCATGGCAGTAATGAGATCTGAACCAGCTGAGAACTGCAACACAGTTCAGTTACTTAATCACTATACTACAAGTGGGTTCTTGAAAGGACCCCCTTCTTACTAAAGGAATATCTAGATTAACCCCAGGATGGTCACTTGGAATCCTGTCTGGACCTTAGTAGATCATGTTGTGAATAAAATGCCTGAGGGCCAAGGGATCACCTCTCAGATTGTTTGAGTGTTTTTGTTTTGGCAACACTTTCTTTTGTCCTGGGTGTCAACCCAGATCTTTCCCAGGGCATCCCCAAACAGCTTGTCTCTCCGAAAGTGGTAAGCCAGGATGGTAGTTTAGAGTGTAAAACTGCTGGCCAAGTTCTTAGTCAAGGGTGCCTACTTGTTACTGCTGCCGAGACCATAGCCCTGGAAGAAAAGGTAACTGCATCCAGGATGGTGTCTGCCTTGAAGGTACTGGCCTTTAAAATTCTGTTTGCCCCTTCAAGGGGGGCATCTAGTGTTGTATGGGAGAAGTGGGATCAGTTTTCTGATCCATACTCCTGATGCTCTGGAGGCAGTGGAGGCAATGGCTGTAGCCCTTATAGTCATGGCCATAGCCTTGTGAGCTCTCTTCAGCATGACCTCTCTCCTTGTCTAAGATGTCTCCAACTGATCCTTGCTCATCCTCTGACAAGAGCCCAGATGACTGAAGTGTAGCCACTGGAGTGTCGATCACAGGTACCTACAACATCGCATAGCAAAGAAAGTTAGTGAGTACAGGGGTTTTTTTTAAACCACATTAGGGAATTGCTTATTGGCTGATGGTTTAGACCACTCAGCCTTGAGCTGTCTCCTAAAATATTCTGAAAATGGGAGGACTTTTTCTGGGGAACCTTCCCTAGGAAGAGACTCTAGTTTTCCTGGGGTCTGGATTAGTATCCCCTGTCTAAGGGCCAAGCTACACATGACGAATGACACTTGAACGGCAAGTGGATTGAGTGGAGGGCAAGTGAACAGGGAGAAATACACTTGGTGTTCAAGTGTCATTCGTCATGTGTAGCTTGGCCCTAAGAGTCCTCCTCTCCCGAGGGTAATTCCTGCAGCCCTAAGGCTGAGAATGTCTAGATAGTAAATACTGGTAGACCTCAGATTCAGACAGCTGGGCTGACTGTTCTGGCAGGGATATTTCTTCCTCCTCCACATCTGAAGGAATTCCTCCTTCTCCTTGCCATTAAAGATGCTCTCTGAGGGCGATCCCCCTACTCAGTGGGGATCGGCCCCTTGGATACTCACCGAGAAGGGTCCTTCTCCTCTGAGGAAAGGAGGACATCTTGGGTGTTTCCCACCATCCAATCGGGGAGGCAGGAAGTTAAACTTTCTTCCTCTTCCTTTGGTGTGTGGGACCACCCTCTCTCCTCAGTTCGGGTGATTCCCCTCAGCAGTATTCCCTCACTCTATTCCTAAACTGTCGGAATAAAAAACTGTCTCTCTCAAGATGGAGAGGAGAACACAGTCAGCAGAAGAACACATCAACTAACAACCACAAACAGTCGACCACTAGTCGAACCAGAAGAACACAACAGTGTAAACACAACTGAACTGTAGAAGAACATATAGAGTACAACACACTGTACTGACACAGAACTTGCGAGGATCCTGGGAGGGCAAGATGTCCTCCTTTCCTCAGAGGAGAAGGACCCTTCTCGGTGAGTATCCAAGGGGCCGTTCTCCCTCTGAGGCGGAGGACATCTTGGGTGCTCCCAAAGCAGTTCCCTATGTCCTGGGTGGGATGGATCCTTCGTCCTCTACTACGTGTTGAAGTACTCTACGTCCGAAGGCAGCATCAGCCGAAGCATACGTGTGCAGGTGGTAGTGCTTGATAAAGGTAGAAGACGAAGACCACGTCGCGGCCTTGCATATGTCCTCTAATGAAGCATTTTTTCTTAGAGCTGCGTTAGTAGCTGCGCTTCTTGCCGAATGTGCCGTAATCCCCGACGGCACGTCTATCTTCATGGCTTTATACGCCTCCTGAATGCATGACTTTATACTGTAGGCAATAGCGGCAGACGACATGCGGTGGCCCATCTTAGGATGCGAGATGTTAACAAAAAGAGAGTCGGATTGACGTAACGACTCAGTCCTGATTATGTACGCCTTGAGGGCCCGTCTCACATCAAGGTTATGCCATTCCCTCTCCTTCGAATGTGTGGGATTCGGACAGAAGGATGGAAGATTAATCTCCTGGGATCTATGGAATCTTGAGTATGCCTTGGGTACGAAGGCAGGGTCCGTCCGTAGGACCACCTTGTCCTTATGAAAAATACACAGTTCCGGTCGGATTGATAAGGCGCCCATTTCTGAGATACGGCGCGCCGAAGTAATGGCCACGAGGAAGATGGTCTTCAGCTTCAGCCATCGCAACGTAATGTCTCTAATGGGCTCAAATGGAGGTCTCATGAGAGCGGACAACACCACGTTCAGGCGCCAAGTCGGGAACCTATGCACTGTTGGCGGGTTCAGCAGAGTAGCCCCTCTAAGAAACCTTTGAACGTGCGGATGTGAAGCCAGCGGGATCCCGTCTAGCGCCGGTAGTACTGTACCTATGGCAGCGACCTGTTTCTTCAATGTAGCAGGACGTAGTCCTCTATCCAGCCCTTCCTGTAGAAAACCCAACACAGTAGTTTTGGAAGGCTGAGTAGGGTCCAATTTCTTACGCCGACACCAGCGAGTGAAGGCTTTCCATGTCGAGTTATAAATTCTAATCGTAGAACTCTTTCTGGATGCCATTAGAGTAGTTATTATTTCTGCAGGGTAGCCTGCTAGCAGGAAGTGTCTCCGCTCAATTTCCAGCCGGTCAGAGACCACCACGCCGGCTTGGGGTGCCAAATGGGTCCCTGCTGGAGCAAGTCCGGATGAATTGGGAGTTTGAGGGGAGGTGCTATGGACATACGATGTAGAGTGGCAAACCATGGCCTTCTTGGCCACCATGGTGCGATCAATATTATTGTCGCTCGCTGCTCCCTCAACTTTCTCAGGACCTTCGGAATCATTGGTAGCGGTGGAAAGGCGTACAGGAGACCCGTTGGCCACTGAGAATGGAGTGCGTCCGTCCCCTCTGCTCGAGGATGATAGTACCGGGACAGGAACCTCGGTAATTGGTTGTTCCGATGGGAGGCGAACAGATCCACCTTCGGATGGCCGAAGTGTTCTGATACCAGTAGAAAGACCTCTCTCTTCAGGGCCCATTCCCCTGGATGAAGAGCTTCTCGGCTCAGCCAGTCTGCCTGGACGTTGAGGACTCCCCTGATGTGCTCTGCCTGGAGTGATTGTAGGTTGAGTTCTGCCCAGCCGATGATCTTGTTGGCTTCTCGTTGTAGGCGTGAGGACTTGGTTCCTCCTTGTTTGTTGATATACGCCTTCGCAGAAATATTGTCCGTTCGTATCAGGACATGGCTGTGGTCTATCCGGTCTCTGAAGTGCTTCAAGGCTAGAAGGATCGCCCTCATCTCCAATACGTTGATTGGGAGTTTCCGTTCCGCGTCGGACCATTCCCCCTGCGCTGGCTGTCCCTCCAGCGTCGCTCCCCAACCTAGCAGACTCGCGTCCGTGAAGATCTGGACAAGTCGGGGAGATAGGAAACTCTTGCCCTGGCGTAGGTTGTTCTCTATGGTCCACCATCGCATGCTCTCCCTGACTGACAGAGGGAGCTGTATTTTGAGGGTGGATTTGTGAGCTATTTGTAACTGAAAAGGTCGAAGTGCTGATTGCAGAGGCCGGAGATGATACCGGCCCCAGTAGATGGCTTCTGAATGGGCTACCAGTAGCCCCATTAATTTGGATAGGTCCGTGAGCGATGATGATGGTTGCCTGATTACATCTGAAGCTAAACGGATGAGTTTTGTCCGCTTCTCCTTCGGGAGGAACAGGGAGCCCTCCTTGGTGTCGAGTATAAGTCCCAGGTGCTCCAGTCGTTGTGACGGCTGAAGAGAGCATTTGGTCCTGTTGATTAGAAAGCCGTGCCTCTCCAGAACCTGAATGGTGAACGTTGTGTCCCTGACGGAGGCTTCTCGAGAGGGAGATCTTATCAGAATGTCGTCCAAGTACGGATGCAGCTGGTAGCCCCTCTCCCGGAGCCAGACTATAGGTGTTACCAACAACTTGGTAAATACCCTGGGGGCCGTTGCCAGCCCAAAGGGCATCGCCCTGAACTGCAGGTGAGTGTCCCGTATACAGAATCTTAGGAATCTCCGATGAGCTGGGGCAATCGGTACGTGAAGGTAAGCCTCCGTCAGGTCTATTGATGTTAGAAATTCGTCTTGTTGAAGTGCTTCCGCAATGGACCGAAGAGTTTCCATGCGGAATCTTCTCAATTTGATGAACTTGTTCACGTACTTGAGATCCAGAATGGACCTCCAGTCGCCGTTTCTTTTGGGAACCGTGAAGAAGATTGAGTAGACTCCTTGCCCCTTTTCCTCTTCGGGGACAGGCTCGACGGCTCCTATCTGTAGCAGATGTTGCATGGCCTGAATTGTGATGCTCCTCTTGTGAGGATCTTTCTTGAGTGGTGAGGTGAGGAATCGCTCCGGAGGAAAGGTAGAAAATTCTATTGCATAACCTTTGGAGACAATCTCTAATGCCCAGGCATCCGCCTTGGACTCTACCCAGGTTTGCTGGAACCTGAGCAGCCGTCCCCCCACCGGAGCGTCTTGCGAGTCAGGGCCTCTGCCCTTTGTCCTCGGAGTCCTGCCTGCCACCACGGTGTTGTTGTTTGTTGAATTTTGGGTGAAAAGGACCCCTGCGAGGTTGTGATCGGGGAAGCGTCCAGTTGCGCTTTGGATCTTGTCGGCTTCTCGGCAATGTGTGATGAGATCTAAAGGATTGATACCCGAAGGACCTTCTCTCTGGTCTTTTGAGGGATTTTGGCAGCGCCTTCTTTTTGTCCTTAGTTTCAACCAGGATTTTTTCTAGTTGATCCCCGAAGAGCTTGCCGCCCTGGAAAGGGTAGGACATCAGGATCAGTTTGGCTTGGAGGTCAGCTTGCCAAACCCGAAGCCATAACATGCGTCGTATGGCTGAAGAAGACGCCAATGCCCTGGAGGTCATAGATAGGGAATCCAATGTAGCATCCGCCATAAATGTGCAGGCCTTAAGTATTCTGTTGGCTCCTTCCAGCAGTCTGCTGTTGTTCTGAGGTAGTAACTGGATCAACCTTCTGGTCCACACTACGGCCGCCCGAGAGACCACAGAGGCTATAGCAGAGGCCTTTATGGATGTAGCCATGGCTTCGTGCGCACGCTTAAGAATTGCCTCACCTTTTTTGTCGAGACCGTCTTTAATCATGCCTTGTCCATCCTCAGAGAGGAGACCTTGAGACTGGAGTGCTGCCACTGGTGCATCTATAACCGGTACCTGCAAGAGCTCATCAGCAAAATTAGGCAAGGCATACAGCTTTTTCATGATATTGGGGACCTGCTTGGTGGCTGCTGGTAGTGACCATTCTGCCTTAAGCTGTCTTTCAAAGAAATCGGGAAAAGGGAATACTCTGGGGTTGTTGTCAGCCCTAGGAAAAAATTCCTTGTTCCCCTTTGGTCTTGACTTGGCCCCCCGTGGGGCAGTCTCCTCCTCCTCCCGTTTCTCAGACTCGTTCAGGTCCAGTGCTGATAGCGTTTTGGACAGTAAGTAGCTGTAATCCTCCATTTGGAACAGCCTAATAGACTGATCGGAGGATGTGGAGTCTAGCTCCTGTTCCTCCTCTGAGAGAAAATCCCCCTCCTCAGAGTCCTCGCCTATGGAGGAATCCCCCTCAGCCCATCTAGGTGTTTTACCCTGCAGCTTTTTGGCCGCCTTGGTTGGCCAGACTGTGGGTCGATCAACCGGTCCCTGAGAGGTGCCTGGGACTGCGGCTGGAATGGCAGGGGAGGGCCCCGGGGTCCCGGTTTGGCAGATGGACCAGAGCTCTTTCCTTAGGGACCATCTGATTGCTGCCAGAAAATCCGGGGGAAGATTAGGAGGAGAATCACTTACATGTCCCTCCAGAGTGCCAGAATCGGAGCCAGGCCGCGTCTCTCCAGTCGGGAGGTTGGCAACCGCGGCGGTGCGGTTTGGCGGGAAAGCAGCCGCTGCGGCTCTTCCCGCCGAAACAGGGCTCATAGCAGCTGCGCTCGCTCCTGCGTCTTGGTGTTGTCGTGCAGCTGCTTCCGGCACCGTCTGCGACAGACGGGGCCGTTTTTTGGCGGGCTGTTTCTCCTCAGGCACTCTTCTGCCGGGGGGGGCCGAACAAGCCTCTGAGGCGAGTCGGACCCGGCCGGGCATATTCCCGCCGTCGGAAGGACGGCCTCCGGGGAACAGCCCTCAGCCCTTTCGAGGAAGGAGTCTTCTGAGTCGGATGACTCCCGAGCTTGTCCCTCCATTCTTCTTCGGGCTCCCGAAGAAGCCTTTCCCTCTCTTTCTCTCTCACTCTTTTTTTTTTTTTTAAACAGACAAGGACAAGAGAGAGAAATAACACAGGAGAGGGTAGACAGAAGAGGTTACAGACAAAAAGACACTGTGAAGAAAACGCACAGAAAGAACAGATTGAACAGGGTAGCTAAGCTATCCTAAAGAGCACTGCTCTCCCCTGAGGCAGGAAAAGAACTGAGGAGAGAGGGTGGTCCCACACACCAAAGGAAGAGGAAGAAAGTTTAACTTCCTGCCTCCCCGATTGGATGGTGGGAAACACCCAAGATGTCCTCCGCCTCAGAGGGAGAACCCTGTCTGTTAAACATTACAAGCTGCCTTATTCTGACTCAGACCATTGGTCCATCAAGGTCAGTGTTGTCTACTCAGACTGGCAGCAGGTCTCCAGGGTCTCACGAAGAAGTTTTTTCCATCATCTACCTGATCTTTTTAACTGGAGTTAATGGGGAACAAACCTGGATCCTTCTGCAGGCAAAGCAGAAGTTCTTTCAGTGAGCCTCAGCCTCACTCATGAAGGAAGGAGGAGGTAGACATCACACCACTATTAACTGAGGTTTCAGCCCAGCAGAGATTATATATTTCATCCCTCATGGTTAGTCTTAGGAAATTAAAAGGTTCAAAGACACAGGCAAGTTTGTGCCCTTCATATGTTACCCATCTGACGGGAAGAGTCCTATTGTAAAGGCAGGGCTAGATCTGAAGAGAAAAAGCCTGCTGAGGAATCTCCAGCCAGGAGGCTGTCATGGGCACATTCACTGTGGCGCCAAAGCTGAGGAGATTCCTGGTGTCTTTTCCCACCAAAAGCCTGGGCTGAGGTAACACACCAACTCCAGCTGCAGAGCAGGAGTGCGCAGATGCATCCATCTTCCAATCAGTGCAATGGGCCTTCTGAAACTCTTCCGTGGCTCTGAGGCTGACTTGTAGCCGGGAGACCGCACAAGCAGCAGAGGCATGTTGGTGCTGACTCGTTGCTGGTAGCACGTACAAGCCAGGAGGCATATCGGCACCAGATTCATCAATCCCCATCGCATTCGATGCAAATACTGGGGAGCATTCCTCTCTGTTGTCTAGGAAGCTGTCCTCAGAATCCCTGGCGTCCATCTTGTAGGCGGATGCCCCAAATAGTTGCCATGATCGTCTTAGTAAGCCAGGGACAGTAGTTAGAGACAGGAGAGGACAGCAAAAAGATAGGGAGGAACTATGAAAGTTTTAATTCAACAGAGTTTGAAAGACAAAGGAAATATTAAAGGAAGAGAAGAGCAAAGGAGTAGGAATGGGAAAGTGAAAATGAAACTGAAGTCCTAATAAGAAAGTAGCAGATCTAGTCTGCTACTAGACTGCTCTCCCTGGAGGCAGGAACAGAACTGAAGAGAGAGGGTGTCCCACATGCCAGACAGGAAGAGGAAGAAAATTAGTTCCTGCCTTCCTGATTGGATGGTGGGAATCACCCAAGATGTCCTCCACCTCAGAGGGAGGACACACTAAGGAATGTGCACTTCAGTATTTCCAGTTTAAAAATGTACCCTGAATGTGTTATCAGTATTTCCTGGGTATACTCAGGAATCCGATCTATATCCATAATTCTTGGATGTACCAATATTCTCATGCTGATTATTCCCAAAAATATTTGTGAATAACCAGGACCAGCATTTTAAAGGTCATGGCAGCTTATTTTTCTTGCCTTGAAAGGTTTCTCAGTGCAATAACAATATCAATCCATATGTCATATGAGTATATGGATTGATATTGTTATTGCACTGTTTGCACAATTTATTGGACTACACCTTTTCATGAATTTTTCTAATGTGATTTGAGAGGCAGTGTATTTATTGTTGTACGATATCTGGGTGGTCTACACACTGTTTTTTTTCTACTGCTTGCTGGATATTGAGCCTGTTTTTTGTTGAAAGGTTTCTCAGGCAAAAAAGGGAGAGGGGGAGGGAGGCAACTCAGAGGCGCATGGCACCACATGTTAGGGGGATCTCAACTGTCTGCCCAATCACAGTAACCCTCTCATAGCCCACAAAAATTCTCCCCTTGCTGTAGGCAGCTTCAGGGAGAAATTTTTTTTGAGTATGTGCTGCTCTGGTCTGTCTGTGCCTTACTTCTGCTGCCAGGTTGGTTCTGCTGGAATTCTCTGGGTCTGTTTGGTGTTAATGGTTCTTTTTGCAATGGGAAGCTTTTGGTTAGTAGATAACTTTTGAGTTTTTGGCTAAGACTTCTTTGTTCTGGAAAAAGCACTGGATTTTCCCCTCACAAGAAACAATGGAGAGTAGCTGGGAACACTGGCATCCGGTGGAATTGGACCCCTTGACCAATATACTTGAAACTTGGTGGTCTTAAATGAACAGGCTGCAGCTCCTCTGCTACAGTTTTGTATAATTTGCATGGAAAAAAACAATAGAAAAATAAATACAAATACAAAATTGTTTGGGAGGACATGAATATAGGGGAATACTGACATTTATGGCCTTCTTTTAGTGCACATCCCTAGAACACACTATTAACAAAAGACCTACTGGTGCAGACCCACAAAACAAGTAACATGATCAGACAGCTGCTATGCTATACTTGCTTGTTCCTCCCCTTTGCAGTATGGATAGATTCCAGTATGTACTTGTCCCTTCATCTTTTCCCCAGAAACGGGGGCAAAAAACTGTGAAGCTAGCTTCTGCATGGGTGCCTACTCACTCAAAAGATCCGGTACATACTGGAGGCAATCTGCATAACAGAGGAACAGGGGAACTGCACTGCTCCAGCAGACTATCTCAGTGCAATCTTAGAGAAATGCATGAACAGAGTGGGCAACTCAGATTATGGCCTGGATTCACTGGGGTATGCAGATGGAAGGATTTCCATTCACACCGCATGACTTTCTTACTGCCTTTTCTCCTGCTGCAGCCCAAAATGCCCATGAAATGCTATTCCTGGGCAACAGTATTTGGAGGAGCGGAGGAGACCTGGGCATGGAGCAGGAAGGGACAGATGAGAAAGACACACACTGTGGGCTGAAATCCTTCCATTCATAGAAACACTCTGTTAGGTCCAAGCCTATGTTCATTTTTTTAGAAAGCTCATACCCTGGAAATCTAGTTGGTCTTTAAAGTGCTATTGGACCCGAATCTTGCTCTTCTACTACAGACCAACACGGCCATCCATCCCTCATTTGATTCTCAAAATTCCCATCTATTTTAGATTGTGACCCTCTGGGATAAGAAACAATACTTTTTATATTTATACAATTTGGTTACCTACCTGGATCCCATGAAGCAAAGCACGTAAGAAATACAGCCTTACTTTCCCTTTCCACAACTGTACTGTAAAAAGACAGACAGACCACATCTTTTCCCAGTTTGATTTCACTGGCTACAACACTGCATTATAGTAGTGGTTGAGGAAAGCCCACAGGCAGCACAAGCACTTCATTACCAACCATCACAATATGCTAGTTGTTAAATGCTCATTAGTATTAATATAATATAAATCTAGAAAAGTTAGCCATGTTACTCTGTAGTTGCAAAATAGTAAAGAGTCCAGTTGCACCTTTAAGACTAACCAACTTTATTGTAGCATAAGCTTTCGAGAACCACTGTTCTCTTCATCAGATGCATCTGCAGATGCTACTGAACTCTTTATTATAATATAAATGTAACTTCTGTAACAAAATAGTTGGTGCTATTCACATACTTTTCAACTGCACGATCTACCCAAACCACACAATTTGTGAGGTATCTAGCTAAAAGTACAGGGTTAAATCGGCAATAAGGCAACTGACATGCAGTAATAGCTAAGCTTATTTACAGTGCAGGGGTTGGAAGAAGAAAAATCCCATCTACTCCCTAACCTACCTCCTAAGTCAGTAACGTGTAGATAAATGACACAACCCTAATACTAAATTCTACCACTGCCTTTTCAACCATTAAAACAAACATTAGTACTGCAGGACATTTGTGACAACTTCTACTTTCTGTCCTGGGTAGTCTATGTCTCAAAAGTATTTCCATTTTGAGTCACCGTGGAAACAACATTTACAGTAAATCACTTCCCAGCATGCATCACCATGTAGCTTGATGGAGGCATGTGTCTGCCAAGCATTGTAAAGATTTACAGTAAATGATGACCAACATTTACAACATTCACTGAAAAGGTGCCAGAGATTCAGTGAAAATGTAATATACAGTCAACAAATCTTAGTCCAAATTTTGGGTTTTTTTTTAACATTTACAGCAAAGCTGATCTTGCCTTGCATGAGTGGATCAGAACCTTATATTAGAGACTCTCAGCACAGATTCGAAAACTCGAACTAACTGCGTCCTACTAGAATATGTGACTGATTTTTAGTCTTTATTTCAACCATGATACATACTCTATTCTGGTCTTCTAAGTTACAATAGCACATTACTCTTCACACATTACATTTTAGGTGTATGCATATATACTTTCAAACACCTACTTATCTGTCATATGAACACATCTCCTTATTAAGTGTCTATTCAATGCAAAATTCAAATTCATGACTGTGAGTTATGCAAAGCTACTCTTATAATCCCACTTCCTCTTGAAACTCTAAAAGGCTCATATGGGGCTGCCTGTGGATTCCCATACAGGCACTGGTTAAGTTCACAGCTGTTTAGCTTTGTCACTGCAATAGCACTGGTAGAAGGTTGGCCAGCTTACAGGGGGAACTGTATCCCCAGTAGAGTTCTCATTTACAGCTAATGTAAGACTTTTAACACAAATTTTATGCAAGTGAATGAACAGTCATTAAAACACAGATATAGATTTGTATTTTAGAGAACCTAAAATAAATTGCATATGCTCTTTAGTTCATCCCCCCCACCCCATTTCTCATTTCCAAAGAAATTTAATTTGACATACAACAAAAGCCACTATGGTTAAGTAAGGCATGAAGCTTGCAGTTGACAATTGTTCTTTGCAAATTATAATGCGCCTGCATGCATAATTACAAAGCTAGTGTTACTTCTTCAGCAGATAAAGAAACCACATTTGTAATTATTTTCTTACATAACACTGTATCTAGAATAGAGGGACAATCCAGTAACAGTTACACAGCAGCTTGTCCTCATAACTCATCCTAGCTGATTTGGCAATGTAGCACTAAACAGCTAGAAGAAGGAAAGGAATTCCAAAAGAGAAGTGCAAACTAGAAGTGGACACCTGTACAGGTCATGCTAGTCCCTGGTCTGCTGTTCAGTTCAGTTTATTTGACTTATATCCCGCCCTCCACACACACAGGCTCAGGGTGTCACAACAAACATTGAAATACAAAGTTTAAAAATATACATTAAAACAGAGAAAACCAATTAATCAACAGGCGTCAGTACTCATGTCAGCAGCTGTACTAAAAACCATAAAACGCAGATAGCAAAAAGACGGAGACAATCATGAAGCCTGCCTCTGATGAGCTGACTGATGCTCAAAGACATCTTGGATATGGAATCACTCTCCAATTAGCCAAGAGAATAATTTGCATGAGGGACATTTTTCAAAACTTAGGTCTAAACTTAGTATTCTGAACTAGTACTAGTGATCTTCACAATGTAGATTTTTAAAAAAACATTGCTTTTTCAAAAATAGGCAACCGGTCAAGGATAGCATATGTTAACTATAAAAAGTAACTGTTCCAAAACAATGTATCAGTTTGACAATCATAATCTTTTTAATAAATCTCCAGAGGTTCTTTCAACTGATTTTCTGGATAGTTGTCACACACCACCTTCACTCTAGCATAATACAGTGTTTATTCAAGTGTCACTTATAAGGGCTTCAAAATAATACAGTTAATAAACAAAAAGAGTACTTCACTAATCCAGTATGGGGGCCATCTAAGTAAGTTACATAAATAAAATCCTGAGAGGTCACTTTTGGCATGCCACCAGCTCCCAAGGGAAAAAAAGTCAACAAAGCAGCAAAGACACCAGACAGAAAATATCATTCTGTATGCTCGTTTCTTTTTGCAAGCAATTGGCACAGAAACAAGGACACGGCATATACTGCAATTCATTAAAAAGTTTCAAGGGGTGTGGCACAAAATACCACAGCAAAACTGATCTCCCTAAGGTTGAGGAAGACCCATAAACAAAAAGTAGGATCATATTGACTTCCCCCCCCTTTCTCCAGATCAATAAAACTATTTACAAGTACTTAGGTAACATTCCTGCTCCTCCCACTGAACAACTGAATAATCTTACAGAATGATGCTTCATATATGCTGCAAACAGGATGGCGAAATGCACATGCAAACCTCATCTTTGTGTTAGGTTTCCATCTAACAGGATAGAACTCTGCTTCTGCATACACAGTGCCCATAGGCATTCGGATAAAAACAAATTAAGTTTGCAGAATTAAAACAAAGACTGGCAAGAAAAGATTAAAAAGGAGATAGGAACGTATCTCCTATTTCCCATTTTATCCTCACAACAACTCCGTAATGTACGTTTGGCTGAGGATGTGTGAACGGCCTAAGGTCAGCAAGCTTCCACAGCAGAGCAGGATTCAACCCTTGGAATCCCAGGTCAAACATAAAAAATGTAAAACATAGGATGAACAACTAATGCTATAATTTTTTTAACGCAGATGAAACAGGAAAACTAAGGAGCAAACTAACAGAAAGAAAAACAGAGAAACTGAAATGAAGACACCCCTCTTTGCCCTCTGTAGCAAGAGTTTATACCTAACAACCAGAAAATAAGTTGTATAAGCCAGAGGTTCACAAAATTTTTGAAATGGGACTCATTTCTAAACTTCAGAAGCAATCCTATGCATGCACACTCAAAAACACATCCTATTGAATTAAACGGGACTTTCCCCCTGCAGCTTTATTGTTCTTTTGGGGACTCACTTGAAATGCAGCTCCATGCTACTTTCCCCATCTGCAACATTAAATACAGGAATCTCACTTCAGTTATTACGCAACGTGTTTTATATTTTATTTTTCATGTTCAGCATTTATAAATACATAGCATTGCTGAGCAAACCAGGCTGCATTTCAAAGCCATTTCACACATTATGCAGAAAGTCAAATTTGCCCTCCTGACCTCCTGGAAACTCCTCTTCTAGCTCACCCTATTACATCTCCTCCCTCCTGGCCCACCAGAAAAAGAGCTGCAACCTCTTACGTTTTGACCCACAGGGACGTATTCTTCGTAAGGCTGACTAGGCTGAAGCCTAGGTGCTCTGCAGGGACTAGGGGCCCATCAATTTTTTTTCCTGAGGCACTGTTACCTGTGCCCCAGGGCTCCAATGGTTAAAGGCGTTTTGCACTCTGTGCTGTAGCAATACATGTACATATATATTTAGCTATATATACACTCTCATAAGTATACTATATATATATATTTATTACATTACTTTAATACCATATTGCTTACCGGTTCCTTTTTTTTGTCCATATCACTATTCCAATATTCAGGCGAGAGTAAAAACGAAAGTTATACCTCCAAAATGTGCTTTCCTGATGAGTTCTACTTGTGCAATAAAAATATTTTTAAAATTGTGAACAGAATTCTTCAGGAGACTCTAAAAAATGGATATAGGGCTATGTACTGCAGTCTACTACCTATGGTGCCAGGTTCAGGCTGTCAGCTGTAGTGGGGTGAAAGACTGAAGCGCCAGAGGGAGCCTGAAAATACCTGATAGCCTAGGGGCCTGGCCATGGGTTAATACAGCCCTGCCCACATACTGGTAAAATCCCTCAAGGAAAGAAAATGGCAGAACTGTGTCTTGAGTAAAAATGATTTTTGTAATGGAAATAAGATGTACATTTACAACACATATAAAATAACAAGAAAATGGATGAAATGTAGACTGCTCTCCTAGAAAAAATGAAGGCAACAAAAAAGGAAATAAAGGTTTGAACCAGTGTAGAAGAAAGAAACCAAGCTGATGACTTTTACTACAGAAATACATGAAGTTGTACTTCTGACCTTTGAAAAACAATGCATTGGTACATTAAAGGAACTAAAGAGTATGTTGGTATTTTTAAAAAGTTTGCAATGTATGCTAAAAATCTAAAACTAGAGGAAATGTTCAGTAATATTTATAAACATTTTATTTTAACATTGAAGAGTTCAGAAAAATTATCTTTATTCTAAAGTAGAAATAAACTAAACTAAGTGCTAGGGATGAACATAATATAAACACTGAAAATAATATACATCTCTGATTTTTTTACTATTAGGTTATATTATTAATGTACAAACAAAGTGGACATTTTACAATAGAATAAAAATGAAATACACTTATATTAAAAAGTAACATTTGGTTTTTTAAAAAAGTTCACAACGCAAACTTTGGAAGTAGTTTCATTTCCCCACTTCTGTACAACTAAGCATCTGTGAACAGCTTTAGCACAAAGAGTCAAACTCCTGCAAATTTACCTTCATCCCTTGCAACAGTATCCCACCGTTTCATTTATCTTTCCCTTTTAACAAATTAATTCTTTGGAGGTTGCAAAATCTTCCTATCAAGGTCAGCAGTTCACATCTGTCCCTTTAAAAAATAAAGGCTGTCCCCTCCACAGCAACTTTCCCTCATCAAATTTCAGTCTGCTTTCCAGCCTGGTTATAGCATGGAGATGGCATTGGTAACAATGGTGGAGGATCCTCAGCAATAACTGGAAAGAAGTAATGCATCCCTTGTTGACATTATTACATTTCAGCCATTTTCACACCACTGACCATGTCATTTTGTTGGACCACTTAGAGTGCAGCTGTGGAATGTTGGCACAGCTCTCTGAGAATTTCAGGCCTCCCTATCAAATAGGTGGCAGAAAGTTTCCTTCAGGGAGTTCCAATCAACAGCTTGGGAGCTATCTTTCAGAGATCCATAGGACTCTGCGCTTTGCCCATGTTTTCCAATATTTATATGAAACCATGCAATAAAATAATCCATAGTCTGAAAGAGGGATATTATCAACATGTTGATGACCACCACCACCCCGAGCTATATCTGTCACTATCTAAGCCTCCAATTCTAAGGTAGAGCTGGGAGGCTATGGTTAAGTGGATGAAGAAAACAAGCTGAATATAAAAAGACAAGATGGAAGTGATGTTGGTTGGCCGATGTTCTAGAGAGAAAAGATTTGTCCGCACTAGATGAGGTGAAATTATCATTCGTAGACTAAATCAAAACTTTAGGAGTGCTCTTGAAATCATCCTTACTTTTTATCATCAATATTCAATTAGATGTTATCTTCCTTTCTAGGTCTGGCCAATCTAGGCATGCTGGACCATGTTTATGTAACCATTAGGATGTGTTATTCCCCCAGATATAGGGTTGACGAAGATTACTCAGAAACTACAATCAATACTAAATGGTGCAGTACAAATATTAATAGGCAATAGTCACTGTGAGTATATAATACCAGTATTAGACAAACTCCAGTGGCTGACTATTTGGTTTCTGAGACCATTCAAGATGCTGCTTCTTACCTATGACGCTCATCATGACCCAAGACCCACTGGAAGGACCTTCTCTGACTGTATTTATTTTTATTTAGCTACAATGTTTTTACCCACCTTTCTGCCCTCATACGACCAAGGCGGCTATGGAATCACATGCTTGTTCAGGACTTCTGAGCAGCATGCGCTAGCTGCTCCATCAGCCAGCAGATTTGCTCATCCTTAGTACGATCTAATGTCTCTTCCTCACAAATTTTTGAAATGAATTAGAATTGTTCATTTCCACGATCTAATGGCAGTTTTCTGCAACATTCCCTCTTGAGAAGGATATTAGACAAGGTTGTACTCTTTCTCCTCTCATGTTTGGTACTCCTGGCTTGTGCCATTAGACAAAATAATATTCATGGCCTTGTACATAACTCCTTGGAATTTAAGATTATCCTATATGCAGATGATCTGTTATTGTTTATCGCACAATTTTAATCTTCCATTCCACTATTAATGATCATGATTAATACTTTTGTTGATTTTTTTTCTGGCTATTTGAGTAACTGGACAAAATCTGATGCTATTGGGAGACAATATATCACAGAATGTATTTGCTAATGGATGTTTTTGTGGTGCCCAGAAGCCATCACTTATCTTGGAATATGGTACCTTGAAATATTAACAGTGAAATCCTAAGCAGAGTTACTCCAGTCTAAGCCAACTGATTTCAATGGGCTTAGACTGGTATAACTCTGCTTAGGATTTCACTATATGATTATGCTGAATGTTAACATGCTGACTGAGAATAAATCCTTGGATTTGGACAGATGAGCAATTTTATACCTGTCATTATGGGGTAAAGTAAATACACGCAAAATGAATATTATACCTAGAATTATATATGGTTTGAGTGCAATTTCTTTTCATATCCCTTGCAGGTATATTCATAAAATTAATACTTTGTTTTGGAAATTTATGTGGAGATCCTGTCTCAAATTTCTCTAAAAAGGATTCAACTTGCATTTAATGAAGGAGGATTTGGCTTTCCTGATCTCGGTTTTTATCATCAAGCATACTTGCTAACTTGTACCACTTATTAGGACTGCTCCTCCCAGGGGGAATTGTCCATCCTGGGCTTTTTTGGAGGCTTCTTGTCTGGTCCGCATTTTTAAATCGAGTGCCTTATGGTCTATACATGTTAAAGTGTATTTTTGTTCCTCCTGCAATTTCTGCAGTTAGAGAACTATGGCACATACCCATTTTCATGTGCTAACTTAACATTATGGGCCAATCCAGATTTTAAAATTGGGAGAAAATCTTTTCTATGGAAGGCTTAGACAGACAGAGGGATTTTTATTTTGGGTCAATTGATAGGTTATGGTGATGAGTTTTTGTTATTTTCTCAGCTCTTACTGAATGGCAATTATTCACAACAACAACATTTGTTGGTATCGAACTACGGCACTACACCATTGAGTGTTTCTGAGTCTCCCCCAATTCTGGATCTTATATGAAAAAAACAAAAGCTACAATATTTCTTTATAAATATGTGATGTTGATTAATAAGTAAGATATGCAGAGCCTTCAGAAGAAATGGAATGAGGAGTAACATCACCCAGTTTTGCCAAAGCAATGGAATAAGGCCTTAAATGCTATATCTGTTACCTCTATGGATATTAAGCTATGACTTATTCAGCAAAAAATAATGTTTAGGGTATACTGGACACCACAGTGCCTTTTTAGTAAAGGACTAAGTGCGGTGTCTAATTGCCGGTTCAGGGGCTTACAGGATGTGTCTCTGAAATATATACTTTGGACATGTCCAATTATTTGATCTTGTTTAGAGGCAGTTATTACTCATATTTGTATTAAAATACCCATTGACTTTTGAGGATGTGTAAGTACTTTTAAACTATCTGCCTGTATCCTGAAACCTAACCAATGGTCAATACAAATGGACTCTCAGTGCCATTACTGCAGTTAAAAGACTTATATTGTAATAGTGGAGAGACAAATGCCCACCTTCCATAATTCAGTGGATGGATAACCTTACAACTTTATCTATATTCGAACAAATGGCATATAGACTACTGCAGGTGGACTTATGTTTTAGATATTTAGAAACTTTTAAAGGATGGTTATGTGTAGATTTCTCACTGTTGTTGTCCCATGTGTATCTGCATTGTGTATGAGGTTTATTTTATTTTATTTCTAATTTTCTTTTCAAATAAAATAAAAAATTTAAGAAAAATTAAAAATTTCATGCTTCTTTGATTGTAGCCCCAATACTTTGGAATGCAATTCCTGAAGAGGTCAAGCCTCCTACTTTTTGTTCTTTCAAAAGTTCTTTTCCAGGGTGTATTTGGAAACTGAAGTTAATTTCTCTTATGATACTGTATTTCAAAATTGGTGGTGTTGGTAATTCTTATTTTTTTTAATGTATGATCTTTTTTTAAAAATGCCTCTTATAACCACAAATGATGTTATTAGCTGCCTTGAATTTAAGAGAGATGAGAGACAGATCTTTTATTAAGTAAATACATAAATAGTTCCCTCCCACAAATTTTGTGAGATGCTTGCTGTCATTTTTGTCCCTCACTTGAGGAAGCTAGGAGAGTCTTAATATATTGCTGCTTTCCAAGTCTCAGTGCAATGTGTTGGGGAAAAGTGGGTTAAAATAGTTTTAAAGTCAGAGTTGCAATGGATCTTGATCAATAAGAGTCAGATGTTTGTTTACTTTTAAGAAAACATCTCTTGGAAAATAATACTAATCAAAGAAGAGGACTAATCTCTAGAATCTATAAAACTATCATAACCTCCCAAAAACCAAAATATTACGCATACAAATGGCAACAAGATTGTAACGCCCAAATTTCACCGGATCAATGGGAAGAAATTTGGTCCTCCTCAACATTAAAATCCAAAGCAATAAATATCAAACTTCAATAGTTTAAAATTCTCACTCGTTGGAACCTAACCCCAAAGAAGCTTTCAGTTATGACCTCTAATTATTCGCCTATGTGCTGGAAAAAATGTGGCAGTATAGGCACATTTGCTCACCTTTGGTGGCAATGCCCCAAAATAAATGCATTTTGGGTAGAGATGCTAAAACAGATAAAATTAATAACGAATTACGAAATACCACTGGACCTTCTTTTAATCTTTTTAAACCTTTGGCAAAATCAAAACATACCATCCTCGCAAAAAGAGTTAATCATTAACCTACTAACTATAGCAAAATCTTCAATTGCTTACTTTTGGAAAAAACAAATACCCCCACCAATCTCCCACTGGCTATCCAAAGTATGGGATCAGCTTATCATAGACAAAATAACAGACAATTTAACCAACACAACACACAAATCCAACTTTTATGAAAAATGGTGGCATTTCTTAGACTGCACTGATGGGACAGAAGCAAATCCTCCAAACCATTTATATCAGAAAATACTAGATAGTTAGTTATGAGCTAAGTTGCTTCAAGGAAATTTTGTGTAATATCTTTAACTGTAAGAACTGCAAATCATAGCATTCTGTCAGCAATTTTATTTATGAAGTGTATCTTACTGTTACTTCCATGTATTACTTTTTGTATTTACTGTTCAAGTTGTATGGTTGAAGTTGTTTATTTGTTTTGTTGATAAATAAAATTTATTATTAAAAAAAAGAAAAAAAAGAAAACATTTACTCTAAAGGAAAAAGGTACACAGGATTCCTACAAAACAAAGAAATCCATTCCCTACATCTTTACACTATGGAGTACAAACTTAAGACTGCATGAGTAATGGAGATTCTTCTCCTTGACCATAGAGAGGAAATCACCTGGCCTGTTGACCAATAAACACATCTTAGTTTCCCTGGGGCTTTGAGGTAGATAAGGCTATTGACTCTCTGCCAGATTTCTCTTCCAGGTCAATACAAACAATAGAACATTGGGTAAACATATTAACCCCACAATGATTGAATGTCAGACCTTGCAACCTATATTCCAACACAATGATGATCAGATCCTCACCTCTCTTCTGAAGCTGGAGAAAAATGGTCTCACAAGAGTAAGTAATGTTCTCACCAGTCACAAGCCAGCAAGCTTCTCTCTCAGTCTCTCAGTAGGATACTGCACCGCTAACATCCACTAGAACTATCATGGGTACAACATCAAGAGTAAAAACCTAATAGAATTTTATCCTACCTGTAGTGTACTGGGAGCTTCAAGCAAAAAGGCTTTTGTAGCATGGTTCCGTACAGCTACATTCCAATTGGCCATGTTGTTGAGCTGGCCAATCAGGATTCCCCTACAGAATAATGAACTAGCGAATAGGGTTTCTGGATACCGGGTGTTTGCTATTGGTTGAGTTTAAGTGTGGGCGTGTTCTGGAGGGGAGTAGAGTGTTCTATAACTGCTGTTTTGATGTTTGTGCTTTGAGTGGTGATGTTCCTGTTAATAAAGGAGTTATTGAAAATCACTTGAACTGTTGTACCCACTACATAAGACTACCCTTCCTCCAAAGTGTAGTTTCCCCACTCTTCCTTCTCTATTCTATCCTCATAACAACCTTACAATGTAGGTAAACTGAAAAAAGTGAATGGTCCAAAACTCACCCAAAGAGCTTTGTTACAGAGAAGGGATTTGAACCAAGTCATCACAATCCACCACACAGGCTCACTATGAAAGGGATGGGAGTGGGAGCTTATTTTCTATTATGTGGAAATACTACAAAACCAAGTAACATAATATTTAAAGTTGAAATCCTAGGCAGTAGAGTAAGCTTCAATGAATTCAGTAGCCCTTATGTGTGAACCAACATACACAAGACTGTATAGATCACCACATTTGCAGTATCTGAGGGCCCTTCCACACAGGCACTGTTCTGCATTTTCACTTCTGAATTGCAGTAGATTTTTTAAAGCTTTCAAACATTTGTTTGAATTAGTTTACATTCCACCGATCTCCCATTATTTGCCCATGGTTTATAAAAACACCTGAGTTCCCAATTTTCCTGTTGCTGTGGAATCACTTTTCCTTTCAAATTAAAGGTACACCACAGGCCAAAAAGTTGCTGTCCCCCTTTCTGCCACCATTTTGTTTAAAAGTCTCCATCCTTTTAAAAAAAGAAAAAAAGAAAGATGGAATGTATATCAATATACCGCTATAATGGTCCTAACGGGTTCTTCTTCATTTTTCTAATATTCATTCTTAAAATGATTCTAAGTATTCTTTGAAGTTCCATAAGTACTCACTAATGGTACATGTTTTTTTGGGAGGGGGCGAGTAGTAATGTTGACATTCACTATTTTAAAAAATTAAGGTTTTAGCACTTAGTAACAGTCAAAGAAACGATAGCAAGGAACTCTACCAATCTGGAAAATATCACATATCATCTAGCAAGGCCATGTTCTTGAACGTGAAGTATGATCTCTGAACTAGAGCCATCATGTCCTGTCTGTTTTGTCACAATATTCAGCACGCCAGGACTAGTGTTGGGCTTTTCTGCATGCTCAGCTTACTCCTGATTTTCTTGCTAGTCAATTCATAAGCGCTAGAATCAGTTGGGGTATGGTTCTCCCGCATGTCTGCTCTCCTTCTGTATTTTTACAGTTGTGGAGTAGTTTTATTTTCTTCCACACGTACCTTAAATGATCAGGATTTTCAGGGGGGGATACTGTCATCATCAATGGCATCACCACACACAAACACACACACTTTTTTATTTTGGGGATATATGCTTATATCGATGTAGGGGTGGTGGTTTCAAACAGCATTTAAATCCGTTTATGAATCATATACAAAGCGCTACATCCCTTTCAAACTGCACTGCTTTTTTCGGGCACAGGAAGAGGCTGCCCCCTCCCTGGGCTGCTAGGGCTTTAAAAAAAAATCAGCACTAGAATATCATTATACTATTGTAATGACAGATTTAGAAGGCTCTCTGAATTCCCAACATTCATTTTTTTTAAAGAAAAAGAAGTTTCTAGCCTCTTCCTTAGTGGAGATATAAGAAAAAAGGCCTATCGCCACAAAGGAATGGGCAGGACACTTTTTTATTCTAATGAAAGCTGGGAATTCAGAGAACCTAGTAGACCTATCATTACAATGGTATATTGATATAACAATATTCTGCAGCTGAAAAATTATGCATACTTATAGAGATATAAGGGCTGAATTGTTTAAAAAGGACTGAAAATTAAACCACTCATCTTCAGGGGGGGCGGGGGGAGTGGTTTCACAATGATGACAGTCCAATCATTGAAATCCTGTGTGGATTTGGGACAGGGCTCTCTGTTTGATAGAGATTAGACAGGTGGTGTGTTGCAATGGCCCTTAACTGCCTAGGAAGCCCAAACCTGCAAAAGGAGGTTTATGGTGGTGACAGTGTCATAAGAGGGTCACCAATACTACTAATGTTCCCATTTTTGATTTAAACACAAACATGCTTTGAAACTGCAGAGTCATTTGAAAGCACACAAAAAAAAGCCCATCACAGATGAGGAAAAAACTGCACAAAGCTGCCATCTGACATGTCTGTTGTGAAAATTGCTCCACAGACTACTGCAGAAGCAATGGACAAAAATCACAATTAGGATGCCACATCAAAAGGCTCAAAGGCATTTAGACATGCAGAATAATGAAGCTGTAACAAGGTGGAAGGGAGCTGAAGTAATACAATTCACTGTATCACTTCAGACTGCAGGGGAGGGATCTTTCAAAGTTATATTACTTTAACAGTTCCCTCCAAGCAGAAAACTAGCAAAGTATATGAAGGGCTAAACTATCTCCCTGATACGCTCAATTTTTATTTGTGGAGGGGTTACATGGGAGAACATGAAAAATGTGATCTCCCTACTTGAAGCCTGAAACAGTATAGTTCATTCTGCCACCTCAGAATTCTGCCACCTCTTTTTGCTGCATGTAGAGACCAGGCCTTTGGCTATACTTGATTCTGAACTACTGAATTTTAATCAAATTATCCTTGATTCTGAACTACTGAATTTTAATCAAATTATCAAGTAACTAAAGCAGCATAATTAACAGACTTTTAAAAACTAATTTGTATTCAGCCCATGTGTGTTTCTCTCTGCATTATTTTTAACAATAGCAACTGAAAAAACTACACAAGTCACAGCTTGCTTTTATTTTAGGACACTGTAAGCCGAGGGCCATATGTAAACTTCGACCTGCTACCTTTAGTTAAAAGAAAAATAATTCTTTTTGTCTTTTGTTTAATTTTAATTGGACTATTTGTTTCTTAAGTCACTTCAAGGACCTGTTTGGCTAAAAGAGGCCATATATATATAATTAAGTAGATAAATTTTTGTCATAATTACATTTTTCACTTTGTTGTACCTAAAAATATGAATACTTTTCTTACACAAACCAAGAGGGCTTTTACTTATTCAGCTGAGTCTGAAGCAGATCAAACCAATTCTTTTGAAATTGTTACCATTACAAGGTAGCTGCTACTCCTGTGAGCCGAGCGTCTGGTATGTATTGGTATTCATCTCAAATAAAGTCATTCAACACTCCAGAGGTGACAAAAATCTAATATAGCACATGGTCTAGAATGGAACTATGTTTTCTGCCTAATATACTAGAAATGGATGTTAGCAGCCAACATGATTATTAGAATCATGCTGCCATGTTAAATATAGTAACCACTGACTGTTGGGATGACCAAACAAACAATAGTTTGAATGCTATCTGCATCATATTAATTATCTGAGAAATGCTATCAAAATATTAGTAATCCAGTGAAATGCTAACAAGTCACTAAAATTACTGATATGATGCTAACGTCACCAAAATGCTACCATGTAAAGGAATAGATCCAGAGAATGTGGCCTTTACATTTTAGGTAAGATCAGACATATTTTTGACATAGATTAAGCTATGTATGATGAAATTATGTAGTTCATACCCCAAACAGTGTAGCTTCCTTTGAGCCAAGAATAACAGGGAACCAAGCTCTTTCACTGGCACCCATTTTGGTGAGCTACTTCACAGTGCAGAGCAGAAGCAGGGCAGTATGTTCCATTCCCAGCCCTTACAGACCGGTTTACTTCATCTTGCTATAAATATCCCAGGTTCAGGCCAGGGTCTCTGCTAGAGCAATATTTATGCTCTGCCCTTGTGTATGTAGCTGCTTGCTCCACATTCCTGCTTTCCTCCATTATATCCCTGCCTACCCAGCAGTGATCAAGCTTACATAAGAGCTCCCATGCACTCAGATCCTCTTCACCCAACACTGATCACTTGGACATTGTTTTACAAGATACGTAAGTAGAGAAGGTAAGCAAATTGCTTGGCTCACAGAGTGAAAGACCAAAATGGACACTGACCCCAGTAACGCCCCAAAGAAACAAAATGGCCACAATCCAGGAAGCTTGTTGCGCCTGCTTGGGCCTCAACAAATTCAATGGGACATGGTTGTGCATGAACGTACCATTTAAGTTCAAGCCAACAAGAACAACTCAGGAAGTTCTATGTAACTAGTTTGCACGTGTTATATATTATACAGCATCATTGGCATTATTTTTCTATATCTAATAGCATAATTTACCAGTTCATGCGAACTGGGACAGGATCCAGAGACAAGGGAGGAATTTGTACATACTTGGGAGATTTCTTTTGGGGATCATGGGTGCAATGATTGCCCTCCCTCTTTTGGATCTTAAAATGCAACTGGATCAAGAGTTCTAGAAGTTAAAAAAAAAAAACACCTGTGAGCTGCTTTTATTCCTACTGAGGAAAAATAAAAATACCTCTATATTTTTCTCTGAAGGCATAAAAACAGACTGGTGGGAAGATGGCTTTTTCCAGCAAAATATTGGCAGGAGAAGAAAGGATTGCAGTTTCCCTCCCTCTCTGTGCGGTTCTTCACCTTGATAAAGCAATCCCATGAAGCTAAACTTGCAAAAGTATGTTCTTTACTATAAACAAGGAATTAATCTGATCAGTAACTGAGCCCTGAGACTTGAAGAATTGCTCCAGTGAGAACAAAATACAAGGCTAGAGAGGACCAATGGTCTGACTCAGTATAAGGCAGCTTTGCATATTCATCACAAATCCCCAAGCCCTCATTTCTACCTGCAACACTCAATATGCACCATTACTTATGAGTAACAGTTCTTCCCCACCCAACAGTTGCCCAATACTAATCCATGGTTACGAGTACGTTCTTGTTTTATCAAAGTAAAACTCCAGCGTGATTAAAAGCCAAGGAGTAATTTCTCATTACCCAATAACAACCTTTAGAATGCCTTAACTTCAGTGCCAGGATAGGAACAATTTTATGAGTTTATTTGAATCAATACAGCAAATCATTTGTCAGCTGAGGTGGGAACTGAACCTTAGTTGACTACACTGGCACAACTAGGCCGAGTAAAATTCATTTCAGCATTTGCCTTTTCCTCCTAAGTTATATGCTAAGGCCTACAACATTTCCACCCTATCCATGTTCCTCAAAAAACCATCTTCAATCTTTATAGTAGTTGCATCCTATCACAAGGTAAGTTACTGCCCACACAGCTTTGTAGAAAGAGATTTGATAAAGTAATCCAAAATGGCATACCTACTAAGAGTCAGAGGAACTATTCTTGTAACTGCCTTTCATTTTACTGTCTGACTGTCAATATATTTATAGACAGTTTAACCATAAACCCAGCTTCTAGTTCACTAGAATGAAAACAAGCACCATTTTTTTAAAAAATAAACAAACCTAAGATATTTAAAATGTTATGAGTTTATTTGAATCAATATAGCAAATCATTTGTCAGCTGATGTGCAGACTGCACTTCCAGTAAATAACAGGCTACATTGTCACAGCTGGGCTTGACAATATATATATTATCAAGCCACCGTAAAAGCCTTCAGGATAGCTTATACCATATATAACACAATCAAAACTCTCTTGAATGCTTAACTCTAAAACCCAAATGCCACAAAACCCAATTTAGGTTACATACTTTAAAAAGATGTTTGACATTTAATCAGCCTCTCAGAACATTACACTCTTCACCATTCTCTTGAAGTTCAAATTCAAGCTTCTCTTGGAAGGGAGTGCCACAACACGGGTGCCACTACTGAGAGGGCACCTTCATGCATGCATCAGTATGTCCTCAGACAATGCTAGTAACACCTATGAGTTTAAGTGTGTTATTTATCAATTACCATTTTGACCTTGCTACTGCAACCCTGAACCTGTAACATCTTTGTACAAGCTACAGTCAAGGTATTTGTGCAGTTGAAACATGCATTCCTCAACAACAACAACAACAGTATGGAAAGCATTCCTTGAGGGCAGGTTTGAAACCACTATCCTAAAGGTACCACCAACCACATATATTGTCTCTATTCCATCAGCTCTCGTTTCCATCAGCTTGCATAAAAAATCACTTCTACCATAATCATGTGCCTAGGAACGAGCCTAAAAGTTTTTGTTTTCAAAAATGCTTTTATTTAGCCCAACTACCTAGAACTTATGCAAAGTGTTTTCCCCATGCCCCAAGGGGGGCATGCTGTTTTGTTAACAACGGCCATCCTGTGAACAGAGTTCAGCCAAATATTTACAGGGTACTGAAAACAGTCAATGCAGCAACTTGAAGCAAAACCTATCTTAATGCACTTCAAAGACGTGGCCCCACATCCAGCTGCAGCATCAAGAATGACTTGATATTCGGATGACCCATCACAGATCAAACATCACAGGTAGAATTTATACATCATCTCACATTATAATAAATACAGAGCTTTTTCAACAGGGTTTCAGTTTCAAGCCATCAAAATGAGAAAGTAATGTATATGCGTTTGTGGACGGGCCTTAAGAATACAAGCTTTGATAACTTTTTGAATGAAAAAAAATTTCAGTTTAACAAATATTAATAGCACAAAAACTGCCTAATCTGCATCAGACCAGGAGTCCACTCCCTGAATTTCTCACCTTTTCTTCTGTTCTGGAATGAGAGACTTTCTCAAGCACTATACTCAAAGCATGGTACATATGAAACAGCAGCCTTATAGTGCAATCCTAAACAGAATTATACGCTCCCGTATCTATTGCCTTCAATGGAATGAGAAAGGTCTAGAGCAAGATGGGTAGCTGTGTTAGTCTGTTCGTAACAATAAATAAGAGCAAAAGTCCAGTAGTACCTACAAAACTTAATAAAATTCGTGGTAGGTATGAACTTTCATGAGTCACAGCTCACTTCTTTAGATACTGGTTTAGTATTACAGACTAGGGTTGGGTTCCACCAATTTTTCCATTGGTGAAAAAGGAAGAAGTGGTCTACCAAAATAGGCTGTGTTGGGGACCATAGGACCTACATAGATAAAACCTATGTGAGACACACTGGAGTCAGGAGGGGAATTTACTGAGCTTGAGTGAAAAAGCTGGATGGAGCCAAACCTTTGTGTACATGCATACATGATGAATGGCCTGACAAATTTCTTTTTGCCTTATATTATCTGCCACTGGTAAACAAGCAAAAGGATTAAAAATACTGGCTGGAACTGTGAAATGCTGGCTGGTTGGCTACAATAGTTTTCACCTCTCAAATCCCACCCTTCAGTCTCAATGCTGAGCAATGACACTATTTCAAATCTGTACACAGTTAAAATTAACATATAAATGGACAGAGACAATATTTCCCCCCAGTAGGTAATGGACCTATTGAGAGGCCTATAAACTACATGCTAGTGAAAGGTTTTCAGCAGGTCACTTCTCATTCTAACAGGCCATTAACATACAGAACTTCACTGCAACTTCAATCTCTCCCTCATAGTCCCTATAATGCCTACAGCTCTTTGGGCAGGAACAGGCACGAGTGTGGTATTCATGTGTGATTATCATGGAATTATTCTACCCAATTAACTAGAGTAAATTTTCCAGGAAGCAGACAAGGTCGGTACGTGGGCATATACATCTGGCTTTTTTTTTTAAATAATGTGCGAATAGCACAAATTCCCTCCCCAGGCTCAAATGATAGTGAAAGATGCAAAACAAATGAATGTTATAGGCCACTGCAGGCAACACCACGATAAACTTTGTAGCTGCAACACAGTCATGTGCAGGAGTCCCTCCCCTTGCCTTAATACATCCAAATGTAAATGTAAATAAACCTGCAAAAATATGGTGCGGACCCAAAGAGTTCATAATTCATTTTGTCAAAAATACAGTATCTCACAAATCAGGCCTGCTGCTTCCTTTTTTTAAAAAACGTGAAAACTGTTGTGTAGCTCACAGTGAATTCAACACAGATTCCATTTAGATGCACCACCACTGTCATTTCTACTTTATTTATATAATATTTTTCTTATAATAACCCAGAACCAGCCAATTAAAATCCATGAACTAAAGTTGTCAATTAAAACTGCATTTTTGAATATGAACAACTTTCCAAAAGAAGGAAAAATATATAGTACTTGCTGTACTCTAGGCATGTGTCATAACATTACAAAGGAATGAACTTAGCCACACTTCTGATGTAGAATGAGACAGAATAGGCCAGATGATAGTATTTGTACATGATAATTCATGGGAAAAGTTAAAAGTGTCTGAGGACCGATACATTACTAAAATCACACAACAATTCGGTTGTTAGGTAAGTTTAAACCAACAAACCAACAATTCCCACATTAGGAACTGTATCAAACTTTCAGGTCTTCCAAGCATCCCAAAAAGCTTGAGATATGCTGAATGATGCATCTCACAGCACTTCCCTTTCATTAAACCTTTTCAGAAGTTAGAGAAGTCAGACGTTAGAAAAACAGGCACATTCAAGAGTTTGGGACCAGTTCATTTTTTAAAAAGTCAAATGCAACAGCTCAAATATTCATGGAACCCATGCCCTTCTTCCCGGAAAATCGTTCCCCTAACTCAAGATCTGTGAACACGGGTTGTAGTTATTGGGGAGGATACAGCCACTCTACTCAAAATTTGAAGGCCTTCCTCGAACTTCAGCAGCTCTTCTGACACATCTAGTCAAGTTGTAGGAAAGCCTCAAGCTTTGCTGAGCAAAATAGCTGGATCCACTGCACTTGTATTCAGGAAAAAAAGACTGCACTCTGCACATGTGCACTCTTAATTATATTAAGTGCTTTACAACCCAGTGCTATGCATGTTTACTTCAAATAAGTCCTACTGTTTTTATTATGCAAGTGTCCATAGCCCTGCAACCTTTATTCATATACATGAACTCAGTATAATGAACCTGTAAGATTTTCAAGTATTATTTTCTCCACACTGTACATGGGCAGGACTGAAGCTGAAGATAGCAGCTTATCTAAGGCCACACAGTCGAGTTAGTAACTGGGGCAATATTTGAACCAGACATTTCCTGACTCACATTGTTTATCCACTATGCTACAACCATTTCTCATCTTGCCTCTATTCTGGCTCTATATATTCCAAGGATGAACATCAGAATCACCCATGGCCACTTCCTGGCACACACAAAGAGGAAAATAGAGGGAAAATGTATGTACATCTTTCTAGCTTCACAATGGTGTGAAGTCTCTAGAAGCTGCGTGGCAGCCACCTCCAGAGTCAGTGCGCACAACTGCCATACAGAGTACCTTAAATTTTTCCATGTGGCATCTGTCCCAGTGCTAAGAAAGACCCCTCTTTTTATGTAGTCTGCCAGTATGGGGGAAATTGCCCAGTCCATACAGACAGCCTCCTCACACCAGCGTAAGTGAATTGCTGCCACATGCAGCAACTGAAATAGACCTCCACTTTGTGGCTGCGATACATGTGTCAGTTCTAAAATGATTCAGAACTCACTGAGATCTTTATCTTTTGGCAATTTATATACATTTATACTTAAAGAGTCATGGAGTATTTCAGATGGTACAAAATGCTTTACAGATATTATCTCAGCAATGTTTGCAGGTTTGCCATAAAACAGACCAATATTATTGTCCCTATTATAGCACATGGATGGTGGAGAGTTGCTTGTCCAAGGCTACCTAGCAAGTTTATGGACAAGGTAACATTAAAGTGGAACTTCTATACTGGCCGGGCATTATTCTTAGCTACTATGTTCCACCTTTTCTTTGCTCAATCCCTTTTACATTGCTTAACAGAAAACTTGTCCTTTAATAATGCAGCAGACCAACTGCGTACACATGAATCTCACCCAGTTGGCTTAGCAGCATGCTGGAATTCATTCAGTTATCTGGATCTGATGGGTGTGAGCCAACTTCATAGTATTTGTCAGAAATGTAACATTCAGACTGACCCCAAACACATTTTAACTAGGGCTCTATATCATCTGATTAAGAAAATCTTAGTTGATTGAATCATGTAGACTGATTCAATCAAAATTTGCACGTGAACAAAAAAAAAGAGTATTGAAGGAAAACAGCACACTTTGCTTTTAGATGAGGTATGCATGTTAACATAGCACCATTTTAGAAGAAACATTATCTCTAATGTGCTAGAAAAGGGAGAGTGCCTCTTTTAATGTGTCACCAGCTGCCCACATATTTGCAAGCACAGCTATTAAAAATTTTTGATACTAAATCATCAGCTTCATCAGCCTGGGACAACTTTTAAAAACCAGCCAAAAGATTTACAATCAATCAGCTCGTGGTTGTAACCCTAATTTTAACCTCTTGTGAAGCCTTCACTGGTAAAAAAGGGAGCATGCAACGTGCGAAATCATCTTTAGTCAGATCCGACTTCCTGGTCTCTTGAAAGAGGCAATAGTTTAAAAAGTGGTGTTTTATCTCTCCTTACTCAGCATTTTTGTCGTGTGTGTGTTTTAAATATAGTGTTATTTTCCTGGTTTGCAGTGGATGAAAAGCTTCTGATTCATCTCTGTTAAAAGTGCATCCATCTTACTTTAAGTCTCTGGCTTTGGCGAATGCGAAAAAGACGCCATGGGGAAGCATGGGTGCACGGACTTAGGGAGTGGCCAAGATGCAAATCTCGCGCTTTCTAATTTCCCACCGACTGCAGCCAGGCAGGTATGGCAGCGTGTTATCAAGTGTCAGAGCCACGCATATGGTCACTTGCCATACCGCACGCAGCCTTTTCAGATGTATGGCCAGGCAGTCCGTGTCCTGATCACCCTTCCCCCCCCCCTCCTTCTCCTTTTAAAGCTTGCAGGCTCGAGGCTATTCGCCTGCATTTGATTAAAATTTTAAAAATCCACCAAGGCCTTGCACCTTCTACAAACACCCAACACAGGACGTGCTGCCAGTCTCAATGCTGCGCTCTTTTCTTGCTGGGCTATCTTGCAGCAAGGAGGAGGAGGCAGGGAGGGCCTCGCCTACTCAGCCCTACATACCGAAAGTGAGTGAACTGCAAACTTAAAAAAAAAAGAAAGTTGAGTTTTTATCTAATGCAAGAATGGAAGTTGTTAAACGCTTGCCTACCTGGTGCAAGTCTGCAACAAGTGCATGCAGGGTCCCAAGTGTGGGCCCGTGTGGGCGCAATTTCTCTTTTTTTTTTACACCCACAGGGCAATTGCAATTTTAATTTATTGCCCGTGCTGCTATTTACTCGGTTCTACTTTGCTTACAGTACAGCTCATACAGTAAACATATCGCTCCGCCAGGAAATATATTCCGCCTCGCCTCCCCCACCCCAATGTATTCTCCCCTCAGCGATCGTACAGGGGGACGAAGGGGAGGGGTGGAAAGAACTAACCTCCACCTTTTTCAAGCCCGCGCCAGGAAAAGCTCAGGGTAGCCGGACTTACCTTGTGCATGAAATTCTGTGCACGCCTCCTCGCGAGGGGGCTCAGCCCCCCTTGAGCTCTGCTGCAAAACCCCGGTGTCAGCAAAACGCTGTCAAATTATTTTCGTGCAAAACCGGGAAGGGGGGGTGCAGAGAGAGAGAAGCAGAAGCAAAAAAGGGGAGGAGGCTAAAAAAGAAAATTGGATCCCTCCGCCGAGCTGGGTCTGGTCCTGAGTTTGCAAACCAGGAAGTAAGGTGTCGGCCGAGGTAGCGGAGCCCTGCACCTTCACGAGGGTGGCTGGTCCGGCGAGAGACCCGCGGGTTTCTTTGCGGACTCCGCTAACGAGTTGCAGCTTCTCACTGGGGTGCAGGGCTGGGCTCGGGATCACGCCCTTTCCGTCCTCCTCTCAGGGCTGTACATTCGTTGCAGGTAATGGAGCCATCACGTTATGGAGCTCCAACCTGACAGCGGCCCAGGGCCAGACTTGCTGTGGGCAGTGAGCGGTTGGCACTGGAACACCCCGTCGCTTAAGGGCAAGGAGAGCTCCCCGGCGCTCGGCGGTGCTGGAAGCTGAGTGCGTGCAAAAGGGACTCCATGCATGGCGCGCCGTTTTCTCCCTCGAAAGTCCGTTCTCGGGGGAGGGGGGGTGAATCCAGAGAGCTTGGGTGGGGCGCAGATTTACGTTGCGTTTCTGCAAAGGAGAGGGGCGGGAATGGGTTTCGTTTAAGGACAATTGGAGGGAAGTCCATATAGCCTTCTCTCACGTTTACTCGGAAGTAATTTCTACTGTAAATAGGAATCCTAGGCAAGGGTGCACTCGGTCGCACGTTTACAGCGACATTTACCGCCGCCCCCCCCCCCCAAACTGCTTTTCCAGAAGAGATGGGGGTGGGTGAATCCTTTGGCTAGGATCCTATGCACACATGTCTGGAAGTAAACCCTGTGGAATACAGTGAAACTTAGGATCGGGGTCTTTTCAGAGTTCTTCGCTGGGGCTTTCTGCTTGCACCTCCCCCTAACGGACGGCGAGATAATAAAGACGGCTCTTCGGAGAACTGCTTCGCAGGAGGGTGTGGGCTACGGTGCTGGATGCGTTTTTCCTTCCTTCAACGCCATGACTGCAAAACGTGGGGCGGTGGGTGGGGGACTCCTCCTGGGAGGGCCCCCGACTGGCTTTTGATTGGCGCAGCGCTCCGACGCGAGCCCGCTGGCTCAACTCCGCCCTCCCGCCGCCGAACATTTTGCAGGAAAGAAACTTGCAGTGCCTCTCCATTTTGCTTTCGTGAAGGTACTCGCAGGTAAATGAACCAGACCGGTGTTGAGAAGCTCACGCAGCTGTCACAAATTAAGGTTGCCGACTTTTTCCTGTCAAGGTTCCCGCTCTTTTCTCAGCTGGGCGAGAACCTGAAGCAGCATTTCAGGCACCGTGAAGCTTTTCCCCCCCTCACGTTACCAGCTGGCTGGGGAAGGGCACATCAGTACAATTTGTTTCTCAGAAGTCGGGCAAAGATAGGAGAGGGGGATGTTGTCAACATTTGGTGACTGCATTGGCAGTTAACCAGTTACTAGAAGTGCTTGGACTCCTGTGCAATTAGCTCGCAAGTAACGTTAACAAGTCTGGTTTCAATCTGCTTCTGTTGGTCTGCAATAAAACAGCAAGATTTGGGTCCAGTTGGACCTTAAAGACCAACTATATTTCTAGGTATGCGCTCTCAGGTATAAAAAGAGCTTTGACTCTTGAAAGCTCATACCCTGGAACTCCAGTTGGTCTTGATGGTGCTACTGGTCCCAAATCTGCATGTAGCACTTACTGCTTGATGACTTACATATAGTGACTTGCATATGTGAATAGATCATAACTCCACTTACAGAACTTTCACATGCTTTTCATATCCTCACAAATACAATATTTCACAATAGACTCTTGTTTACACACTCAAGTGTACAATAATCAAGTGAGTTACCTATCCGAAGGTTTCAGGTGGGTAGCCATGCTGGTCTGCTGTAGAAGAGCTCTCAAAAAACTTATACGCTGGAAATCTTGTTGGCCTTTAAGGTGCTGCTGGATACAAATCTTGCACATGTATACATGGGATACAGACGTTTGGTGCCTTTTCCTATGGGTCTGTGAAGGAGTATAGAGGTAGAAATTCTGTTGTGGTTAGAGATGTGACTGCCCGAAAAACAAAAATTTCAGTGGGTGGTTTTTCCCCCTTTTTTCCAAGGACTTGATTCCATTTTTCCAATGGAAAATTGGAAAGTTGGTGCTGTACTGGAAAAACTCATTTAACTCATCTCCTCAACCTGGCATGCACTTCCATGCTACTATTTCCAGCTCTGGCAGAGGAGGAGACGACAGAAAGAGGCCCTTCTGCTCTCAGGTAGTTGACCTAAGGGGAAGCTTTGTGAATTGTCCAGTCAGAAGAAGAGAAAGCTCTTTGTTATAACCCATTCTCCCTCACATATTTCATGTTTTATGGATGATTACTGTAATGGAGACCTCTTAATTTCTCTACTCAGACAAATCCGAAATGTATGGGTAAAATCTTTCCTCAGCACAGGCGCTAATGAAAGTTTACACTTCCATGTTATACATTGACTCGTATTTTTTTCTTCACTGCATATATATGTTGATTGATAAAGAATACATGTCCTGATAGTTACTAGAGTGAGTTTCTTAGACTCTTGGGGAGGTAAGACGAAGTAATGGAGAAGGACAGGGTGGTCAGTTGTAACCTCTACGCAATGTAACTGCCATATACAAAGGCTGCATACTAGTTGCTTGGGATTCATAGTGGGAGCAACTGCACCCTTTGTCATTTCATGGTTTTTCAAAAACATCTGGTTGGGCACTATAGAAAATTGAATGTTGGAATAGAAGGGTGCCAAGTTCACCTAGGACGCCAAAAAACCCCCAAACTTTGTGTGAGCTTTGGATGGGTCACCATACAAAGGAAATTTGGACTTGTGGGTTATACTAAAAAGGTTGGGAACCACTGCTGTACATACATTCGACTCTTAAATCCAAGATCATTTGTGCACTTAGACTGATACCTAATCTTCATAAGGGGAGCATACAGGGCTTTTATGGCTTCTCAACTGTTGCATACCTTCTGTTCTTTTGATCAACTGTTCCCTTCTGATTGACCTTTTCACCTCTCCCTCAAACCGCTGTGATACTTATACTCAGTTACTGGGTAACAAGAAGCTTATTGCCCCACCTTGCTGGAGGTCAAAATGGTCAGAAGGAAGTGGGGTAGAAACTCTGAAAGTTTCATTAAGAACTGAGCTTTTTCTAACTGGGACAACATCTAGCTGTGCAGATAGTATCATTAACCCTTTGTGAGGGCTTTTTTTTTTACTAAATACATTTTATGTTATTTACCACAAACCTTGTGTTTTCTGTTTAACTCCTACTTTTTCTACTTTTCAGATAGCAAAATTTTAAGGTACATGTGCTCAGGTAGCACAGGGTGCATCAGCTTGCATATCTCAAGTATTGGGTATATTTACAATTTTGCTTGAAAGTTTTGTAAAATCTGCCCATCAACATCTTGAAAATCGATCACGCAACAGCAAATGGTGGGGGGGGGCATGTTAATACTATGTAGGCTGCCTAAATATTTCTGCCTTGCATAATTTCCTAAAGATCAAAAGTTATGTGTGTTCCATTAGCCTCATGTGAGAAATTGTTTCAGATTAATTTTATCTTTTGACCAGTATGAACTAACATTACTATAATTTAGTACATTTTGTTTTAAAGAAAGGTTCTGGGTCTGTTGGTCAGGGCTTGAACCAAAGATCACCTGGCAGTTTTATGTACATTGCCTTAAGCTGACAGGAGAAAAGGCAGGCAGTAAATGAATAGCATGGGAAAAGTAAATTAAGGTACATTTATGTAAACACATTGCAGATTTTTAGATGCAAGAATAATTGATCACTCTGTACAAAGAGGACTGTAAAAGCAGCAGTGTGTTTATATTACAGATGCAGCATAAGTGGAAAAAGTCCTTCCTCAAACATGTTGAGAAAATTAGATGGAAGTTTTCTCAGACCTCTTATTTCAGATTAGAAAATCCGAAACAGTTACTTCAGTCTTAGCCCATTCAAATCTTGTCTATCCGCTGCCTTACAACTTTACAGCACTAAAGGGGACTATGAAAATACCAGTCATAATTAGATGTACCCGCAAGAGTTCCATGTGTTTACATATGGATCTGTCCCATTCACATAGGAAGAGTGGGATGGAGGGTCAGTTTCAAAAACCATAAGGGCCAATGAGTTGAGAACGTCAAACTTTTCCTCTGCCTAAAGTCCTACCTCCTTTCTCATGGTACTTCCAGCTGAATCTCCAGTATTGAAAGTGATCCTAGCTAAAAGTAAAGAGCTTGGGAACTGGAGCTGAAAGGATATAAGCCACATGATGTGTGCGGGTTCAGCTGTCTTCAACAATATGCCCATTTTGCCCTAAAATCAGATTCCCTGCCCTCTTCTTGGGCCTCTCATAGTTCTTTGCTTACTTGAATGTAGATAATATAACTAACATTTGTAGAGTAATTGAACTCCACAGGGAAAAGGAACAAAAGATATAAGTAGTGCAATCCTAAGAGTACTGTCCTGAGAGTAAGCCCTATGAAATAAACCTGAGTAGAATTCTGAGTAGATCTGCTTAGGCGTATTCTTACAGTTTAGCAGTACTAACAGGCTTATCCCACAGCAGTATTTTCAGATAAAATGGTACTCATTTTCAAAACGTTCATTTGTAAAAGTGTGAACTTTCACACATAAGAGATTAGAAAAAAGTGACATAATTTCTCCATTGTGCTTGAAGCTCTGTGTGCTGTGAGATAACACAGGATCAAGGTCATCAATTTCTATTGTTTGTGAGAAATAGCACAAGGATATAGTGAAGAGAAGGGGTGGGGGATTAAGAGAGAAGCTTCAGTGTACATAGAAGCATAGAATCATAGGGTTGGAAGGGACCACTAGGGTCATCTAGTCCAACCCCCTGTACAATGCAGGAAATTCACAACTACCCCCCACCCCAGTGACCCATGCTCGATGCCCAGAAGATGGCAAAACACCTCCAGGATCCCTAGTCAAACTGGCCTGCAGAAGATTGCTATATAATGGACACCAGCTCTAATGAAATTCTTTGTGGTTTCATCCTACAAGGGAAATGATTGCACAAACAGAGGTATGGTAATTCATTATGGATGTATTTTATTTTTTATTCATTTCTATCCTGCCTTTCTCCCTAACAGGGAGCAGCTTACATCATGTTCCTTTCCTTAATTTTGTCTTCACAACAACCCTGTTAGGTAAGTTAAGCTGAGAGTATGACTGGGCCAAGGTCACCCGGTGAGCTTACATGGCAGAGTGGGGATTCGAGCCTCTGAGTCCTAGATCCTAGTCCAAAAATCTAACCACTACACACCACTGGCTCTCAGATTTCAGTATATTTGTGAACTGTTACAGAAAACGCCTCCAACATGTCAATTGTTGTTTCATCACTGAATGGATCTGTCACTAAATGGACCGAAGCTTTTTGATTTTGCCACTGTTGATGTTAAATTGCTTAACATAGGCCATTTATGCATATCTGCCCCTGGTTAAACACTTTTGGGAAGTAGGAGCTTTTTCTTCTTGCTTCCTGCAGCATTGAGGTCCATTTTGTGCACCTCCTGGGATTTCTTAAACTTAGTTTGCTCCAAAGTTTTGGGGAAAAGCCTGGATCACTACTGAGTGGGTAGGAAAATTTATGTTTTTCCACCCACATGGCAGCCATTTGCCCTAATCCTGTCCCCACAGCAGCTATTTCCTGTCACTTCTTCCAAGGGTCTTTTATTTACTTACTTATTTTAAATTGGCACTATACTGTTGTTATAGCAGTATAATGTTATAGCAGTATATACCAGGCTCTCTAACTTCCCAGCTTGCATTAAAAAAAGGCGTCTCTGCCCCCTGTTGCAGTGATATAAGAGGAAAGACATATTTTTACAATGAAAGGGACTTTTTTAAAAAATGAGAGGAGAATTTAGTGAACCTAGTACACATATTGGTATAACATATTGATATAATGATATTCTAGTGCCATTTTTTTAATGCAAAAGCCCTGGTGTCCCAGGGGGGCAGCCATTTCTGGGGATTGGGGGCAAAGAAATGGTGGGAAATCAGTGTCAATCTATGGAGAACAGGATACGTTGAAATTGACTCCCACCCCTTGCAACAAGAAATCCAAGCTCTCTTGAGTTAAGGTTCTTTAATGAGATATCATAGCTTCAGCATATATATGTCCATAGGTTACACACAGGCAAGTAAAAGCATCTGGCTGTACATAGGTCTCTTGTTGAGAATGATGTATGGAGTGCTTGCTGCAAAGTTTCAGTCCCTCTACGTAAGCCCCCCACCCTTGATGCCCAACCAGCTGGGTACAGTCAGTGGGACAGTACGATGGAACTGTCCCAAGGCCGCTGTGGTGAGCCATCTCAGATAAGAGCGCAGCCGTCCCAGGAGCTGGACAGCTTATGTGAAAAATAGACACACACACAGGAGATGATTGCAATAACTCAGAAAGATTGAGGGACTGTGGGCAACAGACCTGACAATCGGCAAGTGGAAGTCCTGTTGACACTGCACTTTAACAGTATCTGCACCAGCAATAGGGAAACCATGCAAGCCCATCCCTATGTGGAAAGCACTATAAGTAGGTATACTGTTTGTGGGGGAAGGGTTAAAATCCCCCCCCCCATTTTTAAACAACTGGTCTGTTGAAGAGTAGTGGAGAACTTGAAAGCTTGCACACTTTGATGTGTTGTTCTGGTTGGTCTTAATAAAAGATATTACATGACTTTTATTTAATTCCTGATTATAACTTGTGAATAATCGCTGTGCTTTTCTTGTATACTTTTGAATTTTGCAGAGAAATGTGAAATGACACAAACTAATTCTTGCCTTTATGACCTTTTAACTCAGTTTGTGTTTTTTATTTTTATTTATTTATGTCATTTATAGTTTCTTTTGTGTGTATATGTAACTGCTGACAACAATATTGTATCATGTATTTGATAGAGGGCTGTACTGCAGAGAAACTTGTTTAAATAAATCTTAAATCTTTAAGGTGGTGGAGTGATTGTCTGAATGTGTGCCTCTCTACTTATAGTTAGATAAGGTCTCTCAATCCAGAATCTAAAACCATGGTTTGAAGTTGGTTTATGAACTATAATAATCTTAACTCTGGTTTCCCATGACGTACAAATGCAAACCGGGCTTAATTCTGGCTCATTCTCTGGCTGCAGAGATACCTAGCCAGAACAAAGCATATAAAACCAACATTTGTCGAGGCAAATTAGGATTTGCATGATCATCTGCAGGCAGATTCTGGTTTCTCAAACTAACCATCCTTAAAATAAACAATGGTTTTTTATTATGTCTGAACCAAGCCAATCTTTTCAAGCTTAAGTGATTACTTTGAAATTCTTGGTACCTTGACTGTCTTAACAAAACACACAAATTTAATTCTGTATTGAAAATACAGTGAGATAGATTATCTGTTATAGAGCAATTGTACGAATTCATTTCTGGATTAATTAGTGCACTTATATCTATGCTTGGCATGTAACACTGACAATGTTTCTTGTAAAATAGAAAAGAGTCCAGTAGCACCTTTAAGACTAACCAACTTTACTGTAGCATAAGCTTTTGAGACGCACAGTTCTCTTCATCAGATGCAATATTGTTTGTATTGACCTGGAAGAGAACTGTGATTCTCGAAAGCTTATGCTACAGTAAAGTTGGTTAGTCCTAAAGGTGCTACTGGACTCTTTTCTATTTTGCTGCTACAGACTAACACAGCTAACTCCTCTGGATCAATGTTTCTTGTTGAACTTTTGATGTACTCTGCAATTTTTTCCTCCTCCTGCTAACAAAATATTTTGTCTAATTATTTTGTTGAGTTGTGGATCTCTTCCAGTCATTTTGAGACATTTTGCCCTCTAATGAAAAAGATTGAAAGTTATAACTCCAAACTCTTAAAATGATGGGTGGACAAGCCAGTTTACGTCTCCATCTCGAAATGCATCCTGATAACAAAGAAAAAGAAAATTTGCAGAGAAATTTTAGCCCAAGGTCAGTGGTGCTATTTTTATCTAAATCCACTGAGAGAAAGTAATTCCCAGATGGTGAAATGAAAAAGCACATTCATGGGTTACATTCCATGACCTAGTGATTTTAGGAAAGCCACTGTTGCTCAGATAATCCCCACCCTGAATGAAGATAATACTTGTCTGTTTTATTTACAAATATACAGGTAGAACATAGGAGAAGACATTCTTACCTTTACCAGTCTACTCCATATCTGATCCTTAGAGGGGGAGAGAGAGAAATCCTGTGCTTCCAAGGTCGTCATAGTAGCATTTACTGTGTAGTGCCAAAGGCATAAAGGCTTAAAAGAAATTTAAGCAAACTACAACAAAAATGGTAAAGTGTTAAAGCACGTAAAAACACATCAAAAATACCTTCTCTCTGTACAAAAGAGGTATTTCAGCCTTTAGATACAGCACTAGCCTGTATTTCTTGGCTGCCAAGGCAAACTGTCTCACTATAAGAAACATACTGATTTGTATCAGAAAGGAGGAAAGTTAATTGCCCCACCACAGAAAAATAATGTATACCTTTTAGAATATCAGCAAGGAACTTGTTCCTGACAAAACAGAATATAAAGTGAAAGATGATGCTCCACAAATCCACAGATGTGCAACAATTAGTGTTTTTGAGTAACAATGTCTAGCAGAAGGCATAGCTTGAAACCACAGATATGTTAGGGCCATTCTAAGTTTGAGGATAGTAATGTGGGACAGATAAGAAGCTCTCTAATGGTCCTTTTTGCTGGAATATAGGTTGCAAGGTCTGACATTCAGTCATTATGGGGTTAATGTGTTTACCAGTGTTCTGTTGTTTGTATTGACCTGGAAGGAAACCTAGCACATAGCCTTAGCTATCTCAAAGCCCGGGGAAAATAAGATGTGTCTATTGGTTAATAGGTCAGGTGACTTCCTCTCTAAGGGTCAAGAATAAGCAGATTCTCCATATTGCTCATGTGGTCGTTGTAAAGTCAAGATGTAGGAATAGAGTTCTTTGTTTTTGTAGCAATCCCGTGTACCTTTTTCCTTTAGAAGTAAATGTTTCTTAAAAGCAAACAAACATCTGACTCTCTATTGATCAAGATCCATTGCAACTCTGAATTTAACTATTTTAACCCACTTTTTCCCAACACTTTTTTCAACAGTTGAACCAGGGAGAGAATCTAGAGCAAGATAAGATGTTTCTGTTCAGCATGGCGTCAACCTGAAAGATCCAATCTTATATGCTATAAACAGGCGAGAGAACATCCCAAGGATCATCTGCTAAGGAGTAGTGATGAAGGATATTCTTGAAGCCAGCTGCAAGGGGGCAGCAGCACTATGCTTTATTTTAAAAGTGCTTTTTCCAGAATCTAAATAGAGCCATGTGCAATCGAGCTCCGATTGAAGGTAAACCAAGTTTAGCTCATACTAAGGCCACTGGGATGCCACAAGGCAAAGTGAAGAGTCTCTTTAAGAAGAGATTTTGAATGAGTTCCAAGGTCATGATCAAACACTCATTCCAGTCTCAGATCTCTACGCTATTCAAGAGCTGCACAATGGCCTTGCTTTGGGATATTTCAGGATCTGCTCAATCAAAAATCCTCCTTTTGAGCTATAACATTTTAAGATAGCACAGTTGTCAGAACAAGAGATCTTATTGCCGGACGGGCTTTTCATGAAAGGGTTTCACTGAAAGTTACCCTGAGATATTTAAAAGCTCTGTGTTGTTCGATGGCATCATCTACCTAATTCTGAAGAGGCCCTGACTGGCTGCTTATATCTGAAAATCAGGGCCACTTCAGGACAAACCATGGACTTCTGCAAACTTGGAGAAGCCCATAAGGTTGCAAAAGAATCTTTAAAAGTTCGACATGTACATGGGGGGGGGGTTAACTCCCCCCCCCCCAGTAGTGTGCTCTGTGCACAGTACCTCTATGCCACAAAAACCGTACACTGGAGCGGCCCCATAAGGCCCAACTGGAAGAGAACATGCTGGGCTGGGGGAAGTACCAGGAAGCCAGCAGAGTGGTAGGGCAGTCTCCACTCCCTGCTGTTGCTGCTGCTGCTCTTCAACAGACAGGAGGCCAGCAGGTGAAGAAGGCTGACGGTACTGCTGTGCTTTGCTGCCCCTGGCCACTACTGTGCTGCTCCCAAGCCTCACTGCACCAGGCCAGCTCTTGGGGCCTGGGCCCAGACTCGCTCCACCTGCGTAACAAAAATTTGCTGTACAGTTTGAAGGCTATTTCCAACAAACTAATTAGATGATAATTTTGGGAAATGGATTTGCAACCCCTTTTAAATACAGGCACAATAACACTTTGTTTCCAACTGTTAGGAAAAATGCAAGTAGAATTAATCCAGGTAAAAAGCTTGACCAGAATGAGTGACCACCAATCAGAAATATACCTACTGTATATATCTCAGGGAATTGTGCTCCCAAGGTGATTCAGCCAACTCACTTCTTTGTCTCTTCCAATATCTAAACTGCATATCTTTTTCACAATGATATACGCTTTCCCCTCTCTCTTCAGCTAGTTGGGGGCTTACTTCTTCCTGTTGGGCACTTGGCCAAAGACATCCTGATTCTTGACACAAGGCCTATTGAGGACGTATTTACGATTGTTAAGACACGCTACTGTTCTTTATGTTATATAAGATAGACTAATTCACAGTCATCAAAATACAAGCTATCATGACCACCACTGGAAGGTCCATGGACTCAGACTAGGAATCTTCAGAAGAGAAGCCTGAAGAACCAGGAATGGTACCTGAGGAAGATCAGGGAGACCCCTGCACTGTAGCAGCCCCTGCAGACTCTGACCCATCAGCTCCAGGGGCAAATCTCAAGGAGCCTGCTGTTGAGGCTGCACTGTCAGAACCTCCAGCTGCCCTTCCAGATTGTAGTACAACTATGCATCTGCCATGTTGGATCAGGGCCCAGACCACTAGCCCCCCAAGTTTCTCCTCCAGTTAGCAGGAAGAACAGAGGCAGTGGGCTCGCACATACGCAGTTGAGAGAAAATGGAGTGCCACGCTAGAAGCCTGTGAGCCAAGTCATTTAGATCCTTGCCCCATTAGAAACTTGCCAGGTAAATTCCAGATGCTGCCTTCAGTACATCTGGGGCTTCTTTCTCCTAGCCTATTTAAGCCAAGGGCAAGGGAGGGAGCTTTGCTGGACCAACTGGTTTACAAAGGCCACTAATCTTGTGCTCTAGCTTCAGTGCCATACCCTAACAAAAGTCAGTAGGGTAAGTCCCTGCTCTTGAGGAGACTGGCGGGCTCAGAAGCCCAAGACCAGAACACAAGTCCGAAACAGAGATAAAATGTGTGATGATGATGATGATTTTTTTAAAGGATAGGTGTAAGCAGGAGATCTGCTATGGTCATTGGCTAGCATATTGGTCTTCTAAATGGGAAGCCCAAATTTATGTTCCTCCTCAGTTACCAGGCTTACTGGGTGTTTGTGGGTAAGGTGGTTAAGCACTGTCTGGTTTACAAATAAAAGCAATACCTAATTCAGGTCTTATGAGTCATGACACACACTGTATACTTAAGTTACTTTCTGTTGTGTTTATTTATAATGTTAAAAACAAAAAAATAAGTTAAAATACTGTTGATTGAGTAAACCAAATATTTTCTTTTAATTGTTGGTAATTAATTTTAATCAGGAAGAAATAATGGACAAGAAAAAGCTTTTTGGAGAAAACAATAAATAGAATTTTTCTCTTAAATTAACTGAATTGATGTAAGAATGAGAAAATATACCAAATAGGAAAAATGCTGTTATGTATCAAGAGCCAGACTATTCAGAGGGCAGATGGTTATCTCATTTATTTTCAAAATTTATATAGATTGTAATTGTTTGGTTGTTGTGGGTTTTCCGGGCTGTATTGCCGTGGTCTTGGCATTGTAGTTCCTGACGTTTTGCCAGCAGCTGTGTCTGGCATCTTCAGAGGTGTAGCACCAAAAGACAGAGATCTCTCAGTGTCCCAATACATTGTAATTGTTTCTTTCAATTATCCAATTCATGTTTTCTCCTTTCTTTAGAGTACTTAGATAGTGATGTTAGGTCCCTCCTGTCAACTAGTGGGAGTTTAGGGGTACGAGGAGCAGGTACTCACCCTTTCTTTGTTTGCGTGTATACGCCAGCCCACACCAGGTGCAATGAAATCATTTGTGGTGTGGAACGGTGTTTTTGATATGTCTGGAGCCAATTCTTAAGGAATCGGCCCTGCCACGATGATGTTGCATCCTCTTGCACTTTTCTGGAGATGATATATAAATCTATAGATTTTCTTAAATCTCTGACAACCGAGCTTCTGGGTTTTTTTTCTCCCCAGTCTTTTCCTTTTTGGTTCTCAGCACTACTATCTCCAGTTCTTGATAGCATTGCTGTTTGTTCTTTGTGTCAAGTTCAAAATGTTGAGGTTCATCAAACATCATGTTTAGTTCATCTCTTTATGTTATGAAGTTATATTGAATTTTCTTTAAACAGTGGTTCACGTTGTATGTCAATAAAATCATGTGACTTGAAATTATTAGCAAAACATTTGAAATCATTCTTTTAAAATATAGTAGAAGAGTTCCAGATTATACAATCATACACTTCTTAAATTCACAAAATACACTTTTATTATTGTCTATTTGTATCCCTCTAAGATAACACAAAGCGAATTAAGCCCATCATAGGAACAATCAATGTGGAAGAACAGCAACTTGCAGGGGAAATTATCTTGCATGTCTAAAATATGAAACTCATTTATTTAGTCATTTGTTATTTAAGCATTTATACTCCACCTTTCCACATAATCCAAGGAGCCATTGTCTACAATATATATGTTAAAATTTATGTCTTGCTTCATCTTGCAATCCAAAGCAGCTAGCAACAAATTTTAAATACAAAACATTATGCAATATCATCAGAACAACAGCAATAAAACAATACTGATTCCGTTAATGCTATCTGTAGAGCCAAATAAAATAAATACAAAATCAAAGCTGTCAGTCTTTGTAAAGTCCTTTGAAAAGCACTGCTTTGCATGATTTCTGAAAGAAAGGGAAGAGACTTTCTGAACTTCTTTGTGCAGACCATACCGAACAGCAGGTGTCGCTGCAGAAAATGTGCTGTGCTGATTAGAGATGGGCACGATCCAAAACAAATTGCCGATCCAGGTGATCGTGGATCGGCGCCGGTGACGATCCCAACTAAACAATCCACACCGATCATCTCCTATTCCCGATCCGTGGATCATGGATCGTGGAGGCCAAATTCCCAGCTATGTGGGAAGGTGGGTGTTGGCGGCGGCCATCGGGCCTGGCGGGCCCGGGGAGATGGCGACGAGCCGCCCCCCTCAGGGGGCAGGGGGTCTGGCTGCTCGCCGGCGGCACCCCCCATGTGCCCGCCCACCAGGCCAAAAAGGAGCACGCTGGCGAGAAAAGAACGGTGGGTGATGCCGGCGGCATCTGTGTTTGTGTTTGGCCTTCTGTGTTTGGCTGTCAGAGCTGCCTATCAGGGTTTGCAGGGATGAGATCGGAGTGCCCATGGCTACAGAACACCCCCTTCCCCCTCCCTCCCCTGGGTGTCTTCTCCCAGCTGGTGACTGCTTTGCTGCTCCGTGGTTGGAAGGAAGCCCTGCTGATCAAGGAAAGCTGGGCTTCCATTCGGGTTTCCAGGGCGACAGAAGGAGGGGAAACACAGCTCAGGCATTCCCCTGGCTCCGTTGCCCCGGGAATAGATTACTGGCGCCTGAGTGTCTGGCTTCCCGATCCGAGCACGATCCAGCCCCGATCCAGCCCCCTCCCGATTGCTGGATCGTTGGCCGTGGCCAATCACGATCCGCTGAGTCGCGATCGCCATTATCGTGGGGGGTTTTGGATCATAATGTGGATCGTGCCCGTCTCTAGTGCTGATCCAGTAGGAAGTACTGAAGCCAATGCAGAACAGTTCCAGAAACCAAAAACAATAGTCTAGATAGCAAATAATATTGCATGATCTTTCAGGCCTACTCGCATCAGTGCCATTTTCTCTGCCCCAGTCCCCCATTGCATCCACACACACAGCACCAACAAAGTAGTTTCCCTCTCCTTTTTAAATGGTAAGTGGCAAATTGTGATAGGTCCCCAGTAGTTTCTTGGAGTACGTATGTTGGGAATAGGGAAAAAGAAAATGGGAAGCGCACCATGTTGAAGCCCTAATGCCACCACATTTAATCAGCAACTACAGCAGCAGCAAGAGAATCATGACCATGTGGAAGTCACACCTGTAAGTCTTTTTCATCCCCTCTTTTTTCATCTAAAAGACACTAAATTGGCATCAATTATTATTCATTATTATTGAAAAGAGGACTTCAGTGTATTTTGTGCTTCTCTCAGCCTTACAGGAAATGTTTGATAACCTACAAGGTGTTGGTGGTGGCTCTAAATGAACTGCTGGTTTTATATTTTCAAAGGGAAAGACTAGTTTTTTTTCATTGTCAACTCAGAAGCCGCTAGGACTGATTTGCACCAAACACCATCTAATCTAACTGAATTTGCCTCACACCTTGGCTTGCATTGTGAGAAAGCCACCAATTAGACGTTTGGGCTCAGCCAACATGCTTTGGGGGCTGAGGCATGCCGCATTCCCTTTTGTTCTTAACATCTTGACTGACAAAAAGTACTCAGATATTTAAATGTTTGCACTCGCTATGTGGGATATTTTGGTTGGTCCTAATAAAAGATATACTACTATAGTTTTTTAATTAAACCCTGAAACACTGCCTCCTTAGTTTCTCTCTGAAATAATATAGTTATAAGAAGAATTTTATGATGAAGAATCATAATTACCCAGTGGCAATCAGACACTTTGCTGTAAGAAACGGATGATGTTTATTGGGTGCAAAAAGATAGCATATGGATGAAACGGTTGAATCATACCCATTATTTGAAAGCAAGTTCTGTTATCAATGGAACTTACTACCACATGCGTGTGTGCTTAGGCACACATCCATGCATCCTATTATTTACTCAGAAGGAAGTCCTATTTGTTCCATTTACATCTATGTAAGCTTTCTGCCGCCTGTAAATATGCAAAGTCCTTCCAAATATGCTTGGTCCTTTAAAAGTCAGTACCGCTATATTAAATGGTGCTTGCTTATTTCTAAGAGTGCATGAGATTGCAGTCTCTGTGTAAGGCCTATTTACTTCAAAGTAAAAATAAAATAAATATTGGTTGCACAGCTTATTCTGAAAAGTCAGCATATTCCTATCACCATTTTGAAAGAATCATTGCAGACTAATGACGACCATTCAGAATTTCCCTTGAGAACTGAGAACAAAATAGGCTGAGGAAGATAGGCTGTTAACAATTCAAAGTTGTCCATAAATTGTCTGAAACTATTGTAGAAAAGGATTCTGCACACACTGCAGTACAACATACGCAATTTATATCACAATTTTGTTCACCCACCATTGTTTCATTATAGTACAGTATTGCTTTGGTATAAAACTTTTCATACCTTTTCTCATGTTAACCTCTAGAGCACACATTCCTGCCACATCCAGCTAAGGCTTATCATGCAGGCAAATAAAAATATAATATGTGAACAGCCCAAAGCATTTGTTAGGAGAAGGCACTTTTCCCCTGCATACTTACAGAGAATGTTCCATGAGACCTTGGCTGCCACATTTATAGTTTTGGTTCAGCAAGCAAAAAAAAAGTGATTCCACATCCATGGGATAAAGGAAAGTATTTGTTTGGTGGCCCACAGTTTTGTCATTGTAAGTTATAGTATACAAGTATTCTGTGATGGTCCCACACAGCACTATTGTTCCCAATTCCCATATCACCCTCTCTTCTACTCTAGACTCAAACACTTGGCTGTAGGGAAGGTAATATAGACTGGAGGTTGCTCAAGTATATCTACATGAGTTATTTTAGCAACCAAGGGACCCCTATTTTGATTTAAATTGCCCCCGTGCTCTCCTTTCTTCTCTTACTGGCACCCATCATGTGTCGGACTGCTCCCTTTTGAAGAGTGCATCCTCAGAACAAATGAGAACCACATTAGCTACACTTTAAGAACAAATTTAAATATGTTTGTATTGTCTACAAGGTCAGATCTCAGAGGATGAGCCAGTTTTATAGGCCCACCCTCAAAAATCCCTGGCCCACGTTCTAATCAATTTCACCCTTGACTAGAAGGGACTTTGTGCCAGAGACAGCATGAAATGTCCTTAATCAGTTAATAGCTTCCAGATAGATGCCAGCTAAAGATATATATCAAATTGCTGATAATAAGAGAAGGTGACTAGGGCCACCACATAGCCTGAACTTCTGGTATGAAACTAAAGACCGCCATTAATTTAGCTACGAATGCAGAACAGTCTCTCTCTATTCCTCTGAGAAAACCTTTGCATTGGAAAATAGAATGAAAACCAGTGCAGTTTGCAGGGCTGAGCTATTGGATCCTGGCAGGTTTTTCTGACTAGTTCTCTTTGGTGATCTAGAAGCTAGGTAACTGCAGGAACAACCCTTTTGAATGGGGAAAGCCAACTATGCCACTGAAGCAAAGCAAACCTCCATTCCTAGAAATGGAATGGGTCCAAAATACACATAATATGTAGCATTGTTATAGGGAGGGAAATTTATTCTTTTGGAAATTCACTTTTTTATATATAGCCTTTGATTCCTCTTATTTTTTTCTCTATTAAAAGAGGGATTTCTCTTTCATTTCTCTTTGTACCCTTTTGTAACTTGAGTTCTTGCACTTGTTTTCTGTTATACACCACAGGGCGGTGCTCTAACATAAGGATAGGAAGATTTGGGAAGCCACTATCTGAATTGCAGAACCTCCCTTCCTGCTCCTCTAAATTTCTCTTTGATCAAAACAGAATTGATTAGAAATTGACTCCAAGTTCCTAAAAAGAGAATATCAGGGGATGGGCCTTTCCTGAACTTACCAGCCCCTGCGGGAATGAGCACAACCACACCAGTAATACAATCACTGGACCTAACAACACCAGTTATACCATCTCACATTCATCACTTGTTCATCATCCAATGACATGTATGCTATCAAGGGTCAGCAATGCTGTTCCACTCTGTATATTGGACAAACAGGTCAGTTCCCATGCAAAAGGATAAACACTCAAAAAAACAGTGGGAGAACATTTTAATCTTCCAGAACATTTTATTGCTAACCTAAAAGTGGCATTCTTCAAACAAAGAAGCTTCAAGGGAAGATTACAATGTGAGATTGCTGAACTTGAGTTCATTCACAAGTTCAGAACAATGTACCCCTCTCAGAGCTGAATAAGGATATAGGGTATTTAATCAAGCTGTACTGTAACATGGTACCTTTATATCCTGACTCCTGTCTTTGCTTCACCCCTCCCATCTCTTGACTGGGATATAAAGGCTCAAGAATCTGCACTCCTACTTATATCTGAAGAAGATTATACCCTGCAAATCTTGAGAGCCAGTTTGGTGTAGTGGTTAAGAGTGCAGCACTATAATCTGGAAGACAGGGTTTGAGTCCTCATTCCACTTGCAGCCAGCTGGGTGACCTTGAATCAGTCACAGCTTCTAGCTCTCTTAGCCCCACCCACCTCACAGGGTGTTTTGTTGTGGGGATAATAATAACATACTTTGAGTGGGTGTTAAGTCATCCTGAAGGGCAGTATATAAATCAAATGTTGTTGTTGTTATCTCTAAAGTGCCACTGGACTCAAAACCTGTTCTTCTATTGCTACGTATACATGTGACATAGGTTGGCTCACAGTGGGCGGATCACAGCTGTCCACCTGACTCTCAGTCACATGGTAATGTGGGGACTAACTCGTTAAAATTTTGGCGATCATCATCATGCCACTCTGTGTTTGGTTGCTGTTGGAAGTGCTATTATGATCTCCAGTGCTATTGTTATGCTCTCAGTTTCTTAGACTTGGGATATTTTTATTCTATCATTTCCCTGCTGAGAGTGCAAAGGGTACTGAGTAGTTGTAGCAGCATCCCATAAGCATCAGTCAGTAGTACACTGATGAGGTGGTTGTTCAGATCTGACTCTAAATAACTTTTCCAAAGTTTATTCATATGCTTAACCATATTTACCCATAGATAAGCCCAACTGATTCTAATAGAATTTACTTCTAAGTAGCTGTTCTTAATTACACATTCTTAACACTTCTCTGATACTACAAGAAAACTTTTGCCAGGTTCCATCTTTCTTGTCTGTATTAAAAACCAAGAAGTCTTTCACTCAATTGCTTGGATCTTAAAGCACAATGAATGTGTCTGGCAATAATTTCAGGCAAGCAGTGCTTCTGTAAAACCAGGTCCACATGCTGTGTAAATGTTTGAACACTGCTGCTCCCTACAGGATGAAGCACCAGATAGAAGTCACCCTTTCTTTGGCATGACACTTGAGAAAATATTTTTTCATTACTACAAAAAATGTTTTAGAAAAAGTTTGCAAGTTGCTTCTACAAACAAATGAAATATGCGGAAACAATCCAAATCTGTAAATCTGATTGATTTCAGTGGAAGAGAATGAGTGTCAAATGAGATGTTATCAGGGAGTATTTATTCACCTGTCCTATTGATCATGTAAAAGGAGAAGGAGGAGTGATTCTGTTTTTTATCCACAGCCCCTTCCCTTACTTTAAGCATTTTTGTCCCTACCTAGCTCAGTTCTGATATCTCAGGCTTAGAGAATAACGTTGAAAGCATCAGAGCACTATTAGATAAGGAGGAAGGGTTTGCTCCTCTGCCTTGCACACTCCATTATTGGTTAAAAATAGGCACACAGCCCGTTTTATAGGTGAACGGGAGTCATATGGATCATCCTGTTTGGGCAAAAGTTTAACTCTCCTGCTATGGAGATAAAGGGTGGGGGAGGTTCTTAACTGTAGTTGGATTTTTATCTGTGGAATTTGCCTGTTTTCACACACAGCCATCCATGCTTGAAGCCACCACACCCTCTTCCCCTGAAAAAGTTCAACAAAAAAGAAAAAAGATGGGTTTCTGCCAGGCTCAGATCCATAGCCCCCACATCCAAGACTAGCATCCTAACCACTGAACAAAGAAAGCAGGTGGAAAGGAGGCATGCTGTCAAGTTGGAGGCACTCCACTGCAGCCCTGATGTCACCAGCAGCCACCTGGGGCTGTAATGGATTATTTTATCCATATCTCATTAGAGCTACTAAGCTATCCAGCATGGAAGGTTTCTATTTAAAATCTGGATAAGCCTCAGAGCTTCAGATAAGGTCTGAAAACAAAGATCTCTCTTTAGAGAACCTGCTTCTAAGTACAAATTGTTTATGTAAGTTCTTCTTGTTTAACCCTTTCCCATCAAGGTACACTGAGACTTTCTCTAGAGTTTAAATTTTTATTCTTTATTGAAATAAAGCCTATTATTTTTAATTAGTATCTTGCTTAAGATACTAAAATCATGTAAAGGCATATTCAAATGAATCTAAGTAATGATGATTATATGCATGCAATAAACAGTAAATCTCTTAACATTTCTCAATTAAAAGCATCAATTATTTAAAATCAGCTCATACTTTGTCTACTATGAAATGTATTGGAGTTTCCATAAACACACAACACATACATTTCTCACCTAAGATCTTCTGCATGAGTTTCCCTTCATCAAAACCATAATTTCTTATCTGGGTGACATTTTTTATACTAAATAACACTTGCTATCTATAAAGACATCTCTTGGCTATTTCACATATAACAATAATATAAAAATGTAATTGATCTTAGATTAGCTGATTCTTCACAACTGTATGTGACATTTTGCTAGACCAACTTGTGATGCCATTGCACACTTGCATAGATAAGATGCTGTAAATCTTTAAAAAGCTAGATAGATTACACATGGCTTCTTCTAGCAATTAAAAAAATCTACCCTTTTCTCAACTACTTTTAATTGGTTGTCAAAGATAAAAGAACATCTGTATTTTTCTACAATCTGCTAACAAACTACATTAAAAGTCATACAAAATTCACCAAAACATGTGTGTAACTAGAGCACGAATTAAAACCATGTCTTCTACAACAGGGCCAACCAGAGAACATTGCAAAGATAGATATGGCTCAGTGGAAAGGCACATGGCGAGAGTTCCTGGCTTAATCCCTACATGGGGAGATGCCAGAGGCAGGCTTAAGTTTTGCCCCTGCAAACCACAAAAAGGGGAATAGGACAGCTCAGCTGGTGGGCCACCCTGTAAATCCATCATTTTGGCAGGGATACCCCCTCACAACCCCTCCACGCCACTCCCATGGCAGCAGCTCCCTTGCACTCTGTCCACACTGGGCCCCTTTCACACCCACATCACCAAGCCACATGGCTTAGCAGATGACAGAAATGCTGTGGGGGAGTGTGGGGCCCAGAGATCACCCCCCTCTCCCTGTGCTAGAGAAGTCATACACACTCAGATCACCCACCAGGTTCCTCTGTACACAGCAGCTAGCAGAATGTGTGTGTGGGAAGGAGGTCAGGGTTCCATGCAACACTCCGCCTTCCAAAAACTCCTCTGACCTTCAGAGAATGATCAACAGTTCTTTATTTGTGCCCTGCTACAAGCTGTCCTCTTTCTCCATGACTGAGTTCTTGTCACTTGCTCTCGCCAGCTGGACCTTTCTTGTCTCACACCTCCTCCATCCACACCAAGCTCTGCCTCATTACAGTCTTTCATGCCCTCACTAGCATTGGGAATGGCCCCTAAGTCTTGGTCCTTTCTTCTCTTTCCATCTGCCCCCAGTCCTTGCGTAGTCCTAAAGGCATTCCTTGCCTCCCACTACTGCTGCTATTACTCATCACCACCCTCATCCCACAGCATGTGTTCCCAGCCAGACCCTGCCCTAGCTTGCCCTGAGCTCCCCACTCTGGCCGCCCCTCTCTGGAAGTGGCTTGTTGCCTCTTTGTGGTGGTGCTCTCATCTGCCCAACAGCAGCTTCTGGATAGGAGAGAAGCCCTGTGTCTGTGGCTCCTCCCACCTACAGCCAGTCAGGCTTCATCCATGTTAATTTCAAAAGCCAGCATCCAGCTGAGGTTCCCTATTATGCCTTCTTGGGGATTGTAAGGAGTAAACATGTTTGAGGAGTAAACATCTGACCATGTGCTCTGCATGAAGAAGATCTCAGGTTTGCTCCCCACATCCCAGTATCTCCAGTTAAAGGATAAAGTAATGAAGGATAAGGTAATGAGTGATGTGAAAGACTCCTTGTTGAGACCCTGGAGAACTGCTACTATTCAGATGAGGTACTACTGAATTTATTAGAACATGGGCTGACTATAAGGCAGTATCATGTGTTCCTGTGTGTTCAAGTCATTCATACTTGGCTATCAAGCTTTTTTTTAAAAGGACAGACTTGCAAAAAGGCAGTTTTCATTGTTACCTATGTAAATATTTGTCTTTAGGACAGGATGCCTTGCACTAATTGATCATTGGCTTCTTTTAGGACACAAACATAGGTCTGCTAGAGCTGGATCATTGCCTTTTTGTGGGCTAATAACTTTCATTGGCTTATTTGCAAAGCTATTCTTTGTATATATAATAAATGCTGTATTGTGTGTGTATGTGTGTACACGCAAACCTATGAATTAGTGACTTCCAAAATATCCTGTCATTAACCTGTTTGCTCTGGTCTTGTACTTTAGCTCATATTAAAGCAACAATTGGTCTTTTGGCACCTTTAAGACTTACAAATGTATAAAACGTTAAGACTAGAGCAAAATTAATTTGATCCATGAATTAATTAAAGGGAAACATCCCGATTCAGCCTGATGAAGACTGAATATACATTGGGAAAAGAGAGAGTTTAAGTCAGGCCTCAGATAAATGGGGAAGAGATTAGCCTGCTCAAGCTCATCAGAGTTAAACTTCATGGCATCCTGAAGGAGGAGATCCGGTTGGAGAAAGACATTTCCCAGTGATTTAATCCCTTTCACTGTACTTTGCATGGCTCCCCTTTGTGTGTGTATGAACAAAAAACAAATGGGGCCAAAAGTCCTAGAAATGCAAAGGATAGCAGGAAGTCTTGTTTATGCCGAGGCAACTGTAGGAAAGTTAAGATCAGAGAGATCCATTCAGAACTACAGTCAGTGGTAACTTTTTTTTAAAAATGAGAAAGATAATCCCAGTCTTGTCTGAATCTGAATTCAATAGAAATTAATTAGCTAATAAAATTATATAATTCAGCAGTTTCATGCTACAGCTCCTTTCTCATCCACTTTTTCTTTTAATGCATTGTCACTGAGGTCAGCAACAGAATGCCCAGGGAGACTGAAATGTTCCTCCACTGGTTGCTAAATGTTGCCATTTTAATCTTAGATTGGTGTCTATTTGTTTTCATTTGTGTTACTGAGTATGGAAGAAAGCGATAATAGGTAAATTATGCTGTGTAGTCAGAAGATGTTTTATCCAGGCAGGTTAACAGAATTAAAAAGCACTGTGCGATCCAGACGGTTTCAGTGAAGTCCTGGGCCAAATCTCACAGGGATAAAAGATTGTGAAATCTTCCCACGCGCCCTACAGAGCAGCAGATGAGTGTTGAGTGACAGGATTAGATGTATAGTTCCCTGTTCCCTTGGTTCTAAACCTCAACAATCAATTACTCTCACACAGTTGTGCTGCAGAAGTTCTTTGGGCCAGATAGGTAGACAGCTGTGCTTCTAGCATGCATTGTACATTTTTAAAATATAGGGAGTATTTTTACTTCTTATTCTGTTTCAAACAGAAAGGAATTGGGGACTACACATCTAATGATATGCTCACAAGCATAGTTTCTGTTTCAGAATCTAGACTATTGGGGCCTCTTTAAAGCTTTTTAGAGTGTGCACAATTAATTAGGATCCCTTCTCCTCAAGACTCTATTTATTTGAAATGTTTATATTCTACTTTCGCAGAATGGTGAAAGCCCATAAAAGCTTAAAGAATATTGGAACAGTAGAAAGTAAGGATGTATGTCATCTTTTCACACAACCTTCAACCTCCACAACATAGACATACATATAGTTTGTGATACTGTTATGGATTCAGTCTCAATTCTTGTTGTTTTCTTAGCATTCATGTGCCTAGTGGAGAAAAGGAGCACGCTCAGTTTTGGGGACATTTTGAAATGCTTTTATCCTTTAAATTTGCAGCTAAAATTTTCACCACTATGTTGCCTTTAGGGTTCCCACCCAGCCTCCAGGTGGTAGCTGGAGATTCCTGGAATTACAAATGATCTCCAGGCAACAGAAACAAGTTCCCCTGGAGAAAATGGCTGCTCTGAAGGGTGATCTCTATGGCATTATACGCCACTGAGGCCCCTCCCCTCCCCAAACTCACCCTCTCTAGGATCCCACCCCCCAAATCTCCAGGAATTTCCCAACCTGAACCTGGCAACCCCAGTTGCCTTACATACAACCTGTTTTAAATATGTGCTCCTATGAGCTACCTGTGCTTCATGTTGTCGAATGTCAGCCCTAGAATTACTTACGTTCTGTTTCAGCAGTTTGTCAATTCTATATTTAATTCTTACTAATGCTATGTCTTTGTAAACATCTACCCTGTGGCATTGTTTATGGAAATGTCTTTGAAATTGACTGCACTAATCTCACACTGTGTGCTCCGCCTTGCGTCTCAGTGAGAAAGGCGGACTATAAATGGCGTTGTTGTTATTATAATAATATTTATATAATAATATAACAATAATAATATTTGGGGCGATTACAGAAACTTCTACTTTATTGGTGGATTGTGGCGTTTCATCGTCCTCTTGGTAGATACAGGACCACTTAGCTCACTGTAGCAAGCGCTTCTTAATGCACTCTACCTAGACGAGCGGGTAGGTAAGAATGACACGTCACTTCACTTAGCCTCAGCCCTTCCCAGCAAAAAAAAGACTACAACTCCCACCCGACCTTGCGCAGTCCGCTTTTCCCAGAGGGAGGAGGTTCGAGGGCGGTCACCCAAGGATGGAGCCGACTGAGTGGAGGCGGAGTTGAAGGGGGGGGGCTCCAAGCGGAAGTCGGTTCTCCTGGTAGAGAGACCGGCTGAGTCCGGTTCCGGGTGTCATTTACTTGGCGACGGAGGAGGAGGGGGGGAGGAAGGAAGATGGCGTCGGACTTGGAGACGGAGGTTCAGGGCATTGACAGGAGCTTGATGGGATGTTCCGCGGAAGAGATTGCCTTGGTGAGCTCCGCCGTCTCGCAAAGGACCGCGGGCGTTGCCGGGGTAGACGAGGGGAGTGGGGGGTCGGGGAGGTGCTAGAGACGGGGGTGAAAGCGAAGGGCGGAGACAGAAGAATGGGGGACGTACCGGGCCCGTGGAGAGGGAGGCAGGAGCGGAGGAAAGGCGCCCACGGGAGCGGAGCAGCTGCAGGAGTGCTGGGGGATGGGGGCCGCAGGCAGAGGGGCGCCAGGGGACAGCCGGAGGGCCGAGGAGCGGGGCAACAAGAGAAGCAGACTCGACGAAAGGCAATAATAGGTGCTGGTAAGGAATGGAGTCCGAGGCGTTCGAGAGCCCAAAGCAAAGAAATGGAAACGGCTGGTTTAGGTGGCTGCAGAAGAACTCTGGGGAAGGGCAGTTGGTGTGTGGTGTAGTGCCAGTGTTACGGTGGTGTGTTTCGCTGGGAAGGAGCTGCAAGTGAGCGCTCTACACGCTTCATCCGATGAAGGAAGCTGTTGCACGCCAGCGGCCAAGCCGCAATACAATAACGAATCTCGAAGGGGCCTCTCTTGGCGTCTGGAAGTGTCTTCTGCCTGGATTTATTCATGTCGAAGAATAAGATCCAGGCCCAGTAGCTCCCTTCGAAAGCTCATGCCCTGGAAATCTCGTTGGTCTGTAAGGTGCTATTGGACCTGGATCTTACTCTTCGACTGCAGACCGACAGGCTACCCCCTTGATGCTGTCACAGAGTATCACATCCATTCTTTTAGAACAAATGCGGAGCTATTAGGGAGACTGTAGTATTAGCCTTTGCAGGCTGACTCAGAGGGCATGGAAAAAAGGGCAAGAGGTGTTTTAACAAAACACCTTTTGCAATGAGGTTGATTATTAGGAAGGGAACAGGCTTTTAATAGTGACTGGCTAGTCAGTGCAGGTTTCAGGAACACATCTGTTGACTGCATGGACCACAGTGATACTATACATCTTTTTTGTTCAGCCCTCAGTCTAATACAAATCAGTTCTCCTAAATGGTACCACTTGTGCATTTATTTCTTTAGGTATATAATCCTACAGGATTTGAGTAACCATTTTTGTAACTAAACTGTGATTTTCACCAAATATATTATACACTTACAGTAGTCTGTCTTTGCTCCCCACAGTTAATTTGAAGGGCTTGATTTTAAGATTTCAGCAGAAATGCTAGGCTCCATTTGAACCTCTTGGTTACAGGCAGCTATATCTTTATGTAAATACTACTTTTAAGCCCAGTGAGTTTATGATACAACAGTCTTGTGGCAGATAGCTCAAGTGTCCCTTTTGTCCCTTTTCAGAACATTTTCTAGTTGCCTCCTAATCTAAACTTTTTGTTCTTTTTTAGAGTTCTGGAGTTAGTTATCTTATTTGTTCCTATGACCTGGTCTAGGAGGCAGGTATTGTTAGTAGTGTGGACTAGATCTTCTTTGCATGTGATAGTTCAACTTTAAGGCCAGTGTTTCCCAACAAAGATTCTGTAGGACATCATAAGGGGTACCTCAAGAAATTGTGGAATAAATAAATTTTTGAAATACCTTGAAAAATTCCAAATATCTGTTGAAATATCAGATATTAAGGCTATATTTAGTTGTATTGTGTTGATGTTCATTTCACTGTGACACTGAGAGATCTCTGTCTTTTGGTGCTACACCTCTGAAGATGCCAGCCACAGCTGCTGGCGAAATGTCAGGAACTACAATGCCAAGACCATGGCAATACAGCCCGGAAAACCCACAACAACCTTCATTTCATATTGTTACATAGCTGTAACAATACAAATTACAATAATTTAGCAGCAATATTTGACGTGCGCTCCCCCACCATCAGTTTTTTCTAGCCTGTAAATATTTTCATAGGTAGGGGTTCCTAGTGATTTTAAAAAATACTGTAGGGATTCTTCTGTGGAAAAAAATGTTGGGAAATGCTGCTCTGGGCAGATGATTCCTACCACTCAGAGGTTGCCAGACACACCATTCAAACAGTCCACATGTGATACAAGCACAGGGTGATAAATTTTTTTTGTTTTTCTCTGCATGGTGGGAGAGTGTATAGATTTGGGGGCTGATTATTTGTAGATTTTATGGGGCGTTTGTGATCAATATTTTTCCTATAAAGTTAAAATTAGAAGTTAAAAGCAATCTGCAGTGTTCTAACAGTACTGATGTTGGTACAGGGTATGGCCAGAATTCTGTTGTAACATACTATAATATTTACCCATTTCAGATTGATACGAACTCAGTAATATCTGGGGGGTACAGGAGATGTATTGTGCTTACAATATAACCTGGAAATATTATAATTTTTCTTTGAAATTTATGCACTATTTGTACCAGAAAACAAGTAGCTTGATCAGTAAAACCCACTGTATATACTAACAGTTATAACTATATATATTAAAGGTTGTAACTTCTCATTACTATGGATATGCAAGTTAATTGACAATTGGTTAAATTTTGAAAGGCAAATTTACAAACCTGTCTGAAATATGTTCTTTCTTCACACACTGGACATAGCAATATCACAAATATTAACTATAAAAAATGCTTAGATTAAAAAATAATCACAGGGAGTATTGGGTTGTATCTAACAAATTGCAAGTAGAGCAGATTTCATGGGATTTAACTTTCCTCCCGCTCCTTTCCTGCAGCACCCTAAAAGTCAGACATCGCTTGGGAATGATGTGGAGTATGGCACAGATGCTGGAGCTTGATGGGGGAAATCACAAAAATACTTCCTGCCACCATATGCAAGAGAGGAAACATCTTTTATTCCTGCTAGGGCTAGTTTGGATCCAGCTCATGTCTGTCCTTGTCCCTTGAGATCTGTGATACCATGAGGGAAGCTAGGAGTATCTGGCAGAGAATTTTCAGCACATTTACAAAATTATGATTCCAGGGTTCTTGGGAAAAGCCATGACTTCTAATGATACAAAATTAACTTCTTTTGTAATGGATTTTAGACATGTACACAGTTTTGAGGTACATAAACAATACTAGTCCATGCATGCCTTCCAATTTTTCTTTTGGACTTTTTCAGCAGCTGATGCCATAAATCTCCAAATTTCTTAAAACATTTCTTTGTTTTGTTTAGTGTATTGTTTAGAATTTGATACAAGAGTTCTTTTAATGGAAACTTAAGGAAAAAATTTGCATGGTGTCTCTCATCCTCCTCTTTAGAAAGTAACTGGCAATATATTAAAGAATAAAACTGTTGTGCATCTCTTAGTTTTCCTCTCAGTGGTCTTTGCTCACTGCCAAATGGAAAAGTCCCCAGTTTACTGCTGACCAAAGATAAATGAGTGTTAGATTTAGGACATCAATTACAATAGCTTTGAGGCATCAGAAACTGGGCAGGAAAGGAGAGTTACTTCATGAAAGCTCTACCAAAAACTCTCAGTATTGGCTAAACTAAAATAAAAGTTGATGTTTTACACTGAGGCATGATAAAGTAGATGTCTGTGATATGCTGCAATTAAGATGTATTATTTAAATAACAATTCAGTTGCTTTTGCTGGTGAGATTGAAAATGCTCTGCAGCTTTTGAAAAAAAACAACAACAACCAAAGCTGCTGACTTGATTGAAGAGTCCAGCTTTACAAAGTAATGGGCAGGAGTTGTATAATTAATTTTCACAATTCTGAATGGGTACTCATAAACTGCTAGAAATCAGCTGATTTTTTGGAAGATGTTGCAATGATGGGTTTACTAGGTTTTCTCATTCCCACAGAACTTGATCAAAGCTCGAAGCAAATCCTTTCATACTATTCTATTTTGGCGATGGTGATAAATTACTACTACTTGAGAAAGTAACTATCAGCCCTCACTTTTGTCACTTGAATACTAGCTCACAACTGTGCACCACCCTTCAACATTTCTTGTGATTGTTTACATACCACAAAAATATCAAACATGACAACTGGGTTATTTGAGGCCATGTGAACTAAAGTTTAAATGCTTTGTGTTCCTGGCAAATCCTGAAACCCACTTGGGCATTCTTTAATTGCAGATGAATATAGTTTTAAGAGAAAAGAATCTAGGAGCCTTTAAAGCAGTGCCTTTAGATCACCTTTTTAAAAAATGTAAAGTCATCCCTTTACCCTAGCTGAAGCCTCATAGAGTTTTTTGGGTTTTTTTGCAACTCTGAATGTGTCAGCAGAATTCCATTGAGGAAAATGTTCAAATTAATAAAGCCTGTTGATGGCTGTGGCTCTTGCCGGTGCATGTTTATTCAGGACAGCACCTTTTATTCAAACAAGAATTAAGCATTTTAAATTTTTTTTAGTTTTAAATTTTATTTAAGAGCGGAACAGACAGTAAACAGTAAAGGCAGTAAACAATGCGTTAAATGGCATAAGCAAGATGTATAGCAATATACAAAGACTATAGAGACAGAATATATAACAGCGTATTATACTACAAATGATTTCTCCTCTCCATATTATGCATTTATTTAATTGTATGGGTGACAGCTGTATCGGTCTCCTGAAAGCCTTTTGAAAATTTACTTAGTTTGGAACAACAGCTTAAGTTTAGAGAACTGCCTAACTAGTTGGGCATAAATAGCTGGCTTAAGACTTGAATAATACCTCTTGTTTTTTAGAATTGGTTTGTAGGAAAACCGTAACTGCTCTTATGTTTTTGAAAGATATGTGAAATAGCTATGAAACATTTTAAGTTGGTATTAACATATTTTCATTTTTTCTTTATTAAAGAAATGGCTGCAAACTTCTGACCTTCCCAAAGAAATATACATGCATCTAGCCTGTTATGTTCCCAAAATTTACTGCAGGGGTCCTAACCCAGCCCCACAAAGAGAAGATATGCTTGCACAACATGTTCTGTTCGGTCCAATGGAATGGTACCTGTGTGGTGAAGATCCAACATTTGGATTTCAGAAACTTGAAAAATCAAACAAACCTTCACATCTTTGTGGCCGAGTTTTTAAAGTAGGAGAGCCTACATATTCTTGCAGGTAACTATATTTGCCATTTCTCTTTAACTATTAGGTCCCTTAATGTTGAAATGATTTGAACTATATTGGATGGGGCTGTTGCTCAGTGGCAGAGCACCTGCTTTGAATGAATACTTGTTTCGACTGTCTTCTGCTTGCTGTTGGATTTATTCTGGGTATAAAGCCATTCATATACGGTCTGCTCTCAAGGTAGGGATAGTGAGAACCATGCTGAAACAGAAAAAGTAATGCATGTTTATACATTAGAAAACTAAAAAAAAAAAGAAAACTAAAAAGCAAATATTTGGCCTACTTTGTTCAGGGTCCTATACCACTAAAGTTGAAGTCTGACAGTACTGTCCTTGATAGACCAGTAGTCTTTGTGAATATTTGTAGTTATAGAATCAAATGGATGTTTTTAGTTATATAATCAAGTTAATAGCTATGAAGTGTTTTTAAGGTTATTGGAACTTTTCTGGTTTTTATGTTTAAAACAATTGGTGAGGTGGAAGAGGGGCTAATGTGACTGCATTTTTGTAATGATAACGCTTAAAAGGTGGCTGTGAAATTGGAACAGGCTGTTAAAATTAATTTAGCATTCTTTCTTGGAATATAGGGCTTTCAGCAGTCTTTTATGTTGTTTTATAACCAGGGCTCAAGTTTTAACAAGCATACTTCTCTTGCCCTCTTTTTATTTGCAATCTGGTGTTACTGAAAAAGAAATTAAACCACACCAATGCAAGTTCAGACTTTATTTTAATTTGAGAGAACATTATCCAGTTCTTTTAAAATATTTTTGAATATCTGTTGTCTTACTGTGAAGTCTAGGAGTTAATGTGCTCTGAGACCCTCTTGTAGAATTTTGCATTAGGATGCTATGACACTTCAGTGGGAAACCTGTGCCTCTATGGTGGCCAGAACTGCACACAGTATTCCAAATAAGGCTGCAACATACATCTATACAGGGCCGTTACAAAATTGACAGTCTCATTTTCAGTCCCTTTCCTAAAATTTCCTAGCATATCCTACCTTTTTCACTGCTGCAGCATACTAGGTTGATATTTTCATTGAGCTGTCTTGTATGGCTCCATGGTTTCTTTTACTCTCAGTTTCAATGAGTTCGAACCTCATTAACATATACTTGAGGCTGAAATTTTTTGTTCCTGCAGGCATCACTTTACACGTCTACATATTTGCCACATTGTTTCCCAGTCCCCCAATTTGTGAAGCTCCTCCTGGAGCCCTTTACAGTCTGCCTTGGTTTTCCTCATCCCGAATACTTTTGTGTCATCTGCAGCATTGGCCTACACTGCTTACCTCCAGTTAAATAGAACTGGTCTCAGTACTGATCTCACAGCTTACTTCCCTCCATTGAGAGAACTGTCCATTTATTCCTACTCTCTGCTTCTTGTCATTTAACTAATTTTTAATCCCGTGACTGCTAAACTTCCTCAGGAGTCTTTTGTGAGATACCTTGTCAACAGCCTTTTGAAAATCCAGATATATAATGGCTTCTGAGTTACCTCAGAAGACATTATCTACATGTTTGCTCACTTTTTCAAAGAACTTGAAAAGACAGGTCTTCAACCAACTATGCACATGAAACTTCTATTTTACCAGCTTGCTTACTTGTTCAGGAAGAGAACTTACTCTCTTGATCCCAAAGATTTTCTGTTTTGTTCTGGTTGTAGTATCTGTAGTTTATAAACATTAGTTCCAAGTCAGCTCCACGTATGGAAGCTTGACCTCCTGCTCACTGGCTATGGAATGGGCTGCAAGAGGTTTGTTGGCTGGATTTTTTGCCATTGTAAGCTTTGTCTTAAACAGTTGATTGCCATTTTAACATGTTTGTTGTTTCTTCTCCTTTCCCCTCAGAGACTGTGCGGTTGATCCAACATGTGTGTTATGCATGGAGTGTTTTCTGGGAAGTATTCACAGAGAGCATCGGTACAGGGTTAGTAGAATTGCTAAAATACATACTTGATTTTAGTGACATCTTGTGTTTTAGTATTCACTTTATGTACTGGCCAGATCAAACAGTGGTGTATTTTACCACATCCCGTTCCCTTATATTTTCCTTTCTCAAGGAGCAATGCAGTGGCAGATAGGAGACACTCCCACTTGTCTACTAGTCCTGGTGTTTCGCACACAGTATTACTCTGATTAAAATTAAATGTTGGAATTTTATAAACTAAGAGTTTTCTTTGCAGTTCATAAGCTTAAATCATGTATCATAAATAACATTTTTAACTGAATAATTATAGCACGCACAATAAATAAACATGTCTGCCAGTTAGGACAGTGTCTGCCTTATTCTCATAAGTCATTTAGCACTGTAATTTAAGTATGAAAACTATCTTTAGGTTCATCATGTATTTCTAATAAAGCCTTTATCACTAAACAAGTGGTGCCTTAAAAGCTGAAAATATCCAATGAATGTTTACTTAATGATATCGTTTAGTATAACTGGAGGCAAAACACCACTTGATCAGTGTTTCCTTTAATCTGACCTAAAATTAGAACTGTTGTAGATGAATATTTGACTGACAATGCAATCCTAAATAGAGCTACACTCTTGTAAGTTCATTGAACTCAGTGGACAAAGAAACATGTTACTGGTTAGGATTGCATTGTTAAGATTCACAGATAAATTTTTTCTGTACAAAGCTATGCCTAACATATTTTGCTATGGGCAGCTTGATCCATCACCACCTCTGTAGATGTTGCAGCGCTTGAGCTGGAAAAGCTTCTGTGGCATTTTATATAAAGCAAGGTAGAACCAAAGAGTTTCATCCTGCTTGCATCTGAAACACAAGGAGAAATCTTTTTGTTTCTCTCAACCCTGCTCGTGCAAATGCTCAGCAATGGCCCACCCCCTCTCTTTTATTCCATAAGGCCTTCTGATGATTGTTGATTTGGCACTAGAAGTAGGGCCAGGTTTCTTCGTGCTCATGGCATGTGCCCTAAGTTCAAACCCTGTAGGAATTGCTACACAGAATACAGAGATTATTTCTGAAGCATTATGCAGTTTACCTTAGTCAGTTAATTTACATGTTGTATATCAAGAATTGAAATATCCTGTGTGCTTGTGAAGTGCCTTACAATTTTTTTCACAGAGGCTTAAATTGGCTAACAAGTTTGTATGCCATTAAAAGTATTTGAATTGAATTGAATTGAATTGAATTGGCTAACGAGCCTTTGGGAAAGTTTATTAGGGCCTTGTCTTCTCAGTTGCTCAAGTTTTTATTCAACAAGCCGAGTCTCTTATTTTTACTTTTAAATAATGCTTCAGATGACAACATCTGGTGGAGGAGGTTTTTGTGACTGCGGTGATACTGAAGCTTGGAAAGAAGGTCCTTACTGCCAAAAACACGAACATAACACTTCAGAGACCACAGAAGAAGAGGTAATGATACAAACTTTCAGAATTATACTGCTGCTGAACAAAGGGAGAAAAGCTCCAGTTTAATTGTTGAAATCTGCCCAACTGTAGGCCTACCATAGCCATGTAATAATATCATTTCACGTGCCATTTAACAACATCACTTTACTACTGAAGTGAGTGGGACCATCTCAACTGCTAATTCAGTGTGTTTTATTTTTGGGGTTTGTTCATCATTTCGGCAGCATGGGGCAACTAACAGTACTATAAGCCTCACCAACACCACTTGACTATCATATGTAACTATTTCAATAGTACAATTAATTTTTTAAGAGAAATTTTATGCCACCTTTCCAGAAACCTGCCTGAGGTGACTCACAAAATAAAAAAAGAATAAAAACAAACCATTGAAAGGTATTAAAATTCAGCATAGAAAACCCAGTCCAGTGTAAAAACAGCACTGACAGCTGAAAATTACACTTTATACACTAAAATAGTGTTTTAAAAAATCATCCACTTAATTAAAAGAACGTAATGTTTTGCTGTGCCCTATGCTAGGGAAAAGTTATAAAGTATGCTGTCTCTGGTTAATTTTCTGTCTCATTTTAGGATCCTCTTGTGCACTTGTCAGAAGATATGATAGCAAAAGTTTATAATATCTTTGCAATCACGTTTCAATATGCTGTAGATATACTAACATGGGAAAAAGAAAATGAGCTGCCACCTGGTTTAGAGACTGTGTAAGTAAAATTATTATGTTTGAGCTTTTAGGACTGGCACAAATGTTCATGTTCAAGGTATTGTATCCTAATTCGTGCAGTCCAAAGGAAGTTTGTCATGCTTCAGTTCCGTTTTAATCAGCTTGACAAGTACTTAACATTGAGTTTACCCTTCCATAATTAGCTTCTTTTGAATTACAGTGGTTCTGTTTAATGTTGAAAGGGATGGAATTCAAAATTGATGGCTTTGTTTTATTCGACAGTTTTGCTGAAAGGGGAGATTTATGCTATAGCTGATTTTTTGCATTGAAGGGTAATTATTTTCCCCTTTGTCGAATCCCTTTTATAGCTCTGATTAGGAAAGTAGCTGATACTTTATAATTTTGAACAGGTCTGTCGTGATTGTTTACATTTCTGGATTTTCAGTACATGCTTTGAATTCATTTTGGAAGTACTGTTGCAGACTCGAAGCTTGATATATAGCATATCAAGTAAAAGTCCTTTATCTTGTTCTCTGTCAGCATCTGAGTCAGATTATTGCTTCCATTATGTAGATAAGGCTCAATTTCAGCTTGACTCAGGTGTAAACCAATGCTTATTTTTTTGCTGTGGTTAGTTTATGAAACCAGGATTTACCTGCAGATGGTCTTTCAAACATGTTTGTCTTGTTAAATCCTGGTTTTAGCACATTTGTGTTTTCCTCCACCTTCCATGTATAGCTGCTATCCTGCCCTGCATTGTGGTGCCCAACCAAGAAGCCTTACAGTGTTTTGCCATTGGCTGGCAGCTTTGCAAGGGTGGAAAATTCTCAAATTGTAGGCTGCATTCAATCATATTTTTCACCCAGCAGACTAGGAGCTGAAGTTTCTACTGTTAAAAGGCACTGAAAGGCAAGAGAAGTTTCATTTTTGACTACTCTTACAAGACACCTCTGTTTTCATGGAGGGTGTAAAGCAGAGGCAGAAAACAAATCAAGATTAAGCCAGAACTCCACATTCATATATAACGCAAAACCATAGCTGAACCACCTTCAAATGCTTGTTTGAGATACCTAAATTAACCATGGTTAGTGGAGTATCCTGTGTTCAGATGATCCACTAACCATAGTTAGTTTAAAGAGATTATAGTTCTGTGTTACATTTAAACCAAGCTGGAGAGTGACTTGATGAAGCCGCCTAGTGATTCTAATCCAAAAAAGGCTATTGTCCTGTTCAGCAGTACAGCTAATTAGCATGTCTTGATTTATGCCTTTTTGAATAATAGTGAGAGGAAACATGTTCTGCTTATGTGCTTTCCAGAGGTGCCTAGTTGGCTATTGTTGGAAACATGACAGACTAGATTTTGTACTCGACAAATCTTTGGTCTGGTCCAGTAGGGTTCTTCCTATTGTCTTATTCCATGTCTGAATCTCTGATCATGTAAAGATTTTTAATAAGATTGAATTCTGGAATTGAAGGGACATTTTAAAGCATGCTTCTTATAAACATACAGCTTCAGAATAAAGAAGTTTTTAATGACACCCTAATAAATCAGAATTTATGGTTTATAAATACCCAATACAAATCGTGACATTTCAGAGTTTTAAGAGTCCATGTGTTGTAGCGTAAGGTTGCTAAACATTTATGAGACATCTCCAGATTTCACTGTTGCTTTCACTGGAACCTCTCTAAGTCAAACGATGTCAAAGAAGATTCCTTGATTCATCTAAAATATTACAAATACTAATGATAGATAATGTCTTTGCAGCGAGAAGACTGATACCTACTACTGCATGCTTTTCAATGATGAAGTTCACACATATGAGCAAGTTATTTATACTCTTCAAAAAGCTGTCAGTTGTACACAAAAGGAGGCCATTGGTTTTGCCACTACTGTAGATCGGGATGTAAGTAATTTGTTTAATAGACTTTTATTGAAATGATGGGTAAAATTACTATGTTGGGTGAGTTTTAGCTATTTATCCTTTTCAGCTCACTGATTAAAGGCTGCTTGGATGAATTAAGATGGCAGAGCAGTTATCAAAGCAACACTTCTATATACTTCAGAGCTTGACTGTTCTTGTTGTAATTGGTCTCTTTTTAAAGAGCATACTCTTTTATATGCAGTTTTGCCCCTCCTTTGAAAAGCAAGTTGTGAAAATTGGGATATTTTCTTGTTGAATGTTTTACCAGGCTGTCATTCGTTGGCAGTTCATTGCAGGCCATAATCACTGCAACAAGTAATTTCATGCAGTACTCTTTTGAAGCACACCACCCCTCTTATGTTGTATTTTTCAGTTTAATCCTGGCAATGAAACAAAGTTTCCAACATTAGGACACTGAATGTTTTAAAAAGCAACATGAATTTTCTGAGGGTGAAAGTAAATGCTACATGGATCACATAGTTACTGCCAAACACAGAAAAAAATGGGAGCGGAGATAGCACCTATACAATAAAATAAAGACAGTCTCAGATATGCCCAGGAATCAAATTCATTGAGGCCCAGTACATGCCATATTAACAGACACTTCATCAGAGGCAATTTAATTAGGTTTTTGAGAAATTGCATATGCTCATCTGATGAAGTATTGGAAGGTTTAAAACACTGGTTGAACTGTTCAAAGCTGCAGCCCCTTTTCTCCTCCCCTTTTTCTGGTAACATCTAATAAACATAAATTCTCGAGATGAGATCAGTGTTTTCTTGTTCCCACTAATGTCAGCCAGTAAACAGAGGAAGGGGAGCTTGCAATGCAGTGATGTCACATCACAAAGTTTTTGTTTACTTGGTATTTGTTTAGACCTAGAGAGCCCCTGCTACTGTTCCTAAGAGCTGAACCGACAGCCACTTGAAACTCTTAGCAGCCTTATGGGGCTCAGGCCCTTAGTTTGAGACTCCTCAGCCTCTGGGTTTATTTCTGAGAGTATAGGCACACATTCAGTCAGTAACTCTTGACACCAAAAGTAAAATATATTTTGTTTATTAAGTAGTTCAAATTAGGAAGAGTGTATGCAGCAGGAAGCACTCTATTAAAGCACAGAGCAAAAGAAAATGAAAATAATAACAGCTTATCTATGCTGGCTAACTTTATCTAACTAGACATTAAAAAGTTTTCTGTCTTGAATTTCTGAAGTTGCTCATACTCACAAACTTAGAAAGGAAAGTCCAAAACCACGCCAGGCAGTTCTGGACATCTTGGTATCAGGCATAGAGCAAAAGCCTGTCTCACATGCTGGTAGAATGATTCTGAATAGAGGGGATCCACACTGCTATGAGCAGCCATCTTTTCCAGAGCTGTTAGCCAATCAGGACACACTTAAATAATTGTGGGTAGGGTGGCTGGGGATTGATACTCCCTGCTGTCCAAGGACATTTTCCCTTGGGAACAACAGGCTCCAGGTGCAGCTAATCGGGAGGTCTGCATTCTTTCTCCAAGACTAAACTGTGCTTGGACCTGTGGAAACGTCCCAAACCAAAGTCACACAAGCAGGTTAGCCATATAGGATTTTAAAGGCTGGTCTTGTCAAACTGGAGAGCCAGTTTGGTGTAGTGGTTAGGAGCGCGGGACTCTAATCTGGAGAACCTGGTTTGATTCCCCACTCCTCTGCTTGAAGCCAGCTGGGTGACCTTGGGTCAGTCACAGCTTCTAGGAGCTCTCTCAGCCCCACCCACCTCACAGGGTGTTTTGTTGTGGGGATAATAATAGCATACTTTTTAAACTGCTCTGAGTGGACAGTATATAAATCAAATGTTGTTGTTGTTATGGTAAGAAAAATAGGGGGAAATGTGGGCTGCTGTTGTTGGTGATAGCCACGCAGTGTTTGTAAAATGTGGTTTATGTGGCTATGTATTATTGTTCCCTGACTACGTGGAAATTTCAAATGCTAACAACGAGAAATATCTTGCAATGGGATGCTGTTTGTGCAAGTGAAGGGTGAAAATGGAGAGTTCTTCAAGCAGGTTGGTCTGGCTGTAATCCCAGTTGGGTTACCTGTGACAGCATCCTATCACTCAGCGGAGAGGAAGCTTGTTGGAATATGTAAATATACAGAAGAGTACTTAGGGTTGTGGTGTCATTTATAGCTCTGATTACTTTAGCCCACATAGGGTGTCACAATGATATTACAGAGTAAGCTGTATTTCTTAAATTTTTCATCTGCTTTTGTGCCAAAGAGTTCAAAGAGTAACTCCAGAAGAAAAACAAATACAAAGCACATTACTGTTCTCAAGCCCTTTTTACAAATGATGCTGGCAGGGCAGAACAACTTGCTTATTCGTCTTTGCACATGCCCAGCATCTTGTTTAAACTGGAATGTTACTTATACACAGTGACTACATACGGTTAGCACCCCCAGTAGGATTTTTCTTTTTACATCTTCATTCTGTAAATGTTCCATTCTGTGATTTTATACTGAAAATTTAGTTAAACTGAATGTATGAACTTCGCACTGTGACATATCACATTATGATGTGAAATATATGATAACTGTAAATTTTATCAGATGTTTTAAACTTTGATAGTAGCTGGTGTAACATTCTCAGACTCTGACTGCTACATTCTCTCTATACTTTCTAGTCCTACACAAGTTTGCCCTTCCCTTTCATAGACAGTGTTAACCATAGTGTTACGTTTGCATCAATGCTATCTCTAGCCATGGTTAATTTTTAGCTAGGATTTGTTTAGGAATATGGTCCATGGTAACATAACATTAGTACAGGTGTAATAGTACATCTGAAGAAGAGAGATTTGATTCTCAAAAGCTTATAACCTGAGAATCTTTTTGGACTCAAATCCTGTGATAGTACATTGTCGTTTAAGTGGAGAACCGCAGAACAAACAGGGGTGTGCACTTCCCGCAATGACCAGAAACAAAAAGAAGGGGAAGGCAGCAACTACAATACCAAAAGAATTGTGAAAATATGATATATATGCTTATAGTAATGACAATACAATTGAATAAACAGCATATGTGAAAATTAATCAAAGATATGAATCATATATACAAGTCATATATACAAAAATTCAATGAGTCATATATACAAAATGCTTGTATGCTTGCATATTTCATATTCCCGTTTCACAGGTCATTGCTTCCTCAGGGCGGTAACCTAGAAGAATATATATATATTATACATTTAGCCACACATAAAGGACAATTTGCATTGAAATATGTAAGCATGAGCCCGTTGGCCCTTTCATAGGAGTTTTTGGTGTTGCCCACATATGAAAATTGTTTGTACATATGAACTGATTACCAACCCTTTTCCTTTATGAGTATTTACTACATGTTTGTGGTCTGAACCAGCTTACTTTGACTTTACATTGATATTGGTCCTGGCACTTTGTAAATTACTTCCATGTACAGACTGTATTGTGTTTTGCCATTCATTTGTCTGGATATATTCGGCTTTTGGTCTCTAACCTTTGAATTTTTGTATATATGACTCATTGAATTTTTGTATATATGACTTGTATATATGATTCATATCTTTGATTAATTTTCACATATGCTGTTTATTCAATTGTATTGTCATTACTATAAGCATATATATCATATTTTCATAATTCTTTTGGTATTGTAGTTGCTGCCTTCCCCTTCTTTTTGTTTAAGTGGAGAAGTCTGAGAGAAGGAGATGGGATTTTTGTGGGACGGAGTCTGCAGTGTTATAGAATATTATTTCTATACTAGTTCTTAGTGTACTGTTAAAAGAAGTCAAGGTTGATATATGTTTAATTTAGAGTAGTATGACATTGTATCGTTCAATAATGGGTAGGGTAGATGCTGAAAATATTTACTTCTCAGAATGTTCTTAAAATGTAGTGTTTAAAGTTTGTTACACTTTCAGTGGCTTTAATAGTGATGTTATACATTTAACAGGGGCGCAGGTCAGTTCGCTATGGTGACTTTCAATACTGTGATCAAGCCAAATCAGTTATAGTGGTAAGTAACATTGCTTTATTTTCCTTCACTGAACGGCATAAATTGTAACTTCAGCATTCTTATTGCATCTTTATGAAACAGCTGTGTGCTATTTTTTAAAAAATTGTGTATAGAAACATTTAAGATAAATTTTGGGGGAACAGATGACCTGATCCAAAGCCTGCTGGTTCTTCCATTATTCTAAATAGCATCTCCTCAGTTTCAGTGGGGGAGAACATATGTTCAACTTCCAGTTGCAATTGTTAGGATATAAAATGTGTAAGCTATGCTCAGTTCAGGAGTAAATCATATTGAAGTAACTGAGGTACTGGTGTGCCCTAAAAAAAATCAGTAGTTTTCAGATTTGGGTATCGGGAACCCAATCAATTCCAGATATTCAGGTTCAAAAATACCAGTATAGTATTTGGATCTGGGTTTTATTCAGGAATAGGAATAGACTCTGCTCCATTAGTCCCTATGGGGGAATATTTCCATTTTTCTTGCGAACCTCTCCAAAATTGAAGGGAACGTAGTCCTGCCTGTCCATTGAAGACCTCCCCCGCCCCCTGCAAGTTATAAGCAAATTGGACCAAGGAGTCCAATTCTGTGGGTCTCTGGACAAGGTCCCCCCAGCTACTCTCCATTGTATCCTATGGCTAAGGCTCTGCAGGGCACAGAGCCTTAGCCAAACATACAGTAGCAACCACTGGCCAAAAGCCCGCTCCCTATGCACACAGAACCAGAGAATCCCAGCAGTACCAACTTAAGCAAGGGACCTGGGTGCAAGCCCAACAAAACCAGTGTGACTCACAGAAGCTAGGCAGAACCCAGAGTCAGTGTGGTAACACAACAGAACCAAGTACCAGCCTGGTACAAACACAGCCACCCAGACCTGGCAATGGCAGACAAGACACACACACACACAGTAAGTTAGAATTAGAGTAAGATCACTCTCCCAAGGAAGGCCTCAGAAAGTGAGGAGGAGGGTTTTGAGAGGAGAGGAACCCACCCATGTTCTCCTCTTGCTACAGTCTGCTGCAGTCTATACTGTCACTCAGTGCTTTGGAAGAGTCTAGAGATAGAGCTCCAGCAGCTGCCCTTCATCACTGGTGCTCCTGTTGCCTCCTCCCAACCCTGCAAAGAACACACACAACAACAGCATGCATTAGCTTCATTTTTGGTGCTTCGTGGGTTTTGCTTCTGCTTTGTTTATTATGTAGTGTCACTCATTCTCTACTTTCCCTAACACCATTCTTCCTGTTCCAGTGGGCTGAAATTCCAATCAGTTTTTCTTGGGATGGGAGGGACACAGGTGAAGATTCCAAGTTGGAATGTGGATTTTATATAGTGTGTCAACTGGATAACTATCCTGCTGGTTTTCTACCTGAATTTTGTTTTGGGAACAACTGTTTTCCCCACCTCCCCAACACAGACTGAGAGAGAATGCAAGTACAGGAATGTGTTCACTTCACTTACTCTAAAAGTTCAGAGCTGGGAAATGGAAGAGCAGTATGTTGACCCTGAGGAAGACCAACTGCTCAGCTCTCCAGGTGAGAGTGATGCAGGTTGACAGTGTTGCTACATGGGACACACACACTCTGCATGCACATCGAAGGGCATGAGAGAAGCCTCTGAACCTTGCAAGAGGGGTCTGGCCAGATTGCCTCTTTCTTGATTCAGTAGCTCAGAGGACAAGAAGATGGCAATTCACAGGGCTCTGACAGGTAGTCCCTGTATTGCCTCTGCTGAATGCTGGCTCATGTGCAGCCCCGGCGCTAGGGTTTCTGGCACTGGAGGCCAGACTCGCACGCGCACAGTGCGCGCATGCCCCGAATTGCGTGATGCCGTCATCACATAATGACGTCATCACACAGTGCTGCCGGCGAGTAGCTGGGGCAGCGCGAGGAGGCCACCCGCACGCTGCATGCTGCCCCGGTCGCCTGTAGTCCCTGGCCCACCTGGGGGCGTGCAGCAGCGGTGGCAGCACGGGGCTGGCTGGCGGCGTTGCGGGGCTGCCAGCGACAGCACGGGATGCGTGCCTCCACCCCCGACACCCACTCCGGCACCCTCTCCAGCCCCGCGGTCCCCGCCTCACTGCCTCAACAGTGGCACCGGCCCTGCTCATGTGCCTCATGTTCCCAGAGGAGTTGAATGCCTGCCTGATAGCTTCCATCTCAGGACATCTGGAGAGCGGTGATAGGGGAACCCTGCCAAGAAAGGAAAGTTTCGGGTAGAACAGCAGAGCTGCTTTTCCTTCTTCCTCCTGTCTAGGCAACGCTCCCCTCTTGACCGGCAAATGCTTGACCTGCCAGCAGGGCTTCTCTCTCAAGCTGGGGATCTTCCTGGCCTGCTTGACAAAGCTACTCTTGATGCTTGGATCACACATGATCACTAACATATACACCTTTTGGTCATGTACACTGGACCTGAAACTTGCTCTTCTACTACAGACCAACACAGCTACACATGTGAAACTACCATTTACTCAATGAGAGTTTGCAGATGGAACTTGATGCCCTCTAGCAGCCTTTGCACAAGCACCTATACTCCTGGAACAAAGTCTACACTTCCTTTGAATAGGTCCAGAAAGGTGGACATCTTCTTCTGAAACATTTGGATCAAAGAAATGACCGGACCCTGACTTGCTCTCTCTTATGGCAGCATCACAGTGAAGTCCTTAAAGGGCTTAGGGACCTCCACCACCTGGGAGACGGTCAGCCTGTCCTCATGGCTGAACTGACTTTTCCCTCACAAAGATGCACCACCTGATGGTGCTTCTTCAAGTGGTTCCTGAGTCTGGTAGTTGAGTGATGAGCCATTTCCCTCAACTGATCTGAGCCCTACACTGCTGGCACTGTGCATAATGGGGATTGTCCATGCTCTGGAAATGTTTCCAGACAGCAGAGGTGTAGGGGCATCCATGCTGACAAGCAGCTGTGGGCATCCCAGGAGCCACTTCCTGTGAGATGTGTTGGGGAGGGGTGTAGAAAGATGCTTGAGGTAGAAGGGGTTGATATGGCACACACCTGTGGCACACCTCCATCACTTCCTCTTGTGTCACCTCTAACCTCTCCTCCTGCCTCTCCTCAGAAGGTCTGCTGCTGGTTCATTAAGTTTCTCCTCCAGTTCCTCCAGCATCCTCTAGTCTCTGGGAGGAGCTTGAGAGCTGGAAGACTCTTATCTCCCAAGTTCACCCCAAAAGCACTTCAGGCTAATCTTCTTCCTGCTGCTAAGTCAAAACAACTGGAGGTGAGGCAGCTCAGCAGCATACTCCTGCCCTGTGCCAGCACCTGCAGGCACTTCTGCAGGTGGCATTTCCACTGCAGCCTCAATGAAGGGAGCCTTAAAGTGAGGCCTCTTCAGTAGTGCACCCCAGTCAGAGGTTGGGTACTGGAAGGCAACTATGAGGAGTCCACACAGGTGGGGGGAAAGCCACTGCACTCCCCTCCCTTCAGCCCTGCTATTCTTCTGCTTTGCCTTTCCCTCAGGATTCTGCTGGTTGTCTCCTCTATTGCTCAGTCTGTCCCCTATCTGACTAGTACTACTTTCACAGAGTAGGCCTAGCTGAGTTGCACTGCACTCACACAGCAGTGCTAACCTACAATTTTTTCCATCCCCCTTCCAAGTTTTTTGGGTTTACAACACCTAGCTAAAAATCAAGTTTTTGTTTTTTAAAAAAAAACAGGATCTGACGTCTACTCTAAAAGCTGTCTAATTGTTGTAGCTCTAACCTGGAGTTGTAAATATGAACTCTTTTTAAACGTTTTATTTTCTTAATGGTGGTATGATTAGGGATGTGCACACTCAAAAACAAATCTGAGTAAGTTGAATCTGGGGTTCAGGAGGAAAAATAATCCAGGATACCTGAAATCCAGGTCAGATTCTCTGGTTAAAGACTCCCAAATTTAACTGGCCATTATTCTATCAGAGCAGAGAGTTTATTGTCTATAGCATAGGCCATCAGAAATTTTCCAAACATCAACTAATAAACAGTTAAATTCCAGTATCACAATTTTAAAAGTTTAACTAAAATTAATTAAAACAGTACAGTATACCAGACTATCCCAAGAGTCACGAAACAGCCATTATTCTCTATCAGGAAAAATGTCTGGGGGCTGGAGGGGCATTTTTAAAGGTAACACCTCCAAATTTTCTGGGAAACTATCCCTGACTGTCTCCTAAAGACACCTCCCCCCCACATTTCAGGAGGATTGGACCTGGGGTCCAATTCTGTGGGCCCCTGAACAAGCTGCCCCCTGCCGCCACCCCCCATTGTTTCCTGTGGAGGAAATATTTACAAGCCTTTTAAACTCTGTGGCTAGCCTCCCTCCCTCACTTGCATTTCTCTAGTTTGACATTGCTCCCGTGCAAGCTTATTGTCAGAGAATCCCAGTGTCGAATTAGATATTATCAATATTAAACCGGAGAATCCCATTAAGAATCTCTTTTGCTGAAGGAAAGTGGGGAGTGAGTCTTCAAGAGGTGTGTTTAATATGTATTTTATTTATTAAATGTATAGTCCACTTTCTGCAGGCGGGCTCATAGCGGATAACATCGTGTAATAAAACTACATTAAAAGAACATTAAAACAGGGGTGGGCAATTGTTTTGGCTCGGAGGCCACTTTGTGGGAGCGGAAGTTAGCGGAGGGCCACACCTTTTAAAATGATTGCATTCATTAGTTAACTTTGCATTTCAGAAAAGGCATAAATTGTATCATAAAAATCAATAAATATAAATTAAATAAAATAGTGGTAGTTTTATTCAATTTATTTATTGTGCTAATTTCATATCATCTATAGCTGCAAGCACATTTAATTTTAGAAGGAAATCTCGGTTCAAGGCGGATTTTTCTGACTGTCTCGGTGGGCCACAAAAAACTCTGCAGCGGGCCACATGTGGCCCGCGGGCCGCAATTTGCCCACCCCTGCATTAAAACATAAAGTTCAGTACAATGGTAACTCTACATGGCAGCCCATGTTGCTGAACCCAACTCAGTACATCCCATGAGGTGGGAGATGGTAAATAGCATCAGGCGAGTCAGCGGAGAACTGGCAAGAGAGGGGTTACCAGCAGAGGGTAACCCATGTTTCAACCTCAACCATATGCCTGGTGGAACATCTCTGTCTTACAGGCGTGTTGGAAGGATAACAAATCCTGCTGGGCCCTAGTTTCCACAGACAGAATTTTCAGCAGGTTGGGGAAAAAAGCTCCTGGCCCCTGGTCAAGGCCAAACGAGCATTCTTGGGGCCAGGGACCAGCAGCGGTTGTTTATCGGCTGAACGAAGCACTTTCCAGGGAACATATAGTGAGAGGTGGTCCCGCTATCCCACAAAGGTGACTGGTCGCTTGAAGGGGCTCTTTTGGAGCTTGGGTGCAGGAAAGGGGCAGAATAGAAAGGTAATCCATTCTGCTTGCTGCTTCCTCCCCCATTCTGCCAGTCTCGTGCTGCTCTTCTGCAGTGGTGTGGAACTTGGCTCCCCTCCCCGTTGCTGTCCTCTCGTTTGCTGCTGCGGCTGCTGGCTGCCTGTGGCTCCCTACTGCAGATGGATAATCTGGCCCAGCCTAGCTCGGCCCCTGGACCAAACCCAGGGGTTTGACCTGGGGAACCAGCAAAGCTGGATTATGCTGAGTTTACATAAATCCAGCTTTTTTGCTGGTTCCTGGAGTCGAATCTCACACCCCTAATTCTAACTACAATAGCAAAGAAGCTTAATTCTTCAAGAATCAAGCAACTCCCGTTTTGAAACTCATTTGATTTGGTTTTATTGAAGCCAAGAGCAAGGCCAGAAGACTAATTAATTTTTAAACAACACCTGTCCTCTTTTTAATTGCTTACCACAAGCCTTTTTACAGGGAAATTCTGTTCCCTAAACTGAAAATTAATTTGTTTTTTTAAACAGCTACCTTTCACCTGTGTTAAACCTTATTAAAACCTAGCAATGAGAAATTTCCCTCAGACAAACCAGTAAGTGCACCTCAAAACTACACTACAGGCAATAACTACTAAAAACAAATCCTAATGCGTTCCCAAAAGCAACAATTCTTTAAATATTAAACCATAACTCAACACGAACAAGCAATTCTCCCGTAATAGCAACATGTATTAATCCAACAGAATACAAGCAAAATACAGTCCTGAATACCCTGCAACAACTGTTTAATTATTAAACTTAACTTCAAGAACAACAATCGATGGCAAGCAAAGGGGGGGAAACACAACAGCAGCCTCCCCCAGGCAACAACCTTTCAAGATTTTAATGGGGGGAGGGGAAGCAGCACAAAACATCCCTTAAAGTAAACTAAACAGCAGCTCCAGAGAAGGAGATAAAGAGTAGAAAAATAAATTCAAAAGTCTCCCTTTCCAACAGGGCAACAGAAAGAATTACAGAATGAAACAACCAAGAATCACCAAAGGAAGCAACTTAAAACCAGTGCACCCCCAACAAAAACACCGAAGAAAATAAAGTTTAAAAAGGAACCTAACAGAAAATGTGTGCCCCTTTGCACTTAACCCTCATAGATGGGTTAAGGCTGTCAAGTGTTTAACTCTAGTTAGATACTGCTGTAAGACTCTGGGCCAACTGGTGAATAAACTACTTTCTCAGTCCAATAAATTTAATGCATTTGGGGAAGCAGACTGCTGCTCACGCATCCCCTGCTGCATCAGGAATTGCATATGCAGAAGTGTGCTGCTTGTATCTCTGTGCAGTGCATTCTCAGAGCTACATGTACAATTTGACTCTGGATTGAGAATTGGACGCTCTTCGATCTGAATCTGCTTGGGGATGTTGGCTTTAACAGTGTGGTGGTAGGGGTTCCTGTTAGGGAAAGGGCCTTGGATTCAGATCTCTGTTCCTCAAACATGTCATGTGTTGTCAGTGCTGTTTGTTTAAAGCAGCAGGTGTGTATGAACGCACTGGTAGTCTTGTGCTGCAGTTACAGTTTGAACAGAGCAAAAATCTTGCTAGAAATCGAACTAAATGTGTGGTGGTTGAATAATTTCTGTTGTTCCTGAAGCGATTCTTTGTTAATGTTGTAAACAAAATTTAAGTTTTATACATAGCTGTATGAAAATGTTGATGGCATGCAGTGGTACTTTATTGGGAAAAATTGTTTTTTAAAAACCCAGACATTCAAATTGCTATGAATGTTTTTTGTTAACACAAAATTGATTTGAAAAGTACTCTCTGATTTAGCAAAACGTGTTAATGTTCTCCCTTCCTTTTTTTGTTAAGAGAAATACCAGTCGCCAGACTAAGCCACTGAAGGTTCAAGTAATGCATTCTTCTATTGTCGCCCATCAAAGCTTTGGTTTGAAGCTTCTGACTTGGTTGGGCAATATTATTGGATATTCAGGTACTGGAATTTAACACACTTGTGAGGTGGGCAACTTATGATTGAAGGCTAAAATAAATAACCTCCTTGAATCAGTATGTAGACCAACATGCACAATAGCACTTTTCTTCCACAACATATTGAAAATGTGTATAGTTTTGGCACTTATTTTTGTGAACATGATATAAATAATTGGCAAAATCTATTCATGTTCTTCATGGGTGCTGCTGACTAATCAAAACAAGAGTACTAAACTTTTGTATGCTCTCTGGACATAATGCTCGTCTAATACATCTGTATACTTCAGAAACTTTGAAGTCCAGGTAGTTCAAGTAAAGCAGTTTTTACACTGCTGTAAGTCTGCTGTGCAGTATCAACAGTTGATTGGCCCGTCAAAATTAAACCAGTTAATACTTTTTATTTTAGGGTTCTGCATGTTGGTTTCAGACCTCAAAGCTGCCTCAGTTCGGGATAGTTTGTACTGGTGGATGGTTTTCATTTAAAGCCATTAATTTTCATATTTATCAGAGGGTTGTGATACAGCTGACCTTTCTGTCTTTTTGCTTTGGTTAGAGATAGTGTTGGATGATTAGGTCTTTAGTAGTTTTGGTCTTTTGTTTGATTGGACACAATTTCCACTGGCGGGGGAGGGGGGAGTATAGTCAGCAGGTTGGGACCTGACTTGTGGAGGGTCTCTTTTGTCACCTGTGCTCTTAAATATTTACATGTGGCTGCTGAATCAGATCATCCAGAGCTTTGGGGTTGGATATCATCAATATACAGAAGATGGCAACCTATATATTTAAATATCTAAGCCTACAGATACTGCCATCTCAGATCTGCAGAATGTTTTGGGGATGTGGTCAAGTGGCTAAGATAGAGCAAGCTGAATCCACACAAGACAGAGGTAAAGCTGGCCAGGGAGGTTGTGGCTTTGGAGGGACAGGTTGGAGTGGAATTTGTGCATGTACAACATGTTAGGAACTTGCATGTGCACATGGACCCAGTTTTACTGTTTGTTAATCAGATTGCTGTGGCAGCAAAGTGCTTTTTAATCACCTGTGCCTGGTTTGTCAACTTTGGCCTTTCTTAGAGTTCCCCAACCTGGCCATGTTGATCCATGCTTTTGCAACCTCATGGTTGATCCATTGTAACATGTATATGGGGCTGTCCTTAAAGACAACTTAGAACCTCCAATTAGTTCAGAATGCAGCAGTCTTATTTTTGACAGGGGATAGCCTATAGGGACACCTCTTGCTATTTTAAAACAGCTAAATTGACTGCCAGTTTGTTTCAGAATAGAATTCAGTTCAAAGTATCCTGTATGCTAATTACAGTCCTCTAGTTGTCCCTCCACTTATGTTTGCTTGCTTGGCATCTACTAGAACCTGTTCTTCATCAGTTGTGGCTCCCATTTTGTCCAACTGGTTTCCCTGAGGAGGTGAGGGATGTGCTGTTAAACGTGGAAGACTTTAAGACATGCTGTAAGGCCGTTTTAATTTCTAGGGCTTTTACTATGGTTTGAGCTACAGGTGTTTTCTTGGATGGAGGTGAGGGGGTAATAGTCTTTACAGTATTATGTATGGTTTTCACCTGGAAGTATGTTATCTTGAGCAACAAGTGAAAGGCAAAGTATAAATATTTTAATCAATAATATATGTGTATTATTTGTGTGTAGAATTTTGATTTCTAAAATAAGCGTGTTCATTCTTTTTGCTTCTGTCTTAAACACTCAGATGGTCTTCGAAGAATATTATGTCAAGTTGGCTTACAGGAAGGACCAGAGGGAGAAAATTCTTCTCTTGTTGATAAGCTTATGCTGTCTGATTCTAAACTGTGGAAAGGTGAGGTATTCCATGTTTTAAAGAAAAGTGTAGTTCTGCAGGTGGGAACCACATACATACATACATCCTCCATATAGCCAGTGCAGCAGGCATGATCAATCACAAGGCAACAAGCGACTGTGCAGACCAGGCGAGTTCTTAAGTAGTTGTATAGGCACCTTAAAGAGGAAGGTACTGCTCTGAAAACCACAAGAAGCAAGGATAGAGGCGGCGCAGCATCCAGCTGTGCCCAGCAGTACTCTAAACCGAACAACAAGTTGCAGCCCCAAAGAGATGGAGCAGTAAAGCTGACTGGCTATGAGTTGCATTGGGTACTGCTTGATGCTGTGTAATACCGTAGCTCATTTCCTGTGGTCTACTGACCAGTATTTCTCTTATTTAGATACCTTCCTATACAGCCATTGTTGTAAACCTCAATTTGCCATATGCAATAGAGTGTCTGCCATTTTTAGTAAAAAAAATTCTAAGGCCTTACTGGGCTTTTGAACTAATTGCAATTTGGGCCAAGGGGCCGGTGATCCTAACCATGCAAGCAAGGCCTTGGAGCAGTTTTAGGTAGGGCCTTTTGTTTCCATGTTGGGAACTGGGTTAGGACTTAAAGGGCCCTTACCAATGACTCTTCTGCTTACTGCTGCCAGTACGTTAATATATTGTTGAATCCCATAAAGAAATTCAAGTATTGTTACTATCTTATGATTATTTGCTATTGCATAAACAACATTAATGGTGGGCTTTTAAAAACAGGAGCCAGAAGTGTGTATCATCAGTTATTCATGAGCAGCCTCCTTATGGATTTGAAATACAAGAAACTTTTTGCTATCCGGTTTGCAAGAGTAAGTGTTTTCATTTATTGAGATTTTTTTTTTTCAAATTGTAAACTCTAACCTTTTCAATGGTGCGCATATCACTAAACAGGAACCACTTGGGGGCTCCTTATGTTTGTGAGAATCCTTGGGCATATTTGAAGCTTCTTTGTATGTAAGGGCTTCCCACAGAATGATTTCAGGTGTATTTTCATATGTACAGTGCATTTGTGGATTTGGCCTTGGCATTAATAGTGAACCTCCTTGCATGGGATCTCTTTGGACATATTGGAACATACACCATGCTTTGGATTGCAGCCTAATATGGGGATTTTATATTCCTTTATGATTTTGATGGTATAGGTTCCTTTTTCTTTAATTTTACCAGTATCAGACTTGCTTTCTAAGGCTATGCTTTTGGTGGTGGCGAAACTCTGAAGTGTATTTTTGGTTTTTTAAAAGTCAGCCAAATTATCTGAAAGTAAATATATGTGACATTGCTATCCGAAAATTACTTCTGAATATCATCTAAATTTAATAGAATTCTACATAACTGGTATTTGCTGTGCTTCTAACTAACCTTCTTAATTATACAAGAAATTACTATTGCTATAAATGTATCTTGTTACTGGCCTGATAATTTGTAATGGAAGTTTGCTTTTCACTTTCTCTAAAAGAACACAGTTATAGCACAGAACTTTTCCCACTGTAAACATCAAACCATCCAGTCAGTGCAGATTAGAGGTGAATTTCCCCCTTGTTGTTTAGAATTACCGGCAGTTGCAGAGAGATTTTATGGAGGATGATCACGAGCGGGCAGTGTCGGTGACTGCTCTGTCTGTTCAACTCTTCACTGTACCTACTCTGGTGAGTAGTGCTGCCCTTTTAAAACTGATAGTTGGCACCCTTTGCCTTTTTTGCCTCCTTCTTAATAGAATTATGAGCGATTGCAGAATGATTATGTGAAAGATGACCACGACAGAGAGTACTCAATTGCTGACCTCTCGGTACAGATATTCACAGTGCCTTCACTTGTAAGTACTTTAATATTGAATGAAACACTGTTTTGGCTCAGAGCCCCACTCAGATCTACCACTGGTGGATTATTAGATTACTAGTTTCATTGTATAATATTTTTCAGTGGGCTGTAACAATCACATAGCTGAGTTGCTATTCCAAAAAGAGCCATAGTCTAAGACAGGCTTGGTGGGAAAACTGAAAGGGTGAGAAAACTGAAAAATATGTAATTTAAAATCCTTTTTAAAATGTTTATTAATTGTATCCTACTTTTCAGTGGGAGGTGAATGGAAGTTGATTGTATAGCCTTGTTGCATTAATCCAAAGGTCTAGATAGTTCATTATCCTGTTTCCTAAAACTAAATATCCCTGGAAAGCCTTACAAGTCTGAAGGTCAAAGCTGCCTCTTGATTCCCGTCTAAGTTAGTGGTTATCATCACTACTTCTTGTAGCAATGAATTAATTAATGTTGCAAACCCAGCATGAAGCTTTGTTAAACGCCTTTGTTCTTAAGGACAACTGAACAGGAACTGTAATGACATCAGTGCTATAAATGTGGCTTTGGAACTCAGTGGGAGGTTGAGCTCAATGAGGTAGGGCAACTCTGGTTGTGCAAGATGAGCTCCAGTACAGTGCTTGTGGAACTGGGTCAGTACTACAGTACTGTGCTTTTGAAAAATGAATAAAATATCATTATAGGTGTAGCTATCAAAGGTGGCTGCTTATAGACTTCCTGAGATACTAAGCAGCTGCTGAGAATTTGAAGAAAAAATACTTTATTGGATAATAAGCCAAATTATGACAGTTAACAGACACAATTTTTTTTTAGGCTGTGGATTCACATTTAATTGAAGTAATGTGGGTGATGGTTGTTGTGGATTTTCCGGGCTGTATAGCCGTGGTCTTGGCATTGTAGTTCCTGACGTTTCGCCAGCAGCTGTGGCTGGCATCTTCAGAGGTGTAGCGCCAAAAGACAGAGATCTCTCAGTGCCAAGACCACGGCTATACAGCCCGGAAAATCCACAACAACCATCGTTCTCCAGCCGTGAAAGCCTTCGACAATATAATGTGGGTGACTTTAGTACTTAAAGCTGGCTGACAGTTTATCTTGATTCAGCTCAGCCAAATCACTTTTTCTGGCAAGGGTCGTAAATATTCTCTCAGTCAAGAGATTTAAATAGTTTGTTCTGTAATTTATCATATTATTTGGTGCTTTTTCATAGTCCTGATTAAAATCAGATTATGAAAATCTAAATGCATCAGTGTATGCTTTGGTGCAGATCATATAAGTAATAGATCAGGTTCATGTAATTAATAGATGTTATTCTGATGGATATGATAGATGTTATTCTGACAGATATGAAAAGTGTAGTTCCTTGAGACAGACATAGATTTGTATAATGGTATCCTATTTTCTTCAAAGGAGCTCAGAGGTCATAACCTGGGATTCTGTGAGTTGGCGGTAGCTCAGCATTTCCGTTACAGCTCCCCTCTCCTGCAACTGAAATGTCCCCTGAAATCCTACTCCTGGGGGAGAGTGAACCCACTGCCATGGGAGGAGGGAGCCAAGAAAGTGAAACTCCACAGATAGAATTCCTTGATTCATTGAAGCATTGCACTAGATCCAGTCTGACACCTCAGATTCTGTCCAGGCCCATACTGTTTGAGCTGCAGAACTGGAACTACTTCAGACACCTACAGATAATTTTTCGGGAAGCTTTTCTGTTATTTGAATTCCTTGTTTTTGCCAGTATTGAATGCTGATTAAAACATAACCTTTAATCTACTTTTATATAGGCTCGAATGTTAATAATAGAAGAAAACCTTATGACTACTATCGTCTCAACTTTTATGGACCACTTACGACACCGAGATATACAGGGCAGGTTTCAATTTGAACGTTATACTGCGCTCCAAGCTTTCAAATTCAAACGAGTTCAAAGTTTGATTTTGGATTTAAAGTGAGTGTATGTACTTATAACTAATCAAATGAAATACTTCCACATGCATATGCAGAAATAAACTTAACAATTTCTGCTGTATTTAGGTATGTGTTGATAAGCAAACCAGTTGACTGGTCCGATGATCTGAGGCAAAAATTTCTAGATGGCTTTGATGTCTTCTTGGAATTGCTTAAGTGTATGCAGGTTGGTGTTTTTTTTTTTTAAAGGTACTATTTTTGTCACATGAAAATACATGATATGATCTAGGTTACTCTTCACCTTTATTGTTCGTTTGCCAGTGTATTGCAAATGCTACTGTTTTTGTTTCATTGTTCTAGGCAAGGAAGAGTTAGGGTTCTCAGGCAGTAAATAGCTGCTCGACTGTCAGCAAAAATAGTTCTTTGTACAAATGAGTTGCAGTGCTAATCATCTTTCTTTCAATTTTCTCTCTTAACCCTCTGTGACTTTCTCTGTATAAAGGGTATGGATCCAATTACCCGCCAAGTTGGACAGCACATTGAAATGGAGCCAGAGTGGGAAGCAGCATTCACGTTACAGATGAGATTAACACATGTCATCTCAATGATACAGGATTGGTGTGCTTTAGATGTAAGTTTTGTGTCTTTCAGATAACGTCCAAATAGTTTTAAATTAATAAAATAGCTTAATTTTGTTTGTAAGACTTTTACATGTGACTTCTGAAGAGAACTAAACTTTTGTTTCTTTTTAAATGAAACCCTGAATAACGTGATGTTTTTCAAGCCACGACTTTGGAGTAGAATTGTCCTGGGTTTGACTTATTATGATATTTTTCTCGGAGGACAAGGAAGAGAGCGTTCACAAAAAAAAAGTATCCATTCCCACAATTGCTTGATCACCTCTTAATCATAGGAGCAGGCCATAATATGATTGTAATAAAATTTGCAAGCTCAACAGTAAATAAATGGTAGAGTATTTTGAAAGAAGAGTGTGTAGTTTCTATAACTTTGGATGCGAACCAGTTTTCCTTTTGCTATTGTTTAATATGTAAAGTTCTCTATTTAAATCACACAGTGTTAAGTGAAAGATGTTGTTGGCCAAGTTTTTAAGGAGGTTTAGCTTGATGAGTACTAAATAATGTGACTCAAACTGTTCAAAGTAGTAATTGTTAGTGTAATCTTAATTTTAAAGTTGATAGTTGGGGTAGGAAAATGCATGAAAGAATAGATTAGGGAGCCGTGCTCAAAGATTTTTTTTTCAAAACCCACTACTTTTTACCACAAATATACTGTAATGTAACATTGTAATCATGTTGAAGAGCTGTGTTGTCTTGAATGTAAACCTGTTCCATTTTTTTAAAGGAAAAGGTCCTAATTGAAGCATATAAGAAATGTTTGTCTGCATTAATGCAATGCCATAGTGGCTTTACTGATGGAGAGCAGCCTATTGTACTCAGCATGTGTGGACACTCAGTTGAGACTATCCGATATTCTGTTTCTCAAGAAAAAGTTAGCATTCATCTCCCAGTCTCTCGTTTACTTGCAGGTAAGAACCAGTTGTATAATGTATATGTATGTTTTCAAGCACAAAAAGTTCATGAAAGTTAAAAAAGTTAAATATTTTCCAGGCTATGGTTTATTTGTAAATTTCTTTTGGCTGTTGTCACGATGATGAAAACGACAGCCATTCATTTTTTTTACGTGCAATGCACTACCAACATCATGTCATGAGCCTGTGTGGACCTGCTTCATAGTCTGTATATGTAGCTACATTCTATTGCTAGGCGTATCTGCATATCTGAACCAGAATGTAGAAAAGAGCATTGCTTTAAACTCAGATGGCTATTATCTTTGGAATCAAATCAGTTTTTTAAAATGTGATAACTCATTAGATGTTTCATCATAATGTAAACCAAACCTCAGGTATGAATTAGGATGTCAAGTTTGCAGCCTCTTGGCCATACGTAACAAGTGAGCTATGTATTGTACCATGATAAACTGTTGGCAAATCTTTTTATTTTACATTCCCAGGCAAGTCAGAAAAATGGCTTGTTGAGACTACTCAGGCTGCTGTTTATAATCCAGAGGCTGAGAGGTTTATCAGGCCTGGAAACAGTTTAATGTCTTCAGCTCTTTAAAGCAAATTTTCAGATGTATGTATAAGTGCTTAAAGCAAACGTAAAAGGAAAATTGTGCACTGTTCAGACTGTTATGCCTACTTGCTCTGATAATGAAACAGAAACTCATAGGGAATTCAGTTTCCTTTTGTCCAAGTCAGCTTACCTTTTGCTGGCTGTGTGGCAAATAAAGCATTGATGAAGCTCATGTGTGTCAGTGTGTATGTGTAGGATAAATTGATATTTTGCCTTGTTTCTATTTAATTTCTGCTTCCATGTTTAATCCTAGTGAAGAGCATTTTTTAAACAAATCCAAATGTGGGAATGTCTCTTCCTTGTAATTTTAACATCACTTCTACTCAGACAGTTACATAGGTCCCAAAGTAGAAGAAATGCAAATATTTTGTTACTGTACAAATATTCTTCTCTTTTGTTAATATAGGTTTGCATGTGCTTCTGAGCAAAAGTGAAGTGGCATACAGGTTTCCAGAACATTTACCTTTGGTTAGTAATGATTATGTTATGCTGGAGTTGGACCCAAAAGTACTTGTATGTGAATAGAAGGTGCTTTTACTCATGTTGTTTTCACAGATTGGACACTCAGATTACAGTCCCCACACTTTTTCTGGGAGTCCAAATTTTTTGGGTGGCTGCAGTGCAGAAAATGGGAGGGAGCTGCCAGTGTACTGCCTGTGGAGCTCTGCTTATAGTTCTTCAGAATCAATCCAATGGGTCTCTAAAACTAGGTTATTTCTTCCTTGGATAAAGTTATGGAGGGGCTGTGGCTCAGTGGAAGAGCCTCTGATTTTCATGCAGAAGGTCCCAGGTTTAATCCCTGGTACCTCCAGTTAAACCATCAGTTAGTAAGTGATGTAAAAGACTTTGACCAGAGACTCTGGAGAGCTGATGCCAGCCTGAGTAGATAATGTTGACCTTGATGGACTAATGGTCTTATTCAGTATAAGTCAGTTTCATGCATGTTGTTGTGTGTGTTCAAAGTTGTCTTGAATATAAAAGGACTAAATCCAAACCAAGGCTGTCCGGTTTCACAAGAAACCCAATCAGTTACCACAAACTAACCAACCAATCCGTTTTATATAATTAAAGTGCAAGTGCCCAAAGTGAAAACATAATTTTGTATAAGCTTATATAAATATGCAAAAGCCAATAAACAACATGAAGTATTAATAACAAAATTCCCTATACAGTAACATATTTTATATTGCGTGGTCTTTCAAACTAACTGTTACCATGTTGCACAGAAGGTAAGTATAACTCATGAACTGTATAATTTTGTCCATGTAGTAATAATGTTCTTTTTCTTTGTTTATAGACAAATATCCAAAGAAAATGGACAGTATGCCAGTTTGGAAATCTAGCGTTGAAGACTTGTAGAGTTCCCAGTATAGATGGCCAACAAGCCTGCCAGCGTATAATCAGCCCATTTCGATGTACTTCTTCATGGGCCATATACGATGTTTATGAAGCTGTCCATTTATTTCTGACAGAATAAATGCATAACCACATTGGTTAGAAGCTGCCAGTGTAAAGCTGGATTTCCAAGCTGGCATACTGTCCATTTTCTTTGAATAGTTATCTGTAAACAAAGAAAAATAACATTATTACTACATGAACAAAATTTTCTGGGTCATACCTACCTTCTGAGCAACTTTCTACCAGTTGGTTTGAAAGACCCTGCAGTATAAAATATAATAATGTTGCTATATAGGGAATTTTGATATGAATAGTTAATGTAGTTTATCGGCTTTTGTGTATTTATATAAGCGTATACAAAAGTTTTCACTTTGGGCACTTGCACTTTAATTATATAAGACTGCTTGATTGGTTAATTTGTGGAATGGAGTGGGTTTTCGGTGGAGTTTTCTCTTCTGTCATTTTCTTCCTGAATATAAAAGGGGCATGCATAGGGAGGCACCTCCCTGTCATCTTGCAAGTAGAGAGGAAGAAGGAAAATGCCTTAACCATGGCTGGCTTAGTGCAAATGTTACAGTCTGCCACAGTTCATGCAAATAATCGTTCTCTTACCAAAGTCAAGCCATGGTTTCCATCCTGGTTTGCACCCATACCTTACTTATGGTTTTAGTATTCAGATATATCCTTATCCATGTTAAGGAAAGCAAACCAAACATAAAACTAAGATGCCAACATAACCAGGTAATAAAATATTGGATTGTAAAAGAAACACTTAATTTTTAACACTTCATTTGAAGGAATGAGCAAACAAAATAGATGATCAAGGAGGAGAATAGCCTCAAGTGGAAAGACGATTAACTGAAATTCTAGTTCAAAGTAAAATTGCCTGTGTTTATGACTAGAGACAGCTTGCTGAGATAAGGAAAAAAATGGAATAAATGAGGAAGGAAGCAAGATCAAAGCTAGTATACATCAAATGCAGATAGAGAGATGGGCATTCTTCCCATTTGTAAGCATCTCTTGAGATGCTTGCTGAGATAAGGAAAAATGTGGAATAAATGAGGAGGGAAGCAAGGAAGAGATCAAAGCTAGTGTATATCAAATGCAGATAGAGAGATGGGAATTCTTCCCATTTGTAAGCATCTCTTGAGATCCTAGCCTTAATATACTTCATGTCTAATTATTTGTGTGTATTATGCTCAATTAATACAGAGTGAACTGAGTCCACCTATGCTAATAGAGCACCCCCTACGATGTCTAGTTCTGTGTGCTCAAGTACATGCAGGGATGTGGAGAAGAAATGGGTTCTCACTTGTTAACCAAGTAAGTCTTAAGTGGAAAAATTTTGCTAGCTCATCTTTATGTGCTTATGAGACACTTACCAATAGGAGGTAATCATTCTAGATAAGTAGAAAGATGTGTCATCTTGTGCTTCCAATCATCTTTGATCTCTGGAATATTGTCAAAAGACACCAGATCCTAATTCAGTTTACCAGTTTTAGGTCTTGTTGAACAAAGAATGCAGAATGTTGCAACCAAATACATATCTGGTGACTCGCTCTGAGTTGGCAGCCACCGTCTTTTCGTTGAACCAGTTCTGATTCCTAGAGTAGCACTGAAGTAGCCTTGCATGTTCACAGCAACATAGTTTGATGAGACAGCACCACTAGCTGCATTAGGTCTGATTCTTTTCTATTAGTTGAGCAACACTCTTTCCCAGCTCTCCTGTGATTCTTGATTCTCAAGCTTCTCATGAGTATATTGTTTTATCCCATATCTGGTAAAGCTTCTGCATCTTATTTCATATGGTAACTGTCCTGTTTATCACTTTGTCAATTACTTTCTTCCTTAGATATACTACTATCATAATGTGAAATGCAGAAGAGAGATGTTTGACAAAGATGTAGTAATGCTTCAGGTAACATTATTCAACATCATTTTTGGATACTTAAAATCTGTCTTGTTAGCTCTGTATGTCTGTCGTAATGACTTGTATTTTGAGGTATCACTAATTACTGTGCAGAAGTTGTGGTTTCCCAGACTACTGATTCATACTCTCACTTTTTGAGATTAAAAAATACTTTCGTTTAGGTGTTGACCTGAATCAGTTCTATGCATGGTTTCCTTGTATCTCTGATTCACTGGTAATCCGGGGGGGGGGGGTAAAACCAAGGCCTGATGCTGCAGTAAACATGTTTTCCCAACCTGTATGCAAAAGTGGTTTATTTCTGTGACTTCACTTGTGCCAATCCACATCTCTTTTTTTAAAAAAACATATATGTAAATTAGATTTCTAAAAGTTGACATCATGTTTGGGTTCTTCAAAATAGTACATAACCTGAAAAGAAGAACCAGCAATTTAAAAAAATGCCAATGGAAGTCCTAACATGGGTTCAGCAATGAGAACGAAACTGAAGAAGTCCTTCCCTGCTTTGTAGGCGCAGCTGAAACAAGCAATATCTTTATAAATCAAGATGAATATCATACTATAATATTGGACCCCAGTGTATCCCATGTTTCAAGAGAAAGCATTGACAAACTTATTTTTAACAAGCGTTATACATTTTGTGTTTAGCCAAGGATAAAAAAGCATGCAAAAATGTTAATGGTGCAAGTAGAGAAAAATGTTTATTCAGATTAAAATTCTCAACACGTTTTGCAAAGATGGCTTCTTGAGGGAAATCTCGTTTATCTTTTGATATTATTTCAGTGAGCATTCGCACAAATGAGATTCCCCTGAAGAAGCCTTCTTGGTGAAACGTGTATGATTTTCAATCTGAATAAAAATATATTTTTCCCGACTTGCACCATCAGCTTTTTTTTGCCTGCTTTTTTATCTCTTTGATTGGTGTGGCCCTCTTGTTTTTCTCCTTTGTATGTAGCCTGCTTTTATAATATGTATAAAATTTCTTTAGACAGGTGCATCCATGATGGATCCAAATCATTTCCTGATGATAATGCTGAGCCGTTTTGAACTTTACCAGATATTTAGTACTCCAGATTATGGCAAAAGATTCAGTTCAGAGAATTCCAATAAGGTATTAGACTGTTAAAAGTTTTATTTTCTTTTGTATATTTCTTTGAAGTACAGCAAATGGATAGGAACACTTAGAACATATATTTGCGAATCATTATACAGTTAGTATTCTTTCTCCCCACCAGGATGTTCTTCAGCAAAATAATACACTGATTGAAGAAATGTTGAACCTAGTTATAATCATTGTTGGTAAGTTTGCATTTGTTTCTTTCAGTGTATTGTAGATTGGATGGGTTTGAATTTTGTTTTTATTAGGAAGCTTAATGGGTGATATTGTAAGAGAATGTTTTAAAAAAACAAGAATTTCAGAGCCTACTGTGTTTTGTGTTTTGCAGGAGAGAGATTCATTCCTGGAGTAGGTCAGATCAGTGCTACAGATGAAATAAAGCGAGAGATTATCCATCAGTTGAGCATCAGACCCATGGCTCACAGTGAATTAGTAAAAGCATTGCCAGAAGATGTGCGTATTATAGCATATGCTCAATATAACTTTCATAAGTGGATGGGAGACTTTTTGGAGTGTGGTGACACTTAACCTTTGGGGAAATGTCTGTTTGTTTCGGATGGCAGATGAGAGTTTGATAGGGCATAGCTTCTTCCCAGCCAGTCTGCTTTTAGGGTAGTTCTGTACTCCTCCTTCCATCACCTTGTATTTCCCCAGAAATGTTACCTATTGTGATTTTTTTTTTTAGCCACTTGCAGGTATGTTGCAATTGTTCTGGTCTAAATTTGGTGGAAAAGCTCATTGAAATAATAAAGAACAAGATGGTATATGCAAACGCTAAAAAAAATACCATTCAGATACATGAAGGAACTTTTGCTAGATTGTGGTTGTCATATCTCAGCTGGGGAAGAACATCAGTGTATTATGCCTGGAATATCAGACCAAAAGTTGGTGTAAATTAGAGCTCAACTTGTGCAGACACCTTCACAAAAACAGTTTTCAATGTTACTATTGAGATCATAGTCCTAATAGAGACTTACATATTTATCATCTTCAGATTGTTAAGTATGAATTATACAGATATGTAAGTGCTGTGGGGGAAAATGTTTTGAAAGTAGAAGCTAGTAATATACACTTGTAATGATTTTCTATTTCCTTTTAAATTATGCAGGAGAACAAGGAAACTGGAATGGAAAGTGTGATTGAAGCAGTTGCCTGTTTCAAGTAATGCCTTTTCATACAACCATTTTAAAAAAGTATAATACAACGTTGTGTGGCTGGGCAATATCAAATAAGACTATAGCTGCATTCTTAAAGCAGAATGTTTTTTATTACTGTAGCTCAGTGATAGGTCTGTATTTTGCATACGGTCCCAGGTTCAGTCCCTGGCATCTCCAGTTAAAAGGATAAAGGTAGTGAGTGATGTGAAAGACCGCTGCCGAGACACTGGAGAGCTGCTGCCAGTCTGAGTAGACAGCACTGACCTTGATGGGACCAGTGGACAGATTCAGGATAAGGCAGTTTCATCCACTTTAATAAATGGCATCTTTAACTGAGAGAAGATGGTTGACTGTAAGCAATTAGTCAGCTTCTTCGACCCAAACCTCTTTTGTTGTTTATACAAATCTGTGTAGGGTAACATCTCCCCTTCTTTGCCCCAGCCAGGAAGATAATGTTAAGAGGTGCTTCTGCTGAACTAGTGAAAGTGATATGCCTGTGCCTGCGCTGGCTGACATACCTCATTCTGTGTTTCCAAAGGGCTTGCTGATTTAACAGCCTGAAACTTCTAAAGTAGGCCTTTCCAAATTATAACTGTGAATTCTAATAATTGTAATTTATATTTTAGGAAACCAGGATTAACAGGCAGAGGATTGTATGAACTGAAACCAGAGTGTGCTAAAGATTTCAACTTATATTTTTATCATTTTTCAAGGGCGGAGCAATCCAAGGTAACTGTGTGAAATAAATATATTTAACCAGAATAATATGATAAGGTTCTCTTAAACTTTCTTTGTATTCAAGGATTAATGATTTACTGAGATCTCTTATTTTTGATTCTGAATTGCAAATTCTGCCTGTATGAATCCTTGATAAAAATCTCTGTTCAGACATAACATGTCATGGATAGTGATTATGGGAACAAGCCCAGGAATTCCCAGGCTCGCTCCCTCCTCTCCTTGCATGTGGCTCAGCATTCTCAACAAAGCAAATTTGCTTTGTCCAAATCTGATGAAAAGACTAACTGTAGATATTTCACTTTTGCCTGAAGTGTGGTTTGGAGTCCTGGTTACAGGCATGGGGGGAAAGCTTCAAATGGGGAAAACTCTGCAAACTATGGTTTGGGAATTCTCAGGTATTATTGAGTAGTGCATGATTGGGGGAGTGTGAGGATAGGAATACACAAGTCTGAGGATTTCCAGAGATTGTCCCCATAAAAGCAATTCATGATGGAGACCTTGGGCACAGTCTCCCTCACTTCATTCATGACTCAGGAAATATGTTTAATGTTAGATTGAATGCTGCATGCTCTGAAATCAGAGTGTTTTACATTACTGTCCAGATTTCTGTGAAGACTTAGTATACAATCATAACCTTTTTTGTTGCATTGTCTCACTTCCTATGATAATGTGTGTGTATAGAGCTACCTGTGTTCTCTATGTGAGCATTACAGTTCATATTGAGTGTGACAATACAATGCATTACTAACTGTAACAATGTGACTTCTGTGAAGGGATTGAAAGGTCTTTGGATGGGGGAGAGGATATGGGACAGGAAGAGTTATAGACTAAGTTTATGAAGGTCTAAAATGGCGATTGTGGACATGTAGGGAAGCTGAATACGAAGCATGGATCTGAGGAGAAGAGGGGGTCAGGATACAGAAACCTGAGGAATCTGGAGAGCAGAGTGATGGGAATCTCTTCACATGGCCTAGGGACCATCTGTGGCATATTAGTCAGAAAGAAATGGACAGATAAGGAAGTCTTTGAGGTGGGGTCAGGCACTTGAGGGGGTAAGGAATGTGAAGGGTACAGAGAAAAGGACCTGAACTTTGAGTATTAATTGAGCAAACCTATCAAATATTTGACTTGAAGTGTCATTTGGAAAATGTATTTCTAGTCAGCTTATGAATTCAGAATTTCATCAAGTTTGACCCTGTATTTTTTGGAATTTGTTGAAAAACAAGAAACAAAATGTGTGTTATGTGACATCGCTTCTGACGTATGGGGAGCCTGTGAATTAATGATCTCCATAACATGCTTTCATTAACAGCCATGTTCAGGTCTTGCACGAAGGCTGTGGCTTCCTTACTGTGTCAACACCTAAAAAAATACATGTAGCTGAAAGGCAGAAATAAAATGTAATGGTAGGGTAGGAAACCTAGCCCATAGCAAGGCCATGGAAAACATAATCCATCTTGCTGCACCCATGTTGCTTGGTGTTATCAGAAAATTCTGCCAATCAGTACTAGGAAGGCTGTAAGATAAAGCTGCTTGCATTAAACAGAGCACTAATATATTGATGGCAGTGTCATGCTTGCAGGGCAGTAATATTTTAAGATCCTGCTGTAAACTGAAGGCTGGAGCAAGTTGGCATGTTTTGAAATAAAAACGAAACTATTTTTTTTTTTGCTGTCTTTAATGATATAGCCTCATCTGCAGGATTATTACTGGACCTTTATAATGGGAAAAATAAAACAAAAAATTTCATAGTGACCCTTAGTTATACAGAAGTAACATTTGTGGTAGTTTTGTGACCCTTCAGAATATGAAACTAGTTTTTCATTTTTTTATAAGGCAGAGGAAGCCCAGAGGAAACTAAGACGACAAAGCCGGCAAGATACAGGTATCTATCTTGCTGTTTATATGAGTTTACTCCATAGTTGCTACTGTTGCCACTGTTTAAAATTTGTGTTTGTTTTCAAAACCTAAACTGATATTAATGCACAAGATGGAGCTGCTCCATGTTCATTTGTTCCCAAGCAAGATGCTAAGACTGCAATCCAAAGAAAGTTAGGTGTACCTAAAGATCACATGCACGGCCAGGGCTATCTTTGCAGTTTATGCTAGAAAGGCCCATTAAACTTGTGCTTGAAATTACAAGCTTTGGCAGCTCATAATGTTTACCTTCAGTATGCAGGAGAATATTAAACATTTCAATTTTCTCCTTTGTTCTGGATTGTGTATTTGAGTCAAAGAGGAACTCCCCTCCCTTCATCCCTTCCAGCTTCTTCCCAAGATGGCCCGTTACTTAGGGCACTGCTGAAACAGCATCCTGGTGGGAAGTGGTATGGTGTGAGGAGAGATATCGGCTTGCCTTCTGCTTGGCTGGCACCTCTGCTCCTGCTTGGCTTGTTTGTTTGTTTGTTTGTTTTAGACTTTTATTCTTCGGTTATGTCTGAATGACTGAGATCACAGGGAGGTACAGATAACATGCAAAGTTCCCATTAGTTCTGCTAGCACTGGATCTTCTCATTTAATCTATCTTTTCCACGTGATATAATTCTTCAGAGTTACTAGAGCAACAGTATTGAAATTCAAATGCTGAATTGGTAACCAGCTTATGGATCCTAAAAAATAACAACCCTTATGGAGAGCCTAAAGAATTACTTCTTGAGAGAACCAAGGATGAGTTCCAAGTTCTTAATTGCTCTGTATATGTCATGAAGGCTGATATACCAAGGCTGTATAATAATTTCTTGACTTCATTTCTGTTTCAGCACTCCCACCTCCTGTTCTTCCTCCCTTCTGCCCTCTGTTTGAAAGCCTGATCAATATTCTTCAGTGTGATGTCATATTGTGCATCATGAAGACAATACTACAGTGGGCAATAGAACATAATGGCTATGCCTGGTCAGAGTCCATGTTGCTAAGGGTGCGTTTAAGCCTTAAACTTCAGGTGCTGTTAGAAGGGTTGGGGTGGGAAATAATGTTTCTAAGATGTAAATAAATTTTGAACCTGGTTTCTTTTTCTTAGGTTTTCCACTTGATTGGAATGGCCCTACAAGAAGAAAAACAGGACATAGAGAATGCTGATGAAGATAATGTGATTACATTTACCTTCAGTCAAAAGATCTCAAGTAGGTTCATATTCTTAAACACAGACCCCACATTATTTTTTTATAAGGCAAATCTCTAGCATTTCCTTTTACTGTTCTTCTAAACAAGCACTGAAAACAGAGGGTTTTATTAGATTGTTGTAATAGTTTAATAAAATGTATAAGAAGTTCTACTGTCACAACAAAATTGAACTAGGATAATACTACTAATTGAGGTTTCAGCTTTTCCATGCTCCAGTCTTTAGTGCTGTGACTGATACTTTAAGTCCTGTACAGTTACATTGTGTGTTGCTTGTTAATGTTTCTTAACTGCCTTTTGGCCAGCTAGGCATCGAAAGTAACTTACAAAAATCAAACATTGTTTAGAATGGAACAATAGAATCATTAACATAAACATTTTATTCATACAAGTATATTGCTCTTCTTTTTTGCCTGAGAATTGATTCGCAAACTGTTGGATATGCAACATATTCTATATATACTTGTAACAGATGTGTTTAACATTACATGTTATGATACAGTCTCACACACGCACGCACACACACACACAGGCCTGCCAACCAGAAAAGATTCTAAAAGACCAGAAGGGGGTGGTCCACGCCTACTGTGCATGTGCAGGAGTTTCCCACCAAATGCAGGTAGGGGACAGAGTGCCCCCATTCCCCTCAGTTCTTTTTTCACCGCTGTTAGGAGAAGTTCTCCTTTACTCCTTACTTACCTCGTTTTTTTCTGTGCGATCTCATCATGACTCAAAATCATTTTTGAGGAAATGTTTACAACATGAAATAAAGATGCCTCTTGCCGTGAAACATGATAATTGTTCACTGCATCTGAGGGAAACCCATAACATTTCAGGAGGCAGACTTTGCCAGAGGTTCATGCCTAAGCCAGAAGTAAGGGAGTTTCTTGGCTCAAGTGACGTTATGGGAGAAGGCTCTCCCTGGCTCATATATGTCGGCAGCAAAGATATCTGCTGCACTGAAGCCACCTGCCCACTTGAACCATGAACTCTGGTTCTGAGGGCCAGATCTGGCAGCAAAGATATCTACCATGATATCTACCATGATGAAGTTGCCAGCCCGCTTGAACCATGAACGCCAGTTCTGAGGGCCAGATCCGGCAGTAAAGGCGTCTGCTGTGATGGAGTTGCCAGCCCACTAGAACCGTGAACTCCAGTTCATCATTGTTCTTCTGTGGAGTCCCACATGGGACTGCACATGTGCTGCCAGCCAATGGAAAATTCTTCAACGCTTCTTAGAGCTCCTGAGGGACTGTTGCTCACGAGCTACAGCGACCGTTTCCCACCCAAACAGTCATGTGACCTAATGGCGAGTAACGGCCCCTTCCCTCAGTTCTCTTCTTGCTGCCATTTGGAGAAGGACTTTCGCTTCAGTGCTCCATTACTTTTGCTTCTGATCTTGTTCGGCTTAATTTTGACATTGGACTGACTTCTGACTACAGTTTTGGCTTCTGATTCGGACTTTGGTTGTTTTTTAGTGTGTTTCGATCTGGCTTACTTGATGTCGTTGTTCTTTGAGGTACAGTTTAATCTGTCCTGAGTATGTCTTCTAAGGCACTTTTTAAGCGCTGCTCCAAGTGTGGTACTAAAATGACTCGCACAGATGAGCGTGAACTCTGCCTCATGTGCCTGAATGGGGGCCATAATGTTACAGCTTGCAAGATCTGCCAAAACTTTACTCCCAAGGCGAGGCATGAGAGATTCCAGTGGTTAAATGTAGCACTGTGGGAGAAAATGCTTGAAGAAGGAGAAATGCTTAAGACTCCTGACAAGGCCAAGGGCCACTGTCGATTTCAACTAAGCCTTTTTTGGATGCTCATCAGATGATGAGTGATTTCCCCTTCCACCTTCCCTTTCTCTGGCAGGGAGTGTCACTCACCAGATCTGTCTCATCTGGAATGCTCCACCTGCTTAAAGCCTGATATAGTCTTTTGCTGTATAGGTAGAGGACTCTAGTCTGCCTAGATTTTTCCCCCCACTTCACATCCCATTTCAGGAGACTGGAGGAGGATTGCGCGCCACTTGAGGATCTTAATGCGCCTAACCCACGGTGGAAGTGACTGGTTCCTACAGTTTTCTCAGGGGCCTCATAATCATGTGCACCTCAGTCTTCAGCAACCCTGATGCCTTTATATAACTGGCAGGATTTGCAAACTAGCTGCCTGAGCATTCTTGGGTTGCAGTGACTTCAGTTTATTTCAGTTCCAAACTGTTCGTCCAGTCCCTCCTCATAGGTCCAAGTGTCACCTCCACCCCATCCATGCCTACTTTCGGAGTTCAGATGATGCTGAGAAAATGATCCCATGTTGTTTCAACCTCTAACCAAGACCTGGGAATAAAGCCTTGCATGCTTTTATTCCATCTCTCCTGCTCTCATAGCAGCCATCTCTCCTGCTCTCTCCTGCTCTCATAGCCAAGTGCAACAGAAGACCTGTTGCACCTTGCTCACAGCCAGTGCAAAAGAACCTTGCTCCATTTTTACCATTCCTCGGAAGATCGAGAAACACTCCAACCTTAAACAGCATGATTGCCCCGTCATCTTTGCCTCCTTTGTACATCCTTCCTGCTTGCTGAGGAGGTTTAAGTCTTTTTTTTTTGTCATGCCCTCTTGTCACCTTAGACTGACAGAAGGGGAAATAAACTGTATGTAGCTGACTGCAACTATACTAGTCTATGATTTTCATTCTCAAACCCTCAAAGCTCAGGCAATTCTTTTCATAGCTCTCAGTTTATTCTCAGGTCTTTTTCCTGATGAATGCAGAGCCCCTATGTGGGGCCATCAAAGAAGGATCTCTTCCATATTCCTTGGACCAGAGGTTTCTTCGTAGTTCCATCTACTTCCCTGATACAAGGATACTTGAGGAATTTGGATTTTCCACGCTCACCACATTCTACTCACCTGTTTTTGGCCATGCCATTTCAGGGACTCTGTCCCAATATTGATGTCTCTGCTTCCTGATACTACCAGATGCCCTGGGTAGAGGTCAGATATAGCACTGTGATATAGCACCTCTGAAACTAACCGTGAGGCTACTGAACTTACAAGACCCTCTTTCTCCAAGGAGGTGAACCAGGCCATTTGAATATCTGCAAAATGGTATTTTTCATATCTTACTGTCTCAAGTGGGATTGATTCCTAATATAGTTAGAATCTAAAGGACTTTTGCCCTTCCCCTGACCATTAACAACTAATTTTACTTATTTTTATTTTATTTGTGTCATTTATCGTCTACTTTTCTCACTGAGACTCAAGGCGGATTACGTAGCAACAATTAGTACAATTAGCAAAAGGACAAGGGCAGGCATTTCCATACAGTGTTAAGAACGTTTCCATAAACAATGTAATAGGGTAAATGAATACAAGTTTACAAAGGCGTAGCATTAGCAAGGATCCAATATGGGGTTGGAGAATTGCTGAAACAGAACATAATCAATTCTAGGACTGACATTCAACAACTTGAAGCACAGGTAGTATGTAGGAGTACATATTTAAAGCAACAGATAATATGTAAGGCAACATAATAGTGAAGTCTATGGTTCCTTACTCATTAGCAAACCATCTGAGACCCCCTCCCTACAATACTGCCCTCCTATCCGAGAAAACCAGAACCAATTTGTGTTTTCTGTTAAAGTATAGTTAGCTGTCATATCAGCCTTTCATGGTGGAATTGACAACAACGTATTTTTTTCTTCTAACGTATTTCTTGTGTTTTCTCAGAAATATCTTTGATACCCTTCCTCTGAGAATCCCTCCAGTTCCTTTATGGAGTCTCCTGCTGGTTCTCTCTCGATTAAGATTAACAACCTTTGAACTCATGTTTTCCTGCCCCTTCCCCTCTTATCTCAGAAGGTGGTGTTTATGGTTCCTGTAACATTGGCCAGACAGTGGGGGGAATTCCCACTCTCACCCTCCTCCATTTGTGAGTAGCTTGCTAAACTCCCAATGTGGGACTGCACTGAAGACCAAAGACGAAAACAGTGTTGCACATACCTGTAACTGTTATTTGTCTAGGTCTTCATGCAGGAACACATTCCCTCCCTCCTCCCCCACTGTGAGTGTGTTTGTTTTACTGTATTATACATCAGGTGGCTCAGGAGAACTGAAGGGAATGGGGGCATTCCACCCCCCTACCTACATTCAGCAGGAAACTTCTGCACGTGCACAGTAGGGGCGGAGTGCCCCCTTCTGGTCTTTTAGCGCTAAAGAATCTTTTCCAGTTGGCAAGCCCCAATGTGTGCCTGCACAAAGACCTAGATGAACAACAGTTACAGGTAAGAGCAACACTGTTTTTCCTGGGACTGAATGACTGACTCACAAAGATACATTTGTCTTTGTGAAACATTTGCTCTATATTAGAGCTGATAAGGTCTGACTGTTGCCTGTAGACCAGGAAATTTGAGTAAAAGAGTTTATGCGAATTACCTATTTGGGATAGTTGAGTGGTAGGTAGGTGGTAGCTGAAGCTCACTCTTGCTGTGATGTTTTTAAAGCATCATTCCCCATTCCTGGGACAATGAATTTTTTTTTTTTAGACACCACAAGGATTTTGGGGATGAAAAACACTCCTTGAAGCATTGGTTTACTATGCTAGTTTTAATCTAGCAAGATAAGTTCATACAAATACACTTTATTCCTACTGTGAGATGTAGCCTTTATTTTTGTTTGTAACAGGACCTGGTGAGGCACCTAGCAATTCTCCTAGTATCTTAGCCATGTTGGAAACTTTGCAAAATGCGCCCCATCTGGAAGTACACAAAGACATGATCAGATGGATACTAAAGGTAAATTGTTGGTGCATAATTTGCACATTTTATGGCTGAAATAATATATTTTACATTATGTAAACATATTTAAATACCACATAATATTACATTTCTTTTTTAGACTTTTAATGCTGTTAAGAAGCTGAGAGAAAGGTCTTCTACAAGTCCTGTATCAGAAGCTGAGGGAAATATTATGGAAGAGGTAAAAATAATGAAATGAAAACAGTGAAAAGGTGTTGATTTTGATTTATGTAGTGCATGCCACAAATTGCACATAAACTTTAGTTAGATTATTCTGAATGTAATATAACATTCTTAACTATTATAACTGAAAGTCCTTATACTTTTTGTGTACTGTATTCTAAAACTGATTGTGTTAAATTATTTTGGTAAAGCGAAGCAAGTAGGTTCATCAGCTGATCCATCAAAAGAGGAAAACCCAATGTTTTGCAAGCATTTCGAACACAAGCCTCATCAGTCTTTTGAGACAGAGTGCCAGAAAACTGGGCTTGGTTTTTAATAAAAAAGACTGCCCTGAAGAATCTGTGCTCCAAACACATCAAGATTTTACAGTAGATATCTGCTTGGACCAATTCAGGTTTTCTTCATATTGTGATATATTTATTTGCTTCATCTTGGATGGTGTAATGTTTAGGGTGTTGGTCTGCGATGTGGGAGACACAGGTTTGAATATTCACTCTGCCATGAAAACGTGCTGGGTGACTGTGAGCCAGTCACACACATTCAGCCTAACCTACCCCACAGATCTATTGTGAGGATAGAATAGTGGAGAAGATTATGTGAGGTGATTTTGGTCCCCATTGGGGAGAAAAGTGAAGGTTTAAATGAATCAAATAACGTTGTGTTAAACATGGCAGCATCTCCATGTTACGGTTTCCCCCTCCTGTAATGCTTAGGCAGATTTTAGATATGGCACTATCACATACATTTTTGCTGCTCCTACCAACTACCACTAATGTAGAGACAGTGCAACACATGATATGGGATGCAACACTGATATGTGTGCCAGAACATTAAGGAGAATGAAGAGAATTCAGTGTGTAGCTGTTCTCAAGTAGAGATGGGCACAAACAGCAATACGAACAAAAAAAAAAGCGCCGAACAGCCCAATCTGCTGTTTGAGAACAAGCTGTTCGTGAGGCCCCATTCTAAATGAACAGGTGGTCATTGCAATTCTCCTTCATTGCTGTTCGTCAAGCCAGACAGTCTGGCACCTGCAATCAATTCCCTTGGCTACGTAGGCAGGGATTGTCTGAACTCTGTTTGAACTCCTGCTGTTGCCCTGGAAACCCCAATCTAAGGCTAAGCCCAATTTAGTTGATAGGCAGGTCTTCCTTCCAAGTGCGGAGCTCCAAATTTGTTACACGAGAGCAAAGACCATGGGGGAGGGGGGGCTCCCAGCTCTGGCTGGTCTTTGCAGACAGTGGAGAGGGAGAGACAGCTGCTGTTGGCATTTTGATAGAGAGACAGGGAGAGTGCATTGGAGCTTGAATTTTCTTTGTGTGTGGTGGGATAGGGATCTACCCCTTCAGGTTCCAGGGCTGTTGCCAAGCTCTGGGGCCAAGCTATTTTTTTTACTATTGGTACCTTTCCTGCTGCCTGCTCAAGTAGGGTTTCTGGGAGTGGTGCAGTAGGGATCTTGACCAAACTTGAATGATGGCTGGAGGAGAGCCTGCTAGCCCCCACAAACAGCCAACCATGAACATGTTCGTGAACAGGGTCATGTTTGTGGTTGTTCGTGAGTTCCTGTTCGTGGATGGCAACGAACAATGAACATCATGTTTGTTTGTTTTTTTCTGTTCGTGATGTCTCTATTCTCAAGTGGTAGTTTCATGTCAAGTTTAATATCTAGCTTATATTAAGTACTCAGGTGAATCAATGAAATGGATTTTCCTATTTAAGGTGGTGGTATGTTTTTAATTATGCACAGTTCAGAGTAAAGAGTTTCATGAAGTCATGGTATTTATGAAAATATGCTCCCTTTTGGAGTGACTTATCTCTTCACAGGGAGAATGGCAAGTACAATATTGTGCAAGAACGTGTCTTATGTTACCTTTGTGTATTGTTAAACACTAGATTTGAATTGATTTCCATTTGCAACATGTTAACTTTTGCAGAGCTCACGAGATAAAGAAAAAGCAGAGAGAAAGCGAAAAGCTGAGATAGCCAGGTTGCGAAGAGAGAAGATCATGGCGCAGATGTCAGAAATGCAGCGACATTTCATTGATGAGAACAAAGAGCTTTTCCAACAGACTTTAGATGAACTTGAAACTTCTACCTCCAGAGTGCATGATAACAAGTAAGATGATGAAAGAGTCAAATTATTTTGAATGGCTACCACCTCTTCCTTTTAAAAAACAGACATTCTTCACTTCAAATTCTTTCACAGTGGAAATATGAAGCAACACTAAAATATGCCTTGCTGTTTTTCTAACAGATACTGTTCTACCTAATTTTGTGTTTTCCTTTTTAACACTGGGAAGCAATACTCAGAGCCACGTGTGGCTCCTGAATCACTGAATGAGTATCACTGGCTTGGTGATACCTGCCTATGTAAAAATCATTTGACTTGCCAACACAATGAATATAATGAAGACATTATTATTACATTTATATTATATGACTTTGCACTTTTTAAAAAAATCTTCAACAATTTGAGTTGGAATCTAGGTAAAATAGTTTTTAATGGGAAACTGGAGCATGTTGTTCAGGATAATTTGATGCAGCAATTCCTGTTTAGAGGACAGTGGCAAACCTGTCACGGGAAGATAGCAGCTGCCATTGCCCTTTCAGTAGGAGGAATATGATTTCTATATATCCAGTGCTTCTGTTCCTTATCCTTAGCTGGCACATCTCTTAAGAGGTCATTGACAAGTTTTGGCTGTATTTATTTATGCTGTTCAAGATTATTGAATTGTAGTTCCTTTAATCTATTATATTTAGAAAGTTAGTCACTGGAAGCATTAGTCAACATAAATAGATTCTGAAATACTAAGCTCCCACTGTGAAGCAGAATAATCTTCTGCAGGAGTCTCCATTGAGGTGCCCACAGGTGCTATGGTGCCTGCTGACACCTTTCCTGGTGCTTGGCAAGTGTTTTTAGAAAGTGGCTCCGGCCAAGTGAGTCTTTTCCACACAAGGGCTTCTGATTAGTCCCCGGAGGTCTGATTGGCTGTGTAAATTAAAAAGTATCTTGTTATTTCAGGCAGAAGCTCTGTTTGTTGAAGAGATACTATTAGAGTTATGCATAATCTTACTCCTTGCCTTTTTGTGATTGGCTCCACCTCCTGCAAAAGCCATTTTGTTGCACTCACCACTTTGTGTCAGAATTCCAAAGTCCCCAAAGGACCGAGAACCCCTGATTTTGTATATATTTTGTGTTCTGAAATTACTGCAGCAATTTTGATGATCTAACTGCTTTCTAGAGTGCTGGCCTTAATTTGACCAATTGTTTATAGAACTCTTCTGAAAGCAAAAATATCATTTAAAGAGCTGTATATAATAAAGCAATATATTAGTTTCCTTTTGAAAACATTTCAATGGAATACTCACTAACATAATTTGATTCTAGTCCTTCAGTTTCAGATACCAAGCTTATAGCTTTGGGCCCTGAGCAGACTAAAGTGACTGAGCAAAGACAAGTGGTTACCTGTATTTTGTGTCAAGAAGAACAGGAAGTTAAAGTGGACAACAGAGCAATGGTCCTTGCAGCATTTGTTCAAAGATCAACCGTCTTGTCTAAAAACAGAAATAAAGTGATTGCTGATCCAGGTATGTAGAGATAAGCAAAATTGTCAGTCAGTTTTATGTATGTAGTCGGTATTAGGATCCTAGAATTCAGGTGCTTGAGGCAATGTCTTTAATTAATACTACTTTGTTCCCAGTTTAGTCAAGCCAAAACCCTTCCAGTTATCCCATGACTAATATGTTCCCTAGTTGCAGGCTGTTAGGACTTTGTCTGTAGCTGAGGCTAGTGTACCTGCTAGCTGGAAAGAAGGCCAAAGCTGTTTTGGTCATGAGACAAGTGGGTGGACTACTGCGTACTTCCTTGCAGTCAAAGAAATACTGTTTCTGTTTGCTGTGACTGAGTATGGAGTTAGTTTCAAGTGGGTAGCAGTGTTGGTCTGCAATAGAACAGTGGGATTTGAGTCCAGTTGCACCTTGAAGACCAACAAGACTTCCAGGGTATAAGTTTTCAAGAGTTAAAGCTCCCTTCATCAGCTCCCTCAGCCCCTTAACCAGAGGAGATCTGAACTGGGTCTCTGTATATAAGCAGAAGATACTTCTGTCTTCATCTTTGCTTCTCCTTTGCCCATTTCTTTTCATGAGTAGTTGCAGTTAATGGGACATATCATAGGATGGGCAAGTGGAGGTAAATATACTGCCCTTCCTTATGCTTGCCCATCAATAACTTGGAGGCCTCTGCTTGTTTTATTTGCTGTAGAAATTAGTTCAAGAGTGTATTACATCAAATTAAATGTGAGTTCAGTTCGTCTGCTGATATTACAGTTGCTTAAGAAACTTGCATAGTTTTGTGCCCTTATATTGGTGGCTGTCCAGATTTCAAGATAAGAGATGTGAAAGCCCTGGAAAAACTCTTGAAAAAATACAGACACAGACATATTTTTCCTACAGATGCCCCCCACCCACCCCAGCTTTTCCTTGAGGAAAGTTTTTGGTGGGTAACTGTGTTGGTCTGCAGTAGAACAGCAGGATTTGAGTCCACTGGCACCTTAGAGACCAACTATGACTCTTCAAAGCTTACACCCTGAAAATCTTGTGGGTCTATAAGGTGTGCTGGACTCAAATCCTGCTGTTCTACTGCAGACCAACACAGCTGCCCACTGAAAACTTTCCTGTAGGAAAAAAGTCTGTAGGAAGAATATGTCTGCTTCTAAGGCATTATACTTCATATATATGTCAATTAGTAAAATTTATCCTCTCTAATTTTAAATGAAATTATATAAATTATATTATAAATATCCTCTCTAAATTATAAATGATGTATTTTATGTTAAATCACTAAAGAGCCAGTTTGATGTAGTGGTTAAGAGCAGCGGGACTGTAATCTGGAAAACCAGGTTTGATTCCCCACTCCTCCTCTTGAAGCCAGCTGGGTGACCTTGGGTCAGTCACAGCTCTCTCAGAGCTCTCTCAGCTCCACCCACCTCACAGGGTGTTTGTTGTGGGGATAATAACGTACTTTGTAGACCACTCTGAGTGGATGTTAAGTTGCCCTGAAGGGTGGTATATAAATAAAATGTTGTTGTTGTTGTTAAAATGAGTGTAAGTTTGGTAAGTGTATATATTTCACTTTCCCCAAAAGTCTGTTTTTACAAAAGAGGGGAAAATGACCTCAACATTTCCAGAAATTTTTCTCTCTGTTCGTGGTTACTTTCATCTTAGATTTTTCTGCTGTTTGATGTACCTATTACATTTATTTACTATAGCTCCAGGGGGGAAGGGATGGGTTTATAAACAGTCTGCTGGTGTTCTGAGCTTTATTTGTCAAACTCATGTTTCAAGTCCTTAATTTTCTCATTAAATACTGTTGGTTTTAAAAATAAGATTTTTTAAAACGTTTTTCCTTTTCATTGCAAATTAAGATTCATAGCTAATTTGTATTTTAAGGATAATTTCTGGTGGGTAGCTATGTTGGTCTGTACTAGAAGAGTAAGATTCAGGTCCAGTACCACCTTAGAGACCAATAGATATCCAGGGTGTGAGCTTTCAAGTGTGAAAGCTCCCTTTGTTAGACACGTTGAGTGGGAAAAGGTAAGAGACTTTAAAGTCCACGCAGGGTTGAAAGCTCACACCCTGGAAATCTAGTTGATCTCTAAGGTGCTACTGGACATGAATCTCTGATTGTATTTTAAAGGTTGTCTGTACAACAAAGAACACAGTCTTTCTAGTTAACGATTTTAAACAAGAAAATAACTTTTTTGAGTCTCAAAACATATGTTGAATGTTTTTATGTTAAATAATTCGTTCTATGTTAAATAGATTTTGAGGGCTCAGATTCCCTTTCCCTATATATAAAATTAGAATTAACTTATTAGTGGCTCAGGTTTTCTCCTCATGAATCAACGTTTCTGAAAATCAGTTTTAACATTTCTTTTATCTATCTAAAAACATCAATCCTGTAATATATATATTATATTTAATGCCATAATTGATTCGTGGCTACAAACAGCGTTTTTAATATCTCTAAAATGTTTTTACATGCAGAAAAACATGATCCATTGTTCATGCATCCAGACTTGTCATGTGGAACACACACGGGTAGCTGTGGACATATTATGCATGCTCACTGCTGGCAAAGGTAACTGTCTTTTAAAGAAAAATTCAGGTGCCAAATATTTTGGTTGGCTGGTGTAGTTTGCCAGGCAGTCATATTCAGCTAGGGCTGCCAACCTCCAAGAGGGATCTATAGATCTCCTGAAATTATAACTGATCTCCAGATTACAGAGATCGGTTCTTTTGGAGAAAATGTCTGCTTTGGAGGGAGGATTCTGTGGTGTTATCCTGCACTGAGGTACTTCCCAAGGTAGGGTTACCAGGTCCCCTTAGCCTCCCAGTGGGAAACGGAGGAGCTAGCACTTACCTCCTCGCCAGGCCCATGATGTTCCTCGCGCCAGTGTGATGATGTCACTTTTGGGAAGTGATGTCATCACATAGGGGCATGCACATGCTTTGCAGTGAGCTGATTTAGGCCTCAAGTGGGCCAAAATTGGCCTGCTGCAAAGCACGGGAGCGCTCTCAGGGCAGCACGATGACATCACTCCCAGGAGTACATTGTTGTGCTGCCCTGGGAGCATGCCCAGGTGACCCGTTTCGGTGCCTTTTCCTCCTGCCAGACAGGTAAGTGGAGGTAGGGGGCGGAGGGTAAAAACGGAGGATCCTCCACCCCCACCAGGGGAATGGGATCGCTGTCCCAAGGTCTACTCTCCCCAGCTGCAGCCTCAAATCTCCAGAAATTTCCCAGCCTTGGAGCTTGGCAACCTTCGTATGTAATGCATATCAGTGGATTACGAAATGCTAGAGTAGCCAGTCTCTCTTGTGCTCAGCTTATTTAGGGTCCTAGGCTGTATGTCTGATTAGGTGTCTAAAATCATAATATGTATTTGTAGATCAGGGGATTACGTAGGAAGAGGAGTAACTATAGGCAGTGAAGCTACCTGCCTTTTAATAGGATTAGGGAGAAAAATTCAGTATTGGGGGCCCTATGTTTGGGTGGAAAGATGCCATAAAAATATTTTAAATGCATAAAATATATTGAAAACAAAATTTCTTGGGCGCAGAGTTTGGGTGTAACCAAAGAGCCTGCTGATGTGGGGAATAAGTCAAATCTTATTCCCCTATGCTTATTTATTTTATTTATTTATTTTCGATATATATTCCGCCCTGAGCCTGCTGGTGTGGGTAAGGTGGAATATAAATAGAAAATAAATAAATAAATAAATAAATAAAATAAGTTGGGGGGGAATAAGATTTGACTTAATTCATTCACAACAGTTCTGTACTGTCCCTTTTTATATTGAGGTAATGGGCAATAAAGTTGCAGCACATTTCTTTATATTTAATGTTTTCAAGCATACTTTTCTTTTGTATGCAAAGTATTAAAGATTTTCTAAGTGAAGTAGAATTAATTAGAAATTTGATCTAGGAAGAAATGTTAAATATTCTTCCATTGTAGTAGTATTGGTATAAAAAAGTAGTGCTTGCTTCAAGATTAATCATACCTTGATTCTCTGTAAGTACTTGTGTAAGATCTGTATTTGTATGTGGCAGTTGGGTTGGCAGCAGGTACTTGAAATGCTGGTGAATATATATGAGGATGTGTCAGAAGACAAAAAAGTGGTATTCAGTGGAATGTCATTGGCCTAGTTTTGCAATATTCAGTTAATATTTTCTGTGGCTTTCTAAAGATACTTTGATGCTGTGCAAGCAAAAGAGCAAAGACGGCAGCAGAGATTACGAGTGCACACAAGTTATGATGTAGAAAATGGTGAATTCCTTTGTCCTCTTTGTGAATGTTTAAGCAACACTGTCATTCCTTTGCTCCCTCCTCCAAGAAGATTATTTAACAGGTCAGTTGCTCTTTATAAGAACGGTATCCCTGCTCATTAAATTAAAAAGCACCCAAGACATTTTACAGGGACTATTTCGTTTGATTAATTTGTGGAACTGGAGTTAAATTTAAATAAATTAAAACATTTTGTCTTCTGCTAAAGGGTTGAAAATTGGGCACCCTGTATCTTTTGAAATAACTTAACATTTCAGAAATTTGGAATATTTGCACTGATGTAACTGCTCACTTTGCACAGAGCTCTGGAAATAGAAGTAGAGGAAGAGGAAATGTGAAGTGAAATTGGGGGAAATCAAAGATGTATGGTAGAAAGGGTAGCTGGAGAGAAAGAAAAATAAGAAAACAGTTTAATGTGGAACAGGAAATTGATGGATAACAGATAAGTGAATGGGAAACATGAGAATAAGATGTGGACATGTATTTCTTTAGGCCTATATAGCAAAGAATACTTTTCTCTTAATGTCTCCCAGAAAATGCAGGGGGAGGGGATGGGAGACAAGGTGTAAAGCCATTGTTTAGATCAGGGCTCTGCAGTGTAGGGTCTCTGAAGTCTCTCTTGTACACACAAGGTTTTTTTTTTACACACTCTTAAGTGTTAGTATTTTTTAAAAGAAGATATTTAAAAAAATGGATGGCTATTTTTTAATAATTTTTCAATAAAATACAATTTATTTTAATTTATGAGCTATTTCATTATTGTGCACAAAAAGAATTCTCCCACGAAGAAAAGACTATCTTTAAAATTAAATGCATCTGCTGAAAAAGCTTTACTGCATAGACCTCAGCCCAGGAATCTCCTCAGATAACCATCTCTTCTGTGGCAATGGTTGACTCACCTTCTTTCCTCTGGCCTGGAGGTGGCCATCTTTCTTTAGGAATTCCACATAGAAGGGCTACTTTCCTCATACATGCACTCAACTCTCCCTTCAGATAATGTATTTAATAAAAATTTTATCAATCTCTGAAGGAGAAATTGAATAATGATCAAGGCAAACTTAAAACTTTCAGAACAGCCATTTTTATATCAGATTTTTCTGAAATTTGGCCAAATTATGCTGCTTTCCAGGTAGATTCTCTATGATCAATCTAAGACTAATGAGACAAAGCATCTTAATTGTAAGATTAAAAACTATTTCCAGACATTATATCAGTAGAATGTTCCATAGGAGTGGAATACTTACCCTAACCATCTCTGGCTAGAAGTTTCTCCAGCAGCTCTATGGTGAATCTAAAAGTATGGCTGTTGTGGATTTTCCGGGCTGTATAGCCGTGGTCTGTACAGCCTGGAAAATCCACAACAACCATCGTTCTCTGGCTATGAAAGCCTTCAACAATAAATCTAAAAGTATGTTATATACGAAAATGCATCCTGTATAAAGTTAATGTGCTTTAAATTTGTCAGCATAGTGAATCTTGGGTTCTATCTTTGAAGTGGTCAGAGATCAAGAGGACAGCATTAGTAGTTGTAAAATACAGTTGCAGCTTCATTTTTGAAGATTGTCTGTTTTTAACTGGTGTTGGATTTGCCCTGGCAAAAGACTAGTGAGGCAAAGACACACGTGGCAAAACTTTTACGTTGATAGGTAAACATCAGTGATCATCTGCTTAACAGGTCAGAGAGCTGCATTAAGGGATTTGCTATACCAGAGTAGAATCTGCCACGCACAAAACTATGTCACAGGGATTAGGGATTTTCTTTGTGGGATACAAGCTTATATATTGTGGCCACAGGAAAGGGCAATTATGTTAGTAGAAATGGAGAGTAATCCATAAAAGAAAGGCATCATTATAGTTAATAATGTCACTTACCATTGCTGTCTCCAGGTTCAGCAACAAGATGTTTAAAAATGTAAAATGTTTGGTAGAAAAATAGGGCATAATGCCATTACAATACAAGAATGCCTAGATAGTTGCCAGGTGTATGTGTCTATATTGTACTGGATGCTTTTGTAGTAGCCAGTTTGGGGCATTCCGTCTCTTTGTTATACTGTAGCAATATCATACAGAAAAATCTCACAAGAAGCAAAACTTCCCATAAAACGGCATGATAAATTTAGCAAAATAGCCACAAGTGCATAATTATGCAAAACAATAGCTTATGCATATCTGCTTAATTTGCATAACATGTAGAGGTTACAGAATTTGGTTTTTAATTTCTTACAGGAAATATTAATCAAGAAGGGCTATGGGAAGGTAGTGACTATTCTAGTTATATGTTAACAGATAATTTGAGAATCTCATTTTTTTCCTGACAGCTTAGATTCTTCAAGTCAACAAAATCTAACTTGGTGGCTAAGAATAATATCTCAGCAAGTCAAAGCATTGTGTATGCTTCAAGATCAGGAAAGTTCTAGTAAGTATGACATTAATTTTTCTGTCTTGTCTTAAACATATATGAAAAGGGTCCCTCCATTTGTTCTTCAAATAGTGTGTTTTGTTTCTTTTGGGGGGGTTTGAATTGCAACTTTTAACTTTTCAGGTATATAGTAACTAAGATGACATTTAGCCTTCAGTCTGCAGCACTATTAATAGCTATCTAAAATAATGCAGTGTCTTACTTTTTTTTAAGGTAAACCCACTTGCAGTAACTCAGAAAAAATGGATGAGCTACAGCTGCCCGAAGGGTTTATACCAGTCTTGCAACCAAAGTATGTATTCATTTTATAAATTATGAAGAAGCTAAAGCACTGAAAATATAGCTACCATTGTGAGGCATTGATTAACAAAGGCTAGCAGATGGTTTCAGCTCTGCTAGACAGATAACTGCCATTAATGTACCTACTTGTTCAGGAGCAACTTCTGAAAACGATACACACATTAGGAAAAAAACAAAGGCAAAATGGCCAAGCTGAGTCTTACAAAGAAATAAGCAACTGCGTAAAAGTTGACTTGGAAGATGGAACTGTAGCAATCAGTATTTAGATACATTTTTCATCTCTATTGATCAAAAGGCCACAAAAGAAACATTGAGATTTCAGTATAAACTCACAAAGCCCAAGGTAATGAGGGTCACATCTGGCTGGGAGCTGCCTCCCCCCCCCCCCGCCCCCGGGCTGGAATATCTTCTAAAGAAAAAAAACTAGGCTTGATATCGTTAAAATGCTAGCCCTGAATATTCCTGAATATTTCTGGAAATATATAAGACCCAGACACCAGTATTCCTGAGAATTCTGAATACCACTCCAGATATCAAAGTGGTTTTCTGGGATATGTATTTGGACTGGATATATCTGAACACACATGCCTAGCTGAAATCTTTGACCCTTTTCATCATCCATTACATGTAACAACAAAATTCATTTTTAGTCCTTTACACAGACAGTCACACTTGAAGGTTATTCTTTAAAAGGTAATGGCAGCACATTTATTGGAAGTGGAAATGTTTCTGCCGTGATTAGAACAAAACTGAGGCTTGGATATTTCATGGAAATAAAGATCAGTCTCAGTTACTGTTAAGATATGATTTTGAATTTCTCATCTTTTCTTGCATCTCAAAAATTCCCATTTCAATTTTGCTGCTCCCTAGTGTGAACTGAATATATGATTATTTTAATGCTGTTTTCTGTTTCCTCCCACTGAGCTTTTTCCCATGAACCGTATACACTTTTCAACATTCGTATATCGATAAATCAGCATTAATCATTTAAATAATGTTCCTTTTGTGTACACAGTTTATGGAATATTTATATTACAGTGCGCAACATGAATACATAGTGCAGACACATCTACCAAACTTGCAAAAAATAATGGAGCCTAGCTAACAAATATATAAACAAGCTTAAAAAAGAAAGGGAACACTGTCTCATTCCTAGGTCCTTTGTACAAGTCTCAGATAGCTTCAAGAAATGCTTGAAAGATTTTGACAGGATTCACACCAAATGTCTCTTTTCCTCAGCTCTTCCCTCTCCCCTTCTGTAATTTCTCCTATAAGAAATGTTGTTAGAACAAATTAACATTTCTACCTCTGCATACATCAACCCAGTCTGGGATAAAATATGATGCTGGTGTACTTGGCTTCTTAGATGCAGAAATGCATGAAACTTCTAGGCAATGTTAAACTATTTACAGGTTTCAAAACTTTATTTTAAAGTAATATATTTTTCACTTACCTAAGGAATCCATATTCTGAAAGCATTAAAGAAATGCTGAAAACATTTGGCACTGCAACATATAAAGTGGGGCTCAAGGTTCATCCCAATGAAGAAGATCCACGTGTACCTGTAATGTGCTGGGGCAGTTGTGCATATACAATACAAACAATGGGTAACTAAATTACTCTTTGTTAATCTGCTAAAAAATATACGAGGCATGTTTCGGCTGAGTGTCTCAATTTATAACCATAATTAATGTTGCCTTCCACAGAACAAATGCTGTCTGATGAAGATAAACCCTTATTTGGTCACTTACCTTGTCGACAGGTATGGTCTATAACCACCATCTTATTTTGAAGATTTAAGGGACAGACACAGTTGATGAAGCTATAAGATAAATCATACTTTAGACCCATGTCAGACAATGACTAGCTATTGTAAGAAGATAATTATATGAAAAGCAAGCAGTGAATATTATGACTATTTCCTGTATCAAATGTTATTTAGGAAACTAAACATGCTAATATTAATCAGTTCTGAAATTTCAGAATGGCAAAATGTTTCCCACAAAATCTGGCTTTTGTTAAATAGTGCAGAAACATATTGCTGTGTTTGTGTTTTTTATTCTATTGGACCCTTTTCGTATGTTGCTCTAATTAAGGTATTCTGTTTAGGATGACTGCCTTACTTCACTGACCAGATTTGCAGCAGCACACTGGACAGTTTCTTCACTTTCGGCAGTACAGGGTCACTTTTGTACGCTTCTATCATGTAAGTTCAAGACTATGATAACTATTCTTTATTACAGCATTAGGAGAGAGACTGACCATAACACATGTACATGACCACTTCTGCATTCTTAAGTAAATCTTTGAATCCCCACACTCGATGTGAAAACTGTGTGCAGTGGCTTTTTCTATCCATTTTAGTGGGTTTATCCAAGCATTACTCATGTGAGTCCTGGGTTTGTTTCCACGTTCCTTGTCTTGAAACATTGATGGCAAACAAGATTTCTCAAATGAAAATGTCTGCAAAAAAATACCTCAGTGTACGCTGTTGAAAATTAAGCTTAATAAATTCTTGCTATGAAACAGGTGTCTGCAATCTGGTAATTGTGTCATTGAGGAGGATCATGGGGCAAGGTTCCATTTAACTCTGTTTCTCCCTGGGTCATACTAATACTGGTGTTGTGGAAGTATGTGGGGTTTGTCCTATACTTAGGGTAGTGGAGCAAGTTAATGGAAGTTGCTTGTGTAGGATTTCACGATTGGGGCACGAGTGCTGTTCCTGCTGAGTCCTTATTGCGGCCTAATCTGGAGGGTCCTCCATGCCTTGATAGTAATGTGAGGATAAGGTCAGGAGACTGCTGAGGGAACGCAAAAAAGATGGAAATAACTTCCATGAACTTTGGATAAAGTGTTGGAATATTTACTGAATTTCAAAACTGCTTTAACAGTCTTTTTGGGATTTGCTTAACAACAATTTGGTGAGATGCAAAATCCAGATGTTTATTTTTAATTGAGAGCTGGTGTGGTATAGTAGTTAGAGTGTCACACAAGGATCTGGAAGACCCAGATTCAACTCTCCAGTCTGCCATGGAAGCTTGCTGTATGACCTTGGGCCAGTCTCACTCCCTCAGCCTAACTTATCTCACAGGGTTATTGTGAAGATAAAATGGAGGAGAAGAGAATGATGTACATGGCTTTGAGTCCTCATTGAGGAGAAAGGTGGGGTATAAATGAAGTAAATAAAATAACTGTACCAAGCAGCATGTTCTTAGAATAACAAAAGATGGTTTGGTAAAAGAAACTGGTGGTCTTAAAATTTCAGTACTCTGTTTATTATGCTACTGGGAAATGGTATTGCAGAAACTGGACATTAGTTACATACAATGGTTGATATTCTTTCTTTCAGGAGGAACTCTAGCAGCACAAAACCCATTTAGTGAATGTTGAGGCCGTGCGCACACTGCACACAAGCTATTTTTAACTCTCTCTTACCTTCAAATGAGGTGGCCTGGAAATTGTTGCAAGAAATCTGTCAGAATTTTCAATCCCTTGAGGAGACTTTCATTCTCAGTATGCCTTGAAGAATGCTATGAAAAACAAACACAGTTGCCCTTTGCTGAGGGAGACCATTGGTCTCTCCAGTGTCTTAGGCAGAGGTCCAAGTTTTGCTGCCCAGAGTGCTAGGAACAGGACCAGTTTAAGGTACTTTTCCCCCAAGCGCTTCCCTTTCTCTCTCTCTGTATCTCTCACTTTCACCCCACAAGAGTAGCTGAGCCCCAGCACTGTGTCAGCAACATTCTCTTTGTGCTGCCTCAAATGGCCACTTCGTGTAGAACTGGCCCTGTCTAAGGAATAAGTCTCATGAAAAGTTGTGATCACTTTTACACTTTAAAAGCATTCTTACATCTGTGTAATTGAGACATTCATTTAATATTCTTCATCAACAGACACAGCAGCATTGTAACATGCTCTACATGAAGTACCAGGTCAAAGCATATCTTTTTACCCAGGCTTTTAATTACGGGTTTTATCTTACCAGCTTTGTGAATGATCTGCCTCTGTTTTATAGATAGCTTTTATGCTATTAAAACAGTTTGTTCTTTATGGCTTGTTTTTAATATTTTCATGGAGTTTCAGTTGTAAGCCACCTTGAGCAAGACTGTGAAGAGGTGTCGTAGAATTCTCCTAAATAAATTCAGTAATGTTCTTCTGGTGCGCAAGTATCTTGAGGATGTAGGACTAACAATCTGAGTGGCTACTAACTTTCAGAAATTAATGGAGAATATACATGCTGTTTCATTAATAACTGTTTTGTGTTTTAAATACGCAGCACTAGTGCCTAATGAAAAAAATGGAAATCTTACGTGCATTCTTGATATCGACATGTTTCATTTATTGGTAAGCATCTCAATTTTAACAATGCTCCAGTGGCATATGTCATCCTATGGGGAAAGTGCGACATGCTAGACATATTTTAAGAAAGCAATTATTAAATGTATCAGCCCTCTCTCCTCATTGCCATGCATACAGCCTTGCTGGTAATTGTCTAGTTCATCTTCATGGCTTCTGTGAAGTCTCACATGGGACTGTGCAGGCGCAGGCCAGCCACAGAGGTGAAAGGTTCAAGATTTCTAGAGCTTTCCAAAGCTTTAGAGTGCTTCCCCCCCATCATGCACTGATCTTTTCCCGCCCAAATGGCACATGACTTAGGAAGGGGGAGCAGTCCTCCGTCAGCTCCTCTCTTTGCTGCCATTGAGATAGGACACCTTTTCGGCTTTCTGAAGAAAATTTTCCACAGGAACACTTTACTCTTTGAGTTCTATGAGTGAAATTTCTTAAGTCAATGTACTGAGTGCTATACAAAGATGGCAAAGTCAGACATACGTGACTCGTGCCTCATTTGTCTTGGAGAAGGCCATAATGTAACATCCTCTAAAGCGTGCTGGCAATTCACACCTAAGGCATGTTATGAAAGCATGGCAAGACTCAAAGCAGCCCTTTATGAAAAGGCTCTTGGAGTTCCAGAGACACAGTTGCAGAAGCACCTGTCTGAACCAGAGAGAAAGGCCTATGCTCCATCTGCCTCAGTGCCCTTCATTTAGCCATCGGATCTAGCACCTCCCTCGGAGCTGAGATCTTCATTGGTTCCACCGACCTAGTTGGAACCAATGTCTAAGAAGGCAAAGAAAAAAGCCAAATGTTCTGGCAAAGGCTTATCCAGTCATAGATTGCCTCCCCATAGCCATGGATCCAGCAGGGGTGTAGACTCAGAGTGCATATCCCTCCCTTGTACACTATCTCCATCTATGAGGGTTTTAGAATTAGCCTCATCCTCAGGTGAGAATCTGATTGAGATTCCCCATGAGTCGCCACAGTTGCATTGGGTGTACAAAGGGCATGGCAGAGCAGATGAAGAAAATGCTACTCAAGGTCATGGTTCCGGGCAATCAATTCTTGTGCTATGGGGTCCGCAACAACCTCAGTGGTTTCCCTACCCTCAAGCCCCATCCCCAATGTTCTATCCACAACGAGGCCAATGGAACCAATAATTCTTATGTAGCCTATGCCACCTCAGACTATAGGGGCACAGACCCTTGACTCTGAAGGTGTAGTGCATCTGCACTCTTTGGAAACGGACCTTAGACCTAGGTCAGATTCGGAAGGAGAACCACATTCCTAGATCAGACCTGAGATCTGACATAGCCTCCAGTCTATCATCCAATGAGATGTTGGGAGATCATCTACCAATTTCACCATCTGAGGACCTGACGTATAGGGAACAACTCATAGAGATGGCAAAATCCCTAGAATTGGATATTGCTGTGTTGGATCACAAACCATTGGATCCAATATTGAAAGTGCTATACAATGCTGACGCAGGTCCTATAGCTTTTCTGGTCCTATGGAGTCTGCCAGATATTGCATCCCATATCTGGTTGAACAGACAAGGGTGCATGAGATCTTTAGCTTTCAACTCAGAAGCAGCAAGATTATGGCAAAAGGCAATAGCACACAGCATCAATATCACAGCCATACACATTGCAGGCCGATCCAACAAGACAGCAGACACTCTCAGCAGATCTACTGCGTCCAACCACAAGTGGGCACTGAAGCAGCAATATGTTTACTCTTGTCTTCCAAGATTGGAGATTTCCCACTATTGAGCTGTTTGCTTCCCGCTACAACAAGAAATGCCCTCAGTGTTGCTCCCTATAAGCGTCAAACTGGGGTTCACTGCAGGTGCTTTCCAGATACATTAATAAAGCGCACTATTCTTCACCTTTCCTCCAATTCCAACCGTGACAAGAGGTGTGTCCAGAGGCATATACTTTGATCTCCCAAAAGAGGAGGATCTCATCCATATAGGTCCCCACTTCCATCACGACGTTCAAACCCTGCACCTCGTGGCATAGTTGATGGATGACTGACAGGTGGATCACCCAGATTCTTCTGTCATCTAGGAAGCCAACTACAAGAAAATCATATGCTTATAAATGGGCCAGGTTCAGTGTTCGGGCAGGAGACTGCAAAAGCTCTCCTGTGGTTTGTGGTTTGAATGATATTTTTGAGTATTTAAAGGAGAGTAGGCTGTCAGTTGCATCATTTAAATTACACCTGGCAGCTATCTCAGCTTTCCATTATAAGACTGGAGATTCCAGTGTTTTTTGCTCAGCTGTCAAAGACTTTTTTTTAAAGAGGCTATTCAATTTGTACCCCGCTACTACTACACCCATCCCTCAGTGGAGTTTGCTTCTGGTACTCTCAGCAATGATGTATAAACCTTTTGAACCTATGGCTACATCAGACTTTTCTGTTGTTTCTTACAAGATAGCATTCCTAGTTGCTATCACATCAGCTAGGAGGGTGGGAGAATTAAGAGCTCTTCTCTGTGACCCACCTTTCTTAAAATTCCATAATGACAAAGCAGTCATGCACCCTAGCCTCATCTTCCTACCTCAAGTAGTTTCATCGTTGTATCTTTCACAAGACATTATTCTCCCTGTATTCATGCTGAACCCCACATTACCTGAGGAACACATGCTACACTCTTTAGATAAAAGGAGCACTCTTTTATTTTATTTGAAAAGGGTTAAGGATGTGCAAGGATAAGAATCTGTTCATATGTTTCTCTGGCCCTAATAAGGGGAGAGCAGCATCTTTCCTCACACACAGTTTCAGCACTGATAATACAGGGTTGCGCTTACTTCTAACTGTTGTTCATTGAGTGGTCTTCTGTGCAGGCACACATCCTTCCCTCCTTTCCTCGCTTTCGGATGAGCGATACCATGCATGTTTCTTCCATGACGGCAAAGGGAGGATTGAGGGAGGTGCGCTCCCCCTCCCTAAGTCACATGCTGTTTGGGCAGGAAAAGATCGGCACACGACAAGGGGGAAGTGCTCCAAGGCTTCAGAAAGCTCTAGAAATCTTGAACTTTTCACCTCCACAGCAGGCTTGCACCTGCATAGTCCCATGTGTGCCTGCACAGAAGACCACTCGATGAACAACAGTTAGAAGTAAGTGCAACCCTGTATTATTAGGGTTGAAACTCTGTGTGACATTTTCCTTTTCTTTAAAAAAATGGTTTACTGACTATTTTGCATTCAAAACCCTTTCCGTTTATTGCGTGGTATAAGATTGAAGTGGAGGGTTGTTCACAGTATTTGGACAAGTAGGTGCAAGTGCAAGTAATGAGAAAATAATGATTGTTCCTTTTATACATTTCCCCCTTCTCTCTACAGGTATGTTTGGTGCTCTCCTTCCCTGCTGTACACTGTCTGGACTTTTCAGGGGTCAGTCTTGGTACTGGAGATATTCATATCTTCCACCTTGTCACTATGGCACATATTGTACAAATCATACTTACCTCATCCACAGGTAATATGTACTGTCATAGTGATACCGATTTGCTAATGCTGGGAAATTATAGGAAAGAGGAAAAATGATAATATTAAAATATGATGCTGATTTGAAACTTTGCTATGGTTTTATGATACTATCGATCATGCCATCCTGTTGAGGCATTTGGAGGCAGAAGTAGGTATCATGGAATATGCCTTGGACTGGTTTAAATGCTGTTGGAGACCAGCTATCTTCAGTGTGGGGATTAGCTTGTACAGTTCCACAGATACAAACTTCTCCCCCATGTGACTCATCCTTTGTGTAAAGCCTTTAGGAGAAATAATCCGTAGCTATGGAATTGGATGTCATCAATATGTGGATGACACCCAGCTCTGTTTCATACTATCCAAATCACCAGGTAACGCAGTAGAGATCTTGGGTCGCTGCCTGACAGCTGCAGTCAAATAGCTGAGAGCAAACAGATTTAAACTGAACCCAGACAAGAAGGAAGTGATGCGAGTTGGAAAGGCAGAGATCTTGAAGGACATTGTGCTCCCCACTTTCAGGGAGCTTCAGTTAACCATTGCAAACTTGGTTAAATGCCCACGGTTCATACTGGGTCCAGCATTACTGCTAGCAAAGCAAGTTAATGCAGCTGCAAAAAGTGCCTTCTATAAACAGTCTAGCCCAGAAGATGACCAGGGAGTGACCTTGACACCGCCCATCCAGCCACCTGGATGCATGCCATGTGGTAACTTCGAGACTTGACAACTGTAATGCACTTTATGTTGGTCTTCCCTCAGAGTCAATTCCAGAGGCTCTAGTTGATGCAGAATGCCGTAGCTCAATTAGCATCAAGAGCTAAATGGTGGATGCATATTACTCCCATCCTATCTTCACTCCGTTAATTACCCATCAATTACCAGGCTAAATTCAGGGTATTAGCTGACACTAACAAAGTCCTTCATGGCCTTGGTCCTTCATATCTGCAGGACCTTCTCTCACCCTATGTTCTACCATAGGGATGTTATGGCTTGCTTTAATATTGATGGTTTTGTACTGCTTTTTATTATTTTATTTTGTAGAGAAGCCTCAAAGTGGTCTCTGGAGAACTGGCATATCCATTTTCTTCATAAACAGTGTTTCTATGTCATATATCTAATAGCCATGTGGTCCTAATGTACAGATATTTAAATCTGAGAATTGGGGCCATTTGGCTACAAACAAGATGGTTCTGCAAACTTGGGGGAACCTCCAGGTTTACAAAAAATTGGAAAACCTGGAAAATGCAGGGGTTAAACATTACTTCTGTCTGCACTTGTGCGACTGCTGCCTTTGCTGAAGTTCAGACAGAGTAGCCAGGCAAAGCCACCCAGTGCTAGCAGGCAGCAGCAACAAGAGGTGATGACCTGGGAGATGGGCTTCTGTATGCAGGTTGGGAACTTTTAAAGTGGGCAGCTGCATTGTGGGTGGCACCACTGCTGTCTCCATTGAGACTGCAAACATGAAATAAGGCGGGCGGTAGAGAAATGCCTCTGCTACAGCATAGTGGCGGCAAAGCTCAGGGGACTGTTAAAGGGGCCAGGCAGGCTGGGAAGAGGGGAGATGCCTCTGCTTCCTCTGTTGAGGTGGCAAACATGGATTGCATAGGAGGAAGCCACCTGTCCTGCTAAGTCTAGGTGGGGGAGAACACTGTTTCCTCTGTTGAAGTGGTGACCCTGAAGGTGCACAGGTGTTGGGGAAGACGTTGTCACTGTGGCAAAACTGGTGTTGGCTGCCCTGCAGTGGCAGGAAATGCTGCCACACCATTGAGGAGACAAAGCTGGGACTGGCTGGGCTAGGAGGGGTGCAAACTTTCCCCACTATTCTTGCAGGAGCCCTTGTGTATTCTATGCTTAAAGCTGACTTGTAGATCAGGCAAAGAGGCATTTTGGGTGAAATTTTCTCTGTACAAAACTTGTGGATTATGAGCAGCTTCATTAGAAAAATAAAGGGCATACATTATGTGAAGCTCTCCATGCACAGGAATGTAGGCAGAAGAGAGTTTGTATGAGCAGTACTTGTAGGAGGTGAGGATTTTGCTAGATACCGGCTTGGCTTCAGGTTCACCACTTCAACAGAGTGGCTCCCCCTGCCCCACCCCCGATCCAACTCAGCAGGAGAGGTGGCTCCCCCACCCACCACGGCTCCCTCCTATGCAACTCCATGTTTGCCGCCTGAACAGAAGAAGCAGAGGCATCTCCCCCCTTCACACCCTGTCTGACCCTTTTAACAGTCCCCTGAGCTTTGCCACCACCCACTGCTGCAGCAATGGCATTTTCCCACCGCCAGCCTTACTCCATGTTTGCTGTCCATCTTGGCTATTAAAATCAAGTAAGGACCACATAAATGAACCACTAAGGTATATTGTAAATCAATTGCTAACTTAGGGCACCTTCTCCCAGCAGCTCAAACAGTTATCTGTCCACTAATTTAAAAACCATCCCTGGACAAAAATGATGTGGCCAATTATCACCCAGTCTCTAATTTGCCCTTTCTGGGCAAAGTGAGAGAGCAGTAGCTGACTAACTCCAGACTTTCTTGGATAACTCTAGCGCTTTGAACCCTTTCCAGTCTGGATTCAGACTAGGGCACACGGGACAGAGATGGCACTATTAGTGTTAGTAGTAGATCTCCATCTGAACATATACAAAGGCCATGCCTCCTTATTGCTCCTCCTGGATCTATCTGCAGCCTTTGACACAGTAGACCATGCCATCCTGTTGAGGTGTCTAGAGACAGAAGTGGGCATCAAAGAATATGCCTTGGACTGGTTTAAATCGTTTCTCATGGAACAGTCTCAAAGGGTTGATGTCAGAGATCAGCTGTCTCCAGAATGGGAGCTATCTTGCAGGGTTCTGCAGAGTGCAATCTTATCTTCCATGTTATTCAACCACTACGTAAAGTTTTTAGGAGAGTTCATTTGCAGCTATGGAGTTAGATGTCATCAGTATGTAGATGACACCCAACTCTGTATCTTGCTATCCAGGTCCTCACAAGATTCAGTAGAAATCTTGGACCGCTGCTTGACAGCTGTGGTGAAATGGCTGAAAACAAACAAATTGAAATTAAACCCAGACTAGATGGAAGTGATGCTTGTTGGGAAGGCAGAGATCCTGAAGGACATTGTCCTCCCCACTTTCGATGGACTTCATCTGACCCTTGTAGACTCGATTAAGAGCCTAGGGATTATACTGGATCCAGCACTATTACTAGAAAAACAAGAAAGGCAGCTGCAAAAAATGCTTTCTACAACCTCTCCCTAGCTTGGAAAATGGCTTCTTACCTCGACATGGCTGACCTGGCCACCTGGATCTGTGCTATGGTAACATCAAGACTTAACTATTGTAATACATTATACATAAGTCTTCCATCTAAACTAACTAGGAGACCCCAATTGGTGCAAAACACTGTGGCTCGACTGTTATCAGGAGCGAGCAGGAGCATGAACATCACTCGCATCCTGCAGTCCCTCCATTGGCTACCCATTAGTTACTGTGCTCAATTCAAGGTATTGGTTATCACTTACAAAGCTCTTCACACTCTTGGTCTGGCCTACCTACAGGACCTTCTCCCTCCCTATGTTCCTCCACGGCAGCTTGCTCTTCCAAACAGGGTCTCTTTCAGGTCCGCCTTGCACATCAGCAAAATCAACAGCAGCCCGTACACAGGCTTTCTCTGTGGTCGCCCCCACCCTGTGGAATGACCTGTCTGAGGAGGTCAGGAGAGTCCCCACTCTCCTGGCTGTTGCAAATGATGCAAAACTGAATTATTCAAAAAGGCTTTTTACTCAGATAGAAGGGCTGTATTGTAGGAAGGGGATCTCAGATGATCCGCAAATGAGTTAGGAACCATAGACCTCACCATTGTGTTGTATTGGATTCCTGCTAAGTCTTTGTGAACTTGTATCTATTTACTTTTGGCATTGTTTATGGAAATGTTCCTGATATTGACTGCACTAATCTCACTCAGTGTACGATGTATTGTCGAAGGCTTTCATGGCTGGAGAACGATAGTTGTTGTGGATTTTCCGGGCAGTATAGCTGTGGTCTTGGCATTGTAGTTCCTGATGTTTTGCCAGCAGCTGTGACTGGCATCCAGACAAGAATAAAAGAACATGAAAGACACTGCAGACTTGGCCATCCGGAAAAATCAGCAGTGGCTGAACATAGCCTAACTCAAACAGGACACAGTATCCTATTCCAGGACACTAAAATACTGGACAACACTTCCAACTACTTCGTCAGAGTGCACAGGGAAGCCATTGAAATTCATAAGCATAAGCACAATTTCAACAGGAAAGAAGAGACCTTAAGAATGAATAGAGCATGGTTTCCAGTCCTGAAAAACACCAGGCTAACAAAATATTCTATACTCAACAATAGCCCTGCAGAGAAGATTAACATATCAAGCACCAATCCATATGCAAAAGAACCTCCTCGGGATACAGTGAAGCCTCCCTGCATTAGCATTCCACACCCTGGGAAATTCTTACAGGATGACTCAGCTCATCCCTACCTTCCTGAGTAGATATAAATTACCTGCCAACTTCTTTTCCACACTGTGACACTGAGAGATCTCTGTCTTTTGGTGCTACACCTCTGAAGATGCCAGCCACAGCTGCTGGCGAAACGTCAGGAACTACAATGCCAAGACCACAGCTATACAGCCCGGAAAATCCACAACAACCATCACTCTGTGTAGTCTGCCTTGAGTCCCAGTGAGAAAGGTAGACTATAAATGACATAAATAAATAATAAAAATATAAGATATGTAGCCGTACTCTTTGTAACAAAAGGAATTGCTCCAGTGATGCTGTTTTCATCCAAGGTGTGTGGCATTCTCCAGTTTAATTGTTTACATTTAGTTTCAATGTGTTGATTTTTTTCAGAGGAAAATGGCATGGACCAAGAAGACCATTCTGGTGAAGAAGAAGTAGTGCTTGCTTTGTATAAATGTATTGGCCAGCATGCTGGAAGGTAAAAGGCTAGCTTCTGGTCTGACATCCCCATCCTTTGATATTTAGCCTTTCCCAAGAACAATATATATAAATTGATTTTGTGACCATAGCAGGTGGAGACACTTGAAATAGGGCCTCTGCTGACCACTTTGGAGTACACAAGTAGGCTTATATGGGTGTTGGTGAACTTTTGGTCCCAGGCAATTTAAGGTGTTAAAGCTCAAAATCAGCCATTTGAATTGTGTGGAAATTAAGTGAGATGATGCGTGGTGTCTGTAGTTGACTTCATTTAGTGATTTAGTTGCCATGCAGTATGAAATATCCAAGGTGACCTTGTTAACACTAATCCAGTCTATCAGATACCGAGGCGTGTGTCACGATAGCCAAGTCTGTGTCTGCTAAGAAACAATGCAGTTGGTAAACCAGTCAAAACTGGTAAAAAGCCTGGCCACAGAGGTCCCCAGATAATCAAGCAGGAGAACCCCAAACTGCCTTCTTGAATTGCTTGCTGCCATCTATGGCAATTCAGCCATCTTGGGCTGTTCAAGCTTATACAATGCAAAAATTATAAGTTTTTCCATAGACCTTCTCTTCTGCTGCTCTTTCCTTTGTCCTGGGATATATGCTTTATTCTATAAAGGATTCACAACATAACTTTTACTTTGCATGCAATTACAATTTTTTTTCTTGTAGTATGGAGGGAGTATCCTTTAATTGTCCTGAAATGTTGGTTCTTTTTGCAGGAGAGATGGGTAATATAGATACATAGTCTGTTGGATCCTTTCAAATTTTTAAAAGTGGTAAAAATTGCCATATGAGAATTATTGTTCTGATTTGATGAATTCTTCACAGAAGCAAATAGGGGTGTGCCGTTCAGTTCAGAATTTGGATTAAAATACTTAATTTTGGCTGATTTGGTAAAATCTGGTTATTCCAAATTAAAAAAAAATGTATCCCAAATTTTCAGTAAAAAAATCTGTAAAATTCAGATGTTTTCTATGGGAAAATCAGGGGCTATCCACTGGGCTGGGGGAGTAATTTTTCAACTAAACTTCACCAAATTTGGAGGAAACCTAGTCCTGACTGTCCTCTAAAGATCCCGTAAGTTTCATGGCATTTGGATGCTGGGGGGCAATTTATGGCCCCCCCAAAAGTTACCCCACCCCACTCTCCATTATTCCCTATGGGGAAAATATCTGCGAGCTATCCAGGGGGGCTGAGGGTGGCATTTTTCAAGCAAACTCCACGAAATTTGCAGTGTGCCTTCTCCTGACTGTCCCCTAAAGGCCCTTCAATTTTCAGGAAGATTGGTTCCCAATTCTATGAGCTCCTGAACAAGGTGCCCCAGCCATTCCACTGTTTCCTATGGAAAAAAAGATCAAAGCTGACTCCCATTGCAGAAACACACTGGAACAAGGCTGCCATAGCCAAGGCACACTCCCAAATGCAAGCTGAGTTCTTTCCAGAGAAAGCCTAGCAGAACCATAGTGAAACATGGGAATGGAATCCCCCCCCCCCGAACCAAAGTAAAGCAAAGGTACCAACATCACATCAGAGAATCACACCCATTCCACCCAAGCCAAACTGAAGCAAGGGACGCTGTTGTTGCAACCTAGCCCAACAGAAGCAAACTGGAGCAAGGGAATGTAATTCCCCCTTAACCAAAGTGAAACAAGGGGAACAATATCACACTAGGGAATCACACTAATTCCACCCAAACCAAACTGGAGCAATCAACACTGTTGCAACTTCCCCACTCCTTTGCTTGAAGCCAGCTGGGTGACCTTGGGTCAGTCATAGCTCTTTCAGAGCTCTCTCAGCCGCACTCACCTTACAGGATGATTGTTGTGAGGATAATAATAACATACTTTGTAAAACGCTCTGAGTGGGTGTTAAGTTGTCCTGAAGAGTAGTATATTATAAATCAAATGTTGTGTTAGCCCAACAGAACCAGTGTCATTCATGGCAGCCAGGCACAGGATTCAGCCAGTGGGGAAACACCACAGAACTGAACCAAGCATTACCCAGCCACAAGCGCAAGGCATTCCCTTACTTCAGTTTACTTCTGATGAGCTAAGTTATAACAGTGTCCCTTGCTTCAGTTTGGTTTAGGTGGAACGGATATGATTTTTTTTTAGTGCACACCCCTAGAAGCAAGTTTCAGAATCAGAATTTTAGGATCCTGCTTGGACATTTGCTTAATAAGTGATACCAAGTAGAAATTAAATATTTTGGTATTCTTGTACAGCTTTGAATAATTTATTCTGGGTTCATTTTTAACAGTAAGATGTATTTTTAGTGCCTTGAAAGAAATTTCCTCTGGATGGCATCTGTGGAGAAGTATAAAAGCTGGGATCATGCCTTTTCTGAGGTGCTCTGCTATGTTCTTCCACTATTTAAATGAAGTTCCAGTTCCACCAGAATTGCAAGGTATTAATAACTAGACCACACTGTGGATTACTTACCAATTCTGACTTCACAGAGGAGCATTATTTCCTGTTACTTTCTATATAGTACAGCTTCTTTATTCGGCAGGGAAATTAAAAAGAATGTGATGAACATTTATAGAAAATGTAGTAAATAAGTTACAGTAACAAGCAACTTAAAATATTAACTATAAGAACTTGAATATTTTAACTATAGATGTGTAAACTTGCATTAATATTGGAACAAATCACAGCTCCTGTAGCTTGCGTATTGTTACAGTCATGAGACCCTAAATATATAACATTATTTTTCCTTAATCACTGTATTTGGCTAATTCTTTTAGCTTCTTTTAGAATGTGATTACACTTTTTTGTAGTAATGGATCAGGCACTTTTCAAGACTTTTTCAGATAAATTACAATATTGTGAATTAGCTTCTTTAGGTTATTTTTTTCTTTAGGATATATGCATATTGTGGCCTTAGCTGCTGTCTCCATCTGTGGATTAGGTTTATTGTGTATTATTTAAATAGAGATACTAGTTTTGCTTTTAAATTTGAAATAACCTCTTTTGAAACCCAAGGTATTATAAAACTAATATAAGCTGTCAATTTTTTAAGGAAAGTGCCTTATAAATGTTGTTTTGCATCAGGGATCTTGTTCTGTCCCTAGCGCACATCTCTCTAACATGAGATAAATGTTTTCCAGAAAAATCAGTTTGTTTGCAGCAATCTGTTGACAATTAGAAACATTTCATTGCTTCCCTGTATCAGTTTTATTTTGTGAAATCTCATGGGACACTTTTTACCTATGCATTATTGGGGATGGGCTTTTGCTCAGTGGTAGAACATCTGCTTTGCATGAAACAGGTCCCTGGTTCAATCCCCAGCATCTTCAGTTAAAAAGGACCAGGTGATAAATGATGTGTAAAACCTCTGCTGGAGACCCTAGAGATCTGTGTGTGTGTGTGTGTGTGTGTGTTTATAATATTTAAGTAGCAGTAATAATAATCTGTTCATTGTCCATCTTCTGTGCAGTCCCACATGGGGGACTGCTACTGTGCATGCGCAAGCCTGTTGACCGGAACTTTTCTTTCTAGCCAAACGTCCACTGGGGGCGCCCGCCTAACAAATGCGCATGCACGGCTTTTCCCGCCGAGCATGGCATCTGGAGGCGACGCCCCCTCACCCTCAGTTTCTTCTTTGCCGCTGACTGGTGAAGAGTTAGCTTGTCTGCTGTTGATATAAAGACAGAGAATTCTGTTGGTGAGAGATATTTTTCCAAAATGTTGGATAAAGCTTTATTTAAGCTCCGTTCTACTTGTTCGACTAAGATGACCAAGACTGACAGTCACTCGGTTTGTCTTGAATGTATGGGTGAGATGCATAATGTGCCAAAATGCGAGTACTGCCAGCGCTTTATGCTTAAGGCCAGAGCTGAGAGGGCAATTAGGCTGTAAGCCTTGCTATGGAAAAGGGCAATGCGGGCCACTGATGTTGCTAGAGACCCTTCTAAACCGCCATCCATGAGTGGCAGATCGGTTTGGAATACTGCCTCGACTTCAAAGTCCTGTTCCCCAGATCAGATCCGACACCCCTCTACCATCGTTTCAGATCCAGCGGGAGCCGTTAAGGTCCCATCAGGTCTTAGGACCCAACAGTCTCCAGACAGCTCAGATCCGTGTCGGAACCATAAACACTGATAGAAGTCCCCGTCGTGATCGGAACAGTCTGCTACTCCGACCCCAAAAACTAAGAGGGCAGCATCGGATCTGTCCTTGCCAACCTCATCGGGTCCAAAGTCGTCGGATCCAAGGACATCTGATCCGAAGCCGGTGGAACCGGAGCTCACGTCTCAACTAGTGACTGAGAGTACACAATTGGATCCGAAGGGCTTGGCTCCGTCCACGCTGGACAAGAGATCGGATCTGGTTGCTCAGAAGCGTGACAGAGATTCTTCACAGGCTGCTCCGCCTGCTAAGAAGGCTAAGAGAAAGGCTAAGCACAGACAGTCTGCTGCAGTGCAAACTGAACAGGCCTTTTGGGAGAAACCCAGGATCCCGTCTCCTCACACTAGATCCCCTTTGTGTCATTCTTCTGTCAATGAGGGCGAGGTACGAGATGACTCTCCCTCTGGTTCCCCGAGGTGGACTAGTCACAGACGTACTTATGCAGAGGGCTTGTCATCTTTCATATCACTGGGACTCTAGCAGATATGGCTCCAAGTATTCCAGGCCACGTCAGGCCTACTCTTTGACCTCTGGCAGAAAAGAGTGGGAACTACCCAGGAGTGATTACTCCCATTATGGTTCTCCGGATCGAGAAGCTGCTTACCAATATTCTGATCCTGAACAGGGCCAGAGCCCTAGTCCACCTTCGGACCCTTCTCCTGATGAAGTCATCATAGCAACGGGAAGGATTTTACCAAATGAAGATTACTGGCTGTACACTGAGCAGATGCTTTGGATGGTTCGTTACTTGGACATTGAGGTATCAGCTGTCAACCCTAAGCCCAAGGATAAGATACTACAATATATTTACTCTGGCAGTCCTGTGAACATCGCATTGCCGATCACTGAGGGCCTGGTCGAGGTTATCACTGTGGTGTGTGAGAAGGCAGCTTCTATCCATCCTACTTCCCGTAAACTGGAAGCCCTATACAAGACAAGGGACGATGTATGCACGTACCTTTTTTCTTATCCGCCTCCATCTTCATTGGTCACCGAAGAGATGCAGGCTTGCCAACAGCAGGGCTCCCACGTGGTACCTGCGGATAAAAAAGCAGAAAGTTGGATTTGTTGGCAAGAAGCTATATTCATCTACTGCACTAAACCTAAAGATAGCTAATTATTCAGCTATTATGGGAGCTTATCAAATCTTTCTTTGGAACTGAATTGTGATTTTCATAGATAAGCTCCCTGAGGACCAGAAAATCCTCGCCAAGGTCATTGTGGAGGAAGTTCAACGATTGTCTAAGCAGTAGATTAATGCTGGCTGCAATTAAGTGGATACGTCCGCAAGAGCCCTGGCTTCCTCTATCGTCCTTCACAAGCATGCTTGGCTCTGCACTACAGCTCTACCCCTTGAGACAAGAAATAAGGTGGAGGACCTGCCTTTTGAAAGACAGACTTTGTTTTCAAGTAAGACCAATGAATATCTTTCACAGAAGCGTAAGGATCGACAAACAGCCCATTCTTACAGGGTTCTTCCACCCAAACAACCTTCTGCCCAGCGTTTCCAGTATCGTTCCTCGCAGAGCTATCAGGGCAGGCATCAGAAATACCAACCGTATCCTCATTATGGGTCATACTGGCACTCTCAGCTGCAGCCTGGCCCATATTAGCGGCGGAGATCTAACAATCAACTTTGCTGCAACCAGCAGAGTCCTGGTAGCAAGGAATCTGTTACCCAACCCAAGCAGTTCTGACTAACCGAAGAACAATCTGTCGTTTTTGGGGACAGATTAGCTAATTATGCCCAAGCATGGGTTGATATTTCATTTGATAGTTGGGTTTTGAATATTATAAAAGTTGTATTGTCGAAGGCTTTCACAGCCGGAGAACGATGGTTGTTGTGGGTTTTCCGGGCTGTATTGCTGTGGTCTTGGCATTGTAGTTCCTGGCGTTTCGCCAGCAGCTGTGGCTGGCATCTTCAGAGGTGTAGCACCAAAAGACAGAGATCTCTCAGTGTCTGACACTGAGAGATCTCTGTCTTTTGGTGCTACACCTCTGAAGATGCCAGCCACAGCTGCTGGCGAAACGCCAGGAACTACAATGCCAAGACCACGGCAATACAGCCCGGAAAACCCACAACAACCATTATAAAAGTTGGTTATAAAATTAAGTTTACAAGTTATCCTAAATTGTCTCTTCCTGATTTTTCCCAGCAAACCTCCTCTGACAGGTTGCAGGCTGAAGTAGCTGCTTTGCAACAGAAGGGGGCTATATAGGAGATGCCTCCTCAGAACTCCCCCTGGGGTTTTTACTCTAGGATGTTTTTGGTAGATAAAAAAGATGGTGGATTCTGCCCTATTTTAGATCTTAGAGGGCTAAACAAATTTGTTCGGGTCAGGAAATTTAGAATGCTTACATTGACTACAGTGCTTCAGTTGATGCCTGATAATATGTGGTTCGCTGTTCTGGATCTTAAGGACACATATCTTCATATTACCATACACCCTGACCATACCGTACACAGGAAGTTTCTCAGGTTTATTTGTAAGAGTAAGATTTTCCAGTTGCAGGTATTACCATTTGGGCTGTCCACAGCTCCCTGAGTGTTTACCAAATGTATGGCCACAGTGGTGGCCTTTCTTCGGAAGCAGGGGTGCTCAGGCTACCCTTATTTGGACATTTGGCTCCTCTCTGCCCTGTCAGCAGAGATGCTCCATGAGCAGATTAAGACAGTGGTAGTTACGTGTTCCCCGTTGGGGCTTGTGATAAACTTTAAAAAGTCAGCTCTTATTCCCTCTCAGAGGACTCTCTTTATAGGTATGGTCTTAGATGGTGTGTTGAACAGGGGATTCCTACCATCAGAATGAGCGTTACAAATCAGAAGGATGGTAGCTCACTTTACCAGGTGCAGATTTCAATCTGCAGTGGCTATTCAGAAGCTTTTGGGCCTCGTCTTATGGCCTCGTCTGTGGCTGTGACTCCCATGGCTAGATTGTACAAGCGCACCCTTCAGTTATGGTTTTTGTACGTTCACGACTTTGAGAGCGTTTATCAGGACAAGAAATATTCTTGGAGAAGAAATAACATTTCAACAGTGGGAGAATCTTTGGGCAAAGGGCATAAAATTTACGGCAAGTCAAACATTAAGGGAGAACTGGTACAAGATGTTCTTCAGATGGTACGTTACACCAAAAGACATCGAGAAAATGGACAAGAAATATGTGGGATCATGTTGGAAATGTAAAGAAGCTGACGGTTTTTTATCATATGTGGTGGACTTGCCACAAAAGCAAAAGCTTCTGGAAAGAAATACATGCTGAAATTCAAAAGGTTTTAAAATTTGAGTTCGCCATGAACCCACAAACTATGCTGTTGGGAATACTACCAGAAAATGTAGATAGAAAATTACACGAACTATTTAGATATTTACTGATGGCGGCAATGGTGGTATTTGCAACTAGATGGAAGGAAGAAGAATGCCCAACTACGGAAACCTGGAAAGACAAGATGGCAGAATATGCAGTGATGGCAAAACTGACAAGCTTATTTAAACAGAAAACCAATGAATGAATTCGAAGAGAAATGGGGGATTATTTTACTTACAAAGGAGAAAATGCATAAAATGTTTTAGTTTCAGAAATCTGAATAAGATAGTATATTGATATATTGTTCTAGACTGAATATAAGGATCTGATAAGATGGAAAATGTTTAAATATTATTGATGAGGTAGAACACAAGATATGGAAACTTTGGTATAGTAGTTAAAAGAAATAGAAATGATCTGTATAGAAGCATCAGAATATATTAAGATGTAGCAGTAAGAATGTGCATGGAGACCACTCATTATGATCTTTAGTTGATCTAAAAGTGAACACTCTGTAGAAAAAGAAAGTATTTAGTTAGTAAGGTACACTGAAGCTGGAATATTAGACGCAATGTTTATTTTAACATTGATGAACTCTGATGAAGGTATGTTGTGTGTACGCTGTGTTTTAATAACCCTTGTAGTGCAAAATTTTGCCGTTCCTTGGACCCTGTTATTCCCCTCCCTTCTTTCTTCTGTACCTCTCTTTGTTTTGAAATATTTTTTTTCTCAAAAAGGACAAGAAATATTCAGTTCCTCGCAAAGTCATCCATTCCCTGGGGTGGTGGCTTAGTGAGGGGAATCTACTTGGGAATAGCCTTTGGTTCCATTCGGTTTCAGGTTACCATTTCCATTGATGCATCTACTATTGGATGGGGTGCCCAGTGTGGTTCTGTTAGGGCGCATGGTACTTGGTCAGAACAGGATAGGGAGAGTCACATCAATCTCCTGGAGCTTAAGGCTATACATTACGCCCTTGTCACATTTGCAGATACCCTACATCACAAAGCCATCCAGATTCTCACAGACAATTGTACGGCCATGTTCGGTGTGAACAAACAGGGAGGTACCACCTCCAGGGTTCTCTGCGACGAAGCAGTTCGGATTTGGGAGTGGGCTTTGGACAGAGGTATTTACATCCACGCTATACACATCCCTGGCACCACAAATGTGGTGGCAGACAAGTTGAGCCGCATGGCATCCAACAATTACGAGTGGACTGTTACTGACACCTACCTACACAGTTTCTTTGTAGACTCGAGTTTTCCCGAGATAGGTCTCTTTGCGTCAGAGAGCAACATAAAGGCCCCGAAGTTTTTCTCCAGAGGAGGCATGGGTCTCAATTCTCTGGGGGACGCATTTCAGATTGTTTGGACAGGACATCTATTTTATGCGTTCCCTCCTTTTCTGCTGATCTCCAGAACGATCAGCAAGATCTAGAGGGATGGACCCCACGTGATCCTGGTGACACCTTTTTGGCCCAGGCAACCCTGGTTCCAGCATGTAATACAGCTGTCACAGGGGTTGTATTATCGATTCGAGCAGAATCTGGACCTTCTTTCCAACGGGGGGATCTGGTATCACGACCTACCCAAATTGAAGTTAATGACCTGGCGTATTCTGGGTCGGAAGGAATGTCTGAAAGAGTGATAGACATTTTGCTCAATGCCAGAAGGGACAATACTCACAAATCATATACTGCTAAGTGGAGGCGTTTCAAGTCTTGGGCCTCTCAGAAAGGGGTGGATGTTTGGGACTGCCACTTGGCCTCTATTTTTGAATTTCTGTTAAAGGATGATGGTCTGTCTAATTCTTCCGTTAAGGTGTATTTGGCAGCCATTTCAGCGTTCCATCCCAAAATAGATGGGGAAACTGTTTTTTCGCACAGTATATCTAAGACATTTCTTAAGGGGTTACAGAATGTGTTTCCCCCTGTCGAGATTGTACCTCAGAGGTCCCTCAAATTAGTGCTGACTGAGTTGATGAAAGCTTCCTTTGAGCCACTGGCTACATGCGATTTGAAATTCCTTTCCTTTAAGGTTTCTTTTCTAGTTGCTATTACTTCGGCCCATAGGGTTAGTGAATTAGCGGCCCTTAGGTCGGACCCTCCTTTTCTAATGGTCCATCAGAATAAGGTGGTGTTGAGACCTGATCTGAAGTTTAGACCAAAAGTTTCAACACAATTTCATACCTCTCAGGATATTGTTTTGCCTGTGTTCCTTCCATCCCCCTCGGACAACTCTGAGAGGGCGCTGCACTCTTTGGATGTGTGTAGGGTGACACTGTTCTACCTTCAATGAACTGCACAGTTTAGAAGGGATAAGCAGCTATTTGTCTGTTATTCTGGCCCTAGAAAGGGGAAGGCGGCTACCCCTCAATCTATATCCCGATGGGTAACCTTGACAGTTAGAAGTTGTTATTTACACGCTAACTTACCTTGCCCCTTGGAGGTCAAGGTGCATTCTACGAGGGCCCAGGCGTCGTCAGCTGCTTTCCTGAGGGGAATTCCACTACATGACATCTGCAGAGCCGCTAGGTGGTCCTCTTCAGAGACGTTCCTCAAACATTATGCCTTGGATGTGTTGGAGAGGAAAGAGACCTCTCTTCAAGCCGTTCTTAGTCACTTTTTCAATGAGGAACACACCCACCTCCAAGGTAAGCGGCTTGTAAGTCTCCCATGCGGGACTGCACAGAAGACGAACAATGAAAACAGAGTTGCACTTACCATACCTGCTGTTCATTTACGTTTTCTGTGCAGGCACACAAACCCTCCCTCCTGCCCCACTGTGTTCTTCCATACTTACTGTTGGGAGTTTGGCAGCACAGAAGAAACTGAGGGTGAGGGGGCGTCGCCTCCGGATGTCGTGCTCGGCGGGAAAAGCCACGCATGCGCATTCGTTAGGCGGGCGCCCCCTAGTGGACATTTGGCGAGAAAGAAAAGTTCCAGTCGGCAGGCCTATGCATACGCAGTCCCATATGTGCCTGCACAGAAGACATCAATGAACAGCAGTTACGGTAAGTGCAACTCTGTTTTATGCTTTTAACTTTATTTTTGCAGTAAGTGGTGGAAACCAGTTTGAACACCTGTGTAGCTATCTCTCCTTGCCAAACAACCTCATTTGCCTTTTTCAAGAAAACAGTAAAGTTACAAATACTTTAGTGGAAAGGTAAGAATAATATTCATTACTCTAGTTTACATGCATTCAAACCAAAACAATATAAATGTTGCATTGTTTGAGAATGAGAGAGATTCTAGTGATGCATGCCTGTCCAAGTAAAGACTAATAGTCAGACCTAATTAGGTACTATGCCAGTGTGTAGGATAGCATGCTACAGCTGTAGCACCCTTGCATTGTCTGTATCTTTTATTGTGCAGGCATCCAGTTTGGTGTAGTGGTTAAGAGCGTGGGACTCTAATCTGGAGAACTGGGATTCATTCCCTACTCCTCCACTTGAAGCTAGCTGGGTGACCTTAGGCTAGTCACAGTTCTCTGGAGCTCTCTCAGCCCCACCCACCTCACAGGGTGTTTTGTTGTGGGGATAATAATGATATACTTTGTAAACTGCTCTGAGTGGGCATTAAGTTGTCCTGAAGGGCGGTATATAAATCGAATGTTGTTGTTATCATCATCATCCTAGGCTGACCCTGGGTCATTGCCTCACACAAACATGGGCCTACAACTACTTCACCATTGATCAGCAGGTGGAGGAAGCAGCTGGATAAAGAAGGGGGTGGTGGCTCCTATATGCAACATTCCAGAGTAGTCTTGTTCACTGGGGAAATTGCCTTATGTAACTAATGGTTCATGCAATAACTGTCGCAATTTTTTGAATGAAATTGCAATAGATAGCAAGTTAGATTTTCCCCATGTGTCTAGTTGTTGGAATATGAAGTTAAGCTTCTCTGTGAGAAGCTTCTTGATGGGGAGGGTATTTGAGTTGGGTTAAATTGTGTACTACTCGATGGTTGCTGAAATCTAAAGCTGTTTAACCCTCTTCTGTTGAAGCTGGTGTAATAATGATGAAGTTAAAAGATACCTGCAAGGTCAAAGACAAGCCATAAGGTAAGTTCAGCATTTCTTACTTGATGACATTTGCCTTGTGGTAAAGGGCCACAGCCCTGCATGGCATTGGAAGAGACCAACATGTTCAGAAACAATTATTGTATAATGACATTTGTGTGGTAATTCCATTGATTTAGATGGGGGCAGTTATTTCCACTCTGCCTGCTAAAGATAACTAGTAGACAAAATTGAGAATAAACTTTTTATTCATTGGAAAGTCAATTATTTGTGTTGCTCTGCCTATGTTTTCAAAAAGGAAAAATCATGAAAACTCACTCTCCTGGCTTGTTCTCTCTGCAGTTTAATTTGTCTGTTGTTTGAACATTGTGGTATGCCATAGTAGCTCTCATGCATAGCTGTTGGAACTCTTTCATAGCTCCATTAAATTATGGCACTAGCTCACCCTCTCTCTCTTATCCCCCAGTTGTAACTTATTAAGGCAAATGTACCTTGCTTCATGTAAAAGGAAAAAGTGTTAGAACCCATTGTGGAATTTCAACGGTTAGAAAAAAGGAGTTTGTACAGTATATAGTACTGGCAAGACAGGAATGCGTATGGGAACGTGGTCAGAAAAGATCATTAGCTGAATGGATAGGCAAATGTGCCTTACCCCATGCCAGTTAAAATAATTCGCCCACAAAGGCTCATAGACCTTTCCAGATTCCAAAATACTTTGACGGGATTTTAGAGTTCCAGACACATGCTTCACAGAAGCTGCTGTAGGAGTGTGGAATACAAAGCTCCTTGAAGCTATTGACATCATTACGCCTTGTCAACTCCTTCAGCCCTTGGGATGGAAGTTGGCACCATGGTTTACCACAGAGCTGGCTGACCAAAAGAATGCCAGAAAACGTGTAGAAAGATGCTGACGAAAAACTCGCATGGAAGCTGATAGAGCATGCTACAGAACACACTGGAGGATCTATGAAGCAGAAATGAAAGTGGCAAAGAAACATTATTTCTCAGCAACCATTGCGTCGGCTAGTTCACAACCATCCCAATTGTTCAGGATATCCAGACACCTTCTAACCCCTAAATCTGAACCTTTACAGCCCCAAGAACAGACAATTAGCTGTGAGGCCTTTGCTAATTTTTTTGCTGATAAAATAGCACAAATACACTCTGATCTAGATGTTGGCTGCAATGCAAACGAGATAGGAGATATGCTTAATACACCATCTGGCCTACATTTGGACTGCTTTGAACCAATTACAATGACAGACCTTAACAGGATCCTTGCATCAACGAAAGCCACTACTTGTGTGCTTGATCCTTGTCCTTCTTGGCTGTTAAAATCAAGTAAAGGTCACATAAGTGAACCACTGAAATCTGTTGTAAATCAATCACTAACTCAGGGCTCCTTTCCCCAGCCACTCAAACGGGCAGTTATACGTCCACTAATTAAAAAACCATCCCTAGACAAAACTGATGTGGCCAATTATCGCCCAGTCTCTAGCCCTTTCTGGGCAAAGTGATTGAGAGAGCAGTAGCTGACCAACTCCTGATCTTCTTGCTCTAGACCCTTCCGAGTCTGGATTCAGACCAGGGCATGGGACAGAAACAGCACTAGTAGTGTTAGTGGATGATCTCCGTCTGAATATAGACAAAGGCCATGCCTCCTTATTGCTCCTCCTGGATCTGTCTGCAGCCTTTGACATAGTAAACAATCCCATCCTGTTGAGGCATTTAGAAACAGAAGTGGGCATCAAAGGATGTGCTCTGGACTGGTTTAAATTATTTTTCATGGAACAGACTCAAAGGGTTGATGTCAGAGATCAGCTATCTCCAGAATGGGAGCTATCTTGTGGGATTCCACAGTGCACAATCTTATCTCCCATGTTATTCAACCTCTACGTAAAGCCTTTAGGAGAACGCATTCGTAGCTATGGAGTTGGATGTCATCAGTATGCAAATGACACCCAACTCTGTATCTCGCTATCCAGGTCTGCACATGATGCAGTAGAAATCTTGGACCGCTGCCTGACAGCCGTGGTGAAATGACTGAAAACGAACAAATTGAAATTGAACCCATACAAGACTGAAGTGATGCTTGTTGGGAAGGCAGAAATCCTGAAGGACATTGTCAGAGTTCGTCTGACCCTTGCAGACTCGGTTAAGAGCCTATGGGTTATACTGGATCCAGCGCTACTAGAAAAACAAGTTAAGGCAACTGCAAAAATTGCTTACTACAATCTCACTCTAGCCTGGAAGATGGTTTCTTACCTCGACACGGCTGACCTGGCCACCTGGATCCATGCTATGGTAACATCAAAACTTGACTATTGAAATGCACTATATGTTTGTCTCCCATCTAAATTAACTAGGAGACTCCAATTGGTGCAAAATGCTGCAGCTTGACTGTTAACAGGAGCGAGCAGGAGCATGAACATCACTCCTATCCTACAGTCACTCCAGTTTCCGTGCTCAGTTCAAGGTATTGGTTATTACATTCAAAGCTCTTCATGGCCTTGGCCCAGCATACCTACAGGATCGCCTCCCACCCTATGTTCCTCCACAGCAGCTTCGCTCATCTGAACAGGGTCTCTTGCAGGTGCTAGCCTGCACATGGGCGAAATCAACAGCAGCCCGTACACGGGCTTTCTCTGTGGTGGCCCCTACCCTGTGGAACAGCCTGCCTGAGGTCAGGAGAGCCCCCACTCTCCTCGCTTTCTGCAAATGATGCAAAACCAAATTATTCAAAAAGGCTTTTTACTCAGATAGGAGGTGGTATTGTTGGGAGGGAGTCTCAGATGCTTTGCTAATGAGTTAGGGACCATAGACTTCACCACTATGTTGCCTTTGTATAATATCTGTTGCTTTGAATATGTACTCCTATATACTACCTATGCTTTATGTTATCTAATGTCAGTCCTAGAATTGATTATGTTCCGTTTCAATAATTCTTCAACTCTTTATTGGATCCTTGCTAATGCTATGTCTTCGTAAAATCCTATGACATTGTTTATTGTACTAATCTCACACTGTGTAATCCGTCTTGAGTCTCAATGAGAAAGGTGTACTATAAACGACATAAATAAAATAAATCAACAACATTTGGCACATGAAGACTGCATAACACTAATGACGGTTTTGGAAAATGTGCGGTTGTTATACATGATGAAATTATAGATGATGACATGTAACCGCCGTTGGCTTTTTAAAAATCTGTAGTTAAATTTTTGGAGGGCCATACCCCTCCAAACATTTAAAGTCACATTTCCTGTTTAAAAAATTGCGTATTCATTCCTCTTGCCATAGAGTGAGATGTACTCTACCTACAGTAGTCCTTAAGGTCTCACTTTCTTTTCTTTTTTTAAATTTTTTTTTAATTAGTTTTTTTTACAAAGTTTTTCAGCTAACAACAGTACTTAAATATACAATATATTATAAGGTCTCACTTTCGTCATTCAAAATGCCTTGCTGAAATCTAGAGTGTGGTGTGCCACAATTCACAGAAATGCAGCAGTAATTGGTAGCCAAACTGTGTACAATTAGATCTAGTAATGGTTTGATTATATTGATTCACCTACTAATGATCAGTTTACTTACTACGTTTCATAGCAATATTTTAATGCATGCTTGATGACACTTTAGAATATTTTCTCAATCCATTTGTTTGTTTCATTTTAGTTACCCTCGAGAATCTAACAAGTTAATAGACCTTCCTGATGACTACAGCTGCCTCATTAATCAAGCATCTAATTTTTCGTAAGTGTTGAGCAGTTTGTTACGACTTTTCTGGAATAACTGAATCTCAGCTACAGGTCAGTTGTAGGTCATGTACTATCATATATAATGCTCTGTTTAAGTCCATGGTACCTCCAATTAAAGGATCTCAGCCTCTGCTTGACACCTTGGAGAGCTGCTTCCCCTTGGGCTAGATGAACCCTGTGGTCTGATAAGGCAGCTTCATATCTTCAACACTGAGAACCTTCACAACATTCTTGTTAACAGAAGGGGAAGTATAATTTCCACCAATTTGCTCTTCTTGCTGCATACCCCAAATTTGCCTTGCATATTTTTAATTTATTTATTAAACCATTTATACCACGTTCCATGCAGTTCAGGGTGCCTCCTGTTCCTCAGGAGGAGCATTTCAGGGAGATCAATGAGTTGCAGCAGGAGGGGAGGCACTGAAGTGCCTTCCATCAGCAGAAAATTTAGTCTGGATCTAACCCATACATATTTAGTAATTAGAATTTTTCTATAAGATAGTATATAGCATGTTAGTAAACATTTCAGTACAATGACTACATTTTTTGTCTGGTTTCTAAAGGTGTCCAAAGTCAGGAGGCGATAAAAGTAGAGCACCAACATTGTGCCTTGTGTGTGGGGCCATGCTATGTTCTCAGAGTTACTGCTGTCAGACAGAGTTAGAAGGAGAAGATGTAGGAGCTTGTACTGCCCATACATATACTTGTGGCTCTGGAGTGGGAATTTTTCTCAGGTAAGAGTGCTTGCATTTGGTTGATTTCAACAAATGGTCACATTGTAGGAAGACTGTAAATGATACAATTCATTTAAATGGGTCTTTGTGCTTGCTAATCTCCTGAAACCAGCCATGGATAAGGAGACACAAGATATGGTACTGTGAAAATAGCTATCCCTCTATATGTTCTTTGGTTATGAATTTAACTCTTCAGAAATGGGATGTTTTTAAAAGAATTGTTTGTAACAATATTCTGCCTTCCAAAGTGCTCAGGATGACATTGATGCCCCTCCCACCTTTTATCCCTCATAACAGCACTGCATGGTAGGTTAAGTCAAGAGATGGCAGCAGGGCCAAAGCACTGAGCAGATTTTTGACTCCAGCAATGTAACCACAACACCATAATGGCTCTCAGCTTGTTGATGAAATGTCATGCAATGTTTGACTGACCAAGGGTATCTTCTTTATATGTTTTTCTTCAGAGTACGGGAGTGTCAAGTGCTGTTCCTAGCTGGAAAAACAAAGGGCTGCTTCTATGCTCCTCCTTACCTTGATGACTATGGAGAGACAGATCAGGGTCTCAGGTAGTTTTTCAGTATTCAGTTTTCAACCCTACATTGCCATGTGCGAAAACAGTTTTCTGAAATAAGGGTGGCCAGTATTGTCATGTCAAGTATGAATAGAAATATACATTCAAAATCTGGATCTAATACTGATTACTCTGACCAGATTTATTTGGCGTGTCATTCACTGCCAGGTTGATACATAATCCAGTTTCATTCTCATAACAGAGCTGGCCCAGTAAATCTTCTCTGGCTTAGCAGGTTGGATTTGCACACTGAAGCTTCAGAGGTGCTGCTCAATGCACGCATTGATGGCAATTATATGGGAGGCCAAGGAAGCTCCAAGCTGACTAGCACTTGCAGCTTCCTTTTTATTGAACTTTAACTTACAATGCCAGCTTTATGGAATCCTTAATCTGGGCAAGTTTTGTTTCTCTTTTTGTTTTGTGGTTCTGAAATATTACTCTTTAAGGGTAACAGCATCTGGGGAGTCTCATCCCTCACCTAAGTTGCAACATGAGCTGCCCATGGGTAGTAGACTGGAAGGAGGAAGAAAGCCAGCCCCACTTGAGAAAGTAGAAAACTATGCTTGCTTTATTTGGTTCTGTGATGGTATACTTAGTGTTTTATTACAGCACACTTCAAGTGTTCAGAATACTTCATAGATTACCTGAGTATCCTTACAACATACTATATGTGTGTAGTATTATCTGTACAGGGAGTTGTTATGACTCTTAAGAGAATAGTGGGTTGCCTAACACTGTTGCTGAGTTCATGGCAGAGTTTGAATTGAAGACTTCCTGGTTTATTGCTTGCATTCTTGTCCTCTGTACTCTCAACATAAACTCTAGTGTTTGTGTCACAGCTCAGTTGCTTCTGTTTGCATGTAAGGCAACAAACTTCTGGAACTCTGAAACTTTTGATGTTTCCTGTATCTTTCAGACGTGGGAATCCATTACATCTGTGCAGAGAACGATTTAAAAAGATTCAAAAACTCTGGCAACAGCACAGTATTACAGAGGAAATAGGACATGCACAAGAAGCAAATCAAACTTTAGTAGGCATTGACTGGCAACATTTATAACTAGTTATTTTTTTGAAGACTGGAACTTCATGATTATTCTTTTGTAATCCAGCAAAATTTATCAAAAAGGAGGAGGAACAGGGGAGAAGGATGAAATAAAGAGAAGATTACAGTTCTTTTATTAATTTTTCCAAGTTTGTTTTGTCAACTTCCTGGTTACCATAATCATGTAAACTTCTTTCTGTGTAGCAGATTTGATCAATAGTATTATTTGCACTGTGCTTCCTTCACATAATACCTATTAATTTCTATAACTTGGGCTAGTGAATATACATTTCTGGTACAAAAGTGGCTGCCATCTTGGAGTCTGAATTTTTTTTATAGCTAAGAGGGGAGGAGAAAAATTGCTAAAATGGCATCTAGACTAAGCACAATGTTGAAGTGGTGTGTTTGCCCTTTTGTAATAATCTGAGCCATTTTGCATTTTAGTACTTAAACTGTTCTAATACTTGTAAATGGAATGAAATAAAGGTGCAAAAATGTAGCAATGGAGTTATCAATGAGTGGATATGAACACTCATTGTATTTAAATTGACTTTGTAATCTGCAGCGGCGCAAAACTCTTATGCCCTTGTATTTTTTTTTTTATGTAAAAGAGCAAATACTAACTTAATAAGGAAAATTAATTTAAAGATCTTTTCAAAGTCTTGTGCTCTTTAGAAGTAGTGTGTGGATTGTGATATTGACATAGTGGGCAAACCTTTTTTTTGTTTTCCATGCTGTGTTTGGTAGTCTTTGATGTTTAAAAAGCTGACATTTTGCTTACAAGAGATACTGTAATGATGATATCGCCTGTTAGAGGAACTTGATCTGATGTCAAATTGAAGAGGCAGAGAATGAGAGACTTTTTTACTTTTGTTGACTTCCAACATTTAAGGTTCAGAATCCATTTGCCTTTTTTTTTGCAGTTCTCAAGATAAAAAATGGAAAGGAAATTGAAAGCCATGGACACTCTTTTTTTGTATTTTCAAAGTTCCAGTTGTACAGTTTTTCACCTACAAATTTTCTTCAGTTGCACCAACTACATAAATTTGTACTTGACTGACATTCTGTAAAGAAGTTTGTCTATAGTATATTTTTAAGTATGTTAAAATAATTACATGGATTTTGCACTTGGCACATGGATGCCTGAAGGCAGTGAATTTTCTAGGTATACATGGGGCATCTAAGAAATCTATATTAAAAGGGCATAGTGTATGTTTTGGAGAACTTTCATACCCTCCATCCCTTCTAGATCCCTTCTTCAAAAACATACCCAACAAAAAATACTACTGTCTTTTTTGCATAATTATAACCTCCGTTAATTCTGGGTTTTTTTTCTTTTTTGATTTCATCTTCAGTATGGAAAAGCCATGCCTTGAACATCAAGCATATTTGCAGTTGGTTTTTTACAGGTTTAACACATCAATTAGTGTTGTTCACAGCAGTTTTCTACTGGTTCAGAATAGATACAATTAATATATCAGACAGAAATATGAAGCTAGACCTCTTTGGCTTCTTTATCTTAGGGCAGTTTTTTATAGGACATGCTTGTTTGTCTTTCTACATGCATAAGAAATGTTTGAGCCTCTCCTTCCCCCCCCCTTTTTTTTTTCTTCTCTTGATGTTGTGTAATTGGCAGGGAAAATATTCAGTCTTCATTTTCTTTTCTTTGATTAAGTTGTAGGTAAGACTATTTGCGGTGCATGCTACACTTAATATACTAGTTCTGCTCCAACTCTAGTTCTTTTTGGGATTTTGAGGCACTGCATTAAGTTTTTCCTTTCCTCTGAGGTGCATAGGTATTTTAAACATTGCAAAATAGGATCTGCTGCCATTACACTGAGTTTCTGTAATTAACAGAAATAAGGCATCCTCCCCAGGTACTATAGTCCAAGATGGAGGTTAAATGGGTTGATAGATTTATCATGACATAGGAAAATAACATAATTTATCCTGGTTTTCTGTAAGGTTGCTCATTCTTCATCAACTCATTTTCTTCTGACTTTTTGCATGTATTTATGTTCATTGTAGAAATGTTTATATAACAAGCTTTCAGTATCAGGGAATTTACCTGCATTGGCTATAACTTTCATATCTGTGGACAACTTGTAAAAATTGAAATGTATCATATGTATAAAAGTATAAGAATAAATGCTTTAGGTGTTGACATTCAATTAATCGTTTAATCTTGCTCAGTTTAATTTTTTTAAAGAAAATGTTGTGAATAATTTTGAGTTGCTAGCTAATATTTAAGAGAGATGGCCTGGATTTGTATCCTTTGCAGTTCCACTATAAAAATGTAAGGTTTTAATTAGCAATGGCAATCATTTGTCCACTAACTCTACCAAGACCTTGAGCTCAGTTATCAAGACTTTAACAAATGAACATGCATTCCAAAACAAAGTATTTTTTTATATTGTAGAAGCCCTAAGGTATAAAAACATGTTGCTAACCTCATATGATGAATTAACAGGTTTTTTTAGAAATACATTCTAGTCTTGGTGGTTGCAGAGAAAATGTTGAAATTGTAACCAGTTCTAATAGCTGAAATCCAATTTGCATTTAATGCCTGTCAAATATAATTAAATTAATTACTTCTGAAGACATGCCTGTGACAAACAATGAGTTGAATCCAGTGATCTGTCACATCTTTCAGTTGTTCTCCTCCCATCAGCAATCCTTTTGAACCCCACTAAAGTTTATTCCTGGGGCTGCAGGACTCTTATAGGCCAATAGGCATGTGGATTGTGAGACTGAAGTGGGGAGGAGAAGGTGATGAATAGTTCTTTCTAACTTCTTCATCAGTACAGCTCTGCTGATAGAAAAGAAAGAAGAGTAATTTCATCCCTTCCCCCTCCCTACTGGTGGTAGAGAGTGCTCTCAAGTCATAGCTGATGTATGATGACCCACTCCCCTGGTGAGGTTTTCCTGGTAAGAGACTAACAGTGGTGATTTGCCATTGCCTGCCTCTGTAACCCTGGTCTTCGTTGGAGGTCTCCCGTCCACTAACCAAGGTTGACCCTGCTTAGCTTCTGAGATCTGGCGAGATCAGGTTCACCTGGGCTATCCAGGTCAGCCCCCCCCCCTCTACTGCATCCTCCTAATCCTTTGGCTATTAGTCCATATGGGTCAAAAATGTGTACTGGTGAGAAGAAAACTGGCAAGATCCACGACCCTTGTGTCCATGGATCACTGGATCCAACCCAAAGAATGAATATTTTTCTACACTTTCTATGATAATCCCTGAACAATGGTTGTTGTGGGTTTTTCGGGCTGTATTGCCGTGGTCTTGGCATTGTAGTTCCTGACGTTTCGCCAGCAGCTGTGGCTGGCATCTTCAGAGGTGTAGCACCAAAAGACAGAGATCTCTCAGTGAAGTGCCTGAAGTGCGTGGTTTAGATGATTAATTTCCTCATTGAGAAAGTGCGGCTCACATATCCAAGTGTGAACCGCACTTTCTCAATGAGGAAATTAATCATCTAAACCACGCACTTCAGGCAAATGGCTACTCCAGAAATGAAATCCGGAGAGCAATCAAACCCAGGATGAATCAAACAACCAAGGAAAAACAGTCTCCTACAGGAAAAGTGTTTTTGCCATATATCAAAGGAATTACTGATCAGATGGGAAAGCTTATGAAAAAGCATAACCTTCAAGCAGTATTCAGACCCACCCGAAAAATACAACAGATGCTACGATCAGCAAAAGACAGTAGAGACCCCCTCACCTCTGCAGGAGTATACCGTATACCCTGCAGCTGAGGACAAGTTTACATCGGGACCACAAAGCGTAGCATCCAGACAAGAATAAAAGAACACGAAAGACACTGCAGACTTGGCCAACCTGAAAAATCAGCAGTGGCTGAACATAGCCTAACTCAAACAGGGCACAGTATTTTATTCCAGGACACCAAAATACTGGACAACACTTCCAACTACTTTGTCAGACTGCACAGGGAAGCCATTGAAATTCACAAGCATAAGCAAAACTTCAACAGGAAAGAAGAAACCTTAAGAATGAACAGAGCATGGTTTCCAGTTCTGAAAAACACCAGGCTAACAAAACACTCTATACTCGACAATAGCCCTGCAGAGAAGATTAGCACATCAAGCACCAATCCATATGCAAAAGAACCTCCTCAGGATACAGTGAAGCCTCCCGCCATTAGCATTCCACACCCTGGGAAACTCTTACAGGATGACTCAGCTCAACCCCACCCCTCCTGACCTGCCAACATCTTTTCCACACTGTGACACTGAGAGATCTCTGTCTTTTGGTGCTACACCTCTGAAGATGCCAGCCACAGCTGCTGGTGAAACGTCAGGAACTACAATGCCAAGACCACGGCAATACAGCCCGGAAAACCCACAACAACCATCGTTCTCCGGCCGTGAAAGCCTTCGACAATAAATCCCTGAACAGTTTGCCACTTTATTTTCATTGTCTCAGTGTGAGTTGGAGGGAGAGAGTGGTTGGGTGGAAGAGATCCCCATATAAGCAGTGAGGGTAGCCACCAAAAATGGCAAGTAAACAGATACAGAAACAGCTGATAAGGGAAGCCTAGAGAGAAAATGAAAAACAACAAGGGGACATATGAAAACAAGGGCAAGGAAAAGCAAAAAGAACGGATGTTAGTGTAATGGATATTTCGATCTAGTGTTCTGCATGCACACCGGAGATTTTCAGATCCCCTTTCTACTATAGTGAAATGCACAGCCCCAAAAATTACTCCAAAAGATTGGGATCCTGTGGAGTAGCACTGAATGCAAAGTACTACATAGAGAAGGAAGTACAGTACTGTTCATACACCATGTCCATGAGCCTTTCACAATCTTGACCTGGGTACAACATTTAGAGGTAAGCACGGACTGATAAGCATCAGCTAGTTATTTACACAGCTGTATAATGAAACATAGCTTGTTGAATGTTAGTTATTAGAATGCTAGCAACACAAAGAAGGCTCCCCTGACTAAACAATCAGGAGTAATAGTAGCTTCTGTGAATACAATAATAAATATTTATTTATAAAGTGACTATGTGCTCATACAAAGTGCTAAAAGATATCATAAATACAATATAAAATCATAATAGACTTTTTTTATGAATTCAAAAAGCATCCATTCATAAATACACATACAATAATAAATTAACATATATATACACGCAACAGACAATTATCAACCCGACTGGCAACGTATAAATCTTCAACAAAACTGTCCTTTTAAATCTCTCAAAACCAAGTCGAGGAATGAAGCTTCACGGAAGACATGAAAAAGCAGGTGAGAAGTACTAATGAATGTGATGAAGTTCATACATTTGTTTTTTCTTCATACAGGAGAAAAGCATGGAAGAAAAGATTAGGACAGTCCAAGCCCATCCATGCCCTGCCCAAACCGGGGACGGCTTGCTTTTCTCAGTTTTCGTCAAACGACTTCCTCAGGGGCAAGGAACCAATCCACACTTCATTTGTGTTATTACAAATTCGTTCAAACTCATCTCTGAGGAGTGACATCACGTGATCCTTACTCATGCGCACATTTATAATAACACAAATGAAGTGTGGATTGGTTCCTTGCCCCTGAGGAAGTCGTTTGACGAAAACTGTGGAAAGCAAGCTGGCCCCGGTTTAGGCAGGGCACGGATGGGCTTGGACTATCCTCATCTTTTCATCTACACTTTTCTCCTGTATGAAGAAAAAACAAATATATGAACTTCATCACATTCATTAGTACTTCTCACCTGCTTTTTCATGTCTTCTGTGGAGCTTCATTCCTCAACTTGGTTTTGAGAGATTTAAAAGGACAGTTTTGTTGAAGATTTATACGTTGCCAGTCGGGTTGATAATTGTCTGTTGTGTGTATATATGTTCATTTATGATTGTTTGTGTATTTATGAATGGATGCTTTTTGAATTCATATATAAGTCTATTTTTCTATGAATTTATACTGTATTTATGATATCTTTTAGCACTTTGTATGAGCACACGGTCACTTTACAAGTAAATATTTATTATTGCATTCATAGAAGTTATTAGAATACTGATAATCTTGTGTGCACTTTTCAAATGAAGCTCTTCCTTTTCTCTCAGAGAAATCAGATTTGAGCTGCATGTATACTGTTGGCTTCTATACATGAATGAGTAATCACAGACCAATGCCTCAGGTTAATCATCTGACGATATTTCCAACACAGTGCATTTCAATGCAGCTGCTTCGTATTCTGTGTTGTACACAATGTGAGAATGATCTTGTCTTTGGGCTTGAAACGAGATCTCTGCATTTGCTAATCTGTTGTGATGAAAATTTGGCCTGGCATTCATTTTAACAGAGATGTGTTAGCTTTGACATTCTGTTTTCTTTCTTTCTTAATTAACCTCTAATGCTCTTTACAAATAAGCATTACAAATCATGTTACCTTTTAAACATTTCATCAAAGTCAGCATATAATAGGGTTTGTAATAAAGTTTATTAGTTCTGAGTTTTTGCTAGAATGCTTTTAATAAAATTCTATTCTGTCCTTTGCAGACTTTGCCAAATAAATAGTTCAATGAAGGTTAGCCTTACCTTGAATAGCCTGATATAGCCTTACTCTCCTTACAGCTCCATCTAAGCAGGACACGCATCAGGAAGCAACCATTGTCCGGTATTAGACGAAATCCAGGACAGAGGAATGCATGAAGGTTAATCTTGTATATTGAATTAAGGCTACTTAGGAATAATTAGCTCTGCAAGAACTGTTCACACCATCCGCCCTCTTAAGATGTTTGATCAAATTTTCTGTGTCTTGGAGGAAAATGGGGTAACTTTCACTCTTTTTATCTTCTTAAAAAAGTCTAACGTAAATAGAAATTATTTCATTACTCTATATAAATCTGGTGGTACATATTTGGCCCCTTTTGGATAAAGAACGGATTATGTTGGTGTGGAGAAATGGCACCAGAAACTTGGAAATAAGTTCCAGTGCTGGGTTGTATGATGGATTGTTCACAGGCATTTGTTTATACATAACAAAACTGACCCTGTTAAAGTGAGATGCTAACTGTTGTATTTCAAAGTCAATAGTATAGAGCATGTATCTAAACCAGTCCAGAGTTAGTAACAGACAATGGAGCTGCAGGCTCTCAAGAACTCTGGCAACACAGCCACCATTGCAAGAATGTTTGTACATGAGCCAGCCTATGCAGAGGTGTTGGTTGATGCAACCTAGTGCCTTGGTCCTCCCCACCCCTTGGGGAGTGTGGGTGGGCTGCTTCATACTGAATGGACTTTCTGTCTTCAAAGGTTGGGTGTTTTTGTTTGACCTCAAATAGCTTAGCCACTTGCAGACAGCTCTGCTATAAATTTGAGTATATACTTGTAGAGTTAAATTGGGCTCCATAATTTCAGTTATTTCCTACCCTAGATATGGTGATAGTAGCTGGCTTAGATGGTTTTAAAGAATTTGAGAGATTAATGGATAAGGTCTTTCAGCTGTTGCAGCCGAATGGCAACTAAATCATACAGTTCTAAGGTACTATGTCTCTGAAAACCAAATGCTGGTGTTGTGAGTCTGTGGCTCAGTGATAGATTACATGCTTTTTATGTAGAAGTCAGCTATTTCAGTCCCTGGCCTCTACAGTGAAAGGATCTCATATAGCAGATAGTAGGAAATGTCTTCCTCTACATGAGACCCTGAATAGCCATTACCAGTCAGATAGCACTGAGCTATATGGACCAGTAGTCTAACTCTGTATAAGGCAATTTAGGAAGAGCCAGTGTGGTGTAATGGTTAAGATGTTGCAATAGGACTGGGAGACCCTGCTTCAAAATCTCTCCTCAGCTATGGAGCTCACTGAGTGATCTCAGGTCTTTCTCAGAGCCTGGTCTGTCTCACAGGGGTCATGTGGAAATAAAAATGGAGCAAGAGAGAATCGTGTATGCCATCCTGGAATACCTTGGAAGAAAGACTAGATAAAAATGTGATAGATTGACATCACTTCCAGGGGGAACCTGCAAGTGCCACCTCTCTAGAGATTGCCGGAAATTCTATGGTTTTACCAGTGCTCTAAGCAGTGGTGGGAAACAGATGCTGAGGCTGGGAATCCTCCACCCCATTTGGGGTGCAGGCAACGCTGGGTACATCAAAGATGGCTTGAACACACAAAATTTAAAAATTAATGCAACCAATGTATCAACATCCGTATCAAGCAAGTACATTTGTAAGGTGGTATTTCCATTGGGTGTATTTGGGTTGGCATACAGATGTTGTACGGTAATATATGAACTGTGAAATTGCTGTTAGTATCTTGGAATGAGGATGTAGACCAAGTGTGATTTTTCTGGTTCTAGACAGAAGTTTCAATATCTTCTCATCAAAGGCCAATTTACATATGAATAAAAGTGTCAATGATTGTAGGGACACCAATGCAAACAAAAGAGAGGAAAACCACTGTATTAAATATTATATATTTCAACATTTTCTTTTAACAAGTACTCTCTTCAAATATATTATCTGCATTCTATCTACATTCACATTTACAAATAGTGCCTACAAATATATTTAAATGGCATTTACAATATCACAGAGCCTCTTGTTTGACAGGACAAATTTTACAAATTGCATAATACAGAATAATCAGTTCAAACCCCCCTCATAAACTGGAAGGCCTGATCGTACATGGTCATGTAGTTTCTCTTTGCTTTAACTGTAACTTATTTTCTTTTCCTCCTCCCTGACAAACCTTCATCACTGGATATAGTTCTTTCCAAGGGATGAGATAAACAAATCAGCTGGGAGAGGGTTCCAGTTTTTTGCTAGTCCTGTCCCATGGGATGCAACATAATCCAGTGGTGGAGGATTTCCCTCTTCAGAGGAAAAATAAAGGATATTGATAATAAGAACCAATTTCTGCCATTTCTTTAACAGGTAAATTCTATTATTATTTAGAATAATACACAAATCTTTTCTACAGTCTCTTCACATATAACATAGTGAAGATGCTCTTGATATTAGCTGCAACAAGATTTTTGTCAGTGAAACCAGGCATTCTGAAATGCCAGTAGGAGAACCTGTTTGAGTAATTAATCATCAGATCATAAGGATGGACCCACATCCCTATGAGATGATGGCCTAAGTCAAACTTTCTAGAGTTGCAGTAAGCTTTAGATGTGACATTAAAAACTTCTGGTGTTGCATATAGAGTGCAGCACAATAAAAACTCACAAAGGGAGTTTTGAAATTATAATTAATCTCCAGCATTTTGACTATTGGAAATCTTTCTCACATTGACCAAACTGCACACATAGACCAAGTATATACAAAAGATTCCTACCGTTTTGCTTACCATATTCAATGGCATTTCTATGATGACTGTTAGTTCTGCTGTTCACAGGAGATACCCACTCTATTCTAAAACTGGACAATTGCAGGATACTAAAAGGCAGATTTCTAGAATTTCATGCCAGTGTTCTATATAGAGATGCATAGTTGAGAAAATTTAACAAAATCTCTTCAATTGGAAAAAGAGTAAAACTTCAGTCTTGAGCTCATCATTTTGTACAGAAAGCCCAGTTTCCCTATGACATGATTACAAGTTTACATTTGACTCCTTTCTCTCCTCTTCCTGTATCCAAGCACTTACTGAGCCTAGCACTTCTCGATAGTCAATATCTCTTAAGATCTGCTCGTTTTGCTTTGTAACTGACATCCAACTCCCTGTCCATACTTCGGCAACACCTCTTAGCTATTTTTCTAAACTTCCTCCTTGGTGACTTTTCCTCCTGCCCACTTAATTTATACTGCTAGCCTCCCATCCGTTGTGATCACATTGCCCACTTTCTTTAAGTCTCTGCCCTAGCTTCTTATATTGCTTTGTAACAGCTTCAAGGCTATATTTCTCTAGCTGTGGCCAGGACTTCATACCTGAAAGATTTCATAAGTGTCCTGTTATGATCCAGACACCACCTACAAATGGCTCAACTCTTGTCACTCTGTGTGTGTGAATCATGATGTTGCAGCACAGTGAAGCAACACACTTTGCAGGCAGAAGATCTCAGGTTCAGGTTCCTGACATTTCCAGTTAAAGGGTGTAGGGCTGGGATATGTCTCTTCCTGTGATTCTGGAAAGCCACAGCCAGTAAGAGTAGACCCTGAGCTATATGTACCAATAGACACTCAAAATAAGGCAGGTTCTTATCTTTATATGCAACTTATGCCTTGCACCTTTTCCTTTCTCCATTTCTTCTGGCAACAGCCCTATTTGAGACAATCTAGCCTCATCTCTTTTCTAATCTTACTGGTCTCTGTGCCCACTTACAATCCCTGTCCTCTCTCCTCTGCTTGTGTTTGATCTTTTACCATTTACAATAGGTCATTTGGATAAGGACTAGGTCACCTCTATATTCCGCACAGCTCGTAGGACATGACTGGAACTAGCTAAATGTTTTACAGTAAAATTTTGCTGCTTGAGAAAGGAGTTTGCTTCTCTTGGGAAAGGCTTACCTGGCAAATATATGTATGTGTGTATAAATAAATATAAAAGATAACACAGAACAAAGATAAAAATCTATTTATGTAGCAAGTTCTTTCCCACATATCATAGCTTATAAAATGAAAAGGTACTTACTATGATCCACCATGTGTAGAATACACAATCATGTTATATCTAAGATGCATTGAGTCAAGTTCCTAAGTAGGATGTGCTTTGGTTACAGGAATGACTACATTTTTTTCTGCATTGCATACAATTCCATTAATATATGGATCATACTATTATCATTAAAGAACATGGGGTACAGATGACCAGTAAAACTCTCAACCCCAAGTGTTGATTTCTGTGACAACTTTTTCCTCAATAACCAAGCCATTCAATATGGTTACAATGATTACTTCACAAAAATACATTGCAGTTTAATAACAGATTGAATTTTATGGTATGCAAGTAAAATGTGTGAGCCTGAATATTTCAAGTAGCTGAAATATGGAAGCCCTTACAATAATTAGTCATCATAATCTCTTGAAAGTACAGCACCTGAGACAGTTTGGTGTAATAGTTAAGAGTAGTGGGACTCTAATCTGGAGAACCAGGTTTGATTCCTCACTCCTCCACTTGAAGCTAGTTTAGGTCAGTCACAGCTCTTCCAGAGCTCTCTCAGCCCCATCCACCTCACAGGGTAATTGCTGTGGAGATATAGCATACTTTGTAAACCGCTCTGAGTGGATGTTAAGTTGTATTGAAAGGCGGTATAAAAATAGAATATGATGATGGTAACAGGATTCATCTTAGTTTGTGATTTTGCTTGTGTCAAATTGCAAATTTGTGTTTAGTATTTGTGTACTGAGAGTTGAGTACAACTTTCCTCTTTTTTTGTATGTTATGTGAATGTGGCTGAAGACATTTCTTCAGTTACAACTTTGAACAACACCCAGCGTTAGAATTTTAATCAGAATAATAATTAAAATCTATATACCCTTCTATAAATATTTCCACTAGTTCAGTACCTTAGTTTTTGCCCAACTACAAATATTTCAAGATCTTTACCTACAAAAAAAGTATATTGATTTTTCCAAATATATATGTAAACTTAAGTACAAAAATATTTAACTTTAAATTCACTCTTTTACTTCACCATGGCATGAGACAAGGTATTGTCAACCAGTTTTTTCACATTAAAGAGTGATAACATGAGTTGTGCATATCATGCCCCTAGCAAATGGCTGCATCTGCTTTAAAGTTTCATGTTCTAGTCATTTCCCATGGAAGATATCAGCTGACTTACACATCTAAGGATGCCTGTATTAGCCCCAAATGCACTAGATTGTATTTGCCATATGTACAAAAGTATGGGTTTTGTTTTTACAAATGTCAAGTTGTGATGGCTTTGAAAAAGTGATTATTCACAATTCTCAGTCTTTAGGAACAGTCTTGTCAACTCAACTGACAGTCGTGACAGCTTGGGTTTTTGTACCTTCTTCACCATCTGCACCCTCGGCTCCTGCTTCCACTTGGTTAAACTTACCAATCTTTTTCAAATTTTCCAGGGTGGATTTGAAGGTTTCTTTAAAACTCTTCTCCAAGACCCACCCTTCACTCTCACATTCAGGATCTTCTGGATTGCTGATGCTCTCCAGTGAGGTATGCAAGAGCCGTAACCCTATCATAACTGACACCTGCAGGGGACACAGAATGAAGTATGATGACAATGAGTCAAAGATCAAACTAATCTTTGGAAGCTTTTCAGGCTCCTCTTCCCCATCCCAAATAATTTAATGTTCTGCTTCAGCATGTTTGAAGATGTTTCTGGTTTACCAGCCCTGATACAGGTTGTTACTCCCAAGTAGAAATTCAGTTACCTTCTGCTTGGAAAATATATCAATTACCTTCTCAGTAAAATATAATTGATAAATATTTAACTTATTGCAAATATTTCTTCATGTGGAATCAAGGCAAAAACGAATATATTATTAATACCCCACTTTTCAGCCTATGCTAGATTTTCCCATGGTCTTACAATTGAAATAGCATAATCCACACACAGAGACACAACAACAACAACAACAACTTAAGAATAATAAACAAAAATACAGTGAAAGAAAATGGTATTTCTCCTGAGGTCATGGAGGTCTCTCCCCAGAAATAAATTGCCAAGACCAGGCCCTGCAGCATAGATATTTGTGTTACACAAAGTGGGTCTTCCTTTACCCAAGATGAAAGAAATCACCTCCTACTTTTGTTCTTCACTGTAGTGGCAAAAGTGAAATGGGGATGGGAGGACTCAAATCTCACACATACTGCACATGTAATCTAGTTAACCTTTATGACTTCTCCCAAAGAATAGTAGATTGCAACTAGGGCAGGGTGAGAGATCTTTAAGAGCAGTGCCTCCACAAAGATACAGGTTTAAAGTTATAAAGCTAAGTGGACCCTAACCATTGAACCTGTTGGTTAGGCTTGTAATGCAAACACTTATCCTTCCAAAAATAGATACGTATCTGAATTGATCTCTTTCTGGCCTGTGCTAGAGATATGACAAAGATAACAACAAAACTTCCTGGACCTTTTAAAGCATTTTCAAATGTAACATTTTTTTAAAGGAGTAGATTCAGTTTTCTAGTTCTAAACCAGTACAAAGAATTGTCCCATGAAACATTAATTTGCATTTTTTTGCATTGCCATTAATATGCTTCCAACGAAACAAGAGAAGCGCCCTTAGTAACAACAAGCAGAATATGTAGCGGAAACCCACAGCTAAGGGATTTAAAGAAACGTACTAAATCGTCTAGATTTAGTACGTGTTTCTTTAAATCCCTTAGCTGTGGGTTTCTGCTTCATATTCTGCTGATTAATATGCTTCCAGCTGTGGTGATGAGTTTACAGAAGAAAACCTACAAATGGTCTTCAGACATTTTCTATCAACCTGGTTGAAAACATTTTGTCCTGGGAATAAACTCCTTGGTTCATATAGGGTTGCTTCAGCTAAGTGCTGGGAATGGTAGCAATGGCCTTTTACTTGCTGCATTTTTAAAATTTACATTAAAACATAAAAGCCTGGATCCAGTAAAACCTAGTGGTGTTTAAGCTTCATAGAAATCAGATGATCATGAACATTTCTGATTTGTCCCATTGATGCCAGTTTGATAGGCATATCCATAGCCAAAATCTAGGACTGGCAGCTTAAAGAGGAAGGAGAAGAATGATACTGATTGGAGACTAACAGAAATGGTAGCAGCCCGTTCCTTTGAACTAGTAAATCATACATTTTACAACAAAGGAATATTGGGTCTATATAGGACTTCCATGACACATTCAATATACTGCTTTACATTTTACTTAAATACAAAGATTTTTGAAAATACAGTTCTATTCCACGTTGCTCTGTAATGTAGAAAGCAAAGCAACTAAGCATGTCCACGGATATGCTATAGATGGCTCTGTAATAGGCAGAAAAGACTGATCTTCTAAAGCCAATCTGTTTACTTCAGCTTTAGCTTGAGGCGATTAACTCAAAGTAGGATGGGGCTTTTGTTTTAATAGTAAAGATTGCCTAAGGATATTTTAATAGAACTTAACTTTTTGCAGATTAAGAACAGTATATGGGGCAATTTTATTGTAAATCCAATTATGTGTTAGAGAGTTTCAGGTGGGTAGATGTGTTGGTCTGCATAGATGAGCAAAGTTCAAGTCTAGTAGCACCTTAAAGACCAAAGAGAGTTTCCAGGACATAAGTTTTTGAAAGCCAAGCCTCAATTGAATGTGTGGGCCATTACACCCACCATACACTTTATGTGAGGAATCTCTCAAAAGGACAGTACTGCCTGAGATGTTTCTTAAGATTGTTCAGTGTGCCAAGATTGTACGCGAGATATGGTGTTTTATCCTGCATACTCAAGGTATCTCAGTTTTTGTTCAACATTCTTAACTAGGAAAAATAGTAGTACTACCAGATCTCTGTACTCACAAACACTAACACAGATTAGAATCAGCACTTTTCCCACAAACATTGAATGTCATAGCTCCCTTCCCCCAATTTAAGATCCAGTTTGCTTAAAAGGTGGAAGACTGTTGTTTGAATCCTTGAATTCCACCTTTTCTTATGTTTACAGACCATAATATTAACAACTTGAAACCAAAAAGCAGATCATTCATGCACAACCTTATTTAAAAAGGACTTAAACACATATAAGTGTGTGAACAATAACTTTTTCTCATCAGTCACTACCACTTAATCAAGGCAAAGGAGGTTTGATGCCATCAATCATGGTATCCTTTTGCACTGCCTTTTGGGGTTGGGACCAGGAAGCATTCTTTGGCGGGGGTTTCAGAGTCTGGTGGTGGGGCACTACTGCTCCACCCCTTGACCTCTTGAATATGGGGTTCTGCAAGGTTCTATATGGTCCCCAATACTTTTCAGCATCTATGTAAAGCCACTAGGAGGACATCCAGAGATTTGGACTGGTAAGTCACCAATATGCAGATGATATTTAGCTCTATTTTATGCTTCCAGCATATCGCAGGGAGGCTGCAGAAACAATGAACAGGTGCCTGGAGGCAGTTTTGGGATGGAGGAGGGCTAACAAGTTGGGGATGCTCCTGGACTCTGAACTCTTATTGGATAAATGGTGGCAACAGCAGCCAGGAGTGCCTTTCTCTAGCTTCAGTTGGTAAGCCAGCTACCTGGGAAAGATATTGCTGCCCTGGTAATATCTAGATTAGGTTACTGCAATGTATTCTATGTGTGGCTGCCTTTGAAGACTTTCTGGAACCTGCAATTGGAACAAAATGCTGTGGTCAATGTTGATTGGAATGGGTCGTAGGGACTATATCACTCTACTTGTGTACCGTCTACACTGGCTCCCAATTTACTTCCAGACCTAATTCAGTGTGGTGAATCTGACCTTTAAAATCCTATATGGCTTTGGATCAGTATGTCTCCTCCCATGTGAACCTAGCCATCAAGTCATCTTCTGAGGCTCCCGCCATCTGAGGCTTGATGGGTGGCAACCTGGGGAAGGGCCTTCTCAGTCATGGTGCTGGAACTTTGGAACTCCTTTCCCAGGGAGATTTCCCTGTTTCCTTCTGTCATTATTTTGTGCCAGTTATGCAGATTCTCCTTCTTGTCATCAGGGGAAAAACTCTAACAGCATCTGTTACAAAGTCCTCTGGCATCAATTATAAAATCATAAATAATCAGTATCCATTGGCTCACCCACGCCTTCTACAGACTGTAGAAGTTGAAAATGTTCAAAAGCAGCAGCAGCAGAGCACAGATTATTAGGATTGCTCAAGTTGCCACTTCATGAAACTGATGAATATCTCTTGGAGATAAAACACATTTAAAAGGCTATCCTATTAAACAATCATGAGGTGCATCTTCTGATCTGAATTTGGCAGATCTGCTTCATATCTATATTTAGTGCAGGTTCTTACATTATGGTGGGAGTTGCTTTCCCATAGGTGGCTCCCACAATGCTCTGGTTAATGTCTGTAGAATTGGTCACACAGTACTTTCTCATGTGAGCAGCGGCAGCTGCCTACCCTGTGATTCCTTCCTACAGGCATTCCTTCCTTCCAAAAGCAGTGTGGAGTCCAACCATTCCGATACAATGTTTGTGTTATGTAAGGAAGCCCATAGATAAGTCACTGTCTTACATCCTTGCACAGCCACTTTAAAAAATAACTAAATGTAATAAAAAGATTGATCATTTATATACTTGCTCACCTGTCTCTTGGATTTTAGTCTTTTTTTCTACTCCTTGAAAAACTAGAAGAAACTTTAACATATCTATAGGTCTCTCTCACTCTCATATGTTTTCAGAAAACTATATGAATTCTAGGTTTTCTCTAAAAGACTTGGAAATACAGCATTTGTCATTCTCTCTCTCTTGAGAGAGACAGAAAGAGAATAGCAAATGCTATATTTCCAAGTCTTTTAGAGAAAACCTAGAATTCATAAAGGTTTTTTTTAAACAATACTAATTAGTGGATCAGGCATAGATCTAATTAAGATAATTATAATGATCAGTTTATTGGCTGAGGTCCACAGAACAGCACAAGCTAAGGAGTCTTGATGTGTCACTAGAACAGTAACCCTTTGCTTCTCCCTGATGTTATATAGCAAAGAGATTTTGAAACTGATGAGATTTTAAAATGTTGTGGTCTGGCATGAGGTCTGCTGTCCAAAGGAAAAAAAATGTCTACAATCCCTTGAAGAAAGAAAGGAATATAAAATACTAGAGGCTGAAATGCTTGAGCTGATGGTGGTGGTCTTGGAGGTGGTATTGAGGACTCCCAGGCTAGTTGTTTAGAGGGACTTCAGCATCCATGTTGAGGCTACCTTGTTGGGAACAGCTCAGGATTGAGCTGGACTGTCATTTGGAGGAGGGCAAAGAGCTGTTCCAGTTGGCATTAGAGGGTAGGATGCGAAGCAATGGGCTAAAACTACATGCACAAAGGGACAGGCTGGATATTAGGAAAAACTTTTTCACGGTCAGAGTAGTTCAAAAGTGGAATCAGCTGCCTAGGGAGGTGGTGAGCTCCCCTTCACTGGCAGTTTTCAAGAAGAGGCTGGATGAATACTTGTCAGAGATACTTTAGGCTGATCCTGCACTGGGCAGGGGGTTGGACTAGATGGTCTGTATGGCCCCTTCCAACTCTATGATTCTATGAGTCTATGATTCTATTCTATGATTTCATGGTCTCCATGACAACCATGGGCCTGTCTCAGGTAATAACAAGCCCTCCAGACTGTGCAGGTTACACACTTGATTTGGTGTTCTGCTCTAGGTAGGAAGATGATCTGAAGTTGGGAGGTTGGAGACAGTTCTATTGTCATGGACAGATCACTACTTGCTGGGGTTTAGACTTATAGGGATATCAAGACTTTGCAGAGGTTGGGGATAGATTAAGTTAATCAGCCCTCATAGCCTGATGGATCCAATTGGTTTTCAGATAGCAATAGGGGGATTTTCCTGCTGATATGGTCAGCACGCCTGTTGATGCCATGGTTGACCTCTGGAATAGGGAAATGACCCAGGCAATTGACACAATTACATCTAGGTGCCCTGTCTCAGGTCTTGGTTTACTGAGGGGCTGTGGATGATAAAAAGACAAGGGAGACAGCTATAGTAACAGCAGGAAAAGAAGAAGATTCCAACGAGGCATGGGCTAGAGCTCATTTTAAAGCTTATTCCATGGCAGGGATGGCAAAAAAGAAATATTTCTTCACCACCATTGCATCTGCACAGTGGATAGGCAGAATACTTCTGGGTGGTCAAGAGCCCATTGGACTCCAGCCTATAGTAGGAGGTGGACTGTTCTGCAGCCCATGGGGATCAGTTTGCTAAGCTCTTTCCAAATAAAATGTCTTGTATCTGTTCCAACTTGGACTCTACATTATCAGTGACAGGATCAGATGATCCGGGGGGGGGGGTCTGATTTGTCCAGTTGTGTGGGATACCTTTCAGTTTGTCCTGTCTGAGGATGTGGACAGGATTCTTGGAAGTTTGAAACCTATCACCTTGTATCATCCTTGCCCCTCCTGGCTGCTTAATTTGCCGGGGCTGGGGGCTGGCAGACCAAGTCTGGGACACAGTAAATGCCTCACTGATAGAGACAGTGGTTGTTCCTGCCCTGAAGCAGTGGTGTGACCAAACCTAAAGAAACCTAATCTGGATCCAGGAGAGTTGAATAACTACTATCCAGTTTCAAAAGTACAATTTTTGAACAAGGCGATTGAATGAGTGGTAGCTGGCCAATGTCAAGGATTTCTGAATGAATCAGATTGTTTGGATTTGTTCCAATCTGGTTTCAGGCCTGGTCATGGGACTGAAAGATCCTTGGTCACCCTGGTGGATGACATGTGCATGGAGATGGGCTGGAGGAGTGGGACCCTGTTAATTCTCCTGAACTGCTTAGCAACTTTTGATACCATTGATCATGGGCTATGATCTGGACCTCCTTTCAGGAATGGGGCTGGGAGGTACTGTTCTGTGGTGTTTCTAGTCCCACTGCAAAGGTGGATTTCAGAGTGTGGTGCTGGAGGACTGCTGTTCTGCCCTTTGCTCTCTGGCCTACAGAGTTCTGCAAGGTTCCATCTTGCCCACCATGCTTTTCAACATTTGTGTAAAACTATTGGGAAAGGTCATCTGCAGATTTGGTCTGAGTTACTACCAATATGCAAGTGACACTCAGCTCTATCTCATGCTTCTAGTAGGGAGGGTGTGGAAACTGTGAACAGGTGCCTGGAAGCAGTTGTGGGATGGATGAGGGCTAACCAGCTGAAACCTAATGTTAACAAAATGGAGGGAGGGGCTACTTATGGGGGGAAGTTCTGACCAGGAAATAGATTATCTCCTGATCTGGATGGGGCTGTACCCTCCCCACAAAAAGATCGGGTTTGTAACTTGGTGGTGCTCCTGGACCCAGGCCTCCTGTTGGATAGACAGGTGGTAGTAGTGGTCAGGGTGCCTTCACCAACTTCAAGTGGTCAGCAGGCTGTGACCCTTCCTAGGCAGGGGGGAGATCTTGCCACTGTGGTGCATGCCCTGGTAAACATCTAGATTAGATCACTGCAATGCACTCTACCTGGGGCTGCCTTTAAAGACTGCCTGGAAGCTACAGATGGTACAGAAGACTGCATCCAGAATGTTGACAGGAATGGGCCATAGGGACCATATCACTCCAGTCTTGTTCTGTCTATACTAGCTCCCAATTTTTTCTGGGTTGAATTCAAGGAGACGGTATTGATCTTTAAAGCCTTATGTGATTTGGGGCCAAGATATCTTAAAGACTTCCTTCTCCCACATGAACATACTTGTCCACTCCTGTCCTCTTCGGAGGTTCTGCTTTGAGTGTCACTGCCATCTGAGGCTAGATGGGTGGCAAGCCAAGAAAGGGCCTTTTTGGTTATAACTCAAAAACTCTGGAACTCTCTGCCCTTCTGTTGCTTTTTCCACCAGTGGATGAAGACTTTTTGTTGTTGTTATTGAAATGTTTTAATGTTTGATGTTTGCCACTTTGGGGACCCTATTTGGGCAGATAGGTGACATAAGAATATTTTAAATACATAAAATAAAATATAAAAGTAAGGCATTAAGATACCATTGTAACATGAAAAATAATACACATCAATAAGCAAGTGTAAAATGGGCAGGTGAAAAACTGTTATTGGCCTACTGCCTAGTTTTCAGTGTTATATATGATTACATGCACAATCTCTTCTGCCCAGTAAGGTCAACAGCTGGCTGACCAGCCAAAGTTGGTGAAAAGCACCCTTAGCCACATCTACCACCTATTTATCCAATAGGAAGCCTGGGTCCAGGAGCACCTCCAAACTATAAACCTGTTCCTTTAGTGGGAGTGTAATCCCATCCAGAATTTATTGTATTATATACTTTATTTTAAATGTTTTTAATGTGCAAATAAGAATGAACAACATAACATCAATTGTAGAAATAACACATCCACTGATAAAATCAATATTACATAATTGAAAGAAAGCCGGAAAATGTATGATCAAAGATTTAATAATTATAATTTCCTGCATTATCCGTGCTTTAGTTCATTTATCAACTGCAGTTGAATTTAATCAGTACATGTTTTAATGCTACCTCATTGTTTTTAACTCTGTTGGATGAATTTTAAAATGGTTTATTCCTCTGCTTGATTCTAACTTATTGATGATAGGTTGGGCCCTATGAAACACAAGTGAAAGGTGCTTGTGAATGTGCATCTTTCCTGAATCCCCACCTCCCACCCCGCAAACCACCCCCTTTGACCTACAATTTTCACTGAACTGGGCTTCAGCACAACCTGCAGCTCCCCTGTTTCACAGGAAAATGATGCCTACCAGATGAGTGGCAGGGGGATGGCCAGTCTCGGAACCTTTTCCCCCCACTGAATTTTAAATTGTAATACATGCATAGCAGAAATGATAGTCATTAATGGGATTAAAAAAATATTTAAATTGGCAAAAAATTGATACTTCATCACCACTGGAAGAAACTATAAATACAGAAAACACAGGAAAATTGTTCTATAATTTTATTTAAATAATACAAATTTAAAAACACCACATTTAAAATGGCTGCTCGCTACTGTGAGTGGCTGTTTTAAGTAACAGCCTTTTCTGGGTTTCTTTTACAAGCTCGAACCATAACTCTGTCACATATCCTAGCTGGACTGTTTCTCTAATCACATCGCCCCCCACTGTAAGGCTCCCAAATTGTTTATGAATTTCTTCTCTATCAAAGGCAAATCCAGCTGTTCTTTATGCAGAGATTAATGTGCAATGGTTTCTTAGGTGCTGGATGAGAATCATTTAAAAAGTCTTTTTTAAAAATGTTTTTAACTTTCTTCTTGTTCTACCATCTCTAGAACTGAAATGAAAAGCCTCTAATCATTCAAACATCTCCCTCAAAATAGAGAGCATAATTTCCCTGTTGCTGAGGCTACTAAACTAGCATTACCCTACTGTTCTTTCTGGAATACAGAGAACCAGTGTGGTACAGTAGTTGGACCCATATCTAGGAGACTTGAGTTCAAGCCTCCAATCAGCTAACTCATAGGACTATTGTGAAGATAAAATGGAAGAGGAGAGTACAATGTTTACTGTCCTGAGCGCAGAGTTGCCAACCTCCAGGTAGTGGCTGGAGATGTCCTAGAATTGCAACTTATCTCCAGGCTACAGAGGTCAGTTCCTCTGGAGAAAATGGCTGCTTTGGTGTTGGACTCTGTAGCATTATACCCCACTGAGGTCCCTCTACCCCCTAAATCCCACCCTCTACTGAGCTCCTTGGAGAAAGGGCGGGATAATATATAATAACAGATAGAAACTGACACAGTAGGACTGCCAAGCTGCAGCCAGCAACCCCTGGGAGAAATTGGCTATCAAGCCTAGTACTTCAGCATTGTGCCAATCTGCTGCCTCCCCCTGGCAGCCTCTCCCTGGGAAAACTTTGCTCAGTTCCAGCCACGACCAGATCCAGTTGTGTGGTACCAGCCACTAGGCTAAGTTGCTTGGCAGCAAAACCCACAAGGACTGGGGGAAACACCTCACTTTTGCCTGTTTTTTCCTCCTCCTAGCAGCCCCCATATCTTCACTTTTCCCTGTTTCCATTTCTCCTTCCCACTCTGCAACAAACCTTTTATCTGCTCCCATCTTCAGTTTTATTTATTTACTTAATCTATAACCCTCTACTTCACACTAGCTTTCATGGGTTAGCTGCTGTTGAACAGTAGCAGGCAGCCAGACTTGGGTGAGTCATGCAAGTCCCATGGTAGCAACTTGTCCAGAGGTTGCAGCTGGGCCTGGCCTCATAAGTCCTCCCTCAAAGTCCAGACAGTCCTGAAAAAGTCCCTGACCCTCCCACCCCTTTTACGGACAGAAACCAAGGCTGGAAGGCTGGCAGTACTGTTGTGGTGGCCAAGCAATGGCCACTGAAGGCATTTGTTTCTTAAAGCTACAGGCACTACTTCATTTTTTAATGTTTCATTTTCAGATTTGTTTTGCAAATCTGGGGCTTTTCTCAAGTTGGTAGAAAGATCCATCTTGTCTGTTCATGTATCCAATCTCCAGATTTAAGCTTCCACAGATTTGGTCACAATGAGAATTAGATATATTGATGATGATATCAAGTTACCAGCATTACTTATGTATTTGTATTTGTATCGCACCCTTCTCCCAAAGAGTGGATTTTAGCCTTGCAAATTCATTGAAACAAAATAAACTGTGACTTTTGAAAGGCAACCAAGTGGAGATCTAGAAGGGCATTGTGCATCCCATATTTGATGGGGTTCAGCTGCCCTTTGGTTAAGAGCATGGGGATCGAACAATACAGCTGGGCATTTTTATACAGGTAATAGGGCTATGCTGTAACTGAAAGGTTCAGAAATATGTTTTAATGAAAGGAATGAGACTGGACTATATTGGTGGGTATAGTATGTAAAATCTGTTGCTATCTATATTGTCCTGATATGTAATTTCTTCATTGTTCAACATGTAATGTTAATACTTACACTTTGTATTGCCTTTGTTTCAGATTTCTGCTGTCATAATTAGGGGTGTGCACTTCTGGTTTCTGATTCGGGTAAATTACCCGAATCGGACCCGATCCGTAAAGATCAGGGATATACGAATCAGCGCCAGCATGCTGGCCCTGATGCAGAAATCCCTAATCAAAGCTTTCCGAAGCATTCCCCAGCCCCCCAGCCCCACCTACCTTGTTGGCGGCAGCGGTGGCTCCGACTCCTCTGCCGCCGCACCGCCGCCTGAGCCTGCGGGGCCGTGGGGAAGGCCAGAGCTGCCGCTGCTGGCCCTTCCTGCCCCTCAATTGGCTGCAGTGCGCTGGTGGCCATTTGAGGGGCAGGAAGGGGCAGGAGGGGCGGCTCAGGCAGTAGTGCGGCAGCGTGGCAGCAGAGGAGCCGAACCGGCTGGCTGCAGGCCGTCGCAGCCTTGTGCTGCTGGCAGCGGTGGCGGCGGTCCGCCGCCCAGCTGTCAAAGACCCTCCCACCAGGTAAGTGGGTGGGGGTGGATGGGTTGCCCCAGGGGAGGAGGGGGGAGTTCCCCCCCTCACTTCAGTGCTCCAAATATTTACGGAGCATACCAAAGTGAGTAAAATACCTTAATTCCGAAGCAGCTTGCCACTTCGGAATTAAGGTATTTCCGGATTTCTCCCCAGCTTCGGGTAAACCCGAAGCGACCTGGTCCTGCACACCCCTAGTCATAATCCTATTACATTGCCTATTGGATGTCCCACCATTTTGACTGTATTTGCTTACACCATGTAATCTGCCTTGAGTCTCAGTGAGAAAGACAGATTATAAATAATGTAAATAAATAAAATTTTAAAATCCAGTAATATGTTACATTTAAACTCCTATGCCTCTAGAATAGGTTACTGAGGGAGATGAGGCACTCCTGAATGATGTTCTACATTGCACAGGAAAGGGAAGTAGTTGCAGGGAAGAGGGGGGAGGATGTGATGAATTTGTACAGCTCTCCCTAATTCTTGGAGTTTGAGGACGGGAGGGAGCTCAACAGGGATGTGATGTCATAGAGCTTACCTTTCAAAGTTGACATTTTCCCCATAAGAACTGATTGTAGTCTAGAGATCAGTTGTAATTTCAAGAGAACTGAAGACAGGGTTGCCTACGGTGGGAGATCTCCTGTTGGCAATCTTCTCTTCCCACCACCACTCTGAGTGGTGGCAGAAGAAAAAAATCAGCCCACTGGCATGGCATCACTTCCATGGAAAACCTGGAAAATGATGTCAGTTCTAGGAATTGTCAGGAACTCCACTGTAAGGGTCAACCAACATGGTGCCTATGGGCATCATGATGCTGTCAAGACTTTTCTTGGTGCCCAAATGCTTTTAGAGAGTGGAGGCCAGGTGGGGCTTTTGCTCCAGGGCTTCTGACTGGCTATTGGAGATTTGATTGTCTATGCAGATTTTAAAAATATTAGTTTGGCAGCAGCTGCCATCACTGCACAAGGATCTTCATTGCATGAGTGAAGGTAACCTACTTGGGCTTTATCACAAGTAACTTTAGCTTGATCAGCCTGCCATTTTATGCATTAAGTGTGAATGTAGGAGATACATGTTTGTCAACTGCATAATTGCCAAGGAGCTGACATTGTTTGTAGCTTCTTGGACCGGTCATTCTCTTTTAGGCTAACATACTTCAGAGAGTAATAGGATAAAATAGAGGAAGGGCAGGATAAAAATGAGAGAAATGTATCTAGATCCCTGCCACATTTATGAAGTGACCTCCTGCACTTCAAGCTCAGCGGGTTTTGGAACTATATTTCTCACCATTAAAAACTAGCTCTCTAGCAACTGGACCATGTTGCATCTTGATCTCTTGCTGCATGTCTTTGAACTCCAGTGTTTGAGCTGTGGCCAGAATAAGCCTTTTCTTTTCTTCAGTTTTAAAAAATGGATTTAAGGGTGTAGTTGTATATTATTTAGCAGCAAATGAACATGGGTCAGCTCTACCTAACAGGGACAGGAGACCTCTTAGCTGTTGGGACATGTGCCTCTGCTTGCATCCTAACAGCAAGATGGTAGCCATCTGAGCATTGTCTCGGCCCCACCTGGAGTACTGTGTGCAGTTCTGGAGGCCTCACCTCAAAAAGGATGTGGACAAATTGGAACAGGTGCAGAGGAAAGCAACCAGGATGATCAGGGGTCTGGAGACCAAGCCCTACGAGGAATGACTGAGGTATTTGGGAATATTTAGTTTGGAGAAGAGGAGGTTGAATGGAGACATGATTGCTTTCTTTAAGTATATAAAAGGCTGTCACTTAGGGAAGGGAGGGAGCTGTTTAGGGATCCCAGGACCCTCGGCAGGGGCTGGGGATCTCCCGTTCCCACCCTCTGCCCCCCATCATCACTTTGCTGACTGGTGGGGGCAGGGGAGGAAGGCAAGGGAGCAGGCCTCCTGGGCATGCTCCTGGGGTGGCACAACAATATCACTCCCGGGGCCCATATGGGGCCCAAATTGGCTCACTGCAAAGTGTGGGAGTGCTCTCAGCCCTGAGCGATGATATCACTCCTGGAAGGGATGTCATCGCACCACTTTGCACACGTGAAGACAAAAAGAAAGGTGAGTAAGAGGATCTAGCAACCCTAAAGCTGTTCCTGTTGGCAACTGAGGATAGGACTTGCAATAATGGGTTTAAACTACAGGAGGGAAGGTACCAGCTGGATGTTCGGAAAACCTTCTTAACATTAAGAGTAATTCAGCGAATCAGCTGCCTAGGGATGTAGTGGGTTCCCCCTCATTGGCAGTCTTCAAGGAGCGGCTGAACAAATACTTGTCAGAGATGATTCAGAGCTGTTCCTGCATTGGGCAGATGGTTGAACTACATGGTCTGTAAGGCCCCTTCCAACTCTTGTGATTCTACGATTCTATGAATCCAGTTAAAATCCTTCTAGCCAAGAACCATGACACTAAATGTTGTGCCTAATGTGCAGACATCAAATACTTGTATAAGTTACCACTGAAGCAACAATAAAAATCTACTCATACTACTGACATAGCTTTGCAGAGATTTTTGTTTTCTGTACATCATTATACAGAACATCAAGTGCTACTGAAGTGAATCCACTACTCTGAAACATTCCCTGGTGGATTGCATCCTAGCTCACTCTGAAGATTTTTCTAGTAAAGTGGTCAGAATCTTTCCAATGTATTTGTCCAGAATGGAGGCTAGCTATATTCTGACCTAGATCCTGGCACAAGTCTAGAAAGTAGATTGACAGTGCAATCCTAAGAGGAGTTACTCCAGTCTAAGTCCATTGATTTCAGTTGGCTTAGACTGAAGTAACTCCTCTTAGGGTTGCACTGTAAGTTTTAGACTTAACTTAAATTAGATTAAATTGTGGGATACAATGACTACCTTAAAAGCTAAACCCTAATGGAAGTAAAACGTTAATTGTTCCCTTCCTTTACCCTCTTGTCAGAATTGTAATAGATAAATCAGTGCAGGAAAGAAAAAACTCTACCAATTAGGCAGTGCTCTCAGAACTGACTGGTAAAACAACAATGTCAGTACCTGGATACCATCTTGAATTTATAAACTATGAGTAGATTATCATCACTTATATTCTACTTTAAAGAATATTATTGTTAACAATAGGTGTTAGTATTTTGTCATGTTGACCCATTTTCCTCAGAATAAACTTTTCATTAGTTCAGTGTCTGATTTCTCTCATCTTTAGACAGGTAACTTTTATTCACATTCAGTAAGAAGCTCCTACTTTTGGTTCAGTAGATCTGGCCATATTGTCCAAGTCCAAGTCCTTTATTTCATGCTCACAGACCAACAGGTCATAAGCAGGCAGGTTCAGTAATTCAAAATACAGAATGATACAATTCAATAAAAATAGTTAACCAAATAACCTAACATGCTAAATACAAAGTATAAAATATATTGTTAGGAGAAAAAATCATTAAAAAACATAGATAAAATTTTTGCCACAGCAAGAGTTACACTGAGGTCAGTATCAGCTAAAAGCTTTGTAATAACTTCTTGTTTTGAAACATACCCCCACTTCTGGATGTGTACTGAGATCCATTTATCTCTGGCAAGAACATGCTTCTTATAGTCAGTGAAAAGGTGCCAACTAGTATCTAGATTCCCTGATTTACAATCACAAAAATGGTCAGAAAAGGGAATCCCTAAAAACCTGCCTGCTAATTCCCCTAGTAGCAGAACATTTAATCCGGCCTTAGTAAAAAGTATTCTGTATTTGAGAATGGTTAAAAATTTACAGTTTGCAGGTAAGATCTTTGGAATAGGGAGACCCAGATAGTACAAAGAGCATACCCTTCGTGCTCTCAGTAGATCTGACCGTATTAGGTTTGGTGAAATGACCTATTTCAAGCAGCAGATTAGGGATGCTAATTAAAGGCAGCAAACTGTTAATTATTTGGTCACACGCATTTCAGTAGCTTCCCCTATGTTACCCTGAGTCGGCTGGAAAGGTACTGTCTGTATCAATAATATTCAGAGGGTAACACACCATTAATGATATGTAGACATCCCATTTGATCTTCAGACCGACCTTTTTTTTAAAAAAGTATTGCTTTCCATAATGCTTGCTTCTGTCCAGAATGTCTTGTGTGTTTATTGGAAATCAGTTTGATTACCGCAGATTGTTATTTGGTAATGCTGATTTTTCAGATTTTAATATATAGAATTTTCAAATATGTAGAATGGAATGGTGAGTCGTGGGTTCATGCATTGTTACCTACCCTGAAGCCTTTTTGCGTTATACTCACAAATTTTAACAATGTTAATTGCCTTGATCAAGAATCATAGCAGAACAACAACAACAAACAGAACAAGATGAGCAAGTAAACAAAATTTAACTAATTAAAAGATGGAAATAGAGCTTAACTCTGACCTCATTCAAAACAGAACACTGGAATATTGAGAAAACTCCTCCACAGTGTTTGTCCCAGATATAATTACTTGACTTGTGTGGAATATTCTTATAACATCTAAGCAGAACACTGGCTGAAACCTTAGATGAGCAAAACTCTCCTTTTTGAACACACATTAAGTTTTGAAATAGAATTTTCATGTTTTGGCCACATCTTACCAGACCGAGTGGGGGAAAAAATCCTCCTTTTGAGGTAGGGTAAAAATCTCTCAATGTATTTTTAATTGTCAGTTCAAGATGAGAAAAAAACAAAACAAATGGGGGACCTATAAGGATTTGCAGGGGACATCCAATTCTCCCCTCTATCCACTTCCTTACACTATTTTTTCTTTTCTTTTTTTCTTTTTCGTCTCCGTTTGCAAAATGGCTGTGGGCCATTTGGCTTCCGTTTTTTTCTGCGTTTTTAGACGTTCCCAGTCTTTACCCACTTCCTTCCATCTTTTTAGATGTCACCAGTCTTTACCCACTTCCTTCCCTTCCTTCCATCTTTTGCTTTTTTTCAGTCCCCTATGTTTGACTGGAAGGTTGGCAATATTGTTGTGACTGAGTAGCAACCCCAAAATGGCCTCCAAGCTATCAGAAAGATACTCTCACAAAATCTCAGTAGACATTGATCTCTTAAAGCTACAAGCACTGCTGCTATTATGTTGTAAGTTTTTAACCACCCAATACATTGTTTTCTTTTTTTAATTTCCAATTTTTCTGCAATATTGGGGCTTTCCTCTGGTTTGTAGAACCTCATCCATCACTGGTTCCATTGTATGGATATTCTGATCTACATTCTACCGCCCAGTTCAGAATTAGATAAAACCAATTCCTGCAGGAGCATTGAATCTTGGGATTCTTTTTTTAAAAAACCCTGAAACTGGCCCAAGAAGAAAGGAAAATACTATGAAATGCTATTTATTTTGAACAATTGACTCAAACAACTTTTAGTGACCGGTAATGTCCTGCCTTTTCAATCCTGCACGTAAGATTCAAACTGTCTTGTCTACAACATTTGGAACTGCACACAGCAGTTCCAAATGTGGACAGGGTGTTACTTTTAGGATGAGTTCGCCCATGTTATTTTTTTTAATACAATCCATGCATTCACACTTACACAGTGTGGATCTCTGCTCAATTATAATGCACATAGGCAGGAACTTCATAGTGCTATACCACAGGGTCTGCCCGCCCAGTGGGAGTAATGTTGGAACAATGTTTCTTGAACCGCATCAGCATCCCTTTTAGAGACTTACTGCTTCTCCTTACCAATACTCACTATAACAATTTTCTTGTACACCTCTTTAGGGGCATTCTTTCAGCGCCTATTCTGAAAAAGATATAGAAGCAACTAGTGAATTACCTCCAAAATCCAGACAAGAAGGACGACAACTCCCATAGAGCTCATCATGCTACTGTAGTACTTAAGCAGAGCCTCCCTGCAGCCACGGTTCCACAGGTTGAGCTCTTCTGTTTGATAGTCGTAGCTGTAGTGAGCTGAATTATTAGAGACCTGGTACTGGATGCATGGTCGTGGGGAACTTGGATTGCAGCAGCTGAAGGGGACGCCATCCACCAAGTATCTGCCATCCACGTTGCTTTTAATGCGACTGGAAACAGGCAAAGCATAATGAGTAAAGAAAATTACAAATTCTGTTTATATAGGTGGACTAATTACCACTGGGGGGGAAATGTTAAGTCTCTGCATTGTGTTTCTAAAATATTGAGAATACTATGGAGGTGCTGAATACAGTTGGGGACTTCCAGGTTCAAATGCTGCTTGCCATGAAGCTCGCTAGTCATTCTCCCTCTGCCTAGCCAAACTGTGGTCGTTTACACATGCCCTTAAAGGGATGGCCTACTCACCAAATGCTGGCAGCTTTTTCTTATGAATCCAGATGTCTCTGTTTGCAAAATGGTTGCGGGCTGCTTGGCTTCTGTTTTTTTCAGCGTCTTTTTTGGGAATGCACTTTCCGCAGTCCCAGAAAAGGCACCGAAAAAATGGAAGCCAAACAGCCCACATCCGTTTTGCAAAAGAAGACATTACTGCCAGCATTCCGTTTGTGTGCCTTCCCTTTAAGGGTGTGTGGAAATGGCCTAAAATTTGAAGTGAGTGTAAAATGGAGAACTATGTGTTATGCCTTGAGTTCTTTGGTGGAAAAGTGGGGATTTCTCCCCTAGAATATTATGTACATTAGACCTTCATTACCTACTCAGTTACTCTAGATCATGAATTCATCATATTAATGCAATCTTGGATAACCCGCTTTAGAACAATAGGCCAGGGAAATCCCACTCTCTAAATACCTGAATTATATAGACTGCTAAAAAGGCAGTAATGTGTGGTAGGTGATCTAGTTATGCCACTAGTTATGTATGTAACCCTGTGACCTCTTCTTATCATCCCTTTTAAAAATATATATTTTGTTAATTAAACATTTATATGTTATACTTTCTGGAAGTTCAGGGCAACTTACAAAGTAATTTAGAATATATAATTAAATATTAAAACATAAAAGCAACAAAAATATAACAGCAATACAAATTGTAACTCAAGCCCAGAAACACCTTTTGAAACAAAATTTATTGCAATCTCTTTGAAAACAGATCTCCATTCCTCCTAGTCCAGAGGAGGGGAGCAGCAACTGAAAATCATCATGCCCTTGTGGTAGTATCCAGATCTATAAAGATGACAAAGGCACAAGAAGCAATTTCTAATGTTGGTGTTCCCCAAGCAATTCTGAGACATTGGATTCCACAGTACAGTTGATTGGATCCTATGATCCTGTTCTGCTAATGGCAGTGGTTTCCCCCAGCTCAAGGAGCCTATACCTGACACAAGAGGCTCAAGTCTCTAGCATAATGGGAAGGGCTTTTTGTGCCAGAGAAATTGCTTCTGGTAATAGAATCAATCTGTGAGATCCAATCCAATGCTTTATAAATCTGTTTTATCCATCATATTTTTAACCCTCCCATCTTTCAGGGAGATTAACAAGGGATTTATTATACATTTAATTTTATGTTCAGATAAATATAAAGACTTAAAAAATGACATTTTGAAGACCATCTAGGAAGCTTCATGGCTGAGCAGCCTTTAATTGGAAGTTTCCTCATATTTTTTTCCTTTGATCAGCCTCAGCTACATCCTTTGGATCATGTAAGCAACTAACAGTGCAATCCTAAGCAGAATTACTCCAGTCTAACTCCACTGATTTCAATGGGCTTAGACTGGAGTAACTCCGCTTAGGATGGCACTGTAAAAGGTAGAAAGGACTGCTATTTCAGGGAAGACCATTGTATAAATAATCCCCAAGAGCTATAGCATTTCTTTAAAAACATAACTCGCACAGTTAATGATCAGATTTCTGAACATTTGAGTGATGATTTGTCCATTCTAAACTTTTAAAAAGAATTTTTTATTAAAAAGAAAAAATAAAGAATGACAATAGAAAGTGCATAATAAAGCTTATACAGGCAATAGTTGAAATTAATTTGAGACTTATACTAACTAATTTGTAACTGACACAAGCACTACATTTAAGATTGAGTTAAACTAGTAAAAATATAATAAAAAGAATTTTAATAACAAAACTTAGTTATGTGATACATCTCCTTCACCCTCCTTGGTTACCTGGAGGTTGGCAACCTTAACTCACATGCAGCTGCTGAAAACTCTACATATCCTTAGTTTCATCACTGCTATCGTATCAGGCATTCCCAGATCAATAAGCAGATGTCCTGTCACCAGACATTGTTACAATCATATTTTTAAATACTGCAAAATCTGCACCCCACCCCCCCACCCCAGCTCATGACTTGCTTTTCTGATGTAGATGGATTAAGTTCAAGCTCACAAATCTTCTGATAATGCTGGTAGGGTGAACATCTCATTAGATTTTCTCATGTCGTTATTTATAGCAAAGGGTATTTCTTCAATTTAATCTATGCCCAACTTAAACTTTGCCCAAACAAAGTGGGATTTATTTCTGAGTAATATTTAGCACAGTATTGCAATTTGAAATATAATTTTAGAAAACAGAACTTTTAGTGCGATTTCACTACAACTACCTACCTAAGATTATTTCCAAAACTACCAACAACCAAAAAACAACTTTAACATCTTCCAAACAAAATGTCCAATATCAAGTATATTTATCACTTTATCCTGAATCTAATATATTACATTATGGTATTATTAAGATCTGCAGTTATTTAAACAAAATTGCCCAGACATTTCTTATTTTAAAGTAGGAAAAGTCTTACTTTATTTAAAATATATATAATTGTAATTATTTTAATAAACATACCATACTTATTTACTATTTAGGCCCCAAATCCAAAGAAAGTGGTTGCATTTAAATTTTATTGAAATCTATAGGATTAATTAAATTGAAATTAACTTGTCCCATTGATTTCTGTAGGATGTATGCTGCATGCAGTACTAAACACATTTATCTAAGTTCCGGTGAACAAAGTGGGACTTACTTCTGAGTAGTAATGCAAAGAAAGGCACTTGTTAAGCATATTGACCTTAATTCCTATTTAGACTTATTTACCAATTTTGACCATTCTAAGGATGCGTTCCTTCTGGGAGGTCCACTTGGCTTGTCTTCTCTGTGGCAGTACCTGCTCTGGGGAACAACATTCCAGAGGAAGTTTAAAGAGAATTTTCTCTGGTTATATTGTGCAAATTGTGTAAAACAGTATTATTCCAACAAACCATTCATGTTAAGACCTTTAGGGTTTGTGCTGTGTTCTGAGGCTGGGCTGTTTAGGAGCTGTTGTTTTGCTGTTAAATGCCACTGTTCATCTTCAGTCAATACTGGGAGGGAAGTGAGTTTTGATATTGATATCTAATTATTAAATATAAATTACATCTGAAAAGCAAGTTTTAATGTATACACCCACCCACACACACATGAAAATTATAGCAGCAAAAATAACTCTGGATTTAAATCAATAACATTAGTACAAATTGCCTGCTCATTCAGTACAGTATTAATAAGAACAGCAATCTTCAACTATGTCTTCTTCCCTTCAACTTTGCCATCTCTTGGTGTAATATAATGTAATAGGCTACATTTGTATACTATAGGAAAAAGTCACGAAAGCTGGTTTGATTCTTTAAGAAATTCTCCAGTTTCTACTGATTCATTAATGATCTTTGGACCATTTAAGATGAGGACTGTGTTATTTATTGATTACTGTTTCTGCTAATTTATTGCATTTTATAATAGCTATCTAAAAATGTAGAACAATAGCCCTTGCTAGACCCAAATAGTTCTCCAACATATCTATGCATGAAAATGGGGTGATGAGGAAATGACCTATGTTCTAAATGACCCATGTTCTATTTACCATCATGCTGGTGTTTGAGATTTAGATGTGACCCAGTGTTAACAATCCTAAGCAGCTCTACTCAGAAGTAGGTGCAATTTTATTCAATGGCGTATACTCCCAGGAAAGTAAGATTGCAGCTCTATATGTTGTGACCTTTACCATTAAAGGTCTTTTTTGCTTTGCTCTCATTTGCCAAATTAACCGCATGAAACATCTGCACGTCTCTACATTTACTCATTAGAATGTACTAGATTTGTTATTTTTAAATTAAAAAAGTGATTGTGTCATATTCCCAAGTTTAATCAGCTCAAGCAACTTCATAAGACAAGTCAGGCAACTCTGAATATACAACTGTACAGTAATGAAGTGACATTGCAGGGGTATATGAAAAAATGCTAAAACACTCTCCCTACCTTGAAATTAAGGAGCAGAAGCTGCCTTGCTCTGAGACATAGTAATGGTCCCTGTAATTCCACCTATCCTGCAAACCCTAATAACCACAGAGCGACTTAATAGATGCCATCTCTAGGTCTGCCAAACTCCTATGCTACAATCCAATGGGGAACGTTCCTGCACAAGTCCCAGTGAAATTAATGGGAATCATAAAACACTTGTACATCCATATCATATCCTTCTCTGAAATTTCTCTCACATCTTCTAACTGGAATAAGAAGACTCAGGTCTCCCTTCCTATGCTTATCTAAGGCAGCTTGACTCTTGAAAGCTTGTACCCAGGAAATTCTTTGTCGGTCTTTAAGGTGTTACTGGACTTGAACCTTGCTCGTCCACAGTAGACCAACACAGCTATCCACCTGAAACTATGCAAGACCTTGAGAATTTTCTCCCTCATTATACCCCCCCATTCCTAATCTGAGGGAAAAGCAAGCATCAACAAATGGATTAACCTAAAAATAACATCTGACAATTAAAAGTCAGTGCCTCTAAAATAGTTGTCATTATAGTTATACTGACAGGATATTAAATACTGGAAAAGATTATTAGCCAATGAACTAATTTCCTTGAAAGTTTGCAATGCTGGTCTCCCTGTTTAAAGAAAAGCAACACAATTCTTATTACAAGTTGTTGAATTCTTCAGTTCTGTCTCTAACTTGCTATTAACAATGAACTTATTTTGTTTCCATCTGAATGATCTAAAGTAGGTGAATTAATCAGAAGTTTGGAAAGAGTGCTGCTTATATGGGCTGTATGGAAGTATAATTTGCATTACAGTGATAACGAATTTAGGTCCTGAAAATAAGAGTTCAGAGACAAGAACAGCGCAGTACCAATTACATTCTATTGAACTACTTACTCTTTCACTTCCTTAGAGCTAAAATCCAAGTATCTGTTGCTGATCCATTGAATCTCAAACCAGTCTCTGAAACCATTGTTCCCACAGCATTTGAACTCAATTTGGAGCAGGTCAATAGTTTTCTTCATGAAGCACCTTCCTGGAGTATCTGTATCTCGGTAGTACTTCATGCCATTTTTTAGCCCATTTCCCAGTGTAGTATCCAGAGAACCCCTCATCAGAAAGCAAAAAAGAGCAACTAAAAAAATACAGATGTTAAAAAAGAAACAAACCAACAGATAAAGTTTCAATAGAGGCTTCCACTTTGCAAACTTAGAAGGATCCAGAGAATCATAGCATATCTTGCCCGCAACACCATTGAAGGCGCAAGATAACAGACCCACCAATATCAAGGAGTTGGGCACAAAGTGGCTCTCAGCATTGTCCATCAGTTCACTTCGTTTCCTGAGCTCAACTTTCAAGAATAACCCCATGGCGAAAACGACGATTCCTGCAAAAACTGAAAACCAGTTCATGAGCCACAGTCCTTGTGCTAGTTTTACCCTTTTCTTCTGGTTGAACTTGACTTTCATCACAGCCATACTTGCAATGTTAAATTTACCAAGACGCCACGGAATTAATCCCTTTTCAGAAGGGGACCAACTTTAAGAAGACCCACCACCATTCATGCCTTGAAGATCTCAAATGCTGTAACTCTGTCTGAGTCATTATGGCTTGGCCCTTCCATCTTGCTAAAAGATACTTGGGTAAGTTTTTGGAGATACAAAATTAACAAATCTCACATAAATAAAAAAGATTATTGGCGAATAGCATGTACAAGTATTTCTGGTGGCCCCTTGCACACAAAGGAGAAACAGCCTCTAAGTTTCAGATGATTAAAGCTGGATCTGCAAGACGTCATTCTAATACTAATCGGTGTGATCCAATTTAGAGAAATCTCTGCCAGCAGATGACCAGTGGAAATAATCCCTCATTTTACTAGTTAGGGGATTAATGTTTTCACATGATATAATACAACTGAAAATCAAGGATAAGAAGACCCTATTTCCAAGATTTTTTTTCCTGGCAGCTCTTTGATTAAAAGATTTTCAACTTAGATGTGACTACATATTGACTTGATAAATTACTGTACTGAAACTGCTGAGGCTGTGCTGATTCACATCCTGTCATTCACCTTGTCATATATTTTTAGTGATGGAATTAAGGACACTTTTAAGTGACTTAAAAATTGAAGTTTATGGAAGCCCTAAAAATGGAAACAAAAAAAATGTTATCTCCTAACTTTGACAGGAAGAAAAGTGAACCGAGAAACCAACAATCACGATCCAAAAAATCAGAAATACTGGTGTGACTCTTGAGCTGCTTATAAGCTAATCGTGTGGGCCAATAATGGAGCAAGCCTTGCCAAGGTTACAGGAAAAAAAGCTGACTGTCCAGTAACTTGTAGGTAGCCATGTTGGTCCATAGCACATATATATGTAAAAATATGTATCATGTTATCTAAAAAGAAAAAAAAGTAGGGCAGATGTTTTAATTAGGCAATTAATTTAATATGTGATTATTTTAAAATTGTATCTATTCTTTTCACCAACTTTGAATCCTGATTGTGTCAAGAGAAAAGCAGGTATATAAATGTTCTAAATCAAATAAACATTCCATGAACATTTCTGTCAGTAGCTTGTATTGGCAGTATGACTCCAAGAATGACACTGCTCTCCTGATTAAGGGGATCTTTGCTCCAACATCACAGCTCAAAAAGAGGCTTTCCCAGACTTTTGAGATTTAACAAGATGTTGGATACAGGACCCAGCAAACAGAAAGGCTGTTCAGGAAACATTGGAAAAGTTCATATTTGTGTATAGATATGATTGGGATACATGTACCATGCTGTGACATTTCCTTCTAGTATGCATAAATATTAAGGAAGTGCTTGTTACATATTCAGCGTCCTCAGTGCAATGATCATGTTAGAAAGTTGTGTGTTCCTCCTTCCATTCATTCTAGCAACTGGAAAGAGTTTATTGGCAGCAAGACCTCTCTGAACCACCAATGGTCCCTGCTTCAGCTTCAAAATCTGCACCCAAAGACTCAAAAACTGATTAGGGAAAATGAATAAGCGCTGATCTTTAGGCAATAAACTGTCAGAAGAATGATCCTCCTACATGACCTGAAATCCAAACATAGGTGGAGGGGGGGGGGGACACAATGCTGTGGAGAGGATCTCCATGCACCATCTAGTGACTGTCTATAAGAGGACAAGAAATGCAGATCCAGTCAAATATTAACTTCTACTTAGACTAACTTAATTGTGAGACAGAGGCTTGTAAATTACAAAACCTAGACATTCAAGCCAAAAATTGCTTCTGACAATTTATATTTCCTTAGCTTTTGTCACATCTGCAGACTTTCAAGCCCAGAATACAGGAAGCCAGTTTGGGAAGACACTTTTATTAGGCTACAAAACAGGTCCACTGTTATGTTTTTAGCTACTTGTATTTTAAACACTATTGACTTCCTTATGCTAGCAAATAAGATACCGGAAAGCTCAGAACTGCCCTGCCAAAATCATCCAGCAGAAACTGCATAATGGTACACTCATCACAGAGGTTACATTGTTCATACAGTCCCTTTTCATATGTACAACTACAGGTAGTATTTTGTAGGAGCTGTGACTGGGATTTCTGATATTTAAAAAAAGGAGAGGTTGAGGTAGACACAGAACCCAATATGGCAGGAATTGCAAGCAGAGTCTCTGAGGAATAATCTTCCCTCTCTGATCAGGAAGCAGTCATTATGCTTGAGCTTGGGGGTTACAACGGTCCTCTCAAACAGGAAGGGGCAGGAGCTGCCAGATTTCCTCATGGGTCAACAGCACTTTATCAACATCAGGAGTTAGCAAATTTAACCCTATATACATAAGACAGGAGATACCTAACATGCTTATTTATAAAACATTAAAGGTTCTTAGCAAGGCGGGTATGTCTTTAATACACAGTAGCAAATCCTTCTCAGCCAGTTCTACATCACAAATGGACAGCTCCTCATTAGCTATTCAGAGTGGTTTGGGGACCAGCTATATATTTTCATCATACAACCCAATCTTTCTTACCATGAATAAAATCTCTCAGTATACATCAGCAGGGGCATTTCATCTACACCCTCAAAAAGATACAGCGATTAAGAGCCAAATCTCCACACAATTCTTGAGAACAGAAATTATTTTTTTACTACTTTAATAGTAGGAGATAACAATGCTTGTCTCATTCAGAAGCTGGCCATCCTTATTTTGTACTTAGCCCCACAAACCACTAGAAATAATTTGTATGTAACTGTAACCAGGGTAAAGCACCTTTTATGGTTAATGATTCTGTAAGTCAGCTGTTGACAACTGCTCTGAAGCAGGGAGAGGACTAGGCTACTCTTTACTTTGACTAGTACCTGTGCTACTCCAATTACTGTGCTTTCTAGAAACTAGATTCTTTCTATGGCAAAGCTGTCATCATTCTAAAAATGAACGCTGCTGTTATTGTCTACTGTTACAAGCTTCAGTGCTGTCTACAAGAGGTCTGCTGAGAGCAATCACAAAGATTTGGGAAGGATAGGACAACAGTTAGCTTAAATAAACTTGGGAAATTGAACTCTGCCTTCTTTTGGGGATTACTACCTCATTACATTTTCTGGCTTCATACCTCTTAAGCTTGCATAAAGGTGTGGTTTTCCTGGTTTCAGTTACCATACTGGAAAACACAAGGTACTACAATGGATCCAATCAGCTATCCTACTCTTTTCCCCTAGAAATATGGCTTAGAAGCACACTCTTAACATATTGCTTTTTGCCTTGGAAGTGGCTTGCAAACTTAATTAGGAAACACAATTGGCCAATGCAGATTAATTGTTGGGAGGAACCTCACCAACGTGCCAGCTGCAGGAATGAGATCTTTCCCTTTTAGCCTAGCTGTAGCGCCGGCAGAGCTATGCGGGAGCAGTGCCAGTTTCCCCACACGCATTGCTTAAAGAACTGCCTGGCCCAAAGGCAAGCACATAAGAAATTGCTTTTCACTGTGGGAGGATATATACTATCAGAAGCAGCATACATAAAACATGAAACACTTCCACCCTGTCCACAGGCAGAGCTAGAAACAAGCAAATCTCTCTCTCTTAGTCTGCTACATGAAAAGGAAGAAGCATACCGCGACTGACACACACCAAAAAGAAAATTCACAAGAAAACCTTGTTTTAATCCAAGACACCATAAGACGTATGTACTTAAGAGTAAAAGCAACAACAGTAACAGAATAATGCAGTAACAGGTTTCTTCAGTATTGCTTTGTAAAGTTAGTATATTAATATAAAATCTAGAGAGACTAGCATTGACAACATTGATTTTGCTTAATGGTATAAGGTACAGATTTGGTAGCCCGGTCAACTCTTGTTAACAAAACACAAAATAAATAGTACATTGAAATGTGAAACAACCATACTGCAAAACATACAAGTATTGCTTTAAATAGCACACTAAATGGGAAAGTAATTTGCCAGCTATAAAACCCATTATGAATACAACCTGGTTTATTAAATAGTTCTACATACTGTTTTCAGACATATAAACATGCCCTTAACTTTCTTACAGTGATTTTTGTTTAACTACTTTGAATTAAGGGCATTTAAAGTAGAAGTTGAAGCCCCTATGAAGTTTGTGCCAGGAAGCAAAGCATACTTTGGACTACTTTAAAGATTAAGCAACCAGCAAAAGGCACACAGCAACGTTTCTGCCATTCCCTGTAGTATTTCCAAGCCATTACCCATTCTACATTAATGCTATCCACATAGTACAATAGAAGTATCACTTCATAGAGTATAGATGACAGTTACCTCTAGCAATTAGCAGATAAAAATCAACACCAATCACCAACAATACTTCTCAGTAATACTTTGCATTAGGATGCATCTAGAGAAATTGTGTGAGCCAAAAGCAATATAAAGGAGCCTTTTACCTTGCTTGCTCAATCATGAAACAGAGATGAAGCATATTATTTTTAAAATGTGTGCTACAGTCATACAGCCATTAAATATCTCACTCTGTTCAAAAAGGGCAAAACACAGCAGCCCCTCTCATCTAAAACAAAGACAACACAGAAAAAGTGAGCTCCAGGAGTCATCATTGGCTGGCAAAGTAAAAGAGCTTCCAAGGTCAAGTGTTCGAGCACTTTCATTACAACACCCAGCTTAAATGATAAACACAAATAAACGGCATCATTCCCCAGCAACACAGCTAGCTCCAGACCTTCTGCAAATTGCAAAAACAGTAGCAGATAATGAGTTTCCTATTCAGTTCCAGCTGAAGATTCTCTCCTCCTCCGGGATCACACTCCAGTTCGGAGAGGGCTCATCCCGGGCCAGCCAGTTGAAATCATCCACCTGGCTCCAGTTGTCCCTGCTTCTATCGAGTCCGGAAGTCTCGAAGTCGGCCTCAATGCCAGCATAGTTCCACGTGTACGGTGCGAAGCGGACGCCGCTGCAGTCCTCCAGTATGGCTCGGCTCGTCACCTGCACGTAGAAGCTACTCTGGGTGGTGTGGTGCGTGCGGAGCTGCTGGCAGGCGAGGGCCACAAGGCAGCCGCTGCAGTCTTCCATTAACACAGAGGTGGACACGGGCCCGCAGAGCAGCGTGCAGTCCCGGCAGCAGCGCACCACCAGCGTGTTGGGGTTGCCCCGCAGCCGCACCCGGCAACGGCTCAGCTGAGACAACGCCACGTTCCGCTGCAGCAGCTCGGCCGGGCCCAGCTCCAGATCTTTCCCCTCGGCCTGGCTGAAGCCACACTCGGGATCCGCCGAGGGCTCAGAAGAGCAGGGAAGGGCCGCCCCACTCGACGCTTGCGGCCGCGCGGAAGTCTTCGGAGGCTCCCGAGCTGCCGCGGCCTCCTTCTTGAGGGCCCGGAAAGCGAAGCGTTTCTTGGGCTGCACCTGCAGGCGCCGTTCGGACAGGGCGCCCTGTAGCCTGGCCACAGTCGCTTGCGCCTGCCGCACCTCGTAGGGGGCCAAGAAGCGCACCGAGTCCGTCAGAAGTCGCTGCAGGCTCTGCAGTCGCCCGGCCGCTTCCTCCAGCCGCCCGGCAGCAGCAGCCTCGTCCGACGCCGGCTCCAACAGCGCCTCGACGGCTTCCCGCTCTTGGGCAAAGGCGGTCGTGAAGAAGTCGCTCTGCTCTTCTTGCACGGCTTGCGCGCTGCGCTCCCGCCGCCTCCGCTCCGCATCCTCCCGCCGCTCGGCCTGTCGCTGCTGGAGCCGCTCCGGAACCAACGGGGGGATGGTGGTCGCGGCAAGCGAGAACCGCTCAGCTTCCGCCTCAGAAACTGCCTCCATCTTCGCCTCGCTCTGCGCTTTCATGCGGCCTCAACCACCTCGCACTAAGGAGAGTGCCCATTGGCTCCCCGGAGCCGTTCCGGTCCCGTGATTAGCGGGGAGCGCTTACAGCGTGGTGGGCGGGGCCTTCCCCTTTCTTAAAGAGGCCACTGGCTGTTGGAGGAAAGCCTTCGGGTGGGTTGCTATAGGGAAGGGCAGAGGGGATTGGGCGGGTTCGCGCTTGAAGGAAGTGGTGCGCGCCTTACATGGGAAAGGGCGTGGCGAAGAAGGTTGCGATCCTGTGCGCGTTTCCTGGGAGTAAACCTATTGCATACGATGGGTTTTACTTCTGAGTAAGCATACATAAGGATTCGCTATCGGATTCTTCAAAGATGCTGCTTGTGCTAGTCGTTAAACTCGAGTTTGGTTCCAGCTGTACCAAGCGGTGTATATTTGTTTGGGGTGGGGGCTCTGGAAGAGTAGCTTGCATTACTGCATTTAAGCCTAAACAACTTAGTGAACTGTGGCACCTCGAGATTAATACGCTCGTTGTGGGATGTTCTTCGGAAAGAAGCTTCGTTTACAGTACATTCCTACAGTTACACCCTTCTCAATCCAGTCAGCGTGCTTCGAAGGGTGTAACTCTGCTTGGGATTGCACTGGCAAATCTGCATCATAGCCACATTTATTTGGAAGTAAATTCAGTTGAATTACTAGGGTCTCCCTTTCAAGTAGACACGCAAAAACATAGAGGGATGCAGTAATTAAATGGAGTACGGTGAATATATTTAAGCGCATAAGTGGTTTGGGGGGAAAGAAAACGATTGCCAATCCTATATAATGTAAAAGCCTGCTATGATTAGTGGAGTAAGTTTAAAACAACGGTTTTAAAAATTACTTTTAGAATGCATTATAATAAGTTATGGCCAATAGAACACACATTATTGGGTAAGATGGGTTCCTAAAACACAGTTACTGGGTAGTACAACAATCTGTTTTTAACCCCCGGGCCTCCCCACTTGCAGTTCGTATGGTGGGATATGAAAGCAAATGTTAGGCTTTTATACTGAACTCTCACTTTAAAATAACAGTTCTGATTTGGAGAAAGAAATCCAACATAAATATATTCCATACGCTTTACCCATCTACCACAAAAAAGGTGAATGCAGCAGGGTCCCTACATGCAGATATGTATATGTGCATGCAATTCATGTGAAAACTACAGTGTGGTCCATAGTCATGTAAATCAGCACCAGAAAACACGGGTTGAAACTATGGATGTACTAAATAAGATGTTAGTTCTTCCAAGTTGCCACATATCTGGGGTTGGTTGTGCTTTTCGGAGCCTGCGAAAGCAGGGAGGGCGGAATATAAACACAATAAATTAAATTAAATTATAGAGGAACTGGCCAACCTCTGAAAATTTTTCAGATATTAAGATTTTTATTTCTTTTTAGTTGAAACCAGACTATGGAACTAGCCAAAAGAGATCAAAATCCATTTTTTAAAAAAAAAAATTTAAAATTTGTGGTTGTTGAAGTAACAGTTCAATGTTTTATGGAACTAAATGCTCTGATGTTTTCAATACAACTTAAAAATCTTACATGCGGTCTACTAATCTCAAGGGAAAAGTGGTGAGCTTGATTTCTTTTGGAAGAAAAACTGTTTTTCTTCTTCTGGGCTCTAATGGATTGACAACATGTTTAGAAATGCAGGTTATTCTTATAGTCACAGTGAGGAGTGAGTGTCTGAATTTGAACTCTTGCAAGCTGTAATTTTCTATCTTTAGAGAGTCTCTGTTTGGTTTTTATGTCAGGTGTAAAATTACAGTATTAGACATTAGGGAGTTTTTCAGCCCTACATGTAGTAATACAAACCTTTAGAAATCCTAAGAGGAAAGGTCGTTAAGGAGGGGAAAATAGCAAGGAAAAATGCCTTATGTCTTGATGGCTTGCTTTGAAGTGTTCCTTCAAAGCTTAACTGTTGTGCATTCTGGATGTGGAGGAGTTATTGGTTAGTCACTGCTATGAATGTTAAGCTGTAAAAAAATGGATGATGTCAAGTAAGTACATTCTCCTTTCAGGAGGTGTGAAATCATCACAGATATAAAAATAAGGGCACAATAACTTAAAAGATTAAATTTCCTTCTTGTAATTGATTTCCAGCATATGAGAATAGCCTCTTTTTAGATGGGATATAGAAGGGCAATATAGTGTTTAGCACATTACAGCTCTTAGCCAACTTAGTGCTCCAAGTTAATGGGTTCATATTCAAAGGAGGGTTTGCAACCTACTGCTTCAGAGCAAAATCTGGCTCAGTACTGAACCAAATTGGGCTCTTTAGAAAAGAGAATTAAATCTTTAGTTATGGTATATTGAAGAGGTAGGTAAGATGCTAGAATAGCCAGTGTGTTAAGGGAATAGCAGGAAAGATTTTTATGGGATTAAAGGGCTTCTTAGGCTGTACAGAAAGGGAAATAATAGAAGTGAACAGATACCACTCTTACACAGATTTATGCCAGTGCACTAAAACAATCGCACAGGTTGCTCCTGTGTATATTTATTTTATTTTGCACAATTTATAACCTATTTTTCTGCCCTTATAAGAGCCACCAAGGCAGCTAACAAATTAAAACATACATAATAAAATAATATCTTAAATATCATTAAAACCAACAAAGATCATTAAAACAATTAAAACCAGAGCTAAAACACATACAGAAACATAAAAACAATCAAAACATTGAGTAGGAAGAAGGGATCACCTGAGGGAATGCCAAACAAAACCCTGTCCTGAGTTGCCACTTAACCTAATCTCAGAAGGTGGGGGATACCTAACACACATTCTTGTAAGATGACTACAGTTGGTTAGGTAAATTCAGAAGGAAGTGCTGATATCTTCGTCCCAAACCTTATAGAAAGGTCAACACCAACAGCACCTAGAAATGTGCCCGTAACACACCCTACCGATCTTCCCTTCTATTCTCAGGCTACTCAGGGCTCTGAGCTCTTCCACATTGATGTGCTGGTTGCTCAACACTCTCCTGGATGCCCTCTTCTGGATGGTAACTATCACCCAATCCCTCAAATTCTATCCAGTTTTCACCACTGCTTTCTAGTTAGCTCTGAGTGTGTGTTGTGTAGTATAGGCCTCCTTTTTTATTGAAACATCTGCCTCTTCATTGAAAGAGTTCTCTAGCAGGGACAATCCTCATATACATAGGTGGAGATAATGATAACATTAAAATTTGATTTATATACCGCCCTTCAGGACAACTTAATGCCCACTCAGAGTGGTTTACAAAGTATGTTGTTGTTATCCCCACAACAAAACACCCTGTGAGGTGGGTGGGGCTGAGAGAGCTCCGAGAAGCTGTGACACACCCAAGGTCACCCAGCTGACTTCAAGTGGAGGAATGGGGAATCAAACCCAGTTTTCCAGATTAGAGTCCTGCACTCTTAACCACTACACAAAACTGGCTCTCTCTAAGCTCCAACCCACAAGGAGACTTCCTCATTGGGTAACACCCCCAGACTATAGACCTGTTTGTTCAAGGTGAGTGCAACCCCATCCAGAATGGGTGACAACTTAAATCCCAGGTCAGACCTTTCACTCACCAGTAGCACTTCTGTCTTGTCAGCTTTAAGTTTCAGTTTATTAGTTCACATCCACTTGAGAACTACCTCCAGGCACTGGTTCAGGGTTTCTAAAAGTTCCCTGGGATCAGCCAGAAGTGTAAGATAGAGCTGAGTGTCATATGCATGTTGGTGACAACCCAGCCCAAATCTCCAGATACTACTTTTTGTGACACAGTGTGTGCCATTTCTTAGAATCATAGAATCATAGGATTGGAAGGGTCCTCCAGGGTCATCTAGTCCAACCCCCTGCACAATGCAAGAAATTCACAACTACCTTCCCCCGACACCCCCAGTGACTCCTGGGCTTCATGCCCAGAAGATGTTAAACACTGTCAGGATCCGTAGCTGAACTGACCTGGGGAAAATTGCTACCTGACCCCAAGGTGTTAATTGGCATTACTCTGGACATGAAAGAAGGGACCATGAAACTAAGCACTGATATAACCCTTCGTGCCCTCCCTCTCATGATCTGCCTAGGCTTACCGAATCAGCATTGCTGTCTTGAAAAAGGACAACCAGTGTTTGGATTGTAGGAACTTTATGGATTATTAATCGTGTCAGTGATCAGTAATATTAAGTTGTATATTTCAGTTATGCAAATGGACTGTTTTATGCAAGCTACTTGTTGATCTCTTGCTATGAATGTTGACATAGTTTCTGTAATAATGAAAGGTTGCTAATTCCTGTTTCAAAAACATGTAAAGATTATTATCAGTAGTATTTCTTATACCTTGGAACCATGCTAAAGCATGAAAGAAACCTAGAGATTTTATTTTTGAGTCTTTAATAATTGTGTCACTATGTGACAAAAACATACATAAGCTCAAATGACACATTAGAAAATGTATATACATACTGGGAGAAAATTCTGATGTTTTAACTGTAGTGGTATGGTAGTGGATAAGAATGTACCATATTATAGTATAAGCCTCATTATTGTAGCTATTAAATACAAGCATATGTTCCTTTGATCAAGAAAAATTGCTGAGATACTGAAATGGTATTTTATTTATTTTATCTATTTTATTTTATGTATTAAATTTATAGTCTGCTGTCCCTGCAAGCAGGCTCAAAGTGGATCACATCAGTTTAAAAGACATCAAATAAAACAGATAAAACCGGCAGCATAAAAAACAGATACAATTTACAGATTCACCCTTAGCAGTGCACATTGCACGGTCCCATATACATTCTGGGTCCGCAAGGGCCATTGACAATCATCAGATGAAACAACAACAACCAGAGAGGGGACATGCCCCCACCCCAGTAGGAGGCCAGGTTGGAGGCCTGCTTGCCTCAACCACCAAAGGCCTGACGGAACATCTCTATCTTGCAGGCCTGGCGGAATGATAATTACGGAGAGTTCCACCAGGCTGGGACCAGGCCTGGAAAGGCCCGGGCCCTGGTCGAGGCAAGACAGACCTCCTTGGGGGCCAGGGATCACCAGTAGATGTTTGTTTGCTGAATGGAGCAGCCTCCGGGGGATATAGAGTGAGAGACGGTCACATAGGTATGCTGGTCCCAGTCCACTAAGGGCTTTAAAGGTCAAAACCAAAACCTTGAATCTGATCTGGAATTCCACTGGGAGCCAGTGCAGCTAGTGCAGGACAGGTGTCACATGTGACTGGAACAGAGTCCCGGTCAAAAGACATGCCGCTGCATTCTGGACCAGCTGTAACTTCTGGAGCAGGCCCAAGGGCAGACCAGCATAGAGCGAGTAATAGTATTTCGACAGTAATAGTATTTCAACATGCCTCCCACCAAAGCTTGATCTTTCTTTTTTTTTGCAGTAGTTTGATACTTGACGTATACTTACAGCAAGGGCCTCTTTACATATGTATCACACAGGCATACTTGACGGGTAGTCAGGAGTGGATGACTTGATTGCAGAGCTGGGTTTGCTCCTGTCCTGATAATGTGTGAAAAGAGCCTTTTAAGAATGAACCTGATCCCTTATCTTTTGGACTGTTACAGTGTATGTATGCCCTACGAGGCATACAAAGGAGGGGAGATGTTGCCAATAAGCCTTCACTTTGGTTTATCTTTCTTGTGTCATCTTGAGGCTCATACATGTTGGTATAAGCAATTTCTATTGTACAAAAGAAGAGAAGAATATCCTGCAGGGGGCAGCAGGGGGCAGCAAGGGCTAGTTTGATAGGAAAGTAAGTTCAGATTGTGAAGTCAAGTATTTTTGATAGGTGCTTTTCTTCATCTACAGATTGCTACTCTCAGGACAATATCCTGCTTCTTCTCAGAACTGTCTAGAACTCTCAGCTAGCAAAGTGACTATGCCTCTATGTCTGTCAAGGATGTTAGTTTCTGAATAAAGCATTTCTTTACTCTTGAATCAGTTCACATGGTAATTGCTGCGTAATCACTTTGCCAACAATACCAGCTTCTCTTCTTCCTGTCTTTCTATGGGCCATGATAGGAGAGCCAACAGAGTGACTAGTGACCCTGCCTAAGGAAACTTGCTGTTTGAGAGAGAACCCCCCCAACCCCATGGCTTGAATCCTACCTACAATTTCTGCAGGTGCAAATGGGGAGCATTTTTTGTCTATTCTCCCCTACCACAGGAGATATGACTCCCCTTCATTACTGGGGGATCCCCTTTCCCCCATTAGAAGCATTCAGGAGGGGTGTCTTGGGCTGCTGCAGTGGAGATGGGCAAAAAGTACCCCTCTCATGCCTGTGGATGTTCTAGGATGGATCCAAGCCCCTGACACTAGTAGTATAGAAGACTAGTTCCCATGTGATTTTTCAGCATTCAGGTATGTGTAGAGGCAACCAAACAATAGGGAAATCTTGGTGCTCTTACTTTGCCCTCTTCAGCTCCATGACTTTACAGAACATTGTCTTATCAACATGGATACAACAAAATACAGAGTAACAGATCTCTGTTTCAGGGCCACTGATTTGAGTATGAGCTTGGAAATGCAATTGGTAAATGTCACCTCACAGTTAACTCTACTATATGTGTTATTGAAGGACACCCAACCTGTTTTTAATTATCAAATCACTTTGTGTTTGATGAGGCATGTCGTTACCTAGCTATGTACTTATCTGTAAATGAAATAAAAGATTGTGACTTCCATCTATAATTGAAGTAGGTAAGAGCTCTTCCATAACACTTGCAACCTCTAACATTGTCCTCGTTGAAGGTTTGCAGTTCTTTAACTCAATTACTTCTAGACCTCTTGGTCAACTTAGCTGGGGTGGCAGGGGAACTGTTTTTGCCATCTAACCTAATGTTGTTGTCAGTATTGTCATATGCAAAGCAGACACATCTACTATAAGCAAATTTTGATGACATTTCAGTTCCTGTTGCAGGAGTCATTGATTGAACAGGAGTCTCAGTCCAAATATGCACTGACATGTTCTAGGGCTTTCCTAGCAGACGATGAAAGTCAGTGCACTTCTGCTATAATCCATTAATAATGGTTTCCCCTCCATCTCTGCATTCCCACTGGTGCTTCACTAACACTATGAAATTGAAAGACGATAACCCTGGACCCATTAGCACTCACAGATCTACTTCTAGGCTGTGTGATTTCTTCAGTCTCAGCTTGCTTTCATACCTTCCTCTAGCCACTCTCCAGCTTTTCCCTCCATCTCTCCCAAAAGGAAGTACTCTTCTTGTTACCACTTAGAAGTAAGGAAGTGGAATGTTTGGAAATGTGGTCCCTACATTCAGTAGTTTAGTTATAAATAAGGTAATGTGGTAATACTTAAAATCAATTTTTGGTAGTTTAAAGTTAACTATTTTAGATCTAGATTGTCAAACATCATAAATGGATCCAGCATTCCCAAAGTATTTAGAAACCACTGTCTGAATAGTTTGCTATACAGAAGTCATATAAAATGGGGCTTCTCTTGTTTTTCTTGCCACCACTAAGTTTTTAACACTTTATCGACCGGTATTTGAAAGCTCATGTATTGTACAGCTTTATTTGGAATACTATGTGCCGCCCATAACACAAACTGCTTTCTATACATGGGTACACCCTTTCTTTAGAATATATAAAGAAAAAGGGCAATTAGACCATGTATTATCTCAAGCTTCTAAGGATATGTCAAGCTTCCAAGGATATGTCATTTTCCAGTGGACCTTCTATAATACAGTTATGACTATGGTTGGTAACAGGAGCTATATTTTCAGCTGAGCAAAGAATTATCAAGCTGTTTCTCTTCACCTGGATTTATAAAAATTGCACCAGTCAACATTGGTTTTGTGATCAGTTAAATGTTGATTTTTTTTTTTACTCAAGTAGTAGTACTGTTCAAAAGCCAAGTATTTTTGGGGAAATGATAGTAAGTTTGTTGTCTGCTGCATTTGCAACTAGACTATAAGTTTCAATTGAACTTATTTTTACTTAAATAATTCCAGTACAAAGACAATATCTGGAAGTCTAAATTGCAACCTCAGAAACAGAATTGATTAAGTAGATCAAAGGAGATCTATGTGTTGCTGAAGCTAGGCAAAAAGCTCAGGATACAGAAGAAATAGGAAGTAGGGTCTGGTATTTAATAGATTGGAATGCCTTGATAAGTGAGTCAGACCTTTAGTTATGTATAATGTTATACTGTGAATACTTTGGATGAATTTTTCCTCTTCATTTTTAGGAAGGCAAAATTTGGTTTATGTTCTTTGGCTGAAAGAATTATCTCTTTTTAATGTTGTTAATATTGCTGTATTTTTGTGTTCTAGGTTGTTGTAACACCCTAGTTTAGGTTGAATGATAGCATATTTGTAGGTTTGGTTCCTTTATATATGGGCTGCTTACTTTGATTCTTTAAGAAAGCTTCTGCAATATAGTTATATGGAATTTTATTTATATTCTTTACTCACTGTATATGTAAATCTTTTAAATAGAAAAAGAAGGTAGTCTTTACCTAGCAACTCATTCCCTCATGAACTGAGATATAAATAAAGGACTTTAAATTCCCTTTCCTGCAAAGTGAACTGCAGTAGCTTTGGTAAATCACTTTCTTAAATTTAACTCCTCACTGCCTTGCATAGGGTTGTCAATTCTAGGTTGGGAAATTCCTGCAGATTTTGAGGGTGGAGCCTGGAGAAAGTAGGGTTTGGGGAGGAGAGAGACTCAGCGTAACATCATACAATCCAGTCTTAAGCAGCTGTTTTCTCCAGGAGAACTGATCTCTGTAATGTAGAGATGAATTGCAATTCTGGGAAATCTTCAGGCCCTGGAGGCTGGCATGGCTCTTTACCAACCCCCCCCCCCCCCTCAACAACTTATTCCATTGTGTAACAAATCATTTGGAGAAAGAAGCTAGTTGTTCCAGAAGTGGACACAAAGTGTTTTGGTTGTCAGATCCCCTTCCTATTGGAAAATGTATTTTATCCAAAGGTTCTTTGTGGTAACACAGAAGAACCTGGCAGGCCACTTCTCAATAGGCCAGCAAAAACCCTCCATTGGTAAATATTTGATTATACACACAGGCCTCAGCTGTGATCCTCCATTTCTCTATGAGAGGACTGTCTGCTGGCCATGTGACAAGGAATGAAACAGATGCCTTCAAGTCAGTCTTCCTGATGGGAGGTGAGTAGGATGGCTAGATGCGAACTGTTCTGTCATGTTCTGGACTCTCCTGTGAGAGAAGAAAATGGCATCATGGCCATGGGCTCTGGACAGTCTTTTCCAGTTGAAGTGTTGAGGAAAATTACCCCGTTGGTCCTCTGCTGACCATGCATCTTTCAAAGACATGGAAGACCTGTATAGATAAAAAGTTGGCAAGTTCAATTCTTCTATGTAGCAAGAATTCACTCTACAATTGCTACTGTTTCATAAAAGCTATGACTGTTTCAGTTGTTTCCTGTTCTCATGATGGGAACCAGATGTCGAAGTCTTATAGGCCACTTTCTGAAAGGGTCTGCTGAGTTGTCTACAACTTCTGGGTTGAGGGCCTGAATTTTGTCCATGGCACTGTCACTGAAGCATTCACAATGGTGAGGGGAAAGTCCCAACAGCTCACTGTCTTTATTACTTCTCCTGCTGGTACAATTAACCAGATATTGATATAGTCAGGGCTTTTTTTCAGCTGGAACGTGGTGGAACAGAGTTCCGGAACCTCTTGAAAATGGTCACATGGCTGGTGGCCCCGCCCCCTGATCTCCAGACAGGGGAGTTTAGATTGCCCTCCGCGCCGCCAAGAGGTGCGGAGGACAATCTAAACTCCCCTCTGTCTGGAGATCAGGGGGCGGGGCCACCAGCCATGTGACTATTTTCTCCTAGGACAACCCACTGAGTTCCACCACCTCTTTTTCCAGAAAAAAGCCCTGGATATAGTTATGTATGTGTTTGAGAAAGGGACAACAAGGTCTAGTAGAAGAAAAACCAGCCAACAATGGCAAGCATTCTAATGAACGTTGTATGTATGTGGCTGTGTGGAATGAAGGGATCAGACAAAAAGTAAGGTATTTTGCGGCATGAGCACTGTCACCTGAGTGAGGCTGTGATCCACATTCCTGTTACTGATTAGTTATAGTACTATCAGAACATCTTTAAGTCAATCCTAAGTCAATAAGGGTGTTACCCTATTGCATTGTACATTATTTGAGGAGTGTGTGTGTGTGTGTTTGAGAATGCCCTTTGTCAAGAGTGGCCACAACCAGTGTAATGTAGTGGTTAAAGCGTTGGACTAGGATCTGGCAGACCCTGGTTCAAATCCCCACTCTTCCATGGAAGATCTCTGGGTAACCTTCTCAACCTCAGAAGCCCTGGGTGGAAGACCTTTCCTTGCCTACAGACAGCCCCCCAACCTTAAACGACTTCTCACTCACAACCATGAATCGGCCAGCAGAGTCACCAGCACAGGTACCAGGCCCTGCAACAGACCCAGATGCCAGCTCTGCCCCTATATCTACCCAGGGAATACAATTACAGGACCCAATGGCATCAACTACACTGTCTCTGGCTCTTACAGCTGCTCATCCTCCAATCTGATATATGCCCTCATGTGCCAACAATGTCCTTCTGCTCTGTACATTGGACAAACCAGCCAACCTCTATGCAAAAGAATAAATGGACACAAATCTGACATTAGAAATGGAAACGTCCAGAAACCAGTGGGAGAACACTTCAATCTACCAGGACATTCCATCAAAGACTTAAAGGTCGCTGTAGTTCAACAGAAACCTTTCAAAAACAAAATCCAACGGGAGGCTGCTGAACTGGAATTCATATGCAATTTTGACTCTGTCAAGCTGGGACTGAATAGGGACTATGAATGGTTATCACATTACCACAGGTAAGAGATTTCCTTTACAGAGGTGGGGTCTGGGGGAGCTCAGTGGCACCTGGCGTGGGCTTTCGGGGACCACAGATCTCTTTGTCAGATGCATCTGGCAGGGAGAGCTGTGGTTATCGAAGGCTCATAGTGCATTGGATGGTCTAGCTGTTTGGTTGCTACAAACTAACAGGGCAAACTCCTTTGAAGCCAACTGATACACACACTAAAAGGAGATGTTTACATATACTAGCAAAGGAATGTTTTGATTGCACCCTCCCCCTTCCTCCCCCTAATTGCCTCTTCTCTCTCCTCCTCCTCTGTATTTGACCAGTCTCTGTATCAGGCATCTGACGAAGAGAACTTGATTCTCGAAAGCTTATGCTACAATAAAATTGGTTAGTCTTAAAGGTGCTACTGGACTCTTTTTGATTTTGCTTCTCAACCTAATTCACCTCACAGGGTGATTGTGAGGATAAAATGGAGAACAGGAGGATAATGTAAGCTGCTTTGGGTTCCCATTCTGCAGAAAGGCAGCATATAAATGAAGTAAAGAAATAAAATATATAAACCAAGGATTTAATATGGAGACCACTTTATCCTGAACCTATGCAATTCCAGCAAGCTATGGCACCATGCCAGATAAGGACTCTTTTTGGTCTGGTATCTATAGCTGAAAGCCCTAAGTTCCATGCACAGGGCTGGAAGATGGATAAAGGTATGTGATATTTGGTAGGTCCCTAAGAGTCTAAAAGCTCCCTCGCCCCATTCTGTGAGGACGAGTGACGGATTTGAACCCAGTTGTCCCAGCTCTTAGTCTGATGCTATAACAACTAAACTACACCAGTCCACCAGGAGAAACAGACTTGGCTTGAAAGGAGGCACACTGCTTTCAAGGAAAGGACGAGTGTTCTCTTTGTTTTCTTCTGATCGCATACTTAGGCTCTCAAGTGGAGCAATGTGAGCACAATTGCTAGTTGTCAGTAGAAGGACAGGATGAGGGAAAATATCACCCTAATGAATCTTCTCTTATTTTCTCTGTCTCTTTCTCCTGCAAACGGACCTGAGCAGCACAAGCATGAGCCATGCCAGAAGACTGAGCCAAGGAAGGGCTGGTTGGAGAAAGGGAAACCACTGCCTTAACCATCTGCTCCTTTTCAAAGCTATTCCCAGATTTTGAACATTCAGAAGTCACTCTGGATACCAAATATATTCATCTCCTATATCGTCTGGCTAAACAATGGACAGGCAACAACTCCTAATTAGTAGGAACTATAATCCATTTCTCTAATAGGATGTTACATCACTGTATTAACATGATCCTTAAGGCAAGTCTGGTTGTGGAGGTGTATCTCTCCAGGTGCTTTGGGAAATCAGACCTAGAGCACATTATTCTGTACTTCCTTACTAAAATTGTATGTATTAAGTGGGTCAGCTTTGTAATTTTTTCCTAACCATTCTACTCATCCAACGGGTGTTAAAAGCTCAGGCTGAAACACACAGAAGAATTTTAAAGTATTCTAATACTCATTTGAGTATCACGCTCTGTTTCAGTTAATGCACATTAGTATGGTTCACAAGTTACTGTATGCTTTTCTTGCTTTAATTATCATCTTCAGTTAGTTCAGCTAGTCCCAGAGAAAATATTCTCCCAACAGACTTCATCAAGTGCTGGCCCATACATTCCTACCACTAGCTTTGGATGCAGTCTCACAGGTATCCTGTGGACCCACCTAACTGCTTTCCATCACTATTCTCCTCTCTGGCCTCCAGTGAAATGGACAAGAAGTAATTTTACTGATGCCATGTCACTTTCTTTTTTGTTAAATGAAAGTATTGGACACACCATCAGGACTAACGAAAATCAAAACCCCAAATGCTTCTTTCCCTCCTCAAAACAGTAACCGGCAGCAGAAAAGGGAAAGGAAGATAAATTTTTCCTAACATCAATCACAAGGCTTTCTTCAGTCTTGCCAAGTGATGTGATAGTGGAGAAGGTGATGGTAGCCATCCGATCTTTCCATTGCTGGTGAATCTGATAAGGTTTCCCCCCATGCTTCCATACTGGAACGCAAGGTAAATGGGGGGAATTCCCAAACATGCATATGTACAAATGTATAAAGGTGTATGGAGAACTAAAACAGAATGCTGAAGTTCATCAAATGATGAACTTCAAAAGAGCCAGTTTGGTGTAGTGGTTAAGAGCGCGGGACTCTAAAATGGAGAACTAGGTTTGATTCCCCACTCCTCCACTTGAAGCCAGCTGGGTGACCTTGGGTCAGTCACAGCTTCTCGGAGCTCTCTCAGCCCCACCCACCTCACAGGGTGTTTGTTGTGAGGATAATAATGACATGCATTGTAGACCGCTCTGAGTGGGCATTAAGTTGTCCTGAAGGGTGGTATATAAATAAACTATGATTATTAAAAATCTAGTAGTGCATTTAAAAGTGCACTTCTTCCTTTTATACGTGTGTAAGGAGCTGCTTACACACAGCTTACTTGAGGCAACTCCATAGGGTTTTCAAGGCAAAATACAAACTGCGGTGGATTGCCATAGCCTGCCTCTGTGCTTGGACTTCCTTGGTTGTCTCCCATACAATTACTAACCAATATCTACCTTGCTTAGCAACAGATCTGACACAGTCAGAATGACCACCCAAGTCCTACCTTTTGTACTTGATATCAACAGTGGGAAAGAGTCTCAAAAAACATTTTAAGTGGCATGGCATGGGAAAAATCTGTCTCACTCTTTTTGGCTCTATTTGCTTCAGTAAATTGCTCCAATAAAAATATTATTTCACTATATTGTATATTGTCTCCTAAAATTTTGAAACATGCATGAAGTGCATATGGTACAAATTGGCTTAATTTAAAAAATGCCCAATGAAAAAAAATCTTAAGTTGTTTTCAGAAAAGCTAATAGAAATCTAAAGAAGAAAAACAATTATTGTCAAATGTGGGAAAATACTTTTGAAATGTTAAAATGATGGAAAGCCAAACATTTCAATAAGTAGAATATTTTAATTCATTTGCAAAAGCAACCCAGGCATCTTTTTGAAGAAGAAGGAAATGCTTTGATGAATTGTGATAATTTTTTTGCAAAAAAAGACTTAGTAGGTAGATAGTATTACTGTACAATGATAATGGCAGTAATAACAGCGGCCATAATAATCAGGCCAGGACCCGAGATAGTTAATGGAGTTGTACGTGGACAGGTTTTAATAAAAAGTTTACTTTTAATATTTTTATATGCCTAATTTCCCCAACTTTATACGGGTGTGAGTGAGCAAAGAGAAAGAAAAAAGTTGAAAAACCGGTACTTCACTCATTCTTTAAAAACTGCAAGTTTAGGGAAAAAACCACTTTGTTGGCTAATTAGAACATTGTTAGGAAGAAGCCAACTGGTTATTTGAAGACTGTCAAGGAAGAGTTGAAGAAACTGGCTGGGGGCTGGGGGGAGGCAAACTGTCACTCGCTTATAAACCTGAAGTACACAACTCAGCCACAACGATTGTATTGTATTTATAAACGGACTTGCATTAGAAAGTGCAGACACAGGCAAGCGAAGTTCGGCAGTTGTATTCATAATAATGTATGTGAATGCGGTAGCTGTTTCATTTCTCCTCGCAGTCTGCGCCTATTTTCTCTCCTTGTGGCTGGGTACTCCGGCACTGTGTGCTGGTTGTACTCGCTCTCTCTTCCTTTCTCTCTCTCCCTCTCTCTTCCCCCTCCCTTTCTCGCTCTCTCGCTCTCTCCCTTACACTGCCAGCCCCTGATGTGATGGCGAAGAAACCCCGTTGACAAGGCACTGCTTTTTCATGACGGTGAGTTTCCCTTTGAGTGTATTATAATTTTGTGATAAAAATTTCAAGGAAAAAAAAACACACAACCTCCTTCCTCCCTTCCTTCGGGGAGGGAAAAGAGAGGGGGGAAATCTATCTCCAGACAGACAGAAAAGAAAGAGGAGCAAATTAACAACCAGGAGTTGCCAAAACCAGGATATTAGGTTTCAGCCCAGAGAGCTATTGGCTCTGGGGCTATGTATATAAATATATATCTAGAGAGGGGGGGGAGGGAGAGGGAGGAAGACGATGAAGAAGAGGGCGATTTTGCGCGGGTGGTGCTTGGTGGGCAGATGTTAATTCACATGGAAATGAAATATTTATTTCTTTTGCTGCGAGAGGTTGTGGTGGCGGCGGCTACTGAGGGCACTTCCAAAAATGTGTTTCTTAAAGGGGGAGAGACAGACAAGGAGGGAGCGAGGGAGAGAGAGAGAGAGAGAGAGAGGACAGATAAGGTTTCAGGTCTAGGCTGATAGCTGCAAGAGAGGGGGAGAGGATTGGGGTGGTTTTTTTCCCTCTCGTGCTGATGCCATGCAAATTCAGGAGAGGAGGGAAAAAAAATCTCTTTTAATGACTCATTGATTGAGCCGGTTTAAAATTAGTTGTTGTGTTTGGGGTTTTTTTTTTGGCCGCCCCCTTGGTGGCCATCAAGAGAGGGAGAGAAAGAGGAGTGTGTCTGTGTGAGTGTGGTGTGTGTGACTGAGTGTGGTGTGTATGTATGTGTGTGAGGAAGAGGGGGATCGAGAGTGTGTGAGGGAGAAAGAAAAATAATCTTTTCAAATCTCCTCCCTCTTTTTTCCCCCCCTCGTTTCTTTGCTTTTCTCTAAAGCTCTCTGGTCTGTGAAGCACTTTTTCTTCCTCCTCAGGAAAATGGAGACGCTTGGTCTTCTCTCTCCTGGGCGTGAGGCTGCCAAGGATTTTTCTTTTCTTTTGCATTCCTGGTTGGATTTGCCTTCGTCTACCACCTCTATCGTCTTGTAATAATTTTCACTGTATTTCTAGCATGGGCTGTACCTTTTGTCGTGGATTTCCCCCCATTAATTTTATTTGTATGGGCTTTTTCTGCGCTGTTTATTCGGGTTTTTTTGTTCGCAGTTTCTTCCGATTTCTTGTCTATGCGTCATTGTTAACAAGGAATGGAAATGGTGATTGTTTCGGTTTATGTAATTCTAGGTAGGATTTAAGGTGATCAAAAAACCGCTTTCGAAGAAACTGTTCTGCTGTAATTATATTTTAAAACTGCAAGAATAATAAATATTTTTTACATCTATGATCACTGTTTCGTTTTTGCCTTTTGATCAGTGACTCTGTACGTACAATCGGATTAGTCTTTCAATCCAAGCATTTTTTGCTAATTGATTTTCACTTATGGTTACACTTAATTTAGTGGGGATGGGGAGAAAAATAAAGAACGCTTTCAAAATCTACAGGAGGTTGGATCATTTGAGGTGGGTTGTTGAATGTTTTTTTTAAAAAAATGTTCTTTAAATCGAGCAGGAGATTTGTTGAGGCAAGTAAACTGGTAACATCTGCTGTTTTATTAAACAGTCGGACACGAAACATTTTTGAAATATAAATCACCTGAGCAAAAAAAAAGCAAATGGAAGATGAGGCCTTTTCCCCCTGTGATTGTTCCTCCCGCCCCTTTAATTCTAAATTGCATGGTTTTAAATAACTCCAGGATGCCTATTATTTCGAGGACTAGTCGAAAAGGCTGATTCCCCCCTCCCTCGTTTGGGTCCGCGTTTACATTGTGAGGGCTTGTTCTGATGCGTGTTTGTATTGAAGGGACACGGACAGCAGGAGAGAAGAAGATGGCGCTGTCTGGCTGCCTGCCAGGAATTGTTGCGCAGTTTCTCTGATCGCTCTCCTCCCCGACAGGCGCCATTTTGAGACTCTTGTCATTTTCGCGTTCGCTGGGGCGTCGCCCTTTTTGCTTCTTGGAGCCTATTTTGTTACCTCAAAACAGCCTAACAAGCCCTTTAAAAATCTTTTCCCGAACATACAAAATTTGAATGCTTTCATAACTCCTCCCTGGTCAGAATCTATACTTTGGAGGACGAATTTACTGCATATAGAAATGTCGTTTATTTTAATAGCTAGTGGCTTGTCGAATTATTTGTTTATAAATCAAGTATCTTATTAAATATAATGGGTGGACTTTGCTGTTTAAACAAAAATAATTTAGTCGTTGTTACTTTGTGCAATCTCCTATGGTTGCTGCAGGGATAAATGAAGGCTCTTGGCATCTCAGTTTCCCAGTTGCGTTGGTTTCACATCTTTCGGGGGGGGGGGGCGGTACGTGGAGTTGCAATTTATAAACCACACATAGTGAAATAAGACCATATTATATCTGGAAAATCTTAAGGCTGAGATGTGTGAGGTGCAGATTTTTTAAAAAATGGAGGTCTAGGTCTCTGGTTTTGATGGCCTTTCAGATGTTTCTGTAGTTGGACATTTTAATCTTCTTGAACCACTGAGGTCCTAATGCTGAAACTCTTATAAGGATACAACATTATATTGGTTAAAAAGCTGTGATCATAATAGGCACTTTTGAATTCTAACATCTTCAACTTCTTCCAAAGTTTAGTAATGGTGGTAATTGAGTTAAAGCTTGGGTTTTGAGAAAACAACCCAAAGTAGCTTTAAAACTTACTGACAGGTATGCTTTCCTATAAAAACACTTTGAGTGTTTAAATATTACAGTGGGTGTTTAAACATTACTTTGGTGCAGTAAAATTTTCAAAGGAAAAGTTAGTTTGGCAAACATGGCTGTTACATGACAAAATATGATATTCTCTAGTCTTTTCTTGTCAAAACTTAGACCTTCCTCCTGTCTTCTGATGTCTTAAAATTAACTAAAAATCGATTCATCTAGAAAAAAATGGAGTTGTACTTTGATGACATAATATTTTTTTTATTAGTTACCTAACTCCTGAATAAAAAATTGGCCCTTCGTTAAGATGTCGTGGACATTGTTTGCTTTCTTTACAAATGAGAAGTAACAAAATAAGGGTAATTTATGGCAGTATGTTGCAGTTCTTTAAGCCAGTGTTCACACATCTATGGACTTTCGGAGATTAGATTGAGCACCCACCATTAACCTAGTACATCACAGTAGTTTTCGTAATATTCCTGTTGAAAAATATTAGTATTTTAGTTTCTACAAACTAAGATGGATGTTGACTTTAGAACAGTTTCTGACAAAGAATGCTATAATTTATTTAATAGTATCAGCTTTCCTTCACAGGGTAACATTAAGCTAAACTAAATGTAAAACAGTTAGTACACAGTGTGGTGAATTAAATAAAATTATTTAGTGGAATGAATGGGAAAGTAGATGAAAATGTACTGGGAAGTGATTTGAATACAAGACAGCATTTAAACTGGTAATGTGAGAAGTCAAAATAGCATTCTCTTTATGGAGGACATTTCTGAAACTGAAGTATTTTAGTGAATAAATTCTATTTTGTAACTTTAGTTTTACACAGCATCTATAGTTTTAAACAAAATTGTGTGCCTTTGAATTAGTATTCATGAGTCATATAGGCTTTAACATATAAATTCAGGGATATATCTGCACTACATGCTGCTCATAGTATTCAAGTGTTGGAAGTGCAATTTCCAAGAATGACACAAAGGTGGTAAAGGGGCCTTTGGCATAAGAGTTGCAAATTAATTGTTGGGGAAAGGGACTAAAGGTGACTTAGCAAAAACATAATAGCAAATATTTTGTAAATTTTAAAATATAAGAAGAGGTTGCTTTTATACTTCTTTCTCATGTCTACTGCAGAGTAAGCACAAAAAACCATGGTGTTGCAAGCCTTGTGGTGCTATATTCTGCCATATTCAAATAGAATATTGTTTGCACACTCAGCCATTTAAGCATGCTGTGTAAATAAAATACCTATGTGGCTAATTCCATATTTTCATTTTGTTATTGCAGTCTACTATTTGTTTTACTACAGTTAAAATAACTATTCAGAGGAAGTAGAAAAGAGATTTTGAAGTGAGGATTTACAATTGTTTAAAGAAATATGCATAATAGAAAAATCATATTAAAGAATTCCATGTAAATTAAAAATACTGTTTTGGATCAAACTAGCTTTTCCATTGGTAAAAAGGGAGGAGGGGTTCCTTTAACTACCAAAAAGGCTGTACTGGAGATCATGGGACTGGAATGGACAAAAGCTACGTGGGATGGGGGGCTACAGTAAGAATTAAGTGAGATTAAGTGAAAAAGCTGGCTGGATCCAAATCACATGTCCAGACTGACATTCTCATTTCAGATTTATTCAATTCTCAGCCTCTGTGTTTTGGCTTTTCAAAAGGTTTACAGTGGATCTTGTTCCACTATACTATCTCCTTTCTAGTAAGTTCAAAAAGTAGATAATGGTTTAAAACAACAGATTATTATGGAGCAGTTTAATTTCAGAAATCATGGCAATTACATGTGTTATGCTGGCATATCTGTTCAGTGTATGAGTCAGTGGCCGTTTAAATTAATACAATCTCATAGTGAAGTAAGTAGGACTGAAGTGATCAGGTATTTACCTCTTTCACAGTAAAGTCTGGCAGTGAATCCTAAGCAAAGTTACACCTTTTGCTTAGGATTGCTCTGTGAAACTTTCACCTGTGTACAGGCTTATGGACAGCACTGACAGAACATCATGACGTGACATTCTAGTGTTGTTCTTGGTACATGGCATTCTTATGGGCAAGAGCAGGCTATAAACATACTTCCTTGGATGTTCTGCTGGTTATAGTTTATTTTTAAATTACTGAGTTTAAACTTGCAACTTTCAAGATGAAATGATGCAAAATCATTTAGAACCTGCCATAAAAACAAAATCTTCAGTGGTCAAAACATTTTTATTTTAGTAAACAGTGTAATTATTAACGTAAAAATCTCCAGCTAGGATCAGGGTTTTTTTTTTTTGGTGACTTCTGGAAATCATATCAATTGGCTTATAACAGTAGTCTAAAATATCTTTCAGGCTCTGGGATTTGAAGTAAGTGAAAATATAGAAGTGTGTCTGTGCTGCTGTCATGACATGATCTACTGTATTTCTATTTCAAATAATGAAGCACAAACACTAAAAATGATGTTTGGTGTGGACAGTGTGATACGGGACAGGCTTTTATCTTTTCTGCTATGACCTGTCACATGTAATTTCTTATGCTGATACCATAATTATACTTGAATGCTTGCAGAACACTGCAGATCATATGGACAGCATGCATATCCAATAAGGATTAAAAATGGCAGTTAGTAGTACCCAGTCCCTCCACAGTTAACGTGTGTGAACTGTTAAGAGTAGCAACGGCTCTCAGACTCACCTGGGGGACTGGATTGCGGGCGTTGTGGGGGAGGCGAGTGGGGAGAGGGCATGGTGGCCGCCATGTTGTGGAGGGGCGGGGAAAGACCAGGGGCCAGGGGTCATGCCCAGGTTCATCCGGTGCAGCCCCAGGCCTGGGAAGCTGGCCCCTGCCCTTCAGCACTTGGCCCATGGCGGCATCCCGCCCAACCCTCCCTTTCGTCACAACTTTGAAGTGAGTAGGCTGCGTATTGGGCATTGGGCACCGATCCGTTTGGGGGGAAACAGGGCCCTCAGGCTCAGTTTCCCTATTATGGGGATCCCCATAAGGGGTCTGGGGAGTGAGGAATGGCCGGTGCATGCCCAGTCGGGGGCTGTCAGTCCACCTCACTCCCAGGTGGCAGGGGATGGTTCACAGAGGGGTGTACACCCACGTGGCATCCCACTGACTGTCATCCCATGGTTCCCCCCCTCAGTACGGGTCTGAGGGGGCGTGTGGGTCATCGGCTTGGCAGACGGGTCAGCCGATGCTCGGATCTGTGCCCTATGCGCGCCTTTGCTCCCTGAGCTGTAATCTCAATAAAGTTGTGGCCTCTTTACCTCCAGCACTGTGTCTGTGTGTTTTGTCGCCGTGCCTCCTCTCCACTCTCCTCCCCCACTCAGCACTCGCCTGCAATACTATTACCATGTGTTCAGCTATCCTGTGATTTGAAGACTGTTGTATATACTGTAAAATTATTTTCTAAAAGTTTATCTTAACGTTCTTGAAAATAATTGCTGAAGAAACACTTGCTTCTACTCTGTTCTTACCTGCCTTCTCATTCTCATATATGGATTGGGCAGTTGCTTTAGTAATGTGCCAGGGAAACTGTAGCACTAATGTGGCTGCTTTTACTGTTAATTTGGCAATAAGCCAAAGTGGTCTGAGAGGGATATGGGAGAAGAAGCAGACTTTGTTTATTGCTGTTTCTGGAATACCTGGGAGGCCAAAGACAGAGCTGTATTGATTTAGTGTGCTCTGACTTCTTGCTCATAGGACTAGGAGCTTTTCAGTGGTAGAGAAAATGAGTGCTATGGAATTGACTATTCAGGTGATTGCCTGTAGGGAGTTATTAATCCTGTTACATAGGTGTGGCAAACAATAATGATTTAAACTGAACTTTTAGTAGAGAAAGCCCCTGATACTTCCCCACATGGATGTGCTGGTGGATCCCTTAGGGCGTAACAGAGTGATGCCTCCCCCCTCTGTCTGGTTTACATGCGTGGCAATTTCATAAAAAGGTATGTGTTGAGAGCACTCTGCATAACTCACATATCTTCATCTGTCTGGCCTCCTCTACCAATTTATGGAATGCAATCCGAGAGTTTGCATTCCTGGGCTGAACAGAGAGGTGTGGCGCATGTACATATGTCTTCTAAGGTCCTAGTGAACTCACTCTTTGTGAGCCCATGTGCATGTACTAAGAGGAGGGAGAAGGAATAATAGGACTTTTGTGTGTCCTGTGGGGTAGTCTTGTGTTTACATTGGGAGAGGGGAGACTCGAAAATATTTTTTTACAATCTATTCATCTTCACAACACTGAGATAAGTAGGTGGTAACTTGCCCAACAACACCAAGTCTAACACTTTATTCATTAGCTTTTAATATAATCTTACCAGTGGAATATAAATGGTAGTAGTACTACTTTTAGAGTAAAAGGCAACCTCTTTTTTTGAAATGTATGTAAAAACTGCTGTAATGGCTGTAGCATCAAAAAGAACTTTGTTAAATGGTATCTACATAGCATTTACCATACATACATAAATGTATGGTATGTTACATAGCACCATGGCCTAAGGAAAAGAAAGTAAGAGAAGACAAAAGTTGATCAAATGAGTCTAACAAGGGATGTGTGTAGAAAAACTTCATAGAATTTGAAGACAGCAGAAACTATATTGGTGGGGTGGGGTGGGATGGAGGGACAGACAAGTACTAGCAGAAAACCTTAAGCTGCAGAAGTTGGTTGAAGTGGGTTTGATTAGGATAAACATGAAGTACACTAGGAGAAGAGTTGCCAACAGGCCTGAAGAAAAATGGCCTGTCCCATTAATGCATGCTTAATGTGTGAAAATGGGCAGCTGAAGCTTTTCGTGGCATGGAGCTAAAGAACATCACTGGGTAAATACCATTCCATTAATCCTCTGTTAAAGTGATGGGACACTTTTTCTCTAGGCAGTTAACAATCTGAACTTGGAGACAATGACACATGGACACGGAGTTCAAAAGGGCCGAAGAACAAACTTCCTGTGACAGACTTCTCACAGGATTGAGTTTGCTACTATTTTTTCTAGCAAGGTTTCGTAGTCTTTAAATGTTGTATGACTGTCAAGAACACCTAAGTAGATTAAGTGTAATGGGAAATGTTTTTCCTGCTTATTTTCTTTATATCAGGCTACTGTTAAGGAAATGCAAAGACAGAAAATAAGATAGTAACTCTACTTTGTGAGCTGCTGGGTTGAACCAGAGCGCCAAGGAAGTATAAGGTTGCTATGTTCAAACCTATGAGGGCTTCTGTAGTTCTGAGATTTGTTGAAGGGAAAATTCTGCTAGATGCTATGTCTCCCGTTACTGCAACTCTACGGCTAGAAAAGCCGCATCTGGTAAAATTATCAATCCTGTGCAATTTTTCAAATAGAGAGTCTACCTAAATATAGTAAAGAGTCCAGTAGCACTTTTAAGACTAACCAATTTTATTGTAGCTTAAACTTTCAAGAATGTTTTCTTCATCAGATGCATGGAAAGTATTAAGAAACTGTCCAGAGATATATAGGTAGTGAGGGGAGGGGGGAGTAGAGGCAAATCAGTTGCATCCCATGCATCTGAAGAAGAGAGCTGTGATTCTCAAAAGCTTATGCTACAATAAAGTTGGTTAGTCTTAAAGGTGCTTCTAGACAGCATGAGGAGGGTCTCTGACACAGGTCAATCAGGTCTTTTCCTTCCCTCCATGAAGGGATGCTGTAACTTATGTTTTGAACTAATGGTAATTCAAATAGCTATTTGTAGAGTGTCCTTGTTCAAGTGCTCTTTATTTATATATACCAACCAAACTGCCATTTGACCAGATCAAAGAGATGTTCTGTCTTAACAGTTACCATCTCTGGTTAGTCCGGAGCTGTGTCATGGGTGATCTAGAGCTGGGAGTCTCCAAAAGGTAACTTGTTGAATGCTACAGAGTAGCTTGTGTATCCCCTAGAACAGTGATCTCCAACATTGCATCCATGGATACCATGGTGCCCATCACTATTTCCTTTTTTAATTTTTTAAATTTACATTTTATATAGAATGACAAACATGGTATTCATTTCAGATACAAAAAAGCACAAAGGACAACAGAGATCTACACATCACAGAAAGTGCCTTCATTTATCTCTCACCTGGTTACCTGTTCAGGACTTCAGTTACGATGCTTTATATTCTGTGAAATGTCTGACTTGACATTAATTACTCCAATATGTTTCTGTCTGCACTGTACACCAACAAGCACCCATCACTGTTTCCTGATGCCTATTTCCATCTGGCCCAAACATCTCTTCCCTAAAACAAAGAGCTGGTCCTAGTCCTCTGCTTTATTGGAGCAGGACTTTCTTTAGAAGAGACCAGCAGGCTTTACCTTTGAGTGTGTATGGAACACTCATTCAGAAACAACTTCCTTTGCCATAGGAGGATGCTTGGCTGGGAATCTCCTAACATTTTGTCATTGTCCCCTGCCCCTATGGCAGTGTTTTTGTGGTGGCACTCATTAACTGTTCTCTGAATTCCTATAGTACCCAGAGGATTAGCAAGGTTGGGAACACTTGCCTTAGAAGACCTGGGGGAATATCTGCTCTAGACCTCTTTTTTAAAAAAGCTTTTATTTAATAGGATTTTCCTGTGTGTTACTTAGCTGATTCCTCTATTTCTGATATTCTTTCTAGCCCGTATATGGATTCTAGGTCAGAAGAAAACTTGGTAACATACTGGAATGGGAGGAAGCAGTTCAGGATATTTTTTATTATCTAGAAGTAACTCTTATTATTGAAAAGGTTGGCTACCCTGATCTAAAGCTATTATGGAATGCTTGTGTGAAAATCAGATACCATTAAATAGTATAAAAGTTGCCCCCCTTCAGTCTTCTGTTTGATGAAGATGCCTTCCATTGGAGAAATGATCCCTTCCACCAATGGGAGGAGTTGCCTTTTCAGTTGTAGACAGACTCACTCTTCCAGTGGAAGATTGCTCAGCAGAAGGGAAACATGGGATTCAGTCCAGTGTATATAATTTGAAAATTAACTATTGGTGGATATTTTGTTAATTCTTCATCTTCTAATTTTGGTTCATATATTTGACCTTTAGAGTTGCCAAAAAATGGAAGTTGCAGATAACTACTCTTGGGTTCAGTTCAGACATAATGGAGGAAACTGGTTTATTCTTTCTGTGGTTAGGTTATAAAACTAGGATTCAGCTCATAGATAATGGCTCAGTTCAGATACAACACAAAAACATTTTATCTGGTTAGTTCATGAAACCAGAATTTGACTTGTAGCTAAAAATTTAAATCCTGGTTTGTCCTGGCAGAATCTGGTTTCATCACCCTTGCGCTTTCCCCCAAAGATACCCTGTTGGAAACCTGCTCTGTACTGCAGTGAGGGTGGCACTGAGGAACAAGCTGGGATTAAGCCAGGATATCCATGTTCTTACATCATGCAAAACCATAGTTAAGACTATCTCTAGTTAATAAATCAGCTTCAAATAATGTGTTCAGATTCTAGTTTTACAGAGTAACCATTTTTAGTATTTGTACCAACCACTGTTAGTACCATGTACTATATTTGGACTATCTGTAGTTAAATTAAACCACAGTTTTATGTGGTGTCTGAACTGATTTGATCAGTCAAATCTTTGTCTCAAATGCTGCTGACATCCCTTTTGTTCTGGCCAGGAGTTTCTGTGATGGAGGAGTGTGCAAGGGCAGCACCAGAGATCCAAGTGGCTGTATTTGTATATTTGTATATCTCACAAAACCATAGACTAACTGAAGTTAAAAATCAACTTAAATTCATGGCTTTAGATTGTGGTTTTATGGAACCCTGCTAACCATAGCTAGCAGAGCTGTCTGCATAGTTTTGTTTTACATTAGATAAGAGCCTTGATTTGGTGACTTACAATGATATCTTCAAGAATAGCAGTTGTTTAAAGCATTGGAATAACAAAGCTAGTACAACATGGTTGTTAAAAGCATGAGTTATGAAAAGGTATGAACTATTAAAATTTCACTTTGCCTTAGACAAATCACTTGTCTCTTAGTCTCCGCTATCTCTAATATGTGGAAAACCATACTGGCCTATTTTATAGGTGTAAATATATTTTATATATAGGTGTAAATATATTTTATAGGTGTATATATGTAAATTTTTATGACACACAAGACTTAACAGTGCAGTCCTAAAACCACTTTCCTGAGAGTAATCAGCATTGAACAGACCTGAGTAGGATTCTAACCTGTTTAGGATTGCTCTCTAATACAGTTTAAATACAAAATATTTATGATTAGCTATAATATAGTTTGATTCAAGTTGCATGATTGTTTGGAAGTAAGTTTCAGTGGACTGAAATGTATTTAAAATTACAGTTTTCAGTATGAAGTTGGTATAAAGCACCTATGGTATATAATAGGTTGGATCTACTCAGTTTTTTCACTCAGTCCTGCTTGATTCCCCTCCCTGTTACAGCCTCAGTCCCACATGGCTTTTGTATGTGCAGGTCCAGACTCTTTCCTTTTCACCAGCCAAAAGCTGATTGGATCCAACCAAATAGCACAATCCATAAAATTATTTATTATGAAAAAAACAGTCTCCTTTGAATCATGTTGTTCTGGAAAATTTTTTGAAATCAATTAGTGTTACAATATGAGCGCTTTGCTTTTTCCTTAGTTGTCATGGATGATGATGACGACGAATCCTGTCTTTTCGATCTTATTGGGTAAGTGTTTTTAGAGATTCTTGTGGAAGAATAATGTAAAAGTGTCTTTGCAGAAATGTTTGTCAGATAGTCAACTTGTTAAAAAAAACTATAGCTGAACACATTTGAAAACTTTCTTTGGTACAAGTCTTAAGTTCAAAGGGACTTATTTTGAGTAAACATGCTTAAGATTGCATTGCACTGTTTTTTATTATATGTTATATGTTGCGTTGCAGCTCTGCTGTAAATGAAATTACTTTTTAAATTATTTGTGGATTTATGAATACTTATAAGTTTCCTTTTCACCTTAGCACCTAAAATATTAAAATCATAGTAAAAATAATAAATATTGTCTAGAAAGAAAATACAACAGTAGCAAGTAAAAATTGATCATATCCTCTGATGAATAAGGAAGTTTTCACTTGAGAAAGGAAGGCAGTCACTGTGGTGGTTGGCAGGTTTCCTGGGGAGCCATTTCATAAAATAGGTCTAACTATTGAAATGGTGCCTCTCCACAACGTAGTACAGTTCTGTTTTGTTTTCTAGAAACCTTGTTGTCCACTGATACACTTTACATTAACAAAGCAAGACTGTGCACTCAGGATCTCCTAAAAAGATGCAGTTAACAATGCAGTCCTATACAGTTACTGCAGTCTAAGACCGTTGGTTTCAATGAGTTTATAGTGGCCCAGCTTTGCATGGGATGACTTATAGTGGCCCAAGTTTGCATAGTAAATTATATTGAGTAATCCTGAGTATGCACTTTCTTAAAAATAAAAGAAGTGACTTATAATGAACTGAACTACTCCTACACAATATTGTTGTGCTACATAGTATTGTTTTGCAAAAATCTCAGCAACTAGCTAACCAGAACAGTAGACATGTTTGCTTACTGTGACTGGAGAGGGTATTAATATTTATTTATTTATTTCATTTATACCATGCTTTTCTCTCCAAGGGGAACCAAAGCAGCTTACACTGTTCTCAGGGACTTGCAGGGGCACCATTGATGTGATGGTGTTACATCATTTACAGAAAAGCCTGGAATTGATGTTATGCCTCTCTAGGAATAGCTAGAGACACTATGGTAAAATAATTTCTAGAGTGGGATGACTTCACTTCTGGATTTTCCCCAGAAGTGATTTAATGCTATTATGCTGCTGGTGATTTTTTTTCTTCATTTTTCTTCTGCCAGCTATCAAAGTGGCAGCAGGCAGTGGAGGTGGTTGGCTGGCAGCTTTAATCTGCTCTCCATTTTATCTTTACAATAACCCTGTGAGGTAGGTTAAGCTGAGATTGTATGACTGGCCCAAGATCAGCAAGTTTCTGTGGCTGAGTAGGGATTTGAAACTAGGTCTCCCAGTTCCTAGTCCAACATTCTAACCCAGTATACTGCATTGGCTTACTTTGTGGAGATTTCCTTGTCGAAGCTCACTTCCATGGTAGCGGTCGAGTAGGAGGCAGTGGTCTAACAGAGGGTCCACAGATAAGGATAGCATCTGTAGGCATAACCATTGCCTACAGATGCGAGGTATAACCATTGCCTGCAATGTTGGCAGCTACAGCCAGATAAAGCCTGCTGTATTCTGAGCTGGGAAGTGCTTGCCAAGACAGTGGAATCAGAGTAGGTGCTTCCCTGAGACAAAAATGTCTCATGGGAAGAGTTTGGGAGAGTTCTTCATGCCCACCAGAAGATAAGAACTTGCTGAGGGCGAGGAAATAGGGAGACACAGTGAAATGACTTTCTTCCTTTTCTGGGGCACAAGTAAGAATGGGTAGAGAAAGGGTGTAGTGAACTCACACTGGCTTGAAGAGGAACATGCACAGTTATACAGATTTGTAGTAGACAGAGCAAGATACAATGAACCAAATCATTATCACTTCTAATATGAAATGTACTAGATGATATATAAAAATAAAAGCAGATACCTGAAGAAGTGAGCTGTGACTCACGAAAGCTCATACCTCCCACAAATCTTTTTAGTCTTACAGGTGCTACTGGACTCTTGCACTTTTCTATTGCTGCAGACAAACATGGCTACCCATCTTGACATAAAAATAAGGCTTGAGATAATAGTGGCGATTGGTGTAATGTCTGCTGGTGTCTATTAGGGAGGCGATGATGGCTCCATAGATTAGGAAAACAGTGATATTGAATAATCAGTGTAGTGTAATGATTAGCATGTTGAATTAGCACCAGGATGACCCAGGTTCAGTTCCCTATTCAGACAGAAAGCTTACCGGGTCAGTTACCATCTATCAGCCTAACCTTCATTACAGGCTTATTATGAAGATGCAGGGGTGGGGTGAGGGCAGTACACTCCTTGTAGAAACGGTAGGATAAAAATGAGTGAATGAATCGATCACTATAACTGTATGCAGCAGTTCCTAGGGAAAGGGGCATTTGGTGGACTTTTTCTCCTTATGAAATATTGGTGGATTTCCCAAACTATGCGCAGCTATAAGATACACATGTGATTTGTAAATGATTGTACTACAAGCCTGTTGATTGGAATGTTTATTGATACATTTAGATATACCGTTTCACTGCATATATATTTATATACATTGTAGTTAGTTTTTCATGGTGCTTGTGCTTTTTTCTGCTGGTGTTGTATGTCCAGACATTAGCTAGGAATGGGAGGCATATGTGGGCTAATAAAACAATTATTCAGCTATCTCATTCCTTATGTACAGTCTATGTATGCGGGCAGGCCTATTGAAGCCATGCTTGATTGGCTTTTGCCTTTTAGCCCCTTGTGGTCACACTAGTCAATAATTTACTTGCCTTTTAGCCCCTTTTGGTCACACTGGTCAATAATTGTCTCCAGCAGAGAAAATCCCACCGCTGACAGCACTGTGACCCCCTTTCATACCTCCACCCACCATAAACCTCCCTTCACAGGTTTGGGACTTCAGAGGCCCGTTCCCTGTATTTACTTCCCCTTACCCAGTTACTGCTCAGGGTTATTGGGGAAAGGGAACTCAGAAGGTGATTGAGCGGGCGGCAGAGAAGCAACTGCAGAATTTTCTGAAGGAAACCTCAGCCCTAGATCCCTTCCAGTCTGGTTTCTGCCCAGGACATGGGGTCGAGACATTGCTGGTCGCCCTCACAGACGATCTTCGCAGACATCTGGATCAGGGCGGATCAGCAGTGCTGATTTTATTGGATCTATCAGCAGCATTTGATACGGTAGATAATGAGCTTTTGACCCACAGCCTTGCCGATGTGGGGATTCAGGGGACAGCACTGCAGTGGCTGGTCTCCTTTCTCCATGATTGGGGACAGAGGGTGGCGCTAGGAGAGAGAATGTCATCTCGCAGGTCACTGGTATGTGGTGTGCCGCAGGGAGCGATACTCTCCCCATTATTATTTAATGTTTATATGCGCCCCCTTGCCCGGCTGGTGCGGAATTTCGGGCTGGGCTGTCACCAATATGCGGATGACACCCAGCTTTATCTGTTGTTGGATGGACGGCCTGGATCGTCCCCTGATGTCCTGGAGCGTGTTTTTGAGGCGGTGGCTGGTTGGTTGAGACAAAGTTGGCTGAAATTGAATCCCACGAAGATGGAGATCCTGTACTTGAGCCGTGGGGAGATGGCTTCAGGACCCCGGCTTCCTACACTTGATGGGGCAGTACTTACACAGGCCCCGAGAGTTAGGAGCCGGGGAGTGATTCTGGATTCCTCCTTGAAGATGGAGGACCAGATCGCTGCAGTTGCCAGGTCTTCCTTTTATTATCTTTGGCAGAGCAGGCAGCTTGCCCCTATTTGTTCCCCCGCAACCTGACTACAGTGGTCCAAGCAATGGTCACCTCTAGGCTGGACTACTGTGACGCGCTCTACACTGGGCTTCCCATGGGCCTGATCCGGCGGTGACAGCTGGTACAGAATGCAGCGGCGCGGGTTATTACTGGAGCACCGGTGTGGGAGCATATTACGCCGGTGTTACACCAGCTGCATTGGTTACCAGTGGAGTACCGAATCAGGTTCAAGGTTTGGGTGTTAACCTATAAAGCCCTACGTGGACTGGGACCGATGTATCTGCGGGACCGTCTCTCACCGTATGAGCCCCGGAGGACTCTTCGATCAGGTGGAAAACATCTTTTAAGGGTCCCTGGCCCTAGGGAGGCCCGCCTGGCGTCGACCAGGGCCTTTTCGGTCCTGGCCACAGCCTGGTGGAATGCTCTACCTTACGAGATTAGGGCCCAGCAAGATTTGCTTGCATTTCGCCGGGCCTGTAAGACGGAGCTATTCTGCCAGGTATATGGCTGCTGGGCGGTGCATCCCCCCATCCCCGTGGAGGGGGGGTTAATCCGTTGCCCCTATGCGAATTCAGATGCTTTTGCCCACACCTACTCCGCACTACTACATGTATTTGCTCTGGAAGAACCGCTGTGTGGAATATCAAATTTATATTATGTGTTGCTTTTAATTATTTATATGTAAATATATGATATTTTTATATTTGCGTAGTTGTAAATTAATTGATTAGATGTAGTGTTTTTAAATGTTTTAGATGGTATGCGATGTATGTATTTCTGTTATCCGACCTGAGCCTGCGAAAGCGGGGAGGGCGGAATACAAATGTAATAAATTAAATTAAATTAATTAATTTTCCCTAATACACTGCCATAATTCAATAAATTTGGCAAATTTGTTATGATCAGAGTGTTTGAGATTTGTGTGTGTGTTTTATTTCCCCTCAGCCAGTAGGATTAAAACAGCACAAAGAGTAATTTTTATTTATAACATAGAACCTAGGATCAGAACAGGTGTCAACAACCAGCTATATCCCTGCTGACTTCTCTTAACAGCTTCCAAAACCTTCTCCCATACTAACTGCCTTTCCAATGGACTTTCAAGCTGTCACTATCCCAGCAATCCATTAGCTTTCATTGGCTGTTTCCCAGGAGAGGCAGAGCTGGAACTAGTCCTGTCTGTCACTGTGATGGATACTTTTTCATAAATGGGCGGGTGGGTAGCATCGTCTCGGCGTCTTGACATTGACGGCATTGGGAATGGAAGAGAACTGTGTTATTAAGTACATTTTTCATTGTGGAAACTTGCCTTTATGCATTTTTCCCTAGCTCTGGTTCATCTACTGCGCCTATAAGACAAAAAGACTGCATATTGCATATGCTGTATAAATACTGGTAGTTGACATTCACCAGTTTTTACTTATGCGCTTCATACATATGCTTTTCTATGTGATGGTATTTCCTTGAGTGGACTTTTCCTTGTATTTTTGCTGTGTCTGTTATATTTATGAATATTTATATTTATGAATATTTATCAGACCTATAATTAGGCATGGTCACAGTCGATATTGAAATTCAATCCTAGACTGTGAATAACTTGTGGATATTATAAAGATGTACCTTTGATTAATTTGCATAATTTGTTCTGAATGCAATATTTATTTACATACTCATATTACTTTGGCATGACTGATAACAAAGCAGCAAGGAAACTGTAAATTGTGATGGCCAGGGAAGGTAATAGTAACAACTCTGCATCATGAAAAGTAGTGATTCTTCTCTTGTCCATTGGAAACCTGCAGAAAGCTGCTTTTGGTTTCTGATAAGTGTAAGGTGGTGTAATTCAAAAGGACTGTTCCAGTGTATGCTAATTGATTAACAAATTTTAATTTAATAAATGTAGTCATTGAAATATAAGGTTTATCTGATATTTTTGTTGTATTTTTAAAGAGATGCCCAGGCACTGAATTATTTTCTACATGGAGCAGTCAGTAAATCTGTAAGTCACATTCTGCTAAACCTGTATATCTAATAGCCATGTATTCCCCCCACCCCACCCCACCCCACCAATGCATATCAGAATATCCATACAACGGGACCTCCCGAGGATGATATATAGGTTTCTGCAACCTAGAGGAACCTCAGGTGTGCAGAAAACAATCAATTTTTTGAAAATCAAACCCATTAGGATTCAAAACACACACACCCAAACTGTAAAGGTGCCATCTATGCATATGCAGACATCCTGGAGGGAAATAAAATTTGGGTGGTATTCTGTGATGTTGGGGAGCAACCCAAAATGGTGCCAAATATTATACGGCTGCAATCAGAAGCGGGGAGGTAGACTGGGAGACAAAGATGGGAAAGGAACAACCATGGGAGATGTGATGGGGAGAAGGAGAGCTGGTGAGAGGGGAGGAGGAAAGGGTAGTGGAGCCAGGCAGGAGGAAGTAATCTGAGCTGGCAGGGTAGGATAAATGGAAAGTGGAGATGAAGGCAGTGGAGGGGGAGAGGGGGTAAGTTGTGGACATGGGAAACTAGGTCTGGAAAGCAGTATGGAGAGAAGGCTTGGTAGGGGGGATGGGATTTCCACTTTCCCCAGATTCTTCACAGTCACCCCTCTTGTAATTTTTCTAATTGTGTAGTGTTAGCTTAATGTTTTTCCCTTTGTTTGTGCTTTTACAGAACAGTGAAGACTTGACGAATGCAGGATATTCTGCAGCCAACTCAAATTCCATTTTCGCCAATACCAGTGTAAGTACACAGGAAAGAAACCATTTTATTGCAGGTTTGTATTTTGGAATGGTTTGTTTATAAACTGTGCAAAATAGAGTGGATATAGTATTTGTTTTTTTATTGCTTAGTTCTTGTCTACATCATATATATATTACTGAGTTTAAACACACTGATTTTTTGTGGGTTATTCTTCTCAAAAACTTTGGGCACAACCCATCTCACAGTTTGCCCATCTAGAGGACGTTGTGGAGATCTCCAGATGCACGGGCCCTGGAGGGGTTAAAAATATGTCATATTCACATCTCTCCAGACTTCAGGATAATGATGAGAAGGCCACACATCTCAGCAGAATATTCAGTCTTGTGAGCTATGGCTGGCACAGATGCTTTGTCTGTGACCAGTCTTCAGCTAGATCAAGCCTGCACTGGCAGAAGTGTGCTGGGGATGGAGGACAAAGCAAAGGAGTGTCGTCAAAGTGTCTGCTAGGTCATGTTTACTTAGAAGATCAGGGCCGTTTTCACACTGCTTACCAGCCATGGAACATCGTGCCAAGCTCCCGGAACGACAGTGTCTTCCTGACATGATTTCGTACGAGAACTGCAGTTCTCGTGTGAAATCACACCAGGAAGACGCTGTCATTCTGGGAGCTTGGCGCAATGTTCCATGGCTGGTAAGCAGTGTGAAAATGGCCCAGGTTTGGGAAACTGAGAGGGAAGAGGAGGTGGTCTGGAGTGGTGTACTCAGAATCTGCTTGGTCAAGTGTAGCCAGAACATTTTGTTTTAGTTGATTCCTTTCTTCTGTGTTCCAGTTTCCTAATCCTGTCTTGGCAAATACGGGCATATGGTAGGGGCTTTGGTTACATTTTGTCCTTAGAGTGCCCTATCCTGAGAGAACTAGCTCAAGGTTATTTATTTTTTATTATTTTATTTATTTACATTATTTATAATTTGCTTTTCTCACTGAAACTCACTGAGACAGTATCAGTCTATGTGAATGTTGGCTAGGACAGTCAATAAACAATAGAACAGGGTAGGATAACAGAAATTTGAAAACAAGCAGAAATCCAATACAGAGCTGAAGAAAAAAAGAACAAAAATAATGCTGAAAGAAAACATAAAACAACATGGAACTATCCAGTAGGAGCATATTTTCTGCAACAAACAGTAATGGTAGCATAGTCCACAGTCACTAATGCATTTCTCTAAGCCATTTCCTTCCAGCACAGCCCTATCACCTGTGTATGGAAGCTTTCCTGAATAATTCAGGTTTGCAGAGTTTGTGGATAGCTAGGAAAGTGGGAGGTTTCCTGACTTCTTCAGGCAAGCCGTTTCGTAAAGTGGGGGCCACCACAGAGAATGCTTGTGTAGGGGCAGCTATTGTTTGTGCCCATTTGCAGGATGGCACTTGCAGAAGGCCTTGTTCAGATGAGCAAAGCTGCCATGGTGGACCGTAGGAAGGGGGCAGCTATGATTGACCAAGGTCATGAAAGGTTTTGTATGTGATATCCAAGACCTTATAATGACGACAACAACGACAACAGCATTTGATTTATATACCGCCCTTCAGGATAACTTGATGTCCATTCAGAACAGTTTACAAAGTATGTTGTTGTTATCCTCACAACAATCAGCCTGTGAGGTGGGTAGGTCTGAGAGAGCTGAAAGAGCTGTGACTGACTCAAGGTCACCCAGCTGGTTTCAAGCAGAGGAATCAAACCTGGTTCTCCAGATTAGAGTCCTACTGTTCTTAACCAGTATACCAAACAGGTATAGCCAGCAATACATGGGCACCTAATGGAGTTACTGCACAATACAAGTTACACTCATATTTGTGAGACCTTATATGAAAGGGCTACCCTGACCTGGATAGCCCAGGCAGGCCTGATTTTGTCAGATCTTGGAAGCTAAGCAGGGTCAGCCTTGGTTAGTAACTGGATGGGAGATCTCAAACGAAGACCAGAGGCAAGCAATGGCAAACCACCTCTTTTAGTCTGTGACTTGATGGCTCTCTCTCCATCACTACATATGAAAGGGCTGGATTGAGCCTGCTTGCATTATAAAGACTTAGCTGCATATATGTTCACTCTTACCGACTAACTAAGATGTCATGTTTGAATTAAGATAGTGTTATATGGACTCCTTTTTTACATATAGTGTTAACAGTTATTGGTATTACACATTTTTTTAAAAAAAACCTCCCAGTGTTTCCTGATTTTTCACTTTAAACTAGAAATAAAAGGAAAGGTAGAGAGTGGCCAAAATTTGTTGTTGCTGTAAATGTATTCCCTTTTACTTGGTTGAATTATTGATGTATGGTTGTTGTGGATTTTCCTGGCTGTATGGCCATGGTCTTGGCATTGTAGTTCCTGACGTTTCGCCAGCAGCTGTGGCTGGCATCTTCAGAGAGTAGCACCACAAGACATGCCCAGCACCCCTTCTTTGGCAGCGCCGGGGGCAGACTACCCCCCCTGCTCCCCTTGATGATCCAGCCTTGTGAAAGGCTAGAGGTTGCTTTGCTAGGGATCTGCCTTATGCTAAACACTGGAAAAGTGCAGCAGAATTGTCAGGTCACAAGAATCCACCAGCGCTATCTAATGCTTCTAAATCAGTGACTTCACTGAGAATGCAGTGTGAATAGTATCAGCTTTTTCTGGATGTATCCCAAGAAAAAAGTTGGTTGCTCGATTCACATACTACTTTTCACTGTTTTTTCCCTCCTCACTTTTTTATTATCTAGCTTCACAACATGCTTATTCTCATAATTTTCTGTTTTTCCTTTTATTTCCCCCTTTCTCTCTATGTAATAATATTCACTTTCTTTTATCGCCATTGTACATTTTCACATAATGATGTTTGCTGGACTCAGACCTTCCAAGTTTGCAGTTTGGTGCTGCTGTGGGCATCACATTGACAGATTTGGTGGCTTGCAGTTGAGGGCAAAACCACACATTGTGCCTGAAACTTGAGTGATTCCGCACACGTTGGATAATGCACTTTCAATCCTCTTTATAGATCATTTGGAACGGATTTTTTTGTGTGTGGAACAAAAAATCCACCTTAAACGATTGATAATGTGCATTGAAAGTGCATTAGCCAACGTGTGTGGAATCCGCCTTGTGCTAGTAGATCCTTGCCACCACTTTTCTTCCTTAAAGGGTACTGAATCTTTCTTCCTGCTACTTTTTCTCTGCTGCCCCTCCAGTCGTTCTCCACTCGCATTTATTCCATTTGGGGTCCCATACCTGTTTCTATCACCAGTGTGACTGAGAGTAAAGTGATGCCTCCTCCATGCTTCTCCCTTTCAAATTGCCTAATCCCAATACCAGTTTGAAGCAGAGAAGCCACAGATCAGTTGCTGGTGGATGATGTGAGTTGAAACAAGTTAAGCCGTTTTGGCACGGCTAGCATCTTGTCATTTCCTCGTTGTTAAGTGGGATGATTTCATTGCCGCTTGTCTGTTAAGTTCTGAGGTCCCTGCCTATTTATTGTTTGGAGCCTAAATTGAATCAAGAGTGAGTGCTGCCAGAAAATCCTGTTCAAAAAGTGCTAGTCTCCTACACAATGCTGTGCTAAGCTGTTTATTGATTTAATGGTCAAATTGGCTCCTTTAGCACTGATATTCTTAAGGAATGGTCTAAGAGAGGGAGGAAAAACATAATGAGGAACAGTCTACATAGAACACTGTTTTAAATAGACTGATGTAATTTGTACTTTTTTCTTCTCTTTAGAGCTCTGATCCTAAGTCATCAATCAAAAGTGTGGGTGGTCAGCTTGGCGAGGGGCCTAGTGATGGACTGCAATTGCCAAGTAGCCTTCAGTTTCTTGATGATGAACTGGAATCTTCCCCATTACCTGATCTCAGTGAAGATCAGCCATTTGATATTCTGCAGAAATCTCTGCAGGAGGCTAATATTACTGAACAGACTTTGGCAGAAGAGGCATATCTGGATGCCAACATAGGTTCCAACCAACAGTTTGCACAAGCTCAGCTTCATCCTTCCTCATCAGCATCTTTTACTCAGGCTTCTAATGTTTCTAATTACTCAGGTCAGACACTGCAACCTATAGGAGTGACTCAAGTGGTACAGCAACCAGTTGGAGCATCTTTTGCAAGCAATACAGTTGGTGTGCAGCATGGCTTTATGCAACATGTGGGGATCAGTGTTCCCAGCCAGCATTTGTCAAACAGTAGTCAGATTGGTGGTTCTGGACAGATACAGTTAATTGGTTCAATTAGTAACCATCCTTCCATGATGACACTCAATAATCTTGAAGGATCTCACATCATTTTGAAGGGTAGCGGACAGCAAACACCTGCAAACATGAGTGGTGGACTCTTGGTTCATAGACAAACTCCTAATGGTAACTCACTGTTTGGCAACTCAAATTCAAGCCCAGTAGCACAACCTGTAACTGTTCCATTTAATAGTACAAATTTCCAAACGTCTTTGCCTGTGCATAACATTATTATACAGAGGGGTCTTGCTCCAAACTCTAACAAAGTACCCATCAACATCCAACCAAAGCCTATTCAGATGGGACAGCAAACCACTTACAATGTGAACAGCTTGGGAATACAGCAACATCACGTACAACAAGGGATTCCTTTTGCTTCATCAAACCCACCTCAAAATTCAGTGGTTGGTCCACATATGTCTGTTAATATTGTTAATCAACAAAATACAAGAAAATCAGTTACTCCTCAAGCAGTAAATAATGCTGGTGGTAGTATTGTTATCCATTCTCCTATGGGACAGTCTCATGCGTCACCAAACCAGTTTCTTATACCTACAAGTCTGTCGGTAAATCCTAATTCAGTTCACCATGTCCAGACCATAAATGGACAGCTCCTCCAGAATCAGCCTTCACAACTTGTTTCTAGCCAAGTGTCTACTGAGCATGTAATGCTAAACAGGAACTCTACAAACATGCTTAGAGCTAATCAGTCATATTCAGGACAGATGCTGAATAATCAGAATGCTGCTGTACAGTTAGTTTCTGGTCAAACATTTGCAACTCCTGGAAGCCAAGTTATTGTAAATCATGGAACTTCACAAATTGTTGGTGGCCAGGTTCCACTACAACAGGCATCTCCTGCTGTGTTGCATTTATCTCCTAGTCAAGGAAATATTTCCCAAGGTAGATCAGGCTTTTCTGCCATGTCTCCTGGACAGTCAACGGGCTCAAGTATGTCATCAAGCAATCGGTATACTGTTGTGAGTTCTCCGGCCACAGCACACCCCAGCATTGGCCCATCAGCCCAGTCTGTTGCTTCGGGAGGAAATTTTGTGGGAGATCAACTTACACAACAAAACAGAACAGCAGTTAGTGTTTCGCATCGTCTTCCAGTTTCCTCTTCCAAGTCTGTCAGCACATTTAGTCATACATCAGTAAACCAACCTCAGTTTTCTTTTGGCCAGGTATGGAGTGATGCAACTTCATATTTTTTTATTACTGAAATCTCTATATGTTTATGAAGTTTATTACTGTATAGTTTATTACTGTAATCTTTATATGGGACCAATGCTATTTAAACAACACCGAGAAACGAGGGGTCCCAAAAAGACTAACTCCGCTAAGGGTAAACACCCTAGGAACCCAATGAGTCTTCAATTATTATATCAAACAATATTTTGTTATTGGTATCTTGCTCACCATGTGAATACAAAAGATATATAATAATACAAAATTCTTACAATACATACATATATATGAATACACACATGTCCCAAAGTTGCTGCAAACAGCCAATGGCAGTTCTTTTATATAGCCTCCTGTATGAATCACTGGAGAGATGATAATTCTTGGAATAAATCTTCGTCCTGTCCACACAATCCGTATATGTGGCAACGGCAACAGGATGGTGAATTCAAAATTGTAAGAACCAACAGTAAGTATTCAAAACAGCCAATTCCGAAGAGCCTGATAGGATCCCTCTGGATCTCCAGGTAGGTGGCAACGAGCCCACCAGCTTAAAGTTGCTCGTTTCGGTTTCCCTTCATCTTGGCCTCCTCTATGCTCGTAACAGTCCAAGTCACACTTTCCAGATTGATACTTTCCATTTCCAATCAATGCTAATTCACAGCAGGTCACAGCTGCTGTTACGAGCATAGAGGAGGCCAAGATGAAGGGAAACCGAAACGTGCAACGTTAAGCTGGCGGGCTCGTTGCCACCTACCTGGAGATCCAGAGGGATCCTATCAGGCTCTTCGGAATTGGCTGTTTTGAATACTTACTGTTGGTTCTTACAATTTTGAATTCACCATCCTGTTGCCGTTGCCACATATACGGATTGTGTGGACAGGACGAAGATTTATTCCAAGAATTATCATCTCTCCAGTGATTCATACAGGAGGCTATATAAAAGAACTGCCATTGGCTGTTTGCAGCAACTTTGGGACATGTGTGTATTCATATATATGTATGTATTGTAAGAATTTTGTATTATTATATATCTTTTGTATTCACATGGTGAGCAAGATACCAATAACAAAATATTGTTTGATATAATAATTGAAGACTCATTGGGTTCCTAGGGTGTTTACCCTTAGCGGAGTTGACCAGTGCTATTTAATCTATCTCCCCTAATCAGCTATAATTATTAATGTATTTACTTCATTTATATCCTGCCTTGTCAACAATGGGGAATCCAGAGTAGCTTACGTCATTCTCCTCTCCTCTATTTTATCCTCACAGCAGCCCTGTGAATTAAGTTAGGCTCAGAGTGTGTGACTGGCCTAAAGTTATGTCAGAGTGGGGATTTGATCTTGGGTCTTCCAGATCCTAGTATGAAACTCTAGTCACATGGCTTTTATGTTGAATAGTAACCAGCAGCTGGGCTTGGGTGAATTATGCAACTCTGGTGGTATCAAGTTGGTCAGTGGTTGCTGCTGGCCCTGTCTCTAATGAGTCCTCCCTAAAAGGCCAAAACAGGCCTGGAAAGGCCCCTCCCCCCTCACTTTTCACTGACAGAAGTCAAGGTTTGAAGGCAGGTAATACTGTTGTGGTTGCCTAGCAATGGCCACTGACGGAATCAATTTCTTAAAGCTACAGGTGTTCTATATATCATTTTGGGGGGCTTTAATCCCCCCATTTTTTTTCAACTTCAGATTTTTCTGCAGACCTGGGACTTTTCTCTAGTTTGTAGAAAGGTCAGTTCATTGCTCTAATCTCTGGATGTAAGTATCCACAGCTGGGGCCAGACAGAGAATTGAATATATTGATGGTGCATGAGGGTGAAGAAAGTAGAGAAAGGATCATTTTTCTCCCTTTCCCATAATACTAGAACTTGGGAGCACCCAGTGAAGTTGATAGACAGTAGGTACTGGACAGACAAAAGGAAAAACTTCTTTTTTTGTGAATACTTTTTATTTTATTGATAAGTTTAAAAATCCAATAAAAAGGAAAGAGAAAAGAGAAAATAAAAAGAAATAAAAAAGAAAAGAGAGAAAGAAAAGAAAAAAATTAAAGAAAAAGAAAAAAGAAAGAATGCATATTAACACTTCTTTTCTCAATGAAATAAATCCTGGAATTCACTGCTAGTGGAGGTAGTGACAGCCACAAGAATACATGACTTTAAAATGGGATTATGCAGATTCACGGAGAAGAGGTCCATCTAGACTACTAACTTCCATATTCAGAGGCAGCAAACCTCTCAAACCCAGTGCTAGAAGGCAACATTAGCCTCCAGGCTGCTGTGTGAAACAGGATGCTGGACCAGATGGACCACTGGTCTGATCCAGCAGGGCTGTTCTTATGATGTTGGGATGGATCAGGTGATATAATGTAGTTCTTTCAAATATCTTCTAAATTATCTGTTTGTTGTGCTTCAATTGTTTCACAGATACTCGGAGATGCAAAAATGTTAAAATCTGTTTAACTGATACATTTTTCTTTAAGGTGGTTGACAGTGTTGGTCTCATTAACAAAATAATCTTATTTGATTAGTTAGAAGTTAAGTTTTCAGACTCCACCCCCCCCCCTTAGATATTCAACTAATGAAATCACATTTCAGCTGATGATTGAATACAACTTACCGTAATTGGGAGGGCTATGAATTTATCCATATATTTCTTGATTTTGTATCTGTATATCTATGTATCTTTATCTATGTATCTTTAGGCACTCAAAGCAAAATAAAATAGTTTAAATACCCACAAGGCACTCTTGAGACAGATGATAAGCCACAAGGTCATCCCAGGCCAAAGGCTTACATGTCCAGGCTTTAACAGTGCCGTCCTAAGCAGAATTATACCTTTTTAAGCTCACTGACCCTGATTGACTTAGAAGGGTGTAACTGTTTAGGATGGCACTGTATATTACTTTCAGAAAGGGAGAGACAGATGCTTAGTCCAGGCCTTACTCATCTAGCTTTGATGTTCCACTCCCCCCTCCCCACTTTGTGCCTTTGTACATGCTCAGGCTTTAAGTTACATGTGGTAAAGAATGATTCCATTTGATCCATGTTTATAATATGTTTCATTTAAGTTTAAAAATATAAAGCAATTCAGGATTGTGACATTGGAAAGAATTGGTAGAAGGGTACATTTTATGATACAATAAAAAAATTATACCTAACTCTTCTACCAAATGTATGTTTGCCAGAGTAGAAAGCTTAGAAAGGAAAGAAATATTAACATGTATAAGTGCTGTTTAATGAACACAAGCTGTATTTCAAACTGGGTGTCATTATATTACGTATGATCCAGTACTGTGAACGAAAAGAGGTTAAGATCTGTGTGTGTCAGCTAATTAGATAACCAAGTTCAAATTTTCTACCTGTTATGATGTTTCATTTGTAATGAAAGCTAATAAATTACAAATAGGCTTTGATCCTAAGCAGATCATGTGGCATCTTCCCTGCTTCTCTTCTCTCACTGAAGCTTTCTATGCTTCTCAAACTTGTGATCTTGTGGGTCAGAGGACCCAAAGGAAGACTGTGGAGAACAAATTGGAAGTCTGCAGCAGGAGGGGGAATTGTCAGAAATCTCCCTCCCCTTTCTACAGATGGAAAACCTGTTTTTTTTGTTTAATTTTTATGAACTTTATTAAAAGAGAAAAAAGAGCCATTTGAAAGTGGATAAAGGATCTTGAATACAATATAGAATAATAGATTTAAGCTCCAACAAAAAACATAAGCAAGATATATAACAACACAGCTAATTTTTATATTACTCTTCTCCCTCTCCTCAATTACTTATACTCAAAAGTTTTGTACTCAACATTCTATATTCAGTCATATACATGTTGAATAAAAAATATTTCTAAAATTTTACTTATAAAAGCTGTTTTGTTGGAAGTACTGCTCCTGATTTAATGGAACAGCTACTTAGGATCCACTTCACTGTTTATAGGTTTCCTTTGTTATATAGGAATTTTGGATTTTGATTACATTTTGTATCTGTGTTGATTTTACAGGCTCAAAAAAAAGTTACGAACCTGGTGTCTTCAATTTCATCATCAAAGTCACAGGATAGTCTGAGACAGCCGCAGCTAACAAGTCTCCTAGGTAATACATTGCCAGGTCAGATTAAGTCTTTTTTAAAAAAATCTCTCTTCAGGAATGAAATTGAAATAAGTTTCTCCTTAAATTTCTACAGAGACTTTGTTCTAATGAATACCTAAATAATGGAAAAGTTTGAGCTTGCAGGCTGATTTCCAGATAAGGTCTCTCTCTCATAAAACTGAAATTCCCACACGACATGCATGATGCATGGAAATGTGGATATATAAAAATACAGTATCAGAAGTATATTTATGTCTTGGCAAGTAATCAAACTATTTCCTGAAGTTCATTCTGTACTATTTTTTCTTAGTTTTATGTATTATCTCCCAAAATTATCATAAAGCATCTTAAACTGTAGACCCCTGGTATGGTAAACCGTTACCCGGAGTCATAATTGAACAAAATTTCTGGGCACAGAAATATTGTGGTGTGTTTTAGTGAAAAATTCACTAAGAAATCCATTATTTTTTCCAAAAGGAATGAATAGAAATAATTTCATTATCACAGAAGAAACATTATTATATGGAGTTTATTGTAGTGGATAGCTCAGAGAAAGTTAGGATGAATACTGATAGAACATTTTTTGAGTGACAGGATTGTTCTGGAAATGTCCTCATTGCATTCTGTTTAAAGAAATCATATCTGCTTTTGAGTTCCAGAAAAACCAGGTAGCACCAGAAATTATTTGTGCAGTATTGATTGCCTGGTGATTGTGGTGCCACACTGTTCCCATCGACAGAGCACTTTTGCAATTGAATGTGCTTTTTTAAAGAAACAAATTCATGTGACAAATAAATGTTTGTTTAAATAAATAAATAAATGAAAGTAGAGGGCTGATTTGAAGGAATGTGTGTATATTGATAGGACAAGATACTGGAGGTAAAATTATACAACAGCCTATAGGAACAGCACTGCCACACCAGGAAAAAGTAGTAGGATCGTCTTCTGCCCAACAGAATGTGCTGGTAAGAAACCTTTTTTCCTCTGATTTCTTCTTAAATGTTACTGAAAATTAACCAGTTATAAATATGTCACTTTATTTTCATGTGGATCTAATGAACAGTGCATGGAACATATTCATAGTCTGGATCGCTTGTTTTCCCTGTTTCCTTCAGCTACTTATACACTCCCTCCAAGCAGCTTCTGAGGCCCAAAGGACCCATGGGAATAGACAGAGATGCAGTGTGGAGTAGGGGTGTGCAGCGGAGAAAAGATTCGGTTTCCCCGCTTTGGATTTACCCGAAGCAGGAAAACGAATGGAATAACCCAAAACCTGAAGCGGCAAACCGAAGAGAGATTCCTACCTCCCCCCTGAGCCCCCTTCCCCCAACCCCACTTACCTTGAAGGCCAGAGCAGGCCTTCTGCTGTTGCCACCGCGGCCCGCAGGGCAGCGGGGAAGGCTGCAGCTGGTGCCCATGCTACTGGCGCCGGCCTCTGCGGTAGCAAATGGCATCAGCAACACTGCAGCTGCCGGCGCCACCACTTCAGCCTCTGTGGTGGCCAGCAGGGCGGCAGTAAATGCTGCCGCTGCCCACACCACCGCAGAGGCCAAAGTTGCAGCCGGCAGGGCAGCAGCGAACGCCACGGCCGGTACTGTCGCCATCTGCGCCACCGCTGAGGCTGAAGCGGCAGCCGGCAGGGTGGCAGCAAGTGCCGCCATCACCACCCATGCCACTGCAGAGGCTGAAGCGGCGGCTGGCAGGGAGCCCTGCCGCCACCGCCCACACTGCCACAGAGGCCGAAGCGGCGGCTGGCAGGGCACTGCCTGCACCACCACCAGAAGACTGCACCAGGTAAGTGGGGTGGTGGCGGGAGGGCGGGTACCCTTTAAGTCCCCGAAGCAATCCGAGTTGCTTCAGGAAGCTTTGATTCAGTATTTCTGAATCAGGGCCACCATACTGGCCCCTATTCGGAAATACCGAATCTTTACAAATTGGGCCCGGTTTGGGGTTTTTTTCTGAACCAGTAACCCGAAGCGCACACCCCTAGTGTGGAGGAGCTGTAGTTGAGGAGAAACCAGCAGAAACCACCCCCTTGCATGAGGTCTTCTGTGAACAGGGCAAGAGCTTGGGCAGGAACGTGAGAATGAGAGTGAGGGAGAGTTCCGTTCCCTCAGTTTTATTCTTTCACTCAAAGAGATTCAAACCTGTAACTGATATCAACAGTATTAGATGGAAGTCTGCACGTTTGTAGTTCTCTGGTGTACTAAAATACATTGATGGTACATTTATACCTTTTCATTCATTCAGAGTATACAGGCGTTTCTCAGGCTATCTACCTGTCTTTACTTTGATCATGAGCTTAATTTTTAGGGGCCAAGCCTGTGTAAGTAAAAAAAAAAATCTAGGAAATTTTTAAATATCTTATCTCTGTCTCTTGTTTAGCATGGACCAGGTTTTGGCTTTTATGTGGGAACAGGTGCCCTTTCCACGCAGGCTTTGGCAAACCGTTCTGGCTGCTGTTGCTAGTGGATTTTTTGTGCTATTTCATACAAAACCGATTTGGGCTGCTGGTCGCTAATAGTTTGTTTTTTTTAACCTTTTCACACAAAGTCTCTTGTGTCCAGTTTTCAGTGCTGGGTTGAGCCTCAATGTGCTTCTGGTATGTTGCAGTTTGCTGTTTGAAATGTCTGCTGCTCTTCCACCAGTGCTGCCTTTTTTTCTTTTCCTGTCAATTTCCAGTGCATTCTTTTTACTTTTTTTTAATGGATGGTGATTTTTACTATAGTGCTTCAGCAGTGAACATAGGTATCACACATTTGGTATGGAATCACCACATTGGTGCATTGATGGTATAGCGGTATAGCATTATGGCACTAAAGTTCACACCCTTAAAAGAAAAACTGCTCAGCTTCACCAGAAACAGCAATGTTGTTTGAAATGGCCACAGTTATTCACACAGTTCTTTAACAGATGTAAATGCTGCTTGAAACCGCCATCTCCATGTCACTTTTCATGGAGTCGGGGGCAGCAACAGATAACAAACAGATAAAAATGGAAATGTAAAAGGGTCCAGAATGACCATAGCATGACACCAGTTTCATAAAAAGAAAAAACAAACTTTACTTGTAATTGATTACAATGGAGAGCAAAAGTATTGAGGAAGAAAATATTCATTAGCATCTACTGAACATAATAGAACTGGGTATATATGCAGTCCTGTTTCCTTTAATCTAAAACATACTGGAGTGGATTCAGCTACTTTGTGCAGCACAATTTGAAGTCTTCTGAAACTTCATATGTTGCTGGGCAGAATGCACGGATCCAATAAAGTTGCAAAATTAATTCCTTGCTATCTCATAGCTGAAATACAGATATTATCTGTTCTTAAATTCTCTCAGTCAAACTGTGTTTTTACACTACTGTATTAATTCATTTTAGTTCATTTTTTGTACTGGATAACCATTTTAGCCTATTCTTGTCTGTACTGCAGTTGACCAGTAAATGAAATAAAACCCTTTGCTTAGAACTGTATGCTCAAACAGAAAAAATAGTGCCCCCTTTTTCTCAGTTTTGAATTTTTGAGACTATAACTAATGATTTCTGCTTATTCCACCACTACAGCCACCATGGTTGCCATTGTAATGGGTCAGTTTCAATGTTCTGTTATATAACTGTGGCTTAAACTAGCCATGATTGTGGTAATGAAACTGACCAGTGTGCTTGGTTTATCTGCTGCCTGTAATAGGTGACTGTAGTTTTTTTCATCCCTCTGCACCTATAGTTTGTGCTTTGGGGGTAGAGCTACTGAACAAACTGGGATTGAATCAGGATTCCTGCATTTGGATATGAAATTTGATGACTTGCCAGAATTACTACAAACCAAGGTTCTCATACTAATGAGTTGAATTCTACAATCTGTGGAAACAAGGATCATGGATTTTTCCTATGTTCCCCTCCTCTAGGAGTCCTTTCTGACCCTGGAAAAGTTTATTCCCGGGGTTATAGGATTTGTGTGGAGTAATATTCATGAGAGTTGGGGAAAGGACATTAATTTACCCTCTCTCCTTTAGTCCCCTTCTCCTTCCCACTGCAGCCTGTTAATGAGCCACGGTTTATTGTGACATCTAAATACAGCCCACATTTGGTAAAACAGTTTCTGTAGGCCTTTCCATTTTACTGTTGGTCCATTCTAACAAAGGAAAATTAAGAGTGAGAAAAAGGTAATGTTCTCCTGGTTATTTAACACCAGTACAGGCATAGTGGTCTAGAATTTTCAGTATGCTCGTAATAATTTAATGCTCATAATAATAGGAGGCCAGGAAAAACCTTGCCTTCTTTATCTGAAGAAAGATTTCTAAAGAATAAAAAAGGAGACTTTAGTTTCTAAACTTTAGTTTCTGTACAAGCTTCTGATAGGGGCATTCAGTGAAGTTGTTATTTATTTGCTGTGGATGTGGTAAATAAGGTAAGACAAGCAAATTTCTTCAGTAAGATCTGGACATTCTGGATATTGGCCAGATGAGTAAATTCCCTGTGTGGGTAAAATAGGGAAGCCTGTAGATGGCATTGTGTCACTCCTGACCCTCAGGAGTAGTTTTTAGGGGGGCTCAGGAAGCTGGAAAGGAAGAGGAAGAAAATTTGTTTCATAAACTTGTTCTATTCATGTGTCATTGGACCCAAACCTATGAGCTTGTTTACTGGAGTGATGTCACTACAGCACTAATATGATCTGTGGCATTGTTAGTGTATCTGTTACTGCTTTCCACCCTATACTCCAGATTGATGTGCTATCTTAGGATCAGCCTGATAGTATGCTTGTTTACTTGGAGATGTCCCACTGAGTTTAAGGAGGCTTACTCTCCAGTAAATATGAAAAGGATTGCAGATGCAGTATCTGTTGGCTCCATATGCTCATACAATTGATTTATTTTTCTGGAACCTTGGAAAGTTTTTTTTAAAAACTACTTTGTAATAACGCGTTGGTGATGCAACATATAGAAAATACTTCTGAGAAGTATTTGCAAGGATTGTAATTTATTCCTATTGGGCAATATTTCATTTCATTTATTCGATTTTAATCCGCTTTCCCCACTACGGGCTCAGAGCAAAGTAACAGCAGTTAAAAATACAATAAAACTTATATAAAATACAGGTTCATACAATCATAAAGCTCATTTCGTACAATAATAAGAACTCAAATGGCGGTCCGCAAAATATGCCCTGCCCCGATATCCTTCAAAGGGTGGGAAGTAGCGAGAGCAACTGATCTTATTGATGGAGAGCTCGGGGGGGGGGTCACAAGGGGGGTCACAATACCTCCCCCAACAGGAGGCTGGCAGGAAGGAATATGTATAAGCGTATAATTTATTTTTATAAGGGACAGTATTCCAGTATAATCAAGATGTGTTTTGGACTTAGGTGGATGGTCATACAATAGGACAAAAGAGGCCTGCTGCTAAACAGCTAACGAAAGGAGCATTGTAAGTTGTTTCTGTTTATCCCTTTATCTCTTTACCTTTAGACATTTTTTTCTCCTCATGGCCTGCTTTAAGGTTTGTCAAATTGTCCCGTTTCTGTAGTGCTAGTGTAGATGTTAACAACTGACAACAGTAATCTTTCCATTAGTATTCTGCAGCAGTTACAAAAGGACCAGGCCCATGCTGTGACTCCTGATAAAAGTCAGTTCAAATCTTTAAATGATGCAGTCCAGAGACTTCTCTCCTATCATGTGTGCCAGGGATCACTGCCAACAGAAGATGATTTAAGAAAAGGTAATTTTTTTTACTTTCAAAATTGTTGCAAAAGAAAAGAAAAAGCAGAACAAAGTGGGTTTTTATAGAAATCAAACAAGATTTTTATAAGAGAAAATGCCAGAAATAGCTATTATTTCCTTGTTTGTTTTTACCATCTTTCTATCAATTTGAAAGAAGGAGTACATTTTGGGATCATTACAAGCATGAGAAAAAAGATCTTGCATAAAATGCAAAATCAGATTGTAGCAAAGAGAAAGAAAAGAGGTATTTTAATTATTGAGGACAACTATCTATGTTCTCTTTGCCTTTTCAGTGGACAATGAATTTGAATCTGTAGCCACACAACTTCTGAAAAGAACACAAGCTATGTTAAATAAATACAGATGTCTGCTCTTGGAAGATGCAATGGTAAGACTGATAAGAGATGTATATGTATGTGTAAGTACGTACACACACAAATGGACAGACATCTTGTAGTAATAAACAGAATATTCCTGTGCTGCTTAATTTTCACATGATTTGTTCTAATTCAACATGTCTATAACGTGTAGTTCTTATTTAATTCCATATTCCATTCATCAAGTTTGTGTTTTGTTTTTGAGATTTTTTAGTCCTAAAACTAGTAAATGAGAAAACTACTTACTGCAACGTTCTTTGAATTTGCAGGGGCCACTTGGATGAACATTTCACAACTCTTTCTAGTGCAGCAAATATGATATTTGTCTTTTTCTGCTTTTAAAAATTAAGTACATGTCTTTTTTTACAGCTTTCGTTTTTCATAGTGGCTTCTTTTTAACATTTTCCCTCCTTGTTTTTCATTAGTCTATTTTGTAACACACCCATCCATATACCAAGATGGATAGCTGTGTTAGTCTGTCTTTAGCAGTAGAGAAGAGCAAGAGTCCAGTAGGACCTATAAGATTAACAAAATTTGTGGTAGGGTATGAGATTTTGTGAGTCACAGCTCACTTCTTCAGATACGGCTAGAATGTGAGTTCATCTATCTAGCTGTAACTGAAGAAATGAGTTTTTTCAGATTTGGCAACAGAATATTTCAACAATATTTTTGTTAATGTAATAATATGGGCATATATCTGGCAGTGTGAGCAAATTTGACAAATACACTAGCTAAAAGTAAAGTGAACAGCCTGTATACATTCTCATCCTAACCTACCTCACAGGATTGTTTTGAGAATAAAATGGAGGAGGAGGGAACTATTTAAGTCACTTTGGGTCCCCATTGGGGAGAAAGGCAATGTATAAATGAATTGAATAATAATGAATAATATATAAAAGAATGGTAAGCATGCACATACTGTAAATTGGGCATATAAAGTTCACAAACATGCTCTATAAGGATGACAAACAATGCATTTGAAAAGGTGTTGTGTTACTACAGACTTCAATTTATATACATATGGGGTTAAGACTACAATTCTCTTGTGAATGGGCCCCATTTAACTCAAAAGGGATATCTGACCAAAAATCGAAAGGATTATGTTGCACATCACTTAATGATAAGATATTATGTTATTATAAAAATAGTTTTGTACGTACTCAAAGTTATCCTCATAGCCCAGAGTTCATTTTAAAACTAAATATATCTTAACTAGAAAACTACTTTTTCTTCAAAAATGTATAATGAATTCTCAGTGGTATAGGAATTAAACTTTGAAGTCTGATTATGCTAGTTGATACTATTAATCATTTTAGGAAAGTCTGTGCTAGGTTCCATTTATTGTTTATTGATAATAGAAGTGATTTTTTTTCATTTTCAGAGGATAAATCCTTCTGCAGAAATGGTTATGATTGACAGAATGTTTAACCAGGAAGAGAGACAATCTTTATCCCGGGATAAACGTCTTGCAATAGTAGATCCTGGTAAGAAACTAATTTTTTTCAATTCTGTAAATCTTACATATATACAGTTTTAAAATGTATAACTGTGTTCTTAAGTCACAATACTGGAAGGAGTGATACTTTTGTACAGGGGTCATTTCCTAGAAAAAGAACTGCAGGAACTCATTAGCATAACTCATTAGCATATGCCACACCCCCTGACATCACCGGAAGTGTGTCAGAAGGCAACATCCACCCCTCAGGCCCCTTTCCGCAAAAGTCTGCAGGTATTTCCTTAAAGCAGAATGAACTCAAAGCAGCTTATCATCCTCTGGAGAGCCAGCCCTGCTTGCACCCACTCACTTACTCTCTCAAGTCACAAATGAAAATAAAGCTGCATGAATTCCAAGCAGCTTGCGTTCCTTTGGAGCTCAGCACCACTCAGCATTCACTCATTTTCTCTCTCTCTCTGTCCCCCCCTCACAAATGAAAGTAAAGGAGTAGAGCAGAATGAATCCAAGCAGCTTGCGTTCCTTTGGAGCTCAGCACCACTCGGCATTCACTCATTTTCTCTCTCTCTCTCTGTCCCCCCCTCACAAATGAAAGTAAAGGAGCAGAGCAGAATGAATCCAAGCAGCTTGCATTCCTTTGGAGCTCAGCACCACTCGGCATTCACTCATTTTCTCTCTCTCTCTGCCCCCCCTCACAAATGAAAGTAAAGGAGTAGAGCAGAATGAATCCAAGCAGCTTGCGTTCCTTTGGAGCTCAGCACCACTCGGCATTCACTCATTTTCTCTCTCTCTCTGTCCCCCCCTCACAAATGAAAGTAAAGGAGCAGAGCAGAATGAATCCAAGCAGCTTGCATTCCTTTGGAGCTCAGCACCACTCGGCATTCACTCATTTTCTCTCTCCCTCCCTCCCCCCCACCCCAGTCACAAATGAAAGTAAAAGAGCAGAGCAGAATGAATCCAAGGAGCTTGCCTTCCTTTGGAGCCCAACACCACTCGGCATTCACTCATTTTCTCTCTCTCTCTGTCCCCCCCTCACAAATGAAAATAAAGGAGTAGAGCAGAATGAATCCAAGCAGCTTACGTTCCTTTGGAGCCCAGCACCACTCGGCATTCACTCATTTTCTCTCTCTCTCTGTCCCCCCCTCACAAATGAAAGTAAAGGAGTAGAGCAGAATGAATCCAAGCAGCTTGCGTTCCTTTGGAGCTCAGCACCACTCGGCATTCACTCATTTTCTCTCTCTCTCTGTCCCCCCCTCACAAATGAAAGTAAAGGAGTAGAGCAGAATGAATCCAAGCAGCTTGCGTTCCTTTGGAGCTCAGCACCACTCGGCATTCACTCATTTTCTCTCTCTCTCTGTCCCCCCCTCACAAATGAAAGTAAAGGAGTAGAGCAGAATGAATCCAAGCGGCTTGCGTTCCTTTGGAGCTCAGCACCACTCGGCATTCACTCATTTTCTCTCTCTCTCTGTCCCCCCCTCACAAATGAAAGTAAAGGAGTAGAGCAGAATGAATCCAAGCGGCTTGCGTTCCTTTGGAGCTCAGCACCACTCGGCATTCACTCATTTTCTCTCTCCCTCCCTCCCCCCCACCCCAGTCACAAATGAAAGTAAAAGAGCAGAGCAGAATGAATCCAAGCAGCTTGCCTTCCTTTGGAGCCCAATTTATACAGAAGAATTCACAAGTGCATAGATACAGTTAGGTAACAAGTAGCAAATATAATTGTGCAAAATGTCACTGTCCGGAACAAGTCTTATCCATTAAAGTGCTAATGCCAAAAAAGTCAAAGGAGAATCGGTAGGTGGGAGCTTGCGCCAAAGGGATATTAGCAGTCCATATAGTCAAGGTACATATACAGAAGAAAACGCCGACGGGGACTTGCAGGCAAATAACATTAACCCGTTTCGTGAGGATCACCCCTCACTTCCTCCTGGGCGTGTAGCAATTCGGACTGTACATAAGTATGAAAATAGCACCACGACTTCTCCCACCGTTCCTCCGACACGCAATTCACGGACGTCTTTTTAGACCTACCGGAATGCCGTTCCTGTGCGTTTCGGCTCCAGATGAGCCCTACTTTTGTAGCAATGTAACGTTCCTGTAAATTAGGGCACTACAGAAAAAAGAGAGGTTTTTTGGAGGGCGGAAACTCCTAGTCACTTTGAGTAAAATTGAAATATATTCAACATTGATGCTTGAATAGAGGTGTGCGCTTCAGGTTTCCGATTCAGGTATTGGACCCGATCTGTAAAAATTCAGGATTCCTGAATCGGAGCCAGCATGCTGGCCCCGATTAGGAAATCATGAATCAAAGCTTCCTGAAGCATTTGGGTTGCTTCGGGAAGCTTCAGGGCCTGAGTTTAAAGGCCACCCCGCCTGACAGCTGAAGTTTAAATGGCCCCTTTCCAGCTGCTTGCAAGCAGCAGAGCCTTTTAAACGACCTAAACCCTCCCAGCCCCCCACCCCCCACTTACCTTAGCCCTGCCGCTGTGGTGGTGGCGGTGCAGCAGTGGTGGCTCCGGCCTTCCCAGCTGCCCAGCAAGTTGTGGAGGTGGGTAGCGGAAGCAGCGGCTCCGGCCCCAGCCCTCCTCACCACCCTGCGGGGCTGTGCAGCGGTGGAGGAGGTGGAGAAGGCCCTTCCTGCCCCTCAGAAGGCCTCCCCCGCAGCCATTTGAGGGGCAGGAAGGGCCAGAGGAGGTGGCTCCTCCTGTGAGCTGCTGCGGGCCCAGAGGAGGCAGGGTGGCTGCAGCTTTGGGCGGCTCCGGCCTTTCCCACTACCCAGCTGGTCGTGCAGGCTGAGGAGACAGTGGTGCGGTGGCAGCTGTGGCCTTCCCTTCCCTTCCTGGCCAGGTAAGTGGGGTGGAGGGGACGGTGGGGCTAAGTGGGGGGGATGAGGGGGTGCGGTGGGTCAGGGTGTTGGGAGAAAGTCTCCCCCCCTGAATCACGTTGGTATGTTCCGAATCTTTATGGAGCATACCAAAACGATTAAAATACCTGAATTTTAAGTGGCTTGCCACTTTGGGTTTTAGGTATTCCTGAATCCCCCCCCCCCTTTGGGTAAACCCAAAGCAGGAAACCCGAATATTTTCACGGTGTATACCCCTACGCATGAAACTGGCTTTTTATCTGCTATTTCGAGTATATAAGGGCTGTATTCCTAGCACTGCAGTTCTATGCAGAGTTACACCAGTCTTAAGCCCATTGAAATTGATGGGCCTAGACTGGAGTTACTCTGCATAGGATTGCACTGTAAGTTACTTACCAGGGAGTAAGTCCCATTGCACACAATGTGATTTACTTCTGAATATTTAGGATTTCACGGGAAATACTTTGGGTTGTTTCCTGTCAACCATGAATGCAGCATATTCACAGAAGGGATCTTTGCTGCCATCTCCTTCTCACTGCTTCTCCATATGCCCCCAGAAGCTTCTCTTGAGGTTCAGGGGACTCTTGGGAATAGCATGGGATGTGGTCAGAATTACTCCTCCCTTCTCTCGTAGAAGTTGTTCTGCAAATGGAGCAAGAGTTTGCATAATTGCTTTATTTGAAAAATTTTATTCTGCTTCTACTGTTACTCATAATGGCTAACACAAAATTCCTGAAAATACATATGCCGTTGCCCATCACAATTGAAAACATTCAGTTTAGCATTATCCTTAATTTGGTACTAAAATATTTGTTTTCAAATTTCAGATGGTTTTCTGGCAGACTTCTGTTGTTCCACACAATTTGATATGGTCACTGATGAAGCACAGCCTAGTGAAAGTGATCCTCAGCCTAGCAAACCTTTGACTTCTCTGAACCAGACTGCTGATACCCAAACCAGAGACAAGTCAAGTTCGAGCACAGCTGAATCCTTAAATCGCAACAAACTTCATGTAGTGCCTAACAATATCATGAGTCCGCAACAAGGAAGTATTTCTGTTAAAAAATCAGAAAGCCTCACAAAAGCTTTAAAATTTGAGAAAATAAGCTGCTCTCCTGAAAGCCAGCATATGTCTGCTTCTGAACAAAAATTAGCTGGTAAAGACCCCGACAAATCTCATGAAAACTCTTTAAGTTCTGAACATCATTCGAGATTAAAAACTTTATCAGATACAGATCATGGTACGCATAATAAAACATGTCAGATTCCAGGCGATGCTCATTCAGAAGCAACGTGTAACCATTCCCTCCAAGACAAAGCTCCTCAGAGTTCTCCAAAGAATGATTTGCATCCAGATGACTTGAAAGGTTTGGGGGAACCCCCAAAGGATTTGTTGCTCAATAAGAGTTTAGAGACTACATTTAAAAACATATTGGAACTGAAAAAGACTGGGAGACAGCCACAAAGTGAGGCAACTGGTAGTGGTTCACTAGAACTAGAATTTCCAAACTTTTCACTTATTGCTTCACAAGAAAACTGCCTGGAGAAATTTATTCCAGACCATAGTGAAGGAGTTGTAGAAACTGATTCACTTTTAGAAGCTGCTGTAAATAGTATCTTAGAGTGTTAATAGTTGCAGTACCATGGACATATTTCTCTTAGAAGCCAATGTGAATGACACCACAAGTACAGCCTGACATATGTCAAAGATTACCCTTTCTAAAGTAGATTCTGTTCTGTGTTTGAGAGCAATACTCATTGTGGTTACAGTGAGGTATCCAGTCATGTAAATCCTTGAGAGAAAGCTGTCTGGTTGGGCCTACACATTATGATTGTGTTTGTGCTAATTGTTTTTAACATTGCAGCTTAGTAAGACTGCAGTTCCCTAGGCCCTAAGTAACAAGGTAATATACTGACAATCACAGTCTAGCAACAGGTTTATTAAATAAAATGTTAAGAAAGTTATATTTAATGGGAAGAACGAGCCCATTCTCCCACCTCCTGAAATAATTTAATTTTAAGGCTCACAGTTTGTAGCTAAAGAATCTCTCAGTACCTCTGTTTAGAAGTGTCTACAGTTTGGTTATGGAAAAGAGAAATTTTTTCAAGGCTTTGTACTTTAAGTGCTTTTCTATTGCTTGACAAGCAAGAGAGAGAGTTTATTTCATAGAATGACAGTTTTTGTCCCTGAAGCATGGCATGAAACAATACATGCTAGACTAAAAACTAGCGGGTGGAAATCTGTAGAGGAGTCTAAGATACAGCCATGAAATTCTATTTAAGTACACACACATGTTAATTCTTGGGAAAAAAGGTTTTGCATTTTATAATTGGATATAGGCCACTCGAGTCTTTCAGAAGTGGTATAAATGTTTTTCTAGACCAAGTATTACAAGCACTTTTATTTGGAAATTGTATTATTATGGTAGTTTTTTATACTTTAAGGAAATATTAGCCTTAATCTGAACAATTTGAAGGCCAGTGTTGTTTTTTTTGCTTGTTTCTGCTTCTTGCTGTTCAAGAATGTTAGTCGTCTGTAGCAGCAGTCATAATTACCAAAATATGTACAAACCAAAGTTAATCTGCTATCCCATTTTAAAAAATGATATCTGAAGACATGTAATTCATACTTTAGAGCCAAAGGAAACCCATCTATGGTGTACATTTGGCTGGTGGTCATGTTAATAATATAATCTTACTATATTAATTTATTATTTTTAATCAATGGCATGCTCCTTTTATGCTGCCGTGCTGCTTTTTAAAATAAACCTGCTTCTGTCATCAATGCTGCTAGGCACGCTGGTTTTGTGCCATTAGTCGGAGGGATGTGGCATGTGCGCCTGCTCAGAAAGACATAGCTGTGTGATTTGTGAGGCATGTTCTCTATAGCTTTCCCTCAAAAAAGAAAGAACTATTCAAAATCATCCTCATTGATTTCATCAGAGAGCAGAGGCACAGTAGCTTTGATCCTATGTCTCCTGTGTGCATACAGGAGTTAGATTTGGAGCATTTTTTGTTATTGGCAAAACTAGGGAACTCCTTTTCATGTGAAACTCTTTGTACCTTTCCAGTATGGTAGGAGTAACAAACTGTGGTTGTCAGTCAGATTGCCAGAGTGCCCAGAGCAAAGGGCTGAGTTTAGCTTTTCTAGCTCCAGTTGAGTTATAGTAATCTAAAAGAGTAAAATATGGCTCTTGCACATTTGTCAGCACATAAGCCCTGTGCACCTCCTTATGTCAAACCAGCAACACAAAAGAAATTCTAAAAATTGTAACCTGAGAAAAATAGTAATATAATTTAATATTCAGTTCACTTTTAATGTGAATGGAAGTATGGAAATTTTTTTTATATATATATATATTGCCACTTTTTTAAAAAGTGTGCCAATCTTAAAAATTACAGTGACTGTTATTTGGAAGAATTTGGAAGATTTTTCCTAACGGCTTGATATTGCCACTTTGCTTCATTTTTCCTTTCCCTCAAGATTCATAGAACTGTAACCATAATGAGATGTCTAGGAAGTAGGGTGTATCTTGCACCAATTGCATATATCAGTTACTTGGAGGAAAGATAAAGTGGACAAACGTCATAGATCCTGCTACTTTTGGTTTTATCTGGGAATAGAAAGTTTCTATCATTTGTACAGAATGTTCTGAATCTATATACCAAAACAAAACCTATTCATTTTAAATCTTATATGAAAGTTTACTTTTCAAGAAAATTATAGCTGAAGCATCTGAACTGCACTTCCATCTATGTGGATTAAATTACACCTATGTTTATTCCAACATTTTATGCTGGGAACCCTCTGAACAAAGTTCAGCTAAATTAACCTGAGATAGCTAATGTAATTTATTTATTGAACTGAACTTCATTTTAGAGCTCTGAATATTTTAATTGATAATGCAGTAAAATATTTTTGTTTGTTGTTTTTTAAGAAGTGTGAATTTGTTATGCAGCCCATGGTTCTAAATCCAGTGAAGACCATTTATTTGTGCTTAATTGCTTTGTAGAATTGGTCAATTGACTTCCTGGATATCTCTCCATACTGTCTAAGGTTTAAACAAATTTTAAGCTGGCAACTGCGAAAAATACCTGATTCACAAAGGTCAGCGTAATTTATCTGTTAGATTTGGGAGGCCTTACAGACTGACTTTAATGAAAGAGGATGTGTCACTTATTGTCAGTGTGGTATGGACTTTATTTGCTTAAATACTTTCATTTGTATAGTATGTCTCACTTGAAATTGCTTTGTATACATTTTGTAAAAATATTTATAAAATGTTTTGTAAAAAAGTATAACAAATTGCAGTTTATTTTGTTATATTAGATAAATATTGTTAAAAGTTGGTAAAATATATTGTTAATCCGTGGATAGGAAATGTTTAGCTGAAGACTACAAATTGAAGCAACCATTGCAATACAGCCAAAGATCTGGGGAAAAAAATCTGTTATCTGTGATTGTCTTGATTTAACCAACATGAATAGCTAGGTTTTCAAAACTTTAAAAATTGGACAATACAGTTGCAAAATATTCATATTTCATATATATATATATATATATATATATATATATATATATATATATATAGGAAAGCTTTATTATGAAATAATAGATTTCAGAGAGCAAGTGTGTATTCTGCACTGTAGAAGGTGTTATGTATAAGTCATATGTTTCAAATAGCTCATGAACGTTAATGCTTTCTTGTCAAATTATGCTTTTCTACTATATCTGTGTTTAATCAGCTGGCTCAAACACAGTGATAAAAAATCAGGCCTTGTTTTCTTGGGGGCGGAGGGTATTTACAATGTCTGGAGGACACGAGGAACATTTCCCTTTTTTTCCCCTAGTGTGTTTAGCACAGAAGTAGGAGATGTGTGATTCAGTATTCAATATTCCTTTTCCCTGCTGTCACCATGGAAGCATGAGCTGAGGTCTGGCTAGGTGGCTACAGCTTTATACAGCTTTTGCAGGAAATGTCTCTCTGTCTGCTCAGTAACCTCCTTGCAATGTAATACTTTTCACTAGGTCCACTGATCTGTTTTGTTGCTTTTCTCAATATAGTTAAGTTCTGCTACAGGTTGTTCTTGAATGCTGTGATTCTTATTCAGCCAAGCACTGAGTCCAGAACTTCTCTGGTGTTGCAGGTATAAAGGTGTGATCTTTTAAGGTACTAAATATTTCTACAATTATTGGTAGCCTGTAATGAAATTTGTAGAACTTGTAAAAAAGATTAGCTGGTAGTTTTCATGGGCATAACTTCTCCCAGCATCCAACAGAGAATGGAGGAAAAGGTTCCTCAAGGAAGATCTACCATCAGAGTTGGTGCTCACACCATCAGGTTTAGCATGTTTGTTGCTGTCTCATCTTTGCTGATTCTACTAATATGCATGGACTAGAAGTGACCATCTTCGGATCAGCACAGCCCTATTATAGGAGTTAGCCCGTGTGTGAATACTTGCAAATCCATCTGTACAAAATCATGATCCTAATTGTAATCTAGTAAATCACAGTTTGGAGATTGCTACTTTCTATTACCTCTTTAAACGATGAACTGAATTGGTAGGTGCTGCTGCAAATAGAGCCCATTGCACTGGACAGTGGGGTTGCCAACTCTGGGTTGAGAAATTCTTGGAGATTTGGGGGTGGAGCCTGGGAAGAACAGAGTTTGGAGAGGGGCCTCAGGGTATAATGCTATAGAATCTATCCTCTAAAGCACCCATTTTCTCCAGGGAGAAATGATCTCTAATCTGGATGTTAGTTGTAATTCCAGGAGATCTCCAAGCCCCACTTTGGAGGCTGGCAACCCTACTGGAGAGAAAAATAAGAGTGGATGAAGGCTAAGAGCAGAAGTAGGCAACATTTATGGCCTGAGTGCAGAAAAAAAATGCAACATATACTCGTGAAGTTATTGATGTGTAGATAAAATGGAGGTGGGGAAGGGGGTTGTGTTATGGCCAGACTCATTGGGGTCACCTTATAGGATAGGAGAAGTGGAAACAAAATGTGTAGATCATATGGATTACCTAGAATACTCAAGGTTGAGTCCAGTAGCACCTTAAAGACCCAATATTCCAGAGTATAAGCTTTCTAGAGAAACTCCTTTTGTCCGTGTATTCAGCATTGTTCTACTGCCATCTGCTGGTAAGCAGTTGAAACAAAACTTAGTTTATAAAATACTAAATGATTTAAATAAAAATAGAAATAAAAATTCAGTGATAATACAATAATCAAAGATAGTAGTTTTTAACAAGCAGAACCAGAATATGATTCAATTTGTATTATATTCTGATTATGTCCATTCTTCTTTTTAGGATGCCCAGATGCAAAGAAGAACAGTGGTACCTTTAACTAAATGTATTTATTTATTTGTGGTGGAAAATGCCATCAAGTCATAACTGACTTAGGGCGACCCCTGGTGGGGTTTTCAAGGCATGAGATTAACAAAGGTGGTTTGCCATTGCCTGCTTCTGCAACCCCAGTCTTCGTTGGAGGTCTCCCATCCAATTACTAACCAAGGCCGACCCTTCTGAGATCTGGCAAGATTGGGCTTGTCTGGGCTATTTGTTTGTTTTATACCCAACTTTTCTTCCTAGTGGGGACCAAGAGTGACTTACAACATTTTCCCCTTCAGGAAAGGGAATTTTAGTACATGTTCCTTGCCACCTTGGGATGAGGAAAGCTGCACTTCTGGGAACCAGCTCTGTTACATTGCCACTGGAGATTCAGAACTATTTGTCCTGTTTTCATTTGTAAATGATATCTTCAATTTTAAAGAGAAATTAAACCGCACAAAAGAAAATGGTGCTGTTCTGACGTCACTATTGCCACCCAGGATCACAGCGTGTGACTATTTGTGGATTCTCATCCACTAAGACCAGAATGGGGTAAATAAAACCAAGGACCTTATCAATGTCTCACTGGAAAGAAAAGCATTGAGGCCTGAAGGATATTTTTAGTGACTGAGAAGGAAACATTGGTCTTTAGTGGAAAGAGAGATCCAAGTACCAATGTTGAATGGCACCAAAACCGCTGAAGAAATGCAGCATTTGAAATACTGATGAATCCTTGAAAATCTACAATAATCTATACACAAGGGACATTGTTAAGAATGTTGAGTAAAAAAAAGAAGAAGAAGAATTTTCTAGATTCCACTTCTGAGATACACAGATGTAAATGTTAACATGTTGGCTTGGATCCCTGAGTAAGTCTCTGCTGGTGGAAGGAATTTCTGTAAATGAAGTAGGACTGCCTCCCCTTCCCCTGCCTACCGCAGCCCCAAATGTCCTTTAAAATACTCCCTGTAGGGGACGGGATTTCGAGGATCAGCATGAAGGGGACGACAGCAAGAATGTCCCCGTTTCCTTAAATATTTTCCATGGTTATCCATGTTTTGATCTCATCCAGTTTACGTTACTGCAATTTATTTACATTATTTCTGTAACCCAATATGTCCTTGAAGACTGGAAATTTCAAATGGCATCAAGTGCATTAAGAAGGTTTGCTGATAGATCTGAGTTACAGAGATTCTACCTTGCCAGTTCTTAAAAACTTCATTGGTTAACTCCCCCTGTCTAACTCTTCTCAGGAAAATTATGGCCCAGCCATGCAATGCTGGCTGTCAGCTGCATTGTAGGGAACTCACCAGGACTTGCAGGGGGCACCTCAATTTCCCCCTCCCCACACTATTTCCTCTTTCCCTCCTGGCAATCCTCATATCATGACCTTTTCCCTGCTTTTTTGTGTCCTTCCCACCACAAACCAATCTACCTTTTACCTGCCCTCTCATCTTCATATTTATAACTTATTCATACCCCACCTTTCTCTAAAGGAGGGACCCAAATCAGCTTACATTATTTTCTCCTTCATTTTAGCCTTGCAATAACCTTATGAGTAGATTGAGCTGAGAATGTGTAACTGGCCCAAGGTCACCCAGTCAGATTCTGCAGCAGAATGGAGATTTGAACTTGGTTCCTACAGATCCTAGTTTGAAGATCTAACCACTTTCATACGGTGGTTGCTGTTGAATAGTAGCAAGTGGCCTGCTACTAAGTAGAGGTGGGCACAAACCAGAATACGAACTAAAAAAACCCACGAACCAGCGGTTTGTGGAAGCTCGTTTCCATGAACTTCCACGAACTGGTCTACTGGTTCATTTGGTTCGTAAACACTAATGCCCCTTACCCTGCCGCTGCAAAGCAGCAGGGAAAGGGGCATTTAAACCCACTGATCAGCTGCTTGTCGGGGAGATCCCCGACAAGCAGCTGATCGTTTAACCAGTGGGGCTTGGCTGCCTGACCAGGAGTTCCTGTCCAGCCAGCCAAGCCCCATCCCCGGGTTAAATGGCCATATCCCCGCAGCTCTGAGCGGACATTAAGTTACAAATAGCCTTATGTTGATAGGTGAGTATTGAACAGGTGGGGCTGTTTAAATGATCAGCTGCTTGCAAGGATCTCTCCGACAAGCAGTTGATGGGTTGGTTTAAATGCCCCTTTTCCTGCCACTGCCAGGCAGCTGGAAAGGGGCATTTAAACCCCACGAACCATGAACCAGTTCGTGAACTCACCCTTGGTTCATGGAGTTTGGTTTGTGGTTCATGAAAACGCCATGAACCGCACGGTTTGGTTTTTTAGTGGTTTGTGCCCATGTCTAGTACTGAGTCATGCAAGTCACATGGTATCAAGTCACCTGGTGGTTGCTGCCAGTCATTGTCCCAGTAAGTCCTCCTTTGAAGGCCAAAGCAGCATTGGAAAGGTCTCTGCCTCCTTGTTTTTTTACTGACATAACCCAAGATGTCTACAGACTCACTGGCAATATTGTTGTTTCCTAGCTATCCCAACAATGACCACTGAGAAGGAATTCATCCTTAAAGCTACAGGTGCTACTGCTTCTATTATGGGTGGTGGTGGTAGTTAACCTCTGAGTTGGTTTTTGTTTTTAGATTTCATATTTTTCTGCAAATCTGGGGCTTTTTCAAGTTTGTAGAAAAATTTGTCTGTTCCAAGCTCTAGTATTTGGATTTAAATATCTAAATCTTTGGCTACGTTTAGAATTAGATATTTGGTTGTTAAGCAAGTGTAACTTACCAAGGTACATATACAACTACGTGAGGTAATTACAGACTCAGCCCAGGTAGAGACACTTCCCTGGATTTTTGGTTCTCATTTGTGTAAGTAGACTCATTCTGTCATATTTTTATTTTGCTCTTCCTCCAAGGAACTCAGGGCTTATCCTTCCTCTATTTTATCCTCATGACAACCTTGAAAAACAGGTTAGGCTGAGATTGTGTGACTAGCTCAAGGTCACTTAATGAATTCCATGACAGTGTGGTGTTTGAATGTGGGTCTTCTTGGTCTTACGCTTGCTCTTAACAGACTGTATATATAATTTCCCATTCTAGTTTCTTACCACCTTAAGCAGCCTTTCATAATAACCAGATAGTTAGTTAATGCAAACTATATATTAATTAGGTTACAAATAGCCGTATGTTGATAGGTGAGTATTAAACATTTCTGATCTTTTAAAATAATATATTATTCATCCATAATGGATAGGTTTATTTGATAGTTTCAGGTGGGTAGCCATGTTGTTCTGTAGTAGAAAAGCAAGTTTCAAGTCCAGAAGCACCTTAGAGATCAAATAGATTTCCAGATTATGAGCTTTTGAGAGTCAAAGCTCCCTTCATTACATACATGTGACAGATACATCTAAGGTTTATTTGAGAATTTCAAAGCTTGCCACTAGAGGGAGATGCTTACTTATGTTTGAATCGCTATATATGTGTCTATATATTGTCTATATTTTGCTTGATGGAACTTTTATAGTCGGAATCAATAGACCCATGTTTAGTGTGAAATTAGAACAGTTCTAGTGATCAGTATCACTTTTCTCTTTCCGACACTGGCTAGTTTTAAATAGAGCATATTTGGAAAAAAATAGTCTCAAGTACCCAATGACTTAGTACAGTATTTTTTGGCAAGTAAAGCTACAACTAGGCAATCTTGAGAAGAATGACTGATCTCACATCCTGCTCAGTGAGGAAGCATTTAGCAAGAGAACTGGGATGAACGTGGAACTCTAAGGGCATGGCCACACACCAGCTATTCCCTGTCCTTGGTTTAGTGCAGTAGGTATAGTTGGAAGTGTAATTAATATATCTATAAACAGTGTTTATTTGTTTAAAATGTTTCTGTACTGTTTTTCTGGCACATGTTCAGAGTTGAGAATATCTTTTACCCCCAGAACGACAACATTCCAGTGTGTGCAATTATTAGAGTGTTTTTTTCCAGGACATGGGGAACATAGGTGCAAATTTTATTTCATTTTATTTTACAAAATTTATACCTTGCTTTTCTGCACTCATAAGGCAGCTAACAAATTAAAAACACCTAATAAAACCACTTCTTTAAAACCATTAAAACCAACAAAACATATCATTAAAACAAAACACCTACAAAAACTTAAAAAACAACAAACATATTGGGCAGGAAAAAGGGGCCATTGAGGGAATGCCAAACAAAATTTTTAAAAGTCTTCACTCACTGCCAGAAGATGGCAAAAGGATTGGACAGGCAAATTTCCCTGGGAAGAGTGGTAGAGTTTGGGTGCCACAACTGAGAAGGCCTTCTGCTGGGTTGCCACCTGCCTAATTTCAGAAGGTGGGGCACTTGTAACAGGGCCTCTGAAGATGATTGCAGTAGCCGAATAGGTTCATAAGGTAGTAGGCGATATGGTCTCAAACCATACAGGGCTTTAAAAGTAAACACCAGCTCCTTGAATTATGTAGATGGGCCAATACTGGAGTGATATGGTCCCTATGACCCACTTCCGTCAACATCCTGTCTGCAGTTATTCTGCACCAGTTGAAGTTTCTGAATGCTTCAAGCTGCATGTAGAGCATATTGTAATGGGGGTATGCATGCACCACTATGGCCAGATTTTTTCTGCCCAGGAAGGCTGCAATTGGATAACCAATAGAAGCTGGTAAAAGGCACTCCTGGCCACAGCTTCCATCTGCTTATCCAGCAGTTGGCCTGGGCCCAAGAGCACACCCAGACTACAGACCTGTTCCTTTAAGGGGAGTGCAACCCCATCCAGAATAGATGACAACTTAGATCCCAGGTCAGACCTTCCCACCAGCAGCAGTTCAGACTTGTTGGAATTAAGCTTCAGTTTATTAGATGACTTCTGTTCCAAAACAAGCATTCAGGCACTGGTTCAGGTTTTCTAAAGTATCTCTGGGGTCAGCCAGAAGCTCAGGGTAGAGCTAAGTGTCACCCTCATATTGACGACCCAGCCCAAATCCCCACTAACCATGAAGTTCACTGGCTGGTAAGTATTCCAGCTCTCAGATGGCAGAAATCTGTCAAGGGATGGGTCTCTTTCAGGGCAGAATTCATGGCCTAGCCACAGGGGTGGGGAGATAGAAAACAGCTATAGTGTTTACAGAAAGTGCTTTGAGGCATAGAAAAGCCTGGCCTGAAATGGACCATTAAAATTAACTCCAAGCCTAATGTTGCAAAGGTCTAAAGCATAGCCAGTTTCTTATCCTTAAAAGGCAGAAGAGAGTTAAAATCTGGCTTCTGCCTGGAATTTGCATACTATTTGCATGCTGAAGCACTTGCCTTTACCGCAGAACCTTGGAGGTCACGGCAGGATAAGGAATGGGGAGGTGATAGCAAGCAGGTAGAAAGGTGAGCCAGATGGGGAAGAAGTAGTAAGGGGAGGAATAGGACCCCTCAATTCTTCATAGGTTCCTCACTTGAAAGAGAAAAATACACATTACTTTTACTACCACAGGGCTACCATTTGAATTTTCTGTCTCGGACATCTGTGCAATCCAGTTTAAACTCCAATTCTTTACCTGTCCTGGAGAGCCAATCTATATGTGGTAGTACCAGATTCATGTATTCCACTCCAGTCCTGACCAGTCAGTAGAAAGTGGGATGGAGAGTAGCTCAATTTAAAGAACAAGGGGGCATATGGTGCTGCTGCTGAAAGCTCCCTTCTGTGAAGCAAATAACAGCTGTGGGAAAACCTAAAGTGTGTGTGTGTGTGGGTGCGGGTGTTAAACATTCTGCCCCATGCCCTAACCTCAGTCTGCATTCTAGACTCTCTTTTTTTTTAAAGAATTTTTTTATTGGATGGGTTTACAAACATACATATAGAAATCATTATCATTATTCACCCCTTTGCATTTTCCCCATCCTTCCCCCCCTCCCTTTTCTGGTGACTCCCAGCAGTTTTCCATACCCAACTTAATCTAAAAAGTATATCATATAAATTCTTAAAATCTATAATAATAATGTAATAATGTAATATATATCTATATTATACCTATCAAATCTCTTTAATTATCTTAACAATCTACACTAACTATATTGCTTATCTTAGTTAAAAATATAAAAATTATATAAGTAATAATAGGTACATATACTAACTAAAAAAAACCCACATATATATATATGTAACATACTATTCCTTACATACCAATTAACTATATTATCTATATTTCACATATACTCCCTATAACCTTATTACTCATAATTATACTCCCCTGTAAATATACTATACTAATCCAATAAAATACAGTAAAATATACCCCTTTTTAACCTTAAGTTTCTATCTCCCCTACTTCTCCAAAGACCACAGTTTCCCCTTCATGTCCCACTTTTTCTCCACATATTAAATTTTTCCCAGCTTAATGTATAGTCTAATTCTTCTTGTTCTTTCAATTTCCTTGTTAATTTGTCCATTTCTGCCATATTCAAGACTTTCAGAATCCAGTCTTCCATAGATGGTATCTCCTGAGTCTTCCACATCTGTGCATAACACATTCTGGCCGCCGTAATCATATAAAACACCATAACTCTGTCCATTATATCAAAATCTTCTAGGTTCATACATAATAACAGCAATTCCGGGGTTTTATTTATATTCCTTTGTAAAATATCTGACATAACTAACTATATCCCCCCAGAACTGCTTAGCCTTATCACAAGTCCACCACATATGATAGAATGAACCTTCATGCTGTTTACATTTCCAACATTTATCAGACATCTGGCTATTACCATTGGCCAACTTCTTCGGTGTTAAATACCATCTATACAACATTTTATATACATTTTCACGCACAGTGGTACATGCTGAAATCTTAACTACATTTTTCCATACCTTTTCCCAAGCTTCCATTGAAATTTCCTTATTACAGTTTATTGCCCATTTGACCATCTGAACTTTAACAACTTCCTTCTCTGTAAACCATTTCAGTAATATATATTTTAGAAATTATTTTCTTCCCCCCCTGAAGCAAACAATTCTCAATCTCAGAGTTTTGTAGTCTAAAACCATTTTTCCTTTTGTCTTTCTCATATAGGTCTTTTATCTGCATATATTGAAACCATCCATATCGAAATGGCAATTCTTCATTACCTTTAAGCATATAGTTATTCTGTTGTATCTCAAAAATTTCTTTATATGTCAACCAGTCTTCCCCTGCATATTCTGTTCTTGGATTTACTACTTCCGCAGGGATAATCCACATTGGTATAGTCTCTTCTATATATTTCTTATATTTAGTCCATACAGCAAACAAGCTTCTTCTTACATAATGGTGTAAGAACATAGAGTCTGCTTTTACTTTGTCATACCATAGATATGCATGCCATCCAAAGAATTTATTATATCCTTCCAGTGCTAACAACTTCAAATTCTTCAATGTCATCCGTTCCTTTATCCAGTCCAGACATTACGCTTCATGGTATAATTTAAAATTTGGTAATTGTAGTCCTCCTCTATCTTTCGCATTGTAGAGTACTTTCATTTTAACTCTGGGTTTCTTTCCAGCCCAAACAAAGTTTAACATCGTTCTCTGCCACTTCTCAAATTCTTTACTGTATTTAACAATAGGTATTGTCTGTAGTAGAAACATCATTCTTGGAAGAACATTCATCTTAATTACTGCAATACGACCTAACCATGACAAGTTCATTTTATTCTATCTAATCATATCTTTATCTATTTGTTGCCATAACTTGTCATAGTTATTCTTATATAGGTCAATATTCTTCACTGTCACTTCCACTCCCAAATACTTAACCTTGTTCACTACTTCACATTCCACCTTGTCCATCAACTCCTTTTGTTGTTGTTTAGTCATATTTTACACAATATTTTGGACTTCACCTTATTAATTACAAAACCCGCTACGTCTCCAAAATCCTTCATTTTCTTCATCAATTTTGGCATGCACTCTATTGGATCTTCCACTATCACCATTATGTCATCCGCAAAAGCTCTTACTTTGTATTCAAATCCTTTAGTCCTCAATCCTCTTATTGAATTGTCTTCTCTTATTTGCCTAAGTAAAATCTCCAGTACCATTACAAACAGAAGTGGGGAAAGCGGACACCCTTGTCTTGTTCCTTTTCTTATTTCCAACTTTTTGGTTACATCTGAATTAACAATTATATTTGCAGATTGGTTTTTATATATTGCCTTTATTGCTTGTATAAATTTCTCTCCCAACTGCATCTTCTCCATTGTTGCAAACATAAAATCCCAGTTCAAATTGTCGAACGCTTTCCCCGCATCCACAAAAAAGAAACCAACCTGCTTCCCTGGATTTTTATCATAGTACTCAATAGCATTCAACAACACTCGTAAATTATCTTTTATTTGTCTTTCCGGTAAAAAGCCGGCTTGATCTTCATCAATAAATTCCACTAGCCAAGTCTTAAGTCTTTCCGCTAGTATCTTTGCAAATATTTTATAGTCATTATTAGTTAGAGATATTGGTCTATAATTCTTAACATTACTTAAGTCTAATGTCTCCTTCGGTATCAATGTAATATTAGCCTCATTCCATGTATCTGGCATCTCGACCCCTTCCAATATTCCATTCATCATTTTTTGCATCAGTTGTTTCAAGTCCTCTGCCATCACTTTGTAAAATTTTGCCGTAATTCCATCTGGTCCTGGAGCTTTACCAACTGTAGTAGCTTGTATTGCTTGTAACACTTCCATTATTGATATCTCAGCACTAAGCTTCTCGTTCAACTTCTCCGGTACCTTTGGTAAGTCAATCCTGTCAAAGTAGTCTCTTATCTTTTCATGATCCACTATTTTTTTCTGATATAACTTGGCATAATATTTGTAGAATGCTCTCTCAATCAATCCTTGATCATATAATTCCTTTCCCTCTTCTGTATTCTTACTTATTACTCTTTTCTCTCTCTTTTTCTTTAATTGCCACGCCAAATATCTCCCTGGTTTATTAGCTCCTTCAAATGATCTTTGCTTCATTTTCTTCAGCTCCCACTCCAGTTCTTTATTTTCCATGACTCTAATCTGATCTTGCAATAACTTTATTTCATACAGCAATTTCTTTTTACCTGCTCTCTTTTTCAATTGCTGTTCAACTTCAATAATTTTTTCCTGTATCTCTTTTAATTTTGCTTCTTTTTTCCTCCTCTCTCTGCCATTTAAGTCCATCAAAACACCTCTAATTACGGCTTTATATGTGTCCCAGACCATGTGCATTGGCACCTCTTTATCCACGTTAGACTGAATAAAAAACTTCGTTTCTCTTCTCAACACCTCAACATATTCTGGGTCACTCAAAAGATCCTCATTAATTCTCCATCTCCGTTTCTTGTGTTTCATTCCAAATCTCCACATCACCGGATTATGATCCGAGCTAACTTTTGGTAATATATCAGTCTCTTTTGTAAACACTACCAGTTCTTTAGACGCCCAGATCATATCTATTCTCGAAAAAGATTGGTGACTAGATGAAAAAAAAGTATACTGCTTCAATTTAGGATTATATTTTCTCCAAACATCTTCTAAATTTTCTTGTTCCTGAATTTCAAAAAAAGACTTCGGTAATTTCCCCGTCCTTACTTTACTTGTTGATAGACTTTTATCCAATTGCAAATCTACCACTCCGTTAAAGTCTCCAGCTATAATTACCTGGTCATAAGTCCACTGCTCCATTTGTTCTTGTAAATCCTTGAAAAATATATCTTTGGAGCCATTTGGTGCCTATAGTCCAAGTACCATAGTTTTCTTTGCATTACATAAACATTCCACAGCCAGGTATCTTCCATTTTTATCAGACACAATTAATTTAGGTTGTAATTCTTCTTTTATATATATAACAATTCCCCTCTTTTTTTGCTTTGTTGCCGAAACAAATTGTTTTCCTAACTTTTTGTTAATCAGATATTTAACATCTTGATCCCTAATGTGAGTTTCTTGTAGACAAATCAAATTACTTCTTTGTTTAGCTAACCAATGTAACACAGCTTTACGTTTAGAGGGTGAATTAAGTCCATTAACATTCCATGAAATTAATTTGTACTCCATAGTTATAATCTGGATGAGCTAGGAAAGTCTTTTCCATTTTCCATCAGAAAGACATCCATGGCATATTTCGATTTGATCACTTGTCTCCCTGATTGAAATTCAAAAGTCACTCCTTCCGGTAGCTCCCATCTATATCTAATTTCCGCTGCCCTTAGCTTTTGTGTTAAGTCTCTGTACTTTTTCCGATCCTGGAGTACTTTACGTGGTACTTCTTTCATGATTCGAATCCGTGTCCCGGCTACCTCCAGTGGAGTTTCAAAATGTCTCCTAATAATTTCCGCCTTCATTCTCCTTGTGGTCAATTGGACAATAATATCTCTTGGTAAGTTCTTTTGTTCCGCATATTTTGAATTTACTCTATACGCGATATCCAAATGGGTCATCATTTCCTCCTCTGTTTGCCCCCAAAATTTTGCCAATATTTCAGCTACTTGTTTAAGGGCAGATCCATCCATTTTTTCCGGAACTGCCCTCATGTGAATCTGTCTGTCCATTGCTTTGCATTCCATCATCACTATTCTTTCACCCATACCCATAGTCTCATTCTGTGTAGCCTCTGTTTTTTTCTCCCCATCCTGCACCAACTGCTGCGTTTCTTGCACCTTTTGTTGGGTATTCTGTAAATCTGTTTTTATTGCCTCCATCTCCTTTTTAACTTCTATAATTTCCAATTTAATTGCTTCTTTCATTTCCGTCATTAAATTTTGCTGTAATTTTTGTATCATCTCCCGAATCTCTTTATTTCCATCTGTTATTTTCTTATCCAAATTTTCAATGGCAGCCTGCCAGTCCTTTTCTTTTTTGGAGGCCATTGGACTTGCCTTAGGTCCCCACGAATCAGCTCTCTTTCTTAGCTCCATCTTCTTTTTAATTCAAATCTCTATTTTTATATATCAAAAATTTTTGACGTTTGCCCTCAGTTAAAATGGCAATTGAGGCTTCCCTTGCCCTTAAAATGTCGGGCGATGTTTTTCTATGGTTCAAAATGTCAGGCGATCTTTCTCTATGTAATACAGTCACACCGATGATCTTCCCTTACTTTCAATGGTGAATCCTCTACTTCCGTTTCCTTTCCCTTAGTTTCAATGGTGGGTACTTCACTTCCTCTTCCAGCTTTGTTTTTCTTCCGGGTCCTCCTGCTCTTCCTGACCTCCCTCGCCGCTCTTTCTATCTCCTCTCCGTCTATTGTTCTCCACTTCCTGTCTCGCAGCACGCCTTCCAGTTCCCATGATCGGCCCACCGCGTCGCTATCTCCCCAACCACAGGTATGCAAAACAATATTCTTCTTAGCTCTTTTTAACTTTTTCTCGTTCTCAAAACTCCAATTAAATCGCTCAGTCTTTTAATATACTTTTTCAGCTTGGTAACTCAGTCTTTAGTTCTTTTAAAATTTAAGTCTTTATTCAGTAAAACGGTCTGTTGGGGGAGATAGTAATCTTAACTTAATACAGACTTCTTGGGATGTACTCACTGCTTCAAACGTCCAAATCTGTTCAAATCTGTTCCCGAGGCTCGGGGAACAAAGAGCCTATGTCAATTTAATGACTCCCGAAGCTGCTGCAGAGATTTTGGCCGCCCTTCTCTGAGGAGGATCTCAAGGCTTAGGGGAGAAGCCCTTAATTCAGAGCCTCCCACCCGCCGAGACCACTCTCAGGGCTAAAAGCGTTCTTGCTGGATTTCTGACTAAAACCCGGGGGCTGTGGGCGACCTGAAGGCCCCACCAGCCCAAAAAACAGCACCTTGGATGATCCGGAGCTCCGAATCACGTCAGTCTCTCCATTACCCCGAACCAGAAGTCTGCATTCTAGACTCTCTATAGCTGCGATTTGCAATTTAAATATCAATAGGTGATCTGTTCATAGGTCTCCCATCATATTTTTAAAACCTTGAATCTATGGAATTCCTAGGTCCCATGCTTTTGAGCACTTTGCACCAAACATAGCTTTGAAATGGATATATTGTTAGGGCACATCAAAAGGGGTAGTCTCCTAGTGACATGAATGTATCATTGCTGAGGGAGGGACACAATGCATATTTAGTTCAAATCGCAGTTTCTTATTTAGTCAGCATCTGCAACACTAAATGAAATAAAGAACCAAGTTCAGCATCTTTCAAAATGATCAGTTTGCCCCATGGCTGTATCCCACTAGCCAGTCAGTAACAACATATGTGTAAATAATCAGTAGACTTTAATTATCTATTGCTAATTATCACTCAAATTTGATTTGCACAGACTTCAAAAGGGACCATATCTTTCCACTTCATTTCGTTTCAGTCTGATGGGTCTTTAATTCAAACCAAACGTGGATCAATTGCCAGCTGACAATGAAAGGAATGTGTTTATTCACAATCATCTCTCTTTTTCTTACATATATATGTGGTTGGTTATTCACAAAGTCGCTGGGGAAATTTATGTCAGTTTGTGAATTGACATTGCTCATGGTGTCAGTTCTTAAAATGACTTAAACAGCTTTGGTACAGGATGGGATTTTGTCCCAGCTTGAGAGTTTGGGTTCCAAATGGGGCCTGATTTCTGATGTGTTCTGTCTATTGCAGAGTCATCAAGCATATTGAGGTATAGCACTACAAGTAAAGGCTTAATGAACAACATAAATTTGCATCAGTCCCTAAAGGTGAGGGGAAAGGGAGCAGGAAGGGGCATCTGACTATGGTTCCTGGTTCTCATTGGTCTGATCTTATTGAGAACATAGTAGACAGGGCCAGTGCCAGGGTTTCTGGCCCCTGAGGCGAGATATCTACTTGCGCCCCCCCCAGCCAATTTTAAAAAACAAGAAATGTAGGAAAAATGAAAAGCACAAAACTTGAAACTTTTTACATCTTTAATTTAATTTTTATTTCTTAATTTAAATTTAAATTTTTTAAATAAGTGTGAGAATAAATAACAACAGTCTTTTTCTTATTGTGAGCCAAAAATCTATTTTGTGAGCAGAAACAGCAACTTGCATTAAAGTTTTGAGCACACCTCCGTGTGTGTCTGTGTGTGTAAAAAAGTTTCCCTCTCTCCTCCCACCTCTCAACCCAGAGACTCTTGGCAGTAGAAGGAGGGCTTCTCTTACAGGGCCTGCTTGATTACCTTTGTCAGAGATCCCTTTTGGGAACTACCCTCCATGCGCATCCTTCTCCCCCCCACCCTTGGGTTTGAAGTGAGCAGCAGCTGACAGCTAAGCATATGGTATATAAATATTGAAACAAACTATTGGGGGAAAGGGGGAAGGTGCGGATGATATATGGAAACTAGGGGATGAGAGACGGGAGGTGATAAAGAATGGGTGCAGTGCAGGGTGCTGCTCTGCTGGAATGAAGGGGGAAACAGCATTGAGATCAGAGAAGAGGAAGAGGGAGGGAGAACGAAAGGGAGAAGGGGGAAGGAAAGTAATAGAACTTAAAACAACAACTTTAAACCGAACTCTGATTTGCTCCTACCTGTCGCACTGAAAGGGATTGCCAATTTACTTGCATGGGCTCCATTGAAATGCATTACAACACACAAAAAGGGCAAGAGTCCAGTAGTGAAGAAGTGAGCATGAAAGCTCATACTCTACCACAAATTTTGTTAGTCTTATAGGTGCTACTGGACTCTTGCTTTTTTCTATTGCTACAGATAAACACGGCTACCCATCTTGATCTATCAGCACAGGCCCCAGAGTGGAATGACAGTCCCTGGGAGAAGAATCAGTGGTCTGGGACTGGAATGGCAGTGGGTGTAGAATGACAGGGTGTGTCATTCCAGTGCCAGAGCCCTGACTCTATTCCCAGAAACAGTCATTCCACTCTTTGACCTGTCATTCCAGTCCCTGAGCACAGGTTCTGTTCCTAGAGGCTGTCATTCCACTCTCTGGCTGTCATGCCAGTCCAAGAACACTTCTACTACTCCCAGGGGCTGTCATTCCATTGTGGTGCCTGTAATTCAAGAATGCTTCTACTACTACCAGGGGCTGTCATTTCACTGTGCAACCTGTCATTCCTTCCCAGAGCACAGATTCTGCTCCGAGGGGCTGTCATTGCACTCTGGGAGTTGTCATTCCAGTCCTAGAATGCCTCTACTTGCAGGGGCTGTCATTGCACTGCACTCTGGGGGCTGTCCCTCCAGTCCCAGAGCACTGAGCCTATTCCATGGACTGTCATTCCACTCTAAAACCTGTCTTTCTGGTCCCGGGGCACAAACTCTATAGCTAGGGACAGTCATTGCACTCTGGGGGCAGTCTTTCCACTCCAAGAGTATTCTATCTGGTCCCAGAGACCTTTATGGAAAATCCATTCCCCATTTTCTTTGCAACTTTTTTTGTGTTGTGATGCATTTCAATGGAGCCCAAGCAAGTAAATTGGCATCCCTGACTCCCATTATCTCCAATGGGCCTTCAAGCCTCTCCTATTATTTCCAATGGGCAATCCTGTCATTCCTTTTAGTACATGGTGGGGGGCAGGGGAAGAAAGGAGGGAGCAAGGGGGAGAAAAGGTCAGATGGGAGCTCACTGCTCCCCAGCCAGCTAGTCTCTCTCTTCCTTGCTGCACGTGGAAGCTTTGCCCAAGGCTTAAATTGAGAGAGAGAGAGAGAGAGAGAGAGAGAGAGAGAGAAAGAAGAGGAGTGGGAAAATGGCAGAGAGAGAAATGTCCCCGCTGATTCTCTAGGTCCTTCCCGCTTTCTTCTTTCCCTTCCCCTTTGCTTTCTTCTGTCATTATTCCGTCTCATCCTCCTCCCCAGTCCCCCAAAAGAAACTTACCACTTTTTCTCCACTCCTTTCCAGTTTGTGAGGCGACATGCAGGAGATAGGGGGGAATGCTTGGCGTGCGTGCGTTCTCCCAGCCCTCCCGCTCAGTTGCTCCGCAGAGCGTGCACACTCACCCCGGCACCCCCTCCAGAACCTCTGCGCCCGAGGCAGTTGCCCGACTTGCCTCCATTGATGTTCTGCCCCTGATAGTAGATGTAGCAACCCTGAGGCCAAGGGCTGTATTATAGTTCAGAATGCCATGAAGTATGTGTTCCTGGGAGATACATTTGTTTAGATTTTATCTTCACTTTCCTTTTTTTGTACAATGCCAAGGACAGGAAACGAGGTTTCCAGTTGTAGTGTTCTTAGAAAATGAATACCAAACACATTATTTTGTGTAAATAGCCAAATTCAGTTCTTTTGCAACTTTTTACTGCCTCTAAGAAGAAATATATTTATTTTTTATGAAGAACAAAACTAAGTTTGACAATACTGCTGGCCGCAAAATGCTTGTCAAAAATTTTCATCTCCCCCACTTCACTGGGAAGAAGGAGATGGAAAACCGCTAAAATGTTGGCTAACCTCAAGCACTCATTTGCAAAATGCAGAATGTTCATTACGAACTCGGTCATTTCAAATCAGGGTATTATTCAAAAACCTCCATGCTGTGTAATTTGTGGCCATGAATACAATTTCTTAGGAATATTTCTGTCATTTTTGGTCACTTCCTCATATCTGACTGCAATATTTCTAGTCAGATAAATACTAGTCATGTAAATACTAGTGTAACTAGTTTGTAGGCAGGTAAATTCTAGTGTAAATAGTCAGAACTAGTTACAAATACAGTATTCACCTACGGCATTGTAAGTAATCTCTAGAATTATTTAACTTGTTACCAACTTTAAATTAAATATGTAGCAAAACCCTGTGAGAATGAAGGTTCCTCTTTTTAACTGAAAAATAACATCAACTCGTGAATGAATATATGGGATTACTGGGAAATATCAGGATTTGAGTCCAGTGGCACCTTGCTATGATATCTGGAAATATCATATCTGGAATATATTATATCACTGCTTCCATATATGATATTGTTGCTTCCAACAATGGACACTACTGTTCCACACATTTTTTAACAAAGACAACAACTCTTACTAAAAAGCAATGGTCATTAATGATATTAAATGGGCTGAATAAACTTGGGTCAGACTGGATGGCTTGAAATACAGAGCTGCCTTATACTGAGTCAGACCATTGGTCTATCAAGAAGTCTACTCTGGCTGGCAGTGGCTCTCCAGGTTGAGGTCTGTAATATCACCTACTACTATCAGATCCTTTGTACTGGAGATGCTGGGAACTGAACCAGGAACCTTGTACATTCAAAGCAGATGCTGGAATTTACACTTGTACCATGTTTGCTGGGGATTGCAGTGATAGTATCAAGCTTTGTAAAACATAGAGGCTTACTTAGCAGGGCCGGCCCCTGCCTTGAGCACTGAGGTGCCAAAGGGGGCGCCTGAGGGGGTGCTGGGGGTGAAGGCACGTGCCATGGAGCTGGCCCACAGCTGCTGCAGCTGGCCAACCCCGCACCACCACCATCAACACATGCCCCCGGCCGGCCGCAGCAGCCACGGGCCAGGCACGGCAGGCATCCGGGGTGGCATGTGGAACCTCCCCAGCCACCTGCTGCGCTTAACTGGGAGCGCGGGCAGCCTCTGTGCGCCGTCCCAGCCACCCACCAGCCAATGGGGCCGGCTTACTGCATGATGACATCACACAGAGTGATGTCATCATGCAGTCTGGGGGGGGCGCGTGTGCACTATGTGCACGTTAGGGGCAGTCATGGGCACCAGAAACCCTGGTGCTGCCCCTGTTACTTAGTATGGGTGAAGGCTCTTCTTTAGTAGGCTAAAGCAGCTTCTCTTAATGTAAGAAAGCAAGTGGTTATGGCCACTGTCTTAGATGGTTTTAAAAGAGGATTTGACAAATTCACAGAGTTCACATGTTTTAGGGACTACTAGCCATGATGATAAAATAGAATTTCCAGATTCAGAGGCAGCATGCCACTGAATACCAGTTACTGAATTAAATGTGTAACAACTCAAGTGAAGTCCAGTATTTTCTAAATAGCATCTCCTGCCTAACTATTGTGCTGGCCTCGTATCTTCCTTTGAATTGCAGCCTGGCAATTCTAGCAGAATGTCTCCATCAGCCAAGGAAAAACTATGGCTGCACTGAGCTGGACTGTATTGGAGAAGGAGGCCAATGACACCGAAGGCAGGTTCTTCTAGACACCTGTAGTTAATGAGATCTTTTCTTTGCCAGTGGAGAAGCACAGTTTAAGCTCACCATGTTTTTGGCACCTTGAGGCTGGATTAACCTAATGGATTCTATAAGAAGTAACAGGCTGAGACCCTTAAGAAATGAGATCTGGTGTAAAATACAGCTGCCCACTTGTTAAATAGAGGTGCATGCAAAGAATATTTTGCAAAGGTATCTAGGGATTGTCTGTAACTGCCAGTAGGTTTCTGGGTGGAATTCAAGGTGTTGGAACATGGTTGTAACTTATAAGGCCCTAAAGGGTTTGAGACTTGCTTACTTGAGAAATTACCTCTCTCTGCCTAAAGTGCTGCAACAGCAGAAGTGAGATCAATCATCCCTTTTTTTTCTCATACCAACGTTAAAATCTTGCAGCTGCAGTCCTGAAACCATTCATTCACCCATTGCATAGCCATTGCTAGGTGATCAGTTTCAGGACTGGGACCAATATCTGGTAATGTTTGAGGCATACAGGCCTCCTGATATCTAGTACGCATCTGTACCATAACTTTATACTGGTTAAATGCCAGTTTAACTCTCATGGCTTTTCTCACAGATTTCTAAGAACTGCAATTTTGAGAGGGAGCTGAGAATTTGCTGTTAGAGAACCCTGGCATTCTTTATAGAACAACAGGTCCGAGGATTCTCTGGGGAAAGAGAAAGGGAGAATCGGCATGACCTTTATGCATTGCTGGAACTACTTCTTCTCTTCTAGCTAGCTTTCTCCCCTAGCACTCAACATTATCAGGCATTGTTGAAGTGAGGAGAGGCAATATTTCTGAGCTTCTTTTCCAAATTGAGGTGATGATAGGGCAGTATGGGTGTTCTCTCTCCACAAATCTTTTTTTTTTAAATATATTTTTTATTTTAAACTATAAGAATGTACAAGAACAGTCAACAGTATACAAAGTTGAACATTAAAATTCAAGTAATTACAAACTAAGTAAAACATCAAAACAATCTCTAGATTTAACAAGTTGTTTAGTATAATCATCCTTTGACAGAAAGTCTAAAACCGGGAACCAAAACTCAATAAAGTGAGATTTGTAGTCTGGGTTTTCTCGTTACTTAGTATAATCAGTTAATTTGGCTAAAATAAATAAATCCCATATTTTCAATAACCAGTTAGAGATGATTGGGCCCTTCTCATTTTTCCAGACTGTTGCAATAACAGATTTACCTGCTGCCAATAGTAGAGCTATTAGAGCCTTTCTTTCTTTCGGGATTGGAACATCAGACCAATCATTTAGCAAGATCACCTCAGGTTGAAGAGGTATCTGATAGGTGGTCATCTCTTGAATGTGTTTACACACATCACACCAAAACTGCTTGATGTAGACACAATCCCACCAGCAGTGCATATATGTCCCTCTATTCCCACATCCCTTCCAGCATAAGGGGGAGATTGAATGAGTCATATGTTGCAGCCTAGATGGTGTCAAATACCATCTCATCATCAACTTTATAGTTTGCAATTTGATACTCACTATATTAATGGTGAATATAAAATTACCCCACAACTTTTGCCATTTTTCCTCTGTTTCACTCCACAAATCTAATGGACAGCAGCGAAGATCTTCTGTCAAAATGCATCTATCCCATCCAAGCCCTAGCTGCCAGGGAGGAAGACACTGCTTGTTTCAGTACTCTGACTCTCTTTTTAACCTTGCATCTCCCACTTCTCAGTTCTCTCATAATATTAGAGCTTATTCTACTCAGTGAAGTGGCTTTATAGTAGGTTGAGGACAGATCAATGGCATTCCCCTCCCAACACAAAACATAGTTAACTTGTGGAGTTTGCTACAAAAAGGTGGGACAACAGCCACTAACTGACGTAGCTTTGAAGAAGCATTCATAGAAAATACTGATATATCAAATTCTACAAGGTATAATAACTAAGCAGAATCTTCACATTTAGAGGGGATGGACATAATCCCCCTCCCCTGAAGCATCTGTCTCAATGACGGACCCACTATACAATCTAGCAAGACAGTTCTTATATTAAACTCCAACTCAGAAGACAGTGTTAGCTTGCTGTTTTCATTACCAAAGGTCTCTTGATTTTGGGCCACTTACAGTGCAAGCCTATGTATGTTTTTTCAGAGGCAGAGGTAAGTCCCAGTTTGTTCAATGCACACCTAAGGTGAGTATGCATAGAATTGCAGCCTGAATTTGCTAATAAGATAGCATCAGTTGGATATTAGCTAAGTAATACTGCTGGGGTGGCTTCTGGTCTGCAATCAAAACTTAAGAATGGAACTGACACAAGATTTTACTCCCAATTAAGATAAACACACTGAATTGCTATTGGTTGGCGGGCATTACAGATGTAGATCTGATATTGAGCTTGGTCTTTGGCTTTCTGAGAAAATAATTTCTAAAGCAGAGTTTTCCTCCCATGCCCAATCCCATTAAGTTTTCAGCTCCAACTAACATGATTTTACTGCTTGCTGTAAATTGGGAATCATTTTTAATATGGCAGTAAACAACCACCAAACATGGTGTTACTTTAGGTAACAACACAGCATTTGTTAGAGGAAAAATATGTACCTGCAAGTTTCAACAATGCCAGCAAAGTGATTTGGAACCAGAAAGACGAATGATTGAGTGTTATTTTGAAAAACATGATAGTTATACAGTGATATAAAGTTAGGCCAGAATGGAGGATTCTGTTGATGTGAAATGTTACACCAAATTTGGACATAGTATAGACTGAATTTATGATCCAGTTGGGTACGCTTGTTAGTTATTGTTGGAGGTCAATCAAAGTGTAATTGTAACACAGGGAAAGATAGTCCCAAGGCTACCAAGATGTGTTTCCAACAGCTGCTGTTCATTATTCATTCAACTCTACTTTCTGGCTTTGAAATTAATAACCCCTGGCCTTTGAACAAGGCATCACCTTTTGAAAAACAAGCAAGCTGGAGCACAATTGACTAAGAGCTTCTCTCGCATGAACCCCTTGGAAAATAAATGGAGCACCCCAAGAGCACAGGTGTGTGGCTCCCTTTTATTTCATCAAGGGATTTTGCAGAAATTTATACAATGTTGCAAGCTGAGAGGAAAATCTTGGAAACACTGGAAACTTCTAAGATCCTAAAACAGAAGTATTGACATTCTTATCCCATGTCTTTGTGCCTTTTAGCCTGGAAAGTCAGGCAAAAGAAATCCTCAAGTTTTATCAACCACATTATTGGCCCTAATTAAAAAAATGTAACAATCTCAAATTTTGAACATATTTGTTAATTACTATAAGGATCTATAGGCATCTTCCAATCCAAACTCTTTTCAGATTGGGGAGTATTTGATCTCCAAATCAGCAGTTCCAAAATTTATAAAAGAACACAGAGACCTAGTGGAAGCCCCTGTCACAGCTCAAGAACTTCTAGCTACTATCAGATCCTTGAAAAACAATAAATCCCTGAGCAGAGATGGATTCCTAAGTGATTTTTACAAGAAATATGCAGATATCCTTATAGATCCCGTAGCCAAGGTTTGCAATGATGTCTTATTCTCTGGCAGGGTTCCTCAGTCATGGCTGCTTTCCAGAATAGTAGCCATACCAAAACTGGATAAGGACCTAACTAATCCAAGTTCTTACAAACTAATTTCATTAATAAATCAAGATGCAAAACTATTTACAGTCAGCATCACTAATAGGTTAAACTCGATTCGGTTTCGTTTTCTCAGCCATGTCGGACGCTCCTCTTCGCAGGTCTGAGAGGAAGCGCCCGAGCACCCTGTCCAGGCGGCTGATCTGCGAAGATTAGCCCCCAAAACTCCCAGTGAGGGAGGCTGGGTCCGGGACGCTGCGGGAAGAGCCCCCCGGAATCAATGCGGGGGGTTAATTGCCCGTTTGTCCCTATGGAGGCCGGCAGACGTGCGCAGCGCCTCGAGTGCTGCCGGGCCATGGAAAACTGCAAAGAGCAGAATTAGGCGAAAGCCTGCAAGTAAGCGAATCCCTTCTGTTATTACAAGCGTACGCGAAGGAGTGGTGGGATCTGAAGCCAAGAAGGCTCGTTCTTCCCCTTCGCTGAGTTTCAGAATCTGGTTGGCGGTTTCCCCCACCCCCCAAAATGGCAACAAAAAAACAAAGTCCCGCTTTGGGCAAGTCAGTTTCGGCTGCCCTGAAGGGAGAGTCGTTGGAGGAAGTAGTGCGGAGGGCGGTTGGTGAAGCCATAAAACCCTTTGTTGACAAGCTGAACGAAACAGATCAAAGGGTGGGCTTAATTGAGAGCGAAGTGAAAACCATTAAGGAAGCAGCGGGGGGGGCAGAGAAGTCTGCTCGGGAAAGTGCGTCACTCGTGAAGGCTACGAATAAAGAGCTTAAGCTGGTGGAGAACCAGCTGATCGGGCTACAAGTGGAACGAACACAGACAATTTTGCGCCTCCAGAATGTGAAAGAGGAGGAAAATGAGGATTTACAGGGTCTGGTCTCGGAACTACTGGCGACACCCGCGAGGGCAACTAAAGAAGAAGTAAAAAGCGCCATTTTGGAAGTCCGTCGGGCTACTTCAAAATATGCAATGAAGCGTCAGCTGCCTCGCGAGATCATCATTGATTTTTCATCTAAGAGGATCCGGGACACTATCCTATATAATTCATACAATGCAGATTTGGACTTTCTGGGTAATAAAGTTAAGATATTGAAAGACGTCCCATTTCTAGTTCGGAAAAGACGTTTTAAGTATAAAAAGTTCGCAGCTCTTCTGAGAAAACGTGGAATAAAGTACAAATGGTTATTTCCAGAAGGAATCTGGTTCAGTCACAAAGATCAAGCTTTCAAGATATTATCAGAAGATCAACTAAGGGATTTTGAGGATATATATCCGGAATTTCAGTGCACCAAGCAAGACGAAAAGGAGAAGTCTGAGGGGGGGGGGGAGGAAACGAGCACTGCGGCTGCAGTTGCTCAGAGAGAATTGCGTCGGGGACCCAGGAGGGGAAGGAAAATTTAATTTGAATTTAAATTGTAATTTGCATTTAGTAAGGTCAACCACTCCATCAATATAACATAAAGCTTTAACTTTTGAATAATGGCAGTATGAAGGGAAAACATTTTGTGTAGCATAGTGGTTACATGTTGTAGTTGTTGTGGTTTTTTTTTCCTTCCTCCCCTTGTTCCCTTTCTTCCCTTTGTATTGTTAGTTAATGTAGTTAATAAAAATAAAAATATTATAAAAAAAAACTAATAGGTTAAACTCATTCATCACACATTATGTTCACCAAGACCAAACAAGGTTCATGCCAAAACGAAATATAGCAGATAATATCTGTACATCATTTGACATCATAAATTATAACAGGAAAAAGAAAATTGAATCCCTTATACTATCAATTGATATAGAAAAGGCCTTTGACAAACTAGAGCCTAAATACCTAATCTTACTCCTGAGTCACATGGAATTTGGGGGACATTTTTTGCACACCATTCAAGCCCTCTATTTGTCTCCAGTAGCTCAAATTCAAATAAATAACCTATCTCAAAAGACTTCCTGCTGTCACGGAGTACCAAACAAGGCTGTCCACTCTCACCATTGCTTTTTGCCCTTTCTATTGAACCCCTAACCATAGTTACCCACAAGAACCCCCAAATCCTTGGCATCAAAGTAAAAGATAAGGAGATGAAACTCTGCTTGTTTGCAGACGATGTAGTAATATACTTGTCTAACCCATTACAAACCATTTCGGCTGTTGACACAGAAGTTACTTAATTCTCAGCAATTTTGGGTCTTCAACTAAAACAGAAAATATTCCCTATATATCTTTCCCAAGTGACTACTTTCCAAATCAAGAAGGCCCACAATTACAAATGGTTCTCTATTAGGGGTGTGCAATTCGGGTATATGATACCCGAAAAAACCCCGAAACAACCTGTTTCGGGTTGTTTCGGGTTCTCCCAAAACGTTTCAGAAAACCCGAAACGTTTCGGGTAATCCGAAACAGCGATTTCCGAAACGTTTCGGGTTGTTCCGGGTTTTTCAATGGGAAAATGCCTCCGTCTTCCCGGACGCCTGGGGGAGGCATTTCCCCACCAAATCAAGCCAAAATTGGTGGGGACCTTCCTCTAACTCCTCTCTAACAACCCCCAAGTTTCAGACTGATTAGACTTTGGGGGGCCATGTTATGGCCCCCCAAACCAGGTCCCCCTATCCTCGCCTAAGAAAGGGAAACGTGAACGTATTTTTAGCTTGCTGCTGCTAATCTTCTTCATTATTTCCTATGGGGAAAGAATGAAGAGGCAGGCTTGTCTTGCCAGGGGTGGCATTTTGCATGCAAAATGCCCCCCAACCCTCAGGGGCCCTTCTTCCACCTTTCCTCCCACCCCCCACCAAGGCACAGCCTGCTCTCACTTGGGGGGGGCATTTCATGGCCTCCCCAAGTAGGTGCTCTTTTCTCTACTACTTACAGCTGGGGGAGGCTTGTCTTGCCAGGGGTGGCATTTTGCATGCAAAATGCCCCCCAACCATCAGGGGCCCTTCTCCCACCTCTACTCCCACCGCCCACCGCTTGTTCCCTATGCTGGGAACTTCTAAACTCTCTTTCCCTGGGCAATTCTGCACAGCCCAGGGGTGCCACAATGGTGGGCACACTTCTGAGTGCCAGCTTGTCCCTGTGAAAGAGCACCTGAACCACAGACACCCTCCCTCAAATTCCCCCACCACCTACAGAGATGTCTGGCCAGCCAGCCCCATTGTTCCCTATGATGGGAACCAACTGCACAACAAAGAATAAAACACGAACAACACAACAGAAGGGCCCCTGGGGTTTGGGGGGCATTTTGCATGCAAAATGCCACCCCTGGCAAGACAAGCCTGCCTCTTCATTTTTTCCCCATAGGAAATAATGAAGAAGATTAGCAGCAGCAAGCTAAAAATATGTTCACGTTTCCCTTTTTTAGGCGAGGATAGGGGGACCTGGTTTGGGGGGCCATAACATGGCTCCCCAAAGTCCAATCGGTCTGAAACTTGGGGTGTTGTTAGAGAGGAGTTAGAGGAAGGTCCCCACCAATTTTGGCTTTATTCAGTGGGAAAATGCCTCCCCCAGGCATCCAGGAAGACGGAGGCATTTTCCCACTGAAAAACCCGAAACAACCCGAAACAATACCAGAACTGCTAAACCCGAAACAGCTTGCCGTTTCGGATTTAGCTGTTGCCGAAACAGATTCTCATTTCGGGTATACCCGAAATGAGAATCCCGAAACAGTGTGCCTTTGCACACCCCTAGTCTCTACATTCTGACATCCTTTGAGAATCAAGATCCCTCTTGATTTAAATTATTTGTTTAAATATAATTTCCTGGACTTGTACCGTTTGACATTGTCCCTCTTTAAGCATTGGAACAATCTACAATTTTCCTGGTGAGAGAAAACAAATTTGGTTAAATCATTTATTCCAGCTTAATTTATTTTTTCTTTAGAACTTCACCAATTCCTCTCTCAAATTTTTTTCTTAAGAAAGTTCAGCAATCTTTTAATGACTTTGTATGGAACAACAAAAAAACTAGAATTAGTTTTAACATGCTGAGTAAGCCTAAGAATCAGGGAGGACTAGGTTACCCAGATCTAAAATTATATCGAGATGCATCACTCTTAGCAAGTGTATTAAAAACTCTAAATCCAATTCCGACTTTAGATTGGATACTCATAAAGCAGAGTTTTGTTTATCCAAAAAACTCGCCTGCAATATTGGAATAATCCAAAGGAAAGACCAAACTCTGTTGTTGATAACACTTTCCTTTTAAATTCACTTCAAATATGGGATAGTTGGCGTGCCAAGCGTATCAAAATTATCTACTTTCATAGGTCAGTCATGGTATGAACCAGAGTTGCAGACATAAGCATGAAGGTTTTGGAGAACACTCACTTTACAAGAATGCTAAGGATTTAGATAAGTCTGTTTTAGAGGACAAATTAGATTCTCAGATTTAGTGGTATCAATACTTTCCAATAAGAAACTTAGTTAACCTGTTTAAAGAATATTTGTCAAAACCTTTGACTGACTTTGAAAAATTGTTAAAAGTACCTCCAGCAAGTGACAAAAGAATTAGCTCAAGCATCTACACAATCTCATTAATGGCCGCCAATAATAAACCACAATCATATGTGCAGGCTTGGCACAGAGACCTTGGTTTTACACTCTCCAAATTTCAATGGCAACAGACCTGGCAATCTAAATTGGCTACTTCTAGATCAATCAATATTTAAACCCAGATGTTTAAATTATTAATGAGATGGTATCTTACGCCAGTTAAAATTCATCATATGAACTGCAACCAGCCATCAACCTGCTGGAAAAAATGTGGAGACCAAGGTTCCTATTTTCATACGGTGGTCTTGTAAACATGTCCAATCATTCTGGGACTTCCGGTTTGGAATAATGGCGACCTGACATGGCTCAGCCGAGCTGAGCGATCAAGAGTTACTGTTTGGGCAGGACAGGTGCACTGGATACCTGCTGCCACTCTTCTTCAGGGAGAAGAAGAGCTAGGATGCTACGGGACCCCGAGAGTGTGCGATCTTGGTGCCAGGGGGAGTTCTGAATAAAGGATTTCTCCCAGCACCTTGAGGTCCCCTCTGATACGTGTGTGCTTCGATCTCTGCAGTACTCTTTGAGTCAATTTTTGGCATAAGGCTGCCAAATTCCAGGCTTCAGTACCAGAATTTGATCAACTTTGAACGTAGGAAACAGCACGAACAACCCAAAAGGAACGAAGCAAGGTAAAGATTATTATCTATTTTTTCAGGACTAAAAAATAAGAAGAAAAGGACATCTAAAATTAAAATAACCTATAGAGGTGGTTCCAAATAAGAGGAAGAAGGAAATTGAGAGAATTTGAGAGAATTTGGCTAAAATTGAAGCGTGAAAGAAAGGAAAATAGAGACTGTTTACGCATACCTGTGGTTTCCGTGCCGATAACGATGGTGAGAAAAGGGAGGGAGTGTGAAGAAAAAGTGGAGAAAACATCATGAGATTGGGAAAGGAATAGAGGTCTGTGAACTTCTGCCTAGAGAGGAGCCTTTGCCGGATGTTGTTAAGGAAGTGAAACCCCGGGAGAGAAAGTCAAGAAACATCGCGAGACTGTGGAAGGAAGAGGAAGACAGGAAGTGAATAGTCGCCATCTCTGGAAGGGAAGTAAGGAGAAACGAATTTACCATAGAGAAATTGTGCCCGACATCTTGGTAAGGTCAAATTTGAATAGTTAATAAAATAAGGGTAAAAAAAGAAAATAAGAGTACAAGTAAGTGACTGGATTAAGAAAATAAAATAGACTGAGTAGTGGAAGAAATTGGGGCACGGAATTGACTAATTTTAACAACGGAGTTGAGAAATAGAGCTGGGACTTGGAACGGTGCCAAACTGAGTCCAAGGATGGCAAAAAAATCGGAAAAGGAGAAAATAGAGTGGCAGACCGCTATGGAAGTATTGGAGAAGAAAATGTTGGAAGGCACGAAAGAAATATGTCAAAAGATGGGAGAGGAACTGATTGAAAAATTGACTAAAATGTGAAAGAGCTGATAAAGTCAGAGGTGGCAGAGCTAACTAAGAACAGAGGATATGAAAAAGGAACTGCAAGCAACAACGCAAACAGCACAAGAAGTGGAACAAAAGACCAGTAATTTAAAGGAAGACATTCTGGTGTCTAATTCAAACTCAAATATTTTCTACTAGCTTGAGACCCATGCCTCACTACGGTATTTAACTACTTTAAATCCAGTTATAATACTTATGGATATGTAACATTTTTTGGTTTGGGTCTAAATGGCCCCTAGAAAGGTTGTGCACCATCTCCCCATGAACATTTAAAAATTCAGTTGCCATACTGACTTTGATATAAAATTCCTATTCAGGAGGCTTGTTGAATTTCTTTCAAAATGTTGTTGAATTTCTTTAAAAATGCAGGTATATCCTGGTTAAGACGGGCAGCTCAATCCCAGGAGGTGGGGGGGGAGTGCATAGGGAGAGAACTGAAGCTTGCACTGGTGTAAATGGCTCTTACATCGACGTAAACCACAGACAGGCTGCCACCGGTAGGCACACTTGGTGGCCAGGCGGAGGTGCAAGTATGGCGCAAGTCCCCATGCCAACGTGGAAGGGGGCGGGCGCGGTATGGGGTGTGAGTTAGTCCACTTTCAAAGCAACTCCAGGCTCAGGAACGCCCCCTGCAGCGGCAGAAAGTTACACCACGAAAAAAGCGGGTGTAGCCCATAGGTGCCCATTGAATGGGGAAAACTTGGACCCCTCTCCTGGCACTCAGCCCCACCCCTGTGGCCCAAGGGAGCATAGGATGGGAATTACCATGGGGGCCAATCCGCATGTGCTTCTGGGGTGGGTGAGCCCCCCTCCCCACAGCCAATCACCTGCTCACACACCCTGCAAAATGTCCAGCTGCGCTGCTTATGACCTCAGGTAGGTGAGCACATGGCTGAAGGCTCTGCCTGTCTGCCTTCTGCTGTGGGAACTTTGTGCACGAGGTGGGAGAGTGCACTAGAGGGGACATAGCGGGAAAACTAGGAGAACTTCGTACTCGCTCAAGGGAAGAAGAGCAAAGTCCAGAATGTCTGGCTAACTAACAATAACCACTCAAGTCTCCTTGCAGGTTATCTGACTCTAAAGATCTAGCTCAGTAAGGAGCGGGGAAGCACTTACAGGTAAGAAGGAGATGGGGCGGCAGCTAACCTGGCTCGCTGATTTGTGCCGGCTACCCCATCACCTGAACTCGCCTGACCACTACCTCTTCAGGTGAGGCTTGGTGGGGGAGGGGACGGTGGTGGCAGCCCCTGTCTACCCCAGAGGAAGTTGCCCAGAAAACTACTCTTGACCGGGTGTTTGTAACTACCTGTTGACTTTCTCCCTTAAAGGTAAAATCACCCCAAGGCAGACAGCTTCCTTGCCAGAGGGTCATGCATCAGCTGGTCGCTAGCTGCACCTGTGGGGCTGTCACTGCTGCTCTCTACTATGTGCATCTTCCCAGATGTTGGAGTGTGGGCTTGGCCTCAGCCAAGGACTGGGCTGGGTTACTTGCAGCATGTGTCTCTTTCCCTGGCAGGCACGTTGTAACTTGTCCAGGAGACGACAGAGCATGTCTGCTTCAGCCCCCGCCCTCCGGTAATCCTCTGTGAGTGCCATTCAGATTCAGCCCAGGAAGCAGTTTCCCAAGGCAACCCGCATCTCAGCCTTGCACCTGGGAGCACAGAATGAGGGCTGCGCAAATTGCCTTGGCTCCCTTTCTAGCCGAGGGACATTGGCACTTTTTCCAGTTTAATAAAATGTGTTGAAAAACAAGAAACTGCTGTGTTTGCATGCTTGCCTGATATTGCCAGTAGCCGGCCCCTCAACTCCCTGTCAGAATGTCCTCTCACACATCCCTGCAAATGTTTCAAGTGCTGCCCTGTCCATCCTCCCTGTCCCCTTCCTCTCCTCAATGTAACTTCAGGCAGTGGGGTGGGAATTGAAGAGTGGCCCATGAATGTCTGCGGGGGGGGGGCACTGAGGAATTTCATTCTCTTATAGTCTGAGCTGCTGGCATCTGATAAGCCAGGAACACGGTCGCTGCATGTGGGAAGTAGCTGCCAGGGGGTGGGGTATGTGTAGTTACTGGGCATCCCTCTCCTTTTTGCCATTTGTGGAAGCAGGGATGGACTTGGGAAATCTAGCGTGGGGAGGGGCTGTCAGTCCACACTGGGGGGGAGCATCACCCCAGGACTGGGGCATGGCTATCGAGGTCCAACTTGCATTCTCACATCATAGAGATGCAGTGACGTGTTCAAGTGACGCCACTGCAAGTTTGTGAGCACTTTTCATTCCCCTCACTTACAATCGGCCTTCTGGCCTCCCACGTAGTTTCCAATGGGCATTCCTGTCACTCATTGAAGGACTCGCCTCCCCCCACCTCCCTCTCTGGATCCTGGGGACTAATTAGGGTTGCCAGTCTCCAGGTGGTAGCTGGAGATCTCCCAGAATTACAACTGATCTTCAGGCAACAGAGATCAGTTCCCTACTATCTGCCCCTACTTTTCAGGGAGGGGGCACCTGTTTCTCGTGGTGGTGGTGGTGGCGGCGATGAGGGGATTTGCTGGCATGCTGAGCTGCAGCCACCGGCCAGGCCCTCATTAGAAATGGGGGCTGGATGGGCAAGAAGGTGGGTGTCCAGTCCGTACCTTCAGTGTTACCTTTGCCTCCTCTCCACAGCAGGAATGTCTGCTCCCTGATGAGGGGGTGAGGGTGAGCAGTGGGGATTGCACCTTCCCCATTGGCTGTGCCTCTGCTTGCTCCTCGCCTGCCTATCAGGGAAGCGGTGCAGTCATTGGCTGGTGTGGGCGGGGTTGTCAGGGGAACGATGGGCGAGTGCTCTTTGCTGTAGCTGTGCCTCACCTCGCTCAGCTGCCGGTGGGACTCTCTGGCAAAAGTCCTTAGGGAGGAGTGGGGTGGCACCACATTTACGTCCACGCATGAGCAACGGCGCTGTCTTATAGCTTAGGATTGAGCTGTTAATAGCATTTTTATGTGTTGCAGCCTGCTTAGTCATTGCGGCAGCTTAGAAAACTCCCTTTGTTATCTGACTGGTACAAAAAGATATGGGACATATTTGTAATGGAGAAAATTCTAGATCAACAAAAGCAGATCAAGCCAGACCAATATATCTCTGCTTTTGCTGAAATACAGCAACCTATAATTGACTTTATAGAAAGAAATGAGGCAAGATTAGACTTCACCCACCACAAACAGTTCCTACTTTTATGATGTAGATATATCATTAACTGTAGTTCCATCCATGATTGTAAATTTAGTTGACCTATTGTTCTTTAATTACTTGGTAATTCTTGCATATACTTTAATATTTAGCATATTTCAATGCTTTGAATTCTAACTTCTGATTTATGTTGTTTTTAAGCTGTTATTGTATAATTTTTCTCTAATAAAGTTTATTTAAAGCTGAAAAAATAGCAAAAAAGAGAGAGAGGGAGAGGGAGAGGGAGAGGGAGAGGGAGAGGGAGAGAGAGAGATTTTGCAGGAGAAAATTCCTGGTGCCTTGTGCTTCTTACTAGCAAGGTTGTGCTCCCCTTATCTTGGTGGAAGTGATAACAAAAAATAAGGCTTTGACTGCAGACTGAATTTTTTTCTCTTAGTGGAAAGCCAGCTGTGAATAATTAATCCCAAATACATATGGCATAACATGCCATGTGCAGGTAAACTTCCTAATGTTCTATCTTTATGCAGATGAACCAGCTTTTAACAATATTTTGGGAGAGAGCCAAAGGGATTTGTAAAACTGTGTTTCCAGAAAATTGTGAAGAGTTCCATAGTTCATTGCTAAGCAAGATGAATTTCAGCTTTAAAACAGATAAACAACATTAGACTTTGTTATGTGGAGTTTTTCAGCATTCTCTCTCTCTTGCTCTCTCTCTCAAATTTCAGTGTCATCTCACCAGGGAACCTGCCTAGGTGCCTTACAAAATTAAGCATAATAAAAACACAACACAATAACAGTTGTTAAGTAAAAACCCACTCAGCATAAAAATAGCAAAAAACATTAAGCAGCTTAAAATAAGTCACAAAATAGTCCTCAGTCTTAAATCACTTTTTAAAATGATGTTAAAAGATAAACAAACTTTTAATTAATTAGCATGATAAAGTTGATATTCTTGTTAGTTTGTTGAGACAAAGGGAGTTGCATGATATCTGTTTATGGTTTTGTCTTTGGTAGAATCAATACTGTATTATGACAGTTAATGTTTCTACACATCTGAGAAGTGCCGAAGAAGGAATTCTGGGGAAGGGAGGCTCCATTTTTGTGCTCAAGTTTAGTGAATGTTGGTGCAATTGGAAGTCTGTTCAGGGTGAACTTTTTGAGAAACAAATGTTAGATTTTATCGAATCACCCTATGCTGTTATGTAGCAGTTGCAGATGGAGAAGAATAGTGCAGAAATATCAGTATGCATACAAAATTTATATTTACTACATTATTGTTAATCCATTCAGATCACATACAGAAGTACTTGACCACATGCCATGAAGGTTTTTGGATCCTGGCCTATAAAATGGATCACATGCAATTCTACTAAAGGGCTACATCTTCATCATTAGAGGTGCCAAGGTTTATAGTGTATAGCTGCATCATAGGGTATGCTGGGAATCCACCTGTCGTATATTGCATAGTCTATATCCTAGTGTCAACAGTGAAAAAATTATGGTGGAAAATGATTGCAGGATTTGACTTTTCTTATACCTGGAAGAGTTTTAGAATCCTAACTAGTAACATTTGCAGTAACATTTGCAAGAGCAAAATGTCAGTTTTAGGCAGTTATGAGCAGGGTGAGGTAAGGTAGTGTGAGGAAGTTAAGCCAGAATAGGAATGCTAGGTAGCTTCAAGCTTTCTTCCTTTACATCCTTCTCCTATCCAAGGAGACCATGATTGCCATGACAGCAACAGGACTTAAAATATGGGTGCTAGATGCCAGACCAGTAAATGAAAAGTCAAAATCCTGGATGAATATCCTGGCATGGCTCGGATCACCAAGACCTGGGAAGACAAAGGAAGTAGGTTTTCTTTTTCTTAGGGCCAAGCTACACATGACGAATGACACTTGAACGGCAAGTGGATTTAGTGGAGGGCAAGTGAACGGAGAAATACACTTGCTGTTCAAGTGTCATTCGTCATGTGTAGCTTGGCCCTTAGATGTGACTACCATGGTGGGGACATGGGGATCTGTTTGCTCTACCCTAATTCCAGAGGAATAGTTGTGTTATTGTGCTGCTTCAAAATCAAACAGAAGTCCAGTGGCACCTTAAAGACTAATAATTGCGTTAGTTTTTAAGGTGCCACTGGATTTATAGTCTAACATGATTCCCTCTCTTGCCAAGTGATGAGTACAGCAGTTCCCAAGTTTCGAGGATATGTATCAGTGGTGGGCTGTAAAACAGATGAGGCATTCTCTTGGTGAACTGCCTGTTCTACTGCTCAGCAGTCTTTCAGCCTCAGCTGGCAGAGTCTCAGGAGTGGTGCTGGAGGACTCTGTTAACCAAATGGGGTACATGTTTATTTATTTGTTTGTTTCAAAATCAGACAGTATTTCTGCAAGTCTACTTAGTGGCCAGTTATTCGACTGCAGTGGCAGAGTGCTTAGCACTTTGTTTGTTCAGCTCAAAAAATCCCCATGTCAATTTCTCCTCCTGAGTCTTTATTGTCATGCCATTTTCTTTTTCTTCACATAAACTTTTTGTGAAAATGCTTTATGATCAATCAATAAATTGCAGTGAATAAACAGCAATGAAAATGAAAAAAATGAAAAAAAGGATAACACACAAAAAGGAAATGAAAGGGGACATGTTCGTACATTCTTACCTCTATCATATTCCCCTTCTGTCCCCTCCCTTAAATTTGAGAATGTAAATCAGATGATAAAAAATGCATTACAATTCAGTGTCATTCTTGCTGAGAAGGGGTGTAACAAAACCTCATAAAATAGTTACTTCCTCCTATATTTGACTGATAGTTCACCTTAGCCATAGCTAAATTTTACATAGATGGTATTTCTCTAAACTAATAGTAGAAAAGCTGTAGCACATGGACATGTGCTCTGTCCTTTCCTGGCCTTGTCAGCTTATCTCCCATTCCACCTAACTCCAGCCTTTCATGTTCATATATTTTAAAGACACTAAATGAAACCAGCTATCTCTCTAATTTTCTCGTAGCTTGGAGGTAAGGTTAAAATATCAAGCAGCTACCGTATGTTTGACATTACAGCACCATAACTGATAAGCAAATATTTTCCTTCTAAATGCGTACTGTGTTCCTAGATGTATGTAGCAGGTTTTTTGTTCCTGTTCTGTGTCTAGGAGAAGACCAGGCTCTTGTCAAACATGACATGTCACCCTTGGTGTTTATGTTGTTAAATCTGTCCACATTGATTGGTTCTGTCTGGCATGTGTATCAAAGCAAAGGCTACAGAAAGGTCACTTTAGTTGCCCTTCATTTCAGCTCCTTACTTAGGGTCCCCACTGTTTATAATTAAGAACCCATTTCATCTGGGGGAGAGAGCAAGCTCAGCTTTCTTGTCTTGCATTGTTTTCCCTATTTTAACAATTTGTTGAAAATATTTCCTATAGTGAACCTTAATTATCTTCAGAAACCTATACCTTGTGGTACATTGGTGGCTCAGATGAAATATGTTCCATAACATTAGTATGTCCATACTGTAGGCTATTTTGACTTCTGTAACTTACATTTAAAAAATATCCATGAGAAAATTGGAAGTGTAGTGGAAGATAAGGATTTTGAATGCAAATTTGCAGAGTAATTGTATGAGAAACTGAAAATCCTAAAACTTCTTATTTCAGTAAAATCCAGTATAATTATGTATACCTTTTAAAAACATTTAGTTGGATTTTAAACTAGCAATGTAAAGAAATAGGGCTAGGTCCAAAAAGGCTTCTTCCATAAGCAGAAGTGTACTTATGTGTGTGTGGGGGGGGGGAGGGCGGGGTGGACAGGAGGGCTAGTGATAGGCACTGATTCCTTGTTCCCATTGTAGACTACAGGGACTCTTTTGTACTATCCTGTTTTTGATACCACTAATAAATGTGAAACTAATAAATGACATTCTTCTTCTTTACAGCCATCCAAATAGTATTAAAAAGGAATCTAAAGGAAGGTTATAAGAAATTATTATTTTTATTTGCTCTTGGGATTTTATTTCAATATATATTTTTGTTACTGAACTTACCCCCAAATGTGCAAGAGTGTCCGCAGAAAAAATAGTACATTTGTAAAATGTATGTGTGTCAGCACCATACAGCTTAACCAGTTTCTAAGGAATCAACTATCATATAGGTTATTTTATACTGTTTCTTATTTGTATTTATACAAATTGACTTTATTGAGTCTTTGATAAAAAACTGCATTTATGCTGCTTCTTGAATAGGAGGTGGAACATGTCTGGGGAGAGAGAAGAAAACAAGTTGCAGTGGGAGAAATATTTTATTTGTAATTAAAGATCCTGATGCTGAATGAGATCTTGGCTTCCCATCTGTCCCTTCCTTGTTATGAGTCTTTAAGCCTGGGTATGACCTGGGCATGGCCTTTTGGCACGAGCTGAAGGTTGAGATCTAAAGAGCTTTTGGTTCTTAGCCTTGGGTTTACAAGCCTGTGGCCCTGATGAGCCAGGCCAGGGGATCCATGCCTAGTGCAGAGTGTTAGAATATTGTTCTGTTTGCTTCAGTTGTGTTTCTGTATTTTGTAAGTTGCTTTGAGTTACCATTGGGAAGAAAAGCAGGGTAAGAAAGTATTAGAAAAGTGTTAAATTCCATCAACTACAAATCTCTGCAGGCATTGAGGCTCATATGGCTGGTGTCAGTGCTTTTTTTCTAAAAAAATGTTTAGGGGTATTCTCAGTTTGACTCAAGAAAACCACCATTTTATAGTTCAAATAGGAAAAAATAAATGCAGTCAATGGACAAAATTACCAAGAACATGCTCACTCTTCATGTGGTCAACAGAAGATGGGGCCATGTGCCCACTCTCTACGTGGTCTACAGCAGACGCTGTATCACACAACACTGTTGTTGCATCTTTTGTTTTTACAGAGTCATCATTCACTTTACACTTCTTGCTGGCTGTGATGATGTAAAATAGTTAGTAATTTTCCTACTCATATTGAAATGCCGCCACTCAATGAGGTTATAGGACAAACTTTCATCAGTAAAACACCACACTACTTCACAGATTAAACACTCGCTTCCATCTGAGACTCAGGAAACACCGTAAAAGGAAATGACATCAGAAGACTGTCAGTGATGAGAATTATGGGTATTGCCAACCAAGCCCCTCTATAGTGACACGTGCGCACAACCAAAGAGTTTTCGTATAGACAAACTCTGCACTCTTTGCGCAAAACGTATACAAATACACAAATTGGTCGCCACCATTGGGGGTAGCAACAAGACTGACCAATCACCGTGCTAGATTCCAACTACCAGAGCTCCAAGTGGCTTAGAGAAGACTTGTTTATATTTGTCTGCACCCTAACGATCACCGATTATGCCAGTGATATCGGTGGCGTGTTCGATGCTCAAAGACGTTCCATTTTTTGTAAGATGAACAGCGCTCCTAGTGAGTTTAAATATAACTAAACATCTTTGTTGCCAACATACGCTACATAAAACTTAACAAATCACATAAATATCCATAATACGTTTGGAGTTGGTTTAGTGGGAATTCCAACATTTTAAAATTTTTACTTTCTCCTGTTAGATTCACAAAATATTATCGTTCCGCCGGGCCTGTAAGACAGAGCTGTTCCGCCAGGCGTTTGGTGATTGAAGGGGGCGGTGCCATGTCGGCCTCCCACCTTTGGGGTGGGGAAGGTTCTCCCCACCACTGCACCTTGTTAATTTGTTTTATTATTTGTATATTGATTTTAGTTTTGTTTTTATCAATTTTAACTGTTCACCGCCCAGAGCCCCTGGGATGGGCGGTATATAAATTGAATAAATAAATAAATAAATAAAATAAAATGTTTAGGGGTATGTGTACTCCTGTGTACCCCCCGAAAAAAGCACTGGCTGGTGTAACGAAGGACATAAGAACCATGTACTTTTCTCTGAGTGCCTGCAAGTATGGGATAAAAATCAGACAGGCAGACAGACAGACAGAGGTACCTGACACTGAACTGAAAATTAGATCTAGGCCTAGCCCAACTCTATATCTGCTAGGCTGCACATTTTCAGAACTCAAGGAAATAACCAACCTGCTGTTTCTGTGTTGTGTGTGTTTGTGTGTGTATAAAAGGAAGGAATCTGTCATTCTTCCAAATGCTGAATTTTACCTCAGAGGTCTTATATTTTGATGCTTCTTTTGATATGGATTGTGTTGCCCATCTCCAGCCTGTTTTATTTTGCAGAAAACTATAGTTTTGGCTTTCTGTGCACGCGCACGTGTGTGCGTATGTGTGTGTGTGAGCGGTGTATATTTTATTTTTAACTAAACAAAAAAGTGATTCGTTTGAAGAACCAGCATTAATTTCCTCCAGAGCCTTATGAAAAAAATATCAAGGGTGAGTTGGAGTTGTGGTGACAGGGCTTTTCAGCAACTCAGGAGAAAAGCTGCTGTTGATGGTCACACATGGCAGCCAGACCCCAGTGTATGTGCAGGAGTTTACAGAGTGGAGCTTGTTTGTTAGCTTTCCCTCTGTGAACGTGCAGGCCAGATAACTTCACTGGTCACACTTAATGTACCATCACATGTCTATGGAGGTCAAATATTAGTAATATCCAGCTGCAGTTCAGGTTGAATTTCAATAAGCTTTCAGCCTAGACCATGAAATCTTAATATTTTGGAGCATTATTAATCTTGCTGCCTAACATGCTGCATGAAGCTTTTATAAAGGAGAGGCAGAATCCATTGGCCAGCACATGCTAGAACTAGGAGTCTGGAGATATTATTTGCTTCTTAACTTTAGTCCAAAATGCAATCCTAAATCTGCCAGTGAAACAAAGCATGTAAATTATAGTATGTCCAGGCTATGATAAGATCCATAACAGCTATTGTGTTGCAAGATCCAAGAAAGTAGACGATGCAGATAGCTTGGAAAAGTCCAGAAAACAATGGTCAGCTTGAGGTGGTTATGGAATCATAAGAACATCTATATAATTTAATACTAAATAAGACACCAGAATATAGATTAAAAAATTGGCATAATGAGGCCACGTACAGAAAAGAGGAACTCCAGGTTTTCAGGAAAAAAATATTTTTTAAAGGAATGATGAAAAGAATAGAAAAGTTTTAAAATGCCAACTTCCCATGAAATTACCTTACAAGATCTTAGATAGCAGTCAGTGATTACCTAAGAAATCCTTGATGGTGCTATGGTTTCATTTTGAAATCTGCTATGAGTTTGGAAGATAAAGGAGGAATGGTCAGGCGGGAAAGATGAGGGGTAGATAGAGTGAGGAAAGGAAATGGAGGAAAAGGGGGAAGGGGGTTGGAGGGAAGTAGAAAAAGAGGAGAAGCTGCACAGGGGAGGGGAGGAAGGACTGAATAGAAAGTGGCAGACAAGGAACAGGACTAAGAAAAGAGGGAAAGAAAGAAGGGGGGAATAGAAAAGCTGTGAAAAGAAGGAACGAAAGCAGGACAGGAGAACCAGCAGAGTTTTCATGAGTAAATCATTCTCATTTGAAACATATAACAGAAAAATGGATTTAAAGGGTCAAAGAGAAAGCTGTTGACATCTTGTTCTTTGCTTGCATTATTTAAACAGTTCCAGCATTGAATTTACTACACAGTACAACATCTTTTTAGTACGCATTTTTTTTCTTTATAGATAATAGAACAAAGAGCCAGGAGTCTCATATCTGTGAACTGTGATATTTCTGTGACCCTAAGCAGCTGAAATAAATAGTCATAATATTTTTTAAATTTATTAAATTAAAACTGCATGGCTATGTAAAATCTTCCTTGTGGTTCTGACACAGAGGGAAACCAAGGTGGGAAAGAAGGAGAGAAATTAGAGCTAAACTTGATGTGACAGGGAAACCCACGTGTCTTTATTCATGTGTCAAGCAGGTGGAGTATGGGAGAGTATCTCTTGATTTGCTGAATATGGAGTGCTCACTTGAGGGGAACTAAATTCTGCTTCTTCTCCTTCCTTATCTTGCTGTGTCCCATTGCTTTAAACATTTTTCTTTCAGCACTTGGTATTGGAACTGAGCTAGGGTTGCCAGCTCTGGGTTGGGAAGTTGCTAGGGATTCGGGGGGTAAAGCCTAGAGAGGTGGAGTTTGGGGAGGTGAGGGAACTCAGGGTATAATGCCATAGAACCCACCCTCCAAAATCAGCCATTTCTCCAGGGAAACTGGTCTCCATTCGCCAAAAAAGAAGCCCATTTTTCAGCCTGTCATGGAACAACAGTAGTGACTACCTGCGTGTTTTGTGTAGGAAGCGCCACGTTTTACAATGGTCTGCTAGGAAAGAGAAAGGTTCTGTTTCACTATATAACTGGCATACTAGAGCTACTCCTCAGATATGGGGTGTGGAAATAAATTTATTTTAATTTTCCACGATAATGCATTTCCCGACTAATAACCGCAACATTGCCATTCAATGCTTTTAGCGCATGCAAGTTCAGATTGCTGTATAGCCTTAGAAACTTTCTGAGTGTGACACGCTTTAGTGCACAGTCACTTCTTAGTCTCTCGCCTTGTTGAACAGCTGACCAGTTTGGTGTAGTGGTTAAGAGTGCTGGGACTGTAATCTGGAGAACTGGGTTTGATTCTCCACTCCTCCACCTGAAGCCATCTGGGTGACCTTGGGTCAGTCACAATTCTTCCAGAGCTCTCTCAGCCTCATCCACCTCATAGGGTGTTTGTTGTGGGGAATAATAATAACATACTTTGTAAACTGCTCTGAGTGGGTATTAAGCCTCGTTCATTGCTGTTCGTTGCTGTTCGTCAAGCCAGTCAATCTGGCACCTGCAATCAATTCCCTTGGCAATTTAGGCAGGGATTGTCTGAACTCTGTCTGAACTCCTGCTGTTGCCCTGGAAACCCCAATCTAAGCCCAATTTAGCTTGATAGGCAGGTCTTCCTTTCAAGTGTGGAGCTCCACATTTGTTACAAGGGAGCAAAGAGCAGGGGGGAGGGGGGCTCCCAGCTCTGGCTTAGTTTGCAGACAGTGGAGAGGGAGAGAGACAGTTGCTGTTGGCATTTTGATAGAGAGACAGGGAGAGTGCATTGGACCTTGAATTTTCTTTGTGTGTGGTGGGATAGGGACCTACCCCTTCAAGTTCCAGGGCTGCTGCCAGGCTCTGGGCCAAGCTATTATATTTATTATTGGTACCTTTCCTGCTGCCTGCTCAGGTAAGGTTTCTGGGAGTGGTGTGGTAGGGATCTTGACCAAACTTGGATGATGGCTGGAGGAGAGCCTGCTGGCTCCCATGAACAGCCAACCACGAACATGTTTGTGAACAGGGCCATGTTCGTGGTTGTTCATGAGTCCCTGTTCGTGGATGGCAACGAACAATTAACATCATGTTTGGGGTTTTTTTCTGTTCGTGCCCATCTCTACTCTGGACATGTCCTCCAGATGGTTATTGTTTTCCCATTTGTTCCTAGGAGACTTCTATACCAATGACACGTGGTTCAATGGTACTCAAAACCAGAATCACCTACAAACCATGTATATTGTTGTGGGAGGGACTCTGTCACCTCACAGCTAATCCTTAGGGACTAGGATCAGCATGCCCAGAGAAGGTACCATTGCATCAAAACAGCAAAGTCATCTATAGTTTCCTGCCACAGGAAGTATCTTTCTTTCAGTGGTCAAGCCCCTGGTCAGGGCTGGCATTAGCATGCCTTGAGGTGGGGTATCTGCCAGGGCCCAAGACTGGCCAGGCCCACCGACACTGACCCCCATCTGCATACCTCCTCTGCCATCTGCCTGCATGACCTTCCCTTGACCACTCACTTGCAAGCATTCTACCTCCTGTGCTTCTGGCTACCTGGGCTGCCCTGTACTACCAGGGAAAAGTGTGCAGGAGGTATAAGTAGTGCTCCTTATGGTCACAGCAGAGGCACTTCCAGCCATACACACTGCCCAGTGTCATTGAGGAAAGGGCATGCAGATGGCTCTGAGCATGGGAGAGGTCATCAGCAAGCAGGAGGAGGATGCACAGGGAGATGTGGGGTACATGGGTGGAGACAGAAAGGGAGGAGGCGGGCCCCTGATTACTCTCTGGCAGCCCTAAGGAGGAGAGATTCTCTGTAAGGTAACACAGTGCTTGGAAATGTATCCCAATATGAATGCATTTCAAAGTATTTCAAAAGCAACAGAAATAAGCTATAAAGTCAACATAATATACTGCAGAATTGCTGAGCCAGTAACGCTTTTTTGAGTAATGAAACTTCATAGACATTTTGTTTCAACGGTAGCTTTAAATACTAAGTAGATCTAAAAGCTGTATAAACATTGCTAATCTATTTCCACTCTTAGCTTTTGCTTAAGCATTTTATAGATGCTGGAGAAGTTTGGCATGGAAAGCACAAACCTTTTTTAAAAAAAAAAAATGGGATCCAAATCTTGATGGTTTATGTTTCTGTGTGTACTCCATGCCTTGCAGCAACATCTGCTAGCAGTTAATTTGCAACATGGGGGAATGTCACCGCAAAAAGTAGACTTTATTTTAAAATAAACATTAGAAAAATATTACTCAGGCAAAAATAAATGTGCATCAGAAAGAAGAGGTGGGTGGTAGCTACCCACGAACCGGACGGTCTTTATAACGGTTCAAAAGAATCAGCGAATTGATGGAGACCACCAATCAGTCTGCGTAAAAGACTGCAACCGTCAGCAAGCCCTGAGCCAGGACTCCTTCTGTCTCCCTCACCCCCTGCTCTTCATCCACCTTGCTTTTAAGAACATCCTCATCACCTGTTTGTTTTCATGAGCAGCAATACTGAAGAAAAACAAACCACAGTGCCATTTCCCCCAAAATGCTTGTCAACAGGAAACGTTTGGCTTTTTCTTTGCTGATGGTCAGAGAAATGTGGTCTTAACAGTAAGCAAGTAGCAAAGAGCATGAAAGTAAAATACAGAAAACAAGATCGATTTTCCTTCAGAAGGTTAGGGGGGATTTGCTGAGGGAAGGGCAGATAAAACTCTTGGCTTCCCCCCCCCCCTTTGCTCATCCTCATCATAAAGCTCATCCTCCTTTGTTATGCATGAATTAATCTTACAATGAATTAATCTTATCTCTATAGTCAAAACTACAGCTGATTGTATTGACACCTGTTTTCTAGTTCCAGAATAAATCAAACTATGAGTTAATTATATATTGCAGAAGCATGGATCTGCATGAGCTGAAGGACAGGAGATGTGTGACCTGTAGATTTTATGCTTCAAATTACTTTATAGATCCATTTGCCATTCAGTTCCCATGGTGAAAAGCGAAATTCAGGTCAAGTTGCACCTTAAAGAGCAACTAGATTTCCAGGTCTTTAAAGTGCTAATGGACCTGAATTTGTTCTTCTATTACAGACCTGCTCGGCTACCCATCTGAAACTATCTTCATGGTGAAAAGGATGGTTTTATGGTTAAATAGTTGGGGTTATTTTGCATATTGTAAGAATGCAGATTGCTGGCCTGTATCAATACACCAACCTGCTTAATTTAATCAAAGTTCTGTATTTAGGATTATCATTATTATCATCACTAATACAGGATAACCAGTACTCATCATATAAATGCTCCTTGAAAATACAGCCAAAATTAACCTTTTATCTTTTTCTAACTAGTCTAATTGCAGCTCACTGAGGAATAATTAAGGGCTGAATAAGACAATTTGGGGAGCATATTTTTCACTTATGATGACTTTTCCTGTTAGTTTAGATTGATGTTGAAGAAGTCGCCAGAGCACACTGTCCATGGATTCAGCATCTTGTTGAATGTGCCATTGAATATGCTAAATCATATGAATCAGTAGCAGCTGCGTCAGGCTTAAAAGTCTCAGTGGAATTGGAAGATTGTAGCAGGGGCTGCTGGGTAATCTTCCATTGCCTGATGGGAGGGGTACCTGGAAGAGGTGGCAGAATGCAGGATCCTTTTCTGCTTGGTTTTCTCCATTGCTGCCAGGCAGTTCCCTCACTGGGACATAGATCAATAAGGCACCTTCGGTTAGATATTGATCCCTCTGCTGGGTCTCATGCCTTGGCAGATACCCAACAGTGTCAGCCCTTGATGCCAGCCCTGCATCTCAGCCAGGTTATTGCTAATCTAGGACGCAAGCTATAAAGAACTAGACAGTCCTGCTGCTCCACTAGAACTAATTAAAATATGCAACTGGATTATAAGGTGACACTGATTAGATGCTCTGTTGGTCTCATGCAAAAGCCTGTATCCAGCTCACAGAAGTATCACTAAAATAGGTTCTGTCTCACCTGGTCCTTCAGGTCTAGTTCTGCAACAGCAAGATTTCTTCAGGATTAAGGGGTAAGACCAGACAGTTTTAAATTTGAGATAAAATGCTCAGTGAGATGACATTAGACAGCCTTGTGTGTGTGTGTGGGGGGGGGGGAACCCTTGGCTTGTTTGCAGCCTGTCACACACCAGATGTTGTGGAATAGAATTGCCCTGACCCGGGAAGGTTTAAATAGGATGCAGGGCTAATAAAAAACTGGGCTGAGAGCAAATAAGGGCCTGTGTGGTGTCTACCAGAGAAGTGAAGAGATTCTGTTACTCCCTGGGTTTTCTGAGCTGACTAAGTGGTTGAAGCCCTTGACGGAGTTCTGGCCCTATGGAAATCAGCACCTGGGAGGAATCCTCTTCTGTAGAATATTAAATAGTCAGGCTCTGAATTTCTTTGACAGAAGGAAAACTGAATGAGAGAGAGAAAGAAGGTATTTTGTACAAGGCCACCCATTGAGCATTGGTCTCAATGCCAGATTTTTAAGCTACCTGACCACATCAGCCTCTATTCAGTATTATAAAATATGATTTAATATATTGTATAACTACACTGTCAATACTTTTCCATGGCAGCCAAATTGAACCATTCTGGCTTAAAAAAATAAAAATGTAACTAGGAACCAGTAAAAATTTAAAGGTAACATTCTTGCACAAGCCTTAAGAGGATTTGGCAGATGCAGAACTGCCGAAAAAATGCTTGCTTTGATGAAAACCAGTGGGAATTTTGCCCCTGACCTGAGCAGAGCCAGAATTTTATTCCAAGTAAAAAGTCTATTTCCAGATTCTTGAGAGCCACAGTCAGCTTCAGTATTGGTCCCATGGTTCAAATCCAGTGAAATCTAAAGGTATGTACAGATGAGGATCACTTTTGCAAAAGCTTGCTAAACTTGGTTAATATCGATGTGATAATCCTCTTGGCCCAATTTGTGAGGCAAACAGCTCATGTTTCCCATAACTGTATAACATCACAATGAAAAAATTCCACAGAGCTGAATGAAAAATACTTAGAAAGGATTTAGTTGGAATCTGAATGAAAATATGAAGAACTGTGCGGGATAGGACCAAAGGCCCTTCTAATCCAGCCGTCGGTTTCCAAGAACAGCCAGCTAGATGATTCTGGAAAGCCCTCAAGCAATATATGAAGCTGCACTCTTCTCTTATTTCCACCCAGCACCTGGTATTCCGAGGTACACTGTCTAAACACTCATTTTTACATGTTTTCATATGTGACAGTTTATTAGTGTTCTGTGTTTGATTTGTGATTGTAAAAAAACTAGCTTTTCTATAATAAAACAAACTACAGATAACATGGCAGACGGAAGATTACTCTGAACCTTTCCCCTAACCAATAGTTCTGTATGGATAGAGATTTTTTTTGGGTATGGATATGCGTTTAAACATGCACCTCATTCTGCCTGCTGTGGTACAATGTGGATTATATGAACTGGGCTTTAGTAATTGACATTTAAGGTGCTAGATCAAGACCCTGTTCTCACACTATTTATTGATGCGGCCCAGTCATCAGAAGATGATTTTACTCAGTCCATTTTGTATAGAGAACATTATGTTTGAAGGAGTTCTAGAAGGAATGGCCCAAGAAATAACCTGCATTTGGATTTCGGAAATCTTTCTTCAGCCATAAGCTCTCCAGAGTGCCTTGGACATGGTGGAAACACTGAAGATGTTAGTCTTGCTCAGTCAATCAAAACAAGGTAGGCAGTGTGTAAGGAGGGGCTGCTGGCCTTACTCCTGACTATCATACATACAGGGCTGCCAACTCTGGCTTGGGAAAATCCCTGGAGATTGGGGGCCAGGGCAGTGCTGGGGGAAGTTTGAGGAGGAGAGGAAACTCATCAAGGATGTAATGGCGTAGAGTCCTAATTGCTTGTAGTCTCAACCCACCTTGAGGTTGGTAACTCTACTAGTGAAACTTCATATATCACTACAGGTCTGCGGAAGCATCACTTCTTAAAGTTCTGTTGTTCACAAAAGGAACAGAAGCCATGCCAGAAAGAAAGCTAGCAATCTTATATTGAGTCAGTATGCCTATTACCCTGACTATATGGGTGGGAGAAAAAGCCGGCAGCAAGAAGTATACACAGATATAGCCAATATGGTGTAATATTTAGAATGCCAGTCTAGAGCTGAACAGGCCCAGGTTCAAATTCCTGCTCTACCATGATGTTCACTAAGTGCTCTTAGACTAAAACAGGGCCAGTTATTCTCTTTCAGAAGAGGCTACTACACAGGGTTGTTGTGGGAATAAGAATGGAGCCCAGAAAAAGTAACAGTGAAGCAGAAATTCCTTGAAAGAAAGGTGGGATAAAAAAATTAATGATGCTACAGAATAAAGGAAATTAATTCTTGGTTGAAATTCTGATGCTTTAAGTCACCTGACCATTTTACGAAGCATTTTCTAGTGATGTGTTTAATAGAGTAATTTAAGACTTCGCTAGTGCCTTTCACAGCTCAATGTCAAAAATACTCCCTAATTAAGCCTCTGCTATAGCTGCACCTCAGGAACAAAAACCACTAGATGGCAGTGACGTTTCATTGAAATGCCACTTCCTGTGACCCTTCTGGCTGTAAATCAGGATGTCAGCAAGGATGAGAACAGGAGGCTTCTCCAGACGATCAGTCAAAATCATTCCCCCACCGCATTGGGTAATAGCACGATTAAAGTCTATATGTAACAGATGCGGGAAAGGGTGGCCTTGCTGTGTCGGAGTGGGAGTTTGCAAAGAACTAGTGTTGTCTAGGTAGCAGCAGGGGGGTGAGGACTGTGCTGATATTCACAGCTTTTTTAAAAAAAATTACTATTTGAACGTTTCAGCTCTGTATCAGATGCTTTTAGTTCTGTATCAGATTTCTGCTTTTTTTCAAATATTATGCTATCCAAACCTTACTGTAGTGTCTATCGGATGTCCCATTGACTTACACTATATAATCTGATTTGAGTCTCAGTAAGAAATATGGGATATAAATTATGTAAACAGACAGACACTTCCATATTTTAGTGTTAGATCATTGATTGGGACTGTGGCCCCCTATTAGAGTATGTACTTTGTCTTGGAGAGGTCCCAGGATTGGTCTCTAACGTCTCCACTTAAAAGATCTCAAGTAGCAAGTGCTGGGAAAGAACCTTCCCTACCAGGGAGTCTGCCAGTTAGACGATACTGAGCTGGATGGACCAGTGGTCAGACTCAGTAGAAAACAATAATATGTACTCAACAGAATACTACACAGAAGGACTAGGGCTACCAGCTTTTAAATTGGTGCATCTAACTGTCTGTTTCATGTAAGTTTGGTCTTCACATTATTATCAAGTGATGCTATTTACCTCTATGCCACGGACGACTGCCCATTTCCACTCATAAAATCTCTGTTAAAAGGCTTCCTTTCTTATTTGCTTATTTTTATTTATTTAATTTATTTAGAACATTTATATAATAACAACAACATTCGATTTATACACCGCCCTTCAGGACAACTGTATGCCCATTCAGAGCAGTTTACAAATTTATTTAATTTATTTAGAACATTTATATAATAACAACAACATTTGATTTATACACCGCCCTTCAGGACAACTGTATGCCCATTCAGAGCAGTTTACAAAGTATGTTATTATCCCCACAACAATCACCCGGTGAGGTGGGTGGGGCTGGGAGAGGGGCTGAGAGAGCTCTGAGAGAGCTGTGACTGACTCAAGGTCACCCAGCTGGCTTCAAGTGGAGGAGTGGGGAATCAAACCTGGTTCTCCAGATTAGAGTCCTGCGGCTCTTAACCACTACACCAAACTGGCTCCTGACTTATGCCACCTTTCCTCTCAAATAGGGTCCTCAAGGTAGGGAATATCAGAATTAAAACATTTAAAGCATTAAAATAACATTTAAAATGTATATATAGATATAATAAGAGTATAGACATATAATCACAAACACACCAGTGAGGAGGGCCAATAAGAGTTTATTGGGGCTAAATCAAACCAAACAAAAAAGTCTTCACTCACTGGCAGAAGACAATGACAGGGAGACAGATGCATTTCCCTGGGGAGGGAGTTCCAAAATTTAAGTGCCACGACCAAGAAAGCCCTGTCTCGGGTTGCCACTTGTCTAGCCTCAGATGGCAGGAGCACCTGAAACAAGGCCTTTTCGGCTGAATGAATGAAAGGAATTGATACTCAATGAGAATCTGTTTTTCTTGGGGGTCATTTTACATTAACTTCAATAGGTCTTGGCCTTAAGATGATTGACATGTTAATTGTCACACTTTAAAAACATTACAGTTCTTTAAAAATGAATTCTTGGGATATTAGTATCCATGTAAGAAAGGAGGGGTGGGTGGCGGGAAGGATACATTTATTTTTAGGAATTATAAAAATATAGCCATAATGCCATCAAACAGGTTACAGAGGAGACAACTTGTTTCTTTAAAAGTTAGAAACAGAGGCTACCAGTATGTTAGCATATGATCAAAATCTAACCCTGACAGTTTAAAACACCTGCAGTTGGCCTGTGGTTGACCTTTCCCCCCTGACTTGTTTAATCATTTGCCTTGTCTCCAGAACAGGTTGCAGAAATGAAGGTTAGAACCCTTCCTCTGAAAAGCTCCTGTCATTTGGCACTATGATTTGTGCATGACAGTCTGCCTGTCACAAAATATGCATGCAGATAACAACTACTTACCTTTTTCATGTCATGACAGAAGCCTGAAATTGCCCATAAATGAGGAAGAAAGCCATTATTTAATCAATCAAATTGTGTCAATTGGCTGAAATTTGTCCCCAGAATAAACAAATGGAAGTTCTTTTTTTTTTTTTTGGCATTCTGAGAAAGCGCAGCTAAATTACTTGCAGATCGAGCAATCCAAAATAACATAGGAAATGAACCAGCAATCTGACACATTAAAAATAATTGCAGAGATTATGTTGAATCACTCCTTTGTATGGCATGTATGCACCTTTCTTTCTATATAGGGATAAAAATCAATAGTTGCTCTTCTTAAATTCAGTGCTTGCTGAGTGAATAGGTCCATATTCACTGCTTACTTACTTGCTTATTCTTTATTTGTATCTTGCTTGTCTCCCTTATCAGAAACCAAAAGCAGCTTTTCACATTGTTCCCCCCCCCCCTCCGCTTAATCCTCACAACAGCCTTGTGCACAGATACTCCATGCAGAGCACTAAAGTTGGCAAAATAACTTTCCCCCTGTGGTTTTCACCATTCTAAGCTCATTTTGGGTTTTCTTTCTTTCTCTTTCTTTTTTATAAGCAGTTTCCTGCAGCTGGTGTGTGGCTGCAAGGAGCACATGAAAACATGTGGGGAAAACAGTATTATCTAGTTTGGCCCTATGAAAGTCATGTTTTAAAAAGATCATATCAAAACAGGTTTTGGAAATAGTGGCACAAAACAGGAGAAGCAATGGAAGCAAATTATACCAGGAGAATCGGAGGATGGTAGGTGGATACTCAAGAAAAAAGATAATGTTGTTTGGGACCCAAAATGGAGCAAAACACCCATGTGGAAGCAACTTGCTCAGTGCTTAGTGCTCAATGGAACAGCACCTTCTTTGCATGCAGAAGGTCCCAGGTTCAACCCCTGACATCTCCAGATAAAAAGAAAGTAGGTGATGTGAAAGACAGAGACCCTGAGACCTTGGAGAGACCTATTCTAGTCTGAGTAGACACTACTAACCTTGATGGAACAATGGTCTGGTTCAGTATAAAGCAGCTTCACATGTGTTTGTGTTACTGATACAACCTTCTAAGAATTCGGCTTCAAAAGGGCCTTCTGATCTGTCAGGCTTTTCTCCACTTTTTTGGGGTAAATGATCTGTACCAGGATGAAAGAAAAATAGAACAGAGTTAATATTAGGAAAGTGTTAAAACATGAAATTTGTACAAAAATTATCATCTATTTAAAAACAATGTTAATAGAATGGACCTGGATCAAATAATAGTTTCCATCTCCAGCACCATTGCTGGATCCAATAACTCAATGAGTCTTTGGCATAGTGTGGCAATGCCCCTGTAACCTAGAGGCTGCTGTTAGGGAGGACAGAGGGACTTTTGCATTGAAGATCTCCATGCTCCTTCAATATTTGTGAAGCAGAAGATATGAACGTAGATCCAGAGGAGTCAGTCGTGTTAGTCTGTAGTCGCAAAATAGTAAAGAGTCCAGTAGCACCTTTAAGACTAACCAACTTTACTGTAGCATAAGCTTTCGAGAACCACAGTTCTCTTTGTTAGAAGATACGGAAACTCTAAACATGGTTGGGGGGCAACGAATATAGTAAGTTATTTTATATGCTACAGCCATAGCAAGGAGTAGCCCTGCTGAGATAGTTTCAAAACATTAACTAGAAAAAAGTGATTAAAGTGTGCACTTTTTGGTAATATAATATGGGGAAAATCCCCCAAACAGCCTTTGATCCTTGCTGTGAATCTTGGTCCTTCTTTCCACCCCCATTGAAACCTGAAAGGGTCCCCCTGTGTGGAATCGAAGAGCTTGTTTGGTATTTGAAACAGAACATAATTGCAGCTCTGCTATCAAAAGCTTTAATACTCCTTGAAAGCTTGTCTCTCTCATCCACAAGCTCCCATTTGAAAGATTACTTCCTCAAAGGCAAAAGGAAACTCAGTCTTCAATCAGAAATATTTTATTGAGACCCTAAACCAGGCAAGGCAACTACCAGATGTAAACCATTCTGCATAAGGGGAAATAGAAAGTTTTAAACATTAATCTTTCACTAAAATAATAAGTTTGGCCCCATATTTTGGTAAGGAAAGATGCTGAAGAGGAAACCCTTAAGCCAGGCCAAGTCCTGTTATATCCATTCTCAGAAGTGCCAACATTAGAGTCCAAAAGAATAGATTTATATTCGTTCCTAATTTAGATTACAGATGACAGATAATATCATTTATATAATGCTTTGGAACACTTCATACACATTATCTGGTCTCAGTTGTGAGGCTCACAGTCTATCCCATCCATCTGTTGAGCCTTATAAAAGCTCCACGACACGACAAAATGAGCATCTTTCTTGAAAAATTAGGTTATGTTATGGACTCCCAGCTTCTCACTCTACTGCTACAGACTAATGTGACACAAAAGTTTTTCTAACCTTCTAAATACAATTCAGAAGGTTTAGAATTGCAGAAGCCAAAAGGACAGAGATCGTATGCATTGGAAATGTATGAGAGAAGCTTTCTTCAAGTTCTTTAACTTGCACCCAGAAGTAGGTTGCCTTGTTTGCTTCACTTTTGCACTGAAGCCAAATGTTGGGTGATGGCCCTTGTATCAACAAGTTTGCTGTTATGTATTGCCTGAGTAGAACGAAGGCTCCTGAGGCCCTACAAAGCGATTGGTTTTTGGGTGCTGGCACGGCCAATCAGAACTGTTGCTTTGTAGTCCAATCGCTGTGCTCAAAAGTAGATACTTGTATATAGTTCATGCAAACGAAGGATTCTAGCTGCTTACATTGTTTTGGTTGTTGCAAAAGTGGGAGTGGTTTCTACAAGTATAAATTGGTTACTATTGAGCCTGAGTCTTCAGTCTGTCTGCTTTCAGTCTCCAATAAAGATGTTTATTATAATAAATAACCGTTAATCTCAATATACAATATTTGCCTTCTCTCCGTGTAGTATCCTCTGAGGCATGGTGGACTGGGGTAAGTGTACCTATTCAGTCATCTTTCAGTCCTGCTTAATAGGCAGCACACAGGAGACACTGTAGCTTCAATAACTGGCCTCTTTATTGTTTCCAACTGAGACAGAACATTTACACATGGAAAACACCACGACACACGCTGGAAGGCTCCAGCCAACGAACCCTGACACAGAACAAGACCTAACTTGGCCCTCCATTTAATTGAAGTTTACAGAGTGGCAGTCTATGGGAGGGAGAACATGCGGTCGGGAGGGGAGTGCAGGTGTTGGGCTCTTGCTGGGTGCCCCCCTTCCCCTCTGCTGGGTGTGTGTGGCGGGGGGGGGGGAGTTCTGTAAACTTCAATGAAATGAAGAGCCAAGCTGTAAGACCAGGACGCCTACATTTCCCATCAAAACTTGAGAGAAGCTGACAAGTGTCCAACCTGTGTCAGGCGTCACTTGTAGCTTGGCTCTGAGGCTGTGAGGGGGGAAATGCTCTTGAGAGCTCACTTAAAGGTATGCACACACATATATACATCCCACTCAGCTTGGGCTAACACTTAGCTTCGGTTTGCTTTTACAGCACCCTCCTCCTCCTCCTCCTTCCCATCTGCCCCTGTTCCACACTGACAGAAGTTCCAGGCTTGCATGAGGCTGAGCTCTTCTGTTAATGAATGAACACTACTATGGCCTCATCCTGGCTGCTCAGCTGAGGAGGTTGCAACACTTCAAAAGCATCCCTGAAAGAGATTTGTGTGTAACAGTTGGGGTGGATGGGTAAGTCCCCATTCCTGGACTCTAAGATATTCATTATTGTCAGGTCTCCTGTTCATGTTTTTATTGATTGAATAGCAGCTGCCTGCCACTAATTTGGATTGGGCCTCAGATGCATTTCGCACTAGGAGCTTACCGCGCCTTTTTTGCGCAGCAAATGCGATCGCGTCTGCATCGCATTTGCACCTGCGCTCTTCACACTTATAAAAAGTTTCGAGTTGGCGTTTGACAAATCTTCTCACCCACCGCTTTCACACCCGCCTCAATTGGCTCGCATTTGTTGCGCTCTTTTTTGGCTGGCATGCGCAGTGTTCCGATGGGAGGGGAATGTTCTCTTTTTTTTTTTTTTAAATTTTGCGCAAGCGTGGTAACGTTTATGCGTTTCCGCGTTTCGAAATTGTGCAACGATGTTTGCTGTGAAAGCTCTGATTTTGGCCTGGCTTCAAATAATCCTCATTTATCTGAGGCGATCGATTGAAGCCACGAACAGCTTTTGGCTCCGTGTGGTCAAAAGAAGGAGGACAAGGCATTCCTCGTGGGCTCTGCATGACATACACCAACAACCACAGCGAGTCCACCGAAGCAGCAGAGCACGAGCACGATGGATCGCGCTGGCAGGTATCCGTGTTCCAAGACGCTACTGGGTCTATCCCAGAAGCAATGATTGGTGGGACAATTTTGTCACCGCTATATGGGATGACGAATTATGGATACAGAACTTTCGCATGGCCCGGTCCACCTTCAATGAGCTGGTGGCATGCATTGGCCCAAGACTGGCAAGGCAGGATACCAGACTTCGCCGTGCAATCCCCGTGGAGAAGAGAGTGGCCATTGCTATCTGGTACCTGGCCAACTGCTACCACTACCGGGGCTGCATGAACCAGTTCGGCGTGGGACTGTCTACAGTCGCAGGGATAGTTCTGGAGGTTTGCTTTGCTATCGAGGCAGAGCTGCTCAGCAAACTAGTCTGCTTGGGACAAGATGTGGCAAAGGTAAGTTTCCCCCTATCTCATGCCTGGACCTTGGCGGCATGTTTTAACCTGTTTAAGTTTCGGCTGTTTAAAACAAGGAATATGAATATGATATGAAGACTTTTAAATTTATAAATATGATTGAAACCAATACTCGTGTTTAGATTTTCAAGATTCTGTCTGACTGTCTGTGTGCTGATTGAAACTTTCTAGATGCTTTAAACTTAACTCTCTTTACAGATCATGGCTGGGTTTCAGCAGCTTGGATTTCCACACTGCATTGGGGCAGTGGATGGCACGCACATCGCCATTTGCCAATTCAAGGGAAGAGGTCATGAGTATAGCAACAGAAAAAAGTTCAACTCAATCCTGATACAGGGAACAGTGGACCATACAGGGCGATTCATTGATGTGGAGGTCGGTTGGAGTGGCCGCAACCATGACGCCTTTGTTTTTGCCAATTCTGCCATCTGTGAAGCCATGGATGCTGGGGCATTTGTGCCGGGGAACCCATGTCTCACTTTGGAAGGGGTTGCTGTGCCTCCACTAATAATATCGGATGCGGCATACCCCATGAGAAGATGGCTGATGAAGCCTTACGGCACACCATCCACCCCTGCGGAGCGGCACTTCAACAAATGTTTGACCCGCTCCAGAAATGTGGTCGAACATGCTTTCGGTCGGCTGAAGGGCCGTTGGAGGTGTCTTAGATCATGCCTGCTGGTTGCAGAGGAGAATGTCACCAGCATTGCCGTGGCATGCGTTGTCCTCCATAATCTGTGCGAGCAAAAGGGACATGGCTATGTAGAGGACGATGCACCATTGCAGCAGGTGCAACTCACAGAGGACCAACCACCAGTCCCCGTGTGGCCTAGACGTCACCTGGAGCAGGGAAAGGTGGTTCGCGATGTCCTCGCCAGGCATATGTTGAGTCAAGTGCAGCATCAGTAATTCACTTGCCATTGCATGTTCCCCGGGTGTGCTTTGTTTTTTCTGGATTAGTGCACCACTTAAGCGTCGGATGTCATGTGTGCAATCTCAATTCCTCTTATAACCGAAACTGTTTTTACAGCCATTTATGTTTGTGTAGCTGAGCTTTAGTTTGTTTAAGAGCATCTTGTGCCACCTCCAGGTTTGCTCCGCATGCTTGGATGCGGGCTTCAGTTTGTGACTTTCGAGTGATTAATGTTCACCAAGACATCAAGCTTTGTTGTTGAGCAATCATCACGAAATCGATCACAGCAATAAAGGTTGACTCGTGCTGCTGTGAAGTGTTGAATTAATGTTCTTTAACGTCACCAAGAAATGACAAATAAATTTGATTTGAACATTTTAATTCATGAGCAATCAGGTCTGGTTCTTTCAAGTTACTGTAGATTGAATTGAGTGTGTGGTTTTTCTCTCCCATGCAAAGATTGGCAGGAGTGATGTTGAACAGTTTTTCAAAACTGTTTGCTGTTTTTGAGTTCCCACCACTGAATGCGCGTTCTCCTCAACAATCAGGACGAAGCAAAAATTTTCAAATGACGCTTGAACTGCAGGTGGATTGAGTGGAGGACAAGTGAACTGGGAGAAACACACTTGCCCTTCAAGTGTCATTTGTCAATAGTGGCTTGGCCAACAGTGGCAGACAAGTGAACAAATTTGCATGGGTCGCCAAGTTTCTTAAACTGGTCATCCACCCACCAATACACACACCGAACCTGCCTAAATGCAGTGGCAAGCAGAGGTGATCGATAATTGTGGGTGACAATTTGCAGCTTGCCCAAGAGGCAGTTTAAATGGACCGCAGCAGTCACCCCAAAAGTGCTTTTCAGGGCCGCATTACTGCACTGCTACAAAGATACATTTTGAGGAAGGGGACCATAGCAATACGGTCCTAAATGTGATAAGAAAAATAAATACTCCATGTCAAGAGTATTCCTTGCCACGAACAAAATCCTTTGTCCATCCAGACTGCCTGTAGTTGTTATTTGATCTTGATAATCAACAAATTGGTACATTGTTTTGGGCGGTTTTTTGGGCCACCGGCGGTGGCCTTCAAAAAAGCAGTGGCAGCATGAGAATGTCAGGTTTGGATTGACAGTTGGCCTTGTCACCCAAGGTTGCTGTGCAATCACCTGTGTGGTTTCCTCCATTCCCCACTGTTCAAGTTTTGCCCCATTGTTCCCGCAATGTTCATGGTTTTTCCCCCCATGATCGCACCCCTGTCTGCATGACATTTTTTCGTGGCGTGTTTGGACTTGTATGAACCATCTCTTTTTTAAATCTAAAAGGGATAAACGTTGAAACGTTTAGTCACAAGGCCAGGCAGTTAAGAAAATGCCTGTCGACGTGTCCACGCCCAGATCCTGGACGGCCAATGACTTTCGGCCCAATGTTCTGTGCGTGCGTGCGTTACTTCCTGCGGGTGATCGGTAATCGATACTTGAGAGAGTGTTCCCTCCTGATCCTTGCTGGCAGAAACTGTTTTCGGGGAAGGGGCAAGGAAACGTTGAAGGAGCCCTCTGCCGAGACGTTTCAGCGTTGCTCTCATCGGTTTCGGACAGTCAGAATGCCGTACCGGAGAGGAAGGGGAACCTTCTGGCAGCACGAAGAGGTGTGCTTGCTGCTGGATATTGTGCTCCGTCTGGGCTTCACGCCCGACCTCATGTCTAGCACGCATCAGAGAAATAGATCGGCATACGCTGCTATTGCGAGGGAGCTCCGGGCAGAAGGCTATGCTAGGACACCAGACCAGTGCCGCACAAAATTTAAAAGACTGAAGTGCGACTTCTACGACTCCCTCGAGGCTTGGCAAGGTCTGCCGCGCCGGAGCGGGCAGATACCTCATCACCGTTCCCTGATGCGGCTTTGGGTGGCTGCTGGCCGTCCTCGTTGGGAGGACCGCCATCATGAGGGTAAGTATCATCATATGTTGGAACATTGCTATAACTTTTTTTTTTAAAACACAAAAACAAAATCAGGAAAAGTGGTAACGTTGCAATGCTGGCAACCCTCCCTCCTTTTTTGGAGGTCGGAGTCGTCTTAGCAATGTAGGAGGAAAGTGATGGCAGAGTTGTTTGTGGAGATATGTGCCCAAGTCCTAGCCTGGCAAGTAGTGCATATATGCTGATGAATCCCCTCCCTTGAAGCAGAGCCTTGTTTCCCGTATAGAGGGGTTGGATTCCAGACACATGCAAACCCACAGAAATTCTGCCCTAATCTAAGCCACCAACTCCTGGTCGAGAACAGTGATTGCGTTGTTGGATGGATGATTTCATAACTTCGCCTATTCATTTTGGGGGCTGAAACACACCACAAATTTTTTTTTCTGCAGCAACATCATACCGCAGAGAGGATGAGGTGACCATCTTGGCCAGCGAAACACGCCAGCATGAGGGGCACGAGGAAGAGGAAATTCAATCAATGGAGGAGGAAAGCAGCAGTGAAGGTGCGATGATGGGAGGTCCCTCTGAGGTTTCTTCGTCTGAGGACCAAGGTGGGCCATCAATTATGCTTAGTGTTATCATGTTTCTCTCATGCGTGGAGGGTGTATGTTTTCTCTCACCCACAATTACAGCCATTGCTTACAGATCCAGAGGAGTTAGCCGTGTTAGTCTGTGGTAGCAAAAACAAAAAGGAGTCCAGTGTCACCTTTAAGACTAACCAATTTTATTGTTGCATAAGCTTTCGAGGAACACAGCTCTCTTCATCAGATGCCTGATAAAAACAGTTTTGATCTGGCATCTGATGAAGAGAGCTGTGGTTCTCGAAAGCTTATTCAACAATAAAATTGATTAGACTTAAAGGTGACACTGGACTCTTTTAGACGTTGCTTGCTTTTTCTCCCCCACACAGAGCAATGCAAAACCACTGATGCAAGAGAAAGCCCGTCAGAGGGCAGCCCGTCCTCCCACAGCATTGACGCATTCATAGATCTCACTGTGGAGCCCCAAACCACCGCGGCAGCAGATAGCCCTTCAGAAGGGACTTCCTCCACCCACGGAATGGAACCCTTCATTGACCTGACAGAGGATTCCCGCAATGATGATGCCGGGGACAGCCCTTCTAATGGAGCCACCTCCTCCCACAGAGTGGAACAGCTAGCCGTGCAAGCGGAGGAACACCGAACCACTGCACTCGGAGATAGTCCCTCAGAAGGCACCATATTCTCCCGCATAGCTGAGCAGTTCATGGAGCTTGCTGAGGGTCCCCAAACCACAAGGGCCAGAGACAGCCCTTCTGAAGGCACTTCAGCAGCCCACAGAGTCGAACATCTTCCCGAGCTTGCTGAACAACCACAAGCTTCAGGTGCCACAAATGACACATCAGAGGTTACCTCATCCTCCCACAGAGCGTTGGAGATCACAAACCTTGCTGAGGAACCACAAACCACCACTGGCAGAGATAGCCCCGGTGAAGGCACCTCATCATCCCACACAGTGGATCCGGTAACCCTGCTTGCAGAGGCACCCCAAACTTCCGCTTCAGATGGAACCTCATCACAGCACAGAGTGGCCGAGCTCGGTGACCTTCCCGAGGAACCCCAAACGACCACAGACAGCCCCTCTGCGGGTGCTTCCTCCTCCCTCAGAGTGGATCATGTTGTCGAGCTTGCTGGGAAAGTGAAGCAGGTGGTGGCAACATGTCTCCGTGTGTGTGAGTTTTTATTTTAAATGAAAAAAAAATTTAAAGGCACCATATCAACCATGACTTATCCAATGTGTTGGGCATTGTTTGCCAGATTAAAATTGGGGTGGAAAGGGAAATGGCTGGGGAAGAGTAGAATTTTTTCCTTGCCTTAGGAACAACCACAAATTTCCCCTGACGCATGCCATTTCAGTCAAAGGATTGCACTGCAATGGTGTTTGATTTCGGCAAAAGTTGTCATGACAAAAAAACCAGCTACTTCAAATTACCGTGCTGGACACCCTCCAAAGACAGGGTTCAATGAGAGGTGATGGTTAGTGATCTACCTTTCAGTGACTGTGATTTTTATTTTCCCAGTGAAAAAGACCAACAGGAGGATTGACGGCCTTGAGAGGCAGCTGAGGATTTTGAGACAGGAAACCAAGGAGGATATCGGCAAGCTGAGGAATGACCTGGACAAAATAATCCATCAATCAAAGGAACAGTGATCATGTTTTAATGATTAACAGTAAAAAGTTTTAAACGGCACAAACAATAAATAGTTTGGTTATGTTATAGCAGTTAACATTAAAAAATTTTCAAAAAACACACACAATAAATATGGTAGTCATGTTTTAAAATTTCTCAGACCAAATAATACCTATCCACAATCAAACTGTGAAACCTATCTGAAATGTTTATTTATTGCCGAAGTCAACTTTCACATGAAGTGACCGGGACCAAACAATCTCCCTTTTCTGATGACTCAATGCAATTGAGTTGTTCTTTCCCCCTGCCTCTCCTCCTCTTCCCTCCTCCAATTTTGTGTCCCTGGGGCTGTGATGGGTTGATCCAGGCAATTCCACACTCTCAGCGGGTGTGTGGGAGAGTGAAAAAAGGGAAAGGGGAAATGAATTTGGCCGTGGCCCATGCCCTGCTCAACTTCCCCAGAAAGGAGTAATATTTCACATTTCAAAGGTTTTTCACAAATCAAATTTCTTGCTGGGTTTAATCACACGGCACCTCTTTCTGGGTGGGTTCTCCTGTGAAGATCTATGCACACTTCCCCTTCCACATGATGGTCCTGGCATGGCTTGGTGACTCTGCTCACGGTTTCCCCCCAGCAAAATTTCGGTTAGGGAGCTTAAGGCACTGACCGCTCTGTTGATGCCCTCAAAGTTCTGCTGCTGCGCCTCAATGAAAGCCTTTCTGTCTTCTTGTGCCTCCCTCATAGTGTCCTCATGCCTTCTCTGCTCCGCTTCCAGAAATTGCATGCGCCACTCTCGGCTCTCCGTCAATGTCTGTTTTCTTTCCTTGGCATTGTTGTTCTCCTCTCTCTCTGCCTGAGACAACATCTTTTCTGCCACGGTGCTAAGCAAGGCCACACGTCTGCTTCGGGTTCTAGCCTTTTCTAGCCGAGATGCAGGCGACATCTGTGCCGTGGTTTTTGGTGCGGTTTCAACGGGCTGATTTTCAGCGACTGAAACCAGGAATTGAGAAATTGGTGTGATTGTAAGAGAGAAATTTGTTTCTAGAAAGGGTTGAAGGAATCACGACCGCAAAAGCACACTCACCCACATTTTGACGACCGCCGTCCTCATGCTCCTCCGGGATTTCATCCACCTGAGTCAAGTCCGAATCTGTGGGAATTCAAAGGAAAAAAATTTTCTGATGATTGTGTCAGAATAGAGATGCCAGAGGTTGAATCTGGTTTTCTAGTTGAAAGCGGCAGCCAGTGAGAGCAGACAAAACTAGAGCGAGGTGGACTGAAAGGGCAAGTGCGGAGGCGAGTCTCACAGTGTGTGGATGCTGCCACAATTCAGCCCAAATTATTATAGCTAATGCTGTACATGTGAAAGGTTCCAGATTCTATCCCTGGCATCTCCAGATAAAGAGTCTTGTAGACAGAATTTGAGACTGACATTTCTCTGTCTAAGAACCTCAAGATATGTCACCAGCCCAGAAAGCAATATAATGAGTGACAGCACTTGGGGTTATGCCACTTCACATGTCAATGAACCAGCATTTGTGGTTTCCGGGGACACCATCCGCACTCAGAAGAGGGAACATCACGAAGTTAGCGCACATGTTCTCAAAGGCAATGCAAGATATATTCAAGCAATAAAACATGGATGTTTGGGCCAAGCAATAGTTCTTCGATCATGAAAAAGCAGGTTTTTTCCCCCCCAAAAAAGGTGGGACTGGCAAGCCAGCCAATTCCGCCTTCAGTTTATTTTCTGAAAAATAGAGGCTGTGATGTGATCAAAGAAATTATTGCTTTTCCCAAACCTTCATGTGTGGTTGCCAGCTCTGGTTTGCGAAATCCATAAAGATTTGGGTGCAGTGCCTGTGCATGGCAGAAGCTCAGCCACAGCATGCGATGTTATGCCATAGAATCTGTCCTACTTAGATGCCATTGTGCCCAGGGAAAACCCCCTTTGCAGTCCCGAGATTGGCCGTAATTCCTGGAAGATTCCCAGCCCTTCTGGAGACTGGCAACTTTAAATGCTCGAACAGTTGAAGTGGCATACAAGTAAGAGCAAGGTAATAGAAAACAATTATGTTCTTTGACAATGCAGAACTTGAGTTATGTGCTTTGTCGGTGCCCAACCTTCCACTGTGAATGTTGGGTGCACCCACGTGCACCGTCAAGCGAGATACAGTTTTGTGGCTTTCTTTCTGTAATGACTTTGGCAAACATCATTTTTAAGCTGACTGTCTTCTCTACTGTGGAGGCCCTCTAAATCAATCATCCAAAGTAATTCAAATCAATTAAGTTAATTCATTGACAGTATGATCCTAATGCCCTTCTAAGACCACCTTTATCTAGAAAGAACAGAAATCCTCACGCCAACGGTGTCTCTGCCTTATGCACCCCGTCCACTCTGCCAAACAGGATCATGGCACTCGATCTTACCTTCTTCTCCCACCTCTCCCCCATCACATGCTTCCATCAATTGTTCCTGGTCAGATGCAGCCCCTGGAAGAAACATAAGCGTAAGTTATATTTAGGAAAGTTTGGATATTAGTGATGCGAGTATGAATGGAAGACTCTTGTCAGAATAACATGTATTGTCCAGTGATGTGAACTCCCAAGTGGCTTGACGATGTCACAGGATAACAGGTTCCCACACATCTAATGTCACCGGTGCATGTCCAAACTTGTTGATTACTGTGACTTCAGGGTCGCTTCTGCTTGAGTTGTTTTTCACGGAATAAATCTGCAGGTGAGCAAAGGATCACTTGAAAAATCCATACCCACCACATCCCCCCACCCTAGGCCCCTCTTCACACACCCACCATTACAAGTGCCAACACAGATAGATTGCTTTGGCAAGGGCCTGACACCGGCAAAGTTCATAGGAAGAATGGGCATTGTCTATCTGTAACGTTATAACGTTTCGCCTAGTGGTCACATCCCTCCCCAGGATTCTGCCGCTTGACCCACAACAGCAGGAAACATACTTACCTTGATCGTTTGCTGTGACATCCACAGATTGTAGATTCAGGGTCACCATCGGGTGGCTAAACAGTTCCTCGGACCCCTCAAATTGAACTGGTCTCGGAGTGTCGGCACGCGGAAGGGAGAGGCTTCTGGCCACCCGTTGTGGCCTGATGCTGGCATCGCCCCTGAAGATACGATGTAGCTGGGCATAATATGGGCACGTTGTGGGTGCATTTCCGGATTTGGAGTTGTGTGCCACCACTCGTTTGTATTCTTGGCGCATCGCTTTGGTCTTCGTCCGACATTCCAAAGCCGTGCGCTTGTGCCCTCTTGCCGCCATCTGCTCCGCGATCTTTTCGAAGACGTCTATGTTTCTGTGGCACATTGACAGTGACTCCTGGACCTTCTCCTCTCCCCAGAAGTCGATGAGATCCAGTGTCTCCCTCTCCCTCCACGACACTCCTCGTCCAGCCATTTTCTGCATCGCCATCTGAGCCGTTAGATAGACCAGGAATGAACTTCTCCCGCCCAGCAGTGCTCGAGCTCTCAGTGGTCCGGCTTGGTCACATGACCCAATTTTCGTGTCTCGCAGCACGCAACACCCTCTCCTGATGTTGTTTTTGTTGTGTGATGAACGTTTAAACGTTAAAATGTTCAGTTTAAAGGGTGAGAAAAAAAAAGGGATTTTGTGGCCATCGGGAGTTTGATTGTCGGAAAAAACATGTGCGCACAATCACGACATGAACGACTCTCCCGCCAAGCATTGCTCGAGCTCTCACTGGTCCGCCTTGGTCAAATGACCCGATTTTCGGTTCTCGAGCAATGCCCCTCAGCAAAAAAAAAAAAAGGGAAAGTGGGATTTGTGGCTGTGCTGGAAGGCTGCTAATTGGAAAGAGCACAACCGGAGCGTCAGGGAAAATAGGTCAGGACAGGAATGAAGTAAACGCATAAACGTTACTGCCCCCACTGAACCGAAAAAAAAATGGCGGAATAAAATTTTTGAGAGCTGCGGCCGGTGGGAGTGGCTAGACCGGCAGACTGTCCAATCGGGGGTTAGGGAAGCAAAAAAGGGACAAACGCTTTCACACTAGCATACTGCGGGCTGGGAGCCGTTTTGCAGCGAATGAACGTTAACTTCGCAGTATGTCCGCAGGAGGAAAAATCGGAGAAACCACTGACATGCTGCGGATTGGCATTCCATGACTCCTTCCTGAGTGTGAAATCCACAGAAACATGGGATGAAATACAGGTGCAAACGCGATCTAAAAACTGAGTGCGAAATGCACCTCAGTGTGGAGAGAAAGGGGATTCCCCCACCCTTACTGTTCAGCATAGGGCCTTTTTAGCCCTTTCTGTGCTCTCTTTCAGATGACTCCATGGGGCCCGCATGGCAACATATAGGCAAACTACTAGAAACTACTTTGAGACAAAAAGCACCTCAGCCTGGATTTGAAAAGCTACCCCACTCTTTGGCTTCTATTTATCAGTTAAAAAAAACTCTGAGGAGATCCAGTCACAGATCTCACAGCATCAAATCTAATTTGGTTTTAATATAAATACATGGATTAAATTCTCCACCAACATCTGAACTCTGCCTAAATAACAGCTTTAAGTCTGAAAATGTGCAAGTCAAACAAATCATGTGGTTATTTCTTTGAAGCATTTATTAATCAATTTATTTTCCATTGTGCTTGGGCTTTGTATGTAGCCCAGGGGAGGGGAGATGTAGAAGGGGTACCTCTGAGGCGAATCAAGCAGATGTGATATTGTTGATTCTCCTCCCCCAAATTCTACGTCACAGGACAGTGGGTCATGTATGGCTGCTGTGGTGGGGTAATGTATTGAATTTCTTTGCAATCATGGACTTGGATCGGGAAAACCTAAGAATAGCCGGGGAGGTCACCTACTGAAGGCAGAATCAGAAAAAATAACACACACACCCTCGGAACCCATGGAAATTCTACTAGGATACAAGCCATGGAGACTAGGAAGTTGATACAATGGGACATGGATTCTGTGGTCTATTTGTACAACATGTGGGAGTTGTGCATTCACTTTGATTTTACCAAATTCAGTTATAGCAGCTTTTCTGTTTGAGCCTGTGTAGCTCTGAGCAAATTTTTCTGGAATATTTTAATATACATATTTGGCCTGCCCTGCTAGACTGTCTGTAAATACTGCTGGGATTACAACTGACAGCATCTTTGGCTAGAAAATATGATAAATTTCAGCTGATGATTCAGTAAGGAATTGCTCGTGAAAACAATTCTCTATGGCAAATATTTCTTCAAGGAAGAACTTGGTGCATCAAAGCCTGTCCCAGCGCTTAGACAGGTTCAAATTTCATACTGGAATGAAAAATTGATCAGGGGAGATGTAGGGGAGAGATTCTGCAAATTAAATTTAGCCAGTGTAATGAATGAATCCTAGAAATAATGTCACTCGACAGTGAAAGCTACGGCTTACTTGTAGAACTGCAGTTCCTAATATTTCTAGTGGCTTGAGAATTATTATAAACAAGAACTTGTTTGCTCAAAAACTGTGACAAATGAATATAATATACTAAAGCAGCCCATCCCAACCTCATTAGCCTGTGAATACTTCTGGAATGTTCAGTAGGATCTGCCAAGCAACTCTCAAAAGGCTTCACTGCAGGCGGTAAAATAACTTTATTGAAAAGCTGCTAGTATCATGAGCTTACTCCATCTTTGCCAGGAATAATGTTTACATGCAATCATCAAACATATATAGGCTCCCCAAACATGGGCAAATTCTGAAATCCCTCCCCCCAGTCTAACGGTCAGCTAAGCTCAATGAGAAAGCATCTAAGCGGGAAAAAAGCAGAAATGATGTATGGGATTTCTAAGGTCGTGATGTTTGTGCAAGCACCTCTTCCCAGACTAAGGAGAGATACCCCTGGTGCAGTTCAGAGGAGTACACAGATAACAGCAGGAACAAACGCCTCCTTTGCATAGTTTTACACCGTGGGTCTGAAAGACAAGGCGAGTAACATTAGCAGTCCAGTCAAGGAATAGCCTCAGCATTTAACCATAACTGTAACATGAAGCATTAGACTACAATCATAACAGCAGGGTGTTACTGGGTATGACAGGTGATGCTAAGCACCTGACATTGAGCATCGTAACAAAATGGCTGCAATGGATGGCAGCCATAGGGCCAATAAAAATGGCTGCTATGGGGGGATGGGCAAACTGCAAAATTTATACAGAACATTAGGAGGTTCCAATCCAAGCAGCCTCCTAATATGGAGGCAGTTGTTTATGAATGGGTAGTCCCAGTAGACAGAGCCAATCCCTCCTGATCTTCTGTTGCACCTCTTGATCCAATGAGATGATGGAAAGGCAAGGCTGGCTTCTTGTTTTGAGGAACAGATACTTTGGGAACGAAGCATGTGGGTACCAAGGGACACACTAGTGGGCAAATGCCATCCCTGGACACCAGGCAGGGTTGCCGGTTTGCCCCTGGCAACGTACAGTGGGTGGCTGATAGTGGGGGCTGGAATTCTTCCCATCATGCCCACTCCAGCAATGGGATTATATCATTTCTTGTAATAATACATTATGCTGGAACTCTATGGTTTTTGCCCAAATATCAGAGCTTTACCAGGTGATGTGATAGTATCACTTCTGAGCATAAAGAAAGTGACATCATCATCTTGTTGGTGATGTCATGGTATCACCCAGAAGAGCCTGCTGCAAGCTGGTAAGTCCCTCTGTTTCTTCCCCTGTTGGCCAGCCAACCATCTGCAAGTGCCATGGGCTGTTGCAGGCTTGGGGTGGAGGATTCCCCACCCGGGTGGTGGCGGCGGCAAACCTACTACTAGATTCGTCATCACTGTGTAGAGCAAACTGTCTTTATTTGTATAGCTTTCCTTTCCTCACTTCCTCCCATATCTTAATCCTGGAGTAGAAGCTGAAATGGTACAGTAAAGCTGCCACAAGATTCAAATCAAGCTGTTGACAATATGCCCATGGACCTGTGGCATACATGATTACTCTTTGCTTGGCTAGTTAGACTTGGTACACACATGAACATGGAAGAGAATGAGTTGGAGCAAGGTGGTAGAACGGACTGCACCACATCATGCTGCTAGCAGTGGATTCCAGCTCTGAATGCCCCTTCACATAATACAAAAATCTATGTGAACAGAAAACTAGCTCAGAAAGTGGAAAGTTTCTACCTGTCCCTTTGCTGTATGAGCTGGTTCTTCTACGGGCAGGTTTACATGACAACTTTCCAAAATATGATTCACCCACGATCTTGTACCTGAAGTTTGAAGCAAGGCAGTCCATCCTAGTTTTCTGCTACATCATTACTCTGCTTATATGAATCAGGCTTAGAGCCAGGACTGTGTAATGGTAAGAGCGTTGGATCTGATCTTGCACCTGGATCCAGCACCATAGGCACCTTTCATCACAGAGAGGGGCTGCTACATTTCCAGGAGGAGTTTCAAAGTCATGATTGCAGTATCGGCCATTTCCTCGGAACCAACATAAACATCGATAACCTTGACTCCAAGCCCAAATATCTCAATGTATTTTAGGAACAATGCACCAGGTGTTTTTTAGTCTTTTATTGGCAGTACCTTGATTTGTGATTTAAAGGGGAAAACCAGCATAATGGGAAAGAGGTTATTTACCACCAAGCTACTATTACTTCAGCTGGGGAAAATATATGGGTACACAGTGCAGGTAAAAGCAGTGCAGGGTGATGATTTTCACCCAGAAAATGGGATTGAGGAGGGCTAGTTAAATAACCCCTTCCTGCCACTCTACTCCCTTTAAATCATAGCCGCAGTTTCTGCTTGTTGTTAAAAGAAAAAAAGCCACTGGGAAAAATAATCATTTCACATGTAGTTCTTCCATTAGTGCCTATGAATTGTTAGAGTGGAAACATATGAGATGAATGAGAATAGTAATTTTTAAGCTCAGAATATTTATTTTTATGTTCTTATAAGATAACAACTACAACTATAATAACAATAACATTCAATTTATATACCCCCCTTCAGGACAACTTAATGCCCACTCAGAGCAGTTTACAAAGTGTGTTATTTTTATCCTCACAACAATCACCCTGTGAGGTGGGTGGGGCTGAGAGAGCTCAGAGAAGTTGTGACTGACCTAAGGTCACCCAGCTGACTTCAAGTGGAGGAGTGGGGAATCAAACCCGGTCCTCCAGATTAGAGTCCTGCTGCTCTTAACCATTACACCAAACTGGCTACATCAAATATTATTCTTTAAATAAAAAAACACATCCCTAACATCCTGCCATGCTCACAGTAGTAAAAGTAATTTTTTTCACCACAAGATCATTTAAGAATGATACAGGTGATGCAAATCTTGAAAAATCCACCTTGAGCCCAGCTTCAGAAAAACTATTTAAATCATGGAAAGAGTAGGGGAGGAAAGGGTTAATCACTCCATCTCCAATGACCCATCCTTAATCTTCCATGCAGCCAAGGGGCTGCTAATTAGGTTTTTTAAAGCCATGAGAGATTCTAAGCACAGGCTGCATCTACAAGGGGATACAACAATATGCCTGCACCATGATGGCAGAAGTAAGCTGCTTGGGAATGGAAATCCACATGCCCTCTCCATGGGCTGCTTCCTGCTCCCCCACCCCCAGCCTGCTTCCTCCCTTACCTCCATTGCACCTGCAGAAAGGTGCAGATATGACAGCAATCACGCCAGGCTTCCTGAAGCCTGGAACCCCTCCCCTCCTTCCCCTTACTTTTACTTAACTTATTTAGTATTTTTATTCTTTGCTTTTCTTCTCAGTGGAACCCATAGCAGCTTACAACATTAATAAAAATGTTGAAACTCCCCCCATAAAAACACAATTTAAATAAAACAAAGAGAAAGTAATCAACCAGTCTTGAATCCAATGGTTCAACTCATTCAAGAGCATGCACCACAGGCTATGAGCCACGAGACATGATCCCTTTCCTCTTGCTCTTTGGGTCACGCTCAAGGTCACAACTAGACATGGGCACAAACAGCATTACGAACAGAAAAAACCAATAAACAGCCTAATCTGCTGTTCTCAAACAAGCTGTTCGTGAGGCCCCATCCTAAACGAACTGGTGGCTGTTAAAAGCCTCGTTTGTTGCCCTTGGCAGCCGTTAGGCAAGCCAGACAGTCTGGCACCTGCTGCAATCAATCCCCTTGGCAACTGGAGGCAAGGAGGAACTGAACTCTGTCTGAACTCCTTCTGGCTTTCCTTCTGGCTTTAACTCTTCAAAATACTTCCAGCAGAGAGTCCCGTTTTTCCACTGTGAAGAGAAAATGACAGCCAACGGGGAGACCTGTGGATCATGCCTTTCCTGGGGTGAAATCTCTCTGAAACTTGGGGGGTCTTCAGAGGACAGCGAGGAATATGTCCCCTGCAAATTTGGTGGGTATTGGACATTGGGAAGGTCAGTTTGTGGGGTGTCTAAAGGGCCCTGCCCCTTGCATGTGGCAGGAAAGGGCCCTTTAAATTATCAGCTGGCAGGCGGGAACCCCCCCAGCTGCCTGCCAGCGGATAGTTTAAAGGGATCTTTAAAGGGCCAGGTAAGTGGGTTTGAGGGGAGGGGGGCTAAGTGGGGGAGTTGGGGGGGGTTCTGGCCCCCATGAACAATGAACAACGAACGTGTCCAGGAACAGTTCATGTTCGTCCATGTTCGTTGTTCGTTGTTCGTGGATGGCACCGAACGACAAACAGGGTGTTCGGGTTTTTCCCCCCGTTCGTGCCCATGTCTAGTGACAACTCTCTGGCCTTGCCCAAGTTTATACCTGGAGACAGGAAAAATAACATAGAAGCACAGCTTATGTCTTACAGCTGGCAACAATGAACTTGCTACAATACAGGTTGGCAGGGAAAAGAAAAAAAAACTTTTAATTTTCTATATTCCTGCTTCTCAAATGGTTGTATGTCAAACTGCTTTACTGTTTGAAGAATGTAAAGCAAATTGAAAGAAAAGAAGGTAAGATGAACGTCTCCACTATATAGCAAAGGACAGGCAACAGACTTTCTGCTTTTGCTTTAAGTGGAACACCTGCAAATTTAATGAATCTTTCCTCGTTTTAAAGATCTGGGCATGAGAAACGTGAAAATCTACTTGGTGAAAAGTTCATGGGTGTGTGAGTTAACTGGCAGCTGTAGGGAATGTGAATGCATTCTTCTCTTTCCCAAGGGAAGTAGGGAGGAGGTCTGCCAAATCTATGACAGATCCTTCATGCAGCATGGTTTTCCCAATTTAAGCCCACCCACTCTTGAGGCCTCATGTCAAAGTCAACAAATTTCTGCATAGAAAGGACTGGACAGGACTCCCTTCTGAGCCTGTCAGCACCTCCCCTGCAATTGCTCTGTACGGATACAGTTGAATGAGCTGAAGAACTCTCCTTGCCCCAAAGCCTCGGTCAACTAACTAGCGAATCAAGCTTGAAACCATGATTTGGATCCAGATGTTCTCAAAGCACTAACAAATTCTTCCTATGCCACTTCTTGCATTTTTCCACTTTGTGGACTTGTTTGTTAATTTCTTTCTAATATTAGTACAATCTACCTAAGAGAGTAGGATGTGGAACGGCATGGTATAGTCTGATCTTCTCAGATCTCAGAAACTAGACAGGGTTGGTACTTGGATGGGGGGCTGCTAAGAAAGAAACTGTAGAGGAAGGCAATGGCAAACCACCTCTGCTTCTCACTTGCTTTGAAAGACCCTTGCTGGGGTCAGCATAAGCTGGTTGCACATATTTGAATTATACATAATCTGAGAAAGTAATGGTCTACGTAGCTCACTGTTGTCCATACTGACTGGCATCAGCTCTCTAGATTCCTAAGTAGAGTCTTTCCTGATGTTACTGCATGAGATCTTTTACCTTGAGAACTGCCAGGGACAGAACCAGGGTTCTTCAGATATGCAAGTTATACGGCTCACCTCTTCCAGTGTTACATTACATAGCTTGTATATTGTGCATATAGCTAAATAGCAGCCGAAGGTGTGTATTTTCTTAAGGATCAGATGGGATTCATGTAAGATGATTCAATCGGGGCAGCTACTGAAGACATGAGCTTTATACCATCTGGTCACGTGAGTGGTGGCCCTGCCCCCTGATCTCCAGACAGAGGGGAGTTGAGATTGACCTCCGCGCCGCTCAGTAAGGCCAGAAACTTTAGGGATGAAGTTCTTTTTGTTTCCACCATTCAGCTCTGGTCAAATAAATGAAGTACAGAGAGACAATGCACACAAGCAAGGAAGCTTATTTAACAATAAGTCAGAGCCTAATTATTCTTATTTTTGGCATGACTAGGCACTCTTGTGAAAGCCCTGTATGATATCTGAGATGAATCAGTTGGTTTGACACTGTCACCCTTAGCTGGGAATGATGAAAGAGGTTGGTACATAAATGGAAGAAAAGTCAAATTGACTATGGCGGAACACAAACCAAAGCACATTGTACCTACTCTGTGGTGGCAATGGCAGTAAATCATGGGTTTCCTCACTACCATTTTTGTCTGCACAAAGCCAGCCAGTAGAGTTTTTCTGAGTGATAATAAGGCTGTTTTATATTAAACCCCAGGAAGACATAACAGAACACCCTAACGTATACTTTGACTTATCTGTGAAGCATTTAATGGATAAAAACCATAATATCTTCTCCAACTTGGATTCTGTGGTTTTGGCAGCTCAATCACAGAACATTATTAGAGCATAGACTACTCTAATTTGCTTGGGTGAATTCCAGTTTTTGCAGCCAATGATGTGGACAAGCTGCAAGGAGAATTGACGCATACCACTTCTATCCTCAACCCTTGCCCACCTTGGCTTATTTCATATTGCTGGGAATGTGTGTATAAACACAACTGGTTGGGTCCTGGAAGTAGTGAATGCTTCACTGATGGGAATGGGGTGCCATTCTAGCTGTCTTGTAGGTGCTAGTAGTGAAGATCCCTCCTGTAAAATGCTTCTTGGGCCCCAATAATTGTATCAGGCAATACAGAAATTACTTAAGTAAATAAATAAAAAAAAATTACTGGTCTCTAGCCTTTAGTTGTCATGTATAGAGCTAGCCAGTCAGACCTTTTGTATTGATGCCTGGTGCGTGCTTTAAGTCCAAAACACACAATGGAAACAGGGTTTAATTGTTCATTTAAGCACTGTCCCCAGAGGGCATGCACAGGGAGACACCAATGAAATCAGCTTGCCTGCTTGGAGTTAAAGCTGGAGAGGCAAGAAAACTGCCTTAGTTGGCTTACTTGGTGCAAATGTAACACTTAACACATATGGTGGTTTACAACTTCCAACCATCATTTCAGATCTTGGTTTGCAGAGAGTCCTCAACCACGGTTTAGGTCTTCAGACATAATGGCAAATTTCAGACACAAATAAGGGAAATGTCTTTAGATTTTACCACTAGTATTTTACCTCAGGCAAATTACATCACATGAATAACACTAGTGTATCACAATGGTAGCAAGGTAGTGGCTTACAATGTCCTTTCTACCATATATGGCAGCTTTGCAACAGAGTTTATGACTCCTTGAAACAAATATTAGAATAATTATGCAGGATCATCAGTTAAAAAATATCTCCTGTTCCTAAATTGGCATTGTTAAGTTTGTTTTCAAACAAAGATGTATGTATTAATTTAATTATTACTTTGTTCATTATGGCATGACTGGAAATAGCAGAGCAATGGAAACTTGACAGTCTATTAAGCAGGGCTTTTTTTCAGGGGGAACGCGGGGGAATGGAGTTCCGGAACCTCTTGAAAATGGTCACGTGGGGTGGTGGCCCCGCCCCCTGATCTCCAGACAGAGGGGAGTTGAGGGGAGCTGAGCAGCGCGGAGGTCAATCTCAACTCCCCTCTGTCTGGAGATCAGGGGGCGGGGCCACCACCCACGTGACCATTTTCTCTGAGGGCAACCCACTGAGTTCCACCACCTCTTTTCCCAGAAAAAAAGCCCTGCTATTAAGTATTAGATATTAACTATAACCAAATTTAGGAGTTGGAATTAATTAAAAAAATTAACATTCCATTTAAAATTATCAAAAGGACTTTGCATGATTTTTTTTAAAAAAAGGTTCTAATTTGTTTTTATATGTTATGTTTTGAGGTCCTCAACTCAACACAAATTCTGTTTATGATTTTATACATATATTTTGCATTACTGTATAATTTATAACAATGACATATTTCATATTCATCACAGGAGTAATTTATGGTTATATTTACATTGTGACACAAGTGATTTTATTGCCTTTCATGAACTCACCCCCTTTTCTCAATAACTGTAATTTCTAATTTTTGTGTATGTCTGCTGTCATTTTAGAAAACAGTTGTAAAAATGTGTTTGTTGTTATGAGAATAAACTTTGGGAATTCTTGGGTTTGTTTCCTCCTTCCCTTCTATCTTCTCTTGTATGCAGCAAGTAGATTGTATGCATCTACTTTTAGAGAAAACCATGGTTTGTTGTTTCTTCCAGTTTACAAAGTATAGTTTGTTTTCTGCCTTCCAAACTAAAATTAAGTATGATTTGGAAGGCAGAGGACAAACCATACTTTGCAAGTTGACAAAACAACCCCACCCATGGTTTGTTGAAGAAGCATTTTATTTCTGAGGAAAAAGGGGAAGGGGTGCGCCTTGAAAGGCTGCACATTCCCTGGGCTCCTTTGTATATGTGTGAAACTAGTCAATCTGTAGCATAACAAAGAAAAACAAGCGAAGAGTTTTATCTATCATTTCCATAAGTGCAAGGATTTCTTCTTTCTCCTCTCCTGCAAGAACAGGATTTCATGGGACATTTTGGGCTGCTGCAGGAGAGGGGAGAGAGGAAAATCATGCCCCAAGGGGAAAATTCTTGCACCCATGGAAACGTTTAGTCTGGATAAAAGCACATGGTTGAGCTTGTGTCTCTATATAGCCAGAGATTAACCTGAATATACAGTAACCTGAATATACAACACAAATGGAAAAGAGAGTTCTGCAGGCGGCATACGTGTGTAAATTACCACCTTTCCCACTACAGGGAAGCAGAGGCTCAATTCTTGCTATGCTAGGTTGGTAGACCAAGCCTTTGGAGAAGGGAGAGTTTTAGAGGTGTAAAAACTTTTGCATGTGGGTTCTCAACAGTTACAGTATGTATGTAGTTTATACACACATGGTGCTGCGAAAACTGCCTGCATCCATTTTGGAAATGGAGATGTCAGAAATCCCGCGCAAAAGCCTCCAGCGTTCAGTGAGTGAGGCGCTCTTCTTAGGACGTGTGGAAACAGCCTTGGTTATCTGTATCTAAGAACAAAATATAGGAGTACCCAAATTTTGTCACAGTTTAGCTGGTTTTGGTTCTTTGTTCAGTTTTTTTTAACAGTTACTCCAGTATAAGGATAATTATAAGTTCAGAAAGAACACAAATGAACTGGTCCACTGGAAATTATATATATATAAAAAAACCCATATTTGAATCTGGCTCTGAACATTTGAACATTAGGTTATGCTCTAATGTACTGTCAGATGGCATGAATTTATTAAGCTGCAATGCTGTGTGCCAGTTTTTTACAAAATGCACATGTTTTGGTATTGCTTAAATTATTCACTGGCAATGAAGTAAGTCTCCATTGAGATTTTCCATGATGTTCTCCAACCAGATGTCAATTGGAGGAACAAATCTTTGGTTTCACTCAACTGAGAATTATTGTACAGTGGAATCGCACGGACAAGATGCTTTAAAATCCATGAATGCCCAATGGGCTTTAAAGATAAATCATACTCACAGGATGCCCTGACTCTTACTGTCTAGTAAGGCATTTCTTCAGAGTGTATGATCTGCCTTGCTAGATTGGACAAAGATTTTTCTCATTCAGTATTAAGTTTCTAATGGCTCTTATTATGTAGGCAATAGGCATTTGAAATATAAAGGTATTATGCAGGGATTTTTTTCTGGGAAAAGAGGTGGTGGAACTCAGTGGGTTGCCCTCGGAGAAAATGGTCACATGGCTGGTGGCCCCACCCCCTGATCTCCAGACAGAGGGGAGTTGAGATTGCCCTCCGCGCCACTGAGTGGCGTGGAGGGCAATCTCAACTCCCCTCTGTCTGGAGATCAGGGGGCGGGGCCACCAGCCATGTGACCATTTTCAAGAGGTTCCGGAACTCCGTTCCACTGCGTTCCAGCTGAAAAAAAGCCCTGGTATTATGTGAGAATGCCCAGAGTATTTGGTGAAGAGTGTTACAAATGTTTCAAGTTCCTGCAAAGATCAATCTTGGTGTGGGTTGGGGGGGGGGAGAATGTTATTTGCAAAATACAGAGTAAATGTTCTGCTCATAGCAACCTGATCAATATTCACCCAGTGAGAAGAATTATCTTGTGACAACTTGTGCCTCTCTATTTCGGACTTGGAGACTAATGATTTAACACTGCAGAGTTACACCCTTCTAAACCTATTGAGTTGGATCCAGCACACAATTTCTGTTTATGCTAGATCTTTTGCTCAAGTGGAAATGCAAGAAAATGACCGCAGTAGCCACTTGCATTGTCAGACTTATTGTACGCCATTTGTGTTTTCACTTGTACAAGATCTTATGCAACCGATTTCCAGGCACTATAGTATATAGGAAGGAAAACACTGGGTGTTGCACAAGAGCTTGTGCAAGTGGTACTGCATTAAGTCCATTTATGTTTCTCTTTGTGCATTGTTGGATCCAAGTCATTGACTTCAATGAACTTAGAAGTCTGTAACTCTGCTTAAAATTGCACTGTCAGTGTAATAAACTGCAAAATGTGAAGCTACTCTTATTTATGATTCACACAATCATTTTAATGTGGGGTTTGATTATTCACTTAGTGAAAGAAGGCTCTGTGCTTGCAGTTACCCAGAATGAAGTTCCTGAATGAGTCAACACATACAGTTCCACGGATGTTAGTGTATTCTGCGGATCCCCAGAATTCCTTAGAAACTTACCAGGGTTCCTCAATCAAAAGGTCATTAGTGGCAGAGAAGCTTCCATGCACTATTTCTGATTTCTCAGCAATTCAAAATGGAAGTAAGGCCCAATGGTATGCACCATAGAACTCTCCCCAGGAGGCAAAGATCCAGGTCTGTGAGGGTCTTCTGCTTCATAGGATCCTATCTTTTGAAACCACAGCTCATAAAATGCTGATAAATTTTGGTAACTGGACAGTCTGGTATTTTGTTGTCTGGGGGAAATGCTCTCCAAATATTGGACATCTGGGGGGAGGGAAAGAGGAGGAAGGAAAGGGAGCAGCATGGTGTTGTGGAAGCTGGCCCACTCACTGCTATGGAATAGGCAGGAATGGACTTGGCTTGGGGGCTGGCGCCGCTTACAAGCTGAGTCCACAGCACCCCCATATCTCTGCTCCTGGTTGAGCAGGGCAACCCTGGGAGGGCTGGGCTGGCCAGGCTAGTTTCCCACCACCAACCCCCAGCTGCACGATCCCACCTCTGAGAGACTCAGAGGCTGGGGTATGATGACATCACTTCCAGAAGTGATGTCATTGCATTGGGGCTGGGAGTGCGCGTGCATGAGAAATGTGGCAATGGTGAGTGCCAGCCTCCCCCTCTCCCCAGGATCTGGTTGGTGGGAGGAGACCACCTGGCAACCCTAAATGTAACTCAGGCTATGGTGACTTGCAAATTTGTTATGCATTATACGGTTTCAGGCCTTTCCATTACCCTGCCCCAATAGGATAGGATAGGACTTGATTTTTTGGGTGTTTTTGTTTAAAGTATCTTCAATCTATAACTGCTGACGTTTTTTGAAACTTGATCAGTTATGAAAATGCTGCCAAAATGTGCCCCAGAATACCACAGGGATGAAAATAAGATTAATTTGTAATCTTTACTTAGCAGAAGTGTGTGAATTTTGTTTTCTATGTAGCACCTAATATTATACAGACCTAGTCAGGGCACAGAGCAATTTAAAGTTACAAGTAATGCTTGGCATCAACATAGTACATCTCAAAGGGGTAAAAGCGGTTTGCATTCATTATGTCAGTACTCCTTACAGCATTCTTGTGAGATAGACCAGTATTATATTCTGATATTGCAAGTGGAGGGCCGAGGCAAAGAAATTAATGGCTTCCCCAAAGGGTTGCTGGGCGTGCTGATTGTTGCAGTGAGAGAAAGTGGGAGATTGTATTTGACCCTGGAAGTGACATCATTTCCAGGCAATGCTCTAGGAATTTTGCAAATCAATATGGTAAGGACCATAGAGGTTTAAAAGGATTTCTTGAGTTTTGCCAATCTATTCCAGGTTTAGACAGTGTTTGCCAATCTATTCCTGGATTGTCTCCTTCTGATACGATCAATGTCAGTAGGCAAATGAGTGAATTAGTGGGCAAATGCCCACTGGTGGTGGGCTGATGGCAACTGTAGTTTTCCAGGGCTGCCTAGAAGGTTTATAGGACCTGGAGAAAATGCACCGGCAAGCCTGGCAACCAGTGGGAGGGTTGGGGAGGAGAGGAGAAATGGGAAAGGAATGTTATCATAGAGTTTTGGACAATTCCTTGAGCTACCCTACATCACTTCCTAGTTTTACCCAGAAGTGATGTAGCAATGTTTTGTTTGGATTTTTTCCCTCCAAGGCTGTAGGAAGGAGGCCATAGTAGGAGGCCTGGAAGCCTTGGTACAAAGTTGGGGGACCACATGCAAGAATTCTGTTACATCACCACTTACTATGTGACATTTTCATAATCTTTTGCAAGCTATGTTCCATTTGCATTATCTGTTCCACTTTCATCTTCCTTATTTCCTTTCACCATCCAAATTGATCAATTTTCTTCCTCCCCTTTTCATCTGGAGCACCTCTTCATTTCTCTCCCCATTTGTCTATTTTGTTTTTGCTGGCCAGAAGTGATATATGTGCCTCCTTTTTTCTTACACTGGGATAAGAGAATAAGATGTGAGCTGTTCTTGTCTTGAGTAGCTCCTCCAAATTCTAAACCTTGCTGGCAGTGCTTCTACAAGCTTCCTGGGCTCAATGTCACAAATCTTCTGGTGGCCTCTTGGACTTTTCCACTACTCACTCAAGAAATATTCTTTTTTTTTAGAGTCCAGGGTCCTTCTCTGAAGTAACAGTCACCAGATGTTTTTTGCTAACTGAAGTTACTTTTGTTAGAACATAATTTTCTTGCCTCCCACCTCTCACTGCAGCCCACTGATCTCCCCAAAAGCTAGTCCTGGGCAACAGGAATGGCATGGGACAAACTGGAGGTCTGCAGCAGGAATTACACCTCCCCACCTGGTATTGGAAAATTCAGTCTGGATACAACCCATTCTTTACTAGAGGCACAAGATCTGGCTGGTTCTTTCAGAACCTTTTCACTAGCCTCTTGTTTTGTCCTCTGCTTAATTTGGTTCACACAAGTGGCGCTTCTGCCTGCATATTCCATCCTCTGACTGCAGACTTCCTGCAGGCCCTCAAGATATTCCCAACAGTCGACCAATACACAGCGTGCATGCTGCATGCATGCTGTTTATGCAGCATGAAGGAGATGCAGCATGAAGGAGAAGATGGGAACGTTCCATATATAGGATCCAGTCCTCTTTTCTGAATCCACTGCAGTGTTGACATTTCTTTTGTCTCTGAAGCTCTGTTACAGATTTAGTTTTCAGAGCTCAATCTCTGGCGCTTTGCAAAGGGTCTTTCTAACTCCAGTCGAAGTCTTCAGAAAGGTCTCCAGAGATTATTCTTCGGAATCTGATTATTTTTGTTAGCAAAACTGGCTATCAAGTGTTACTAAAATTAATAAAAAAGAGAGAAACGCTGCCTTGTATGTAAGATGCCAGTAATTAAAAAAAAATAAAATAAAAGGAAGGGTTGGATGGCGAGGGAAGACAAGCATAATAAAGTCAGAAAGGAAACGGAGTTCGGAATGCCCTCTCTTGACCTCTACCATCAGGACAAGGGGAATGAGCTTCTTAATGTCCAAGTTTTGTTAAATTTAATCCGTGCAATGTCTGCTGCGTTCTCTCAAGGGAATTAGAGGTCTGACTTGCATGTGATGTTCTCACATTAAATTGTTCCGTCAGCATCACTATGAACTGTGGGGAATATTAGCTCTGGTTGTTCTGCTGCCTTTGGAGTTTAATGAAGGGGCCAAAGATCACCAGTTTCATTAATTTATTCAGGAAGAAAGTAAAGTAAAAGTAAACCATGTATTTGTTTTCACTGAATGACTGGGCTGCCCTCAGTTGTTTTTTTTCCCTGTCATTTCCCACTACTAGAAACAAAAGTACAAGAAAAATTATCCTGGCCATATGAAAGAAATTTATTACATGAAGTAGAATAAATTCTAAATTTGCATGAAGTTCAGATTTACTTAAAATTTTCCCATTCTCAAAATGGGCTCCTAAATAGCTGTCTTTATAAATGTACAAAAGACTCTGGAAAGAAATTTTATTTGCCATAGCTTTTTACAGACTATAGAGTGCAGATATCTTTTGTGGGGAGGAGGGTTATTTGAGGTTTTATTTTGTGTATTTTATGTCACCTTTTTAAAAATTGTGACTTCTAAGGATAGAAATATTTAAATATATATGTTACAAATTAAAAGCCTGTTTTGTTTTTAAAATCATAATGGGGGTGGTCTCAGGGTTGGGTGGTGCATCCCCGGGTCCCATCCTATGATGAAGTCAATCTTGTCTATGGAAGCAAAGAGTGCAATAAGGTTTAAACTGCTCTTGCTTTGTGTCCTTCCCCCCTCCACAGCTCTTATATACACTACCCATGCAAATAAATTCCACCTTCCATGAGACTGCTATCAGAATAATACATGGACACATCTGAGAATTTCCATAAAGCATTGTGAGCACATAATTAGCTATTCTAATCTGAAGATTTGAAAACATTTTTGTTCAAATGCTCTTTTTCTTCTTTTCAATTCTTCAACCAAAACAGATAAAATTTGATGAAGCTAGTTTTTTGGGGGGGAAATTACACTTAAATAATGAATCTGGGAGAAAAACTATGTAAGGGATCATTAGGTATACATTTGTCTCTTTGATTTAACACAGTGGTTTTAAAACTTCAGGCCTCCAGGGATCTCTGACACATCAAATTGGAAAAGCATCTCTATGTCTTCCATGGAACTTCTCCAAGTTGCAGGGGATTTGGCAAAATACTCTAAGGTACATACTCAAGTCACTCAGGGTATTGGCCCCGAGTGAGCTCTACTTAGCTTGATTATCCTCAGGATGCAGTCCGTCATCAGAGAATTATGACTTAGCTGTGGATGGCACAGTGGAGCAGATGATAGCAAATATCCACCATCATTGAGCAGTGAAAAGTGGGGAGGTGAGAGGGCAACACCTTGCCAATATGCATCATGAGACAGCAGAGGTGGGGAAGGGTGGGCAGCTAGGTCAACACTGTGTAGGTGCATAGCTGATGCTGATAGTAGGGTGATGTAATGGTTAGAGCATCAGACTAGGGCCTGAGAGACCCAGATTCTGGTCTCTACTCTGCCATGAAACTTGCTAGGGTGACCATGTCAACCTGTTTGACTAACTTATCTCTTAAGGTGAAATGGGAAGGAAGACATGGAGAGAGAGGAGTGGGAGAAAATGTAATAGAAAGACAGATAGCAGCAGCTCACACACCTGGTTAGTCAGCAGCTAAGCACATTCATGACACCCAGCCATCCCCTACATCTGGTAAACACATCAGTTCCTGCTTCCCCTCAGGCACACTCAATAGCTGTAGCCAGTCATTCCTTCTACTCCTCATTGGATGTCAGTTACGACTACAACTTGTGGTCCCCCCCCTTAAGCCAAAGTCATATTCTTCATTATTAAACACTTATAATGTTCATCCTCCATGCTAAAAGTGCAGTCTTGCCAATGCAAGAAATCTGGAGCTTCCAAATATATCCCTTCAGAATCTTTCTGCTTATTATCCAACAACGCACCTTCTAAAACCTCATTGAGGGGTCACGTATTTTTGGCTGATATTCTCTTTTGCAGTCACATACTAACCTAACAATTTAGCAGGTATTAGCCATGCTGGATAATTGACAGTTATATGGCACCAACATTTGTTTTTGCTTACAGAAACAGGACTTCTGGGTTATCGCTGGATTGGATTTCAACTATCTCCTTCCACTGAAAGGAGCTGTAGTACAAGTCAGAAGCTGGAGCCAGAAAAAATAGCGACAGAAAAGCCAATGTTTTGTCTCCCACGGTTCTGATTTATTAAAAACTTGGAATTTTCTAATTACCCTCCATTCCTAACTACATCACCTAAAAATGTGTTGGTTTTCCAAGGAAACTGGTGATATTGTTAATCAGTTACTTTGCCTTCTACAAGCTTGCAAACATTCACTGTAAGTATAACAGTATTATTATTTCACATATTTCAGTGGGTCCCTTCCAGGCAATATGCTCTCATGTGAGCAATCCATGGCCCTAGGTCTACTTTTTGTGCATAGTGGCAGGCACTCAACTTCCCAGTAGGTGAGCAACTTTCTTCTTTCATTCTTACACACTTGGCTCTGATTAAATAGCCGGTATAGATCATGCTGGGCAAGGTGAAGTTAGCCAACAGTGAGATAATTTGGACTATGGAAGTAACGATAAAACAAGGGTGACATGGCATAAGTGTGCTGTCTGTTAAATTTGCATATTATGTTTTAGAAGGAGTCCCATTTCCAGTCCTTTAAAGAGAGAACATTCAACAGTAAAGCACATGTTCATGACAGTTAAAATGGTGATAGCCAACTTTTCTCCGGCACTCATACCCCAAATCAAGTTCAAAGTTTTAGAGAATAGATAGAAAAACACCAGGCTTCAGGTCTGATATTGTTCCCAAAGTACTGTTCCCCATCTCTTCTTTAACTTTGCTTCACTTTATCCAATCTCCAACTGTGTGTCAGGTGTCTCAAAGCAGGGACTCAAATTGTAGACCCAAGTGCTTTACTCTCTCTTTCCCTGTATTTAAGAGAAAGGAAAGAGAACTGGCTTTTTAAATATTTTTTTTTTATTATTGAAACTGTACAAAGTACAAACATACAATAAACGCTAGAGGTGGTAAAATACTGAATACAAACAACAATGGAACAATGAAACAAACAACAATGAATACAAACACAAATGAAACAGTGTATAGCACATTGAATTACAAGAGGTTATAACTGGTGGTTATAGATTACATAGAGGATGTACTGAATTATATCTATCATAAACGACCTTAATACAGTAATACAATATTAATTTAGAGAGTGGATACAACTTATATATTTGCGTACATATGAAATAATTTCAAACCTGGTAGGGTACTATTATTTTCAAGGTACTCAAAAAATGGAAACCATTTCTCCATAAAGTTTGTAGATCTTGGGAAGTGCTCTACCTGATACACTTTATCATATAATTTCTCTGAAATAAAGTGGTCCCAAATTTTTGCGTACCAATTGTCAATTGAGGGAACGGATTTCGATTTCCAGAGTGGCATTTTATGGCATTCTTGGAATATACTAAAAATATACACAAATCGCTCTTATGGGCAGCAGATCTGGTATTCTGCATCAAATACCCAGACACACAGAGAAAGCAAGCAAGAGTGAGTGAGTGAATGAGTGTGTGTGTGTGTGCATGTGTGTGAGAGATCGTGTAAACTCTCAACTGAGTTTTGTCTGCTTCACTCTCTGTTCCAAACTCAGCCTACCTTCAACTGGGAGGAAAAGTGGATATTTGAACACAGCTAACATGTAGTGTCCATTAAGGAAACATCACCTACCCTTTTTAAGCTATTAACTTAATAAAGGAATAGTCAGTCAGCAGCTGCAACATTCTGTTCCACCAAGGCAACTTACTGCAGGAAGGAGCTGTTGGCTTTCTCTTTCTTGTGTTATATCACCATTAGAGCGCGGGACTCTAATCTGGAGAGCTGGGTTTGATTCCCCACTCCTCCACTTGAAGCCAGCTGGGTGACCTTGGGTCAGTCACAGTTCTCTGAAGCTCTCTCAGCCCCACCCACCTCACAGGGTGTTTTGTTGTGGGGATAATAATGACATACTTTGTAAACCTCTCTGAGTGGGCATTAAGGTGTCCTGAAGGGTGGTATATAAATCAAATGTTGTTGTTGTTATTATTACTCCTGATGGTCTTACTGCAGCTACCACCTCAGTAGGGTGACATAAGAAGCCAACAATATTCTATCTTCTCCACTCAAGCTTCAGACTCTGGCCTGACTCCTTAATCTAAAGAACACTGTTCTTGGACTATTCAGTATCCACCCCTCTCACTTGACTATTTCCCCCCAGGTCACCTGCCACAATAAATCTCTTTTTGGGGTCACAGCTTTTATTTTCCTTCCCAAATTATATTTGACATACTGTATGGACAATCCTTTTGTGGTGGCTTTTCTTGTGGTCTAGTGAGCAGGCATGAGTGCCGTACAGGAAACTAGGCATGTCTGTGCCACAGTAAGGTCCCCGAGTTTTCCTGTTCATGTGCCACCCCCCATCTGTACAATTTGTGGATTTGCCACCCATATTTCCACTTAAGAAAGAAAGAAAGAAAGAAAGAAAGAAAGAAAGAAAGAAAGAAAGAAAGAAAGAAAGAAAGAAAGAAAGAAAGTCATGCCAGAAGAATCCCATGGAATGCTTTGCCATTGTTTGGCCCTGATGAGTACAATCTATGACATTTTCTTCCTGGCAGTGTTGTCCTCTGTAGTCCTATATGTGAGCACTTATTCCTGGAACTGTTTTCTAATGTGTCACAACAGCTATTGCTTCTGTTAAAAACTGCTGTGGTGCTTGTATAAATATTCTTAACTGCTGCTGCTGGTATGTCGGTGGTGTTATAACAACTGTCAGAAAGTGGTCACACATATGTGGCCTCAATGGAATCTAATAAAGACATAACTGCTTAGTTTAAAGGATGCAGCTGATGTAATGTCAGGGTCCTGGTGTGTCAGTCACTCACCCCAGTTCAGCCAAAGACCTTAAGTTCTTGATTCTTGATTTTTAGAGTTCTTCTCCCGCATAGCCAAAGATCAAGTAACACTAAAGCTTTTACAGTTTGGGGTCTTTCCAGATCAGTAGAGATGCTGAACAATTCAAGTGCTGGTGTGCAGGGCGTTTACATTAATACTGTTCTGGTGCCAACATACTGTGTAATTACTGGGAAGAGTGTCGTTATGCAGCACAGCACAGCACACACACACCTGCCTTTTAGAAAAAATCCTACCTGAGTAGATGGAGATGTGTGCTTCTATGAGGAAGAAGGGTAACTCTGCATAGGAGTGCACTATTGGCTACTAGTCTTTCTTCTGAGACATTGTACTGTGTGAAATATTGTTTCTTCTGTTTCATGCCTGTTTTTTCTTTTCATTTATGGTGCCCATCAGATTTGCCAATGAAATTTCAGTGAAAGAGTGTGACAAAGGGGAAAACAGAGCATGATGGATGATGTAGCTCAAACATGAAAAGTATACAAAGTCACAGGTGTTCATTGTTTACAATTTTAAATAAGTGGGTATTAAAATATGCCCCCCCCGGAATCTTGAGTTTTAGGGCTAATTGCAAACCCAGGGAGCTGCCAATCTCCAGAAAGCGCCTGGAGATCTCCCAGAATTACAACTGCTTTCCGGACTACGGAGATCAATTCCCCTGGAGAAAATGTTTGGTTTGGTGGATGGACTCTATGACCGGCTGAGGTCCTTTCCTTCTCCGACACCCACAGTACTCCATCTCTAAATCTTCAGGAATTTCCCAACTTGAAGTTGGCAAATCCACTCTGTGTGTGCATGCCTGTGGAAATTTGCACCAAAGCAACAAAATGGAAGCAACTATCAGCCTACCTTTCTGAAATGAGTTCAGTACTGTTACCAATAATAATGAAAGTGTAAGGGGTTTTTGGACAGTGGCAGAGATGCGTTTTTAAAAATCACTTTACAATCCTAACTCATTGCAACCACTTTTGAGTTGAATTTGGCTTGAACAAAACATTTTCAAAACTACAGGAAATGGTAACCACCAACTAGTTATTTTCTAGTATTATCTTGTGACTCTTGTGCTGCTGGTTGTAGGATTGCTACCTCCAGCTTGGAAATTCCTGGAGATTTGGGAGCAGTGCCTGGAGGGTGGAGTTTAGGGAGGGAGCTCAGCACGGATCATGTGATACCCTTGAGTTCACCTTCCAAAGCTGCCATTTGCTCCATACTCTAGGATTCACAATAGACCACCAGCCCCCCCCCAAAAAAGTACACAGAATTTTATTCTTTGTGTGAGTTTCAGGATACTATTACTTAAAAAATTTCTTGGGTAGACATTCTGATTTTAGGCATTTTTCAAGTAGCTGCCATTTTCCAAGATGGTGGATATGGTTATTTTGACATTTAAAATTCACATAGGATGCTTGTCTTGATGTCAAAAGTATATTTTGAGGTCAACAAAGCCAAATATTTGCTGTAGAGACAGCCATTTTCCTGTAGCTGCCATTTTGCAAGATGTTGGCTCTTTTTTCACATTTTTGACTTTGGTGATAAATTGTATGTTATTGGGGTTGATAAAATTGAATATATGATTCCTTTTGTTGTAAAAACAATTATTTTTCCTCTAGCCACCATATTGCAAGATGACAGATATGAATATTTCCATAGTTTATAATATCTCAATAACTGTTCAACTGCATGATGCTAATCTTTGTCTCAAAAAACATGTTTTTGGGGATGCTAATTCCAAAAAAAGTATTTTTTTTGTAGAAAGAACCGTTTTTAATGTTTTAAGCATTGAATCAGAATTAAAATGATGATGGGAATGATGGTTATCACTTGCAAACTTTTACCGTGTACAGTATTGTTTTTTTGTTTTGTGTTTTTTTTTTTTGAAAAATTTTTTATTGGGTTAGAATCCATTATTTTTACATTTACATTCAATTTTCCCTAATTTTTTCATCTCTAACCCCCTCCCTTTCCCCCCCTTTTTGTTGACTTCCAACAGCTTTCCAACCCTTTGTCCCCTTTCCCTTACTTTTATTAGCTTCCTCTATCTAAAACAAATATATATTCTCCATTATTCTAAGCAGTACATCCTTAACTATTTTTAACATTGTATGCCCAAACTGTAAGTCTTTGTTTCCATCTTAGATAAACAATTTATCCCATTTTTCAATTTCAAATATTTCTATATATCATAAACCATATAGATCATACATTCATTTATATCAAACAATTTGACTTATTCTCTATATATTACTCATTCTATCTTTTTGTAATAATTCTATACATCTCTCATCACGTAGTCAATCAATTTGACTCATCTATATCTTCAGACATTCAGTTTGGTACAAAACTTACCAAAAAGAAAGAAAATATTGTTAGTTAATCAATCCTTATATTTAATCCTTATAGTTAATTATTTTCTATCTATGTTCTGTTTGTTAACCTATATATATCTATATATATATCAATCTATTAATCTGACTGCTTATTAATTCACATTTATCTCTTCTCCCCCCGGTAAAGTCTCCCCCCTCTACTTCAGTGCTTCAGTAGTTCTCAAACTGCCACAGTTTTCCTCCCACCTCCCATTTCTTCTCCAGGTGTTGTTTCAGCTTCTCCCAGTCTGTGTTGAACTGCCCTGAGTCCAGATCTCTCAGTTTTCTTGTCATCTTATCCATTTCAGCCATATACAGCAATTTGTAAATCCAATCTTCAATAGTTGGCACTTCTTGTACTTTCCATTTTTGCGCATACAAAAGTCTAGCTGCTGCTGTCATATAAAATATCAACGTCCTGTATTGGGCTGGAATTCCCTCCATTCCCAAGTTCAGTAGCAGGAGTTCTGGGTTCTTATTAATTTGAAATTGTAAAATTTCACTCATTTCTCTTATTATTTCCCCCCAGTACTGCCTAGCTACCTCACACGACCACCACATATGATAGAGGGAGCCCTCATGCTTCTTACATTTCCAGCATTTATTAGAAGTATTCGAATTCCCTAGCGCAATCTTCTTTGGTGTCATGTACCAACGATAGATCATTTTGTAGATGTTCTCTTTGATATTAGTACATGTCGTTGTCTTCATTGTAGTTTTCCACAAGTATTCCCATGCCTCCATTGTTATTTCTTTATTAAAGTTTATAGCCCATTTCACCATTTGTGTTTTAACTATCTCATCCTCGGTATACCACTTCAGCAGTACTTGGTATACCTTGGATATTCTTTTCTTATCTTCTTTAAGAAGGGTCTGCTCTAGTTCCGAGTTCTCTATTCGTATACCTCCCTTTACAGAGTCCGAATTATATAAGTCTCTGATCTGTCTATACTGGAACCAGTCGTAGTTAGGTGATAGTTCCTCTTGTGTCTTTATTCTGAGTTTGGATGCTTCAGTTTTAGTTATTTCTTTGTACGTTAAACATTGTTGTTCATTATCAACAGCTCTCGGGTCTATCACCTCATACGGAACCACCCACAAGGGAGTTCCTTCTTGTAGATAAATTCTGTACTTCTTCCAGATTATGTATAGACTTCTCCGTACAAAGTGATGCAGGAACATCGAGTTGACCTTTACTTTGTCATGCCATAAATATGCGTGCCATCCAAATATTTTTTTATATCCCTCTAGGGCTAGTAGTTTCTTGTTCTTTAATGTCATCCATTCTTTCAACCAAACTAGGCAGATTGCATCATGATAAAGTCTCAGATTGGGCAGTTGCATTCCGCCTCTTTCCTTTGCATCGTGTAAAACTTTCACTTTCACTCGAGGCTTCTTGCCTGCCCAAACAAAATCTGATATTTTCCTCTGCCATTTTTCAAATTGTTTAGAGTCTCTGATGATTGGTATTGTCTGTAGCAAAAACATTACTCTTGGTAACACATTCATCTTAACTGCTGCAATCCTGCCCAACCATGACAAATTCAGTCTATTCCATTTAATCAAGTCTCTCTCTATCTGAGTCCATAGTTTTTCATAATTGTTTTTGAATAGATCTATGTTCTTTGCAGTTAATTCGACTCCCAAATATTTCACTTTACTTGTTACTTCACAGTCCGTTGTTTCCGTTAATAATTGTTGTTTCTGCTTAGTCATATTTTTACATAATATCTTTGACTTCTTTTTGTTAATATAAAAACCTGCCAAGTCTCCAAACTCCTTGATCTTATCTATCACTCTTGGCATGTTCTCCAATGGGTCCTCTACAATTAACATTATGTCGTCCGCAAATGCTCTGACCTTATATGAATAGTCCTTTATTTTTATTCCACGAATTTCCTCATCTTGACGTATTTGTATCATCAGAATCTCCAATACTAGAATGAACAACAATGGAGATAACGGGCAACCTTGTCTTGTTCCTTTACTTATCGTCAATTTCTTGGTCAATTCATCATTCACCACGATTGCTGCAGTCTGGTCTCTGTAAATTTCCTTAATTGCTCTGATGAATCTTTCTCCCAATTGTAGCTTTTCCATAGTGGCAAACATAAAGTCCCAGTTTAAATTGTCAAACGCTTTTTCAGCGTCTACAAAGAAGAAACCAACCTCTTTGTCACAACGCTTGTCATAATATTCAATAGCATTGATCACTGTCCTTAAATTGTCTCTTATTTGTCTGTCTGGCAAAAAGCCTGCTTGTTCCTCCTCTATAACTTCCGAGAGCCACCCCTTCAATCTCTCCGCCAATATCTTCGCAAAAATTTTATAGTCATTATTGAGTAGCGATATAGGTCTATAATTTTTCACGTTAGTCAGGTCTTGGCCCTCTTTTGGGATCAATGATATGTTCGCTTCACTCCAAGTGTCTGGAATCCTTTGATCCCTTAAAACCCCATTCATCACCTCTTTTAGGAATGGTGCCAGTTCATTAGCCATTGTCTTATAAAATTTAGCCGTAAGTCCATCTGGCCCTGGCGCCTTTCCTAGATTTGCAGATTGTATTGCCTTACTTATTTCCTCGTCAGTTACTTCACTGTTCAACTTATTTCTCCAAGCTTCCGAGATTTCTGGAAGTTTGGTTTTCTCCAAATATGACGCTATTGATTCTTTGTTTACTTCTTTTTTATTATACAGCTTAGCGTAGAATTTATAAAAGGCTCTACTAATGGTAGTCTGCTCCAAATACGTTTTGTTGTCTTCACAAATTTTATTTATTATTTTCTTTTCCCTTTTCTTCTTCAATTGCCATGCCAGGTACTTCCCAGGTTTATTAGCGCCCTCAAACGCTTTTTGATTCAGTCTTTTAAGATTCCACTCCAATTCTTTATTACTCATTGCTGTTAGCTGTTCTTGAAGTATTTTAATTTCCTGGTATACTTTCTTTTTCCCTGGTCTCTTTTTTAGCTGTATTTCTTTGGCTTTTATTTTCTCCTCAATCTCTTGTCTTTTCTCCTCTTTCTTCTTTCTTGCTCTACCATTTAAGTCCATTAGTATGCCCCTTATAACCGCCTTGTAAGCATCCCAAACTTTATTGGTTGGTACTTCTTTATTCACGTTGTATTGTATAAAAAACTTTGTCTCTCTTCTCAATATTTCCATATTCTCTCTTTCCTGTAACAAGTCCTCATTTATTCTCCATGCTTTCCTTTTTCTCCTTTTTCCAAATTTCCACATAATTGGGTTGTGATCTGAGCCTACCATCGGCATTATTTCTACCTCCTTAGTCCATAACGCTAAGTCTTTTGAGGCCCAGATCATATCAATTCTTGATAATGTAGAATGCCTTGCAGAATAAAAAGTAAACTGTCTGCTTTTAGGATATTCTCTCCTCCATACATCTTCGAGAGTCTCTTGTTGAATCAACTCAAAAAAAAGCTTTGGTAATAGTCCTCTTTTCTTTTGTGCCGTTGTAGTCTTTTTATCTAGTTCCAAGTCTGTCACTCCATTGAAGTCTCCAGCAAGAATTATCTGGTCATATGCAAAATCGTCTAAATGCTTCCTCAAGTCCTCAAAGAAGCTTTCTTTTGCACCGTTAGGTGCATAAAGTCCGACTACCAACACTCTCTTTAAATTCCAAATACATTCCACTGCTACAAATCTAGCTTCCACATCTCTCATAACAAATTTTGGCTGTAGCTCCTCTTTTATGTACAGCACCACTCCTCTTTTTTTCTTATTAGAGGCCGCTACAAATTCTTTGCCCAGTTTTCCAGATTTTAAATATTTTACATCCTGTTTTCTAATATGGGTCTCTTGCAAACAAACAATGTCACATTTTTGTTTTAGTAGCCAGTGAAAAATGTTTTTCCTCTTATTCGGTGAGTTTAATCCATTTACATTCCAAGATAATACTTTACACTCCATACTCATAATCTTGTTGGTAAGTCTTTTTCATTGTCCTTAATAAATCGCTCCATCTCTCGCTCAGATCTAATGCGTTTTTTGGCCCCTCCAAACTCAAAGGACACTCCTTCTGGTAGCTCCCATCTGTACCTGATTTTCATGTCCTTCAAAATCTGAATTAGCACTTTGTATTTTTTCCGATCTAATAACACTGATCTGGGCAGTTCCTTCATTATAATGATCGTCTTGCCATCAATCTCCAATGGATCTTGAAACTGTTTTGTCACAATCCTCTCTTTCATATTTCGTGTTGTAAACTGCACAATCACATCTCTTGGTAATTTCCTCTGGGTTGCAATTCTCGAATTCACACGGTATGCCACATCTAGGATAGCCACAACTTCCTCCTCCTCCTTCCCCAGGTATTCAGCCAACACCTCAGTCATCTGTTCTTGCGCTGACTTTCCTTCCACTTCTGGCAAGCCACGAAAACGTAGCTGCTTCTCCATATGTTTAGTTTCTGCAACTGACATTCTCCCCTTCACCAATCTCATCTCTGTTTGTTGCGTGTCTGCTAAATTCTCCATCGCGTCTTCTACTGTTTTAACTCTCTGCTGCGTTCCTTGTAATTCACTTCGTATTGTTTCCATACCTTTTTTCACTTCTGACAGCTCCGATTTTACTGTCTGTGTAACCTCTTTAACCTCTTTTATCAGCTCCAATTTCGTGTCCTTAAGTTCTTTAATCATATCTAAAAGTTTTTTGTCCAGGTTTTTATCCAGGTTTTCTATTGCCGATTGCCACTCTTTTTTTGACATCGTGGGGCTTGCTTTAGCTCGCTCCCACGAATCCGCTCTCTTCCTTAACAATTATTTTTCCTCTAGCCACCATATTGCAAGATGACAGATATGAATATTTCCATAGTTTATAATATCTCAATAACTGTTCAACTGCATGATGCTAATCTTTGTCTCAAAAAACATGTTTTTGGGGATGCTAATTCCAAAAAAAGTATTTTTTTTGTAGAAAGAACCGTTTTTAATGTTTTAAGCATTGAATCAGAATTAAAATGATGATGGGAATGATGGTTATCACTTGCAAACTTTTACCATGTACAGTATTGTTTTTTTGTTTTGTGTTTTGTTGTACTTCTTTGAATAAAATATTACTAAGAAAAAAGTTGCTCCAAATAATTTCTCTCCATCATTATTTTTGTTTTTATTAGTAACAAAAATGCATTTCTTTTTTATTTTTTGTTCCAGGTAAAGTAACATCCTTGGAAATAGAAATGGATACTGAAGGTGGGAGCAAGGGGCTTCTTCTGAAGTTGAAGGCTCCAGGCGTCTATAATGAAATGAACTGCATTATAAATCAAGCTGTAAATGCAAAAGAAAAACTAATATTGAGTGATACTTGCCAAAAAAGAGAAAGAGAAGTGGCTGCAGCAAGGCAGGATGAAGTGCTGAAGTGCCTGAAGCTACTGAGGGAAAGTGACACATTTCTCTACAATGTAGACAACTGATCCGCAAGGCTATTGCTAGCCTTCCTCAGTTGGTGGGGCTGTAACATTTCCAAGTAAAGCCAGACCCTCCAGCTGGTGTGCATTGTGAGTAAAGGGAAGTTGTATCATAGCAGGAAGATCCAGTCTGGATCCTGAAGAAGTTCATTTATAGTAGCTAAAGACAATATTTTTTACACCAGAATTTTTCTTTTTCTAAAACTAGTTTCTGATTCTTTAAATGAAAATTGCTGCATCCCAGATTGATAGCCTGTTTTCTCAAAAAGTTCTAGTTGGTAGAGCAAAAGAATGTTCCATACGAGACAGTGTACCCCCTGGGCCCCATCCTGTTTACAGCCCTGTTGATATGAATGAGTTTTATTCAAAATATTTAAGGCCACAATTACATTGTTGAAAATTACCTTTGCCAGAGGAATATCACTTTGTAGCATCATACCTTTATGTTTTGGGGCAGAAGAGAAAATCAGACACAGAGAGAAATATTTTAGAAGAAAAAAATGCTAGGTGAAGAAATCTTATTAAAGAACACATCTGTTTCAAATTCATTTTGGAAAAAAAATCCCCATATGTTTTTATTTTAAATTTGTATGTGTGTTGTTATCCTTGTGTCAACTATTAGGTAAATAGAAGCATTGAGAATCCATTTTCCAGTGAAGTTTGGTTAGGAATATTTGTATACATTGTGTGAGAGATAATTTGACAGCTAATTGGATCTTTGAAGAGTCCAACTCCCTGCAGTACTTCTAATTCAAAATACCTGCTTCTTGTGTACTAGGCCAGTATTTGTTTTGGATATGAAATTACATTACTCTTCAAAGTTCATTTTTGATGTGCTTTGCGACAGCTTTGGATAACGCAAAACAGTGTCACATAATGGGCTCCAGCATAACAAACACAACTGCAACAATGACTTAAGTTTAAACCCAAACCAAATGTGTTTTCCCTTATCTTCTATATCCTATTTCCAAACTTACCAGATTGTGTGTGGACATGATGTTCAGGCACTAACTGGGGGTTTCACTTGGCTCAAGGCTTAAATCAAATCGCACTTTGTAGATGTGCCCCCAAAAAGCCTGGTTCAAAAACTTGCCACCACAATCATCTATACTCCCTGAAGCTCCTCAAGGACAATATGCCTCACTTATTAATTAAAAGTCTGGGTCTGTAGGTCCCTTTACGTTGCATGAAGACTGCACAGCTTCTTGGAGAGCTGTTGGGGAGGAAGCACAGAGGAAAGGCTTTGTGTTTGCCTGGAGATGCCATGGTGGCCCCAACAGGGAGAGCTGTACAGGCTCCAGCCACACACTGTCACTGATCAGGGATGTTCTTCCATGAGCAGTCTCAGGAATTTTTGGAAGTTTAATTTTGCTCAAATGTGTTGGTGTGTATTTACATATGTATGATGACATGATGTGAAAATGAGTTTCCCACTGGGTATAAAAGAGACTGCATATGGATCTAGTTAGGTGCATGTGTATATAATAGATGCTTTATTTGGTTCTCCTGAGCTGATATCTTCCTCTCATCAAAGATCAATATTAGTGGGGCAGAAATGGAATGTCTAGGGGCACTTTTATAACACCGACAGTAACCACACAAGGCCAAATGCATGACATATGATTTCATTTGCTTCGTGGCATATATGTTGAAATGGTGATCAGGTGGCAGATCAGGCAAGATGATTCTCCTTCCCCACTTTTTTAGGGCCCATACAATTTTCCCATCCAGTTGACATCTGGAGTTGAAATTGATGACGATGGCCTTCCACTTATTTCTGACATTGATAATATAAAGCAGTCTGTGACACTAAAGTGTCTTCTACTTGTGTTGAATCTTAGTAAGTGGAATCTTTGATTTTCATGGTGAAAGAGGAGCCATGACTTCCTACACCAAAGACCATTTTCTTTGTTGTGCTTTTGTTATGCAGATTTATCCTCTCCGTGCTTTCCCATCAATCTATCTGTTTCCCTTTGCGCACATCCTTACAGCTATGTAACAGCCACTTCATTATGCTAATATCCCATATGGCTGTGGTATGTGAGTGAGTACAGCAACCAATCAATTAATGTGGATCTTGCCTATCCAAGTGTCTCTATAGGATAGCGTGTCCTAAGTAGTATCTATCTACTTTCTACACATTCTAATCTATAAATACTGTTGCTGTTGTATTTTATTTTATTAAATTTATATTCCACCCTCCCCGCAAGCAGGCTCAGAGTGGATCACAAAATACAATAAATACAATAAAACATGGTAGCATAGATTAAAACATCAGTCAATAAAATCTATTTAAAACAGTCACACACATATTGCACAATCCACCAGGCATTGTACTACAAGTGAGTTCTGTTATATTTAAAGAAACATTTGAAGAATGATCATATCTTGGCTTAAAGCACCCAAGAAAAGACTAGAGCTCACAGTGCCGAGTAATTACTTAGGTTTTGTTCAGAGTTGCCTCTCTGCTGCTGGTGAATACCTCAGGCAATGGTTAAATTAATTTTGATTTGTCTACTCTTGACCCTTTAAAAAAGGGGGTCTGAGCCTGAGGATCTAAGGGAATTCCTTAGAATGGAGAGCAGCCTGGTCGTGTCACATGAGACAAATAACTGGGCCTAAAAACAATCTTCCAGAATATTGCTCACACTTCACAATTATTATTGTTCTGAATTTAAAACTATGTTACAATAAAGTAATCTCTAAGTTGCCATTTTAAGATGTCAAATAGTGTTCAATTAGGAAAGGGGCCACAGTTCACTATGAAGCAGATGGTTTGCATATATATGGTCCCAGGTTGAATCCCATACATTTCCAGTTAAGTGGTTTCAGGCAGATGTCTAGTCAAAAGGTTGAATGTATCTCAGACATTTATGTACCATTGACATGTTTTACTTAGACACCACATTCCCATTTACTCTTTGAACTTTAATTTCAGTGAGATTTCTGAAGCACCACAGAAGCTAGTCACGGATGCTCGCAACTGTCAGAAGACTTTGCAGTGCATCATGGGTGATGTATTCTACAGAGCTGAAGGCTGGCTGGCAAGAATTATACCAGATAGCTACTGTGGCATACTGTAAAAGCTGCTATTTTTACACTATGCTAACAGAAGAAGTGAAAATAACAGAATGAACCGAAATGTTTGGTTTTGATTGAAAATGCTGGGAAAAAATGTCAAAAGAGAAATATTTTGTTCCATTAAATGATTTCATTTGGTATTTTCTGTGGGATAGAAATCTCTTATTTAGGGAGAGGAGAACACCAATATCGTAAAGATTTACATTTTTTGAAAGTGTAACTCAGATTTGGAATCCAGTTAAACATGCTCTGGGCTGCTCTCGGAATAAAGTGGTTCTTCAGACAATACATCTTAGGATATACCGCTATTTCATCCAGTTATTTCGTGCATGGACCAGATATCACAAATCTGAGATTAGATCCACAACTGACTGCCCACAACTGACTGAGTCAGGAAAAAAAACTGCAGGCTTCAATATAATGAGGAAATTGATGGTTCCCTTTCTAGAATATATTGTATATAAGTATGGAATGCAAATTGTTTCCCATAAAGAGGGCCATGTTGTTGTCTCTTTGTGCTCCTGTGTGTGCATTCTATATGTGGCAAGGAGGGCAAGGGAGCCCTGTGCTTGTTCACCACCCCAGTTGTGGAGAAAATGGAAGTAGAGGCTTTTGTGTGTGCATTCATCTAAGAGGAGGAGTCCCTCATGCCGTCTGCCTGTCATGGATAAAGATGGATAGATTATATGAGTGAATGTGTATTTATTCACGAATACATGCACAGGTTCTTAGAGCATTCTCCTTATGTGGTAGGGTTTAGAGTCTAATACTTGCTGCAATCACCTGCCATGTATTTGGGCCATCAGGATGATAAAGGATTGCTAATGAAATTCTAGGTTCTAGTTTGTCGTTCCTTGTCCCTGACATACAGGTTTTGAATTTTTTTTAATACAAGGAACCATTAAGGCCCTGTGTACCAACTGCAGTCTTTCGGTTGCCATCTCTTAGTGGTTCTCCTGCTTGTTGACTACTAGAGCCCTTCTTTCTGTATAGTGGCTCCCACCATGTGGAAGAGGATCCCTGAGATGAGAGGGGACCATCTTTAGAAAATTTTAGTAAGGCCTTTTGTTTGTAAGGGCTTTTAATGGAGTTTAAACTGCTGGAATAGGAGTACTGAGATTTTATTGTATTTTGTATGTTTTGAACTTTGAAATTGTAAACCACAGCCTTGAGCCACAGTGAATATAAATATAAATATTTTAATATTTACACACTGATAAAGTGACATGAGTCTAAGCTTAGCCCTGGATGACCAGAGTAAGTGCAAACACCAGACATTGTACACCCCACCCCAGGATTTGTTTATAGACAATATAACTCACACAGAGAACAGAGGGGATGGAAAAGATTTATAGTGAATGCAGTTTGAGGACATTCAACCACTAGTCAGGTTTCATTTTATAGCGTGGTCTTGAGTCCCAGCAAGTTGCAGAAGTTTGCTGGGGCATGGTAAAGACAGCATTATGAGAGAGACAGTGAGGATCCTCTGAAAGAGCCTGTGAGGAATCAGCTGTGTGTGTGGGAGATGCACAACTTGGAACCAATCAAGCAGAATACAGTCTATCAGCAACTAGTAGCTGCTCAATAAACCTCATGTTGTGCTGCCTGTCTGGGAGTGGGGAAGTAGGAAGCACCTTGGAAGGCTGATATTTGGCTTGGTTAGTTACGAGCTAGAGGCCTTATTGTAAGCCATGTAGAATTGTGGCCCTTGGGATGTCTGTTGTCTGAATGCCTGCCAGATGCCTGCAGAATTATGTGAACCTAACTGAGCCCAAGACAATTGTATTCACAACCCAACGTTTGTTGATTTGTCTCTTTCTGTCCATTCATTTTGGCTCACTAGCTGCCTCTGGTAGAAAACTGTGTTGACATAAGCATTGGCAATGCAGATACATTTTTTTTGGAGTGATCTTTCTTATTAACGTTCTCAGGTTTGGGGTAGACACATTCTCGAGTGTTTTTATTTATTTGATTCATCACTTTTTCATCTATATGAGCTGGCTCACAGCAGAGCTCTCCAGCGCTGTGGTGATGAAAAACTCCTGCAGAGGGCAGGGCAGACGGGGTTCCAAAGACCAGCATGCTGTCTGTCTTATAAAGCTCTCATTCTTTTGGCCTGACCATCTGTGGGTGGAAAAGGACCGTTATTACGCAGCAGGAGTTTTGTTGAGCTTGGCCTCAGTTTCTTCTCCTTTCCCCCTCCAGATCCTGCCCAGCAATGAATGTGAAACCCTAGAAAAATTTGTTGGGAAGCGGAGGTGGTGGCATGGTGGCGGTGGGGAGACATGGTTGAACGTGGAAAGCTTAAAAAATGACTGACTGGTGAGAAGAGCACAGTAAAATCAGTGAATAATTTTACTGTCCTCCTTGAGTATCTTGGGACTGTGCCATGTAAAACAATAATATCTTCCAAGTAAGCAGGGGAGGGACAGAGAGAGAGAGAGAGTGATGGGGGAAGGGAAGTTGTAGAAGGAGAAGGTTTGGATCTCTGTATCTAGTTACTGCCAGATTTGGATAGATCACTTTAAAAAACCTCTGCAAATTTCTTTCATTAAATTTTGACAGTGTTCAGAACGTAAAAATCAGTATCGATCTCTTACAGAAGCTTTGATGCACAGCATTTATAAGAAGCCTCATTGGCTGCAAGCTTTACACACACATGTTAAATGGTTGTTGCTCTTTTGGAAAGGTAAAGGCCACATCTATATAAAACTATATTGGGTTCTTTTATACAGCATGTGGGTTGGCCTCACAGGAAAAGCAACATAGGAGTAATCTCATTCTCCAAAGCTCTGGTAATGGGATGGGAAGAGATTACCACTCATTCAAATGTGTAGGTCTCTTTCTTGGCAGTAAGGGCTTGCCGGAACAAAAAGTCTGGATTTATGCTCAACAGTGGCGTTACTTTCTTCACCTTAGTCCTTGTTTCCTATCATGGTTGTGATTCAGTAGCCATGTCTAAAGACAGACGAACCATATAACATCTACCAACAACAACAACAACAACAACAACAAGTGTGCTTATATAGCACCCTTCTAGACAGATCAGTGACCCACTCAGAGTGGTGAACAAAGTCGGTGTTATTATTATCCCCACAATACAGCTGGGGAGCTGGGGCTGAGAGGAGTGACTTTCTCAAGGCCACCTGCCGAGCTCATGGCAGTTGTGGGAGTTGAACCAGCAGAGTGCTGACTTTTATCCCAGCCACTTAACCACTATCCTACTGCAGGTCTGGGTTAAACATTCCAGTTCAGAAAAATGATCTGTCTCTGTGTGTTTGTTACATGTGCATCTGTAAATATGCCCACTTCCATTTCTTTGTCAAGAGAACACAAATTCTGCTTGTCAAATAAGTTATGCTAATTAAATGTCCAGTACTGACGTGCTCCCTAGACTTATCTCCCTAAGAGCCCCTTAGGGAGCTCCCTTTGGGATGACCTACCGCAACAGCAGCCCCAAGAGTAGCTTCGCAGGAGCTGGCCCCACGATTTGCAGACAGGATGATGCCAAGGATGGTGCTGGTTCTTGCAGCACCTGAGCAAGCCAAGGTCCACCTGATGCAGCTTCCTTTTGCCAGTCTGGCGTGCCTATTGATGACATCACTGGCAACAATGACAGCTGCCTGGGTCAGAGTATGGAATGGCCCAGCAGTGGCTGATGGAGCTGCTTGCTGGATGGTGTGACCCACAGAAATGCCACCCCTCCAGGTGGGAAAGCATGTCCTGAAGGCAGGAGAAAACATGTCCTTGCTGGAAGGGCCTGCCAATCTGATGGGGAAGGGTTTATGGGTAGGCCTCAGAGGGAGGAGTGTCTGGGGTAGGCCAATATAAGGAAGACTGACATGCAGTAACAGTGAAAAAGGCTGATGGTCACAGAGTTGTAGAGGAACAAAGTAGAGCCCCCCCCCTTCTCAGTTCCTTGAGTGCACAAGCTGCAATGGCTTAAAGAGAAGTGCAGGGGGTGCCTCATATTAAATAAAATTATATTCATGAAGTTGAAAGTTCTATTTCATAGAATCATAGAGTTGGAAGGGGCCATACAGACCATCTAGTCCAACCCCCTGCCCAGTGCAGGATCAGCCTAAAGCATCTCTGACAAGTAATCATCCAGCCTCTTCTTGAAAACTGTCAGTGAAGGGGAGCTCACCACCTCCCTAGGCAGCTGATTCCACTTTTGAACTACTCTGACGGTGAAAAAGTTTTTCCTAATATCCAGTCGGTACCTTTGTGCATGTAATTTAAGCCCATTGTTTTGGGTCCTACCCTCTGCTGCCAACTGGAACAGCTCCCTGCCCTCCTCCAAATGACAGCCTTTCAAATACTTAAAGAGAGCAATCATGTCCCCCCTCAATCTCCTCTTCTCCAAACTAAATGTTCCTAAGCCTCTCAGCCTTTCCTCATAGGGCTCAGTCTCCAGACCGCTGATCATCCTCGTCGCTCTCCTCTGCACCCTCTTGATTTTGTTCACATCCTTTTTGAAGTGAGGCCTCCAGAACTGCACACAATAATCCAGGTGCAGCCTGACCAAGGCAGCCTATGACCTCCTGCGATTTCGATGCTATGGCCTCTTTGATACAACCCAGGATTGAATTGGCCTTTTTTGCCACCACATCACACTGACTGCTCATATTTAATTTACAGTCCACTCTTACCCCAAGATCCCTTTCACATATACTACTGCCCTGAAGTGTATCCCCCATCCAGTATTTGTGTTTCCCATTTTTGTGGCCCAGATGTAATACTGTGCACTTGTCTTTGTTGAATTGCATCCTATTCACAGCTGCCCACTTCTCCAGAGTATTCAGGTCTTGTTGAATTTTAATTCTGTCTTCTTGGGTGTTTGCTACTCCTCCCAATTTGGTATCATCAGCAAATTTAATGAGCAGCCCTTCCACTCCTTCATCCAGATCATTGATGAGGACTGTTTGTGAGGAATGTTATGGCAGAAAGATTTAAGGTAGAAAGTAGCCTTCTGCAGATTCATGTGGAACAGAAGCCTGGCAGTTAGGTATTTTGGGAATGTGATTAATGCAACCACCATGTTGTGTGAATAAGGCAATGTGGTTTTCATGATACGGTGACCATGTACGTTGTGCTTCCAAAATGCACAACTGATGTGCTCCTGCTCTGTATGAATGGAATGCCTCTGTAGATGGCTACTGAAGGCCAAACTAAATGTGACAGCATCCACAGGTCTGTTCTGTGAGCACTGCCTCCATTTTAAAGCCTAATGAGGCAATTAAAAAATGCCACAAGCAGCACAGCAGGATGAGGTGCTCTTATTTCCCCCATGCCCCCTTTCAAGTGCTGAAATGGCCTCAAACCCCCCCCCCCACACTTTCAGTGGCATTTTAAAACCACTTTATTGGGCTTTCAAATGACAGCATTGCCCAGAAGTCAGACAAGTAGACCTGTCACTTCTAGTTTGGCTCTGACTTGCAGTGCAACCCTAAACAGAATTACAGTTTTCAAAGCCCATTGATGCCTATGGGCTCAGATGGGTGTAGCTCTGCTTAGGACTGCACTGATCGAGACAAAGTTGTAGCTGCCTTTCTTTATTTGATAGGGCTGCCATGATTCCAGATAGGATTTCAAAGAAAATAATGGAATATCAACAACCTGAAGAATCATGATTATTTTTAAGTTTGGAAGCTTTTAGATACTTAAAATAAAAGCTCCTTTAAGTAAATAAGTTTTAAGTTATCCCTTGCCTTCTATAAGTCCTGGTAGCCACTGAGATACTTTGTTCATGATCACTTAACCATAGGAATAATAAAGACCCTGAGAGAGGAGAAATTCTGACTAGGTAGAACTGGGTAGGTAGTTTCTGTAACATACCACCAGCCACTATTGATAGTTTTAAAAACCAGAAATCTTCCTGTCTTAAAAACAAGATCTTATTTTTTTTAAGTGAAAGCTGTTATTAAAAAAAAAACCTTAAGGTTTTTTTTAAAAAAAAATCTCTTAGGTGGAACAAATGGGAGGAGTGCACCCCTGACCACATACAGGCTACATTTTGACAAACTGAGGGCATGCGAGGAATCATAGGAGGGGAAAAGTTTAAACCTCCCTAACCCTTTATCTCTAAAATTTCAGGGATTTCAACAGGTTGATTTCCCTTCTCTCTTCCCACATTTTCTCTCAACAGTCTATCCCTTCTGGAACATTTTCAGTCCCAGCCTGCTGTTTGTTTCCTTTTGCTAAATACAAATTCTATTTTTTCTGTATACCTAGGAAGCATGACATAGCCTAAAAAACATGGGAAGCCTGACAATATGCTTTGTAAATTTAGCAAAAGGCAATCCTTGTCTGTGAATTGGCCTTTTGTATAGTTTTTGTTATCCACACAGGGGCTGGCTAGTTTATCGTTAAATAGAGTTACAGTGGTGGGTAGTGGAATTAGCGGAGTGGAAAGAATAGTACCAGGTACATAGGTCTGGGATGCTGGGAGTTGGATCCTATTTCTCGCTTCCACTAAACTGGGTCCTAAAACTGTTTTCTGCTAAGTTTTCCTTCAAGGGGAAAGACTTTCTCCAATGAAAAATGACTTTTTCTGGTAGAGAAAGGCTTCTTCTGAGGGAAAAAGTCTTTCTTTGTTGAAAGAACAGGGGCAATCTTAGACACAGGACAACTGGAAAGGGTCCCACTGCCCCGATGGAGAGGGGAAAGGAAGAAGAAGGCTCTGTGGGGTTGTGGCCTCCTACATGTGATGGTGGCTGCTGCTACTTGCATCTGCTTACCCATTTACAACAGCGTCTGTTCCTCACGCCAGCCTGCTTGTACAGCATTGTTCCGTCTGTATCAACTGACTGAGTCATGAGCGAAAAAAAGATTTTGGTGACCATCCAATAGACAACATTGCCTGAGGAAGTTGGAATTATGAAACGGGTATTGGAAAACTGCTGGCTAAAACCCGTAGCTGAAGAAAGCGCTCAGCTACAGCACCCACGCTGTTCCTTGGATTTGGAGGCCACCCTTTGGCAATCGTGCAATATACTGGAAGAATTTTCTCCTCATAGGCTCTTTGAACTATATTAGTTGGACTTATGTGTACATGTTTGTACTTTACCAGTTGAATTGATGTGCGTAGTGATTGTTCTACATGGGTTTATTTATTGTATGCACTATATGAGCACCTTGCACTTTAAAATGTTATAAATAGAAAAATTTCCTTAAGAAGTTGGTGGAACCTTGTAGTTCATATACAACGGTGTTATTTCAGGCTTGTGGTTACTGTTCCTAATCCGGTGTGCCCTTATATTAGTTTTTGTATGGCAATGGCTGCTGCTCGTGTCCACCTATCTGCTTGCACAAACTGCATCTGATGCTTGTGCCTGCTCATGCTGGTGACTGCTGCTTATGCGTGCTCTGTCCAGGACTCAGGCTGTTTTAACTGTGGCTGCTTCCACACATGTTGGATAATCCCCTTTCAATACTCTTTAGTGAACATTTGGAACTGCTTTTCCATGTGTGGAACAAAAAATCCACTTCCAAAGGATTGCTAAAGTGCATTGAAAGTGCATTATTCAACGTATGTGGAAAAGGCCTGTAATCCCTCTCTAATATCTGTAGTAGAAGTTTAGCGTACCCTTGCCTATGCCTCTTCTGATTTTTAAGCCATTAGCAGACTCTGCCATATCTTTCCAAACTTATTTCCACACCCAGCAAGTCTAACATGCTTTACTCCTCCCCAGCACACTTATAAAGAAGCCAGATTATGTGCTTGATACCTCCAATGCTCTACAGTTATGTAAAATACACAGACTTCATTTAGCATTACCTGTTTAAGCTAGGTACCCACCGAGCTTGGCCCCAGGGCCTGGCAGCAGCCCTGGCACCAGAGGGAAGGAGGGACTAGAGCCCTAGCCCACCACTCCCACAGACCTGAACAGATCAGGCATTAACGTGAGCCCTCAGCCGAGGTACCCACCGAACTTGGCCCCAGGGCCTGGCAGCAGCCCTGGCACCTGAGGGAGGGAGGGACTAGAGCCCTAGCCCACCACTCCCACAGACCTGAACCGATCAGGCACTAATGTGAGCCCTCAGCCGAGGTACCCACTGAGCTTGGCCCCAGAGCCAGGCAGCAGCCCTGGAACCAGAGGAGATAGATCCCTATCCCCCAAATCCAAGCTGAATTAGTCTCTCTCCCCAAAGGCTAGCAAGTGGCAAACAAGAGCTATGTCCTACTCCACTGCTCGCTGAAAGTGAAACCCAGCCTGGGAGCCCACGGCTATTTATAAGCACAGGTCCCATTGAGCAATGCAGGAGGTCTGTGTTTGGCTGTCAGAGCTGCCTATCAGGGTTTGCAGGGATGAGATTGGAGTGCTCGTGGCTACAGGACACCCCCTTTCCCCTCCCTTCCCTGGGTGTCTTCTCCCAACTTGTAACCACTTTGCAGCTCCGTGGTTGGAAGGAAGACCTGCCGATCAAGGTAAGCTGGGCTTCCATTTGGGTTTCCAGGGCGACAGAAGGAACGCAGACAGAGTTCAGGCATTCCCCCGGCTCCATTGCCAGGGGAATTGATTGCTGGCACCTGAGTGTCTGGCTTCCCAAACCGCAGCCAAACGCACCGAACAAGGCTTTTGCCGACCGCTGGTTCATTGGCCGTGGCCAATAGCGAACCGCTGGATCGCGGTTGCGCCATCGCCATTTTCGTGGGTTTTTGAAGTTCGTAATGTGGTTCGTGCCCATCTCTAGTCCCAAATGGTACATTTTTGTACAATATTCTAAGGGAGTCTTGATGTCTAGGTTTCAGAAGGAGCTATCAATCATGGGAAACTACGGAGAGGAAGGTGAGGTGACAGTAGTAGAAAATTATGTATATGCAAATTGTCCAAAAAAAAAGCTCACAGCTTGTAAACAACCACAGACATTCAGAGAATAGTTGATTTACTAATGAAATTAATTAATTTGTTCTTCTAAATTTCTCTTTTACCTGGGGATCTCTTGGAGATGGCAAAGTTTGAGAGTTCTTGATCTAATATGATTCTACCACCAAAACTTTTTCAGAAGAGTAGCACATGGGGAAGCATGGAAGAAGCCAATCAAAGTACTTTTTCCTTTTGATAACATCACTATATCAAATAGTCAAGTCGATGGCTCATGCCAGTCACAGATGCAGCAAAATGAAGCTATCACAAAGAAATGGCTTCTGCTTACTTATACTCAAGTTTTGCTCTTGCTCTTAACGCTGAAAAAATAACTTAATCACATGAATTAACCATGGGAAACCCTTCCCACAAAGGATAAATGAGCACTTAATATGATCCAAGAGGCCTAGAATGCTTAATGCTATAACTTACTGGCCAAACAAATGTCTGCATATTTTAGTGTCTAAGAACTGTACACTGAACAGAAGCAGCTATTCAGAGGTGTCCACCTATTCATAACGAACACTCTCTTCTGCCCCATCCTTCCTTGAAGCAGCTCAGGGTTGTATACATGATTCTCCAGTCCTCCATTTTATCCTCACAACAACATTGTGATTGGTTAGGCTGACTGACGAGCACAATCAGCCAGTGAATTTCATGGCGTATCTGTCTACTCTGACTCTCACGATGATATGAAAAGAAGTTGTCATGTTCCAAATTAAGAAGGGTGGGATACAGATGTCTTCAAATACCCCAATACACTTTTGAGTGTTTACATGAACTGAGATTGAACTCTAAACCTTCAGAGGTTCACCCATCTCTGCTCAAGTCCGGTCCAGCGTTACTTGAAGCCAACAACAGACTCCCCATTGATTTTTCATAGAGAAAAGCAAGCTGGTTCATGAAGCATGCATTTTTCTTTGTTTCTCTCCAGTGGAGGATGATTTCATTACCACAGCTATACATAGTGCTGAGTATTAAACAATTATGTTGTATGCTGAAAATACACCAAATGTGCACAGCTGTGTGGTGGATGTGCCAATAGCCTAGAAGTTAACTGAATTCAATTGTTAATTTGCTGAGAATATCCCTTCATTTTTTTTTGCAATTTCTGTTTCTCATGCTTCTTTTCTAGGATAATTATTTCCTGAAGACAAAAAGGCCAGTCCCTTTACTGTTTATATTAGTGTTTTAGAAGGGAATATTTCACAGACAATCAGATCTTTAACTTTTTATATAGATACCTTTTTACTGCTCTGCTCTTCACCTGCCCTTTCCTTTTCTTTAACACTATCATTACAGGGAGAAGCTGATGATTAAAAACAAAGTCTATCTATAGAGCTCAGATAAATGTGGGGTAGTGTATCTCTCTTTTTCTCACATTCACAGCTCAGTTAACATTTTGAGAGAAAGGAGCATATCTAAGCAAGTTTTGCTCTTGATCTTAACCAGAGTAGAATCTCTGGGGTCAAGTAATATATTTACAGATTCCTTGGTCTACCAAGGTCATGACTGCATTATTACAAATACTGTAGTTTCAAAACCTGGTCCTTTGACAACAAGCCAAACCTGGGCTTGCGGTAAATTATAGTAAATTCTTTTTAAAGACTGACTTGAGGTGAGTATAATATTCTTGCTTACTTACCTGTGGCTTCAGGAGGTGTAAATATTTAATTTATTTGTTGATTAATTATCTGAATACTAGTTACTTCATACTGTATTGTTTCTGGAATGTGCTTTGAAGCTTTTATCCTACTTTCTGCTTATCTTTTCCTAGAAAAGATAGTATTCAGAGAAGTAGCAATCCTTATGCATTCAAACTTATTTAAATACTTTTATTGCTCCATATGACTTTTGTATAAATCATAAAGTATAGTACACTCTCCGGCTCTAAGAAGAACATTCACAAGTTTCCATGAATACCCATTTACAAAAATTCTGTCCTTGTTTTTATGATTTAATGATCAATAACTCTGGCAGTTTTCCCCACAGATTTTGCTTTCAGCTTTAAGAGGTGACTCTTTTAAATGTTCACTCTTGAATGTATCTTGCCACATCTAGATTTTCCCTCCTGAACATTTGCAGTTCAGAGCATGCTTGCACTCTACTTTGGAACAGCTGTGCTTGGAGATCTTTAGAAACAAGGGTATTAACTCTAGAAAATAAGTTAAAATTTATGCTTTTGGCAATATTTTGATATGCATTTCAATTAAAATTACATTACTTTACAAACATGAAAAATGCTTTCTCTCTCAGAAGACAATCAACTTTCTTCAGTAAACTGGGTGATTATCAGCGCAAATGAAAATGATGGATAAAGTAAGCCTTCGTAATAAATAGCTCACATTGCTTCAGAAGAAATTTATGCTGTAGTGTAGTTAGAACAGATAGAAGAAAATACTACTTTACACAAAGGGTGATAAACACATGGAATTCGTTGCCACAGGAGGTGGTGGCAGCTACAAGCATTGCCAGCTTCAAGAGGGGACTGGACAAATATATGGAGCAGAGGTCCATCAGTGGCTATTAGCCACAGGAGATAGATGGTATTCTCTTTGTGGGGAGGTGGTGCTCTGTTGTCTTGGTGCTGGAAGGAAGGCAGTGGGAGGGCTTCTGGTGTCCTGGCCTCACTGACAGTCCTTTAGATGGCACTGGATTTCTAGCCACTGTGTGTGACAGAATGTTGGACTGGATGGGCCACTGGCCTGATCCAACATGGCTTTGCTTATGTTCTTATGTTCTTATGATCTGGAACATTTGTATACCTAGCAATTGAACCAGAAGTCCCTGTTCTTGAACTGAGAAGATGCATAAATCCAAATGCTGGCAATTAATCAATGTGCTGGGTAACTGATGTGTGGAATCTAAAATAAAACTTTAAAATTCAAGATCCTCCTGTTCCAGGGAATTTTATGGAGGCCACTGAGTATTAAAATGCTAAGATTGTGAAGAACAATTTCAGAGTAAAGATAGATGTAACATTTTAGAGTAATGGGATCAGTCGAGAAGCATCCTCACCATATACAAATATATGCTTTCCTCTGTTGAAGTGATTTCTGAAAAATCATGTCTGAAATTTAATTCAATTTCAACCAGAGGAAATCCAGCTAAAGGGTGTTGATTGGCTGGAGTTGGTGATATCACCCACATACTTGAGCCATGGGGGACTGGATTCGGGACTCCGGCTCCCGACCCTCGATGGGGCACAGCTTGTGCCAGTTCCAAGGTTTAAGAGCCTGGGGGTGATCCTAGATGCCTCCCTGAAAATGGAGGCACAGGTCACAGCGGTTGTCAGGTCTTCTTTTTTCCACCTGCTGCAGACCAGGCAACTTGTCCCTTACCTGTCTACCTGTGACTTAACTACAGTGATCCAGGCAACGGTCATCTCTAGGTTAGATTACTGTAACTCGCTCTACGCAGGCCTACCCTTGTGCCTGACCTGAAGATTACAGCTGGTGCAAAATGCAGCAGTGCGCATCATTATGAAAGCACCAAATAGGGCGCATATTACACCAATATTGTGCGAGCTGCATTGGTTGCCAGTGGAGTATCGGATCAGGTTCAAGGTCTTGGTATTGAGCTATAAGGCCCTGTGCGGACTGGGGCCAGCGTACCTGAGGGACCGTCTCTCCCTGTATATTCCCCAGAGGACCCTCCGATCAGGAGAAAAGAAATTGTTATCAGTCCCTGGCTCCAAGGAGGCCTGCCTGGCCTTGACTAGAGCCAGAGCTTTCTCAGTCCTGGCTCCTACCTGGTGGAACTCTCTGTCTACTGAGACCAGGGCCCAACAGGATCTACTATCTTTCCGCCGGGCCTGTAAGAAAGAGTTGTTCCGTCAGGCTTATGGCTGAGGCTGGGCCTCCACTGGCTGGAGGATACAACATCTACTCCCCTCCCTATGAGAGCTGCCCACCACTGTTCTTAAGCTGCTGCTATGTTCAACTGCACTGTTGCACTATTTGTAATTAACGGTATTGCTGCCATCAAGAAAAAGAGCGCTGTTATTTTTTAAAGTATTTTTGTACAACGCTTTAAAAAGTTTTATATGAAATGTTTTAAATGTTTTAATGCTGTTATCCACCCTGAGCCTGCTTGCGGGGAGGACGGAATATAAATACGATAAAATAAATAAAAATAAATACCTCCCCACAAACCCTGGAGAAGTATTAGAACTCTTTTAAAAATGTTTGCAATTTTAATAAGGTAAAGGATGATGCATAAATGAATATGCCACTCAAAGTCAGTCTACATGAAATTTCAGAGGTATGATAAGGTAGGTGGTTGAATCAGCATTTGACTTGCTAGTATGCTTGTTTGCCACCCTAGTCGGAATGAAGAGGTAGACACAAGGCTTGGGTACTAAAGGGCCACTTTATTAAAGCAACAACATAAACAGTTAACACCGAGGCTTTTTTTCTGGGAAAAGAGGTGGTGGAACTCCATGGGTTGCCCTCAGAGAAAATGGTCACATGGCTGGTGGCCCCGCCTCCTGATCTCCAGACAGAGGGGAGTTTAGATTGCCCTGGAGGGCAATTGCCTGGAGGGCAATCTAAACTCCCCTCTGTCTGGAGATCAGGGGGCGGGGCCACCAGCCATGTGACCATTTTCAAGAGGTACCGGAACTCCATTCCCCTGCGTTCCCCCTGAAAAAAAGCCCTGGTTAACGCAGCAAAGGGGGCCTAACTAGCGGTACAGGTCAAGCCAGCGGTCACACTGGGACCTCCTCCTTGAACCTGTCTGGGCGAGACCCACTGCCCCGGGTGCGAGCCATCCATGAGGCATGGCTCGGGCCCAGCCGGCCAGGCAAAATGGTTCACTCCTTAAAGCTCCAAACACCCCAAGCCATGGAGCCTGAAGGAAGTACTTGTCCAGGAGGTCCAATCCGGCAGGCTGCCCTTGCAGCTGGGCCGTGAAGCCACAGCTGCTCCTGACAGTGTAAGCGGTTGGCCCGGCCTCTGCCATTTTAATAGCAGTTCTATATATGGCTGCTTGTTATATTAAAGATGTTCAGGCCTCTGGAGTTAAAATGGCTGCTGTATTGCCACCAGAGAGCCTCCAACAGTTGCTGGGTCCCACCAGGGAGAACACAGCATGCATGGAATGCTGCACAGAAATGTGGAGTGATTAAGAGGTGATTGTATTTATTATACTTCCAGCCCCAAAGGTGCCCAGTGCAACAAAGGTCTCGCAGAGTCATCCCCACTTAACACATTCCTTTCCCTTCTTCCGTGATGAGATCTCCTGTCCTTGATTGAGGAGCTAATCAAATGACATCCATAAGTATATACAGTTGTTCCTGGGTAAGTACAGTCCCCACCTAAAATCCATCAACTTAGCTCCGGTGGAATTCACTAATGAACTATCCCTTTTGTGCAGTGCTAGAACAGGTTTTGCATTTGTTTTCACACACCCCGGCAGCTACCAATCAAGGTACTCAAACCTTTTGTCAAACCCAGGAACTGACCATTGGAGCCTTTGTTCTAATGGCTAGGTGGGCTCTTCCACCTCAGGGCACATTTTACCTATAAAGGTAGAGCCCTGGCCTCATTCAAATTGTGCACACTTACTGAGTTAAAGCGCTGCTCCCTTAGGGTCACTTCCCTAAGCCTCTCTCTCTCTCATTGTACACGCTTCTGGATCCACAAGCGCTGTTCCCTTGAGGTTTGCCCAAGCCTCTTGCTCTCTTGGCCAAGGACGCTGGCCATTTGAAACTACTCTCTTCTCCCACAGACTGGACCCCTCTTCATGATAGGTAGATATAGTTGTTCCCTCTTTCTCTGTTCCCAATTTCTGACTAAGCTTCAAGGACTCTCTCTCTGTGTGCAATGATTTTTACCCTGTAATTCTGCATGTATGTGTATGTCATTTTGTTCTTTAAAAAAGTTATTGTTGGACCTTAAGAACTAGCCTTGTTTGCTACTATGGGAAGGGACCTGCGGTTACCGGCCTCTTGCATAGCCATTCTCCTTGCTAAGCTAATTCCCCCATAAATCATTTTATTGCAAGAAGACCAGTTCTGGTAACAACAGACCCCAATTCCCCACCAATGGGGAGATGCTAAGGGTGCTCACCAGCCCACTCTCATTTTCCCCAACTCTAACCTGCCACTGCCAAGGCCAAGCCTCTACTTAGGCCTAGGCACCCCATAGGTGGCATATAGCCTCCTGAAGCCCCAGCTGCAAGTCAGTTATAAAATTGTTGTTGCCCTTCATCGCTAGATGATCTCCATCACCTCTGTAGAGGTCGGCAAATTTGGTCCTTATGCCAAGATGGGGCAAATAAGTACCCCATCCTTCCCCCAAAGCCTTCTACAGGGCCTTATTGGCCTTACACCACACCCTCTTACCACCTCTGTAGAGGTCGGCAACTTTGGCCTTTAAGCAGGGGCATGGCAAATAAATGCCCAGACTCTCCCCCAAAGCTTTCTGTAGGGCTCTGTTGGCCGTACACCTAGCTCTCTCAAGGCTGTTGACCGTACGCCTAGTCCTCTCAAGGCCTAGTAGGACCCAACCTTCCCACCACACATGATGCAGAAGCGTTGTGGACCAAGGTCATTACCACCCAGGTGAATGACCAGAACATGAGGCAGAGGACCACACCTCCCCTCAAGCCATCAGGCCACTACTTGCCTGTGCGTTGCAAGTCTGTGTGAGCCTATTATGGAAAGGGCCATGCCCTGAGCCATGGTCATTACCACACGGTGAATTACCAATGTGAGGCAGAGGACCACACCTCAAGTCTTCAGGCCACTACTTGCCTGGGTGCTGCAAGCCTGTGTGAGCCTGTAAGGCAAGGGCCATGCCCTGTGAGCCAAGGTCATTATCACATGGTGAATGACCAATGTGAGGCAGAGGTCTGCACCTCCCATCAAACCATCAGGCCACTACTTACCCGGGCAGTGCAAGCCTGTGTGAACCTGTAAAGAAAGAGCCACACCCTGTGAGCCAAGGTCATTACCACGTGGTGAATGACCAATGTGAGGCAGAGGTCTGCACCTCCCATCAAACCATCAGGCCACTACTTACCGAGGCAGTGCAAGCCTGTGTGAACCTGTAAAGAAAGAGCCACACCCTGTGAGCCAAGGTCATTACTACAGTGAATGACCAACGTGAGGTGGAGGACTGCACCTCCCCTTGAGTCTTCAGGCCATTACTTGCCTGGGCGGTGCAAGCCTGTGTGAGCCTGTAAGGCAAGGGCCATGCCCTGTGAGCCAAGGTCATTATCACATGGTGAATGACCAACGTGAGGCAGAGGTCCGCACCTCCCATCAAACTATCAGGCCATTACTTACCTGGGTGGTGCAAGCCTGAGAGAGCCTGTAAGGAAAGGGCCGTGCCCTGTGAGCCAAGGTCATTACCACACAGTGAATGACCAACTAGAGATGGAGGTCCACACCTCCCATCAAACCGTCAGGCCACTACTTGCCTGGGTGGTGCAAGCCTGCATAAGCCTGTAAGGAAAGAGCCACGCCCTGTGAGCCAAGGTCATTACCACACAGTGAATGACCAACATGAGGTGGAAGACCGCACCTCCCCTCGAATCTTCAGGCCACTACTTGCCTGGGCGGTGCAAGCCTGTAATGAAAGGGCTAAGCTCTGACTAGCCAAGGTCCTTACCTCCCTTGTAAATAACCAGGAGGTGAGGCAGAGAACTACATCTCCCCTCCAGCCCCCAGGCCACTTGGGCACTGAGGTGAGGGTGTACCATGCACATCAGAACAATGGCCACATCCTATCGCTGGGCCTCCATGTACTGGCCAAGGGGACCCTTGGCCCCCTTGGCCAGTACATGCTGCCTCTTTCTTTAGAGTAGCTTTGGATTGCTTTCTTTGGTGGCATTCCACCATGCTCTTACAGCTACCCACAAATCCTGACACCTAGTAACTATGATGATTGTCCTCCAACATCAATTTGTTCTGTTTCTTGTAAATTAAATGTTATTCATCAAATCCCACACACTGCCAATCAAATGGTTAACTTCTCACCCCTTCTGTGCCTCTTTTTCTTTGCACAAAAACCCAGTACTTGCTAAAACAGATACAACAACACAATATGCCATCAGGTGGTGTGAGTGAGAAAGCCTAATAGCAGTGGAGGGGCTTACCAGCATCCACACTGGGAATGCAGCCCAGGTGTGAAGCAATCTGTCCCTCAGATGGCTGCAATCCACCCCTGCAGCCTACAGCAAGGCCTTATTGTTGTGTGTGTGGAGAGTTGTGTGTGGAGAGAAGCCTAGAGAAAAGCCTACCCCCAGAACTCTGCATATTGTAGAGGTCTTCAAAATATTGCTGCACTGCCAGGAGGCTAAGAAGGCCACTGCGTGCCACTCTTAAAATGGCTGCACCCAGCTGAATAAACTGCCAAACCCTCCCGCAAAATAGTCCCTGCTGCCTGAACGCCTTAGGCCAAACTATTGCTGCTGGAAATAATCCCTCCCAAGTAAGCGTAAATGGCAGGGGAGGGAAAAGCATAGATGAGGGAGGTGGGTCTACCAGCATGCACCCTGCTAGGCCATTAGCAATAATGTATGAATTAATCCATCCCTCAGAAGGCTACAACTCACCCCTGTGGCCTGCAGCAAAGCCTACTCTCTCCCAACAAAGTAAAACAGTGTTTGGGGGAGAGGAGCCTAGGTAGGCCAGAGGCCTACAGGGGCTGGGCCTCACCCTGCTTTAGCCCTCCTGACTGATAGACAACAGGCCCCAAATGTAAAAAAGAAAAAAAAAAGTAAAAAAAATCTCTGTCAAACCACTGAGCTTGGCGCTGGGCCCTGGCTTTCCTCCTAGAGTTTGAAGGTAGCAAGCAGGAGAATATCACAGCTTCTCCAAGGCATCTGTTGTGCCATAGCCCTGAGGGCCTTCAGTAAAACCAGCCTCAGAGGAGCTTGGTTGAGAGATCTTGAGATGAGCTCTGCTCAGGCCAAGCACAAGGTACAGACTGAGGGGGCGGAGCTGCCTTATAAGGTATCTGGCTCTGCCCCCTCTCACAATGCCTGGATACCCAGGAAGGAGAGGCTGCCCCTTCTCCTTCTAGGGAGGCAAATGATGGCACCTGGCCATAGCAGACGATGGCTGTGGCTGCCGCATTGTCTTATTCTCTGTGAGTTCTCTTTAACACTTTATTTTGGTATAAGCATTTGTGGTACAGCCTAATTTATTAGGTACATGAGATGCTCACCCAATTGTATAGGACCTGTTCCTGATAAAAAGACACTTCTATTAGTGGAAGAGTGTGTGATTTCTGCTGATTCCTCCTCCTCCCACTTCAGACCCTCACTTTGTCCTATCTACTGCTTATGAGGGCCCCCCCACAACAGGAAAAAAGCTGAGGTAATCCTACCAGTGTAATCCTAAAGAGAATAACAATCAATGGGTTTAGAAAGGTGTAGCTCTTCTTTAGGATTGCACTGTTAGTGGCCTGCAGCAGGAAGGAAAGTGGGAATGTCCCACTCGATGAATACTGCTCTGTTTGAGGATCTTGAAGGATACAGGCTTCTATCTGATTATGTATTATACTGAACTGTGGCCACCTGACAATTTACTTATTTACTTTATTGGTACCATCACGCCTTTCTTCTCAGCAGAGACTAGGCTTGTCAGGCTTCCCACTATGGTGGGAGGCCTCCCACTGGCAAGACCTGTAATAGAGGAAGAAAAATAAAATGTGGTTTTGCCACACAGTTTCTGGTGGTACCGACATTTTTTCACTTCTGTGTTGCACCCAGAAGTGACGTGGCAACGTTGGCGACATCACATACACCCCCCCCATGTCCACGACCCCAGCCCTCCAACTAGTTTCCAAGCTTGGCCTGACAACCCTGATGAGGACCTAAAGCAGCTTACATTGTTTTCCTCTCCTCCATTTTATCTCCACAGCAACCCTGTGAAATTGGTTAGGCTGAGTGTGAATGATAGGCCCAAGGTCATCCAACAAGATTTCATTCCCGAATGAGCGGGGATTCAAACCTGGGTTTTCCAGATCCTAGTCCAGCTTTCTAACCACTATACCACACTGGCTCTCCATTATAGGAAGGAGCTTGTCTTGGAACTTTTGTACATGGCCCCAGAGCCAATGGGAGCCATTGTGTGGTGGTATTTTGTCAATATTCTCAAAATTCCAAAGTGACAGGCTCAACAAATTTGGGGAACCTTGGTTTCTTGTAGTCTTTTGATTGTATTCTGTATTTAGTTCTGTTTGTATGGTGGAACATGTTTTGGTATATTTTGGGCTCCTTTTGTATAGGTCAGAAATAGGTATATGTTTTTTTATAGCATTGTTTGGTTCTGTATCTCAGAAACTGCTACCTGTAGATCAGGTTCCTGACCATTTTAATATAGAAATAGTAGACCACTGTTTCCTAACCTGTGGGTCGGGAGTGGGACCCAATAGTAGGTCACTAAGAGTCTCTCTACACAAGACTTCTTATACTGGGAATGCTCAAGTAACTTACTTTCTGTGTGGTCTTATATTCAAGTGTACTCTGTCTCCCTAGCAGTGTATGTGTATCCATGATGGGAGAACAAATGTAAGATCTTTCACTTGAGCGTCCCTGTGTAAGGTGTCTTGTGTAGAGAGAATCTCAGCCTCTGAAAGTGGGTTGCAGGCCAGTCACCCCAAATAGAGCATAGGCTCTGTCTTGGTGCTGCTCCTTCAGCAGCCCAACCTATTGCCCACTGCCCAGCCCTCTGCAGAGCCTCACTGCCCTCTACCTGCTATTGGGAGATGTATTGCACCAAGCCACTTGCCACCCACTTCTTTGCCACCATCTGCCAATTTCCCGCATCTCCTTAATGTGGTACCCCACTCCTCAACACCTTCTCTATCTCTTTAGCCATCCCTGGATGGGTCATTATACAAAATAAATTTAGACTTGTGGGTCATCATCATACCAAAAAGGCTAGGAACCACTCTAGTAGACTAACTAGAACAAAACCGTTTTGTATTTCAGTGATGATTAACACTTGTGTTTCTACTGAAGCATTAGCCTTTTCTTAAACATTTTTCGCATTATAAAAGGTAATCTGGGGTTCATACCAAACTACATCACAGTTGCACCACTATCAGTGGTATGTCTTACTTGATGGTAAAAGGCAAAAAAGATTTTAACAGTAACATTCTGCAACAGCTATGTTTTCTGAATTCTTTGCCTGGTCAAAAGCAATCTGGAATGAATGAGGACAGTGAAGATGTCTGGATGAACCTATACCACAGAGACATATTAAACTCAGTACAGAGGTGAACTATTCTTTTTTAGACCTCAATCCATATAGCCTAAGCTATATTTCTACAGCTGAATCATTTGAAATATGAACAGTGTGTCTGGCCTTCATTTAAGCTTTCATGGAAAACAGCTACCAGAAGGTTAGAGGAATCTCAGGAGTCATTCTTAGGTGTGAGTCAAAATGTAAGGCTTCCTCCCACAAAAACTGTGGATTGCAAAATGATTTGTATCTTAGTCATCCGTACGGAAACCACAAAATGTCATTGTCTTTATGTGAAATGTACCCATGAAATCTTCTCTGGTTCCAGCTTAGGGCTTTGCATAGTTGGAGCACAGTGATGCTGATGTGACCAAGATCTCTGGCGCCTCAACAGCACAGCCACGAGGAGCACTGGCCACCTGGCTCAACAGCAGCAGTAGCAACAAGGGCAGGGTTGGGCAGAGAAGTGCCAAGGTTGCTCCTCTTCTGGAAGAGGCAGCCAACATCAGCAGTGGCCTTGGAGATGGAAGAGGCAAAGCTGTGTGGCTAGCCTGCAGAAAGGTGGGTTGCAAGGGGTGGGAGAGTTCAGGAGAGGCTGAATGCTCATGAGTGGCAGCTGTTGTGTCTCCTGCGTGTCTAAGGGGTTTGGGAAAGGCCCGTGGGGACACCTAGGTTGGCTTTCCCCACCCTCAGGGAAGAGAAGGAGGAGGAGCCCAGGATTGTCCTGCCTCTGGGAACAGCTCAAAAGGGGGAACCAGGACAAGTTGAGGAGGAAGAGCAAAGGCACTCCTGAGGCAAGCCTAGGAGTGCTGGCTAAAGGCATGAGAGAGGGACTAGGGTGCTCTTATAACCCCTCCTCCTCTCCCTGTTCTGAGGCTCCTCTCACTGGCACAACACTGAATGAGGCATTGTTGGAGGGGGATGCAGCCCTGGACTCTGCCCCTGCTGAGGAGGAGTCTGACAGGCTTCTCTGTTTAAGACAGAGTGGCCTCCAATATCAGCAGCAGCTTATAATGCTGAAAATACTGCCATCTGGGTAACAATATTCAGGGTCTATTGCAACAAAACACACGTAAACTTTCCTCTTACAAGGAAAGTGCATAATTATATCATGCAAGTCATGTCTCCAGAAACTTATTGAGACTGACTAGGCTTGATGATGGATCTCCCAGCATCTTATCTGTTTAGACTCTTTCATACATGCTATTTGTCCCTATATGGCTTCTGAAGCTATATGGATTATTATGAACATTTCATATCCTTTTAAAAAAATCACTGTCCTCCAGCAGGTTCTGAACAATTTATGTGCATTTTTAAAAACTTCCTATCTTCCATTTTTAAACCAATGTAGCTGAATTGGTGTAGACTATTTAAAAATATCCATGGCATTTTTAAATACTCCACCCCCCCCCCCCGCTTTCTTCTATCTTGTCTCCTTCCTCAGGCCTTTCTCCTCCTCCTCCAGCCCAGGCCTGCCATTGGCCTTTGAACCATGTTCCATGCTTTGGGCCATGCAGATCCAGTCCCCACAGCCCTTTCTCCTGTCTCTTCCTGTTGCTGGAGCCAGATGAGTTTCTTCTGCAAGGGGGGTGATGCTGCGAGGCTTGTGCTCATCTCTGAAACAGCTGAGAGGCAGGCTGCCCTGTGCTGGGCTACCAACTGTAGCTGACTGACTGTCCGAATGACAGACAGTAACTGACTGTCATTAGGCAATTGCCTAGTTTTGTGGCAGAAGTTGCAAGGAAACTAAAGTCAACATATTCTTCTTGCCCTTGAGGAAGACGCTTGAAATAGGTTCAAGTAGCTGGCAAACTTGTTAGGCAGGTGGGGGCTTTTGGTGCCTCCTCACCATGGCATTTTACAAGAGAGCAAGCGTTCTTTGGCAACCTATAACAGAACAGAGAACAAAAATTTACCTGGGTTGGCAGCACTGAGACTCACCTTGGAGGCTCGCAGGAACTTTGTATTAGTAAGAACTTTTACATCTGCACGATAAGAAGGAACAGTTTCATTACACTTCCTGGCTGATAAGTGGATTCACTGTTGCTATTTATTATTGTAATAATTGTGTATTTGTTGTGTGTTTATTGTATTTAATGAAGAGGTATCATCTGTATACTAGCATGGTTTGGATCAAAAAGGAAATATTTGTAATGAAATGTTTGATGGTTTTGTAGCACTGAGCACTTTACACTTGTTTACATATCCTGTTGATTGTTGGCAATTCTTGTTATTAGGTCCTTGGTGGAGGTTTCCCCTTTGTTTGTAGTGTGGTTCATACCGAGGCTGCCTCTGTGTTGTTCATCCCAACTGGGTAAGTCAGCAAGGGGCCATATGGTATCTGAAGAAGGAAGCTTTGACTCTCAAAAGCTTATGGCCTGAAAATCTTGTTGTGCTCTAAGGAGCCACTGGACTCAGATCCTGCTCTTTTACTGCAGACCAACAGGGATGCCCACCTGAAACTATAAACAAGTGGTGTGTGTTGATTAGATCCTGGAATAAACATTTCACAGAGTACAGGCTGATGAGCATCTATTCCCAACTGTGAATTATTCCATTTAACTATTAGTTCATCGTCGTTCTTCTGTGCTTCCACACATGGGGACTGCGCAGGCGCAGGCCAGCCGCCGGAAAATTCTTCACCGCTTTTTGAGCTCCGAAGGGGCCATTGGTCGTGAGCCTACAGCAACCGTTTCCCGCCCAAACGGTCACATGCCCTATCGGCGAGCAACGGCCCCTTCCCTCAGTTCTCTTCTTGTCGCCGCTAGAAGTGAACGTCTGCTTCGACAGCTCCATGATCGAGTGTTTTTTCTTCTTGGATATTTCGGTACTGATTTGGATTTCGGACTTGGACAACGCACTTTCTAATTGATTTGGACTGATTCTGGACTCGGTGTGTATTGACCCGGCTTGTTTTTTGACGACGCGAAATCGAGCCCCTTCATGGCTTCTAAGGCCCTTTTTAAGCACTGTGCCCAGTGCCAGATGAAGATGACCCATACTGATGGGCATGATCTGTGCCTGTTTTGCCTTGGGGAGGGACATAATGTACCAGCGTGCAAAATCTGCCAAAAATTCACACATAAAGCGAGACAGGAGAGGTCTCTGCGATTAAAGGCGTTGCTGTGGAAGAAAGTGCTGGATGGTGAGGAAACTTCGAGCCCACCTTTGGTGGCAGGAAAAACTCCGTTGTCCTCCCCAAAGGCTAGCCATAGCTTTACTCCAACCGAAAGGCATTCTAGAGCGGGCTCGGTGGTGTCTGCTAAGTCAGTATCCACATCTAAGCCGACAAGTAAGACAGCCTCAAGAGCAGGGTCAGTAGTGGTAAGGTCTCCAAAATCGCTTAGAGAGATGGCGTCGAAATCAGATCCGAAAGGGAAGTCAGCATCGAAATCGGAGCCGAAGGGAAATTCGGTTCCGACATCGGATCCGAAGGGCAAAGAGGGCCACACATCGGATCCTACTGGCACATCGACTCCGACGTCTGATCCAAAGAGTACTGTGACTCCAAGACTGGGGGCCACGGGGAAGAAGTCAACTGCCAAAAGGGCTTCGGATCCGAGAGCCAATTCGGAGCCGCCGTTGAAGAAGCTGAAGAAGTCTAAGCATCAATATTCTCGGTCCCCACGGCGCCGATCGGCTGATGACGTGGTGTTGGTTTCTCCACGCACGCCTTCGCCTCACTTGCATTCCCCGGACCGTTCTGTCCCTGATGATGGGGTGCCGGATCTGGGGGCATTTGTTGTTGTCTCTAGTGAACACCGTCCTACGTCACCGGATCCGAGCCCGACTGCCCTTCGTCGGATCCGACGGCACTCTGTCAGAAAGCCATCTCCCGTGTCTCCCGCATCATCTACTCGGAGTCGATGCCGTTTATCCGAGGAAGAAAGTGCAGGCTCGGAGCGTTCCCTAGCTTCGCAACACCATCATGCCTGCTATATTCTGACCCCATACCGTTGTCAGTGGAAAGGTGCACCTTCGGGTTATGATTCCTCGGATCCGAGGCCTTCGACGTCCAGGCAGCATGGATGGCTACCCTTGCCGTTTCCGACCGATGTCCCGTTGGCCCCTGTTTCTGATGTTGAGGAAGTTGAAGTTGAGTGTTCCGAGCTTGGATCTGAATCATTGTCAGAGCCTTCACCAGATGACAACGTGGGCCCGAGTATGAGTTCCCCCTTTGAAGACCTCCGTATCTACGCTGACCAGATGGCCCGTATGGCGAAGGCGTTAGAAATTGATATATCTTCTGCACTGCCTAAAACAAAGGACAAGCTGCTGTGTCGCATTTATGGTGACAACCCAGCTATAGTGGGCTTCCCTATGCTGGAAGGCCTGGAAGAGATAGTGGAGAAAGTGTGGAAGGTGCCCTCAGACCTGCCAGCTACGTCAAAGCATATTGAGCAGATGAACAAGATCAAGCAAGGCACGTGGGAATCATTGATTAAACATTCTCCACCATCATCCTTGATAGCTGAGGAGATTCAGCACCGACGGTCTGGTTCCTTCTCTGCCCCTCCAGATAAAGAGGGAAGAAAGATTGACGGCCTGGGAAGACATCAATACTCCATCTTGGTGTTAGGCCTGCGTATAGCCAATTATCAAACAATCATGGCTGGCTATCAATTATACTTGTGGGAAAAGCTGACATCCTATGTTGCTGATTTACCTGCAGACAAGAAGGCCATAGTCTCCCTCCTGCAAATGAGGCCATTCGTCTCTCAAAACAGCAAATGAATGCAGATAGCCATGCCGCTGATACTGCTGCTCGTGGTATGTCTGCTGCAGTGCTCTTAAGAAGGCACTCTTGGCTGCGGTCAACTGCTCTCCCAATGGAGGTGAAAACCAAGATAGAGAATTTACCTTTTGAGGGGGATTACCTGTTTTCCAGCACCACGGATGAGGTACTGAAGAAGAAGAAAGAGGATAGGCAGACGGCTCGGTCGTTGGGAGTGACCTCGGCTGATAGATCTGCATTTAAACCACGGTATTCGACCAGATACAACCCATGCCAGTATCATGGAAGATACCAGCATCGTCCTTACTTTCAGAAGAACCCAGCGGCCCAACGCCCTTCGGTTCTTCACAGCAACCAAGAAGGCATAGGCCATTCAAGCCCTGTCCATCTCAAGCCTCTGCCCAGCAGAAAGATCCTCAGGGAGCAGGGAGGCAGTTCTGACAGGACGTATCAACCTCGACCCTGAATTTCTCAGACAGGCTGAAGCCTTTCCTGTTTGAATGGGAGTCAATAACATCTGACTCATGGGTCTTAACAATTGTTAATAAAGGTTATGGGTTGGAATTCAATGAACAGCCTGTGTGTATTTCACCATCATGGGCTGTGGATAATACCTTGATTGAGCTAGAAGAGGAAATCATCTCTCTGTTGACCAAGGGTGCTGTGGAAGAGGTGGCATATGAGGAGTCTGAGAAAGGCTTCTTTTCTCATTTCTTCCTGGTCCCCAAGAAGGATGGGGGTTTACGTCCCATTCTAGATTTAGGGGAATTAATGTTTTTCTTAAAGTCACAAAATTTAAGATGGTCACATTGTCTGCAGTAATTTCCTTGCTAAAAGAAGAGGTCTGGTTTGCGGTCCTTGACCTAAAGGACGCCTATTTCCATATTGGAATACTTGAAGAACATAGGAAATTTCTAGGGTTCGTTTACAAAAAAAGAGTATTCCGTTATAGGGTACTCCCCTTTGGCTTATCCACAGCGCCATGAATATTTACTAAATGTGTGGCGCCTGTGGTGTCTTTTCTCTGGGAGAATGGCTGTACCATTTTGCCGTACCTCGATGATTGGCTTATCGTGGCAGACTCAGAGTTTAAGCTGTTGCAGGACGTAGACTTAGTAGTAAACACTTGCAAACGCTTAGGTCTACTTGTAAATTTTGACAAATCGAAACTGTTGCCAAGTCGTAAAGTATCTTACATTGGTGCTTTGTTAGACTCGATAGAAGAAAAGCACTACTACCTCAGGAGAGGGCTAAGTCAATTAAGGGTTTAGTTTCCATGTTCAAGAAAAACCGTTTCCAGTCTGTGCGCACAATTCAAGGCCTACTGGGTCATATGGCAGCTACTACCTCAGTGGTGCCCTTTGCGCGACTGCATATGCGTCTGCTTCAAAATTGGTTTGTGCGAAGGTACAATGCTCTGCAGCACCCTCCATCTCTCAAGTTCTCAATACCTAGAGTTATACTGTCCTCCCTTGACTGATGGCTGTTGGATGACAACTTGTTTAGGGGAACCCCATTTGGCTATGTGCACCCTGAGGTTATGGTGACCACAGATGCATCCTTGCAGGGATGGGGTGCCTATTGTGGTTCTGTCTGTGTGCAAGATGTATGGTCAGAGAGGGAAAGAAACCTACATATTAATGTCCTTGAATTAAGAGCAATACGTTTTGCACTTGTGTCCTTTGCAGCGCTTCTCCAGAATCGTCAGGTGCTGGTGCAGACGGACAACACGACTGCCATGTATTACCTAAATCAACAAGGGGGCACAGCATCTATGATTCTCTGCAGGGAGGCCACTCTCATTTGGCAATGGGCGATTCAGAATGGTGTGATGTTTCGGGCTATACATGTAGCGGGATCAGACAATGCTCGGGCGGATGCCCTCAGCAGAGTACTCATGTTGGACCACGAGTGGGAACTAAACGTAAAGTACATTGGGCCGATCTTTCGGATGTGGGGCCAACTGAGCATAGATGTATTTGCAATGTCAGCAAACACCAAAACCCAGATATTTTGTTCGAGGGCAGGGAGCGACCCCCTCTCTATTGGGGATGCCTTCCAATTTATGTGGACCCACAAGTTGCACTATATGTTTCCACCATTCCCGTTGATACCAGGGGTGCTATGCAAAATAGAGAACGACAATTCAAATTGAATTCTAGTGGCACCCTTCTGGCCGAGACAGGTGTGGTTTCCAAAGCTGCTGCAGCTGTCCAAACAGGCATATGTGAGTCTGCCTCCCCAACAGGATCTCCTGGTGAACAGGAATCTGTTTCGCCACGAATCCAGGAAATTGCACCTGTTTGGCGGATACGACCCTGCCTGTAGACTATTCTACGCGAGTGAAGGAGGTTTTGTTAAATGCAAGGAAACCCTCCACGAGACAGTCTTACAAGGCCAAGTGGCTTAGGTTTGAGACTTGGGCAGTTTCAAGGAATGTGGTGCCTTCTATTTGCCCTTTGGGTTTGATTTTTGATTACCTATGTCAGTTGAAGGATCAAGGGCTGAGGGTTACGTCCTTAAAAGTACACCTTGCTTTTTTGAATACATTTCTAAAGAAAATCTATATCCTCCCAATAAAATATACCAAACAATCCTGAATCTATAATCCAAAATATATCAGATCACTCAACTTGAATTTCTCTTTCTCTTTCTCTGTTACGTAGTTTTTAACAATTTACCCATGTTGTATTTCATATTGTAAACAGTTTTGTTAATAATTGAAATAAAAATATTTTTTTTAAAAAAAAGTACACCTTGCGGCTATTTCCACATTTCATGAACAGATTGAAGGTCAAACAGTCTTTTCACACTGCAAGTCTCTACTGTTTCTAAAGGGAACGTTTAATCTATATCCACCTGTGTCGCCACCAGTGCCTCAGTGGTCTCTGTCTCTAGTGCTGTCTAGGTTGATGCTACCGCCCTTTGAACCGTTAGCCACATGCCCTCTAGACTTATTGTCTTATAAAGTGGCCTTTCTAGTGGCTGTTACATCTGCTAGAAGGGTTAGTGAATTAACAGCACTTCAAGCTGACCCTCCATTTCTACGTTTCCATGCTAATAGAGTGGTTCTGAGACCATGCCTTAAATTTCTGCCTAAAGTGGTGTCTGCTTTCCACCTGTCACAGGAGATTACATTGCCTGTATTCTTCCCAAAGGCTTCAACTAAGGGTGAAAAAGCTCTTCACACATTAGATTTGAGAAGGGCTTTAGCCATTTATTTGGACAGGACAAAGGGTTTCCGCAATAGTCCCCATCTGTTTGTCTGTTTTGGGGATAAAGACAAAGGTCACAAAGCATCTCCGCAGACAGTATCCTGCTGGATAGTGTTGGCCATTAGTAAAGCCTATGCTATGGCCAAGGTGGTCTGTCCATTAGGGATTAAGGCCCATTCCACACGGTCTCAGGCGACATCATCAGCTTTTCTCAGAGGTGTCCCACTCGGTAGCATTTGCAAAGCAGCAACGTGGTCATCTGCGGAAACATTTGTAAAGCATTATGCTATGGATGTTAACGTAGAGCAGGATGTTGCAGTAGCAAGGGCTGTTCTTCACTCCTTGTTTTCATAAGAACGCACTAAAACGTTTTTTCCTCCATTACTGGGGAATGGTACTTTGTGGTAATGTGCCTTATTGAACATGGTTACTTGCCTTGTCATTATTGTTACAGATGGTGAAGTGTTTTTTCTGCATAATAAAATAGAGTTGGACTTCACCCCGCCTCCTTATTGTCTGAAGCTTGGTACTCTCCCATGTGTGGAAGCACAGAAGAACGATGATGAAAACAGGGTTGACATACCTGTAACTTTTGTTCATTGAGTTCTTCTGTGCTGACACACATCCCTCCCTCCTGCCCCGCTGTGAATTCAAAAAAAAAAGAAAGAAGAAGAAGCTTACCTTGAATGTTGGGTAGCGGCGGCAAGGGAGAACTGAGGGAAGGGGCCATTGCTCGCCTATAGGGCATGTGACCGTTTGGGCGGGAAATGGTCGCTGTAGGCTTGCGACCAACGGCCCCTTCGGAGCTCAAAAAGCGGTGAAGAATTTTCCGGCTGCTGGCCTGCGCCTGCACAGTCCCCATGTGTGTCAGCACAGAAGAACTCGATGAACAAAAGTTACAGGTATGTTAACCCTGTTTTCTTAGTTTACAACTTTAATTGTTAGTGTGTATTGACATTAGTATATATTTGTGTATATTTTTTATATTCATTGTATTGTTGCATCTTTTTATTTTGTTTTGTATACTATTTTTTAAAATAAAAGTAAAGTAAAAAAACAGCCATTTGGGATGCATCCTGAGTGAAGGAACTCATGTAGAGGTGCACGATTCTTCTGACAGCAAATACTCCTGCTACAATAACACAGCACTCGCATCTGATGCAGAGACATGGTGGGCAGCTTCCAATGTGAGTGGGATATATTGGGCTCATTTAATGATGTAATTATGTTGGGGCACAATAACCTTTTGCTCACAATGCACAGTTTGGGAATTGATAATATCAGCTTAAAGGTAAAGGTAGTCCCCTGTGCAAGCACTGAGTCATTGACCTATGGGGGGGACATCGCATCGTGATGTTTTCTTGGCAGACTTTTTGTTATGGGGTGGTTTGCCATTGCCTTCCCCAGTCATCTACACTTTACCCCTAGGAAACTGGGTACTCATTTTACCGACCTCGGAAGGATGGAAGGCTGAGTCAACCTTGAGCTGGCTACCTGAACCTGGCTTCCGCCAGGATTGAACTCAGGTCGTGAGCAGAGCTTGGACTGCAATACTGCAGCTTTCCACTCTGCGCCATGTCCCCCCATGGGTCAGTAATGACTCGGTGTTTGCACTGGGGACTACCTTTACTTTTAATATCGGCTTATAGAAGCACAAATATCCTGGCTTGCTGGTGGTAAATATATCTAGAGATCTGCTGTCTCCCTGTGAGGTAGCTATTATTTGTTTTCCCTGTGAACATCTTTCTTTGAGATCATCTGGAAAACATAACATTTCTTGTTTTGCTCATTGCATTGGTCTTTTGGCAAGATCTGCTCCCCACCCCGCACCCCCCAGCTGCTGCCAATGAAGGCATTAGTTCATGTCTTTGGTGCAAAACATTTTGTGTAAAATATAGACTATAATGCACAGACTTTGCAGGTCACTGAAGTGTTACAGTCTACTGAAATGGGTCTGGAATCAATAAGGTTACAGATCAAACTCAATTTTGTTTAATTTTCATTACTACCTAGAGTAGAACCCCACATGGTTTTACATGAGAAAGGAGAAAGCATAAAAGCTCATTCAGGCTCTAGAATCAATATTTTATATGACCTACAAATAGAATTAAATAACACTGCTAAGTATATTATAGTTGTACCTTCTACCCACTTTTACTCTATTGCCTGGAGGAATTTTTTTAAGGCAGAGAAGACAAGATACAAGCTTGCTATAAAAATCAAGAGAAACAAACCGGTATACCAAAGGCACATTAGGAGGAGTCCTGTCTGTTTTCAGTTATAGTGGGTAGCCATGTAAGTTGGTTATAGCAAAATAAAATAGTCAAATAGCACCTTAAAGTCTAACAAAATGTATTCTGGAAGAAGGTTTCACATGTCAGACCTTGCTCCAATAGATGAAGTGAATTCAGAGTCATGAAGTTATTTACTGAAATTTATTCATTGAAATTAGTTTTGGTAGTCTAAGGTATCACTGGATTCCTATTTTATTGTCTGTTTTTAAATTCTGGTGTAACCATTTTGTTTAAAATGCCTTGAATCTTTATTACAATTCTTTCTTACATTACCTTAAACTTTTACCTTGGGAGGGCTCTGGACAGAAGAACCAACACTTTTTTTCTCCACACACACAGAGCTTCAGGTGTTCTCCACTTAACCCAGGCTTATACCTTGAGAACACCTTCCCTATGGGATTTGAATCCCACTGCTAACAACATCTGTGGCATCTTGCCCTCTTTGTGTTACCTATCTATTGCTGCCTCCTTGACTCCCTCCAAAGGTTTTTCTTTCCACCAAAAAGCTTTGCCTTAGACCTTGTCTATTTAACTGATATTATAAGAAAGCTTATGACAAAACAGTCAGTGTCTAAATGTGCCTGTGAGGTAAAAAAGGGATACTTTTTTGCTTAACCAGAAGTAGAATTTATTTATACATACATAAGCATGACGGTAAGAGTATTGATAAACATATTGGTTTCCGAATAGGTTCATAAGCTTGGTGGTTTCAGAATGTTATATCTTCTTAAAGGTGTCATGTATGTCTGCCTGCAGTACATGCCATGGGTATGTATGTGCAACCTATTGATCCTCTGACATTATGGAGAGTTCAAAGTACCATTCAATGCCTGTTATTTGGAAGTTCAGTGTGTTATCTCTCCTTTGAAGTTAAACACTTTCACTTCTGTAGCCAACGGCCTTGAGGCCAGATGCAGCTAGTCTGAATTGTATCTTCCCTGAGAACAGGGATGATTTCATTCCCAACTTACTATTGTTGCCTATCGTAGTCTAAACTCTGACACTTTTTGTCTCTGGTGTTCACGCCAGAATTTCAATGGGCTACTAACCTGGGGCAGGACATTATCCTATAATTAACCAGGCTTTCCCTCAACACGTCACTTCTACCAATTCCACTGTCTGAGCACCTTGAACCTGATAGATCTCTACTAAAAGTTACTTCAACCAAAGCACCTGTGTGATTGCTGTGGAGAACTTGGGGATTTACTTGCCAAGGACTGACAAAAGGTATATTCACAGACCCAGTCACAGAAACTAATTTTCCACACAGATCTTCCTTAACAGAACAAATTCTCTTCTCATCCACACAAATATAGGTTCACTCAGGCTTTTCCACACTGCTTGCTTGACCTAGATAGAATAATCTCTTTCTCAGATTTACAGAGTGACTCAGCTACACAAACAGTTTGCTTGACTTAGAATTTCTCAAAACTCCACTCAGATCAACTGAATTTGACAGAATGACCACTTTCTCAGCACTTTGACTAAAAACTGCAGTTTACTCCTCCCTCTATGGAGGGAGTCTAATCAGAGCAGACTCCATTCATTCATATAGCCCCCCCTCCTTTCCTCAGAGGCCTGCATTTAAACCCACATTAACAAATATTAAAACCCCCACATTAATACACACAGAGTTATTTACATGTAAAACAATACATCTGATGTCAGGCTTCTTGTTAGTTTCTTGAATATTTGTGGCAGAGGAAGAAAAATTTAAGTGACATTGTGGGATGACTGCATCAAGGCTGATTCTTTAAGAATTGTTTCAGAATCAATCCTAATGCTAAGTACCTTTTCCTTTCCACGCATGCCTGCTGGATCCAAGCCATTATATTGTTCTTTCCTTCCACATGGAGTACAATGTTCAGTTCCTCTGAAGGAAATGACAACCCCAGAAGGTAGACTTTATGTCCTTGCTGAGCCCACTCACTCTACCCTCCCCAGGCATTGTACTCAAATCTCCAGGAATTTCTGAAGATGGAGTTGGCATCCCTAGGTCCCTCAGAAATGCTGGTTTCAAGCTGTCAAGGGCTTCAAAGGTCAACACTAACGTCTGAATTGGGCCTGGAAACAAATTGGAAACCATTGTACAGAGGACAAGACTGGACTGATATGGTCCCTACAACCTATTCCAGTCAACATTATGTCTGCAGCATTTGCACCAACTGAAACCCCACGCAGAGTGCATTGCAGTAACTAATGTAGATTAGGCCAGATCTTTTCTTCCCAGGAAAGGCTGCACCTGACTAACAAGTTGAAGTTGGTAAAAAGGAACTCTTAGCCATAGTTGCCACTTGCTTATCCAGCAGCATGCCCAGATTGAGGACACCCCCAGCTATGGACCTGTTGCTTCATGACTTTTACTCAGTTCTCTCTCTCTTTAGCAGTCTACCCTACTGCACATGGTTGTTGTGTGGATAAAATGCAGGAGAGGAGAATGATATGAGGTGTTTTGGGTCTCCACTGAGGAGAAAGGTGGGGTATAATTGAAGCTAAACAAACAAACAAACACGTTCTTAGAGAATTAATCATTTAGGATTTTAATATAAAAAACATCTTCCTGTTAAACTTGATACCAGTCAGTATCTCTTTTGTTTTGCTCTTTTTGGTTCTCAATTTTTTTCCCTCTCTTTAATCATATACAAAAAAATTCACCTAGCACATTTATGCCCTGAACCTGTACATGAAAGAGACTGTGTGGTGACGAGCTTGCTGCAACAGATACAAAGAAAACATTGGTGTGCCTTTTTATTTTTGATTTAGATCCATAAATAAAGGATATTGAGCTTTGCACTGCCCATTTATTTTAAAAATTTAGGTCTTTCTTTAAAAATTTATTCCCTGCACACTCCTCTTCCTTCCTAAAAACATTTTCAAAGCACAGAATCAGCATATAATAGGAATCAGGAGGATTCCTGATGTGCTATATATATCTACAATCCCCCCCCCCCCCAAGCCAGTCTACGATAATAAGAGACACCTTTTGTGAGTGCATAATACGATGACATTCATAGTGGTAAATAAAACATTTGATTACTTTTTCTGTTACTTAAAAGAACTGGACCTCTCCGCTCTAGACAATTCTCCAAACACACAATTGTAGCCAGCCTTTCCAAGACAACTTGTGGCAGAGAAGAAAAAAGCAAAAGGTTCCTGAGCCTCAATTGCAGGCCCATTGTAGATGGGGATGAATATGAGTTGATGAGTTAAAAAATAACAAATAAGATTTTATGTCACACATGAAGTTCTCAGATTGTCCGAACTGAGCTATGGAATTCTTTCATATCTGAGCTGATAGATTCTTCCCCATTTTGATCCTTCTGTAGAATGAAAGTAAAGGGGCTAAGAGATTAGTCACCTTTTATGTTTTCCATGAACTGTTGTTATATTACTACACTAGGTTGTGAGGAGAGAAACTACATCTCTCTAGTAGAGAATTTTATTTGATCAGTCAACTAAAAATCGCACAGCAGAATAGCTAGCTATCACAGTAAAAGTTATTTATTCTAAGAAGCCCCAGTACTAGGGAAAAATTATCTAGAGAATGGTGTGCTTCAAAATTGTTCCATGGAAACCAAGTTAAATTAGAAAACTTATAAAAGTATATAAAAGTTATACTTATAAAAAGTATATTAGAAAAAAAATCAGCTTATCTGTTTTGTTTGTCTTATTCTGTCATTGTGACAACAGATAGCCATGCTAGAATTTTGTATATTGACATATGCCCAAAGATGCCACCTGACCTGTTAAGGGACACAGAAGACTGTATGTGTATGGCTGGAAAAGTCTGTGCAATCATACGTATGCAAGATAGGACAGAGGGCAGGAAGATGCTGGTGATGGTGTCCGAAGGCCAGAAGCATTCAAATGCACAATTTTGTCTTCGCTCTCCTGCACTGAATCCTGTGTGGCACCTAGGGTTGCCAACCTTTGAAGTTTGTGGAGATTTGGGGACAATGCCTTGTAAGCAGCCATAGTTCCCCCCATAACATTAGAAGGCATGTGGTTATGGATGTGCCATAAACCCCCTTCTCCAAATATGCTTCCAGCATTAAAACTACTGCCCAAGCTGGCAGAAAACATGGAAGCTGCTGCCCAAGCCGACAAGCCAGATCCCGTCTGGGAGATGGAACATGCAAACTGTTGGAATAGGTGACTCAGCCTGCCTTTGGACACTGGGGGGCGCTGCATGTCTCTTTGAATGTAATGTGTAAGTCTAGCAATCTGCCACTCTCTTGTCTAAGGTGGGAATGCCTACTGACTCCTCCTCCTCTTGCCTCTGTGCCTCTTGGGAAATCTCTCTCTCCACACGGTCTTCCAAAGAGGAAGGATGTAAATGCTCCATGCTCCTCTATGGAGCTTCTTTTTGTCCACAAATGCACATCTACAGCCTCGCTGCCTACTTTTGCAGGCCGTGGCATTAGAATAGGGAATGTAACTCTTTAGATTAGGATCTTTCCCTTCTTATTACCAGAAGACGTTGCTATGGAAGAAATCTGTTACAATAAACTGTAAGTTCTATGTTTCTATGACTTTGTCTGAAGATTAATTAATTAATTAGCACGTTTTTAAGGGTTTAAACACTTCTGACTAAATAACTCTGCTATGTTACTCTGCTAAGTTACTAAACTAAACCAAACTAAACATATATTCCCAATACAAACATGGGGAGAAATAGCAAGGCCCGCTTGACCCCCTCCCTCCCTTGCCCCAGAGATGCTAAGGACCTGATACAATAGGGCCTTCCTGGAGTTCCTGAATTAATCAGTGCATCCTGCCTCAGTCATCTCACCTTAACCACTTTCCTATTCTTAAGCAGCTCAGAGAGATGATAACTTCACCCATCTACCATGCGGGTCGTCAGTCATAGTTTGATAACTTTAGTTCTGCCAGGAAGACTTAATCAAACCTTCCTAATTCTTTGTTACACCCTGGAGATGGTTTACCAGCTTATTGTTCCGCAGGGCTCCTGGGTCATTCCCCACAAGGGGAGAGGCCAGAGTCAAGCTGACATTTCGCCCCCAGAAAGTACAAAATGGGGAACCAGAAAGTACCACCGATGGCCACTTGGTTATCCATCATTTTGTCTGAAACATCCCTTCATGATCCCTACATGTGTCCCCCTACATGTATCCTGTCCACCCTGAGCCCCCCCCCCGTGCCCATTCTGCAAATCTGCATGGTTTATCAGGTGCCGGCAGTGCTGTAGGGGACGGTGAGACCCAGAGACTTGACACCCCCTTGCTAGAGCAGGCAGATATCCTCTTGGACCACCCATCAGCCTGCTCCCTGTTCCAGCTGCACACAGAAGGCAGTAGAGTGCATGAGTGAGAAGGGGGTGGGAGACTGCAGAAGGGTGGCCGTGTCAGTCTGTTCAAGAGGTAAGGTACGCTGCATGAAAAGTCATAGTGAACTACATGTCATTATGGTGCCATGGAACCATGCATATTCTTCAGCTAATTAAAACAGAGATCCAGTGGCACCATGGAGACCGACAACAGTGATCCCTGCATGAGCACCCCTGAGCCAGAGCCCACTCCATTGGATTTATGAATGGGAAATTACCCAGGAAGTCCCAAGGGAAGGTGACAGATGGGAGGGGCAGGAAATAGGGGTATGGAGCAAGTCCCACTCACCAGTAAACGAATAGACACAGAGTTGTAGAACACTCCAGACTTTATTGAGCAACAAATCATGATGTGATCTGATTAATGGGGTGGCCAGCTTCTTCTGTCCTGTAAGGCTCTTGTGCCTTGCAAGCTATTCTCAGGTGTTATGGACAGATGCTCAAGGCAGGATGCTCCAGGAGCCAGGCTGGAACCAATGAGAGAGCAGAGTGGCTGGAACTGCACTGGTCGCCTTCCCAGGTCTTTGTCAGATGCTGCTTAACATCACCTGTCATACTCAGCCACCCCCTGCTGTTATGACTGTAGCCTAATGCTTTATATGCTGGTGAAATGCTGAGGATATTCTGTGCTTGAACTGCTTGGGTTAACCAAACTGCAGCTGAGAAAATATGCAAGGGAGGTAGTTCCTGCCGTTATCTTTATGCTCCCTCGACTGTACCAGGAGTCTCTCTCCTTAGCCTGGGAAGAGGTGCCTACACTGCCTTGGGAAACCCCATACATCATTCCTGTAGTTTTCTTCACTTAGATGCTTTCCCACTGAACTTAGATGACAGACTAGAGGGAGGAGTTTAGGAGGTGCCTGCGCTTTAGAAACCTATATCTGTGTGATGCTTGCATGTAACCGTTATTCCTGGCAAAGATGGAGAAAGATCATGTTACTGGCAACTTTTCAATTAAGCTTTTACTAACTGCAGTGGAGACTTTTGAGAGTTGCTTGACAGATCCTTACAGTCTCTTCCCTGTTGAATCACTATCTGCACAAGTGTCAAACAGAAACATGTGCTGTGATGGCAAACAGCACAAAGGCCATGCCTACTACAATTGTGCTGTAGGGCCAGGGTAGGGTCTGTGGATCCACACCCACGAGGGGCTCCACTTGCCCTTCATGGGTGTACATGCATGCCCTACCTACTGAACTATGGACATCTTGGCTGGAGGTTAGGTAGTGCTGAGGGGCTGTCATAGGGTTTACCCACCCCTGGGGAGGGGTGTGATAGGTTCCAGCTGTAGTTGGCATCTTGTGCTATGCCAAGATTTGTGGGCAAGACTGCTCCTGGGGGGAAGCATTTGCCCTTTCTGTTGCACAAGCTCCTGTGGGCTATTCTGCAGTTTTTGATGGAATAACTTTATATCAGTTCTGGGGGGTATTCCCAGGCTGGGGTGGTTTAGAAAGCCAACTAATTCCTACAAGCCCCGGGGCTTGCCCTTTCCCCCACTCGCACAGGCGGTTGTGCTGGTGGTGCTCCAGGGTGGATGTCAGTGGTATTGCTGTGCTAGCAGCTGGCTTCAGCACAGCATCCGAAGAGCACTGCACCATTGTGTCTCTGAGTTACGCCAATAATTTCTGAGGCCAATCATTCT